>NC_137179.1:9344166-10597500 GCF_951804945.1 Podarcis cretensis
ATATTTGAACATGGCTATCATATCACCCCTTAACCTCCTCTTCTCCAGGCTAAATATGCCCAGCTCCCTTAGTCGTTCCTCATAAGGCATCGTTTCCAGGCCTTTGACCATTTTGGTTGCCCTCCTCTGGACACAAATCCACTCTTCCTTTGTTGGTGTGGCCTGAGATTTCCATTTAGTGGCAATCAGGGAGGCTGTCTTGCATTGTGTTCACATGTTACATTTGAGTGTGCAACCTGTGTACATGGCAGTGGTGTTCACATGTTGCATTCAGCAGGTGTGAGCTGTGCCCATAAATAGCTGGTGTGCAAGGTTATGCACATGTAATCTCCAAGGTGCATGTAGTCCCATGTACGCAGCAGCCGAGATGTGCAAATCAAGCAGTGTACAATCTTTCACAAACACTTGCAAATGCTTAGGGACAGTTTGTACTTGCGTTCAGTACAATGTGTGTCAGGGAATGGTCTGAAGACGAGTTCTGGGGAATGCATTTTACGGCAGACCACCTTCTCTCCGATGGAAAGCTGGAGGGGGCAGAATCGCCCCCCCCTCACCCAGAGCGTGTTCAGAAGCAAAGAGAGAGGCAGAAGCTGAACAGCTTAGGGAGGAGTTACACAGTTACGAGATAATGATGTCAGAACCAGAAGGGAGGGGGCAGCTAGATGAGACGTCACGTGAGAGCGTGGAGGAACCCCCACCCCAGACTCGGAGGTCCAAATGTATCAGAGAGCAAAGGAGTCAGAGGGAGGGAGGAACTTCCCATTGGCGCCCAAAATGTTGCGGAAGGAGGATTAGACTAGGCAACTACCCGCCTTGCGGAGAGCTGCGTATTTGTGCTTGCAAAATGACACTGTAATAAAAGGACCATAAATCTTCCAGCTGCTGGTTAATTCCTATCTGTGAAGTTACCAAAGGGAGGGAAGGACTCTCCAAGCCTGACAATGTGTGAACAAGTCTACTGAGTCAGACCAGTGGTCCAAGGAGCTCAGCTTTGTCTACACCAGGAATGGATAACCCTCAGTTTTGGGGGGTTTTCTTGTTTTGTTTTTATTAAAGATTTTCTTGGTTTACAAAAGTATGTGCAATGTCTCTCTTTCTTTCTTTTGAAGTAACGTTTTCTACAGATCAGTTTCATTTGCTGAGACATTAGGAAGAAAAGGGGGAAGAGGTGGAGGGGGAAAAGGTGAGTGGGGTTGGGGTCGGGTGGCGATGTTTCTATTTTACTTAATATATGTGGGGTTTTGTGTCAGCATCGCTTGTGCAGGTTCTTTGCTGTTCACTTGTGTTCCTTTGGTGGTGAGAGAGGTTGGGGTTGGCCGAGGGTGTGGCTGTTCATTTGTGGTTGGCTGTGGTGGTCTTTCTTTTCATGTGTGAGTGGGGTGGGTGGGTGTTTTGGATCAGGTTAGCCATATTGATTTGTATGCTGTTGGTGGATTTTTGTCATTGTCTTGCTGGGCTGTGTATGTGATAAAGGGGAGCCATACTGGGGTAAAGGCGTCTTCTTCTATTTGTCCCCTTGTCAGTTTCAGTTTATTGCTTAATTTTTCTAGTAAGGCTGTTTCCCATACAATTTGGTACCATTGGTCCATGCTTACTCCTGATAGGTCTCTCCAGTGTCTGGTTATGATGCTTCTTGGATAACCCCCAGTTTAGAGGGTTTAATCCATCCCCTACAGCAATTTTTTTTGGTTCCCTGCTTAGGATTCCACCAATTCTGGCAGGGGAGGCAAAAAAGCAGAAAAAGAAAGCAGACACAGCAGCGATGGGATGGGCAGCACCGAGAGCCCTGGTGGGGATTCACCTGTCTCCTTTCCTGGTAATCAGATTGATCATTTGATGCACAGAAATGGGCCGATACAACCCAGCTCCTCAGCTGGCCTGGATGGATTCGCTGAAGGAGGTTCTGGGTGGCAGCGTGGCTGCCTGTCTGTGACCGCGAAGGGTGGCCACACCTATGTTTGTCCACGGTCTCTGCTGATATGTGGCCCCTGGGAGGCTGATATGTGGCCCTCGGGGGAAAAACAGCTAACCACCCCTGGTCTACATTCACCAGTGACATTTGTTTTGAAATTTGAGTGCTGTGGGTGTTTCTCCCTTTGGTCAATTCTCTCTCCCCACCTTGGGATCAGCCCCCTCCTCTTAAGAGAAATAGAAAGTTCACAGGCTAAACCTTTCGAAGTGATCTAGGTAAAAGATGAATCCAGTAGAGTTAACCTGAACCTTGAAAAGACCATAGAGCTGAAAGAGGAAGTGGGAAAGAGCGGCGTCCTTCCAATTTCCTCCTCCAGATGTATTTTTTCAGAGGTAACCTTCCTCATCACCAGATGTATTTTTTCAGAGGTAACCTTCCTCATGAGCAAGAGGCCAAGTGAGAAATTTCATGACCATCATAAAACTTCATATCATGCTTTTCGCTTTCAGAAATGAACATCTCTTAAGGCCAGCTCTGATGCAACGTACTACTGAACAGCGCATTGCAGCCATTATGAGCATTACCTGCTTTGGTCTCCCTACAAAACATTTGCTCCCATTACCGTGGACAACATTTTATTTACTTGTACAAACATCACAAACAGTTTTCAAAAATCCATATTATTAACAAATCTAATTAAACACAGCAACCCGACCGTAAGGAATCTGCACACACAGAGAGCTCTTCCATTGACCAGAGGGAAAAAACAACAACAGATTATGGAGACCTATTGAATGAGCACCACTAGAAGTCCTATGTACATATGAGCAAAACGCCCATCATTATGACAGCCAGGGCAAACAGTAGAGCTGCGTGTTGCAAAGATCAGAGTGGGAAGGTTGGGCCACATAGATTTGTGTGCTATTTGCAGGGTCCTTCTCAGCAGAGGCTGGGCCACCCGATGTTGGGCAGAGTAATAAGTTAGGCTATGGCTAAGGCAAGATATACAGCAGGCATGGAGTTCGTGGTCTTAGTTATGCCACCGCACGAGACACTTATGCGAAGGATGGTGAACATCACCTTTTGATGTAAGTGGTCCATATCTCAGTGGCTGGACATCTGCTTTGCATTCAGAAGGTTCCAAGGTTCAACCCCTGAAGACAGAATCGGGATTCAAGATGATCTTACCAGATTGGAGAACTGGACAAAATGTATTCTAGTAGGGACAAATTTAAGGTTATACACTTACACAGGAAGAACCAGCTTCACCTGGATTGCCAGTAGTACATGTGAAAAGGATCCAGGGATTTTAGTTGACCACAAGCTTAACATGAGTCAACAGGGTGATGCAGCAGCAGCAAAAACAGCTAACGCTATTCTAGGTTGCATCAACAGAAGTCTAGTGTCCAGATCAAGGGATGTCATAACACTACTCTATTCTGCCTTGGTCAGACCACACTTGGAATACAGTGTTACCTCGGGTTACATACACTTCAGGTTACATATGCTTCAGGTTACAGACTCCGCAAACCCAGAAATATTACCTCGGGTTAAGAACGTTGCTTCAGGATGAGAACAGAAATCGTGCTCTGGCGGCGCAGCGGCAGCAGGCGGCCCCATTAGCTAAAGTGGTGCTTCAGGTTAAGAACAGTTTCAGGTTAAGAACGGACCTCCGGAAGGAATTAAGTACTTAACCCGAGGTACCACTGTACTGTGTCCAATTCTGGGCACCACAATTTAAGAAGGATATGGACAAACTGGAACGTGTGCAGAGGAGGGCGACCAAGATGACCAAGGGTCTGGAAACCAAGCCTTATGAGGAACGGTTGAAGGAGCTGGGTATGTTTAGGCTAGAAAAGAGGAGACTGGGAGGCGATATGAGTCATCTTCAAATATCTCAAGGACTGTCACATGGAGGATGGAGCCAGCTTGTTTTCTCCTGCTCTGGAGGGCAGGATCCGAACCAACGGATTCAAGTTACACGAAAGGAGATTCCGACTAAACATCAGGAAGAACTTTCTGACAGTAAGAGCTGTCCAAGAGTGGAATAGACTCCATCAGAAAGTGGAGGACTCTCCTTCCTTGGTGGTTTTCAAGCAGAGGTTGGACGGCCATCTGCCATGAATGCTTTAGCCGAGATTCTTGCATTGCAGTGGGTTGGACTAGATGACCCTCGGAATCCCTTCCAACTTGACAGTTCTATGATTCTATGATATTCTGGTAGCTCTGGGAGAGACCCTGGTCTGAAATCCTGGAGAGCCATTGTCAGAGCTGGGTGGGTCTATGGCCAGAGTAAACATAAGGCAGCTTATAACTGGTTGGTATCTGGTTGGCCACTGTGAGAACAGGATCCTGGACAGTATGACCCACTGTCCTGGTCCAGCAGGTTCTGCTTATGTTTTTATCTTCCCAGGTCCCTGACAAGAAAGAGTCTTTCCTGTTACCTCCACCCTTTTAACTGGAGATGCCATGTGTGGCGTTTCCCCACCTAGGTGTGTGACATCATACTGGGTTCATAGGGAAAGGGTTAACTAATTGTAAAATGACTAACCTAGGGGGCAGAGTTAACTGTGTACAGTGGTACCTCGGGTTAAGTACAGTGGTGCCCCGCAAGATAAACGCCTCACAAGACGGAAAACCCGCTAGATGAAAGGGTTTTCCGTTTTGGAGGCGCTTCGCAAAACGAATTTCCCTATGGGCTTGCTTCGCAAGATGATAATGTCTTGCGAGTTCCTGCAGGTTTTTTTTCCTTTCCCCCCCTTTTTCTAAGCCGCTAAGCCGCTTATCAGCTGATCCGCTAAGCCGCTAAGCCGCTAAAAGCCGCTAAGCCGCTAATAGCGCTAATCCGCTAAGCCGTCAATGGGCTTGCTTCGCAAGACGAAAAAAACGCTAGACAAAGAGAATCGCGGAACGGATTCTTTTCGTCTTGCGAGGCACCACTGTACTTAATTCCTTCCGGAGGTCCGTTCTTAACCTAAAACTGTTCTTAACCTGAAGCACCACTTTAGCTAATGGGGCCTCCTGCTGCTGCCGCACCGCCGGAGCACGATTTCTGTTCTCATCTTGAAGCAAAGTTCTTAACCCGAGGTAATATTTCTGGGTTAGCAGAGTCTTTAACCTGAAGCGTATGTAACCTGAAGCATACGTAACATGAGGTACCACTGTATAAGGTTTAAGCACAGAGGGTTTTTTTGGGAGAGTTACAGTTAGGGTTAGGGTGGAGAAGACAGTCTGGAGTGGGAAGAGGCAGATAAGATAAGTTTGTGGGTTGGGCTGCTCTGGTGTGAGAGAGTGAGAGAATTTGTTAAGAGGAGTCAGTCAAACAGTTGAGATGATCAGTCAGAAGGTATTAGGAAGGTATAGGCCAGTAAAGAAAGTAAGGTCAAGATACTGACAGGAATATTATCAGAGAAACCATAAATTTGTTAATGTCTGTAAAATAAACTTGGTTTTTTTGGTTCACTTTTAACAACTGACTGGACTCAGTGTTTTACCAGAGAGTAACGGGTTGGTGGCAGCGGGGAAGCGAGCACAGTGGTGGCACAGGGATCAATAGACTGTTAAACGTCCGGGGACCCTGTGTGATCGCCACACCAGGGATTGAATTTTGGAACTTCTCCACGCCAAGCACATGCTCTCTACCGCTGACCTATGACCTTTGGAAAGTGCCTGCATCAAACGAGAAACAGACACTATCTCTTGAAGCCAAACAGGGCTGAGTTATCTCATGAATCCCACAGAGAGAGCCCAGCAGCCTGGAGGAGCTCTCACAGGCCAGGAAAACCACACAGGAACTTGACAATCCTGTGAGGTGGAACTCACAAGACCGAGATCTTCCCTCACAGGATCACAGCAGGATCTTGAAAGGACGAAGGAGGTAGATTGGGACACTAACGGAAATATGGAGGATTTGCTATGATGCGGCTCATGTTGAAGTCCAGTTCGTATGCAAACTGCTTGCAAACGGACTTCAGAATGAGGGCTCTCAGCTGATCGGCACTGGCAGCCATCACCCTTAAAGTCCAGTTGTCTGCATTTTGAACGCAAACTGCTGCAAAACGATGTCTCTCAGGACTCATCAGCTGATCAAAGCTGGCCACCCCATTGGCTGAATGAGGGCATGCCTGACGGCTTACTCCCTGGCTCAGCCAATCCCAGTGGGGCTCCCTGTCAGTGAAGATCAGCTGATTGGTCCTGAGTGGGAATAATGGGGGCCCACTTTAAGCTCCTCATTCCTCCTTTGCAGACACGTCTACATCTGCCCTGTTGCCATGTACAGTGTTTGGGGGGAGGCAAGTGGATGTGGTTTGGAGAAAACATCCTCACAGGCCAGTTAGGATCCTTGTTGGGCCTTATAAGGTCTGAAGACCAGAGGTTCTCCACCGCAGGGCAGAACGATGGAACTGAGTAAAAGGCCCCCAAGTTATCGCAGATATTCCCTTCTTAGGTGTTCCTCCTGGGATATCCACACCATTCAGCAAACCACAGTGGCTCAGATCCAAACAACTGCGAGCAGGAGGCGAGAATGTATTAGTGCCGTTCTGTCAAACCACGGTGCAGTGTGTCAGGGGCTGAATTGCCAGGCGTGAAACACGGTGAATGAGGAAGATAGCCAGCTGTGGCATGTAAAAACTCGTGGTCTTGAAAAGAGCTTGTGCGGTGCAAGTTCCAGGAGAGTTTGGGGAAGATGTTCTCAGTGGGCCTTCCTCTCTGTGTAGGCTATCCCCATCTTCCTCGCAGCTGTTGCCACTGCCCATTTGCTTGGGAGGAAATCACTGTCTCCCAGCAGGGCCGGCGCTCCCGTTGGACAGAGTGAGGAGGCTGCCTCAGGCGGCAGGCAGTAATTGGCAGCAGATGATGGAGGATACAGTGACGTGGGCCATGCAGCCTGCCCTATACCGGCTAAGTTGGTTGAATGCCTTCAGCTGCTGCCTAATGAAGCCGTCCTCCAGCCCTGGCCTCCGACTTTGTGCAAAATCTTGTGCGAGAGCTTCTTCAAACGAAACAACTTCCCTGGAATTTGGGGTCACCTCTCTCGTGCAAGCCACTCCTGCCAGGTCGGAAGTAGCCCTTCTGTTAGCAGAAGAGACTTTCCACCGGGAGAAGGGCACCCTTGGATCTAGGCCACCACCTCCATCGTTTGATGAGAAGCATGACTTTAGCCAGTTGGGAGTATGGAGGCCATGGTGGTGGTTGTTGTTGTTCTTGAAGCCACCTTGATCCCAGGGCTTTTGTCTCTCAGGAGAGCAACTTTTCCATGATGGGGTTGGTAAAGGAAAAGCTTCGGAACATGTTTTGGTCCATGCTGTTTATGAGGCTCCGGTCCCCGCACGACAGCCGGGGTTTCTCATTCAGAAATTCTTTGTCGAAGTTGCTGCAGTCGCCAGGGGATTTCTTGCAGAAGGGAGAGGGAAAACAGAGTCAGAAGCATCAGAAATGGCAGTGGGAGAGTTGCACAGTGTTTCTCAAACCTGGGTCTCCAGGATACAACAACTTCCATCATCCCTAGCGAGCAGGACCAGAGGTCAGGGATGATGGGAGCTGTAGTCCATCAACAGCTGAAGACCCAGGTTTAAGAAACATTGCTTAAGCTAATGTGGTGCTTTCCAGATCTTGTTGTTGGACTACAACTCCCATCATCTCTGACTACTGGCTAGGCAGATGGGAGTCCAGCAACCTTGGGGGGGGGCAATATGGCAGCACCTGCCCCTGCATTAAGAAGATGCTCTTGAACCTTTAAAAACAGGGACAGGGATCCCTGTGGCTCTCTTAACTCCCATCAGCCCCAGCCAGGATGAAAGGTGATGGAATTTGTAGTCCTCCAAGCCTTTAGTGATTCTCCCAAGCTCTTCCTGACTGCAGTGGTGGTCGGTGGCCATTGGGAGCAGTAGGGCAGAAGGAAAGGAGCCCAACAGTAGGTGGCGCCAGAACCAATGAGCTCTACTTTTGTGTCCATCCTCTCTGCTATTGAGTTCTACAAAAGGCAAGCTTGAGAGACAGCTAGCAAGCAGCAACACGTTCTGGACAGGTTGTAAATAAGAAGACAGACAGGTGACGGCTGGGGAAAGCTGGTGGGGTTGTGCCCCATTTGCCCTAATGGGTCAGCCTCCCCCTGGCTTCTCTCGCTGCTGCAACTGTAACTGATGTTTGATATTGTTATGTACTGACTTGAATAGGATTCAGAATGCAGCAGTCTGATTGGTCCTACAACAATAGGATTCAGAATGCAGTAGTCTGATTGGTCCTACAACAATAGGATTCAGAATGCAGCAGTCTGATTGCTTCGCAGGAGCCACCCAATCCAACTCCAGGTGGAAGTGAATCCACAACCTGATTGGCCTACAGGAGAATCCCGGAATTAGCCAGTCACGTGGGGCCCATTGTGTAAATGATGTATATAAAGCAGACATTCTGGGGGAACTTCCATTCCTCCTCACCACTATGAGCTGAATAAAGAGGATGAACTCCACACTCGACTCTGAGTATATTTCAGATATGTTTTTTGTTCAACGCTGTTTTATCATCCTTGAAACTGCCCTGGCATTTTAAAAAATATATATGGTATATGAAAGGTTGCATAGAAATAACTTTAAAAACAAGCAAACAAAAAAAGTCTAAATAAAAAAAAATAATTCTCCAGTAGCACCTTATAGATCGATTAAGTTTGTTCTGGTACAAGCTTTCGTGTGCATCTGAAGAAGTGTGCATGCACACAAAAGCCTATACCAGAACAAACTTAATTGGTCTATAAGTTGCTACTGGACAATTTATTTTATTTTATTTTTTTATTTCGACTGCGTCAGACCACACGGATACCTACCTGAATCTAAAAAAATAAATAAAAAATATGAGTCTAAACATGGTAAGATTATCTGGAGTCCACAAACAAGGAAACTCAACCACCTCCGCTCTGATCTGCAGGGATCATTGGTTTTTAGTTGCGAAGAGAAGCAAAGAAACTCAGAAAGGTTAAGGTTTTTCCTCTCTCACCACTCTGGGTTTGAAAGGGGGTTCGACTGCTCTCGCTTCAATGGCTTCCCAGTTGATTTCTTGGAAAAAGGGATGCTGGCGGATGTTCCCTTTGGCTCCCAGTCTCCTTTCTGGTTCTCTTACAAAAAGCTGGAAATCGAAAGAACACTAAATTAAAAAACAACAACATAGCACTTATTGTTGTTTGCTTCTTGTTTTTATTATGTATTTTGTGGTTTTTCTCTTGGATTTTTATGTTGTGGACTGCCCTGAGATCTATGGGTGAACGGCGATACAGTGGTACCTCAGGTTAAGTACTTAATTTGTTCTGGAGGTCTGTTCTTAACCTGAAACTGTTCTTAACCTGAAGCACTACTTTAGCTAATGGGGCCTCCTGCTGCTGCCGCGCCGCTGGAGCACGATTTCTGTTCTCATCCTGAAGCAAAGTTCTTAACCTGAAGCACTATTTCTGGGTTAGCGGAGTCTGTAACCTGAAGCGTATGTAACCTGAAACGTATGCAACCCGAGGTACCACTGTATACACATTTAATAAATAATAACAATTTTTAAAACCTTTTTAAAAATAAGAAGTCCTCAAGGAAATTCACCACTGACAATTCCAGAATAACCCCAAAACAGAGGCAGTCTGGAGGCACCCTTAAAGATAAATTCTTACTTTATCTTTAAAAGTAAATTCCATCAGGAAAAACGACCGTATTTAGTGCAAAGGAAATGACTCTACATATGAGCTAAAGATGAGGAAATGCTGGGGGGAATTATTCTAGAAGAAAGGGATTTTGCCCAGTCCAATCCTTCCTTCATCCCTGCCTCCCTCTCTCCTTGACCTGACCTTCACAAGAAGGTCCCTTGCGTCCTTGTCAAGCCATCGAGGGTAGAATGGGCTGTCCATGCGGATCGACTGGAAGAGCTCCTCTTCATCCTGACCATGGAAGGGAGACTGACCAATCAACATCTCGTAGAGAAGGACCCCAAAGGACCACCAGTCAACGGACGTGTTGTATTTCTGCCCCAGCAGAATCTATAATGGAAAGGGGATGGAGAAGTGAAGAAAGCTTACCAGTAAGAGCTGGCCTCCTTGCGATGAGCTAAAGCCACTTCCGAACTGGAGAGGAGGTGGGGTTGCGGGCCTACGCACGTGGGGGCTGGCTCACAGCCCCCGTGAGAATGAGGGAATCCTTGGGCGCGTCATCTCCCTGCTTAGCCAATCTGCTGGTCAGGGGTGTGTGGCCTGGGCTATTTATGCCCAGTGTGCCTGTGGTCCGCCCTCTATTTGCTTCTCCAGCGGGTTTGGAGGGATGGCCAGTGCCCAATCGCTTTGAATAAAGCGAGAAAAATATTGGAACGGGCTGTGGCGCGTAGAGTGGCAGCTCTGGGTGTGTGTGTGTGTGTGTGTGTGATTGGTCACCCCAGCTTCCAGTACAGCAAGGAGGCCCTCTACAGAAGTGATGGCGTGCATCTTTCGGATTCTGGAAATGACATTTGGTTGGATGACATTGCTCTGGGAATTAGGAATTGGTTGCAGGTTTGAGGGTCTTGGCGGCGAGCTTTTGCTCGATTGGCGGTTAGGCATTGGTAGGGGTATTGTTATGCAAATGGGGGGGGGGGAGGAAGCGTCATCACCTTCCCCCAAAGCAAAGGGTAGTCTGGTAAACGGATTCCGGGGGGTGTTGCCCTATCTGAAGCCTATGGAGGTGTGGGCCTAAGGCACGCCCCCGAGCGGTGACCCCAGGGGAGCTCCTAGTTGATGTGCATCAGCAGGACTCCCCCTACTGGTGGTTAACCCTTACCGGTCTTCACGCAATTGGGCTGAAGCCGGTTGCCGATATTACCAATGCCTAAGCCAATGCCGCTCAATTCCTGCAATCAATAAAGTTGTGGCCGTTTTCACCCATTAACCTTAAATACCGTGTCCTGTGTGTTTATTTCTAAAGGGGGGAGGGGGACTTAACATGCAACTAGCTCACTGGCTCATCTAGCCCAGAGTTGTGGTTTGAGGACCCGATCCCCGCATAGAGGAATGAAAACACATGGAAATGTGATATAAGGTTAATGGGCAAGAAAATGCCACAACTTTATTGATTACAGCAAGTGAAAAGGTATTGGCTTAGGCATTGGAGTATGTCAGTTGACTCCACCCACTCAGAGAGGAGTGAGTCTAAAAAGGGGGGTTTATTCACCAGTAGGTGGAGCCTGTTGATGCTAATCCAACTATAAGCTCTCCCCTGATGTCACCGAGGGTCGTGCCATGGCCTCCCACCACACAGGCATCGGACAGAATACACTACCGCCGGATTCCTTTAACAGAAAACCCAAAAATTGAAGGCGTAGGCGATGGCCACACCTAGCCCTTCCACACACCACAACACATTATTCCAATGCCTAACCTACCCACCAATACCACGAAAGTTGTGACGATTGCTACGTGGTAGGCGAAAAAAAACACAAAGCCTAATGCCAAATGGAAAAATTCCTACCAGGCCCCCCGGACAACCAGGGCGACCAACCTAAGGTCCATAGCAAGGCCAAAAGAAACTGAGACCCTGAGCTCTAAGGGAGTGGAGGGTGGGTGACTCGCCACAGGACGACGAAGAATGAGGCCGCATGGCTGGCACAGCAGCGATTTACGCTGCCGTCCACGCCCCCTCGAAGGCACCTGGTTGGGTGCCTGCCCATGGGCGTGGGCGCCAGCCAGGTGAGTGGGAGGCAGGGGGCAAACGCCCCCTGCTTAAGGCGGAGACCGGCTCCCACCCGCAACCACTCCCCTCTTTCAGGAGGAGAGTCTTTGTCTTATTTCAAGGGTGAGGAACCTGGGGTTCCTCCAGATGTTGGTGGACTTCAACTCTCAACATAGGAACATTGGAAACTGCCTGATGTTGAGTCAGACTCCTGGTCCATCAAACCCAGTTTGGCCTACTCTGTCTGGAAGCAGCTCTACAGGATTTCAGGCGGAGTTCTCTCTCCCATGGAGGGATTGAATCACGGAATCATAGAGTTGTAAAATTGGAAGGCATCCTGAGGGTAACTTTTTGGCCAAGCTTTCTTTGCAAAAAGTTTTAAAGCTATATTTTTTAGGGTAGGGAATTCGCCCTGTGGAACACCCTCCTATCAGATGTCAAAGAAATAAACAACTATTTGACATTTAGAAGACACCTGAAGGCAGCCCTGTTTAGGGAAGTTTTTAATGACTGATGTTTTAATGTATTTTTAATCTTTCGTTGGAAGCCGCCCAGAGCGGCTGGGAAAACCCAGCCAGATGGGCAGAGCATAAATAATACATTATTTATATATTTATATATATCAATAATATATGGATATCCTTCTACTGATCCACAATAGAAAATGTCCTTTCATACTGCATCGCAGTGTGGTACGCTGGTTTGACATCAACTGATAGGAAGTGCCTACAGAGGGTGGTGAATACAGCGCAAGATATTATGGGCTGTCCCGTGAATCCGCTGGATGACCGCATAAGAACATTGCCTCAGGAGAGTGAGGAAAATTCTCAGGGATGATGCACACCCTGGCCAGCACTTTCTGCCCTCAGGCAGAAGATATAGAAGCCTGATTAGTCGCACCAACAGGGTAAAGAACAGCTTCTATCCATGGGCTGTTAGGCTGCTGAATGAAAAGATAACAACAGGGCAACTGACTTTCGGGTTTGGTGGGTGTGCGTCACCAAACAAGGGGAATTAAGACTAAGAGAGCTGAGTAGCGGGTGCTCGAGTAATCTCACTGCATACAAGTTGTACAAGTGACAATAAAGTATTTCATTTATTATTATTATATTATTATTATTATTATTATTATTATTATTATTATTATTATTATTAAATCACACTTCCGATATGAGAATCTCAGCTCAAGCATCTATGACAGATGGCCATTTAACCTCTGCTTAAAATCTCCAAGGAAAGAGAGTCCACAACCCCCCAAGGGACCCCCCAAGACTGTTCCACTGTCAAACAGCTCTTACCGTCAGAAAGTGATGGTTGTCCTGATGTTTAGCAGAATCTCCTTCCTTGTAACTTGGAGCCATTGGTTTGAGTTCTACCCTCCAGAGCAGGAGAAAACGAGATTGCTCCATCTACCACGTGACAGTCCTCCAGATATTTGAACCTGGGACAACCCCATGTTAATCAGATGCTCTACCAAGATGATCAAGGGTCTGGAAACCAAGCCTTATGAGGAACGGTTGAGGGAGTTGGGTTCGGTTAGCCATAAGAAGAGACCGATTATAATAGCCATCTTCAAATAACTCAAGGGCTGTCGCATGGAAGTAATAATAATAATAATAATAATAATAATAATAATTTATTATTTATACCCCGCCCATCTGGCTGGGCTTCTCCAGCCACTCTGGGCGGCTTCCAACAAAATATTAAAATACAGTAATACATCAAACATTAAAAGCTTCCCTAAACAGGGCTGCCTTCAGATGTCTTCTAAAAGTCTGGTAGTTGTTCTTCTCTTTGACATCTGGTGGGAGGGCGTTCCACAGGGCAGGTGCCACTACCAAGAAAGCCCTCTGCCTGGTTCCCTGTAACATGGTTTCTCGCAGTGAGGGAACCGCCAGAAGGCCCTCGGAGCTGAACCTCAGGGTCCGGGTAGAACGGTTGGGGTGGAGACGCTCCTTCAGATATACTGGATCAAGGCCGTTTAGGGGCTGTCCTTCAGAGGTTTCTGGGGAATGGAGCAATGGTCTGGCCCAACCTGGCTTTCTGTTGTTTTTATTTGAGACTAAGAAGGACGGAAACGTACTGGGAGCCAATGTAGGTCTTTCAAGACCGGTGGTGGAAAAATCAAAATTGGAAACAGAATTGTTAGAACCTAAAACTAAGAATTTATCAAGAATGTATAACTTGCTGTTGAAATGGAATACACAAGATGAAACGGTCAAATCTGTTATGATTAAATGGGCACAAGATTTCGGATATAACATTATGATGGCTGACTGGGAGAAGTTATGGACCACAGGTATTAAGTTTACGGCTTGTAATGCCTTAAGAGAGAATTTAATGAAAATGATTTATAGGTGGTACCTAACCCCAGTCAAGCTGGCTAAAATTTTCCATCTGCCCGATAATAAATGTTGGAAATGCAAAGAGATTGCGGGCACATTCTTTCATCTTTGGTGGACGTGCCCAAGGATTAAGGCCTTCTGGGAGATGATTTATAATGAAATGAAAAAGGTATTTAAATATACCTTCCAGAAGAAACCAGAGGCCTTTCTCCTGGGCATGGTCGGCCAATTGGTGCGAAGGGAGGATAGAACTTTTTTTATGTACGCTACAACAGCAGCAAGAATACTCATCGCGAAGTATTGGAACACACAAGAATTACCCACCCGAGAAGAATGGCAGATGAAATTGATGGACTATATGGAATTGGCTGAGATGACTGGCAGAATCCGGGACCAGGGAGAAGAGTCAGTGGAAGGAGATTGGAAAAAATTTAAAGTATATCTTCAAAAATCTTGTAAAATTAAGGACTGTTAGAAAGATGTTGGAAAAAGAAAACTAGATGGTTTTGGTTGAAATGACATAAAGGACTAAGTAAAGACGAGTTGATGAAATTGACGAAAAGAGAAGACGTTAAACTGTAATATATTATGTTAAACTACTTAAATGAAAATAAGGTTGGAAGGATCTGCTGAAATAACGATCTGAATTAGAATACAAAATTGGGAGGTGAGAGGAGGTCAAGGAAATAAGTAAAGGAAGAAAGTTATGTAAAGGATTAATCAGTTCTTTTTATTTTTATTTTTCTTCTTTGGTGTTCTTATCTCTTTTTGTATTTTGTATTTTGTAATTTTCTTTTCTTCTTTTTGTTATTCTTAAATTTTGAATAAATATTGTGTGTATATATATATATATATATATATATATATATATATATAATATTCAAGACTGGTGTTATGTGGTCCCGGCGGCCGCTCCCAGTCACCAGTCTAGCTGCTGCATTCTGGATTAGTTGTAGTTTCCGGGTCACCTTCAAAGGTAGCCCCACGTAGAGCGCACTGCAGTACTCCAAGCGAGAAATAACCAGAGCATGTACCACTCTGGCGAGACAGTCTGTGGGGAGGTAGGGTCTCAGCCTGCGTACCAGGTGGAGCTGGTAAACAGCTGCCCTGGACACAGAGTTGACCTGCACCTCCATGGACAGCTGTGAGTCCATAATGACTCCCAGGCTGCGCACCTGGTCCTTCAGGGGCACAGTTACCCCATTCGGGACCAGGGAGTCTTCTACCCCCACCTCCACAAGCTTGTTTTCTCCTGCTCTGGAGGGTAGGACCTAAAACAATGGATTCAAGTTACAAGAAAGGAGATTCCAACTATTCGTAAGAGCTGGAATGGACTCCCTCGGAAGGTGATGGGCTCTCCTTTTTTGGAGGCTGAATGGCCATCTGCCATGGATACTTTAGTTGAGATTCCTGCACTTCAGGGGGTTGGACTAGATGACCCTCGGGGTCCCTTCCAACCCTACAATTCTATTATTCTACCACTGAGCTTCAGCCCTGCTGTGCTCTTGCCTGTTGACCATGCTGGCCGGGGTGATACAGGTTGAAGTCCAACCACAGCTGGAGGCCCACAAGATACCCCATGACCTTGAGCATTGCTGTGCTGGGCCTGGGGGCAACCCGAGCAATGCGGTCCAGGTGGGGTCCAGAATCCAAGGGTTCTACGAGGAGTCGGTCTGACAGGGCCAAGGCAGGACATGAGGCAGGAAACCAGGCAGGGTCAGGAACATGGTCTCAGGCAGGTTCTAGCAAACAGCAACGTTGCTCCTGCAACCAGGGGTGGGGTCCAACAGCCTTTTATCTTTATCAGGGTAACGGCTGGTCCTGATTCTCCGGTGACTCACCTCCCTGTTTCGCCCGAAGGCAAGCCCTCCTCCTGCGAGTACTCAGGTCTCTCCTTCTCTCATACCTTAGTCTCTGCAGCTCAGGAGAGGTCGGTGGGTTACTAGACCCAGGGGCCACCTCAGCCTCCCCTGACCCAACCAGTAGTGGAGCAGCTGTAAGTGATGGCCCAGCTGAAGGCAACGAGGTAATCCCCGCATCTGGAGCCAGAGCAGGCTCAGGCCCCTGACTCAGCCCAGCTGGTGCTTGTTGCAGGGGAACCTGTGCAGACTGGGACTCTTCGGGATCAAGCCCCAGACTTGATTCAGCTGATGCCTGAGGCAAAGGATCCTGTGCGGACTGAGACTGCTCTGGTTCTGAGTCTGAGACTAAGTCCCAGGCCATCACAATTGAATTCCCTACACCAAGCACCCAGATACCTTCAGGGAGTTTATTGGTGGGCACAAAAGTCTCAACCCTTCTCTTCCATATGCACCCAACCCCTGTTATTCAGATATCTTCTGCCTTTGGTCTGGGGAAGTTCCATTGGTTGCCACGGCTAATAGCCCCACTTACCTCCGGTGCAATATAATCGGGGGTTCCACAGAATGTGCTTGTCTTGGCGTCCCCTCCCATGTGCTCTTTGCACATCCCAAAATCAGCAATCTTGATGTGCCCTTCCTTGTCAAGGAGAACGTTGTCAAGCTTCAGGTCTCTGCAAGGCAAGATCAGGCAACATCTCTGAAAAGGCTCTTTTCTTGGAAGATTAGACGTGTTATCTAATCAGTATGTGCTGTATATACACAGAACAATTGTTAAGTCGTATCAGGTGCAAGTCCCGGTATTGTGGGGTTGTATTGTGGACAAGAAGCTACAGTTAGAACGGGATATGGAACAACTGATTGGTTCAAAATTAGGAAAGGAGTACAACAAGGCTGTATATTGTCTCCCTGCTTATTTAACTTATATGCAGAATTCATCATGCAAAAGGCTGGGCTGGATGAATCCCAAGCCAGAATTAAGATTGCCGGAAGAAATATCAACAACCTGCAGATGACACAACCTTGATGGCAGAAAGTGAGGAGGAATTAAAGAACCTTTTAATGAGGGTGAAAGAGGAGAGCGCAAAATATGGTCTGAAGCTCAACATAAAAAAAAAACTAAGATCATGGCCACTGGTCCCATCACCTCCTGGCAAATAGAAGGGGAAGAAATGGAGGCAGTGAGAGATTTTACTTTCTTGGACTCCACGATCACTGCAGATAGTGACAGCAGTCACGAAATTAAAAGACACCTGCTTCTTGGGAGAAAAGCAATGACAAACCTAGACAGCATCTTAAAAAGCAGAGACATCACCTTACCGAGAAAGGTCTGTATACTTAAAGCTATGGTTTTCCCAGTAGTGATGTATGGAAGTGAGAGCTGGACCATAAAGAAGGCTGATCGCCGAACAATGGATGCTTTTGAATTATGGTGCTGGAGGAGACTCTTGAGAGTCCCATGGACTGCAAGAAGATCAAACTGATCCATTCTGAAGGATCTGTGTGCTCACTGGAAGGACAGAGCGTGAAGCTGAGGCTCCAATACTTTGGCCAACTCATGAGAAGAGAAGACTCCCTGGAGAAGAACCTGATGTTGGGAAAGATGGAGGGCACAAGGAGAAGGGGGCGACAGAGGACGAGATGGTTGGATAGTTTTTTCGAGGTTACCAGCATGAGTCTGACCAAGCTGCGGGGGGCAGTGGAGGACAGGAGTGTCTGGCGTGCTCTGGTCCAGGGGGTCATGAAGAGTTGGACACGACTAAGTGACTAAACAACAACAAATTGCGGGGAAGAGCTGAGAAGGAATAACCGCTGGGCGAAGCGGACAGAGAAAAAATGCCCTCGTGCATCTGCAGCAGCACAACCGGACGCCTTCGTCTGCCCCAGCTGCAACAAAACATGTCTCTCCTGTCTCGGTCTCTACAGCCATAGCAGGCGCTGTAACTCTTCAGCTGTTTGACTTCTCTCCTAAAAGTGCACTCCGCCGTTATCTCCTGAGACAGATGGGTGTCAACAACCGCATGTTGAAATTCCTGCATTTCTCGGGGTTAGACTAGATCCCCCTCAGGGTCCCTTCGAGCTCTGCAATCCTACGATTGTATTATTCTTTCTCTCTTCGCCAAGGATAAAATTCCTACCTGTATATAATTCCTTGAGAATGAAGGAACTGCAAACCGCAAATGATTTCAGCAGCATAAAACCTAAGAAAACCAGAGACAGGTCAGGCTTAATTTTATTGGTTCATATTTAACCCAATATCCAATACCTCCCCCCCCCCCCGAGTACTGGTCCAGTGGTTATTGTTTTTATCTGTAAGCCACCTTGAGTCCCATCAAGGAAAAAGGCATGGCAATAATAATAATAATAATAATAATAATAATAATAATAATAATAATAATAGGCCTCATTTCATAACAGCCACTGACAGACCTATCCTCCACCCTAAGCCAGTGGCCATCCTCAAATCATGTTGCAGTGAGTTCCACTGCTTAAATTAGGTGCTGTGTTAGGGGACACTTACTTTTTCCTGTCCTGAATGATTCTACAACCCACCGCTTTTGTCAGATGGAAAGGACAAATAACTTTTCTGCAAACACCTACATTAATGCACAACGACCGGAAGGGGAGAGGTATTTGGGGAAGTGGAATTAAACTGCCATGGAAATGCAGCATTGCCACCAGTCCAGGAGCGGCGGCGGCAGAAACAGTGGCACCGCCAGCCATCTTCCTTCTTAGTGACGTCCCTCCTTCCTGTTGGCAACGGCAAGAGCTAAGTCCAGTAACAGTTGGGATGCATAGGGAGAATGTTCCTGAGAACGTGCAGAGTTCCTTCACCAGGGGGCAAGAACTTTCTCCACTCCCTACACCCGGGATTAAGAGTTCTCTTCTTCAGTTCAGAAGCGCATTTCGGTGCCTGAGGAGAAATACTCACTGCTGCCCTGGTGATGGAGCCGGGCAGCCGTGAGGCTGTGCAAGGGCTTCGCCTCAAGGAAATAATAATAATAATAATAATAATAATAATAATAATAATAATAATAATAATTTATTATTTATACCCCGCCCATCTGGCTGGGCTTCCCCAGCCACTCTGGGCGGATTCCAAAAAAATATTAAAATACTGTAATACATCAAACATTAAAAGCTTCCCTAAACAGGGCTGCCTTCAGATGTCTTCTAAAAGTCTGGTAGTTGTTGTTCTCTTTGACATCTGGTGGGAGGGCGTTCCACAGGGAGGGCGCCACTACCGAGAAGGCCCTCTGCCTGGTTCCCTGTAACTTGGCTTCTCGCAGCGAGGGAACCGCCAGAAGGCCCTCGGAGCTGGACAACAGCGTCCGGGTAGAACGATGGGGGTGGAGACGCTCCTTCAGGTATACTGGGCCGAGGCCGTTTCGGGCTTTAAAGGTCAGCACCAATACTTTGAATTGTGCTTGGAAACATATTGGGAGCCAATGCAGGTCTCTCAGGACCAGTATTATGTGGTCTCAGCATCCGCTCCCAGTCACCAGTCTAGCTGCCTGTGTTCTGGATTAATTGTAGTTTCCGGGTCACCTTCAAAGGTAGCCCCACGTAGAGCGCATTGCGCTAGTCCAAGCGAGAGATAACCAGAGCATGCACCACTCTGGCGAGACAGTCTGTGGGCAGGTAGGGTCTCAGCCTACGTACCAGATGGAGCTGGTAAACAGCTGCCCTGGACACAGAATTGACCTGCGCCTCCATGGACAGCTGTGAGTCCAGAATGACTCCCAGGCTGCGCACCTGCTCCTTCAGGGGCACAGTTACCCCATTCAGGACCAGGGAATCCTCCACACCCGCCCGCCTCCTGTCCCCCCAAAACAGTACTTCTGTCTTGTCACCGTACTTCTGTCTTGTCAGAAGTTCTTGCAGAGCCTCAACATTGGGGGCTTGCACACAAGGGGGGCAAACTCAGCCAGGGCTTCCCTTTGCCACCCTGCCTCGCGACACGGAAAAGCAGAGTGGTGGAATTCTTGCCAGGCCAACTCTGGAATTGCAGAGGAAGGCCAGGCGGATTTCTACACCCAAAGTCACCTTCGCTCACCCGGCTCGAATGAATAATTTACTTCAAGTCGCTCTTCAATCCAAACAAAGCCCTAAAGCGGTTTCAATATTGATTTTTTAAAAAATTATCCCCAGGGGTACCGGGGCTTATTTTATTTGCTTTGTTCTATTTGTTTTAATCATGCCTCAATCCATTTTTAAATCTTTGGTTGGTGTTTACCTTCTAGGTTTTTGGGGTTTTTTTTTTACATTCATGTGATTCAGGCTGGTATTTTATTTTATTTTGGGGACTCGGTGCTCTGGAGCAGCCGAATAAAAGAGGGTCCACGGAAGCAGCTTTTTACCACAGCTTTCTAAAACAAAACAGTTCAACCAGGTGTCAAAGAGAAAAACAACTTTTAGAAGGCATCTGAAGGCAGCCCTGTTTAGGGAAGCTTTTAATGTTTAACAGGCCACTGTATTTTAATACTCTGTTGGAGGCTGCCCAGAGTGGCTGGGGAAACCCAGCCAGATGGGCGTGGTATAAATAAATAAATTAATAATAATAATAATAATAATAATAATAATAATAATAAAATGGGTGCTGCCATAGGTGCCAATTATAGGGGGCCTTGGGAGCCTGGGCACCCACAAACATTTTTTTTGTGGGTGCTCGGCACCCACAGCGCAGGCTTTGAAGTGACTTCCAGTTTCTACCAAAAGTTGTGTCGGAGGTTTCCCAGGCCTCGGGTGTGATCTCTAAGGCCCCGTGAGAGCCAGTTTGGTGTAGTGGTAAAGAGCGGTGGACTCGTAATCTGGTGAACCGGGTTCGCGTCTCCGCTCCTCCACATGCAGCTGCTGGGTGACCTTGGGCCAGTCACACTTCTTTGAAGTCTCTCAGCCCCACTCACCTCACAGAGTGTTTGTTGTGGGGGAGGAAGGGAAAGGGGATTGTGAGCTGCT
This sequence comes from Podarcis cretensis, assembly GCF_951804945.1. Lineage (NCBI taxonomy): Eukaryota > Metazoa > Chordata > Lepidosauria > Squamata > Lacertidae > Podarcis > Podarcis cretensis. The sequence continues at coordinate 9,364,907 of NC_137179.1, forward strand.
TTCAGACCCCTTCGGGTAGTGATAAAGCGGGATATCAGATCCAAACTCTTCTTCTTCTTCTTCACGTCTGAGGCCCTGCCAGGCCTCAGAAGTGCCTCTGCACCACGTTGATGTAACATGATGTCATGACGTCACATTACCTCATGGGTGCTGTAATGGTTCTAGGGGTTGCTCATGCGTAAGTTGCCGCCACTCTTGGCTTGGTTGCCTGGTTGAACCCTTTCTGTCTGGACAGCCCTTCACTGCGTGGCTGTCTCAGTCGCTGGCAGAATCCGTCAGTGGGCGTTTCTTAAACTTCTTCCAGCAAAAAAGTTCTTTGACGCCAAGTCTCCTCCTACTCTCCCTGCGCGGAAGTCTTCTGCGCAGGGATGGTGTGGGCAGCGGAGGACCCGTGCTCTCTCCACTAGTCTCCGGTGAAGAGTCCTGGAGCCTTTTCTCCGATTCCCCCATCTGCCCCCCTTCTCTCCTGGTGTTACGCTGATTTCCTTCCCCAGCAGATGGGCTGCCTCTCTCCCTGCTGGGACCCTCTCCGGCATTGCTCTGGAGCTTTCCCTCCACCTCTGGCTCTGATGGCAGTTCCCTGACAGGTGCCATTGGGCACCCATAAGCACAAGTTGGCGTCCCTGCCTGCTGCTTTCTGTTTAAAATTGGGATGTTTATTTTGTATGCTGCCCAGATAGTTCCCCCTGTCCTTGATGCGTGTTTTACAAACTAAAAAATAAATAAAAAGCATCCTTTACATAAGAAGAGAAACAGAAAGAGGCTCCAACATGGGATAACCCTCTGGTGGGAATGTACCACCTCAGCAGGCATTGGGTGTGTTTGTGTGTGTGTGCTTGAAAACACCCCCAGATTTTTTTAAAAAATAGCCTGCAAATGGAGAACATTACTGTAAAGAGCTGCCAATGGGCAACTCCAGTCTTCAGACCTCTCTGGCCTCAGCTCAATCCGTCTTCACAGGGAACTCTGGGAATAGTAGTTCGGTGAGGCGACTGGGGGTCTCCTCACAACTTTCAGCACCCTTAACAAACTACAGCTCCCAGAATTCTTTGCTGGAGGGAATGCCAAGTGCTGTCATGATGCTTTAAACGTTTGGCATGAATGTGGCCCTAAAGAGAAAGTAAACTGCAATGATCCTGACTCTAAACATCATGAATTTCTAGATGATCTACTCTTGCAAGGACTGTACCATATCACCGATGGTATGTTTGAGCAGATTCTCTGTCTCTCCAGGAATGTGCAGCAAAAACAGACCCCAACTTACCTCGCTCGGCCAATGTCAAACTTGTGGCAGATCTGGATGTGAAACATCAGGTCACCCCCGTTGAGATATTCCATTACAAAAAAGAGGTTTTCCTAGTAAATGACAAAAAAGGCTTAAAATCATAATCATAATCATGAAATGGTCTTTGGGGCAACAGATGACAGAAGAAAAGAAATGGAACATTGCCTCAGTGACAGCTTTTTCTTGGGGAAACTCAAATGGATGGATTCATGATAAAAGGCGAAAGATTTATATGATCTGAAGAGAAACCAGAGGATTTATGATACCCATTTTACAGGTGGTTTTCCCAGAGAAAGTGTCTAGAAATCACGGGACAAATGGAATAAATCACGGGACAAAGGGAAGTGTGGATAAGCTGTTAAACCCCATTCTCCAAAAACCACTAGCTGAAGATGGAAGTCTATCATTGTGGGAAATTATCAACCAAATCTAATGCATATTCTTGCTAGTTAGCATGTGAAGGGGTTAAGACCACAGAGCTATATTGCTGATAGGCGGAGCCAGACCATAGACATGAAATTGATAGAGAGGGCTCTGTGTGATATCATTTCCCCTTCTCTCCTGAGGAGGAAAGAGCACCCAGCATTTTGTGATCCTTTCTCTCTCCCTCTTTCTGGGAGCAGACAGATATCCAGTTGCTTCAGCTCAGGCACATGTCTGAGGCTGCTTCTACTGTAAATATAAGCATTTTACCTGTATAGTTTTTAATGCTGTTGCATCTGAGAATCAAGGAATGATTATGAGTAAGTAAAGTGTGCTTTAAACTTACTTCTCAGTCTGTTGTATGATTCTTTGTTAAGAAAAGGGGGAGCCAGCTTGCTTCCAGTATTTTCTGCCAAGGATGGGACTCGAAACTCTTCTAAGCTGAATTTCTTTGTCTGTTCAACCCACACATGTGGGTGCCTGGAGGCAGGGCTGTCTTAAACATATGTGGCACCGGGGTGCAAAGATTCGCCCGGCGCCTCCCCCTGGTTGCCCAGTCCCAGACACACAGGAGGGCAGTGCCAGCCAGCCGCCTCAGTGTTTCGCTGGCTCGGTCGCCCCCGAACTTGTGGCGCAGAGCTGCCCACAGCAGAAGAACCTGCCACAACGCTCCGACTGACGGGCGGGCTCTTCCCCGACTCAACTCTTGGGCCCCAGACTCTGAGAGCCCAGCGCCCGGGTGCCCCGCACCCCTAGCGCTTATGGATAAGACGGCCCTTCCTTTTTCCTTTCTCCTTCTGTGATGGAACTTCGATTTGGGGACTTCCCTGGCTTTTGTTCTGGCCCACGAAGGCCAGTCTGGATAGTTGGCCTTGGTGAAGATTTGACGTTTTCATCCTCAAAAAGTTTTTGATTTGAGTTGCTAATGAAATGAGGCTGCATTTTAATGTTGTATTTTAATCTTGTTTTTAAGTTGTGTTTTAATCAATTGTTTTTATACCTGGTGTTAGCCGCCCTGAGCCTGTTCTTGGCTGGGGAGGGCGGGGTATAAATAAAAAAATATTATTATTATTATTACAGTGGTACCTTGGGTTAAGAACTTACGGTAATTCATTCTGGAGGTCCGTTCTTAACCTGAAACTGTTCTTAACCTGAGGTACCACTTTAGCTAATGGGGCCTCCTGCTGCCACTGCACAATTTCTGTTCCCATCCTGAGGTAAAGTTCTTAACCCGAGGTAATATTTCTGGGTTAGCGGAGTCTGTAACCTGAAGCGTCTGTAACCACTGTATTACTAAAACTCATCTGAAAACCATGCCCCACTGGCTGCCATTTTGTGACTGGTGGACCTTCTCAAGTGGGTCCTGAAGGCAGACAGTATGAGAATCTCTATTCTGAGTGAATAGGAAAGACATTGGTTACCTTTGTCTGGAATGTACAGAAGACGTGAGTGAGGAATGGGTGTCCCCAAGCCAGAGAGAGGACACGCCTTTCCACCATGGTACATTCAACGTCATCATCCATCAGCACCACCTCCTTCTTCAAAGCTTTCATGGCAAAAAACTGGTTCGTGTCCTTCAGCTCAACAAGGAAGACCTGGGCAAAAATAAATAAATCCAGGGTACTGCAAAACGCTGCGATTCATGGCAAGGTTAAGCAAAGCCGCGCAATTCAGAATTGAGTGCAGAATTAACCAAAAATCTCAGAAGGAATGTTTATCAAGTTTCTAGTCCCTATGTTTGCAAAGACCGATTTGAAAGCAAGTAGCCAAGGTGTCGTGCAGGGATGGGGAGCACTTCCCGACTCAAGGGCCACTCTCTTTTCTGGGTGAGCTTTCAGAGGCCGTGTGGGTGGGGCCAAAGGAATAAGTGGGTGGAGCAACAGGTGTCAGTTTTATTGTGGACGCGGGTGGCGCTGTGGGTTAAACCACAGAGCCTAGGGCTTGCTGATCAGAAGGTCAGCGGTTCAAATCCCCGTGATGGGGTGAGCTCCCGTTGCTCAGTCCCTGCTCCTGCCAACCTAGCAGTTCGAAAGCGCCTCAAAGTGCAAGTAGATAAATAGGTGGTGGGAAGGTAAACGGTGTTTCCGTGCGCTGCTCTGGTTCGCCAGAAGCGGCTTAGTCAAGCTGGCCACATGACCCGGAAGCTGTACGCCGGCTCCCTCAGCCAATAAAGCGAGATGAGCGCCGCAACCCCAGAGTCGGCCATGACTGGACCTAATGGTCAGGGGCCCCTTTACCTTTTTAAGTTACATGCAAGCTATGCAAAAGCCAGAGATTTCTATGCACACATGTACACGCACACACCCCCTCCCAGGCAAGCAAGAGACATTATCTCAGTTCAGGGACACATTCCAACCAGGTAAAAACTCTTAGGGAGAGTGCAGACTATAGTCTTGAGGGCTGGGGAGAAGGGGTGTAGCCTGGGGAGGCAATATGACCTAGGAAGAGTCTCAAGAGCAAGAAGTGTGTGGATCGAGGTTCCCTGCTCTTGTTTAATGGTTAATACAACCCTGGTTTTCTGTTCTACTGTACAGTCATACCTTGGATTACAGACGCTCCAGGTTGCATTTTTTTGGGTTACGGACCGCTGAAACCCGGAAATACCAGAACGGGTTACTTCCAGGTTTCGGCGGTCATGCATGCACAGAAGTGCTAAATCGTGCTTTGCGCATGCGCAGAAGCGCTGAATCACAACCTGCGCGTGTGCAAATGTGCTGCTGCAGGTTGCGAACACTGCGGGTTGCGAACGTGCATCCCGCATGGATCACGTTCACAACCCGAGCATCCACTGTACAGTAATCCATAAATTGTATGTGGTATTTTGTATTTAATTCAAGTAGGGCTTTGTTTTTGTATAAAAAAACAACACAACACCAACAGTATGTTGTGTCTCCTGCTCTCGCTTTCACTCCTTACCTTGCCAAAGCTTCCTTTCCCCAACATTTTGTGCAAAACAAAATCATCTATGGTAAACTTCGGCAGCTGAGCGGGGAGGTCTTTCCTTGGTTCCAGTTCCACCGGGGAATCAGGACCCAGGACGTCTTCTGCAGGGGATTCCCAGGAAACTCCCTGAGGCTCTGCAATGGATCCCAGTGGAGTTGTGTTAACTGAAAGAGCTCTCCCCATTGCACTGACGAGACTTAACTGCTTCTGGGAACGCACCCCATTGCACCACTCTTCCCACCCAACAACTCAGTTTGTGGCGAAGTGTAACCTGGGACAGATGCAGCTTGGCTGGCTGGCTTAAGCCATCTGAAACTCTCGTCTGTGTTTCTGGGACACAGTCTTGGGTGGCTGTGGGATGGGGACTGTCTCTCAGCCTAACCCACTTCACAAGGTTGTTGTGAAGAATAGAATTTTATTATTACGGTCACAGACCGGTTCCAGGTCAGGAAAGTCATAAAACACAACAGGAATACATTGAATTGCAATTGGGTATAACAGAGACAATTCAGATATAGCGGCAGTTAAAAATATAAATATATAAAATCTTGATCACTAAAAGATAACCTAAAATTATCATTTAAAACCTTAGTCATTTTGGTAGTACAGCTTGTTCCCTAGGTTTTATGGCAGCCGCACAGAATTTGGCCACCCTTAGCATAATCTCTAGATCCTTGTCCTCTACCAGGAGTTTTAGACATTGAAGTTCGGACCCATTTGGAGATTTCTGTATAACAGGAGAGATAAATCCACGTAGAAACGGCAGCGTAACAAGACATGAGAGACAGTTTCTACCTCCATCAAGCCGCAGGGGCAGACTCGTTCAACGTATGGTTTACCTTCAAATCTGCCCTGCAATAAGGCAGGTGGCGACACGTTGAATCTAGCGAGGGTAAATGACTGTCTGTATTTGGGTATTTGTAATTTTGACAAATATTGTTGTGAAGATGAAAGGGGGAGGGGAAAAACTGTGTCCACCATCTTGAACACCTTGGAGGAAAGGTGGAACGTGAATAACAATATTAATCTAAGGGCGATTCATTTGTTTTCAGTGGATCTTATTCCCAAGTAAGTCTGTGCAGGAGTCATAGAGTTGGAAGGGTCCCTCAGGGTCATCTAGTCCTACCCCTGAAATAAAGGGAATATCAGTTAAAGAATCCTTGATTGATTGTCACCCAACCTTTGCTAAAAGTCTCCAGTGAGGGAGAATCCATCACCTTCTGAGGTCATCTTTTCCATTGACTGCAGGCCTTGTCTTATCTCCTTTCTCAATATTTGGCAGGTAAATGTTTAAAGTCAAAAGCATATATATAGACCAAGGAGGCCGCTAAATAAGGTGGCTACTCAAACGATAACTGAGACACGGGTGGTGCTGTGGGTTAAACCACAGAGCCTAGGGCTTGCCGATCAGAAGGTTGGCGGTTCAAATCCCCATGACGGGGTGAGCTCCCGTTGCTCAGTCCCTGCTCCTGCCCACCTAGCAGTTCAAAAGCATGTCAAAGTGCAAGTAGATAAATAGGTACCACTACGGCGGGAAGGTAAACAGCATTTCCATGCACTGCTCTGGTTCGCCAGAAGTGGCTTAGTCATGCTGGCCACATGACCCGGAAGCTGTACGCCGGTTCCCTCGGCCAATAAAGCGAGATGAGCGCCACAACCCCAGAGTCGGCCAAGACTGGACCTAATGGTCAGGGATCCCTTTACCTTTACTCAAACGATAAAATACAGCACCTTTTTTCCCTGCTGGAGGTGCTGGCACGGGAGGAGCAGCGGGCGTCGGGTCTTTGTCAGGGAAGACAATTTCCACAGGTCCTTCTCTCAAGATCTTCTCTGACTCCCGCAAGCTTCTAGCCTGCCTCATGGTAAAAACGAGTAAAGGAATGAATCACGTAGCATGCTTGCTGGACACTGTGCAAGTGTGGGATCTAGCATGGGGCACAAGATTGGGAACTAAAAAATAATAATAATCGATAGAGTTTATCCATAGATGACACCCTACAACCACAGAAAACACCCTATAACCAGAATGCAGGTCACACTTCTCAGCAACTTGTCAAAGAGTTGGGCTGGCATGGGGAGAAGATGAGTTTTTGCCCAACGAGGGAAAGATGACCTTCTACCGGTCCACAATAGAAAGTGTCCTTTCATACTGCATCACGGTGTGGTACGCTGGTTTGACATCAACTGACAGGAAGTGCCTACAGAGGGGGGTGAATACAGCACAAGATATTATGGGCTGTCCCGTGAATCCGCTGGATGAAATAGCGGAAGAACGTTGCCTCAGGAGAGTGAGGAAAATTCTCAGGGATGATTCACACCCTGGCCGGCACTTTCTTGATCTCCTGCCCTCGGGCAGAAGATATAGAAGCCCGATTAGTCGCACCAACAGGGTAAAGAACAGCTTCTATCCGTGGTCTGTTAGGCTGCTGAATGAAAAGATAACAACAGGGCAACTGACTTTCAGGTTTGGTGTGTGTGTCTGTCAGTAAACGAGGGGAATTAAGACTAAGAGAGCTGAGTGGGGGGTGCTTGCGTAACCTCAATGTATACAAGTTGTACAAGTGACAATAAAGCATTTCATTTAATTTCATTTTAAAGGTGCCAGCTGTAAAATAATAATAGTCCCATCTAGTCCAGCATTCTCACAGTAGCCCACTAGATGCCCATGGGAAACAAGCAGAACATGAGCATAACAGCCATTCTTGTGGCTTCCAACAGCTGGTATCGTTGCTGCCTCTGATGGTGAAGGCAGAGCAGTGTCTCCATCGTGGCAACCAGAAACTTGGAGGAAACCTGCATGCAGGACCATCAAGAGCACCCTAGTCAATGGACGTCTTTGTCACCTAATCGGTGCTGCCAGCGATCTCCAAATCATCTCTCTGAATCACTTGCAAATGGACTTCAAATGGCTTGCTGTCACCAACCGCCAGCTGATTGTCACCGGAAGCAAAGCCCTTTGAAGGTAGGGGTTTCTCCTGGCACCAATGAGCTGATTGGCACCCACAGCAAAGGGTCCCGCTTTGAAGTTGCCACCCGATGTCATAATGAGGTTGGCGTCAGATGATGGACAGGCGGGGCAGCCCCACCCACCTGCTAAAGTTGGACGGCAGGGGCAAGGGAGGAATCCAGCCCCCATTTCATCTGATACTTCAAACCAACTAAATAAATTCAGAGGGAGAATGGGACATCCTCTTTTGTAGAGGTGGCAAGTACAAAGAAATATACATAAGCCCCCAGCCTTCTGTGCTTTTTTGCCCCAGAGGAGCCAAAGAACGCCGCTGCTTGCCCACCTGTTGCCGGCTCTCGATCAGTTGCAGCGCTTCCGACATGAGCTTCTGGTTGATGCCGCAGAGGTTTGCCACTTTGGCTTGGCACTTGTGGTGGACGTTCATGGCACAGGCTGCAAGCAAGGCATGGAGTCAGCAGGTGAGGTTCTGGCAACGTTAAGTGAATCCAGTCCGCAGGTTGAGAACATTAGGTGAGCCCGCTGGGTCAGGCCAATGGTGCAATGAGTCCAGCCTCCTGGTCTTGCAGTGGCCAGCCAGTGGGAAACCTTCAGGCTGGACCCAAGCCCAAGAGTACAATCTCCTCCTGCGGTTTCCACCAACTGGTATGCGGAATCATGAAATAATACAGTTGGAAGGGACCCCAAGGATCATCTAGTTCAACCCCCTACAATGCAGCAATCTCAGCTCAAGCATCCATGACAGATGGCCATCCAACCTCTGCTTAAAAACCTGCAAGGAAGGAGAGTCCGCCACCTCCCGAGGGAGACTGTTTGTGATGGCCTGGGACTTGGGCTCGGACTGGGAACCAGAGGAGTCTCAGTCCGCACTGGATCCTTTGCCTCAGGCATCATCTGAACCAAGTCTGGGGCCTGATCCTGAAGAGTCCCAGTCTGCACAGGTTCCCCTGCAATGAACACCAGCTGGGCCGAGTCAGGGGCCTGAACCTGCCCTGGCTCCAGATGCGGGGATTACTAGTTGCCTTCAGCTGGGCCATCGCTTACAGCTGCTCCACTACCGGTTTCATCAGGGGAGGCTGAGGCGGCCCCTGGGTCTAGTAACCCACCAACGTCTCGCGAGCTGCAGAGACTAAGGTCTGAGAGAAGGAGAGACCTGAGTACTCGCAGGAGGAGTGCTCACCTTCGGGCGAAACAGGGAGGTGAGTCGCCGGGGGATTAGGACCGGCCGCTACCCTGACAAAGATAAAAGGCTGTTGGACCTAGCCTCGGGTTGCGGGAGCAACACTGCTGTATGCCAGCTCCTGCTCCTGTCCTTGCCTAGTATCCTGCCTCGTGTCCTGCCTTGGCCCTGTCAGGCTCCTAGCAGAACCTTCGGATTCTGGACCGGTCCTGGACCGCGTTTCACGGGTTACCCCCGGGCCCAGCACACCGTTCCACTGTCAAACAGCTCTTTCTTTTTCATCCAGCACACAGTTAAACTATGATTTATGATAACTGTGGTTATCAATGACCTGATCCTGCTGCCAGCCTTTACCTAACGTTCTCTGTAGGTCTCTCATCTGAGAAGTGGCAACCAGGAAAGCAGGCTCAACTCTGGTCCTCCCCACCGAGAACTGTAGGATGATTCCTATCTCCTCCTATCTCCCTCTGCTGTTTCCCCTTCTGTTACAATCTGGGGTGGAAAATCTGTCATGGAATCTTAGAATTGTAGGGTTGGAAGGGACCATAAGGGTCATCTGGTTCAACCCCCTGCAATGCAGGAAACTCAACTCAAGCATCCATGGCAGACGGCCACCCAACCTCTGCTTAGAAACCTCCCAAGGGAGGAGAGTCTACCCCCTTCAAAGGGAGTCTCTTCCCCTGCCAAACAGCTCTTATCCTCAGCACATTCTTCCTGTTCTTTAGTTGGAATCTTCTTTCTTGTAACTTGAAGCCATTGGTTTGAGACCTACCCTCCAGAGCAGGAGAAAACAAGCATGCTCCCTCTTCCATGTGGCAGCCCCTGAGATATTTCAAGATTGCTATGCTATCTCCTCTCAGTCTCCTCTTTTCCGGGCTAAACAAACCCAGCTCCTTCAACCATTCCTCATAATAATAATAATACAGTGGTGCCCTGCAAAACGAACGCCTCGCAAGACGAAAAACCCGCTAGATGAAAGAGTTTTCCGTTTTGGAGGTGCTTCGCAAAACGAATTTCCCTATGGCCTTGCTTCGCAAGACGAAATGTCTTGCGAGTTTTTCCGACTTTTTTCCCCTCCCCCCCTTTTTCTAAGCCGCTAAGCCGCTTATCTGCTAAGCTGATAAGCCGCTAAAAGCCGCTAAAAGCCGCTAAGCCGCTAAGCCGCTAATAGCGCTAATCCGCTAAGCCTTCAATGGGCTTGCTTCGCAAGACGAAAAAAACACTAGACGAAGAGACTCGCGGAACGGATTCTTTTCGTCTTGCGAGCCACCACTGTACAGTCATACCTCATGTTACGTTTGCTTCATGATGCATTTTTTCAGGTTGCGTCCCACGGCAACCCAGAAGTACCGGAAAGGGTTACTGCCAGGTTTCGCCGCTCGCGCATGCGCAGAAGCGCAAAATGCCGTCACGTGCATGCGCAGAAGCGGCGAATCGCAACCCGCGTGTGCACAAAGGCACTGCTGCCGGTTGCATTCTATTCATGTTATATTTGTAGTTCTATAGCTGAGTGCCCGGACTTACCATCACATTTCAAACCCTGCCGCGCCAGACCCCAGAGCAGAGTGCCGCAGTGATCGCAGAATGTTGGGCTTTTGTAATTGTAGACCTTAAATCGGTGGGGCATGTCAATCTTAAATCTCTCTTTGTGGAACTGCAAAAGAGATAGAGAGAGGGAGAGAGAGAGAGAGAGAGAGGACGAGGTCAGAGCCTGCACATGGCCTGCTTCTGGTGTTGCAAATACATACAAAACTGAAGGGGTTCAAGCCTTTAAACAGCTCCTCTTTTGCAAATACAAACAGTTCCAGTGCAAATGAATTGAACAAGGAATTATAAACAATGCAATGGGTTCTGCAGTGACTGTAATCCAATGTTGTCCCTCACTTTCACAATAGACCAGAGATGAGAAAGCTGTGGACACCCAGATGTGGTTAGACTCCAGCTCCCATCAGCCCCAGCCAACATGGCAAATCGTCAGGGAAATGAGAACTGCTGTCCAGCAACACCTGGAGGTTCCCTCTCTCTGCTGTAAACCAATATTTTATCCAGCTTGCCTGCGAAGTAGGTCATTTTGGAGTAGAAGAGGAAGGACGACGTCTTGCCCAAGGCAACTCACGGAGGCAGTGGCGTCATGAGAGCCTGACTTAGGTCAGGATAGGTGAGTTCAGACCCCATTCAGCCGTGGCATCAGTGCCGGTTCTATCATTAGGCAGAGTGAGGCAACAGCATCAGGCGGTCAATTTTGGATGTCATAAAAGTATAGCAAATTGTTGCAGTTATTAGCATTGCATTTCTTAGTGCTGCTGGGAGATGCTGGTGGGATTTTCTGTCTCTGCTGCCAAAGTAAGTTTGCGGGCCTTAGGGACGATAGACTACAACAGGGGACCCCATTTTCTAATCTGCCCCAGGCAGCAAAAATTCTGGAGCCGTTCCTTTCCCTTGTGTAGGGTTCAAAAAGTAAAATTCCTGACAAACACCCACAGAGTTGTTGAGATTTTTTGCACCATGCGTACGGAATTCGCTTAAATTCTTTGCAGATGCCATGTTTACACCTCGTGTTACTATGTAGTCTCATTTGTGTCCATCTAGCTTACCTCACACGGTTGTTGTGAAGAAGAGAAATTGGCAGAGAGCACCAAATCTATCTGCACGTCTCTACCTCGAGGTCCATGATTTTCTCCAATCCTTTTTTTTTTTTTAATGAGGAAAGGTGTTTTCAAACTCTTGGCAACCGGTGTGTTGTCAACTGATTCACAAAAAAACCCTTCATTCAGATACACACCGCCCTCAACCAATTCACAAGAAGTTTTATTCAGATACAGGCCACCTTCAGATGATTCACAAAAAGGAACTTCATTCAGATACATACCATGGTTTCTCTGCTATTGATGGCTGATCCCGTACACTTTGCTATTACTTTGTCAATGCACTTCTTGTGAATGGCAGCATTGCATTCTGGGAAGGGAAAACAAGCCATATAAAGCATTGTTGAAGGGCCACAAGAAGTAAGAGATGCATTTTAAATAAAAGCACACATTCTACTCATGTAAAAACACCAGGCAGGCCCCACAAATAACCCAGAGATGCATTTTAAATAAAAGGACACATTCTACTCATGTAAAAACACGCCGATTCCTGGACCGTCTGCTGGCCGGATTGAGAAGGCGATTGGGCCACATCCAGCCCACGGGCCTTAGGTTGCCTACCCCTGTTATAGCCTAATCTTTCACGGGTTTGTTTAATTCCCTTTTAAAGCCAGCCACAAGCAGTAAGAGAAATATTGAAAATATTGGACTGTAATAATAATTTATTTCTACCCTGCCCATCTGGCTGGGTTTCCCCAGCCACTCTGGGCGGCTCCCAACAGAATATTTAAAATACGATAAAACATCAAACATTAAAAACTTCCCAATACAGGGCTGCCTTCAGATGTCTTCTAAAAGTCAGTTGTTGTTTTCCTTGACATCTGAAGGGAAGCCGTTTGCACAGGGCGGGGGCCACTACTGAGAAGGCCCTCTGCCTGGTTCCCTGTAACCTCACTTCTCGCAGTTAGGGAACCTCCAGGAGACGCTCCTTCAGGTATACTGGGCCAAGACCATTTAGGGCTTTAAAGGTCAGCACCAACACTTTGAATTGTGCTGGTAAACGTACTGGGAGCCAATGTACATTGTTAAAGAGGGGACATGGACCTTTCTTGTGTGGGAATAAGCCAGCATAGGACTGCCTCCTGACTGGGTGGAGCAATTTGCAAAAGTTCCGGAGCCAATGGGAAAGTGGCGTATCCCCTCGATTTTGGCTTATCACTTGGCGATTTTGCACTTTTCCTGGAGACCCTAAGGAAAAGGTGAAATCCCTAAAAGACTTGGAGACTCAACCAGAATCTGCTGCACGGACGGAATATACCTGCAGGCAGCTTCTACCTGCTCCCCACTGTCTTTTAGGATTGCATTTAACAAAAAACAGGCTTTGTGGCTTAAAGCATGCCCAGACTGTTCTTTGTCTCAATTCCGAATGAAGCTGGTTCGTGGGAAAACGCATTGGAATGCAGAATTTCATAAGAAATTACAGGAGAGATCCAGCATAGGTTTGGACTGAAATGGGAGTGTGTTGACCCGCAAGCCAGCCAGAAATTAGGCACTTTTCAGCTGTAACCCTATGCTTTCTGACCTGGGCGTAAGTCCCACTCAATTTGCCTTACTTCAGAGTAGACCAGTAGAGAATGTTGTCATTAATTCCTACTGTAGTCTGTGAGAGGTGATGAAATATACCCAGAGTCGCAAAGTGATTTCATGCTCTTTATTCAGCTCATAGTGGTGAGGAGGAATGAATGAAAGTCCCCTCAAAGTATCTGCTTTATATACATTATTTACACAATGGGCTGCACATGATTGGCTAATTCCGGAATTCTACTGTAAGCCAATCAGGTTGTGGATTCACTTCTATCTGGAGCATGATTGGGTGGTTCCTGCCAACCAATCATACTGCTGCATTGTTCTAGGACCAATCAGACTGCTGCATTCTGAATCCTATTGTTCTAGGACCAATCAGACTGCTGCATTTTGGATCCTATTAAACTCAGTACATAACAGGTGACATGGCTCTTGTAGATCACATTTACACATGCACTCTTTGTTTCCACGGCTGGCTTGCTATATATTTTTTTAAGCATTCTCGGTTTTCTTCAGGGCGGCATGCAAGAAACACTGCAGTTTCTATTTTGGCAGTTGTAAATAACGCGATATGCTAAAAGTTTCTTACGTCTGCACTGGTAACCTTGCTTGTTAAGACCCCTGAAACACAGAAAGGAGAGAATCTGGAGTAAGGATAACGTTCATCATATATATTTGAGAAGAATGACTTTAAAACAAAATAAATGCTGTGTGTTGGGATCTGGGCCCAGAAGGGCTAGGCTCCTCACTCAAGTAAATTAATGTTTATTATTACGGCCAAACAGCCAGCATACTAAAACCAGAATTCCTGCATAGTTCTTTACAAAAACAATCAGAGTGGAATTTAACAATCAATACAGTGGCGTAGCGTGGGGGGTGCAGGGGGGGCCGGCCGCACCGGGCGCAACATCTGGGGTTAGGGCAAATCCACGGGTTAGGGGGCGCAAATTACTTGCCTTGCCCCGGGTGCTGACAACCCACGCTACGCCACTGAATCAATATACTAATGTACTTAAGAACTCCATTTAAGAAATAAAATAACAAGAAGATTTCACTATAAGCTGCAATGATTTATGACTGTTTGTGCCACTGTTTAATCTCTTGCTTTCGTTGACTTGTGGCTATTGTACAAAATATAGCTGCTGTACATTTCTAGTGACATCTGGATTCTGGTTGGGCAAGAGGTCATTTAAATAATGTTTCTCTGTCCTCCCTGGTACTTTGCATACAAGAAGGGTTACGATAGAGGCTCTGAGTTCTGTATAAAATCTACAATGGAATAGAACGTGGCCCGCAGTTTCAATTTGACCGCTCTTACATGGGCAGACCCCCTCGCCACAAGGAATCTTTCTGTATCTGCCTTCCCATAGTGCAGGTGGCAAGACATGGAATTTAGCTTGCGTAAATGTCTTTCTGAATTTGGGAGATGGTCAAATTTCCTCAAATAAGTGGTGTCAGCTGGATAAGGACTGGAGGAAACTGAAGCCACTATTAGTACGATAGCAATACATTCAAGGTAGAGGCAGGACATTAAATATGTCTTTGCATTTAGAACATGCAAGTTTTAAAATAAAAATAAAAATGCAAAGATCATCTGTTTGGGGAGAGAATCAAAGCCAGTGTGGAGCAGAAATTTAGCCCTTTTCTCTTCTGCTATGGTCCTGAGGAAAATTCCTCCTTTTAAGGTGATTTTTGCGCTCTCTCTCTCTCTCTCTCTCTCTCTCTCTCTCTCTCCCCCCCCCCATCAGTCCTCCTTTGGGCCCAATGCAGAGGAAAGGGGAGGAAATCCCCCTGCAGCGGATGCTGTTCAAATTTTCAAAAATACATGTTAAATTCATAGGTGTTGTTTGCCTCCAACAGCTATTTGAGGTTGCATCATTTGCATATAGGGGAACCATGAGGAATGGTTCGCAGTGGCCCTGCTGGTAAGAGGGTTCTCTTGTAAGATATACAGTTACTGACTCACAACTGCATGCATGAAAGGGTTAACCTGAGCCATGAGTTCGTTACCAGAGTGAGTGTGGCTAAGCAGGCACTCAGCAGCCTCTGCTTTCCCCACCCCCCACCCACACTCTGCTTCTCAGTCTTTTTCTCTTGGTGCTTCCTGGAACAAGCAAAGAAGGAGCCATGTGGCTTTGGCTCCCAGCTCAGTTGTTCCTGCAAGTGAACTGGATCTCTCCAAAATGGAGATTTTAAAGCCTGCATCTTTGCCGACTCAAAGACTGTATGATCTTTTTTTTTAAAAAAAGAAAGCAAGTACTTTTCTTTTTAAGTCATTTGAAACCCCTTTTCGTATCTGTCTTACTGCCAATTGATGGAGATTACTTTGCTGTAATGTCTGGAAACACTGAGTAAAACATCCACTTATTTGCAAGATTTCGTATTTTCAAGGGGAACATTTGTTTAAGGTAGATGAGGGCAGATGCAAATTTAACCAAGTTTTAATGTGCTTGGAGCAATTGCCATTGTGTACAATTTTGCTGCGAGAGAGGAAGAGATCTCTCTTCCAAACCCCTCCCTCTCCATCAGAGAAGCAGCAGGTTGCCCCTTCCCCACTAGACAATCTTCCTCACACTGGTTTTGGACTACAGATGTTTTGGATTACAATTCCCATCAGCCACAGCAAGCACAACTGGCAAATGTTCGTCTAGGGCCATTCAAACTGGGGCCTGATGGGAGTTGTAGTCCCAAAAACATCTGGTGGGCATCAGGCTGGGGGAAGACTACCATGGGAATAGATCAAGGAAGGGAGGGGAAGCCATGTGTCATACCAGACGAACTCGTGGCAAACGGAACAGAAGGTGGGCTGGGGGAAGAAGGTAGCAGTGAACTCGTGACACTTGACATTGTGGATCTTGGCTTGCTTGATGGCTCCTCTGCGTTGGTGCAGAGAGAAAAACCCTTCCTTTTCACAGTCAATAAACTCTGGATCATCTGGGTGAGAGAAAGAGAGAGAAGCTTGGTTATTCTGATGACGAATTCCTGCAGTCTGCCTAGAAGCTAAAATAACATATATTTAAATCAGGTCGAAAAGGCGTCAGCTTTAAAAATAAAGAGCAGGGCACACTTCCTAAAACAACTCAGAGGGCTGAGTCACACAACCAAGAGAAGTGAGTGGTTGGTGCATATATTTGTGGACTGCCTGGGGGTGTCATATGCCTGAATTCTTGCCCCATGGGGGGGGGGATTCCATGTCTTTGAAAAACTAGCTGGTCAGGTTCTCATCTACATTTGTCCTTGATCTGCTAGATTTTGATGTGCAGGGAGGACTGACACAACGTCGCAAGCCTCCTCTCCTAGCCTGAAGAGGTTCCCTCCAGCAGAAGTAACATGGCTGTAATTTTGGCTCTCATCAAATGTTGGGCATTTCCTGTAAAGACCTCTACCCCAAATGAAAGAAGCTTCTTCTGACTCAGAGCATAGGAAGAGCCCTCTGAATCAGGGCAATTGCTTATCTGGTCCAGCACCATGTTCTTACAGTAGCCAACCAGATGCTATAAGCAAGAAATGATGGCAAAATTGGGGACTGTACCAGAAAAATGGTGTCCTGCTACTAAGCTAAAGAAGAAGAGTTTGGATCTGATATCCCGCTTTATCACTACCCTAAGGAGTCTCAAAGTGGCTAACAATCTCCTTTTCCCCACAACAAGCACTCTGTGAGGTGAGTGAGGCTGAGAGACTTCAGAGAAGTGGGACTGGCCCAAGGTCACCCAGCAGCTGCATGTGGAGGAGCGGAGACGCGAACCTGGTTCCCCCAGATTACGAGTCCACTGCTCTTAACCACTACACCACGCTGGCTCTTTACACCCACTCTTTGAATTGGGAGGAAAACAGGCCCAAATGTAAATTGCAGGGGCGTGGGGTGTGTGACTCCAATTTGGGACTGTAACAAAAAGACAAGGCTACTCCTACCCAAGGTCCAGCTGAGTGGACCAGCTGAGCTTGCAATTTACTGTAGTTTTTTAAAAAAAACAAAACAGCGAACACACAATTGCCCATTAACTGTTTCTCAAGAATTCACCCCGATTTCTCGTACAAAGTTTGTTGCGTGTTTTTGGACTATGTTGGCTATTTATTGTGCATTCGTTCTGATTTGCTTGCAGACTGGTTAGAGCACCTTGCATCCAGCAAGCAGTATGCTTTCCAATCTATTTTCCAGTCACTTTCCTTCTCAGGAAGCTGGTTCATTACACAAAAGCACCAAGCCAACTTCAACTGCACAAACTGAAATTCACCAGGATGTGACTGAATGAGTCCAGAAGTGGCACAGGGTTTGTCCGGAGTGATGAAAGACAGCAAATGACGCTCTCGCGAATCAGTCCTTTGGGTGTCACAAATCCCAATATGTTGCCATAATAGCCAATTAAAATTGCACCAGCCAATGAACTGGTCCCTGAGCAGTTTAAGAATTTCAATATTTTGAAGTTCTGCTGTGTTTCTTTATGTAAAAGTATTTATCGCTCTGCGTTGGGATTTTGAAATTACCATGTCCCAGCCTGAGCTTTCAGGGTGGGGAAATCCGCAGGGAAAATAACTGAAAATGTCGTAGCAATAATATGACCATCACTTGCCAGTAGTTTCCAGGAAGTATCTTGCGTTCATTAACATTCTGCCTTGTGGCTTCAGTTCTAGCTAAAAATAAAATAAAATAAAGGAAGGCAAGTTAAAAATAGCTTTTTTTTTGTTTTGTTTAAAAAGGAAGAGTGAGTGACAAAACAGCCAGGGAGTGACCATCGCGTGAAAAGCCATAATGGGAAAGATCTCGCAATCATCTTGTGATCCACAGTAAAAATTAAATAAATAAATAAATAAATAAATGTATTAAAGTATTTATTTATTTATTATGAAGGGAGGTTGAGAACACTTGACATTGGTTAACAGAAATACAGTCATACCTCGGGTTAAAGATGTTTCGGGTTAAATCTTTTCATCTTGCGTCCCGCGGTGACCCGAGGTACAGTGGTAGCTCAGGTTAAGTACTTAATTCGTTCTGGAGGTCCGTACTTTACCTGAAACTGTTCTTAACCTGAAGCACCACTTTAGCTAATGGGGCCTCCTGCTGCCGCCGTGCCGCCAGAGCACAATTTCTGTTCTCATCCTGAAGCAAAGTTCTTAACCTGAAGCACTATTTCTGGGTTAGCGGAGTCTGTAACCTGAAGCATATGTAAGCTGAAGCGAATGTAACCCGAGGTACCACTGTACCGGAAAGGGTTACTTCTGGGTTTCGACACTCACGCATGTGCAGACACTCAAAATGATGTCACGCGCATGCGCAGAAGCAGCAAATCGCGAACCGCAGGTTGCGTTCTGCTCAGGTTGTGAACAGGGCTCCGGAACGGATCCTGCTCGCAACCAGAGGTACCACTGTAATCCTTTGCTTGTCCTCCTGGATGAAAATACAAGAACTTTGCTGGATCAGACCAATGGCCCATCTAGCCCAGTGTCCTGTTCTCACAGCGGTCAGCCAGTTGCCTGTGGGAAACTTTCAAGGAGGACTGAAGCACAAGAACACACTCTTATGCAGTGGTGTAGTGTGGGAGTGGGCAAAGGGGTGGTTGTCCCAGGCCCAAAATTGCTAGGGGGCACAAAATTTCAAACACCCGGTGCTGTCTGGGTCGCTGGACTCCATCGAAAATGGCTTTTCCATGAGAATCAAGAAGTGACCTCTCTAGACAATGGAAGGACTCTTCTCATCTCATGTCTGTGGCTGCAGTGGATGACGTCATTAGGCAGTTGAATGTGCATGTGTACTCCATCCATTTCCTTGCTTCCACACAGCCCCGGGTACTGGCAACCCACGCTACACCACTGGTCCTGTCCTGCTGTTTTCAGCAACTGGTATTCAGAAGCATTGCTGCCCAGCCTGCACAGGAGTCCCTGCCTCCAGAACCAGCTGAGCTGGAGCTGGGGCTTGAGCCTGAAGGATCCTCACCTGTGCTGGATCCTCAGGTGCAGGCATCAGCTGAGTCTGCTCTGGCTCTGGAGGTGATGGAGGACCCATTGCCTGCAGGTGTTCCACTCTCAGCCCCATCAGGGGACGCTGAGGTTGCCTCTGGGTCCAGTAACCCTCCAGCCTCTCTTGAGCTGCAGAGGCTCAGGGCAGAAAAGTAGAGGGAACTAAGTTCCCTGTTATGTACTGAGTCGAATAGGATCCAAACTGCAGCAGTCTGATTGGTCCTAGAACAATAGGATCCAAAAGGCAGCAGTCTGATTGGTCCTAGAACAATAGGATTCAGAATGCAGCAATCTGATTGGTCCTAGAACAATGCAGCAGTATGATTGGTTGGCAGGAACCACCCAATCATGCTCCAGATTGAAGTGAATCCACAACCTGATTGGCTTACAGTAGAATTCCGGAATTAGCCAATCATGTGCAGCCCATTGTGTAAATAATGTATATAAAGCAGATACTGAGGGGACATTCATTCCTCTTCACCACTATGAGCGGAATAAAGAGCATGAAATCACTTTGCGACTGAGTATATTTCATTCCCGCAGGAGGAGTGCTCACCTCCAGGCCAGGAGAGGCGAGTCACCTGTGGACCGGGGCCGCCCTATGCCTTGGGGCAGATAAAAGCCAGCCAGCCCCAGTCCCAGGTTGCGGGAGCAACGTTGTTGCTAGCTGGTTCCTGCCTGCACCCTGTCCTGCTCTTCTGCCAGAGTTCCTGACCCCACCTGACTCCCTACCTTGGACCCAGCTACAGCTTTGATGGACAGCCTCCATACCGCACCCTCGACTTTGGATCTCGCCACACGGATGACCCTCGGGACCAGCACACTTCCAGAGTGGAGGCAGAGCTTTGCCATCATGGCTCATAGCCACAGTGGTGTAGCGTGGGGGGTGCAGGGGGGGCAGCCACACCGGGCGCAGCATTTGGGGGGGCGCACTAGCAGCTCTCTGCCCCTACCTGGCTCACTCACTCTCTCTCACCGCAGTGCTGGCTGTGCGAATCCGATCCGAGCTGCCGGGTCGCCGCCCACTGGGGAGGGGGAGGGTGCCAGGCGTGCGTTGCGGAGTGGAGAGAGAGCGAGGGAGGGACTATCTGGGGGAGGGACAGTGCAGCGGCCGCCCAGCGCAGCGCTGAGCGCGAGAGAGAACCACATCCGACCAGCCCAGGCAGCAGCAAGAAGAAGCTGGCAGCGGCGGCAGGTTAGGGGTTAGGGGCGCAAATTGCTTGCCTTGCCCCGGGTGCTGACAACCCACGCTATGCCGCTGCATAGCCATCGATAGCCCACAAATTCAGCTAAACCTCTTCTAAAGTCATCTAAATAGGGGACCATTTGGGTCACCCCTTTTCTGAACCTGCCCCAACTCTGCAACAGGATTGCACTGTGCAGTTCAGACCTAGGCATTCAGCCCCCTCTCCTGCCTTTATCATTCAGTCTGGTGATCACAAATGTAAGAAGGTCAATACGTCACCGATCCTCAGAAACGTACTGCATCCCCAGCAATAATGTTTTACACAAGTGCATTTCAAAAGCTTCCAGGACAGTTGCATCATGATCTATGCAGTTCTCTACATTTCTTCATTAAGCTTTCCATTACGTTTTTGGAGAAAAATCCCTGGCGAGGCATGAACGAATTCAAGCTCAAGTCCGTTTTATTACTGCCAATTATTCTTCCTGCCCAAAGGGGATTTTTTTTTAAAAAAAAAAATCTAAGCAAAGTCTATTAGAAGAGTGTCCTTCAGACTGAGCAAATTCACAGCAGGCTTATTGAAACCAAGTGTTTCAATTCTGCAGGAACTGGCAACTCCCATTGTCTGCAGATGGCTTTTAAGGAAAAGAGTCTCCATTAATTAGCTGAGTGGTAGAGCATCTCTCTAAAGGACACGGGTGGCGCTGTGGGTTAAACCACAGAGCCTAGGGCTTGCTGATCAGAAGGTCGGCGGTTCAAATCCCTGCGACGGGGTGAGCTCCTGTTGCTCGGTCCCAGCTCCGGCCCACCTAGCAGTTCGAAAGCACGTCAAAGTGCAAGTAGATAAATAGGCACCGCTCCGGCGGGAAGGTAAACGGCGTTTCTGTGCACTGCTCTGGTTCGCCAGAAGTGGCTTAGTCATGCTGACCACATGACCCGGAAGCTGTACGCCCGCTCCCTCGGCCCATAAAGCGAGATGAGTGCCGCAACCCTAGAGTCGTCCACGACTGGACCTAATGGTCAGGGGTCCCTTTACCCTTTACCTTACATTCTGCATGGACTGGTTACATGGCAACATGTGCAAAGGGCTTGAGATATCTATTAGGTCCATAAATTACCATATGGCATATATTCAACACAAAAAACAGTAACAATTTGTTGTTGACAAAGGACAGCTGGACATAGAAAGGGCCCCATTACCTTCAGTAGCTTAGGGCCTCATCAAAATCTGGCCCTGCAAGTGAGCGACGGCTCTGGCGCTTACCCAAATTTCTGATTTCCCATTCTTCTTTTTGCACTTCTCTGCAACCAAATTGAGTTCTACCGTCGTTTCTGCGACCATTTCGGCGCTCTTGTCCTTCACAACGATGTGCATTACACGTCCCCTGTGGATGTGAGCATCGAAAGTGCTGTTCCAAGGTGGGTACATGGTGGGCTTCTTCTGGACGTAGGACTGGCCGTTCTCTAGGGTCAAAAGGATTTATTTGAATAGTTGCATCTCATCCAGAGCAAATACTTTCCCCTCTGCCCCTACTTAAAAACGGGAAGTGTAATGCTGGTGGTCAACAAAAGAGGTTCAAAGACTCTCTCAAGGCAAATCTTGAGAAAAAAATGTAGTATAAACACCGATAACTGGGAAACACTGGCCTGCGAACACTCCAGTTGGAGAACAGCCTTTAACAAAGGTGTCATGGGCTTTGAAGATGCTTGAACTCAGGACGAAAGGGAGAAACTAATCCAGAATGCGGCAGCTAGACTGGTGACTGGGAGCAGCCGCCGAGACCACATAACACCGGTCTTGAAAGACCTACATTGGCTCCCAGTACGTTTCCGAGCACAATTCAAAGTGTTGGTGCTGACCTTTAAAGCCCTAAACGGCCTTGGTCCAGTATACCTGAAGGAGCGTCTCCACCCCCATCGTTCTGCCCGGACTCTGAGGTCCAGCTCCGAGGGTCTTCTGGCAGTTCCCTCACTGCGGATAGCGAAGTTACGGGGAACCAGGCAGAGGGCCTTCTCGGTAGTGGCACCTGCTCTGTGGAACACGCTCCCACCAGATGCCAAAGAGAAGAACAACTACCAGACTTTTAGAAGATATCTGAAGGCAGCCCTCTTTAGGGAAGCTTTTATTATTATTAATTGGAAGGCACGTTTGGCAAATCCACACCGTGACCAACTCCCGCCTGAAAACCAATGTCTCCACTGTGGAAGGACGTGTGGATCCAGAATTGGCCTCCACAGTCACTTATAGGCTCACTGTTAAAACTGTGTTTTTTGAAGACACTTGGCTATGAGGTATCGCCAAAGAAGGAGGAGGAGGAGGAGGAGGAGGAGACTCGCCACCCCAGAAGGGAATGTAACCAGTGGGCTGAAAAGCATTCCCTGTGCGTGTTTTAATGGGAATGTTCTATTGTGCATTTAAATTATGAATGCTCACATTTAAATGGCCATGCAATCAATCAATCAATCAATCAATCAATCAATCAATCAATAATATTTGGCTCATATGCCAAAGGGAAGCACCAGCACTTTGAGCCTGGAAATGTACAAGATACCAATGCATTCTTTCCAAACAGGTGTGAAATGATCCCACCTCCTGGGTCTCCTATAGCAGTTTAGCAGCTGCTTTCCAAACTAATTGGAACTTCCGTACAGTCTTCAAAGGCAGCCCCATGTAGAGCGCATTGCAGCAATCCATCCTGGAAGTAACTAGAGGAGGGATGGCTGAGGCTTGGCTTTGAAGCTCTTCATTCTGCGGAGTTCAAAGACACACCAGAGCCTTCCAAAACGCAAATGTCACCAAGGCAGGCAGGTGGCCGAAGGCCGCAGGTATCCAGGTGGCCTGTTTGGTCAAAACGAGTTTTGAAAGGGCAGCGAGTTCATCCTCTGCAAGATTCATCAGGATTCATCAAAGCCTTTCTTCTGAAGTGGCAACAGCAGCCCTACTCACCTGCGGGCTCCTGTTTCAGGGCGAGCTGCTTTGTGGGCAGCAGGTTTGAATAAAAGAACTGAATCATCTGCTAGGCAGTTTAAATTCAGCCCCGCTCCCTGAATTTGCTCCATCGCAGCTCACAAATGCATGCAACATTGAGGAAGATGGAAGGCTTGCTTTGTTAAACAACTATCTGACTTTTAGAAGACATCTGAAGGCAGCCCTGTCTAGGGAAGTTTTAAATGTTTTTGCATTATTATTATTATTATTATTATTATTATTATTATTATTTATTATTCTGTCAGGAGCCACCCAGAGTGGCTCGGGAAACCCAGTGAGATGGGCAGGGTTTAATTATTATTATTATTATTATTATTATTATTATTATTATTAATCAGATCACGTAGGGGCTCATTCACACTTTTGCTTGACCCGCATTATGATTAATTAATTAGATGTATATACCATCATAAGATTTCAGAGCTGAAACAAGTCACATAAAATACAGGGTGAAAACAAGACAAAAGGAGGGGGACCAAAATGGTCAAAGGCCTGGAAACGATGCCTTATGAGGAACGGCTAAGGGAGCTGGGCATGTTTAGCCTGGAGAAGAGGAGGTTAAGGGGTGATATGATAGCCATGTTCAAATATATAAAAGGATGTCACATAGAGGAGGGAGAAAGGTTGTTTTCTGCTGCTCCAGAGAAGCGGACACGGAGCAATGGTTCCAAACTACAAGAAAGAAGATTCCACCTAACATTAGGAAGAACTTCCTGACAGTTAGAGCTGTTCGACAGTGGAATTTGCTGCCAAGGAGTGTGGTGGAGTCTCCTTCTTTGGAGGTCTTTAAGCAGAGGCTTGACAACCATATGTCAGGAGTGCTCTGATGGTGTTTCCTGCTTGGCAGGGGGTTGGACTCGATGGCCCTTGTGGTCTCTTCCAACTCTATGATTCTATGATTCTAAAATACAGGGTTTACACAAGTGAATAATTAAAACAAAACAGCAAGACACATTTTAAAGGCTGTAGAATATTAAACAGCCAAAGACCCGTTTGAAGAGGAAGAGCATTCCACAAACTGGGAGCCACTGCAGAACAGGCACAGTTCTCACAGTGCTACCCTCTGGACCTAACGTGGAGGAGGCACAGATGATGGGCATAGAGACTGGGACAGTTTCTATGGGGAGTACCAATGTTGTGTAATGATGAATTATCCCAGGTCCAAGGACTTTTCTTGATCTTCTGTGGCTGTGTCTTACCTGCTGAGCCAATGTCGGCTAAGCAGAAATATCTCTCTGGGTTTTCCAGACATCTCATAAGATCCTATTAATTGCCTTGAGATTTATGTGGATTGCAGTGTATTTAATTAACGGGCGATAATATTGGCGGAGAAGGAGCCATTTCTTTTGAGGGTGTTCGTTTAAGCAATTTCAGCCTCTCCATCAAAGCAACATGATTCTATAAAGCTTCTTAGTTTGCTGGCTCTTTCCCCAACAAGACATTATGGGATGTGTGTGTGTATTAAGTTCCCTGACCTTTCTGTGCAAGACTAAATGCTTTTCTGCATTAAGAGGGATTATTTTTAGCTTGCCGGCACTCTTGGATCTCAAGATTATTCTTTGAGTGTGTGTGTTTTTTAAAGGACTACAATAGCACCTTTTTTCTTTCCTTTTAAAAGGTGCTTTTCTTTGTTTAGCGCCACTGTTTTGAATAAAGGCCTATTTTACCCAGTTCTGAAATTGGAGTGCTGAACATAATAAGGCAGATTCCTGATGTTTTTCATTCATATTGAGGAGTTCTGGAATGGCCGATTCCTAAATCATTCCTTAAAATCGTGTGACACTCAAATACTGCTGCATGCTAAAAACAGGGAGAATAAACTAGCCCAAACTAGGCACTTTAAAATACAAATTATTTATTCTGCTTTTTTCTTTTTTCTTCTTGTAAAGAAAGCAAAAATTCACTTGGGAAGGCTGCAAGTTGGATGGGATAGAGGAAGGCTGGCTAGAGAAAATTAGGGCCAGTGTCATAGCTAAGTGGCAGAACATCTCCTAGGCATGTAGAAGGCTGCGGGTTCAAGCCCTAGTTAGGGCTGGCAATGACTCCCTGTCTGAAATCCAGGAGAGCTGCAGGCAGTCAATGCAGAGACAAAACTGAGCTCAGTAGGATAAAGACAATTTCCTATGTTCCCATCCCTTCCTTTTACTGTAGTTGTTTCCCCCCTGAAAAATGGAAAAAAAAGGGGGGGGGGGAATCTAGCCTGAGCAAGCTGCTTTACCTCTTCTTATTTTATTGAAAGATTTTTTTTTAAAAAAATACCTAATTACAAGTGTACAGAGTAAGATAAGACAAAAAGAAGAAGAGAAGAAAAGAAACAGTACCCAGGTATGTAGAAAACTTTGGGGGAAAAGATGTGACAATTGAATCTTTCTCCTTGTGGGTAAAAAAAGCAGCTGCCGGAGGGCAATTTTTGAGCTGGGAGATGAACAGGAGGGAAAGGATGAAGTAGTCTCTATCTGCTCTTTCTCTGACCCAACTGCAGGCTGCTCTGTTGTCACCAACCTGCGACAGGGCCTTTTCTGTGGTGGCTCCACATTTGTGGAACGCCCACCCCGGTGAGGTACACCTGTCTTCCTCGTTATTGACTTTGAGGAGGAATCTAAAATCATTCCTGTTTGATGGCTGAAAGACATCTCTCAGCATCTGGCAACCATGAGACAATTTTGTAAAACTGTTGTTAGAATATTTGAAAATAATCATGGCTGCGTTTGCCATTTCTGGACTCCTTTGGGAAGAAGAGCAGGATATAAATTGAATGAATGGATGGATGGATGAATGAATGGGCAACATAACAATTAAGGGGAATATAACAACAACAGCTAGGCTAGCTCAGTAGGTAGAGCATGAGAGGCGGGTTCGAATCCCACACTGGGCATTTTTTAAAAACAACAACAACTCTGCATTGTAGGGAGTTGGACTAGAGGACCCTCGAGGTCCCTTCCAACTTAGAATTCCATGATTCTATATGAATCTTAGTTTGAAAATAAAACCATGAGAGACAAGAACATATAAAATACAGACTGCATCAGGCCTCCCTCACTCATCTGAGACAGCCAAAATGACATCATGCGCATTCTCAAAAGTGGCGAATCGCAACTCGCGTGTGCGCAGACGCGCCACTGCGGGTTGTGTTCTTTTCATGTTGCGAACAGGCCTCCGGAATGGATCCCATTCGCAACCAGAGGTACCACTGTATAAGATAAAAAACAAGTAAAATAAAACCTACATACAGCAACAGTGGTTTGTGTTGTGTATGCTCCTATGGTGTAAGTAATGGGCCCCGCCTGTATTTCACTATTAATATACTTCTTCTTAATTGTATTTCAGTTCAACAATTGCTTTGATAAAATGCATACTTTGTTATGTGCACATGGCTTTAGATACCTATTAGGTCCATAAATTACCATATAGCATATATTCAACACAAAAAAACCAGCAACAATTTGTTTTTGACAAAGGACAGCTGGACATAGAAAGGGCCCCATTACCTTCAGTAGCTTATGTAAGGGACATCATCAATAAGGGACAGCAGCAGGACATGGCCCTGGGATAAGGGACTGTCCTGCCAAATAAGGGACGCTTGACAGCTATGGACAAGAACATATAAAATACCGACTGCATCAGGCCTCCCTCCCTCATCTGAGACAGCCATTCCAGCAGTGGGAGAGCTGGGAAGCAGAACTCACTCTACCAGATCCCTCCTGCCCCTGAACTGTGCCAGTCAGCCATTGTAGGAACACCAACTGTTTAGAAATTGGTGTCTGAGTTTTGATTTTCCTCTGCCCTCCTTGTTCCTTTCCCCTTTTGTGTCGTGCTTCTCTAGATTGTAAACCTGCAAGCAGGGGCTGTCTTGTTTTGACTACTGTATATGTAAGCTGCTATGGAATGCTTTTAGGCTGGCGAGCAGGGTATACAAATGTTATCAATCAATCAATCAATCAATCAATCAATCAATATGTTAATGTGTGATTTGAAACTCACTCTGGATAGACTCAGGCTGCATCTCCCCCGGTAGGGCTGGCCCAAGACATTTTGGCACCTGAGGCAAACCACAAAATTGCACCCCCTTCCCCACCAGGGAAGAAGGGTGAGTGAAGATCAAGAACAATATTTGTGTGTGGCCCACAAATATCTACATTGGGATCTGCTGTCCCTGTGGATCCTGCCGCCTGAGGCTGTCACCTCACCTTGCCTCACAGGTTGGCCAGCCCTGACCATTGGCCATTGTTCAGCCTGGACACCGAGGTCCAGATCTGAAGGTCTTCTGGTGGTTCCCTCACTGTGAGAAATGAAGGTACAGGGAACCATGTCAAGCAGATAAACAGCTATATGACTTTTAGAAGACATCTGAAGGCAGCCCTGTACAGGGAATGTTTTTAACATTTGACATTTCACTTGTGTTTTTAATATTTTGCTGGAAGCCTCGCAGAGTGGCTGGGGAAACCCAGTCAGATGGGCGGCATATAAAAATAAAATATTGTTGTTGTTATTAAGCGCATGCATGCTCAAACGTAAGAATAAAGCACTTACCCGACTCCACTGCTTCCTTGACTATCACTGCGCAATACGGATCGATCACATCCCCCTGGGAAGGGAGATAGGGACCGCTGTCGTAGTTGGACAATCCAATACGGAGAAAAGGAGACATGTCGGTCTCTGCAAGGAGAAGAAAGCAGACCTTATTGGAGAGGCTCTTGCAACTCCCTTGGCTGTTATAGTTTTATCGTGTGTGGCAAGCCCGGGAATTTAACAGAGAAGTCGCTTATCCATTCCAGACAGCATTTCCCCTCTCCGTCCCGCAACCCGCTGAGTTAGCAAAAGTTTCCCTGGCACATGGAGCGGCTATGCTGTCGGCTCCTCTGTATCGCTGGAGGCTGCTGTGGTCACCAAGGCAATGGTCGGGAATGACATCTGATTGACTTTGCTGGGTGAAAAGCAGCAGGCAGCTGCAGGAGGGCTTGAAATTGGATATTGGATGCTGGAGAAGGAGGGGGGCGAGGGGGAAGCGTTTGCTCAGTGAACCCTGCACAAGTCAATGCCAGGCACAAGCTGCCCCCGAAAAGGAACCAGGAGCAAAGCAGTTTGCAAAATGGCACTGCAAGGGAATGGCTGGAAGCTGGCATGGTTAAATAAGATGCTGTCTTATTTAAATTTGATGCGTTAAATTTGATATTTATACAGTGCCGGGTGGCGCTGTGGTCTAAAACACAAAGCCTAGGGCTTGCTGATCGGAAGGTCGGCAGTTCAAATCCCCGAGATGGGGTGAGCTCCCGTTGCTCAGTCCCTGCTCCTGCCAACCTAGCAGTTCAAAAGCACGTCAAAGTGCAAGTAGAGTGCAAGGTACTGCTCCGGCGGGAAGGTAAATGGCGTTTCTGTGTGCTGCTCTGGTTTCACCAGAAGCAGCTTAGTCATGCTGGCCACATGACCTGGAAGCTGTCTGCAAAAAACGCCGACTCCCTCAGCCAGTAAAGCGAGATGAGCGCCGCAACCTGAGAGTCGTTCACGACTGGACTTAACGGTCAGGGGTCCCTTTACCTTTACCTTTTACCTTGGTTCTCAAGTGCCTTGGTACTCAAACAACTTGAAACCCGAACACTGCAAACCCAGAAGTAAGTGTTCCGGTTTGTGAACATTTTTTGGAAGCTGAACGTGCTCTGTTTTGAGTGTCTGTCTGGTTTTGCTATTTATTTTGCGTTTTTCTTTTTGCAGCTCTTTTGTTTTGTTTTTTTGTGACTGTGTGGAACCCGGTTCAGCTACTGAATGATTGCTTGTGTGACTGCTGCACATTGTTTCTTGCTTTCATTTCGTTAGATAGTAAAATTCATGTTAAATTGCTGTTTTAGTGGTTGTTTTTAAAAGTCTGGAACGGATTAATCCGTTTTGCATTGCTTTCTATGGGAAAGTGTGCCTTGGCTTTGGAATGCTTTAGTTTTGGAACAGACTTCTGGAACAGATTAAGTTTGAGAGCCAAGGTACCACTGTATACTGGATGGAAATGAAGTCAGCCAGTGAGTGGGACCTTGGATGGGTGAGCCTCACCGGAAGGGAAAACAAACACAGACCCTCCAAGCGTCCCTATTTTCCAGGGACAGTCCCGGATTTACAGAAGTCGTCACGCTTTCTGATTTGATCCCAGAATGTCTGCCAAGAAAGCCTTGTGACTGGCCGAAGATCACCCAGTGAGCTTCATGGTGGAACTGGGATTCAAACTCTGGTCTCCCAGGTCCTAGTTTGGCACTCTAACCTCCACACCACCATGTCATGGAGGGGGATGGCATTCACAATCCTTGATGGAGTGGCAGAAGCAGCAGTGAGGAGACAATGGAGCCAGAGGCAGACCGGGAAGAACATTGGCAGCATCATGCCAAAGGCCAACTCAATTTATTATTTTAATTATTGTGTTTCTATCCCACCTTTTTCTTCAAGGTGGCATACATGGTTCCCCCCTCCTCATTGAGTCCTCACAAGAAGAAGAAGAAGAGTTTGGATTTGATATCCCACTTTATCACTACCCAAAGGAGTCTCAAAGCGGCTAACATTCTCCTTTTCCTTCTTCCCCCACAACAAACACTCTGTGAGGTGAGTGGGGCTAAGAGACTTCAGAGAAGTGTGACTAGCCCAAGGTCACCCAGCAGCTGCACGTGGAGGAGCGGGGAAGCAATCCCGGTTCACCAGATTACGAGCCATTTCAGGGCCACCATATATCTTTGGGGTAGGGGCCAGGTAGAGGCCGGGTCCCCCAATGCCCACAAATTGCGAAGGGGAAACGTGGAGCTGACCGCAGCCCAACTCCAGTGGCCAGCTCCTTCCCTCCTCCTCCTGTATGGCTGCTGTGTTTGACTCTGCCTGCATCTCCTCCCAGTGTCCTGACGTCCCGTGTGTGAGGTCCACACGCAACGTTGGCTCTCCCAATCACCCTGGCAAATTGGTGCCTCCGATCCCAGTAGTTCCCCCACATTTAACCTAGGGTGGTGCTTACTTTGTGAATTCCCTGCCTTGCTCATGTCTGCAAGGGGGCACAAAATTGTCACAGGTGAAGTTCCTGTGGCCGAAAAACCTAACCACCGAGTGAGTGGGGTGGGGGAATCGTTTTGTAGTACTTCCTGCCCATATCTACATGAGAATGAAAGGCTCTGAGACCACCAAGTCCGCTTGATCCTAGCAAGGGGTAAGAAAAAAAGACCAAGTACGGAGAAAATGGAATCTGGTCCCCATGAAATGAATCACCCTTCACACCAGAGGGTATGAATACAGAAGAGACACCATAGACACATAATTAAACAATGGTGGGTTGCATCCAGGCTCATTTCATCCAGCCCCACTGAAATCAATGAGGCTTCAGCCATGCTTAGCTTGATTTCAGTGGGACTCAAATTCAGCCAACTTAGTTTGCTCCAGTGCAAATAAATTCCAATAAAGAATGAACAGGTTGTTACGAGTTTAACCTTGTCAGTTTTCTGCACAGAGTTTTGGCAGAATTGACAGAGCAAAAGAGGAAAACCTCCCCACCCCCAACCTATAAACGCAAACCTTCTACATACTAAAGAGTAGAAGATCTTTTAGCTTGAGATGTTATCAGTTTTTTTTCCACTGGAACAAAACTGCAGCAGTTACGACCATAAAGACCTCCTTTCTTTGTATTGAACACGACTCCAAAATAAACTCTTACATATATCTTCCTTAGGCTGCAATCTTTACCTGGGAGCAAGTCCCATTGAACTTAATGGGGCTT
The DNA here is from genome assembly GCF_951804945.1 of Podarcis cretensis. Lineage (NCBI taxonomy): Eukaryota > Metazoa > Chordata > Lepidosauria > Squamata > Lacertidae > Podarcis > Podarcis cretensis. The sequence continues at coordinate 9,395,731 of NC_137179.1, forward strand.
ATGGCTGAGTAGACCAGCATAGGATTGTACTGTGCAAGTCTTTTTTACCAAGTTAAAGTAGTGCAGCTGCTCTGTGCCACAGGGATGTTGCATTTATTTTGCAGTGAATGAACAACTGAACCAAATAGGGGCCCATTCAGGTTTAATTCAGCATGAAAAAAATGCCTTGAGGAATGAATGGGCATGATAAATGGTGCCGGTTCCATTCTCCTGCTCATAGCGGTTTGTCACTCATTCACAGCAAGCTCACCTTTCTCTAGTGAAAGCAACTGATCTTATTTTATTTTCCTAGAATGCCTAGGGCACTGCATGCTTTGGGGACAAGAGCAAAAGGTGACCAACTGTGTGTGTTTGTGGAGGAGGTCCCATTTTCTTCTGGAATGTTCCAGAATGACACAGTGATCGGGGCAGTCTGGGAAACTGCCTGGCTGCAATTGCCTGCCTGCCGACCTGTCTATCATGCAAGCAAGCCGGGGAAAAGCCATCAAAAACAAACAAGGCTGCAATCCTAACCCAATTTATAATCACAGAATTGTAGAACTGGAAGGGACTGTCAGGGTGATCTAGCCCCAATGCAGGGATCCTGATCCACTAACCCATTGGGCTACTGGGAGGAGACTCTTAAGAGTCCCATGGACTGCAAGAAGATCAAACCTATCCATTCTGAAGGAAATCAGCCCTGAGTGCGCACTGGAAGGACAGATCCTGAAGCTGAGGCCCCAATACTTTGGCCACCTCATGAGAAGAGAAGACTCCCTGGAAAAAACCCTGACATTGGAAAGGATTGAGGGCACAAGGAGAAGGGGACGACAGAGGATGAGATGGTTGGACAGTGTTCTCGAAGCTACAAACATGAGTCTGACCAAACTGCGGGAGGCAGTGGAAGACAGAAGTGCCTGGCGTGCTCTGGTCCATGGGGTCACGAAGAGTCGGACACGACTAAACAACTAAACAACAACAACTCCTTAGTAGGCAAGTTCATCCCAGTGCTGCATGAGACTACAAATTTGTTCATAAAAAGTCTGTGTGAAAACTCCTGTGCATTTGAGAATGTGTTCTTTCCAATGTGCACATTTTCCCATGCAATTTTGCCTAGCATTCGCTTATTTTGCAAGCGATTTCCCTGAAACCCAATGCATTTCTGCGCATCATTATTTTCACCAATACCAACTGCCTTTTTGAACATACTTTTCACAAATAAGAACTTTTTTTAATCCATTCTTTGGCTGGATAACTGCATTGCAAAATTCAGAGAAAGTGCGGCTTCAGGAGAGCTGTGTTTCGATTCGCGTTGAGAAGAGTGAATTTTGCAGGTTTGCATCGGAAAGGTGAACCAAATGAATTTCTCCAATGGCTCAATTAAGTGCAGAAAGTCCTCATATTAGGGGAGTTGTGGAAAAGATGAGTTAAGATGCTGCACGTTTGCAAATAGACTATTGCAAATAGACTAATGCGCTCTACGTGGGGCTACCTTTGAAGGTGACCCGGAAACTGCAATTAATCCAGAATGCGGCAGCTAGACTGGTGACTGGGAGTGGCTGCCGAGACCATATAACACCGGTCTTGAAAGACTTACACTGGCTCTCAGTACGTTTCCAAGCAAAGTGTTGGTGCTGACCTTTAAAGCCATAAACGGCCTCGGTCCTGTATACCTGAAGGCGGGTCTCCACCCCCATCTTTCTGCCCAGACACTGAAATCCAGTGCCGAGGGCCTTTTGGCAGTTCCCTCATTGCGAGAAGTAAGATTACAGGGAACCAGACAGAGGGCCTTCTCGGTAGTGGCACCCGCCCTGTGGAATGCCCTCCCTTCAGATATGAAGGAAATAAGTAGCTATCCTATTTTTAAAAGACATCTGAAGGCAGCCCTGTTCAGGGAAGTTTTTAATATTTAATGCTGTATTGTTTTTAATACTTGATTGGGAGCCACCCAGAGTGACTGGGGAAACTCAGCCAGATGGGCAGGGTATAAATAAGAAATAATAATAATAATAATAATAATAATAATAATAATAATAATAATAAATTTCTCTGCCTTCAAATTGTGCAACTTCTGCCAGCTCTTCCCACCTCCGGGTGAAACTGGTCTGGAAAACGAGCTGTCCATCCTTTAATTAAACACCCACACCAGCCACACAGAGAGGACCAAAGGTATCTAATGGCACACTTGGCATCTAACATTACCTCTTTTGTATTCTGCACTCCTTGCTTAGAGTCTACTGGAGAGCCAGTGACTAAACGATCAGATGTCATGGACTGGCTGGATGCAGAGGAATAGTGAGAGGTACCAGCTGGGGAACCCCAAGGGAACCCCCAGGGGAAGAAGGCTCAGAGCCAGGGGATTGGTGATGGGATGGCAGTTCAAGGGAGAAGAGGGGGCAGATGGGGAGGAGGAGATGTTGGAAGTTGAAGAGGCAACGGGGTTTAGTGAGCAGGGAGAGGCTGGGGCAGAGAGCAGTCCAGAATCAGTGGCAGGAGAGGAAGGGGGCCAGGAGACAGGGATGAGACAGGTTGCTGAAGAAGCCAGGGCAGGGGTAGGCAACCTAAGGCCCATGGGCCATAAGCAGCCCACAGAGGTTGTTTAACTGGCCCCGAGCCACCCCCGAACTGAGCCGCCCGCTCAACGAGTCCCCGTACACTGCGCTAAACCAGAGCAGCACAGTGTGGGGACTCGCTTCCATGGTGCTGGAGCGTCTGAGCATGCTCAGATGCAGAAAAGCGTGTTTGCACAGGCGCAGATGCTGGAAATTGCGGCCACACACACTCATGTGCGTGCACGATCTGGCCCACGGAGGGAACCGACCCCTTGCTGACCCCTGAGCCAGGGAGTCTCTCCCTCTTGCTGTAACCAATTTGCCTCACCACTAGTCTCCCAGAAAACGTAGAGGAGTGAAGAGAGAAGAGCAATGAAAAAATTGATGAAGGAGCCTGAGATTGTTTGGGAGTATCCGGCCTGCCTGTCGGTTTAATCCAGCGCCTGTGGCAGTTTATTTCCTGGGGTTAAATCCTAAAAAAACCCTCAACATTTGGCTTCTGGTCAAGATGGCATTGGGCCAAGCAGTCAGCCCCAGAGTGCCACAGATTTTATTTGAATTCTATTTGTTTGGGAATGACCCAGGGAGAGGAGGAATCTTAGGGAGCGGTGGGGACATTTAGCCCATAGCTGTCAACTTTCAGATTTGCAAATAAGGGATCAGCAGCCTTGAAAATAAGGAATCAGCAGCCTCACCTGTCCCGGGGACAGTCTATGGGATATCTAACAATCCGGGATAGCAGCAGGAAGCAGCGGGAAACGGCGCTGGAATAAGGGAATTTCCCGCAAAAAAAGGGAAGGTTGACAGCTATGATTCAGTCCCCACAATTGCCTCATTGGGGAAGACCTAATGGGAAGAGTTGCTGTCATCACTAGGCCTGTGCTGTTTTGGTTTCTTCGAATAAAGAGTTAACTTCACCTACACTGGGTACAGTCGTACCTCAGAAGTCGAACGGGATCCATTACGGAAGTCCGTTCGACTTCCGAAATGTTCGGAAACCAAAACGTGGCTTCTGATTGGCTTCAGGAGCTTCCATCAGAAGCCATGTCGGATGTTTGGCTTCCAAAAGGATGTTCGAAAACTGGAACACTCATTTCTGGTTTTCGATCATTTGAGAGCCTGAACGTTTGACTCCCAAGGCGTTTGGGAGCTGAGGTACGTCTGTATTTTCTCGCTGATCGTGCCTGACTCTGGTTCCTGAGATCAGGCTTCATTTTCCTGAAGTTTCATGGAAGCCATTTACAGGGTCATTTCCCCCATGAAGAGAGAGTCCTGGAAGCTTGTGGTGTCTCTGAACTATCTGCACAGAAAGAAATACTAGTAGGTGCGCATTTGGTGTGCAGGAGCAGGGCAGCAACAATTGGAGCCCGGTTAATTTGCTTTCATTCCAAAATGATTCATTTATTCAATCCCTTTATTAGCTGCCTAATAAAAACATTTCTCCAAGCAGCATACTGTATGAGGGAACACACAAAAAAAATTAAGCAACAATCAGCTACTAAACCAATAAAGCCCATCCAACTGAAATTCAATATTAAAATAAACAGATGCAGGGAAGAATGAATGAGAGTCCAATCAGGTCTCCCAGTCATAATACAGTGGTACCTTGGGTTACATACGCTTCAGGTTACATGCGCTTCAGGTTAAATATGCTTCAGGCTGCAGACTCCGTTAACCCAGAAATATTACCTCAGGTTAAGAACTTTGCTTCAGGATGTGAACAGAAATCATGCTCCGGCGGCGGAACGGCAGCAGGAGGCCCCATTAGCTTAAGTGGTGCTTCAGGTTAAGAACAGTTTCAGGTTAAGAATGGACCTCCAGAATGAATTAAGTACTTAACCCGAAGTACCACTGTATCTGGGGTTGCAGCAGAGGTGGGTGGGTTATCTTATTATGGTTGTGGCAGCTTATAATTACATGGCTGGGTAGACCCGCCTCAACAAAAAAGTTTCTGGCAGATTCCAAACACAATACCGCAAAGGCAGTTGCCTATTTTGTGTTTTAATATTTTGTTGGAAGCTGCCCAGAGTGGCTGGGGCAACCCAGTCAGATGGACGGCATATGAATAATAAAATTATTGTTATTATTACAGTGGTACCTCGGGTTACAGACACTTCAGGTTACAGACTCCGCTAACCCAGAAATAGTACCCTGGGTTAATAACTTTGCTTCAGGATGAGAACATAAATCACGCGGCGGCAGCGGGAGGCCCCATTAGCTAAAGTCGTGCTTCAAGTTAAGAACAGTTTCAGATTAAGAACGGACCTCCGGAACAAATTAAGTACATAACCAGAGGTACCACTGTATTAATTTCATCAATGGGCAGGGAGTTCCAAAGGGGAGGAGCCACCACACTGAAGGATTGATTCCGTGAGTGTATGGAATGAACATAGACGACACTTAGAGCTCCAATGCATACATTTTGCATGTATAGTGGTACCTCGGGTTACATACGCTTCAGGTTACAGAGTCCGCTATCCCAGAAATAGTACCCCGGGTTAATAACTTTGCTTCAGGATGAGAATAGAAATCGTGTTCTGGCAATGCGGCAGCAGCAGGAAGCCCCATTAGCTAAAGTGGTGCTTCAGGTTAAGAACAGTTTCAGGTTAAGAACAGTTTCAGGTTAAGAACAGCCACCAGGGAGTCCTCCACACCCACCCACCTCCTGTCCCCCCAAAACAGTACTTCTGTCTTGTCAGGATTCAACCTCAATCTGTTAGCCGCCATCCATTCTCCAACCGCTCATCATGTCCCGCCCCCCACCTAGCGCACGATGCCAGTGCTGGCATGCTGGATGGGTAATGGGGAGCGCGGAACTGGTCTCTGCACTTGGCTTCCTCCTCCCTGCGCGACATGATGGGGAGAAGGCGGTGGAGCAGGCCACAGGGTTTTGGGGGAGCCCAGCCCCCGCCCTGAATTTTTTGGGGGGGCTGAAGACCCCTCAGCCTGCACCAGTTGGTGTCCCTGCCCAGTACTGCGTACAGCTGAGTACACCCAGGAAAAAACAAAGCACTGTGGGGCGAACAAAGGCATTAAACATTCAGGGGTTTTTTTTGTGTCTGTAGGTTTCTCATTCAAACAGCTCTGTTTCCTGGAATGGCTGACTCTCCGCCTGTAAGTTTCCTGCTCCAACCACACACTGACATTCTCTCAACTTTCTGCCACCTAACTGTCACACTTAATTCGAGGTGCTGGGAGCCAGCCCATCTCGTAGGTCTTAAAGGAAGCAGTGCTCCTGTGCCAACTCAGGTGCCCCTCAGAATTAGGCCACCAGAATCAGAATGTTGGAGAATGAGGGAAGAGCCACAGAGAATCATCTTCACATGCATAATGTCACAGGTTCAGTCCCTGGCATCTCCCAGGCTAAAAAGAGCTTCAGTCCAAAACTCTGGAAAGCCACTGAGCTACAAGGACCCCAACGGCCTGACTCAGTATAAGGCGGGGTCCTATTTTCTTGGACGCGGGTGGTGCTGTGGGTTAAACCACAGAGCCTAGGACTTGCCGATCAGAAGGTCGGCGGTTCGAATCCCTGCGACGGGGTGAGCTCCCGTTGCTAGGTCCCTGCTCCTGCCAACCTAGCAGTTCGAAAGCACATCAAAGTGCAAGTAGATAAATAGGTACCGCTCTGGCGGGAAGGCAAACAGCGTTTCCGTGCGCTGCTCTGGTTTGCCAGAAGCGGCTTAGTTATGCTGGCCACATGACCCGGAAGCTGTACGCCGGCTCCCTCGGCCAGTAAAGCGAGATGAGTGCCGCAACCCCAGAGTTGGTCACGACTGGACCTAATGGTCAGGGGTCCCTTTACCTTTACCTTATTTTCTATTTCCTCCCCAACAATTCATACCTACAAAACCTCACCTAGACATTTTACAGTTTGTTTACTGGAAATGTTTACAGAGCTGTCTTTCCACTCGAAACCGAATGTTCAAGGGGGTCATAGATCAATATGAAAATTGATAAAACAACAACAACAAGCATAAATCAACACGGTGAAACAATAAAAGCAGCAGTCCCAGAAACGTGGACAGACAAATCTGTCAGTTTTGCTTTCTCTCTGCTTTTCGTTCAAAACATCAGTAAGGCCACATTTCCAGATCAGTTTGCAGTAAAAAGAAGTCAACATGAAAATTCATCAGCATTTTCACGAGGATTTCCCCTAATGCATATAGTTTGCATGCAATTTCGTCCAACACACACATTTCTGCAAATCAATTTTCCCATATATAATGCTTTTCTGTGTGCTACTTTTTTCATTAACATCTATACGCACATTTTATCCTAATACAGGGTATTCATAATGAAATATACAGTTTCAACACACTATAAATGGAAGCTGTATACTTCATTATGAATCGCCCTGTAGATGCACTTGTTCACACAATGCTTGGCCGAATTACAAAATTCAGAAAAGTGTGGATTTCAAAGGAGGTTGTGTTTTGCTTCAAGTGGTATTTTGAATTAGGCAGCTTCACCTTTACATGTGAACCAAATCAAATTTATTCTCCATCCCTACCAAGAACACACCCGGAATTCAGAAGTCCTAAATTGGCCTGTACTTTCAGATCATAGAATCATAGAATCATAGAATCATAGAATCATAGAGTTGGAAGAGACCACAAGGGCCATCGAGTCCAACCCCCTGCCAAGCAGGAAACACCATCAGAGCACTCCTGACATATGGTTGTCAAGCCTCTGCTTAAAGACCTCCAAAGAAGGAGACTCCACCACACTCCTTGGCAGCAAATTCCACTGTCGAACAGCTCTTACTGTCAGGAAGTTCTTCCTAATGTTAGGTGGAATCTTCTTTCTTGTAGTTTGGAACCATTGCTCCGTGTCCGCTTCTCTGGAGCAGCAGAAAACAACCTTTCTCCCTCCTCTATGTGACATCCTTTTATATATTTGAACATGGCTATCATATCACCCCTTAACCTCCTCTTCTCCAGGCTAAACATGCCCAGCTCCCTTAGCCGTTCCTCATAAGGCATCGTTTCCAGGCCTTTTGCTTTTCCAAACAAAAAATTGCTTAGCAGGCAGCATCGAGCAAGGTGCAAAACGGATCTCTTCGAGGAAGGGTATCCCACCAATAAGATCAAAAAGTCAACAGGTTGTTGTTGTTCTTTTTTGCCACCAGTTGTTTCTCTAGACGTCCTTTTGAGATGGTGAGCTGGTCTCCTACTTTGCAAAGGCCAGTTTTTGATCTTGAAGGGCTGTCAAAAGATAGTCCGTTCAAGGTCTGGTTTAATGAGAAATAACCTTGAAGCAGCCCTCCCACACTGGAGAGCAGACTGAGCAATCCATGGCTCAGCTGACTAATAATAATAATAATAATAATAATAATAATAATAATAATAATAATAAACCTATCCATTCTGAAGGAAATCAGCCCTGAGTGCTCACTGGAAGGACAGATCCTGAAGCTGAGGCTCCAATACTTTGGCCACCTCATGAGAAGAGAAGACTCCCTGGAAAAGACCCTGATGTTGGGAAAGATGGAGGGCACAAGGAGAAGGGGACGATGGAGGATGAGATGGTTGGACAGTGTTCTCGAAGCTACCAGCATGAGTTTGACCAAACTGCGGGAGGCAGTGGAAGACAGGAGTGCCTGGCATGCTCTGGTCCATGGGGTGACGAAGAGTCGGACACGACTAAACAGCAACAACAATTTATTATTTGTACCCCGCCCATCTGGCTGGGTCTCCCCAGCCATTCTGGGCAGCTTCCAACAAAGATTAAAAATACATTAAAATGTCACACATTAAAAACTTCCCACATCAGCAGCTCACTTCCTAATTGACTGCCATTGCTCCCTCTGGCATTTACACAACGGCAACTTCCCATGAGTTACACAAGCATCGTTCTAACACAGACACAACAAATGACACTATCCTGACTTCCACGTCCAGATTCCCCAACTTACACACTGAATACAGAAGGACCATCTACAGAGTCGTAACTAGAGATAGGGGAGAAACATGATTCAGTTTGTAGTTAAAGGTCAGCTGGTTTAATTTGCACTGTTGGAAACAATGCGTAAACCTAAACACCGCCGGATTTTGCAACGCAGTTCTTCAGTCAAGTGATGTGTGCAAAGGTGCAAATATTGGGGGGGGGGGGAGTGTGGAATGCATATATCTGTGAAAACGACAGATTAAGGAAACTGCTTTGCCTGAAATCCATAAATTAGGCAAAAATCACATAGGAAAAATGGGCATGTTAGGAGAAATCCACACTTAAATGCTGATGAATTCTCATGGGGGTAAAAAAACAACAACTGTGACTTTAAAGAAGACTGGGAACTTTTTACAAAGTACTTAAAAAGACAATGAAATGAATTGGACTCCTTGGCAGGTTTTGAATCAACATACACAAATTTAGTGTTTGGCAACATGGTAGATAGATAATATAAGGACTGAAATAATTTTATAATATGCAGAGAGTGACGTGTGTTGAGAAATCAGAGAGGAGGAGCTGAGGGAAGTCTTGGGGGGGGGGGGTAGGAGGGGTTTGATGGGGAATGGGGGGAGGGGGGAAATAATGAATATGATATGTTATGATATACTGTTATGTGGAAACTGTTAATAAAAAATTATATATATAAAAAAACAACTGGCAAACTGGTGTGGAGATGTGGAGAGCTGAATCTGAGACTGGAAAAATGAGAAACAGATCTGAAATTGACCGATTTCCCCATGCCTGGTGTCAACTAAAGGCCCAGAGATTGCACATCCAACATAACATTTCCAACTTCTCGCCATGTGATCTGCTCCTGTTCCTTTTCACAGAGTTCTGCTGCTGGCGCTTTCTTCCCATGGCACAGAGCCGACATTAGCCACCTGCCCGTCAAACTGCTGTTGAAAGGGCAGAGGGACCGGCCTAAAAGTTGGCAACCCCAGCTCACTCCTGAGCCTCAAATAACTGTGCAGTGCTGGCAAGTTGCTGCTTCGGCCCTGGGCAAGAAAACCACTTACAGAAAGAGGAAAGCCTTTGCCATTCGAGATCTGGCCTTGCGAGGCCTGGCAGCCGAGGGCAGGCACAGAATAGGCTTGCCAGTTGATAAAGAGGGATCACCACCCCACTCAGCCCAGCCTTTCACTAAGGTTTGTAACCTGAAAGGGGGGGGGACACCTTTCCAGGTGTGGAGCTGAAACAACCCCTTGCTTTTCGTCGCTGTGAAAAGAGACAGCAGAAATGGATGTTTAAAAGTGACAAAATGCTGTCAAGGGGTTGGCAGGGAGGAAGTGTGGGTTACAGCCAACCAAGTTATACTCCGAGTAGACCCAGTAAGATGAATGAACCTAAGTTAGTCACGTCTAATAACATCCACGGAAGTGAGAGCTGGACCATAAAGAAGGCTGATCGCCGAAGAATTGAGGCTTTTGAATTATGGTGCTGGAGGAGACTCTTGAGAGTCCCATGGACTGCAAGAAGATCAAACCGATCCATTCTGAAGGAAATCAGCCCTGAGTGCTCACTGGAAGGACAGATCCTGAAGCTGAGGCTCCAATACTTTGGCCACCTCATGGGAAGAGAAGACTCCCTGGAAAAGCCCCTGATGTTGGGAAAGACGGAGGGCACAAGGAGAAGGGGACGACAGAGGCTGAGATGGTTGGACAGTGTTCTCGAAGCTACCAGCATAAGTTTGACCAAACTGCGGGAGGCAGTGGAAGACAGGAGTGCCTGGCTTGCTCTGGTCCATGGGGTCACGAAGAGGCGGACACGACTAAACGACTAAACAACAACAACAACATCCACAGGTCTACTCTGTGATTGATAGCTTGGTCGGTAGAGCACGAGACTCTTAAGCGCAGGGTTGTGGTCGAGCCCCACGTTGGGCAAAAGATTCCTGCATTGAAGTGGGTTGGACTAGATGACCCTCGGGGTCCCTTCCAACTTTACAATTCTATGATTCTACGACCAAGACGAGGACTGTATACACCCTATTTCTTTCCTCGGACACACACACACACACACACACACACTCACTGCAAGCTTAGACAGCCTACAAAAGTTCCAGGGGGGAAATATTCTGCCTCTCCACGGCTCCCCATTCCCCCCCCCATACCTGATCTCCAAGTTGCGCCCTCCTTCCTTTTCCCCCCGTCCTGCCTGCTTCAGCCAGTGCACTCTCAAGAAGTTCAGCTCGAGTTGTGGCTGCTACTGTCTCCTCCTCCTCCTTCTCCTGCTGCTGCTACAGCTGCCGCTTTCAGTTACCCACACGCCACCCACACAGCCGCCGCCACCTGACTGCTACCGTCGCTGCCCGGGGCACAGAGATGGAATTCAAGAGGCCGCAGGGAGCCTGCTGTGAGAGGACACAGTGCCAGCAAGCTGGGGACTCCCCTAGGGAATTCTCCACATTTCCACATCCGTTTGCGGGGTGTGTGTGTGTAGAGACCTCATCCTGAAAACTCACCGTCATATGGGTGCAAATTTCTCCTAAGATCAACACACCCTCGCATGCAATATTGCCAAATGCACACTCATTTTCGCAAAGGAATTCCCCCCATATGCAATGCATTTTCCTGGGTTATCTTCACCAATATGTGCCTTTGAATGTACACTGTATTTTTGGACTGAAAAACTGCACTGAATATTCGGCGATGGGCGGATTTTGAAGGACCGCTACGTTTTGGCATGTTTACAGTTTTGAAAAGTGCAAACCAGGTAAAGGTAAAGGTAAAGGTAAAGGGACCCCTGACCATTAGGTCCAGTCATGGCCGACTCTGGTGTTGTGGCACTCATCTCACATTGTTGGCCGAGGGAGCCGGCGTACAGCTTCCGGGTCATGTGGCCAACATGACTAAGCCGCTTCTGGCGAACCACAGCAGAGCACGGAAACGCCGTTTACCTTCCCGCCAGATCGGTACCTATTTATCTACTTGCACTTTGACATGCTTTTGAACTGCTAGGTTGGAAGGAGCAGGGACTGAGCAATGGGAGCTCACCCCATCGTGGGGATTTGAACCGCTGACCACGACTGGACCTAATGGTCAGGGGTCCATTTACCTTTATATCACTACCTAATTGAAGCCATGGGCATTCGTCCAGAAAAAGACATGAGCAGGCTGCAATAAGCAGCAAACAAACTCTTCCTTGCATCATGGATATCTAGGTCACATAGTTTCCAAGACTTTAATTATTCACCTGCAGAATTCAGCAACGCAGGTCATTAATTCCTAATGATTATCATAACCCCTTATTATCTTACATACCTTTTTTAGCGTTCTGTGGGGTCAGCATTCCCAGAAAACATTTCAAATTTGCTAATTGTTTTAATGATGACAACGATTAAGGTTTAATATAATAATAGCATGATTGCTCCTCACTGCTTTCTCCAAATCTTCTCCCCAAACATTATTGCTTTTTGCAGGAGCAAATTCCTTACTTTTAACTATGCACAGTGTGAAAAGGCACTTTCTATTTTTTTTTTTAAAAAATAATATTTATTAAACTTTCCAATAAAAACATACAAATACCAAACAACTACAATAAAAAACAAACACTAACAAACAAAAAGAAAACAACAAATATAATTTTAAAACTTATTTTCATAACCTAATTTCCCCGACTTCCTCATACCTCACCGTCTTGTATTCTAGTTTCATTATCCCATCAGCAACTCCATTCCCTTATTTCCCCAAATTTTTTATAAATTCCATTCCTTTTCTTACTCTAATGTCTCTGAAAACCACAATATTTTTAAATCCATGTCAATCTAACATTCTTTAATCTTATAATATTTGTTAAGATAGTCCTTGAATTTCTTCCAATCTTCTTCCACTGTCTCTTTCTCCTGGTCTCGGATTCTGCCCGTCATCTCTGCCAGTCCCATGTAGTCTGCCATCTTCATCTGCCATTCTTCCAGCGTGGGTAGATCTGATGTCTTCCAATACTTTGCAATAAGGATCCTTGCTGCTGTTGTTGCATATAAAAACAGAGTTCTACCTTTCTTTAACACCACATGGCTGACCATACCCAGGAGAAAGGCCTCTGGTTTCTTCAGGAAAGTGTATTTAAACATCTTTTTCATTTCATTATATATCATTTCCCAGAAAGCCTTTATCCTTGGGCACGTCCACCAGAGGTGAAAGAATGAACCTTCATTTTCCTTACACTTCCAACATTTGTTATCTGGCAAGTGGTAAATTTTTGCAAGCTTGACTGGGGTCATGTACCACCTATAGATCATTTTCATAATATTTTCTCTCAGGGCATTACACGCCGTAAATTTCATTCCGGTGGTCCACAACCTTTCCCAGTCAGCAAACAAAATGTTGTGACCAATGTCTTGTGCCCACTTGATCATAGCTGATTTAACTGTTTCATCCTGCATATTCCATTTCAGCAGCAAGTTATACATTTTTGATAAATTCTTAGTATTGGGCTCTAACAATTCTGTTTCCAATTTAGATTTCTCCACCTGGAAGCCAATTTTCTTATCCATCTTATAGACCTCCATTATTTGGTAATAGTGAAGCCAATCTCTCACTTTATCCTTTAATTTCTCAAAACTCTGCAACTTAAAATTACTACCCTCCTGTTCTAAAAGTTCCCAATATTTCGGCCATATACGTTCCATATTAAGTTTTTTCACAGCTTTTGCCTCCATTGGTGAGAGCCACCTTGGAGTTTTATTCTCCAGTAGGTCTTTATATCTAATCCAAACGTTGTACAATGCTTTCCTGACAATATGATTTTTAAAGCCTTTATGAACCTTAACTTTGTCATACCACAGATATGCATGCCACCCAAAAAAATTATTAAAACCTTCTAAATCTAAAATGTCTGTGTTCTTAAGGAGCAGCCAATCCTTCAACCAGCAAAAAGCTGCTGATTCATAGTAAAGTTTCAAGTCTGGCAGGGCAAATCCCCCTCTTTCCTTTGCATCAGTTAAAATCTTATATTTTATTCTGGGTTTTTTGCCCTGCCAGATAAATTTAGAAATATCTCGCTGCCATCCCTTAAAACACTCCATCTTGTCAACAATTTGTAATGTTTGAAATAAAAATAACATTCTGGGCAATACATTCATTTTAATAGCTGCTATTCGACCAGACAAAGAAAGCTTCAAGTTTGACCAAATTTCTAAATCTTTTTTCACTTGGTTCCAACATTTCTCATAATTGTCTTTAAATAAGTTCAAGTTTTTACCTGTTTCATCCTGAAACCTCTCTTTCTCTCTTACTGTTAGATTTTTCTCTAATACCTTAGTCTTTAATTTATTTAGTTTAAATCCTGCCACTTGACCAAACTCTTGAATTCATTCCAAAACCCTTTTCGTACTGGATTCCGGCTCTTGCAATGTAAGTACCAAATCATCTGCAAATGCTCTCAATTTATAATGTCTCGCTCCGACCTGAACCCCTTTAACCAGCTGGTCTTTTCTTATCATGTTCAGCAACACCTCCAGGACCGAAATAAAAAGTAATGGGGAAATTGGGCACCCCTGACATGTCCCTTTTTCTATCCTAAGTTCTTCTGTAATAACATTATTTACAATTAGCTTTGCTTTTTGTTCAGAATAAATTGCGCCTATACCATTTTCAAAACCTTGGCCTACCCCCATCCCATGGAGATTCTTCTTCATAAAGGTCCAAGAAATATTGTCAAAGGCTTTCTCCGCGTCCACAAATATCAGAACAGCTTTTGTATTTATATTAACTTCTAACATTTCCAAAATGTCTATTATATTCCTTACATTATCTGATAAATGTCTTCTCGGGAGAAAGCCCGCTTGGTCCCCATGAATCTCCCCCATCAGAACTTTTTTCAATCTCTTAGCTAAAATGTCAGCAAAAATTTTGTAATCCACATTTAATAAAGATATTGGGCGGTAGTTCTTCAGTTGAGTCTTTTCAGTCTCTGTCTTCGGTATAAGCGTGATGTAAGCCTCTTTCCACATATCGGGTGCTTTTTTCCCCTCAAGAATTTCATTACATACTTCCTTCAGTGGTTGTATTAGCCATTCTTTTAAAGCCTTGTAGTATTTAGACGTCAATCCATCAGGTCCCGGAGATTTGCCTAGTTTCGTGTTTTGAATGGCCTCTTCTATTTCTTGTTCAGTTATTTTCTGATTCAGAATCACTTTATCTTGACATGAAATTTCCTTCATCCCATTTTTCTTCAAAAATTGTTCTATGTCAATCTCTTTTTCCGGCCCTTGTGCGTATAATTGTTTAAAGTATCTCTGGAAGCAGCTTCTGATTTCAGTTGGATTGTTAATGTTCTTTCCATCCACTTCTAAATTTGTCACTGTATTTAATTTTTGTCTCTTCTTCAATTGCCAAGCCAAGAATTTCCCACATTTATCAGCAGATTCAAACGTTTTCTGTCTCATTTGTTTAATTTTCCATTCTATTTCTTGGTTCATCAGTTCCATATATTGAATTTGATATAATTTAATTTCTCTCAGGATCTCTTGAGACTTTGGTTTGGATCTCAATTTCTTTTCTCCTTCTTTAATTTTTTCTAGAATCTTATCTTTTTTCTCATTTTGGCTTTTCTTCTTTATTGCATTTTGTTGTATCAAGAAACCTCTCATGACCGCTTTGCTTGCATCCCAGATTACTCTTTTATCGAAAAGGCACTTTCTATTGTCTGCCCTGCATCTTCCAATTGGAAAAAGATGCACAGCTTCCATCTCCTGGCCTGTTGAATGTCAGGCCAGACAAAAACATCCAAGCACAGCACACACCTCCAGGTTTCAAGTTTGGGAGCTCCACACAAATCTCCCTATGACGTAGCAGGGAAGTGAGTGCCCGTTTGGTGTAGTGGCGAGACCGTCAGTCCAGGAGCCTGGGATTTGACCAGGGTTCAAATCCCCACTCAGACACAAAGTTCACTGGGTGACCTTCGGCCAGTCCTTGCCTCTCAGCCTGACCTACCTCACAGGGTTGTGGTGGGGATTAAATGAGGAGGAAGAGAACCTTGGAGGAAAAGGTGGGATATTAATGCAACACATAAATAAAAAATTAATAAGTGAGCACACTGTGTCTCATCTTTAAAAGCTTGGCAGGCATGGCGTGGAAGCTGTTGGGACATCTTTGTTGCTTCCATCTAGTCTTCAGCGTCTTGCCTGATTCCTGAACTCCTGAATCATGACTCCTCCAGGGCTCTGTGTCTGCTGCCAAGCCTGTCCTGCTCCTTGACTGAAGAAAGATCTCTTTCTTACGTGTAAGAGCCTCTGTATGCTTGTACAGTGGTACCTCTGGTTGTGAATGGGATCCATTCTGGAGGCCTGTTCGCAACATGAAAAGAGCGCAACCTGAAGCGCCATATCTGCACAGGTGCGTGGTGCGATTTGGCGCTTGTGAGCATGCGCGAAGCACGATTTAGTGCTTCTGTGCATGCGTGAGCGGCGAAACCTGGGAGTAACCTTTCCGGTACTTCCGGGTCGCCGCGGGACGTAACCTGAAAGAACCTAACATGAAACAAACGTAACATGAGGTATGCCTGTATTGGGGAGGAGGCAGAAGATGCAGCGAAACAGAGAAGCTCTGGTGAAGCTATACCACGACGAACCACAATCTAGAAAAAAAGGGAAATGGGAGGTTCAACCACAAAATGTCCTTATTTAGTGCAGACCCAGACGGGAAAGATTATGAAAAAAGATTGACAGGAGAATGAATGAATGATAGGACTGTGCACACTCTGATGTGATCCATTTGGAGCTCAGCCCTTATGTTTAATTGGGGTTTAAAGAAGGAGATTCTGTGTTGGGCGATTTTGGTTTGATATCTGGGCTTCGGTTGCACAGCCCTAGTAAATGACACAAGGCAATACGTATTGCACCGCTCTCGTGGCTGTGAAGTTTTGTGTAT
This sequence comes from Podarcis cretensis, assembly GCF_951804945.1. Taxonomy (NCBI): domain Eukaryota; kingdom Metazoa; phylum Chordata; class Lepidosauria; order Squamata; family Lacertidae; genus Podarcis; species Podarcis cretensis. Next base: position 9,412,079 of record NC_137179.1, read on the forward strand.
GAGACGCTGATTGGCTGATTGTATCAGGAATGCTCAGTTTACAGGGAACCATTGCAGTCCAGTTACTATGAGGGAAGGGAAAGTTGTCAGTTTGCTTGGTATTAGAGCCTCACAGAGGGAATCTAAGTGATGGGGCCCCCTCAGGTGTAACGGAAGGGCACAGGGCAGAAGATGGAGTGAGAAAGAGGAACTGGAAAGAAGGATGTCTGGAGAATGAAGAGTAAGGAAAATGGCAGATGGGTGGGGAACTGAGGAAAGAAGGGGCTCAGCATTGTTTAAAGTCCAGAAAAGACTCAGGCTATTTTCTGTCCACATGATTCACATTCCATAAAATGCACGTCTGTTGCATCTCATTTCTGCCCTAATCAGTAGTGGGGTTATTTCAATAAATTCTTTTAAAATAGTTCAGGCTGCTTGGGGAAGGTCCATAGCTTAGCGGCAGAACATTTGTCTTGCATGTAGAAGGTGCAAGGTTCAATCTGCAGATCGGGTGGTGCTGTGGGTTAAACTACAGAGCCTAGGACTTGCCGATCAGAAGGTCGGCGGTTCGAATCCCCCCGACGGGGTGAGCTCCTGTTGTTCAGTCCCTGCCCCTGCCAACCTAGCAGTTCGAAGGGACGTCAAAGTGCAAGTAGATAAATAGGTACCGCTCCGGCGGGAAGGTAAATGGCGTTTCCGTGCGCTGCTCTGGTTCGCCAGAAGCGGCTTAGTCATGCTGGCCACATGACCCGGAAGCTGTACGCCGGCTCCCTCGGCCAATAAAGCAAGATGAGCGCCACAACCCCAGAGTTGGTCACGACTGGACCTAATGGTCAGGGGTCCCTTTACCTTTACCTTAGGTAGGACTAGGAGAGAGCCCAGTCTGAAACTCTGGAGAGCTGCTGCCACCCAGTTTAGGAAATAACACCAGGCAAAATAGACTAATGGTCTGACTTCCTACATTCCTGACCTGCTAGCTTTCTAAGAGGCAGAAGTGGTTTTTTTGTTTTTGTTTTTGTTTTTTTAAAAAACAATAAAACTTGGTGGAGCATTTAAACCCATTGCTTTCATGGTACAGCCCAAGGAGAGCTGCGCCACTTGCGCCTGCTGATTTGCATGCGCCAGAGCATCTGGCCAATTAGTTTTTTAATGTGACTAATGCTTAATTAGCCTCAAGCCATTAAACGATGGCAAGATCCTTTGAGATGCTGCCTGAGCATAGCGGGGGTGTGGGGATGTTAAAGGAGCTTTGTTCTTTAATGGGGAAATAATTGATAACAGCACCCAGAGCGATCAGAAGACATCTCCACACATGACAGTCCTGCTTCTGCTCAGCCTGACCTCCGCTTCCCTTGACAGGCTGTTCAAACACAACGCCGTCGCTGTGGATTTAAGACGGGGCCATTAATCACTGCGTTTCAGAGATTGCTAATTTGATTCTGGCAATTATTCAACCACTGCCTGTCAAAGAGGATTCAAAGATTGCCGATATCTATGTGGGTTTTAAAAAAAACAAAAGCGGAGTGGACTCTTTGCCAACTTCTTTGCCTCTCAGGTGTTTTGGACTATGATTCTGGCTAGAGCGAGCCAGCAATAAATCACACTGAGCACACTGGAGTTAACTCTTTGTTAGCAAAAACAGGATCTGCACAGGAGTGCCAGGCCTGATGAGCACAGCAACTGATCTCCAGCAGGTCTTGCCCCCATGAAGCAGTTGCTGAGACTGAAGGTCCCTGCTTCCCCAGAGCTGCCCAGTTCCCCTCCTCTCTAAAGTTTCCCCCAAGCAATCTGAGACTGCGCCTGCGTGAAGCTAACTTCTCCGCCACCCTCTTCATGCCTCTGCTGGTCCTGGGAGACTGGGGCGTGGATGGGGGGAGCTTGTTGCAGCAGGAGGGGGAGACACTCAGGATGCTTCACCAGCCAGAATCCTCCCTGTCTCTTGACTTGTCTCCTTCCACATGCCTGCGCCAGCTTCTGCTTCTGCTTCTGCACTGATCTCTGCCGCAGACTCTTCCTGCTCACTAAACCCTATTGCTTCTTCAGCCCCCCCCCCAGTCTTCTCCCTCTGAGCACTCATTGCTGTCCCACAACTTCCCAGACTCAGCGTTCTTTGGAGGCAGAGAGGGATACCCACCCAAGGCCTAAGCCAAGGTTTCCCACATCTGAAATTTAATAAAGTTGTGGCCTAATTTTAATCCCGTAACTACTGTGTTGTGTCTTGTTTATCTGGGCCTAGGCTCCCGGGGGCGAGGGGTCTGCAGCTGGGCATGCAAATTCAGTAAATAATATAAAGAATAGAATTGTAGAATGGTAGAGTTGCACAGGACCCCAGTAATCTTCTAGTCTAACCCCCTGAATGCATAATGTTCTACTTTTCAAGCCACCTAAGGGCTTCTCCACATCGCTGGTTGCCCTGCAGCTTTGCCCTGGGAATATCCGCAGTTTAGCGAGGAATTGCAACAAAGGTCAATTGAGTTTTCCATGAATTGTCATTTGTTCTGATTTAGTGCTAAAGAGCAGCAATGCTACTTAGACCTGTGTTTTCTAGGCATGAAACAAGCAGACATGCGAATGAGCCCTAAGTTGCTAGCCATCTCCAGATCTTCTGGGAGCAGAGCAGTGTTTGTGTACATTTCCTGGATGCGAAGGTCAATTCTGTGTCCAGGGCAGCTGTCTAACAGCTCCATCCGGTACGCAGGCTGAGACCCTCCCTGCGCGCAGACTGTCTCGCCAGAGTGGTGCATGCTCTGGTTATCTCCCACTTGGACTACTGCAATGCGCTCTGCATGGGGCTACCTTTGAAGGTGACCTGGAAACTGCAATTAATCCAGAATGCGGCAGCTAGACTGGTGACTGGGAGTGGCTGCCAAGACCACATAAAACCGGTCTTGAAAGACTTACATTGGCTCCCAGTACATTTCCAAGGACAATTCAAAGTGTTGGTGCTGACCTTGAAAGCCCTAAACAGCCTCGGTCCAGTATATCTGAAGGAGCGTCTCCACCCCCATCATTCTGCCCGGACGCTGAGGTCCAGCGCCGAGGACCTTCTGGTGGTTCCCTCATTGCGAGAAGCAAAGCTACAGGGAACCAGGCAGAGGGCCTTCTTGGTAGTGGCGCCCGCCCTCTGAAATACCCTCCCATCAGATGTCAAAGAAATAAACAACTATCTCCCATTTAGAAGACATCTGAAGGCAGCCCTGTTTAGGGAAGTTTTTAATGTTTGATATGATATTTTATTGATTTTTTATTCTGTTGGGAGCTGCCCAGAGTGGCTGGGGAACCCAGCCAGATTGGCGGGGTATAAATAAATTATTATTATTATTATTATTATTATTATTATTACTACAGTGGTACCTCAGGTTACAAGCACTTCAGGTTACAGACTCTGCTAACCCAGAAATAGTACCTCGGGTTAAGAACTTTACCTCAGGATGAGAACAGAAATTGTGAGCCAGCGGCGCAGAGGCAGCAGGAGGCCCCATTAGCTAAAGTCGTACCTCAGGTTAAGAACAGTTTCAGGTTAAGAACGGACCTCCGGAACGAATTAAGTACTTAACCAGAGGTACCACCGTATTATTATTATTATTATTATTATTATTATTATTATTATTATTATTCCCACTCCTCAGCCACAATTTAAACTGCAATATGCACCTCTATTTTTAAATCCATTTAGGTATGCTCCCCTTGCTAAGAACTCCAGGCTCCCAAGAACTTCAATTAGACCTCCCTCCTGCAGTCTGAGTACCCAGATGACCTTTAAAGTTCAAATGCACTATCATTATTTGTTCCTGGTGCTTTGCAAATTAACAAGATTGTTCGAGAAATTAACATCAGTGGAATTAAGGACCTTTTATCCTGCAAATTGCACAAGAAGCATTTGTGTCCTGACAAGGGTCTCCTGCTGGAAGCTTTTTTCGTTTCTGAAGTGGGTGAAATACAATTATAAAAAACAGATATATATATATATATATTTAAAATGAGTTAGTTAAAGATATCTTCTTTCCAACAGTTCCCAGTAAGAGGTCATGTGTTTTCCTAAAACTTTGCCACTGTTAAAAATACCGGTAAATGTGGGGTAAGCAGCGCTGCTATTTTGGTTTGTGCGTCTGATCTCAGTTGATAAGCATATTTACCAACCATAAAAAGGTAAAGGTAAAGGGACCCCTGACCATTAGGTCCATTTGTGGCCGACTCTGGGGTTGCGGTGCTCATCTCACTTTATTGGCCAAGGGAGCCGGCGTACAGCTTCCGGGTCATGTGGCCAGCATGACTAAGCCGCTTCTGGCGAACCAGAGCAGCGCACGGAAATGCCGTTTATCTTCCCGCCAGAGTGGTACCTATTTATCTACTTGCACTTTGATGTGCTTTTGAACTCCTAGGTTGGCAGGAACAGGGACCGAGCAACAGGAGCTCACCCTGTCGCGGGGATTCGAACCACCAACCTTCTGATCGGCAAGTCCTAAGCTCTGTGGTTTAACCCACAGCACCACCCGCATCCCTGTTTACCAACCATAGGGTTGCTATATTCCCAAAAGTGAAAATCGTCCGGGTTTTCCCATACATCTTAAGTAAAAATCCGCCTGGACACCATTTTACAGCCCGATTCCCGGACGTATGGCAGCCCTATGTATTGTCTTGCTAACTAAAGGCCCATCATGTTTGTTGGGGGACAGGTTAGGAATGACCGCTCCCCACATTAAATGGGGGGGCGCCCTTTGTGTGGTTGCGCGCAGCCCCCTGGACCCTATGCGGCACCATTAGCACAGGCTTGGCATCACCTTCCCCAGGTGGGATACCTGGAGGTCTCCGCCTACCTCAGCCAGTTGCCCAATCCCGCCTGGGGAGGCGTTGCCAAGGTGATCAGGCCAGGTAGGGGGAGGGACCACCTGCCCACACAATAGGGGGAGGATCTTACCTGAGAATCATCAGTTGGCTCCAGAGCTTCTCCCGCCCTACCCACCCTCAGTTCAGACTTCTTTTGCAGGTTAACCTTTTCTCCATAGGTATGCGGGCACTGCTACGTCAGGGTTGCTGTTGAAGGGCCAGAAAGGAATTCTCCTGCATTGGCAGGTTTGCAAAATGTCACAACTTTGGCAGTATCAGGGCTTGGGCGGAATCCTTTAGTCTATCTTCCCTAAATGGGGGGGGGCGTGCAGCGGTGACCCACACCCCCCTCCTGCAGCGATACCAGGGTTCCCCGTTAAAGGGGTTGTTTGAGGGGAGGCTCTGGCCGTACGCCTAGAGGTCATCATTGCTCTCCCCTGCGACGGCGGCGTAATGGGGGAACATATGTTCTCCAGAGCCAGCCCCTCCCCCCCACTGGATAACCCTGATGTTCCCCAGATCCCCAGCGGGGGACTGAGAGGGATAAACACCCAATGCTTGAGCCAAGGTCTACCCACATCTGAAACATAATAAAGTTGTGGCCAATTTCGATCCCATAGCACGTTGTCTTGAGTCGTTATTCCACACGGGGGCCACCCAGGGTTTGGGGGACTCTGCCTGTCTACACAATGGAAAACTCTTGAGTTCCCCCAGAATATCTCTTTATTGAGACTGTCCCCTTTATCCCAATGTGCTAACACATTGCTTATGAGGAGGTTAGATGATTAAACCCAGCCTTTATTGAGTGTTCCTTAGTTTCCAGGGAGGTTAAATTTCTTTATTTTATTTCTTTAGTCTATTTAATAAAGCTTATACCCTGTTTGATTGAGGTTTTTTGTTTTTTGTTACCAACCAGTTGACGAAAAGAATAAAACCATAAAATTATCAGTAAAAGAAACCTGGATAATAAAACAGCTATTGAAAACATCAAAAGCATAATTAAAATCAGCAATAGGCTAAAAAACAGTTTTCAAAACACTTGTTGACATTCTACATATCTAAGTAGACTTTACAGGAATAATATTTATTTACTTATTTGATTTCGTGAAATTTATATACCACTCGATTATGGGGGGGGGGGGATCTCAAGATGATTTACAAAAACAGGACCTCCCTATTTTCATCGAACTTTCTTTAGAGAGCTGCTGCCAGTCAGTGCCAGCAGAGCTGAGTTGTTGTTTAGTCGTTTAGTCGTGTCCGACTCTTCATGACTCAACCTCATGCTGGTAGCTTTGAGAACACTGTCCCACCTCTGTCTTCCCCTTCTCCCTGTGCCCTCCATCTTTCCCAACATCAGGGTCTTTTCCAGGGAGTCTTCTCTTCTCATGAGGTGGCCAAAGTATTGGAGCCTCAGCTTCAGGATCTGTCCTTCCAGTGAGCACTCAGGGCTGATTTCCTTCAGAATGGAGAGGTTTGGTCTTCTTGTAGTCCATGGGACTCTCAAGAGTCTCTTCCAGCACCAGAATTCAAAAGCATCCATTCTTCGGCGATCAGCCTTCTTTATGATCCAGCCCTCACTTCCATACATCACTACTGGGAAAACCATAGCTTTAACTATATGGACCTTTGTTGGCAAGGTGATGTCTCTGCTTTTTAAGATGCTGTCTAGGGCCCTTTTACTCCGGCATCTAAATATTGTACAGATTCACCCCTGGAATGTCTACTTTGCGCCCTGTGAACTTGAGGCAAAATCATCCAAGACGAGGAATTGGAACACAGAGACCGGAAGACAAATCCTGGCTTCAATTTGATGTGTGTGTTTTTTTGCACGAGTTTTTCGAGGCAAGAAAGAAAAAAAGCTCTCCAGCAGCCCTCGCTGCAAACCAGAGGCGTGGGCGGCCGCTTGTGGTTAGAGAATATGCTTCAAATGCTTTTGCTAAGGTTCCTACGAACCTGTTCGTGTGAGCTACGGCTGTGGCAGGGCCAGGTTTCTTGAAAGAAAGGAAACGCACGGCACCTACGCCATCAGAGAACTGCAGCTTTCCCTCCGTGGCAGCAACAGCAAAAAAAAAAAAATTCTGGGGGTTGGGATACACACACACACAAGGGGCAAAGCTAAATTTCTAGTGGAGGGAGCGAAAGTGCCATGTAGTGGTTAGAGCGCCAGGCTTAGACCAGAGTTCAAATCCCGCACTTGGCCACGAAGTTCATTGAATGACCTTGGGCCAGTCACTCCCTCTCAGCCTGGCCTACCTCACAGGGTTGGTGGGTTAGATGAGGAAGAGGAGAACCATAGTTCAGAAATTGGAAGGCAAGTCAGAGGGGCGAGCTCCTTGTTTTGTGTGTGTGTGTGGGGGGGGGTTGTTTGCCCCTCTCTGGTACTGCCTATTCTTTCCACAATGCAAAAGAGTTGCATTGTGCTCACTGTAGATGCTATGAAGCAGATACAAATCATTCTCCCCATAATTCATTTTTAGCTGATTTTTTTGGTTTTGGGTTGTTGTTTTTTAGTAAACCTACCCAGATACAGTCATACCTTGGGTTAAATGTGCTTCAGGTTGAGTGTTTTCAGGTTACGCTCCACGGTGACACGGAAGTAACGGAGCACGTTGCTTCCGGGTTTCACCACTCGTGCATGCGCAGACGCTCAAAATGATGTCACGCGCATGCGCAGAAGCGGTAAATAGCGACCCGCGAACGCGCAAACACGCAGACATGGGTTGCGTTCATTTCAGAATGTGAACGGAGCTCTGGAACGGATCCCGTTCACATTCAGAGGTACCACTGTACGTAATTTAGAAACTAAACTGTTGCCCTCTCTGTCTGCTTTATTGATTTTTATCTTTGGTTTCGATGATGGTGGTTTTGTGCAGGGGTCAGCAAACTTTTTCAGCAGGGGGGTGGTCCACTGTCCCTCAGACCTTGTGGGGGGCCGGACTGTATTTTGGAAAAAAACAAATGAATGAATTCCTATGCCCCACAAATAACCCAGAGATGCATTTCAAACAAAAGCACACATTCTACTCATGTAAAAACACTAGGCAGGCCCCACAAATAACCCAGAGATGCATTTTAAATAAAAGGACACATTCTACTCATGTAAAAACACGCTGATTTCGGGACCATCCAGAGGCCAGATTTAGAAGGTGATTGGGCCAGATCCGGCCCCCGGGCCTTAGGTTGCCTACCTATGGTTTTGTGCATACTTGTTTTTAACCTGAGACTGTGGTTATCAGTTGGGTCTTATCTCTGCTCTTAACTAGTACACCACTTGGGCAAGCATTTTGATCAAATGTTACATTTAGTTGATCCGTTTTCTAAATTAATTAATTTCCCATGGTGTGGAGAATACAGAAAAGAAGTAGGAGTAAGCAAGGAGGTCCCCTCCCTTTTTAATTACTCTGATGGTTTTTGTTTTTAAAATATATATTTGTTTCAGTATTTTTTTGGGACTAGGATCCCCTACTTAGACCCTTACTCAGCCATGAAGCTTGCTGGGTGACTCTGGGCCTGCCGAGCCTACCTCGCAAGGTTGTTGTAGCCCTCTCACTGTCTCTCATGGAAAGGCATTTTGAGCTCCTTGGAGGAATACTGGAACTAAACATAACAAAATCAATTTCAACTCCATTTTGTTACTGACATTTATCTGTTGGTTTGTTTACACTGTCTGTTTAACTATTCTGTTTACAGATAAAGATCAATCAGTTCCGTGCCTCTTTGAAATTATATTTCATTTCATTTTCAAAATGTAGCCTAGGCACCTCTGTAGCCAACAATCCAAATCTTTTCCATGCCAGCTCTCAAAAGAGTGGCTGCCTATTAATGATTCCTGCCACGAATTGCTTGTTCAAAGTACATTTTCCCTTCTTGATCATCTACAAAGACCCAGTAGCCTTTAGAAGCTTCTCGTTAAGTTTGATGTTGGTTTCTACAAATGTCCAAATCCTTAGAGTTCTGAGGCTTAGCCGCGGTTCGTGAATACGAGCCAGAGCGAGTAGAAATGATGTCATCTCACGCGCGGGATTATGAGCCAATTTTCGCATACTGATCCTGGAAAATGTTGAGAACATTGGTGTCTCATTCCACACAGGGCTCTCACCCTTTGCCCAATGGGGTACGATTCTGAACTATTAACTACAGTACCCAATTTCCAACAAAGGTCCGTATAGTAAAAGCTATGGTTTTCCCAGTAGTGATGTATGGAAGCGAGAGCTGGACCATAAAGAAGGCAGATCGCCGAAGAATTGATTCCTTTGAATTATGGTGCTGGAGGAGACTCTTGAGAGTCCCATGGACTGCAAGAAGAACAAACCGATCCATTCTTAAGGAAATCAGCCCTGAGTACTCACTGGAAGGACAGATCGTGAAGCTGAGGCTCCAATACTTTGGCCACCTCATGAGAAGAGAAGACTCCCTGGAAAAGACCCTGATGTTGGGAAAGATGGAGGGCACAAGGAGAAGGGGACGACAGAGGACAAGATGGTTGGATAGTGTCTTCGAAGCTACAAACATGAGTCTGACCAAACTGCGGGAGGCAGTGGAAGACAGAAGTGCCTGGCGTGCTCTGGTCCATGGGGTCACGAAGAGTCGGACACGACTAAACGACTAAACAACAACAACACTCAATTTCCATGCTGCGGGGACGGACCCTGCACTGGTTATTCTTCTGCCTGATTCTCATGAAGCTCTCAAAGGCACAGAAGATAGAACGTGCTGCTGATAACGCCAAGATTGCAGGTTCGATCCCCATACGGGACAGCTGCGTATTCCTGCATTGCAGAGGGTTGAACTAGATGATCCTCAGGGTCCCTTCTGATTCTTTGTTATCTCCCGCTTGGACTACTGCAATGCGCTCTACGTGGGGCTACCTTTGAAGGTGACCCGGAAACTACAACTAATCCAGAATGTGGCAGCTAAACTGGTGACTGGGAGGGGCCGCCGAGACCACATAACACTGGTCCAGAAAGACCTACATTGGCTCCCAGGACGTTTCCGAGCACAATTCAAAGTGTTGGTGCTGACCTTGAAAGCCCTAAACAGCCTTGGTCCAGTGTACCTGAAGGAGCATCTCCACCTGCATCGTTCAGCCTGGACATTGAGGCATAGCTGTCAACGTTTCCCTTTTTTTAAGGGAAATTCCCTTATTCCAAATAGGATTCCTCACAAGAAAAGGGAAAAGTTGACAGCTATGCACTGAGGTCCAGTGCTGAGGGCCTTCTGGCAGTTCCCTCCCTGCGAGAAGTGAGGTCACAGGGAACCAAACAGAGGGACTTCTCGATAGTGGCACCCGCCCTGTGGAACGCCCTCCCATCAGATGTCAAGGAAATAAACAACTATCTGACTTTTAGAAGACATCTGAAGGCAGTAGTGTTAAGGGAAGTTTTTAATGTTTTAATATTGTGTTTTTAATATTCTGTTGGGAGCTGCCAAGAGTGGCTGGGGAGGCGTATAAGTAATAAATTATTATTATTATTATTAGGTCTCCCATCTGAGGTCAAGCAATGCGCTCTATGTGGGGCTACCTTTGAAGGTGACCCGGAAACTGCAACTAATCCAGAATGTGGCAGCTAAACTGGTGACTGGGGACGGCCTGCCCAGACCATATAACGCCGGCCCTGAAAGACCTACATTGGCTCCCGGGACGTTTCTGAGAACAATTCAAAGTGTTGGTGCTGACCTTTAAAGCCCTAAACGGCCTCAGGCCAGTATACCTGAAGGAGCAGTATACCTGAAGGAGCATCTCCTTAATGTTTGATGTTTTATTGTGCTTTTAATTCTGTTGTTAGCCGCCCAGAGTGGCTGAGAAAACCCAGCCAGATGGACGGGGGTATAAATAATAAGTTGTAGTTGTTGTTATTTATTGTTAGATCAACCTAGCTATTCTCTCTTATTTATACTCTGCCTTTTCCCCTAACAAGACTCAAGGCGGCTTAAAGATGAAAACATGAATCACTAAAAGTATAGAGAAAACATTTTAAAAAACCAACAGGTAAGCATTAATAGAATTAAACAAATTGCTAGCATGGTCGAACTTCCCTGCAAACAAATAAAGATTAATGCCCAACGCACGGGCTTTCTGGAAGCGCCTGAGAAGCTTCAAGCCTGCCTTTCGCCCATTTTAGCACTCAAGGTCAAACTTACTGGTGCATGTAATAATAATAATAATAATAATAATAAGAAGAAGAAGAAGAAGAAGAAGAAGAAGAAGAAGTTATTATTTGTACCCCGCCCATCTGGCTGGGTTTCCCCAGCCACTCTGGGCGGCTTCCATAAAAACCAAAAATACACTAAAATATCACAGATTAAAAACTTCCCTGAACAGGGCTGCCTTAAGATGTCTTCTGAATGTCAGGTAGCTGTTTATCACTTTGACATCTGCTGGAAGGGCGTTCCACAGGGCGGGTGCCACTACCGAGAAGGCCCTCTGCCTGGTTAGCTTTACTTCTCGCAATGAGGGAACCGCCGGAAGGCCCTCGGTGCTGGACCTCAGCGTCCGGGCAGAACGATGGGGGTAGAGACGCTCCTTCAGGTATACTGGGCCGAGGCCGTTTAGGGCTTTAAAGGTCAACACCAGCACTTTGAATTGTGCTCGGAAATGTACTGGGAGCCAATGTAGGTCTTTCAAGACCGGTGTTATGTGGTCTTGGCGGCCGCCCCCAGTCACCAGTCTAGCTGCCGCATTCTGGATTAGTTGTAGTTTCCGAGTCACCTTCAAAGGTAGCCCCACGTAGAGCGCATTGCAGTAGTCCAAGTGGGAGATAACCAGAGCATGCACCACTCTGGCGAGACAGTCCGCAGGCAGGTAGGGTCTCAGCCTGCGTACCAGGTGGAGTTGGTAGACAGCTGCCCTGGATACAGAATTGACCTGCGCCTCCATGGACAGCTGTGAGTCCAAAATGACTCCCAGGCTGCGCACCTGGTCCTTCAGGTGCACAGTTACCCTATTCAGGACCAGGGAGTCCTCCACACCAGCCCGCCCCATCCCCCCAAAACAGTACTTCTGTCTTGTCAGGATTCAACCTCAATCCATTAGCCGCCATCCATCCTCCAACCGTCTCCAGGCACTCACACAGGACCTTCACCGCCTTCACTGGTTCTGATTTGAAAGAGAGGTAGAGCTGGGTATCATCTGCATATTGATGAACACCCAGTCCAAACCCCCTGATGATCTCTCCCAGCGGCTGCATGTAAATGTTGAAAAGCATGGGGGAGAGGACGGAACCCTGATGTAAGGGGGGCATAGCTGTATTTACAGGCGATGGGGCTTTCCAGGCTCAAAGCAGAAGGTAAATAAAACGAACCCCCTCCACAACTGACAAGTCTGTGAGCGGGTGGGGTTACAAATACACTGTGTTTGTGCTATAACGGCCTTTGGACACAAGAGAGCAGCAGAACGCAGTGTTTCCTGTTCCTCTTCTTCCGCACACATCTGCTTGGCTCAACATTTGCCATGAGAAAGTTAAGAGATGTTTGCGGCCGGCAGGTCCATGAGATACCTACACATATAAAAGCGTTTGTGTGAAAGATTGCTCACCTGCTGATTTGTCCAGCTCAGCTATGTTACGTACAGAACAAATTAGAATATTTTTTTAAAAAAAATATTTATGCTTTTCAGGTTTATACATTTCACTAGTTTTACAATCATTTTAACATTTCAAAGCCTGACTTCCTTCCCCCTCTTTCTGCGGTTCCTTAAATTTATTTTTAATATCTTCTGCATATCCAAATTAACTTAATTTGCTCATTTATTCATCTACTTTAAATATATACTCTTATAAAACTGCAGGTTATGACAACGATCCTGCCAATGTTCTTAACTGTTTACAATTTATAAAAGAATGGAAATGGTTTATTGAATATTTACAGATAATAATAATAATAATAATAATAATAATAATAAGCCGACCATCTAGCTTGCAAAGAAATGGAATACAGGGATATAGGAACACAGGGAGCTGCCTTGTATAGAACATCTGGACATTTGAGTCAGAAAATTTGGCCCATCTAGCACAGTATTGTCTACTCTGGCTGTCAGCAGCTCTCCGGGTTCCAGGCGGGGAGTAACACAGCTGCACACTCATTGAACATGACATGTGAATAATTGTACAAATGTGCAGCTCAGCTGTTGCATACACAGGTTCATAGATGGTGCAAACTTCTGTGCAAAGTGTTCGATTTAAATGCAAAGTTTTCATGGACGCTTTCAAAAGACTTCACTTAAGGGAATAATAGATCAGGGGTCAGCAACCTTTTTCAGCCGTGGGCCGGTCTACCGTCCCTCAGCCCATGTGGTGGGCCAGACTATTTTTTTTTTGTTGGGGGGGGGGGGAAATGAACAAATTCCTATTGTTGGACATTTTCCATATCTGCTATTGGGTCCCTGGAGCATAGATTCACACAAAGTGGTAACCAACCTTGCAGGATTCAACAGGATTTATTTGAAATGCGTATGCAGGACAAAGGCACAGCGCGATAAGCTCGCAATCTGCACACCCCAGTCAGGGTGCGCCCACTTTTTATACATTTTCAGAATACAATACCACCTGATTTCTGGGAAATAGAAAGTTATAGCAACTTCCTATGTCCAAAGGACCACACATATCTGCTATTTGGGTCCCTGAAGCACAGATTCACACAAAGCGGCAAAACGCTCTTGCAGGTTATTAACAGGGTTTTTTATTTGAAGTGCATATGCAGAACAAAGGCACAGGGCGATCAGTACGCAACCTGTACACAGTAGTCAGGGTGCGCCCCTTTATATAGATTTGCAAAATAGAATACCACCTGATCTCTTGTAAGTCACCTGATTTCTTGTAAGTCACCTGATTTCTGGGAAATCGAAACTTATAATAAGTTCCTATATTGTGGTTCGAGGACCTGAACCCCGCGCAGTGGAATGAAACACAAGGACACGTGATATAAGGTTAATGGGCAAGAAAAGGCCACAACTTTATTGATTACAGCAAGTGAAAAGGTATTGGCTTAGGCATTGGATTACGTCAGCTGACTCCACCCACTCAGAGAGGGGTGAGTCTAAAAAACAAAGGGGGGTTTATTCACCAGTAGGTGGAGCCTGTTGATGCTAATCCAACTATAAGCTCTCCCCTGATGTCACCGAGGGTTGTGCCATGGCCTCCCACCACACAGGCATCGGACAGAATACACAACCGCCGGATTCCTTTAACGGAAAACCCAAAAATTGAAGGCGTAGGCGATGGCCACACCTAGCCCTTCCACACACCACAACACATTATTCCAATGCCTAACCTACCCACCAATACCACGAAAGTTGTGACGATTGCTACGAGGTCGGCGAAAAAAACCACAAAGCCTAATGCCAAATGGAAAAATTCTACCAGCCCCCCCCCCGGACAACCAGGGCGACCAACCTAAGGTCCATAGCAAGGCCAAAAGAAACTGAGACCCTGAGCTCTAAGGGAGTGGAGGGTGGGTGACACGCGACGGGACGACAAAAAGTGAGGGCTGGAGGCTGGCGCCGCAGCAATTGAGGCTGCTGTACACGCCCCCTTGAAGGCACCTGGTTGGGTGCTTGGCCGAGGGCGGGGGCACCAGCCAGGTGTGTGGGAGGCAGGGGGCAAACGCCCCCCCTGCTTGAGGCGGAGTCCGGCTCCCAGCCACAACCACTCCCCTCTCTTGCAGGGAGGAGAGTCTTTACTGTATAAGGTCTTGGTCTTCTCTCCCTCCTTCCCTGCAACCTCCCTCATCCTGGTGTGACAATAAATCTATCTGCCCAACTTGACATTCTAAGGAGGGGCCCATTTGCAATGTAACATTTAAGCATGTCCTTCAATAATGGAACAATTATATTGTAATATGCTCCTTCATGTCCTTACATGGGCTTGGCCCCCCACACCTTCCTGCAATGGCCCCACCAGCCTCACCACCCCACGGCAATGTGCATTCCTGAGTCTGCTTATCTCTTGACAACCTTGAATAATAAACATTTGAGCCTGATGCATCAATGATGTGTCAGTGCCAGCCTTGTTCTCCTGATGGACCTCTCCTTTCTCAGAAAGGCCGTTTGGGGGGGGGGTTCTTATGGCCCTACACTATGCCCCACAAATAACCCAGAGATGCATTTTAAATAAAAGCACACATTCTACTCATGTAAAAACACCAGGCGGGCCCCACAAATAACCCAGAGATGCATTTTAAATAAAAGCACACATTCTACTCATGTAAAAACACCAGGCAGGCCCCACAAATAACCCAGAGATGCATTTTAAATAAAAGGACATATCCTACTCATGTAGGCTGGAATTAGAAGGTGATTGGGCTGGATCTGGCCCACTGGCCTTAGGTTGCCTTCCCCTGGAATAGATGATTGAGTGCCGAATTTTTTTAAAAAATATATAAAATGGAATGGAATAGATTTAGCTGTGCACCTACCCATTCCAAATCAGGGGCTACGATACCTACCATCTTTGACAGAAATACAAAAATGTCCATCTTTTAACCGCCTCTTCCTAGTCCTGCTCTTGCAACAAAAGGAGACTAGCCTGTAAGCTCTGCACTTGTCTTTGGAGACTGGTTCGCATTTAAAATCTTATTGTATCCTTCAAATTGAACATGACGCTTGCTATTTGTAAGCAGAAGCGGCGCAGTTGCAGGGAGCGATGTTGGATAAATGTGCCCTTAGGAGATCAACAGATGCAGGGCTTCAAATTTAAAGGGTTGTGTCTGCAAAAGGAGATCGGCTGATCTTCTCATGGAGGTTGCCTCCATTTCTTTCTTTCTTTTATAATAATTTTTATTAGTTTTCAATTACAACAATCCAATAGTAGCCTCATTATAACAACACCAAATTATAATACAATTAGTAATACCAATACAGTGGTACCTCGGGTTACATACGCTTCAGGTTACATACGCTTCAGGTTATACACTCCGCTAACCCAGAAATAGTGCTTCAGGATAAGAACAGAAATTGGGCTCCGGCGGCGCGGCAGCAGCAGGACATTTTAATGTATTTTAAATCTTTGTTAGATGCTGCCTAGAGCGGCTGGGGAGACCTAGCCAGATGGGTGGGATACAAATATAATAATAATAATAATAATAATAATAATAATAATAATAATAAATGCATCTCTGAGTTATTTGTGGGGCATAGGATATTGTTCATTTTTCCCCTTCAAAATATAGTCCAGCCCACCACATTGTCTGAAGGACGGTGGACCGGCCCACGGCTGAAAAAGGTTGCTGACCCCTGGCCTAGAGTAAAGTCCTCTGTTTCCAGGATCCCTTCCCACTGTGAGACTTTTGTGGGTGAGGTGAGAATTTGTTTGGTCTCTGGGTGAGAACTCGGAGGCAGAGAGGCCGGGTGCATCAGAAGGAAAATGAACTGATACTGATTTATAATATATATATTTTTAATATGTGTTAGTAACTTTGTATTAACGTAACATTTTTATATGTAACTGTGTGTTTTTGCAATGCTTTGTTTAAGTTGTCTCTTGTTTCAGTGTTCTGTACACCGCTTAGAGATATTATATATATAAATTTTATTTGATTTTTAAAAAGTATAAACATGTAACAAAAAACAATTCAAAATCCAAATACTGAGATTACTCTGAATCACCTGACTTCCCCCTTCCATTCTGTACTGGGAATTGGGGTTGCTTGTGCGTAAGCCTCAAACTGCTCCAAGCTGGGTTGTCTGGCTAAAACCTTTCCCTGGCTGGACAGCCCT
The DNA here is from genome assembly GCF_951804945.1 of Podarcis cretensis. Classification (NCBI taxonomy): domain Eukaryota; kingdom Metazoa; phylum Chordata; class Lepidosauria; order Squamata; family Lacertidae; genus Podarcis; species Podarcis cretensis. The sequence goes on from NC_137179.1 coordinate 9,428,595, forward strand.
TACACCGTGGCTGTCTCAATCACTGGCAGAATCCGTCAGTGGGCGTTTCCTGAACTTCTTCCAACGTAAAAGTTCTTTGACACCAAGTCTCTGCCTAGCCTCCCTGCGCGGAAGCTTTCTGCGCAGAGTGGGCTTGCCAAGCGGAGGTCCTGTGCTCTCCCCGCTGGTCTCGCTGGAAGAGTCTCAGAGCCTTCCCTCCGAAGCTCCCTCAGCCTCCCCTTTCTTCCTGGCGTCATGCTTATTTCCTTCCCCAGCGGAAGCTGTCCCTCTCTCCTTGCTGGTTCCCTCTCCGGCGTCATTGGGGAGCCTTACCTCCACCCTTGGCTCCAATGGCAGTTCCCTGACACATTCCATGGGTCCTAATGATAATATTTACAACTGCATATCACTACTTATCATGAAATAAAAATAAAATTCTTCTAAATTATCCATACTTTCCATTACTTTACAAGTGTGGTTAAAATCCTGCTAATGTTCTAACCTGCTTACAGTGGTCTCGTAAATAAATTATAAACTTTCCCCATTCTTTCTTAAAGTTCTTGGTTTCTGAACTTCCCAGTTAATTTTGCCATTTTGGCATAGTCCATCAACTTGGTTTGCCATTTTTCTCTGGTCAGGGTTATCTCTTCCTTCCACGTTAATGCTGCTGCAACTTAGAGATATTTGTTAATGTATTAAGCAATACAGAAATTAAATATTCCACTTGAAATAATCATATTTCCATTTGCTCTTTTATGAACCACAGACTTCTGGGCTGCAGTCCAGTGACAATCCCGCACACCCAAACCCAATCAGCTAAAATGCATTGTCATTTTGATGGAACAAAAGATTTGTGGATAAAGCGAGCATATATATTTTTTCTCCCATCTCGAATGGCTGAGCTCAAAGAGACTTCATGCTGAGTTCTTGGAAGCAGGAAATATTAAACAACTGGATCTCCCAGAATTTTAATTTGGTCCTTCCAGCAGATAACTGTCTAATGTGTTTGTCCTCCACTCCCATTTCATTAAATTGCTGGGATAGCTGGCGGCGAATGGATAAACTATTAAAAGCAAAAATCTCTGTTGGGTGAATACTGCACTACAGCATTGTACTTAGATTACTGCAGTAGCTGGGGACCCAATTAAGGACCCAGAAACCATGCATAGGGTTTATTTTGCGGAGGCCCACAGGAAAACACAGAAGGCAATAAAAGAATTAGTTCAGAGGACTGACTAAAGAAGAACAGCAACTCAAACTGATGGAATATGTGCAGCTTGCGGACCTAACATATAGAATAAGAGAAGAAGAACATATGTTTAAAGAAGACTGGAAAATGTTTATTGAGTATATGGGAGGAATTATGTACACTTGAAAACATTGGCAGCATTAAGATAAATTCAACAGTGTAAATAAGTTTTGACGGATGTAATAATAGAATACTGAATGGCTTATTTTATGTACCGTATTTTTCACCCTATAGGGCGCACCGGCCCATAGGGCGTACCTAGTTTTTTTTTGGGGGGGGGGGATAAAGAAAAAAAATTATTTCCCCCCCAGGCGCGGGGCTGGGGCGGAGGAAGCCCAAGCTTCCCTCCGACCCCAGCCCCCAGAACAGGCTTGCGGAGAGCTGCCCAAAGCCCGGGGCGCGCTGCTGGAGGGGAAAAAGTGCGTCCTATAGGGCAAAAAATACGGTAAATATGCAAGGATTTATGTTATGCAAGATGAACCATGGAAAGAGAAGAAGGGAAGTCACTGATATTTTAAGGTTGAATATTCTAAAATGTAAAACAGAAAAATTAATAAAAATTATTGGGGGGGGGGTTGTGAATAAGCTCAGAGGACTAAAGTTTCCATGGAGCAGCATGCAGAAAGGTGAAAAAGGTGCTGATCTCTGCCCCAAGGATCTTACAAATCTACATGGTACCTAGGGGTGGCTGGGCTGGGGCAGCTTTGATTCAGTTTGTGTTGAAAAGTGACCCTATCTAATTCACACTTATATAGTTATATTTATACTGACAAATGAGCCATCCTTCACAATTCAAGCTTCTCCATTTTTTGCAAGGCGGATTTCCAGCCAAATAATGAATACAAGCATGCACACACACGGGGAATATATAAATGGCAAAAATAAGCAAAGAATGAATGAATGAGTATACTCCATATACTCCGCAGGTACGAGGGTCCTAGGCCGTATAGGGCTTTAAAGGTCAAAACCAGCACCTTGAACCTGATCCTGTACACCACTGGGAGCCAGTGCAGCTGTTATAGCACTGGACGAATGTGATCCCATGGCGAAGACCCCGTGAGGAGTCTCGCCGTGGCATTCTGCACCCACTGGAGTTTCTGGGTGAGTCTCAAGGGCAGCCCCACGTAGAGTGAGTTACCCTCATTTTCTTTTTGCATCCCTGTAGCTCTTCAGAAATCCTTCCTCCGCCGCCTCGCTTGCATCCTGGTGAACACAAACGCTGCGTGCTGGCTATCGGGGATTAGTTTGTTGGTTTTGGATAGCAACACAAAGCTTTCCCTGTGGCAGAGCCTTTCCGCTTTAGCCGGCTCTGGACTTTTGATGGGTTGAATAATTCTTCAAGCTGACAAGGTTTAAAGAAATGCAGGATAAGAGCAGGAGTAGCTATAGTAACAGCACTGCGGCGATGGATGCCAGAAGCACCGGTGAAAACTCACGTGTACAAAAGAAAAGAAAAAAGTAGCAAAGGAGATCACTGTAGCATCTGGAGCCCGTGCCTAGAAGACCTCAGCAGCTTCCGGAATCGTAATTAGAAGAGTACAGCCCAAAAGTAAATAGATAGAGGAAACCAACCATGCAATGCAGAGAAACCCTATTGGTTTCCTTAGACTGCAATGCATGCCAGCGCCTTGTTCTAGAAGTCTGCATTTATTGTATGGGCTTAGGACAAAGAAGCTGGCAGCCTGAAAACCCAGCTTTTTAGTAATGATAAAAAGAGATCAAGTTTCTAGTCCTTGTGGCTGTGAAGAAAATTTCAAAATCGCAGCTAATTAAAAAGAAAAAAATTGAATTATACGAGGCACAGAACCAAGCACTTGGGGAGAAGGCATTTAGCTCAGTGGCAGAACATCTGCTTGGCATGCAAAAGGTTAAAACCAATCAAATAACCTGGTTTGGTCTCCAGTTTGGTCTGCCAAAGAGCTACTATCATGTAGTCAATCCTAGATGGACCAACAGTCTAGGTCAATATAAGGCAGATTCCTATGTTCATGAGCCTCCATGTTCGGAAGCATTTGCTGAGTACCAATGGCGGGGAAACAACAACAATAATAATACCGTGCCCATCTATTCTGAACGGCTTCCTATATAAAAACATAATAAAACATTAAACATTAAGAAGCTTCCCTATCAAGGGCTGCCTTCAGATATCTTCTAAATGTTAGGTCGTTATTTATTTCTTTGACGGGAGGGTGCCGCCACTGATAAGGCTCTCTGCCTGGTTCTCTGTAACCTCACTTCTCGCAGGGAGGGAACTGTTAGAAGACCCTCGGAGCTGGACCTCAGTGTCCGGACTAGATGACCGGGGTGGAGATGGTCCTTCAGGTATACAGGACCGAGGCAATTTAGGGCTTTAACGGTCAGCACCAACACTTTGAATTGTGCTCGGAAACGTACTGGGAGCCAACGTAGGTCTTTCTGGACTGGTGTTATATGGTCCCAGTGGCTGTACCATCAGTCATCAGTCTGAGGCCGCATTCTGGATTAGTTGTAGTTTCCGAGTCACCTTCAAAGGTAGCCCCACGTAGAGCGGGAGATAACCAGAGCATGCACCACTCTGGAGAGACAGTCTGCGGGCAGGTAGGGTCTCAGCCTGCGTACCAGATGGAGCTGGTAGACAGCTGCCCTGGACACAGGATTAATCTGCGCCTCCATGGACAGCTGTGAGTCTAAAATGACCCCCAGGCTGCACACCTGGTCCTTCAGGGGCACAGTTACCCCATTCAGGACCAGGGAGGCCCCCACACCTGCCCGCCTGAGCCGCCTCCATCTCCAACAAACAGTATTTTGTCAATCTCAATCTGCTAGCCTCCATCCATCCTCCAGCCACCTCCAGCCACTCACAGAGGACATTGACCACCATAGACACCAACTCCAGGGGGCCCGGGCTCCCACAATTTTTTTCCTGTGGGTGCCCGGCCCCCGCCCCTGCTGCCTTCGCTTGCCACCTGTCAGTGGCAGATGTACTGGTTCAATTGCATCAGCTGCCTGGACCATTTTCCCCATTCTGAAGGACAACAGAAGCACAGAGGTCAAACCTCTTTGGGATAGGGGTCGTGTGCATCAGTCCGGTTGCAAATTTTACTTCCTCATTTGCAACTCCACTTTCTTGGTTTGATCAAATCCTTCGAGAGTACAACTAAAGCAAGCAGATTTGTTCAGCGGCGTGTGCAACTTTGCAGTAATCAACGGACCAGCATAGTGTTGTGGTTGCCTTGGAAACAATCAAAATGAAAAGTAAAGGAATTGGCTGCAAGGAGAGTTATCTTCCTATATAAATGCGGATTTATTGAGAAGGGCGATTTGCTTTCTATGCCTCAGTGCCGAACGATTGCTCATTGCAAGTGGTTAAGGGGCGAGATTTGGGATTTGAGAAGGGGTCCTTGCACAACACAGTAAACGCAACTCTCCTGAAACTGAGATGGATGCCCTTTTTTTATACGAGGTATGCTGACTATAGAAACCAGTATGCATCTTACATTGCCAATGCTTGATTCTTCGCAGAGAAGGGGGAAAGCGACCAAAGAAATCATCCTACGAAGAAATCCTCAACTTCTTTTAATTTAGCATTGTGGTTATTTATTCAATTTCAGAGTCACTTTCTGTAAAAGTCTCAAAACAGTTCACAAAAATGTTAAAAACCGACGCAGTACAGATGTAATGTGGTCAGTTATTGGGACCAGATTCAGTGCTCCTATAAACCCCAATTTAGTTACCACCTTGCAAATAAGCCTTCACAAGTTACTAGTCCATAAAAAGGTCAAGTCCACATATGTCTAAATTAGCAACCCAAGCCTTAAATGAGGGAGGGATGTGGGGACTGTGGAGGCCTCTCCCTATGTGGTCACCTGAAAGTATTTCTTACAGGTAAGTGGCTATCTAAAATCATCCTTTATTTATTTCATAATCTAAATACACTGTCCACCTATTTTAGGATATAAGGCAGGTGACAATGACCTAAATCAATATATATATATATATATATATATATATATATATATATATTATATATATATATAAAATCCCAGAACTACCTTTTTCTTGTTACAGAATTTGGGTTTTTTTATCCATCCCACCTTCCTTTCTCATAGATGTTTAATACCTGGGCAATGCCAAAGCGAGTAGAATTTCAGGGTCTTTTAGGATTAGAACTCTGGTTTCCAAGGCAACAATTTGTATGTGAGTTTTAATGCAGAAGTCCCCCCCCCCCCGAGAGACAAGTGCCAGTCAAATAGATGAGAACAACGGGGCCAAAAAGAAATAACTGTAAGCATCGTTTTATATCCCCTGCCCCCAAGCAAAACAGTTTGAACATACTTTGCCATATTTAAACTGGTCGCTGTGTGAGATGCTTTAATAAATAAGTCCACTTAAAAGAGATTAAGGACTCAGCTAGATTGGTAAAGAAAAAGTGCTTTATATGTGTTGTATATGCGATATAACATTGTGGCACCAGATGGCGCTGTGGAGTCCCGTTTTCCCCTACTGGATTTCCCTTCATGAGTTTACAACGCGTTTAACTGAATCGCTTCTTTGACATCTAGATCCAGTCTGAGATATCTGCAATGGGTTGAAAGGATGTTGTTGCTTTTCCCAGACAGGACAAAGAAGACAAGCAGGTGTTTGCATCATTCCTGCAAACTCCTTTGCAGCTATCAGCATCGAAGCAAGTATTTTTTTGGGGGGGGATGCTTCCCCAAATCAACTTGAAGTCAGAGAGCGTGGGCAGGTTTGAAATCAATGGAAAAAGCTGCCACAACCCAATACATACTATGAAACAGTGAATGCTTAAGAAATGGCAACGTAAGCAATGCTTTTCATTGCTGCTTTTGCCTAAAGCAGAATTCAAAATAAACCTGTACGTTCCAGCGCAGGCAAAACTGTAGGAGGAGTTTTGGACTAGTGACATTTCTCCAGGACCTCATGCTTGTAAACTCGTCAGCCTTTTTAAATAACGTATAAAGGCTCAATGCTTTGAACACGTGCTTGAGATATGGAAGAAGCAACAGGTGCTACTTTAACCAATGGTCTGAGTCAGTCTAAGGCAGGTTCCTCTCTTCCTGCTTAGATCTTTCCATCAGAGACTTCAGTGAGTGTGAAGGTCAATTTTTATCCCGTTTTCCACCTGGGATTCTAATTTATGCTTTTCCGATGTTGACTGCTTTAGGACTGCTTTAAGGTGTAAGTGTGGCAGAGAAAACAGAGCAATTATCCTCTCTCCTATAATATCTAAGGTCACCATTTCAGCATCCATAAAGCATCATATAGCGCCATCAGCACTTCTCCTCATTTTCCTCGTGTCGTCTTTAGAGTTGACTTTAAAAGTACGTCTCCATCTGGTGCTTAAAGTCGTCCTCTCCAGGTTTTCTTAATTTTGTCGACTCCCTGTTTTCTCAGACGTTACGGCCAAGATCGCTCGGCATATTCCGCTCCTAGAGCACAACTGGGAGAGCTTTATTTATGGCAGCACTGACAAGGACGTCCAAACGAACTGCAGCAAAGCTTGAAGAAAAGGGAATTAAAATAACACAGAGAGAGACAACAGCCCTGAGGCACATTATGTGGAGCAGAGTCCATGTTTTGGAAAACGTGAAACATTTGTGGAGATGGTCTGTTTCAGGGCCGGCCCAAGACAGCTTGGCACCTGAGGCAAACCCCAAAATGCATACCCTCCAACATTTCTCCAATGTAAATAGGGATGTCATTGTTGTTGTTGTTGTTGTTGTTATTATTATTATTATTATTATTATTATTATTATTATTATTCCCCACCCATCAAAACATTAAAAAACTTCCCTATCCAGGGCTGCCTTCAGATGTCTTCTATAGGCTGTGTAGTTACTTATTTCATTGGCTCTGAGGTCACATAACTCCATCCCCTCCAACATTTCTCTGAAGAAAATAGGGACATCCTAAGGGAAAGTGGGACATTCCAGGATCAAATCAGAAACCAGGACAACTTCTGTAAATCCGGGACTGTCCCTGGTGTAATAAATGAAAATCTACCCTTATTCCCTTATGGGGGACATAAGAGCCCTGTAGGTTCTCCATCAGTCGGAGAAAAGAACAGAAGCCAACCAGAGAATATTGAGAAGCTAAGCAGCTCATAAGCCTGATCTTTATTGAACTGTTGCAACAGGGTGCTCCCCTCACATGCAGGAGAAGGCGGAGGACCCAGAAACTAGGTATGCCCGCCCTTATATAGACATTTTAAATTGCCCGCCCTGTAGTCCAAGACCACCCCCAGAAACATCATACATACATCACAGAAAGGGTGTAGCTCAAGACCACCCCCCAGACACATCATACCTACATCACAGAAAGGGCGGTCTACAGCAGAAATCTGAGTGTGTTGTTTACCTCCTGTCTGGCAGGTTACCTATTAATGCTTACATGATTGGATACCCTGGGGAGCCTGGCCAGTCTTTTGTAATGATAAATACTTAGTTCCTGAGCCAGGCCACAGGCTCACCCTATTCATACACAGGCATACCCTTAAGACAGGATTTGTGAAGGAAAAGACAATGGGGAGGCTTTTCCATTTTCCTTTGACTTTGCAGAGGAAAACATTTGGTCAGTTTGGGAGCCAAAATGGCTTCAGGGCTGTTTTCCTGTGCTGCTTCAGACATGTGGTTTATATATTTATGTACGTGTTTGCTTGGTACATTTATGAACATTTATTATATATATATATATATATATATATATATATATATATATATATAACCTTTATTTTTTTATTTCAGTGGATAGCACCCTAAAAGTTGCCTTTTATAAAGGAAAAAAGAGTGGCTATCTATCCCATCTGAAACATGGGAGTGGGAAAGCTAAGTCTAAAAATAAACAACCCAGGCCTCAAATCAGTGCCATATATGTTTGTCCTCTTTGCAAGCAAAGGCTGGTGGAAGCTTGACTCATGATGGGGTGGGGGAAATTTTAAGGTCTTCTGTGTGCCCTACCAGAACCAAGTCCTGAGCCGTAGTCTTTGGAAGGGTGTGGGAAGGAATATGCAACCCCCAGAGAAGACTCCTGTACATATGAATAATATACTTTATTGTACCATTTAACATGCTGAATCTGTACAGTGGAAAAGGGAGGGGAGGACAATCCATCTTCCTCGTCTCACAGGAAAGTACTGCAGAGGATCGCTGAAGATGGATGGCTGGATAGTACCGTAATTACAAAAATCTTTTTTTATTAAGCAGCACAGTTCATTTTCATTCATTCCGCTGCTTTGTTATATTCCTTGCAGTTTGTTTCCAAGTGATTTATAGGCTCCTCTGTGAGCATCACAGCGCCTTCAGCGGTTTCCTGTTGTTTATTTTTGCTTGGAGATGAACCCCCCCCCCTTTTAAAAAAAAATCCAAGAAAGAAAGGAAGGAAGGAAGGAAGGAAGGAAGGAAGGAAGGAAGGAAGGAAGGAAGAAATTCCAGTCTTTTCAACACTTGCCAGCAGTGTTAGAAACTTAGATACAGCGGTACCTTGGGTTACATACGCTTCAGGTTACATACACTTCAGGTTACAGACTCCACTAACCCAGAAATAGTACTTCAGGTTAAGAACTTTGCTTCAGGATGAGAACAGAAATTGTGCTCTGGCGACACGGCAGCAGCAGGAGGCCCCATTAGCTAAAGTGGTGCTTCAGGTTAAGAACAGTTTCAGGTTAAGAACGGACCTCCAGAACGAATTAAGTACTTAACCCGAGGTACCACTGTCTATGTTAGGCGTCAAATAGATCATTGAACCAAGGTTACAGTCACCAAAACAGTATATCTAGGTGCCGTTTTTGTATAAGACGGCTCTAAAGTCTTATTTTCCAAATGATGGACTGACTTGGATTGATTCTCAGTTAAACATCTGGCCAGTTCAGATGACAACCATGAGGTAGGTTAAGAACTTTGAGAACTTTGATCCAGGGACAGTTCACATATCTATTAGTCTATTCCAACGTCTTTTTCTTAATAGTGAAATGGAGCGTTCATAACCTAAAAAATATTCTCCACAGCTGTGAGGAGGGCACTGGGACGGGGTAAGTGAAGACAAGCGACAACAACTAGCTATAACTTTGTTCACTGCTCCTGCTCAGGCTGCATAGAAAAAGCCTTTTGGTCCCTGAAATTTATTCTGGGATGGGGTATTTGTTATGTACTGAAGTTCTCACCCTGGGCCAGCAGGGGAATACTGTAGATAGTTTTCACTCAGGTCCACATATGCAAATAAAGGATTGAAAGTGACGTTCAGTGATTGGATAGTTACAGAAAATGGTTACTGTTGCATTTTAGTGGAGCTCTATATAAGCAGGCTGGCTGAACCCTTCAGTTCAGTTCTCTTCTGGCCTGTGAATAAACAAGAGCTGTTTGAAGAATCGCTGTGTCGTCTGATATGTTCACCCGCGTCTTAACAGTATTAGTGTGTGTGAAAACAGTCAAGATCCAAAAATCCCCAAGATGGCGTCTGCCAGCAGCGAAATGACTTTTGGACTGATTCACCACAAACACCCGCGTGTGAGGAGATACTGCAACAAAAGAGGAGAACGATACACTAAAATCCACACAGAAACACATAATTGCTTACTTCAACTCGCTTGTGGAAACGACTCAGAGGCCATGAAAGAAGGAAGATTAACAACAGGAAGATTTATTTTTTTTAAAGATATTTATTAAAATTTTCCAATTTAATACAAAAAGAAAACACAACAGACAAAAAAGCAAAAATACACAGTTAAAACAAACAAAACAAAACAAATATAGTTCCCATTTCTTATTTCCATTACCTTGTGTCCCAAACAACAGGAAGATTTAAAGGAACTATTGGAAAGACTACCCAAGGCAGCAGAGATATGAGATGATCAGAGGCCCAAACAAACTTGAAGCATGGGATGTCCCAACAGAAAATTTATAATTTAGGCAGAATATTTGGACTAATTGACATGCATTTGTATAATTGGGAACATTTAATGTGATGTGATTGGATTGTTAAAATGGGAAACTTAATAGAAATGATTAAAAAAAAAAAGATCCAAAAATCCCCAAGTATGCACCTCCAGACAGTGGAGATGTCAGGCACCATTTTGGGAATCAGGCATCCTCACTTGGTCGCAAGTTGCTGATGTTGTTGTTTAGTCGTGTCCGACTCTTCGTGACCCCATGGACCACAGCATTCCTGTCTTCCACTGCCTCCCGCTGTAGCCTTCTTAGACTTTACCGACTGATGGTATCTGCGTTGCTCCCGGACGGGAGGAAGGAAGTCAAATGACACCGAGGTTGATTCAGAGAAAGAGTTTATTCTGCTCTCCGGATAGCAGAAGGCACTTGTGTGGTCAGTTCACAGCAAGTCCAAAGAAATGAGAAATTTCATGCAGTATATATATCCTCCAGGCACCCTCTCCCCCCTTCCCCAGGAATCCAACCACGTCAGCTTATACACATAAGTTGACATCCATGACCATAAACAGATATTCCTGTTCCGGTACTCTTGACCATAAAAGGTAGTTCCTGTTCCTATACTCTTATCTTGGGGCAGGAGGTCACCAACTCTAAGAACACTCCTGGCGCCGTTCCCGGGTCTCTTGTCAGACCTGACAAGGTCTATGCGTCTTTATGGTCAGGATGTAAGATAAGACCCAGACGTGCCATCCCTGCTCCATTCGGAACTGGCAAGGTCATCCATTGCCGTCACGGACTGATAAAGGAGAGGGCTTTGAGCACTTGTTTATACAGCTGGCTTTCTGTTTATACATTGACTCAAGAGCTCAAGTTAATGCATTTTAGAAATGCTCCCTTGGAGGAGGAAAAATGAGGATTTTGGGTGCTGTTTCAGACTGACTGCACAGAAACCCATTCCTTCCCCCTTCACCGCAGATAGCTGGTAGTTGCTGATAGCTAGGTGCAAAATGCAGCTGGCACCTGGCTAATTTCAAACACAGCTTGCTGGGATATACATCTCACTGAACTCGATGGGGCTTGCTCCTGATCTGAGTAGACACGTATCAGATTATCCAGGTTTCTATAAAAAGAGCCTCAGTCCCCTCAGAGTTAAGTGATGGCAGAGGGCAAAAGGGAGGCAGGAAAGCAACTTCCTTCAATAAACAGATCATCACCTACCTGTCTAACTCCTGCGGGCCCTTGAAGGACATCCACTTTTCAGATAAAAGTTTAGAACATAAGAAGAGTCTGTTGGATCAGGCCCATCTAGTCCAGCATCCTGTTCTCACAGCGGCCAACCAGATCCCTGTGGGAAACCTGCAAGCGGGATTCAAACACGTCAATTATAACTGAATCATAAGTTGAAAATTGAAAGATGGCGACAGTCTAAGCACGTCGACTTGGATGTTAACTCCACCAAAATCAATAGGCCTTATTTGAGTGAAGATATTTTCCGATGGCAGCCTTCATGTGAAATGCACAACTTTTCTTTTCCGAAAGCTCACCCACCCAGGGGTGAACGAATAATAATAATAATAATAATAATAAAATAAAATTTTATTTATATCCCGCCCTCCCCAGCCAAAGCTGGGCTCGGAGCGGCTAACAACAATAAAAGTAACACAGCATTCTAAAATCAATTCATTCTAAAATCAAATCAAAATCAAATCAATGGCAACCATTGGGCTAGAGTTCTGTGAGGATTACCAAAGGAGGGGGTCAGACTGTGCCTTGGCCAAAGGCCTGGTGGAACAGCTCTGTCTTGCAGGCCCTGCAGAAAGATGTCAAGTCCCGCAGGGCCCTGGTCTCTTGTGACAGAGTGTTCCACCAGATGGGGGCCACGGTTGAAAAAGCCCTGGCACTGGTCAAGGCCAGCCTAACCTCCCTGTGGCCCGGGAGGTTTAAAAAAAAAAGATGTTTTTGCTTGAAGACCATAAGGCGTCGTGGCACCCAGGGCGGGGCATCGCTATCATAGAATCATAGAGTTGGAAGAGACCACAAGGGCCATCGAGTCCAACCCCCTGCCAAGCAGGAAACACCATCAGAGCACTCCTGACATATGGTTGTCAAGCCTCTGCTTAAAGACCTCCAAAGAAGGAGACTCCACCACACTCCTTGGCAGCAAATTCCACTGTCGAACAGCTCTTACTGTCAGGAAGTTCTTCCTAATGTTTAGGTGGAATCTTCTTTCTTGTAGTTTGGAACCATTGCTCCGTGTCCGCTTCTCTGGAGCAGCAGAAAACAACCTTTCTCCCTCCACTATGTAGGGTGCTTGTGCGACGTCGCTATGTACAACACATGCACCGTATGTAGCAATGTCGCACATGAGCTGTACATAGCGGTTTGCCGACGGCGGCACTCCAGCGCCATACGAACAGTGCCGGGATCCTCTGCTCATGGCTGCAGCCATGAACGGAGGACACTCTACATGCGGCTGTAGTGGTGACGGAGCGATCCCACCGCCGTCTGTACGGTGCTCGAGCGGCGCCGACGGCAAACCGCTATGTACAGTGCATGTGTGGCATTGTTACGTATAGCACATGTGTGCGGCGCCGCACATGCTCTTTACATAGCGGTTTGCCGCCGGCATCCTCTGCTCCCGGCTGCAGCCACAAACAGAGGATGCTCCACATGCTCCTTCTTGTCACCCCCCAGACATGGCACCTGGGGCGCACGCGCACGCCCCCCTTGCGACACCATTGCAGCTACCTCCCCTTCATGTCTTCTATGATTCCAATAATTATTAACCCCCAGCTGATGCTGTTTGGATTTCCTGCAAAAAACCCCCCAAAACCCTGCATGCAAAATGCAGACACATTAAATGTCAAAGTTTGGCCCTGGGCTTTGCCTTCCCCTGTGTTAATTAATACTGCCTTGTTTTCTCAGGGGTGGAAGCTGACAGGTTGTTGAGCCAAGTCCCGAAATCAAGCTGCCGCTATTAAGGACGCAGCTAATAAACCTGAAACATCTTGACACAGAAAGAGCCTTTCCCTGATTTATGTGACTGTTGAATTGCACAGAGACCTCTTTAGCGAGCGGCAAGCCAAGATCCCAGCTAAGCAATTTGTTCTTGTAGGTTTCACAGTATCTAATAGATAATCCCGGAGAGATTCAAAAGGAGCATGTGGGGACGGACAATTATTAGCTAGGTCAACTTCTGTCTCATTTCTCTTGAGATGCACCTTGCAGAAGTCACACCTGTGTCTGAATCGTGTCTCCCAAGAGCTGAACAAAGCAAACATGTCCACTATCCTACTCTAGATGATTTTGTTTGTATAGAAGATTTTTCCAGACCTTCCAAGTGTTCCTATTTTCCAGGGACAGTCCCAGATTTACAGACTCCATCCCAGTTTCTGCTTTGAACCCAGAATGTCCCGCTTTTCCTTAGGATGTTGCTATTTTCATTGGAGAAATAATGAAGGGTATGATTCCCCCCCCAGCTGTTAAGAAATAATTCTTTTTCGGGGGGGGGGGGAGCACGATCCCAATGATTGCTGCACAGAATGTAAAAAATAAATAAATACCAAAATGTAAGGGCAGGTATACAGTGGTTTAAGAACAGCTTAGTTTATGAACAACTTGGATTAAGAACGCTGAAAACCCGGAAGTAGGTGTTTTGGTTTGTGAACTTTGCCTTGGAAGCAGAACATGTTCCGCTTCCTGTTTAGTGTGTTCCATTTGTAAATTGAGTCCCCCGTTGCTATGGGAAAGCATGCTTTGGTTTAAGAACACATTGGTTTAAGAACGGACTTCCGGAATGGATTAAATTCGTAAAATAAAGTTGTTGCTGTTTAGTCGTTTAGTCTTCGTGACCCCCTCGACCATAGCATGCCAGGCACTCCTGTCTTCCACTGCCTCCCGCAGTTTGGTCAGACTCATGCTGGTAGCTTCGAGAACACTGTCCCACCATCTCGTCCTCTGTCGTCCCCTTCTCCTTGTGCCCTCCGTCTTTCCCACCATCAGGGTCTTTTCCAGGGAGTCTTCTCTTCTCATGAGGTGGCCAAAGTATTGGAGCCTCAGCTTCATGATCTGTCCTTCCAGTGAGCACTCAGGGCTGATTTCCTTCAGAATGGAGAGGTTTGATCTTCTTGCAGTCCATGGGACTCTCAAGAGTCTCCTCCAGCACCATAATTCAAAAGCATCCATTCTTCGGCAACTGTATTTTATTTCCTCCTCTGTGTGCAAGCCCCAGTTCCAACCTCTGGATGGCAGCAGCTGTCTCAAGTCCTTTGCTAACACCCTGTTTAAACAACCAGCTTCTTTTTCACAATCTGTTTTGCCGGTTTGATGAATGCAAATGTTTTGTGGTTTGCTTGTTTTACACACACACACACACACACACACACACACACACACACACACGTTTTGCACTGCTCCATGACTTGGGGCGGAATTGTACATGAGACCATGTCTATGTACAGCGACGCCTTCATTTTAAGGAGCCCAGAAATATTTGAGCGGTGGAGCAAAGAGGGGAGCTGTACTCTTTCCTAGCGACAGTGCCTCGTTTCAGACATGTGTTGGGTTCTTCTTATCACTTCACAGCAGCTGGCGAAGCGCAAGAGACCCGCAGGCAAGCCGGCTGCGAGGAACAATTCATTAAGTACACATGTCCCAAACACTAAATAACAGATCGCTTTGCTGGCTAAATGAGAGAAAGGCAGATTCACGCAAATGCAGATGGCAAAATCTCACTGCGATATATTTATAGCCAGGGATTAGCTTGTCGTTTTAACAGCACCTCCACCCCAAACAAATGAACTCAGGTCAGTTAGATAAAGTCTGTCACTTTAGCTATTTGTCACGTAGGATATATTGCTCAAAGCTGGTCTGTCCCCGGTGTTGCAGGAACCCCCCCACCCCAATCATTCTGTTTGTATAAACTTCACACACACACACACACGCCACATTTCTGTTATAAATTCATAGAAAAATAGAAAATCAATCATACATCGGATTTGCACTGTTTCATTTTATTTTTACTCCATATGACAAGAACTAACAAAGGAGGGTGACTTAGTCCTGGTCAGCCATAATCCCTTCACTGTCTCAGCACATACACAGGAGCCCTGCCCATACCAACCCTGATGATCCCAGACAGAAGACAATCAAGATCACAAAGAACTTGCATATGGGAGTGGATTCAACATGGACTGAAACAAAGGACACTGATCAGATCTTCCCTCAGGGGACAGGAAACTGCAAACTCCCCTTTGTCTCCTGGAAGTGACTCAGGGGGAGGGGGGAAAGGAGGAACCAGCCAGGTGACAAGACACTCAAGTTACCACCAACTCCTCCCTCAACCCCTCCTTTCTGTAATGTATGCATGATGTTTCTGGGGGTGGGCTAGACCTAGAGGAGGGGAATTTCAAAAGTTTTCATAAGACCTTGCACACTATTCTTCTGGGTCTTTTCCTCTCTCTTGCACGTGAGGGGAATACCCTGTTGCAACAGTTTAATAAAGGCCAAGCCTACAGGCTGCTGTTTTGCTCCAAGTTATCCTGGTTGGTGTCTTTGTTTTGTCCAAGGGAGCCCTCGGATTTTTCCGGTAACAGTTTGGCGACCATGCTCAGGGACACTTGGTTCTCCTGCAAAGGTGAGAGGGGAGATAGAGGGGATCGGGCGCCACTGGGCAACCTTAGCCCAGGGATCCTTCTTCCTCTCCCTGCCTCCTCTTTGCGGGCGGTAATCAATCGTCACCAAAAGCCCAACCGGGGGGAGCAAAGGCGAGGTCAAGCCGGCTAAGGGGAAAGGATCCCGGGATCCGCGGGGGACATCTTCAAACGTGAGTATGGTTTGAAGTAAATACATTGGGAGGGGGGTGGAGAAGCAGCGTCCCCACGACAGCCAGACTTTCCTTCTTTCATTTCTGACGTTCCCTCCCGGGGTCGTCCAGGAACGTCTCTTAAACTCTCCCCTTTTCTCCCCCGATCCTCCCCTTTCGGAAAGTGGCCAGGGAGGTCGCGGAACTTTACTGTCTGACGTTCCCTCTCGGGGTCGTCCAGGAACGCCAAAACCTTTCCCTTTCTCTCCCCCCAATTTCTTACGCGGAACGTGTCCGGGGAAATTGTGGTACTTTTACTGTTTTCCGATGTTCCCTCTCGGGGTCGTCCAGGAACGTCTTAATCTCTCTATCCCTTTTCTCCCCCGTTTTCCGTCTTGGAATTGAGTCCGGGAAAGCGTGGCTCTTTACTGTTTTTCTCTGATGTCCCTCTCTCGGAGTCGTCCAGAGGCATCCTTCAAAGCACTCTCTCTCTCTCTCTCTCTCTCTCTCTCTCTCTCCTCTAATTATGCAAACAAAGCTGGCGCAGCGTCCCCACGACAGCCAGACTTTCCTTCTTTCATTTCTGATGTTCCCTCCCGGGGTCGTCCAGGAACGTCTCTTAAACTCTCCCCTTTTCTCCCCCGATCCTCCCCTTTCGGAAAGTGGCCAGGGAGGTCGCGGAACTTTACTGTCTGACGTTCCCTCTCGGGGTCGTCCAGGAACGCCAAAACCTTTCCCTTTCTCTCCCCCAATTTCTTACGCGGAACGTGTCCGGGGAAATTGTGGTACTTTTACTGTTTTCCGATGTTCCCTCTCGGGGTCGTCCAGGAACGTCTTAATCTCTCTATCCCTTTTCTCCCCCGTTTTCCGTCTTGGAATTGAGTCCGGGAAAGCGTGGCTCTTTACTGTTTTTCTCTGATGTCCCTCTCTCGGAGTCGTCCAGAGGCATCCTTCAAAGCACTCTCTCTCTCTCTCTCTCTCTCTCTCTCTCTCTCTCTCTCCTCTAATTATGCAAACAAAGCTGCCCCTCCTGCCTGGCGACCTTTGTTAGGGATGACCCGGGTACGTGAGAACGCAAGGTTGTTTGTTTCCTTTCCAAACCTTCATTTTCTCGGGCCTTAATCTGGCATTGCACTGTGCAAGCGTCCAGTAGGGGTTCCGAACTTAGTCTCAAAGGCTAGGCAGGAGGCTGTCGTGGAGGGTAGAGGCGGAAATTGTCTTGTAAACAGCGCTGAGGTAAGGAATTCCGGGCAGAGAGACCCGTGGTTTAGTTTCCGGGCAGAGACCCGTGGTTTGAGTTTCCGGGCAGAGAGAGACCCGTGGTTTGAGTTTCAGGTTCAGGTTTGAGATTTCCAGAAATTAATTCGTGGTTTATAGATAAGTAGGAATTGTGTTAGTCAAGGGTACTTTGAGTACTGAAAGGATCTTTTATCTGTCCCCCCTTTCTTTCCCATTGCCCCTCTTCCCTTGTGTGTGTGCGTCCACCCTTTCTGTCTTTAGCGTACTTAGTTAACGAAAAAAGAAGAAGAAAAAAGCCTAATAATAACATATGAGAGAATGGGAGCTCACTAAACACCCTAACTGGACTCCTCCTGGCAACAAAGCTTCCTTGAAGCCTTTTTGCCCCAGAGAGGATTCTAATATGCCCCTCCAGCTTGTCATCTCCAATTGGAAAAAATAAAATAAAAATAAAGGGGCAAAATGGTCTTTCCAAGTACAAAGTACGAGACCATTGTAACTTTTAGTGGGTGGCTTAGGCCCACCACCTGGAACCCAGGGCACAGTGGCCACCCCAGGGATCCTTTAACAAAATCAGGGTTTGAACCCTTAGGGAGAGCTGAACACATCAAATTTGTGTTGTTAAACTAGAACCTAAAGCTAGAACATGAAACCGTAAATTTAATGGTGCTCAGAAGGCAGTAGATATAATAGCCCAGCCTGAGAGCCCACGCATTAGAGATCTTAGTTTCTCTTGGAAAAAAAAAAAAAGGATAAAAGATGTACTCAAAGATTTGGAAATATTAAAAGGGTTTGTCTTTACATTGGCTCCGGCATCCACAGACTGTCCTTAAATGCACATAGTTTTTAAATTGCAAGCATGCTTCAAAATTTTGAATCTAAGGAAGCCATGTTGGGCCTCATCAATCTTAAACAGGACCAAAATAATAATAATAATAATAAATCATTAGAATGAAGTGTGCAAATGTTTATTCTTTGAGAGAGGCTCCAAGGAGTCTTCCTCCGAGTAGCTTGAGTGAGGAGTATGATTTTAAGTTGATGGTAGATAATGTTATGTTGCGATGTTTGAGTTTATGAGTTTACATCCGTGTTCCAGTATTTTTTCCAGTATTTTGAAATGTGCTGTGAAGAAACTAATGTTTCTGCTGCAAAAGCCTAGTAGAGCCAACTGCTCTCTCAAGCTAAAATGCAGTGTGTGTATTTCATTAAGTATATGCCTATGAAAATGTGTCCTTTCTAAGAAAAATTGGTATTAAATGTAGAGGCTTCCATGGCCAGCAAAATTGTCTATCTGAGTCCAGCCCTGATATCAGTCTCTATAAGACTTCCTGGCCTCTTTTCTTAGAAAATGCCCCCCTTGTTTCATTCTGTCTCTTTCAGGGTTTTTTTCCTTCTCCTTCTTACTTCTGTGCTAGGTAAATTTACTCCCAAGTAAGCTTCCTTTAAAGGAAACTGCAAGGGGGGGGCATAGATTAGGCTTACTATTCCTCTGCAAGTTCAGGAAAAACTCACTTTTGTATTCCTTTTAAATCAAATCTATGGCTGTTTTAACTATGTTTTATAAGAGATCCTCTCCCTCTTAGGAAAAATGTTCACTTCAATCTTCCTTTAAAGATAATTTCTCTAGGAACTTGAAGGAAGCAAACTCACTCAAACTATCTCAAGATCTGCTAAAACGGCTCTGTGTAAAGTTGGCTACTTTTCTTTTCCTCTTCCTTAGTACATGATAGGAGCATAGATGTTTCCTTTCCCAGTTGAAAATCTGTACTTAAATGTATATGTCTTTCTGGTAGTACAAATCTTGCTGTGAAATCTTGCTGTGAACCCTATATTTTGGAGGGTTGGACTAGATGACCCCAGGGTCCCTTTCAACTCTCCCAATTTGGGGCTGTGTGGAAGGACATGTATCTGCAAGCATTGGAGGATTGAAGGGTAATTCTTAAATTCTGGTGTGGTGATGGAGTTGAAATTCAGCCTAGCTTTGCTCTTTAGTTTTAAAACGTGAGAAGTGAAGCCGTGATGTTTTTGAAGCACAACTGGTAATATCAAGCATTTGAGTGGTTACAGTGTTTATCATTTTGTCTACTATTTAAAAAAACCAGACTTCAAAGTCAATTCAAAGTTTAAGCACATACAAATACATATCGGCTTTGACCAATCCTGTAAATAAAGGGCAGGAAAATTTTGTCTGCAAATGGTAAGGCTGAAATGACTAAAATGTTAAAATAAATAAATAATAATAATAAAAAATCCTATTAATTCTGACTCTGGCCCTTTTTCCCCATATATAAGGGCGTGGCAGATTGTTCCGCGAATGGCCAGAGGGATATTAGCCCTTTCCTGTACATAAAGGAAGCAGTCCCTTTTGCTTGGGCTACAATTGCTAACTTTATTGAATACTTTAATTGCTCAGTTTCTCTTTTTTGTTTAAAAAATCTAGCCCTATTTTTTAAATCTACGCCTTACCCTTCATTTTCCTTTATTCAAATGGTAATTTAGCCAAAGGTTTCAACATTTTCAATAGTATAAAAGGTTTGCTGAGACATGAACTCTGCACATGCACAGAGGCTAGATCAGCAAAAAAGGGGGGGGAGATAGAGAGAGGAAGGAGGGGGAACTGTAGGGAGTGAGAGGAGCTTGGGCTGAAGGGGGAAATTTATCCAAATTTCCTTATGTAAAACTTGGAGCCACTGAGGGAAATCACCCTTAATGTGTCCTTTGCTCCAGGGGCTTCGTAAGACAAAAGGTGTTAAGTACTGGACCATCAAAGTCAAGAGGTTGCCAAGTTTCAAATCTTAACATGATTAACATGCCAAATTCTTTTCACAGGTAAATATCAAAGCACTCCCTCCCCAAGGGATTTAAATCACAGACTTTGTGTGCATTTTAGGAACAGCATTTCCTGACAGGCTTCTCACATGAAATAATTTTCCCTTTTAACAGGATATGTGAACCCCGATAACAAAGTGTTTGTTCCTTCTTTTCTCCCACAGCAACTTTCTTTCCTGTTCTGTGAAACAAGTCTGAATCCCTGCTGTATTAGTGACTTCCATCTCTTTGTGGCTTTGATGCTTTAAGTTTCAAATAATCTCTTTTCATTTATTTAATCAGTTTTTCCATGATGTCTATGAAATTAAGCGAAGCACAACCAAACATTGTTTGTGGAATGGTATTTGTTTACCCTTTGCCTGATCATTTCTTATTAATTCTGTCATTTTGGCTAGTTCAAGGTACTTGTACAACTTTAAATTGCCATTCATTTTCTTGGTATTAAGTCATTTCCCAGTATTTTGCTATTAACATTCTAACTGATGTTGTCCCATCAAGAAACACTCTTTTATTTTCATTTGGGATGTTAGAATGCCAAAACAGGTTACTTCAGGTTTCTTAAAAATTGTGTGTCTTAGCATTTATTTATTTTTGGTTCCTCATAGGTCATTGTATGTGTGTGTTTGTCTTATTATTATTTTAACTGTGTCTTTTAAGTCCACCCTGCCCTTACAGGATATCACTTCTACAAGTGTGTTACTACAGATCCAATGAAAAGCTTCGCCACCACAACAGAAGACACCAAAGTTTTCAAAGTGGCCACAGCTATCTCTTTCAAAGGATATAGACTGCCGGGGGAGTGGGGCTGACAAAGGGGGGAGGAGTTGAATTACAAGGACATTTTCTCACTTTTGAACCTCAAGATACATGCGTAAAAATATCACAATTGTCTCAAGATATGCAACTGATACTATTAGTTTGTTTTGTATTATGTGTTATTATGTAGGAATGTTGAAATGTGTCTGACAGTGTGTTCTTTCCACAAATGGGGGGAATTGGGGCTATTTTTGTGGCTATTTTTGTGTGTAATTGTTTTTATGTTTAATGTCTTATTCCTTACACCCCAGTGGAGGATTCTCATACATTTTATGCTTTTTTACAGATCAGGCTATTATGTAGTCCAATGTTTAGAATTAGATAAATTTATAACCACATTTAGTTGTTTCACCTGGCACTCTGCCAACTTCCCTACCCATTTTAAAAATGTGCTAAAACTCACTTTACCAAGGAGAAGCTTCAGGAAGGTGTGTATGCTTTGGTTTAGCCGGAATAATCCCTTATAGAGTTAAATTGACTTATTTGGACAAGTGCCCTTTTAAGAATGGGTTTCTTTTTAACAGATTGGTTTGAAAAGTTGAGAACCATGTGGCAAGATAAATTCAAATTGGACTCCGTTTGAATTGGGCAAGTGTATCCAGGCTGCAATTAGCTTTTTGGTCCTTAAAGTGCAAGTGAGCAACTTCCCATGACTGCAAGACCAGAGCCTGTAATAATAAAATCCCATAGAATGGCCAGGCAAGGACATTTCTCTCCTGACGTGCCCAAACCTGTGCCAGCTGTGGTGAGTGCCAGGCAACATGGTTAATATGAAAGCCCTAAGTGGATTCACCAGGGATTGCTACTACTGTTACACCAGGCCGGTGTGAGACCACAGAAGAGCTACTTTGACACCTGAGAACACAAAATGGTGGGGGGCAAAGCAAACTGCATTTTTCAGTCATTAGTGGACCTTCCTGCTAAATGTAAAGCATACGCCACTATTGAGAAAATATTTATTCCAAGGTGCTAAAATACCACAAGTAACTGAGCAACAAAATATTGATTTTACGTGATATCCTATGTCTAACTATGAGCACTGTTACACTGTTACATTTCTATGCAAATATCCTTGAGAAATGTGACATCCAAGTCCCTTTCAGGTTCACATGGACACACGCATCTGGGAGGGAGAATAGCAGGTTAATATTTACCACTTTAAATTGTGCGGAGAAAAGGATTGCAAAGTAGCCACCTTTGCAATCTTATCTCCGAAGGGGGGAACTGTTGCAGGAACCCCCCCACCCCAATCATTCTGTTTGTATAAACTTCACACACACACACACACGCCACATTTCTGTTATAAATTCATAGAAAAATAGAAAATCAATCATACATCGGATTTGCACTGTTTCATTTTATTTTTACTCCATATGACAAGAACTAACAAAGGAGGGTGACTTAGTCCTGGTCAGCCATAATCCCTTCACTGTCTCAGCACATACACAGGAGCCCTGCCCATACCAACCCTGATGATCCCAGACAGAAGACAATCAAGATCACAAAGAACTTGCATATGGGAGTGGATTCAACATGGACTGAAACAAAGGACACTGATCAGATCTTCCCTCAGGGGACAGGAAACTGCAAACTCCCCTTTGTCTCCTGGAAGTGACTCAGGGGGAGGGGGGAAAGGAGGAACCAGCCAGGTGACAAGACACTCAAGTTACCACCAACTCCTCCCTCAACCCCTCCTTTCTGTAATGTATGCATGATGTTTCTGGGGGTGGGCTAGACCTAGAGGAGGGGAATTTCAAAAGTTTTCATAAGACCTTGCACACTATTCTTCTGGGTCTTTTCCTCTCTCTTGCACGTGAGGGGAATACCCTGTTGCAACAGTTTAATAAAGGCCAAGCCTACAGGCTGCTGTTTTGCTCCAAGTTATCCTGGTTGGTGTCTTTGTTTTGTCCAAGGGAGCCCTCGGATTTTTCCGGTAACACCGGTAACGCCCTATTTATGTCACTAGTCCATCTCGAACACTTGTTGATTTGAAGCAAGTCATCACGGTGACCTATATTAGAACAGGCCCAGAGTCAGCGAAATAAAAATGCCTCAATCAAGGCTGCCCTAGGCTGAAAAGAACATGTGCGAGGTTTTGAGTTACACAGCACTCTTCTTCGGGGATTGAACCCACAACCTTGGCATTATCAGCACCACACTGAGCTAACGTTTTTGATTCCTACAGTCGCGGGAGCATTTGACTTTCCCTGGCAATCCGACATCGGAAGTGTCAGGCTAGGATAAAACTAATAACCGGCTTGCATTATAACTTGACGATGTGACGGCAGCCCCGGCGGTGCTTATGTGTGAAGAGACGGCTCGCCTCTGATTGCTTATGGGAGCGGTTTACCACCAAAGTGTAATTTCCTTTATTAGAGGGAAGCAGCATATAAAAATATATGAAACACAACAGGTGGCGGAGAAGCACAGCTTTGGAGACTAATGAGCGGCGTTGAAACAGACCCCAAGCAACAACAACCCCCCCCCCCAAAAAAAATTCCCTCCTGCAATGACTCCCGTTGATGCAATTTGCTTTTGGCTGGGTGTAAATCAATCAGGAAGCATTCAAAGCCAACTTATCTCAAGGTGTCGAATTAACTGAGCAAGTGTGCTTCATCTAAAGTTATCGATGAGCTGGTTCATCACAACCGAAAGACAGAGGTGTGCGTCTTTCTCTCTCTTCCCCCTCTCTATCTTGGAAAGATGGGGAAGGGAAGCAAGAATCATCCAGAGGGTGGAGTCAGCAACTGGCAGCCACTAAGCCAAATGTAGCACTTTGAGTGATGACTCTCTCTGCCCCAGCTGCAACAAAACATGTCTCTCCTGTGTCGGCCTCTGCAACCACAGCAGGTGCTGTAGCTCTTCAGCCGTTTGACTTCACCCCCCAAAAACGTACTCTTCCATTGTCCTCCAAGACGGACGGATGCCAACTGTTAAGTTGTGGGTTGACATAGCAGACGACACAGCGATTTCTCCAAAGCAGGTCTTTATTTGTAAGCTGGAACAGAACTGAACTGAAGGCCTCAGTCAACCTGCTATATAGAGCTCCAGTACCTTGTTACTGTAACAACTTAATAAAACTATCCAATCACTGAACGTCACTTTTGATCCTTCATTTGCATACAAACTATCCAATCACTGAACGTCACTTTGATCCTTCATTTGCGTAACTATCTACAGTATCCCCCTGCTGGCCCAGGGTGAGAACTTCAGTACATAACACCACCACCAACAATTTTCTTTAAAAAATGATCCAAGTAGAAAACTAGGAACATAGCAATCTGCCTTGTTGCTGTTGTTGTTTAGTCGTTTAGCCGTGTAACACTCTTCGTGACCCCATGTACCAGAGCACGCCAGGCACTTCTGTCCTCTACTGCCTCCCGCAGTTTGGTCAAACTCATGCTGGTAGCTTCGAGAATTCAGACCAATTATTCCATCTAGTTCAGTGTTGTCTACACTGACTGCCAGCCACTCTCCAGAGTTTCTCAACCCTACCTGGAAATGTTGGGGATTTAAGGACCCACCTCAATTTTTCCCTCCACCACCCCCAGGGAGATTTGCACCCAGTTTCTTGGGCAAGTTATTTCCTCTCCATGACTAGGTGAACTCCAACTCCCCAGCAAAATTTTGGAACTAGTCAGGCCCCTGTTGGCAGTGATTCTGTGGAAGGTGCCCACAATCATATTTCAATTTCCAAATACACTTCTGGGTTTAAAAGGGGGGGCTAGGTAAAGGTAAAGGGACCCCTGACCATTAGGTCCAGTCGTGGACGACTCTGGGGTTGCAGCGCTCATCTCACTTTATTGGCCGAGGGAGCCGGCATACAGCTTCCGGGTCATGTGGCCAGCATGACTAAGCCACTTCTGGCGAACCAGAGCAGCACACGGAAACACCGTTTACCTTCCTGCCAGAGTGGTACCTATTTATCTACTTGCACTCTGACGTGCTTTCGAACTGCTAGGTTGGCAGGAGCAGGGACCGAGCAACGGGAGCTCACCCCGTCACGGGGATTCGAACCACCGACCTTCTGATCAGCAAGTCCTAGGCTTTGTGGTTTAATCCACAGCGCCACCCGCGTCCCGAAAAGGGGGGCTACCCCTGCCTTAAAGCAGTGGAAAAAGCTGCATGATCTTTGGGGATGTCACCCGGCCTGTGATTCTACCTTCAAATCTGTGAAGCTAGCAATTCACTGGCTTGCAAAAGCATTTTCCTCGCACATTGTGCATGCAGAACAAACAAACTGTTACAACAAAGGCCCATCAGCCAATTAGCAAATTTACTTCCCTCTTTCTGACATTCCCATCTGAGCTTTATAGTCTGAGGTTTATAGTCTTGCAAGAAACCCCAACAACCTCCAAAGAACATTCGTCCCCCTGGGGAAAGGCAGTCTACCTTGAGTTATCCCTCGGCTATAACTACGCATTGCGCATCTGTTGGCACCGACTTACAGCTCTCAGAAAGCTGAATGGGGTTGGGCGGTGGAGAATATTCATTACAGTTTTCCAAGAGAGAGAAGTTACTTGGTGTGCTGATCAGAAATCTGTTAACATGACACAGCTATGTAAACTGCTAAACCAAGAAGCATAGTCTGTCTGGGAATGAGGGAATGGTGACAAGGGACACCATTTTAGAGTTTGTGGGTAGCAGGTGGTGGCCGTTTAGGGTGGAATTTGGCAACATCAGACCCTCCAAGCGCCCTTACTGTCCAGAGAGAGTCCTGGATTTACAGAAACCCTCCTGGTTTCTGATCTGATCCCGGAATGTCCTCCTTTTCCTTAGGACACCCCTATTTTCATCAGAGAAACGTTGGAGAGTATGGAGTTATCCAACCTTTGAGCCATCTGGAGGCAGCCCTGTATAGGAGTGGTTTTTTTTTAATGTTCAATGTTTTATTGTGTTTTCATATATGTTGAAAGCTGCCCAGAGTGGCTGGGGCAACGCAGTCAGATGAGCAGGGCAAAAATGGTAAAAATATTACTTTTACTATTACTATTATTAAGCAATAGGATACCCTTATTTTCATTGTAGAAAAGTTGGAGGGTCTGAGGTCTCACTTTCTGCTTTCATTTCTATGCAAAAGTTGTTATGTACTTGTCAGGGAATCGGAGGCAGAGAAGGGGGAGAGAATGGGGACTTACAGAGATCAGGCTCTGTTAATCAGCAGCTGTTCTTCCTCGGACAAGGAAGGTGACGAGGGGCTGTCAGGAGGCAATGAATCTGAGAGGGGGGAGCCACTTCTGGGTCCCAGCCACTCTCGTAACAGAGGAAGGAAGGGGGTTGGGCTCAGGAAATGGATATGCTGGGGGAAACAGAAAGCCCCTTCAATCGAGGCAACTGACTCACCATGATGGAGACGGACTTTTGAGCTCTTGTATATAGCTTGAAGAAACCAATAAATCTTTGTAAATATGGCTGGATTCCCGGACTCTTATCTCTACTAGCATCCACCAATCACTCCTGACAGTACTGAAGTTCTCACCCTGGGCCAGCAGGGGGATACTGTAGATAGTTTTCACTCAGGTCCATATATGCAAATAAGGAATTGAAAGTGACATTCAGTGATTGGATAGTTACAGAAAGTTGTTACTGTTGCTTTGTAGTTGAGCTCTATATAAGTAGGTTGGCGGAAACAAGAGCCGTTTGAAGAATCGCTGTGTCGTCTGATATGTTCACCCACAATCTACAAAAGTATTGTAATTTGGTCGAATGCTAAGAAGGATGCTAGATCATAAATAACTGCCTACCATTGAATTAGATTTGAATTTGACGATAAGTGAGATTGAGGAAAATATAAAATTTCTGGAGAATTATTAGATTAAATTAATTGAATAAGACTTAAGAATATAAATAAGATGATAAATTGCTGGAAAAAATTTATAATGATGTAAGTGGAAGTGGGAGATGCGAGGGAGTCCAAAGAAGTTTTGAAAAATGTGTTATGATCCATGTTATATTGTTTATTATTTTTGCATTTTGTATTTAAAAAATTTCAATAAATATTTATATAAAAAAATATATGATATGTTCACCCACAATCAACAAAAGTGAGTCCTATTGGTTTGCCATCAGCACGACAACCCTGTGAGGCTGGTTAGGCCGAGAAAGCCTTGTGACTGACCGAAGATCACCCAGTGAACTTTGTGGCGGAGCTGGGATTCGAACTCTGGTCTCCCAGGTCCTAGTTTGGCACTTTAACCTCCACACCACCATGTCATGGAGGGTGGTGGCATTCACAATCCTTGATGGGGTGTCAGCAGCAGCAGTCAGCAGACAATGGAGTCAGAGGCAGACCGGGAAGAACATTGGCTTTATCATGCCAAAGGCCAACTCAATTTATTATTTTAATTATTGTGTTTCTATCCCGCCTTTTTCTTCAAGGTGGCATACATGGTTCCCCCCTCCTCAATGAGTCCTCACAGGAAGAAGAAGAAGAAGAAGAAGAAGAAGAAGAAGAAGAAGAAGAAGAAGAAGGAGAAGGAGAGTTTGGATTTGATATCCTGCTTTATCACTACCCGAAGGAGTCTCAAAGCGGCTAACAATCTCCTTTGCCTTCCTCCCCCACAACAAACACTCTGTGAGGTGAGTGGGGCTAAGAGACTTCAGAGAAGTGTGACTGGCCCAAGGTCACCCAGCAGCTGCATGTGGAGGAGCGGGGAAGCGAACCCGGTTCACCAGATTACGAGTCTACCACTCTTAACCACTACACCATGCTAGCTCTCAACTGGCTCAAGGTCGCACCCAGTGAGCTTCACAGCCAAGTGGGAATTTGAATCCGGCTCTCCCAGTTTCTGGTCTGACAATCTATTCCAGGGGTCAGCAAACTTTTTCAGGAGAGGCCGCTCCACTGTCCCTCAGACCTTGTGGGGGGCCAGACTATATTTTGAAGGGGGAAAATGAACAAATTCCTATGCCCCACAAATAACCCAGAGATGCATTTTAAATAAAAGGACACATTCTACTCATGTAAAAACACGCTGATTCCCGGACCATCCGTGGGCCGGATTGAGAAGGCGATTGGGCCGGATTGAGAAGGCCGGGATCCAGCCCCGGGACTTATTTGCCTACCCATGTTCTATTCTAATCTTCCCAGACCTGGGTCTCCAGCTGGTTTTGGACTACCGTTCCCATCATCCCTGACCACTGGTCCTGCTAGCTAGGGATTGATGGGAGTTGTAGTAAAAAAACAGCTGGAGACCCAAGTTTGGGAACGACTGCTCTAACCACTACGCAACACTGACTCTCAAGCCCTGGTGTTTCTTCCCACTCTGAAATCCAGTTCTTTCGAAAGGGAAACAAAACAAAAGTGACATAAAGCAACGATTTGCAGCACAGCACAGCAAATGTGTAGCAAAACAAATGGCTGTGCATTTGCCGCCGTGTTCCTTATTTATTGTGTGCAAATAAAATCCAATTTCCTGAGGATCTGTTTGTTGTGTGCTCTCTTTTCTTCTAATATAATTTGATAACTTCATCATCTTGGCTATTTGCCACAGCTTCCCTAGGCAGCCATCAAGAGTAGCAGAAGAAGCCTGATTATTCTAATTAGTAGTGGCA
This sequence comes from Podarcis cretensis, assembly GCF_951804945.1. Taxonomy (NCBI): domain Eukaryota; kingdom Metazoa; phylum Chordata; class Lepidosauria; order Squamata; family Lacertidae; genus Podarcis; species Podarcis cretensis. Next base: position 9,456,946 of record NC_137179.1, read on the forward strand.
CAGAGACCCTTGTGGCACCTTCAAGATGTCTGACAAATTCCTCCACAACACAAATTTCGGGCTCCCCTTCCTTACTCTACACAGCTCCAACTCCTCTGACAACACTTAATGTATCATGTTTATTTATTTACTTTGGGCATTTATACCTTATATCTCAGTGGGACGCTGGTGGCGCTGTGGTCTAAACCACAGAGCCTAGGGCTTGCTGATCAGAAGGTCGGCGGTTCAAATCCCTGTGACAGGGTGAGCTCCCGTTGCTCGGTCCCTGCTCCTGCCAACCTAGCAATTTGAAAGCACCTCAAAGTGCAAGTAGATAAATAGGTACCGCTCCGGCGGGAAGGTAAACGGCATTTCCATGTGCTGCTCTGGTTCGCCAGAAGCGGCTTAGTCATGCTGGCCACATGACCCGGAAGCTGTACGCCGGCTCCCTCGGCCAATAAAGCGAGAAGAGCGCCGCAACCCCAGAGTTGGCCACGACTGGACCTAACGGTCATGGGTACCTTTACCTTTATCCCATCCAGTATACCTGAAGGAGCGTCTCCACCCCCATTGTTCTACCCGGACACTGAGGTCCAGCGCTGATGACCTTCTTGTGGTTCCCTTGCTGTGAGAAGCCAAGTTACAGGGAACCAGGCAGAGGGCCTTCTCAGTAGTGGCACCTGCCCTGTGGAACGCCCTCCCACCAGATGTCAAAGAGAACAACAACTACCAGACTTTTAGAAGTCTCTGAGGGATCAGCACCGGCCATTACCCCAACATAGATAAAAGGCTGTTGGACCCCATTGCGGGAGCAACATTGCTGTTTGCCAGAACCTGTCTGAGATCCTGTGCCTGACCTTGCGTGGTTCCCTGTCTCGTGTCCTGCCTTGACCCTGTTGGACTGACTCCTCGTGGAACCCTTGGATTCAGGACTGGACCTGGACTGTGTTACTCAGGTTACCCTCAGGCCCAGCACATCATGTCACCATAATTCCCAAAAGTGTGACATATAGGCATAAATATATACAAAGAGCCTGCCAATGGACCACCTAGTACAGAATCTTGATCTCATGTTGGCCAACCATTTACTCGTGAGTAGCCCACAAGTAGGAACTGAAGGCAACAGGAGCCTCACCTCCAATGTTCCCCAACTCCTGGGATTCAGAAGCCTGCTCCCAAAAGCAGAGAGATCTGGAAAAATGACCTGGTGGATCATGTTCTCTTAGAACTTCCACTCAATCTGTATTGATCTCTGCATTTATCACAACTGCAGCGCACAACGGTTGGTCTCAATTAACTGCAACAGGCCATTAAATTTATTTCTCTTAGAGAACTCGAGCTCTTATCTTGGCATTGATAAGCCAATTAACACATGGAGTGTGATTTTAATAAAAATAAAAATAAAAAACCCATAGGCTAATTCAGTCCACAAATGATGCCACTGACGTTCTGGATGAATCCAGTGGTTTCATGTAGCACTAAAAATGTGATCTGATAGCTGTGGCTTTCTTAGGGGAAAAACAACAGGATATATTGCATTTTCTGTGGAAAGCTCACTCTTAAGTTTTTCTCATCTTTCCAAGTAAGAATAGGCAAATCTGCCAATTTCGGTTCCCCCCAGATTCTCAACTTTCCAGTCTGAAGTTCATTTCTCTACATTTCGGCATCAGTTTGGGTTGGCTTGTTTTTCAAATAAAAAAGCCCCCCCCCCCCGATAATTCATCAGCAATTTCTTTTAATAATCTCTATTGTTCCGTGGAAGCAGGGGACTCCCTGGGGGCAGGGTGTTATTATTTCCTGTATGTTTCCTTTCTTCTTGTCATTTGTATATTTCCATGTTTTCTGAAAGTCAATAAATGTCTTATTTTTAAAAAGGGAGATTGTCAGCATTCTAGTGCAAATTAAAACACAGTATTAAAAACTCAAGAGCAGTGCTATTTTTCTCGGGGAAAAAAGAGGTGCCAGAACTCCCCATGAGAATTCTCTTAGAATGGCCATGGCACCCACTTGAGGGGGGCCAGAACTGAGTTCCAGAAAGTTCCAGCTGAAAAAAAGCCTTGGCCAAGAGGGTCCGTAGGGAAGATGGCAGTCTTTCAGGTATTTGGGGCTTGGGTCCTTAGGGCTTTAAACACTAATGTGAGAACCTCGAACAGGGAAACGAACTGAGAATCAATTCAGCACATTTTCTGTGTGATTTTGACTAAGGTTCATCAATTTGCAAACCATTTCCCTCTGATCTGACACATTTTTGTATTTCATCTTCATGAGCATATGCACTTTTATGCACGCTTTGCTGCAGCATGTGCATTTTTTGCACACCGCTACTTGGCTGGTGGCGCTGTGGATTAAACCACAGAGCCTAGGACTTGCTGATCAGAAGGTTGGCAGTTCGAATCCCCGTCATGGGGTGAGCTCCCGTTGCTCAGTCCCTGCTCCTGCCAACCTAGCAGTTCAAAAGCACATCAAAGTGCAAGTAGATAAATAGGTCCCGCTCTGGCGGGAAGGTAAACGGTGTTTCTGTGCGCTGCTCTGGTTCTCCAGAAGCGGCCTAGTCATGCTGGCCACATGATCTGGAAGCTGTACGCTGGCTCCCTCAGCCAATAAAGCGAGATGAGCGCTGCAACCCCAGAGTTGGCCACGACTGGACCTAATGGTCAGGGGTCCCTTTACCTTTACCTTTACCTTTACGTTTACTTGGCTGGAGAGGTGCACTGAAAAATCTGGAGGTGCCCAGATTCTCGGCTGTGTTTTGGTCCGAGTATTGTCTCAGAACATGAAAAGGAGTAGCTCCTCCTTTAAACGTGAGCTGAATCCTTTTGTTTCTCCTCACCCTTTCCCCCAGGACAAGCATTCTCCATGAAAGGTTAATTCAGGCGTTTTACATCCAGGCCTTATTGCCAAAGAGTGACGTCCTTGTCGACGAAACTCGCAGCAGGTACCACGGCGAAAGCTGCTGGCTAGGACCTTGTAAAGGGGAGAAAACATACATCAACTCATTGATTCTCCATTAGCACTCCATTAACTTCCCAGTCTGCCTCCCTGACGCCATTCCTCTCAGTTCAGGCTTGAAACAGGTACTGAAATTAGAAGTGAAGGGGAATCATGCCACCAAGCTTTGAGGTCAGCTCCTTCTCTCCCTCCCTCCCTTCCTCTATTGCACGGGCCAAAGCAATAGAAATAGCCTCTTCTCAGGAAATACTGACGATAGAAGAATGGAGACTAAAAATGACAGACTATGCAGAACTGGACAAATTAACTGGGAAAATTAGATATACTAAAGATCAAAAGTTCATCGAAGACTGGGGGAAATTTGTGGATTATCTGAAAAATATATGTGGTGTGAACACAACGCTAGCGGGATTTAAAGAGGCACTGTAAAAAAAGAAAACAAGTATTGTTTATGAGAAATAATAGGAGTAAGGAGGAAAAATGGCAATACGAAAGAAGGGAATGTGTATTAAAGGTGTAACTACGGATGATTGTCAGAGACGTTGAAGGAAGTCAAAAAAATAACTATGATTTGTTGTATGCGGGATTGAACGAAGAATTGGAGGGAATTTTATAAAATGTATAATAATAAAAATTATCATAAAAAAAAAAGAAATAGCCTCTTCTCGTTCCTTATGACATTGCTTTAATTGCTTTTTGGTACTCTTATTACCATCAGTGCTTTTTTACGAACAATAAGATATTTGCAGAAATAGAGTGCTACTGGTAAGCAAGAAATACCGTATTTTTTGCTCTATAAGACTCACATTTTCCCTCCTAAAAAGTAAGGGGAAATGTGTGTGCGTCTTATGGAGCGAATGCAGGCTGCGCAACTATCCCGGAAGCCAGAACAGCAAGAGGGATTGCTGCTTTCACTGCGCAGCAATCCCTCTTGCTGTTTTGGCTTCTGAGATTCAGAATATTTTTTTTCTTGTTTTCCTCCTCCAAAAACTAGGTGCGTCTTGTGGTCTGCTGCGTCTTATAGAGCAAAAAATACGGGTACATAAAATATAATATTGGAATACACACACACACACACACACACACACACACACACACAAAACAAAATAATATGAATCTGTGCAAGGAATACAGATAATATAAGTAGTATAATGAGAATTCTTGGAAGTTATATATTTTTATTTGTCATGTAAGTGTAATATATTGTATTTGTTTATGTCTGTTTCTTTCAGGAGAATTGCTGCCTCAAACTGTAGCAGCAGACCATAGACATCATGGCTAGTAGCCATCAATAGCCCTCTCCTCCATTAATTTGTCAATTAATGCCATCTGAATTGGTGGTGATCATTGCCTCTTGTGGCAGCAAGTTCCATAGGTTAACCATATGCTGTGTTCTTTCCTTTATCTGCCCCGAATCTTCCAACCCTCAGCTTCATTGGATGTTCATAAGTACTGGTGTGATGAGAGAAGGAGAGAGAAACTTTCATTTCCTGCACTTTTTCCGTGCTGTATAAAAGATGGTGATCCAATGGGGTGGCGTTGGGCAGACCTGCCCATAAAATGATCTGTGCATTAAGGCGATCAGCATTCCATCTCTATCATTCTCCAGTTGCTAAATATTCTTGCAAGCAAGAGGCAAAACGATCAGGAGAATTCTAAATGCTCACGCACACGGCATAGGGCACGCTGACAACTCAGTGTTGAACATAGATCACAAGGTTATTAAATTACACAGGATAATGCAGGCCAGAACTGATGGAAGTATACACATATTGATCTTCCATCTCTTTCTCAAATTATTCAATTTCCCTTGCAAGAGGAAAATCAGGTGCTGAAATGCAGCTTAAAATCCGGGTGGCCATGGATCCTGGTTCACAGAAGACAATCCTCTATTTTCCCATTGCAAGCCCTGTTTAAAAGATTGTTGTTGTTGTTTAGTCGTTTAGTCGTGTCCAATTCTTCGTGACCCCATGGACCAGAGCACACCAGGCACTCCTGTCTTCCACTGCCTCCCGCAGTTTGGTCAGACTCATGTTCGTCGCTTCGAGAACACTGTCCAACCATCTCGTCCTCTGTTGTCCCCTTCTCCTTGTGCCCTCCATCTTTCCCAACATCAGGGTCTTTTCCCGGGAGTCTTCTCTTCTCATGAAGTGGCCAAAGTCTTGGAGCCTTAGCTTCACGGTCTATCCTTCCAGTGAGCACTCAGGGCTGATTTCCTTCAGAATGGAGAGGTTTGATCTTCTTGTAGTCCATGGGACTCTCAAGAGTCTCCTCCAGCACCACAGTTCAAAAGCATCAATTCTTCAGTGATCAGCCTTCTTTATGGTCCAGCTCTCACTACCATACTTCACTACTAGGAAAACCATAGCTTGAACTATACGGGCCTTTGTTGGCAAGGTGATGTCTCTGCTTTTTAAGATGCTGTCTAGGTTTGTCATAGCTTTCCCCCCAAGAAGCAGGCGTCTTTGAATTTCGTGGCTGCTGTCACCATCTGCAGTGATCATGGAGCCCAAGAAAGTAAAATCTCTCACTGCCTCCATTTCTTCCCCTTCTATTTGCCAGGAGGCGATGGGACCAGTGGCCATGATCTTAGTTTTTTTGACGTTGAGCTTCAGACCATATTTTGCGCTCTCCTCTTTCACTTTCACAATTCCTCCTGACTTTCTGCCATCAAGGTTGTGTCATGTGCATATTTGAGGTTGTTGATATTTCTTCTGGCAATCTGAATTCCAGCTTGTTTAAAGATAAAGGATCCTAAAAAGTGAGAGCAAGAGGGGCTTTAAAGTTGCACCTTGACAGTTCAGCACCTGGACAGCAGAATGAACTGGTCAATAGCCTTCTTCAATTGTGGCTCCTGAAACTTTATATATATAAAGTGGTACCTCTGGTTACGTACTTAATTCGTTCTGGAGGTCCGTTCTTAACCTGAAACTGTTCTTAACCTGAAGCACCACTTTAGCTAATGGGGCCTCCTGCGGCTGCTGCCGTGCCGCCAGAGCATGATTTCTGTTCTCATCCTGAAGCAAAGTTCTTAACCCGAGGTACTATTTCTGGGTTAGTGGAGTCTGCAACCTGAAGCGTATGTAACCTGAAGTGTATGTAACCCGAGGTACCTCTTTCTCTCTCTCTCTCTCTCTATATATATATATATATTTGTAAGTCATCTTGTAAGTGCCATCAGGAGAAAAGACGGGGTGCAAATAAATATATTAACAGCAACAACAACTGGACACAGCACTCCAGGTGGGATCTGCCCAAGGCAAAATGGGGCAGTACTATTTAGGGCAATAGTTGATTCTTGGGTTTTTAGATTCCAGGCGTTCACAGCTGTTTTCTGCCACTGATTCCTCAGGTCTTTTGAGTTTGGCTTGATGGAGCCAAGCTGCGGAGAAATGGGGGAGCCTTTTGGGGAAAAGATTAATTATGGGGTATTAATTTGTCCATCCGGGCAGCCACCTGCTAAGACCTTATTTCATTCCTCTGTATGAATAGCTTCTAGGATGCCCACGAAGATTGAGTCAATTCCCAGCGCTGGTACCAATATTTCGACTTGTAGCATTCTTGATTGGGCTATTGGAGGGGGTGTAGAAGAGCCTGTTTCTTCTGGAGACAGATATACTTCCCTTGATCCGGACACGAGACTTCTGCTGATGCAGCCTAGAATTGCATTAGTTCCTTTTGCTGCTGCATCACACAGCTTCCACACAAGAGCAGCTACCCTATGAAGTATATCCAGATCCCTGAACCCCACAGCAATTTTGGCCGTTCCATGTGGCTTCCCATTATTTTGTTTTGCTGAGCAGCAGGTGGTGCTGTTGATCATTTTCCTGGCGAGAGAAGAGAGGTTTCACCCCCCCCTGCCCAGATCAGTGAAACTAAGTTGAAGTGGAAACAAGAAGAATTACTGACGATGGAAGAATGGAGGATGAAATTAATGGACTATGTGGAACTTGACAAACTAACGGGAAGGATCCGAAACCGGAAGGACCAGAAGTTTACCAAGGACTGGAGTAAATTTACGGATTATTTGAAAAGTATTTGTGATGACCAGACGACGATTGTAGGTTTGCAAGAAGTTCTGTGAGGAACAATATTAGAAATATTGCAAAAATGGAGAAGGAGACGTGATATGTTAAGAATGTAAAGGCAATATTAAGTTAGGAAATGAGTAAGAAGTGATTAAGACGGAGGATTATCAGAGGTGCTGATGGAAGTCCAATAAGAATGTATTTGTGATAAACTCTGTGGTATGTTTTATAATTTTGTATGTTAAAAACATATATATATGTATGTATGTATATATGTATATATATAGATACTGGGTTCAACAGAAATCCCACCTCCGTCCTACGACCTAATGTGTGAAAGGGCCAGGGACTTCCTGGCTGATGCTCTCAGCCGCCACATCACTCCATCATTAGCACAGGAGGACAAAAGCTGAGCCACCATTAGCCCTGAGCACTGACGAAATCCCAGATTTGCTTGGCAGCTGTTGCACGGCTAAGCCTTATGCATTTTTATGGCCGAGAATGAATTTTTGTGTGGCGATGATAACGCAAACAGAACGCACGGTTAGCTTAGTCAAGAGATGGACGAGGAATGCAAATGGCAAGTCACTTATTGGGCCCTAAAAAACAACAACACTGTTGTTACCTTCTTAGCATTAACTGGGTGCTTGCTTACTAAACTGAAACAATAGCCTAGTTATATTTCTTGCCAGACTCACTAAGCCTCACATTTGTCATAGCAAACCGGTGATGTATGAACATTTGCTTAGCAGAATGGGTTTCACAAGAAAGAAACCTAGAAGTCTTGGAGCACGACAAAATCAAACTCAAAGTCTCTGACTTTCTGCTCTGCCAAGAGCAGTTGTTCTTTCGATTCAAAGGCAACAAGTGCGCTTGTGGGTGAAGATTATGGGTTTTCTTGATTACACAATAACCAGCGGGCATAAAAACCACATGCCTATTCTGCACAACGTCTAAGGCAAGCTGCAAAGCCTTTAAACTCCAGTGCAACAAAAGCCTTCTCAAAATAATCTAGCTCATGTCTTTTTGACTGCCGGGCTCTCTGCTCTTACGCTGAGTTTATTTATTTATAAAAAACATTTGTATACCGCTGTGCCATCAAGAAGATAGTGGTTTGCAGCAATAAAAGCATAAAACCACACAATGAAAACCATTCGGAAACAAACATGAGTTAGCCAGTCTGGAAGAATGTATTCTTAGTTGCTTGCACAGACCTGGCAGAATGGAAAAGTTTTCAGCAGGTGTTTAGACGTTGACACCGAAAGTGCCTGCTGAATTTCAAGTGGCAGAGAGTTTCACAGGACCGGGCTAATGATACTGAAAGCTCAGTTTCTTCTTGTTATCAAATGAGCCTCACCAATTTGGGGAACACCCAACCATGCTCCTTCAGATGATCGGGCTGAGAAATGAGGGCTCAGGCGATCCCTGAGGGACCTAAGTTGTTCAGGACTTTGTAAATTAATATGAGAGCTTTGAAGCTGGCTGGTTAGTAGTAATGTTAAGTTGTGGGTGAACATATCAGACAACACAGCAATTCTTCAAACAGCTCTTGTTTATTCACAGGCCAGGACAGAACTGAGCTGAAGGGTTCAGCCAGCCTGCTTATATAGAGTTCCAGTACAATGTAACTGTAACAATTTTCTAAAACTATCCAATCACTGAACATCACTTTCGATCCCTTATTTGCATAACTATCTACAGTATCCCCCTGCTGGCCCAGGGTGAGAACTTCAGTACATAACAAGTAAGTTCTCTGAGGAACAGTGTTCCTGTCTCTTATATACTGACGCTGCTGCACCTGGGAAAATTGCAAAGAGCTGTGGTCCTGAGGCCACCTGGGAGAAGTATCAATGGCACTGTCTCCTCTGCGAAATGTTCTCCCCAGGGAGGTTCACATGGCGCCTTCATTATACACCTTTAGGCGCCAGTCAACAACGTTCCTCTTCAACCATGTCTTGGGCTGGTTGACATCCGACGCCCTTTTAAATGTGTTGAGGGAGGGGCAACAACTGGTTTGCCTTTGCTCTTATTTTTGCTATGCATTCTGAGGTTTTCAGTGATCCATGCGATGGTCACCTCCAGGCTTGACTACTGTAATTCGCTCTACGCGGGGCTGCCCTTGAAACTGTTCCACAAACTCCAGTGGGTGCAGAATGCTCCTCACGGGGTCCCTGCCATGGGAGCATATTCACCCAGTAATTTACCAGTTGAACTGGCTCTCGGTGGAGTATAGGGTCAGGTTCAAGGTGCTGGTCTTAACCTTTAAAGCCCTTTGTGGCTTAGGGCCCTCGTATTTACGGGACTGCCTCTCCTGGTATGCCCCGCAGAGGACCTTAAGGTCCATGAATAACCATAGTTTAGAGGTCCCGGGCCCTAAGGAATTCAGACTATCCTCCACCAGGACCAGGGCCTTTTCAGTGATGGCTCCGACCTGGTGGAATGCTCTGTCCAATGAGACTGGGGCCCTTCAGGTTTTAACCTCCTTCTGCTGGGCCTGTAAGACAGAGCTATTCCACCTGGCCTTTAATTTGAATTCAGCCTGATCTTTTATTTCCCTTCTCTTCCCTCCCCCGCCCCTTTTACGCTCTGAGACCCCACAGCTAATTCTCCCCTGGCCTCCTCACTGGCCCAATTAGGACCAATTCAGCAAGCTAGCACTGGGGATTATCTAATGCTTATTTCCCCTAAATTGATTTCTGAACTTTGAATTTTATTGTTATTCATGTTTTTATACTGTATTTTATGCTGCTTTTACAATTAAGTGTTTTAAATTTGTTGTTAGCCGCCCTGAGCCTGGTTTTTGAACTGGGAAGGGCACGGAATAAATAAATAAATAAATAAATAAATAAATAAATAAATAAATAATGATAATAATAATAAATAATATTATTATATTGCAATTTTACGTCATGAACCTCCCTGAGATTTATGTATGAAGTGCAGTATACAAATTTAATAATTAACAGCAATATCAACAATTCCATTTCCTGGCTCGTCAAAGGGTTGGTAAGCTGCCCTCCTTGGTTATCGTTGCAGGAGTTTTGCTAAAGCTCCGTCGCTGTCTTCCTGCAGCTCTGAACCTGCAAAACTGTTATGTACTGAGTTGAATAGGATACAAAATGCAGCAGTCTGATTGGTCCTAGAACAATAGGCTTTAGAATGCAGCAGTCTGATTGGTCCTAGAACAATGCAGCAGTATGATTGGTCCGCAGGAGCCACCCAATCCAGCTCCAGGTGGAAGCGAATCCACAACCTGATTGGCCTACAGGAGAATCCCGGAATTAGCCAATCACGTGCAGCCCATTGTGTAAATAATGTATATAAAGCAGATATTGTGGGGGAACTTCCATTCCTCCTCACCACAATGAGCTGAATAAAGAGCATGAAATCCACTCTCGACTCCGAGTATATTTCAAAAACCATAAGGCCATCCAAGTCGGTGGCCATCTTGTGGAAGCGAAGGCCGTAGGTTAACTACGTAACCTATGAGCTCATTGGCAATCCACCCAGCAAAAATAAAAGCCCAAAAATGTGTGTTTCTCCTCACCCACCAACCCCCTTTTTCCAATTCAGGACGTCGTGGTTAGGGCTCGCAAAACAGCAAGCCATTAAAATCAAAAGAAACAACAGGAAATGGTGAATGCGTTCTCTATTTCTCTAAAAGCGAGGTGGGAAGTGTTATCTGACTCATCCGGCAGCCTGTCAGATTCGACAAGCCATCGAAAGCGATGGCTTCGTGTTTTCGTTTGTTTTTTTAAAAAGACTTTTTGGTTCTTGCCGCCGCCGAAGGGGCAACGAGAACAGGCCCCGCCGCGATGCATTCATTCTTCTTTGAATGAGGCACTTGAATGTGGACTAAAATGTACCCAAGCTTTTAATTGATTTTTTTTTAAAAAAAAAAAAGAAAGAAAATGATGGCACTTTTACAAGCCACTTATCTTCCTAAGCCTTGTTAGGGTAGCATTATCCCGTTGAAAGGCGCTGTTGTGCCAAAATGAGCTGTTTTGTAATTCCGAGTCCCTAATTGCTTATAAACCATACTGTTTATTGAGTATTAGCTCAGGCAGAGTTGTTTATTGCGGAGGGTGCTTTGCTTAATGCCTGTAAAAAAAAGCCATATAACTTAAATACACATTGCATTGTCACATTCTCCCCCATTAGCCTGCGCTCACATGTACTCCATATTTGGATGAGGGAGAGAGAGATTGAGAAAGAGGGAGGGAGGCAGATTACTAGGAATCTTTTTATAGGAACAAATAGAAATATCAGGGGCTCAGTATGGTCCACACCGGCCTTTCTCAACCTTGGGTTCCTGGATGTTGTTGGAATACAATTCCCATCACTTCTGACCACTAATCCTGCAAGCTAGGGATGGTGGGAGTTGTAGTCCAACAACGTCTTGGGGACACAAGGTTGAGAAAGGCTGGTTGACTGTGCTGGGCCCAGGGGTAACCCAAGCAACGTGGTCCAGGTCTGGTTCTGAATCCAAGGATTCTGCGAGGAGTCAGTCTGACAGGGCCAAGGCAGGAAACCAGGCTAGGTCAGGCACAGGATCTCAGGCAGGTTCCAGCAAGCAGCAATGTTGCTCCTGCAACCTGGGATGGGGTCCGACAGCCTTTTATCTGTTACGTACTGGGTTGAATAGGATCCAAACTGCAGCAGTCTGATTGGCCCTAGAACAATAGGATCCAAAAGGCAGCAGCCTGATTGGTCCTAGAACAATAGGATTCAGAATGCAGCAGTCTGATTGGTCCTAGAACAATGCAGCAGTATGATTGGTTGGCAGGAACTACCCAATCATGCTCCAGATAGAAGTGAATCCACAACCTGATTGGCTTACAGTAGAATTCCGGAATTAGCCAATCATGTGCAGCCCATTGTGTAAATAATGTATATAAAGCAGATACCTTGAGGGGACTTTCATTTATTCCTCCTCACCACTATGAGCTGAATAAAGAGCATGAAATCACTTTGCGACTCTGAGTATATTTCATATCTCTGATGGGGTAACGGCTGGTCCTGATCCCCCGGCGACTCACCTCCCTGTTTTGCCCGAAGTTGAGCCCTCCTCCTGCGAGTACTCAGGTCTCTCCTTCTCTCAGGAGAAGGAGTCTCTGCAGCTCGGGAGACGTCAGTGGGTTACTAGACCCAGAGGCTGCCTCAGCCTCTCCTGACCAAACCAGAAGTGGAGCAGCTGTAAGTGATGGCCCAGCTGGAGGCAACGAGGTAATCCCTGCATCTGGAGCCAGGGCAGGCTCTGACTCGGCCCAGCTGGTGCTTGTGGCAGGGGAACATGCACAGATTGGGGCTCTTCAGGATCAGGTCCCAGACTAGGTTCAGATGATGCCTGAGGCAAAGGATCCGGTGTGGACTGAGACTCCTCTGGTTCCGAGCCCGAGCCCGAGTCCCTGGCCATCACATTGGCAATGGCTTGTAGCAGTTCTTCAGGATTTCAGACAGGGTTTTCTCCAAGCCGTACCTGGAGATACCAGGAGCTAGACCTGGGACCTTTGGACCACGACGTATGTGCTCTACCGCAATGGATGGCAGTCCTGATTGCACATTGTTTTAGCTGATTTTCACATCAGGTAGGAGCATGGCTTGGGCCAGCCCTGAGTAGAATTGGCATCCATCACTACATCTTACATACTGTCCAACATTTTGGGAGGGCAAAATAGCCTCATACAGTGGTGCCTCGCAAGACGAAAAGAATATGTTCCGAGATTCTCTTCGTCTAGCGGTTTTTTCGTCTTGCGAAGCAAGCCCATTGACGGCTTAGCGGATTAGCACTATTAGCGGCTTAGCGGCTTTTAGCAGCTTATCAGCTTAGCGGATAAGCAGATAAGCGGCTTAGCAGCTTAGAAAAAGGGGGGGGAGGGGAAAAAAGTCGGAAAAACTCGCAAGACATTTCGTCTTGCGAAGCAAGCCCATAGGGAAATTCGTTTTGCGAAGCGCCTCCAAAACGGAAAACCCTTTCGTCTAGCGGGTTTTCCGTCTTGCGAGGCATTCGTCTTGCGGGGCACCACTGTATATACACTTGGATGAATCATACACATAAGTGTAGGTATAATAATAATAATAATAATAATAATAATAATAATAATAATAATAATTGTTTATACCCCGCCGTCCCCAGCCAAGACTGGACTCAGGGCGGCTAACACCAGGTATAAAAACAATTGATTAAAATACAACTTAAAAACAAGATTAAAATGCAACATTAAAATGCAGCCTCATTTCAGTAGAAACTCAAATCAGAAACTAATAATAATAATAACAACAACAACAACAACAACAATAATTTTTATTAGTCTTCAATTACAGTCCAATAATAGCCTCATTATAACAATACCAGTTTATAATAGAATTATTCATACCAATCGTTCAAATACCGAATCATATAATTTAGATAAAGCGCCCCCCCGCCGCGTGCTAGATTTGATGATTGTCTTTATTTCTGCATTCCCAAATCTTATTAATTTCAATTACATTCCGCTCATCATAATAATCCCTCATACAACTACTGCAGTGTTAATAACATCTAACTGGAAAATGGAGAAATTGACACCCCGAGACTTCGAATTAAAGGAGAAGGAAGGGGTTTCACTGTCTCACTGTCTGCAATTTTGGACCAAAACTCAGGAACTGTGTGCAAAGCCGATAGGCAATCTTTCGCACCATGTTTCTCACCCCAGCAAGCTGCTCTGCTTTCCTCCCTTTGCTAGATAAATGGCCTCCTGTACGTTTTGCTCTTATTAACAGGTCAGCGACCTAATGAAGCATTCAGATTAAGTCAGGCCATTAAAACAAATGCGGTTAGAATACTCTTGTATGCTCGCTTGGCGTGATCAGCGTACATTATGCTCTGACAAGGCGAGCATGAATCACCGGTGCAAATATGCTGCTCTCAGCAGCAATGAAGTGGAATTATCTAGTCTGGTGCTGGAAGAGAAGCCTTCCATTAAGCCTGATTTGTGGAGCTGCCAGAGGGTGGGAAGAATGTGCCTGCCCCATTTGTCCCTCCAGAGCAGCGGCAGATCTTGGTAATATGGCATCCTGTGTGTTACAGAAATTACGGTGGGGGGCACATCTTTAAAGTTGTTAAATGTTACAAATATTATGCATAAATGTATCATTTCGACTTGGCAGCTCAGGGGAGTTAACTAGCTTTAACAATTATATAAAATCAACTCCTTTGCCAGTTTCCTCCATTCCAACACTATTTTGCCCTTGAAAATTAGGGACTCCAGGAAGTGCCCAGAGGTGACAATTGCTGTGCTGATTATTGGCCAAGGAAAGCCTAATCCCATCACCGGACTTGCCAAGGGGTCCAGACGTGCAAAGGAAGTTCTATTGTACTTTGGGTGGTGGGACTTCAGAGGTGTTTGCCGATGCTAATCTTATACCTGGGTCTTGCCCTGACATGTCCGCTTATGCTAATCTTGTACCAAGGACATGTCTGCCAAGGTTAAACTAGTGTAACCCCTTTCTACCCTCCCCTTTTGTGACATGTCAGTGATGTATCAAGGATGCTGTACGAATTGTATTCTGGGATATGGTGGGAAAGTTTTAAAAGTCCTTGTCACCCCATCCTCAGGGTTCAAAATTCCTCTTTGAACCTGCTGCACAATAAACAGCTATTTGCTCCGGTTGGGACCTGCAGGCTCTGCCCGACCAGCTGCGTGACTGAGCAGCCTCGCACCTAGATTTTTCCATAGCACTGTGCAAGGCCTCGTGGCGCCTTACCAAAGCTGAGTAAGGAAAGGCACTGAGCTTTGGAAAGGTGTGAGGCTCCGGCCAGTGGCGTAGCGTGGGGGGTGCAGGGGGGGGGGCCGGCCGCACCGGGCGCAACATCTGGGGGGGTGGCGCTCGCCGCCTCTGGAGTCGCCGAAGAGCCTCGGGCGCAGGCTGTAGCAGAGCCCCATGTCTCGCGGAACCGACAAGCTGTGCGCACGTCTGGGCTGAAGGCGTCCGGCAGGCAGCGGCTCTCAGCGCTCGCCGCGGTCCCCGGGCGTCAGGGCCGCGGAGGGCGCGCCAGGCAGCCCCTCCTCACAGCCCCGCCGCCGCCGCTGCTGCTGCTGGGCCATGTTGCATTTTCCTCGCCTCTCTGCCCTCCTCCTCCTCCGGGCAAGCGGTGTCGTTTGGGCGGCAGCACCAGCGGCAACTCGCCTCAGATCACCTGACATGGACCCGCCGCCGCCGCCGTGGCTACCTTACCGTAAATACCCCAGCCCAGGCAGCAGCAAGAAGAAGCTGGCAGCGGCGGCAGGTTAGGGGTTAGGGGCGCAAATTACTTGCCTTGCCCCGGGTGCTGACAACCCACGCTACGCTGCTGGCTCCGGCAAGATGCTGGAAGCCTTCCGCCTCCTTCCCAAAGTGGGCAAGAGCTAACTAGGCTTTGGGATGGTGGAAAGGAGACTGTAGGACCGGGCTCAGCAAACTTACCCGAGGTACCACTGTATCCAATTTTACAATATGCAGAGAATAATATGTGTTGAGAAATCAGAGAGAGGAGCTGAGGGAAGTCTCAGGGGAAGGATTTGTTGGGGAGGTGGGAGGGGGGGAAAGGGGGGAAAATAATGAAGATGATTTGTTTTGATAATTTGTCATGTTGAAATTGTTAATAAAAAAAAATTTAAAAGAGAGAGAGAAAGGCTGGTATGGACAATTCCTAGCTCTATTTCTCAATACAGTGGTCCCTCAGGTTAAGAACTTAATTCGTTCCGGAGGTCCGTTCTTAACCTGAAACTGTTCTTAACCTGAAGCACCACTTTAGCTAATGGGGCCTCCCGCTGCCGGCGCGCGATTTCTGTTCTCATCCTGAAGCAAGGTTCTTAACCCGAGGTACTATTTCTGGGTTAGCAGAATCTGTAACCTGAAGCGTATGTAACCTGAAGCATATGTAACCTAAGGTACCACTGTACTATTTCTATTTGTTCATATAAGAGCAATAATTTGTTAACATTTTTTTAGTTCCCTGGGGCTCTTACAGATGATGGTCTGAAAACAGTCTCCAAGTTGCGTCCCATTCCCCACTACGGGATACGATCCCTTCCTCTGTCCCTTCGTTGCAGGGCGGCGTCCTGGACATAGCTGTCAACCTTCCCTTTTTTTGCGGGAAATTCCCTTATTCCAGCACCGTTTCCCGCCGCTATCCCGGATTGTTAGATATCTCGTAGACTGTCCCCAGGACAGGTGAGGCTGCTGATCCCTTATTTTCGAGGCTGCTGATCCCTCATTTTCAAATCTGAAAGTTGACATCTATGGTCCTAGATTGTGCAGATTCATTCATGGAAAGCCGGTGGGTCTTCCTGAGCTCTGAGAGACACTGGGTGGGGTGGCCTCTGGTCTATTTCCTCGCCAGGATCTAGGGACCTTATATTTCTCTCCGCAGGTTAACACCGAGCGAGAGCCGTCACTCAGTTCCACGCGAGAAGATCCCAACAGATTGTGTTTGCCGTTTGTGGAATCGTTCCCAGACAGGAAACATATGGCACCAGCAGCTGCAGTTCCATTTATTTGTCATTAGCGAGGATTTTTAGTAATTGCACCATTTGACTGTCGGAGGAGCTGCTAGCGCCTGACACGGCAACCTCTCCGCCTGGTCCCCGGATGACACCGCTGGTTACTCTGCAGAAAGTAGGTTCTCCTTTCTCCTAACACTGTGCACGAATAAAGAGCTAATAGTGAGATGTTGGTGGGAATTATGCATGGCAGAGAGCGATGATTCTCTTTGCCTTTGACAGTGTAACCCAGTAGCAGGCAATTTGTGCAAAATATAATGATTGCAAATGAGCTGCTTTTCATGATTTTGGAGAAGGCAAGAAGTGCTTTCCTGGATCTGCTCCAAGGCCTATTCCATCTACATAATTATAACAACACTGAAATGTGGGTATTTCAATAGAGAGCTGTAGAAGCTAAGAATGCCATCACTTTAAAGGTAAAGGTAAAGGGACCCCTGACCATTAGGTCCAGTCGTGGCCGACTCTGGGGTTGCGGTGCTCATCTCGCTTTATTGGCCGAGGGAGCCGGCCTACAGCTTCCAGGTCATGTGGCCAGCATGACTAAGCCACTTCTGGCAAACCAGAGCAGCGCATGGAAACACAGTGTACCTTCCCGCCACAGCGGTACCTATTTATCTACTTGCACTCTGACGTGCTTTTGAACTGCTAGGGTGGCAGGAGCAGGGACCGAGCAACGGGAGCTCACCCCGTCGCGGGGATTCAAACCGCCGACCTTCTGATCAGCAAGCCCTAGGCTCTGTGGTTTAACCCACAGCGCCACCCGTGTCCCTGCCGTCACTTTACTTTTGGATAAATGCACACAATCATCTAAAACAGGACTGGGGAACCTTAGTTCTCCAGGATTCTCGCTAGTGTAGGGACAATACTCAGCTGAATGGCCAACAGTTGAACAGTTTCTTATTTTCCTGCTGAGAAACCCCAGAGGTCCTTAGAACGCCATATGCAAATAATAATAATAATAATAATAATAATAATAATAATAATAGGTTCCTATATTAAATGTAAAAGTTAACATGGAGTTTTGAGGAGGGGCAGGGGGCACTGAAGCCTCAGCAGTGTTTGGGATTTCTTGACGTCTGACACCCAGGTTTGAGAACAGGGATATTTTTCCATGCCATATGCCACACACATCTCAGAGAGAACCATGGCAGATACACATCCTCTCCTCCTAGTGTGGGAGTGGGTGGCGCTGTGGTCTAAACCACTGAGCCTCTCAGGCTTGCCGATCGGAAGGTCGGCGGTTCGAATCCCTGCAACGGGGTGAGCTCCCGTTGCTCTGTCCCAGCTCCTGCCAACCTAGCAGTTCAAAAGCACATCAAAATGCAAGTAGATAAATACCGGTAGGTACCCCTCTGGCGGGAAGGTAAACGGCGTTTCCGTGCACTGCTCTGGTTCGGCAGAAGTGGCTTAGTCATGCTGGCCACATGACCCAGAAGCTGTACACTGGCTCTCTCGGCCAATAAAGCGAGATGAGCGCCACAACCCCAGAGTTGGTCACGACTGGACCTAAAGGTCAGGGGTCCCTTTACCTTTTTAATCTCACTGTATCGTGTAATCTCACTGTATACAAGTTTTACACGTGACAATAAAGTATTTCAATTTCAATTAAGAAATAGTCCAATATTATCACTCCTATTAGATTGGGGTTGGAGCCCTTCTGCCCTGTGACACAAGGTGATGGCATCATCATTATGCACCGAGACCAGGGCCAAGATGTCTCAGAGTATGCTGTCACCTTCACCCCACTAATGGGGTCCTCCTGATCATCTTCCCTGCCCCTGATGTGGAACACAAAGGCTGGGGAGAATATGCTCTGCAACAAAGCAGAATTATTGGCAAGTTATTTCGGGGGGTGGGGGTGGTCTAAGATTGGTTAGTCCCTAATTATTTAGCACATTGCAAAACACTCTGTAGCACAGCAGAGATTCTTGGCAAGAGATCTTGGTGGGTCTGAGATCTGTTGGCCCCTTCAGCACTCAGTGGGCCCCCAGAAACTGCCCCGTCTTTCCGGATGCCACTGCTAGAGATCAGACTTGATACTGGCACGTCTGGGATGCATTGATAGAGCTAATTACTGAGCACAAAAGGAGCAACAGCAGTGAGAAGACTTGCTAATGCTGACTGCTAAGATATTATGCCAAACTCTCCGTATTATGCAGTCATTCATCTACATATTTTATAAACTCAAGGGAGGAACTGATACAATTTGAAATTGCCATATTGTTGTTTCTCCTGACTGCTTTCTCTACCCACTGCTGCACAATTTAATAAGATATTTTGAATACCCATCTCTCCAATGGCGCCTTGTTTATTCATGAGCAAGGAGTGGAAAGATGAAATTTGCTTCTGAGGACTGTAATTAGCAGCCACTTTGCTCGTCCTGAAGGGACGCGGGTGTCGCTGTGGGTTAAACCACAGAGCCTAGGACTTGCCAATCAGAAGGTCGGCGGTTCGAATCCCTGTGACAGGGTGAGCTCCCGTTGCTCAGTCCCTGCTCCTGCCAACCTAGCAGTTCGAAAGCACATCAGAAGTGCAAGTAGATAAATAGGTACTCCTCCAGCGGGAAGGTAAACGGCGTTTCCGTGTGCTGCTCTGGTTCGCCAGAAGCAGCTTAGTCATGCTGGCCACATGACCTGGAAGCTGTAGGCCGGCTCCCTCGGCCAATAAAGCGAGATGAGCGCCGCAACCCCAGAGTCGGCCATAACTGGACCTAATGGTCAGGGGTCCCTTTACCTTTGCCCATCCTGTCTAAACAGAGGTGCTTCCCAAAGTAGCCAGGTTTGAATTTAGGAGTTCTGAATTAGGTAGCCCTCAGCCCTGAGTGCTCACTGGAAGGACAGATCCTGAAGCTGAGGCTCCAATACTTTGGCCACCTCATGAGAAGAGAAGACTCCCTGGAAAAGACCCTGATGTTGGGAAAGATGGAGGGCACAAGGAGAAGGGGACGACAGAGCACGAGATGGTGGGACAGTGTTCTCAAAGCTACCAGCATGAGTTTGACCAAACTGCGGGAGGCAGTGGAAGACAGGAGTGCCTGGCGTGCTCTGGTCCGTGGGGTCAACGAAGAGTCGGACACGACTAAACAACAACAACAAAATTTGCAAAGTGGAAATGATGCATTAAGGCAGGGGCGATCAGCCTTTTTGAGCCTGTGGGACACCGTTTGCAAACTGGGGGAAAGTATCAGGGGCAGCAAACACACACCACAGCCTGTCCTATTAGCTGCAACAGAATGGGTTGAATCTTACGTCTAAGGCAATTGTTTGAGGGGTTCCTATTGTTCTGGGAGAGGAGAGGAAACTCTGTTAGCCCCAGCAGTAGTTCAGGATCAGATAACGACCAAGAATTAGCAGCTGAAGCAGCCACAGAGATGTGCGCTGGTGACAAGCGTGCAAAACGCAAATATGACTTATCTTATCTAAAGTTTGGTTTCATTAGTGCTGGACCAGAAGATTTGCTGAAGCCACAAAATGTGCTTTATTCAGAGGCGCTGTCTGATGCTAGTATGAAACTGCTGATGCAACAATGAAACCATGACAAACACGAGATTTTTCCAGCTCTAGCGTGACCAAATGAAACAAAAGAAGAAGTGCCGTGGTGCACAACAGGATGCCTTCATCTGCCCCAGCTGCAGCAAAACATGTCTCTCCCCTATCGGTCTCTACGGCCACAGCAGGCGCTGTAAAATCTCCAAAGGTTTGACTTGACATCCCTGAATGCACACTCCTTCATTGTCTCCCCAGGCAGATGGATGCCAATAGCAAGAAGCCGCTTGTGAAAGTAGCTGCAAGAAATCCTGCTGTAACGAAAGCAACATTGGAAAAGCTAAGAAACCTCACCCCACAGCTGATTTGGCCACATGTTGCAGGCATGGTGAAAGCAGTCTAGGGAGGACATACGAAGGGTAAGATGTGTGTCATTCTTCTTTTGAACAATACCAGTCCCCAAATGTCAGAAAATGTGGATGAACAGTTAATCAAAACGTTGAAAACCAATGATGCAAATTTGCTCAGCCCTTACGATTTGTGTAAAGGTAAAGGGACCCCTGACCATTAGGTCCAGTCATGACCGACTCTGCCGGCGTACAGCTTCCAGGTCATGTGGCCAGCAGGACTAAGCCGCTTCTGGTGAGCCAGAGCAGTGCACGGAAACGCCGTTTACCTTCCCGCCAGAGCGGTACCTATTTATCTACTTGCACTTTGACGGGCTTCCGAACTGCTAGGTTGGCAGGAGCAGGGACAGAGCAACAGGAGCTCACCCCATCACGGGGATTCGAACCGCCGACTTTCTGATCGGCAAGTCCTAGGCTCTGTGGTTTGACACAGCGCTACCCGCGTCCTACGATTTGTGTACATTTCATTAATCCTGTCATTGTGGTTATTGAGGAAGGCTTTTTTACTCAGCAAAGAGCTGACAAAGGGAGAAGAATTTGAAGGAGCTGTGTATGTTTAGCCTGGAAAAGTGGAGACCAAAAGGAGATATGGTAGCCATCTTCAAATATCTGAAGGGCTTTCACATGGAAAATAATAATAATAATAATAATAATAATAATAATAATAATTATTATTATTTATATCCCACCCTCCCTAGCCAAAGCCGGGCTCAGAGCGGCTAACAACAGTAAAAATAGCACAGTTTACATAAAATCACAGTCAATTAATTGAAATACATTCTAAAATCAAGAGGGAGCAAGCTTCTTTTCTCCTGCTCTGGAGGGTAGGACTCAAACCCATGGCTTCAAGTCTAGAAAGGAGATTCCGACTAAAGACCAGGAAGAGCTTTCTGACATTAAGAGCTGTTTGACAGTGGAATGGACTCCCTCAGGAGGTGGCGGACTCTCCTTCCTTGGAGGTTTTTAAGCAGACGTTGGCTGGCAATGTGCCATGGATGCTTGAGTTGAGATTGCAGGGGGTTGGACTAGATGACCCTTGGGGTCCCAATTCTATGATTCTATGGGGCAGCACTTAGTAAGACTTTTGGGGATTCTTTAGTAATTAGGATTGGTTGACTTGTATTTTATTATTACAGTGGTACCTCGGGTTACAAACTTAATTTGTTCCGGAGGTCCATTCTTAACCTGAAACCGTTCTTAACCTGAGATACCACTTTAGCTAATGGGGACTCCCACTGCCACCGCAATTTCCGTTCTCATCCTAGGGTTCTCATCCAAGGTACTACTTCCCGGTTAGCAGAGTCTGTAACCCAAGGTACCACTATATTATTATTATTATTATTATTATTATTATTATTATTATTTCTACTACTACTACTACTACAGTGGTACCGGGCTAAGAACTTAATTCATTCTGGAGGTCTGTTCTTAACCTGAAACTGTTCTTAACCCGAGGTACTATTTCTGGGTTAGCAGAGTCTGAAGCATCTGTAACCTGAAGCGTATGTAACCCGAGGTACCATTGTATTATTATTATTATTATTATTATTATTAGTAGTAGTAGTAGTTAGTAGTAGTAGTATTTTATTCAATTTCTTTCTTACCTACCCAGAAACAAGATCAGGTAAATTCAGAACCCCAAAATGCAGAAATAAATTTGGCCAAGGAGAATCGGACCCCTGTCCTTTTGCATGCAGAAAAAACTGACGTGAAAAGTGATTCCCAGATGAAGAGCAGTTTTGCAAACCTCTCAGCTCCAAGGGGTTTCATCACGGAATAATCCAATAACAGCCTGTTATGTTTCATTAGCATCAGCATGTGACTGTAAAGAATCCCATACAATTAAATTTGCAAGAGGAGGCAATTAATGCTCTTGGAACGACTATTTAGCTGTAATTTCTATTGCCTTTCTAATTCAGAAGACTCAAAACATGGGAGAGGGAGATGGCATTTAACTAGACACAGGGGGCCAATAGGAGAGGGGGAATTCTCGAGTTCTTAAACAGAGGAATCACATACAGTGGTACCTTGGGCTAAGTACTTAATTCGTTCCGGAGGTCTGTTCTTAACCTGAAACTGTTCTTAACCCGAAGCACCACTTTAGCTAATGGGGCCTCCTGCTGCCGCCACGCCACCGGAGCACAATTTCTGTTCTTATCCTGAAGCAAAGTTCTTAACCCGAGGTGCTATTTCTGGGTTAGCGGAGTCTGTAACCTGAAGCGTATGTAACCTGAAATGTATGTAATCTGAGGTACCACTGTATTCCATTGCCCCTCTAGAAGCTGATTTAGCATATGGCGCCGGGTGGCGCTGTGGGTTAAACCACAGAGCCTAGGGCTTGTCGATCAGAAGGTTGGCGGTTCGAATCCCCGCAACGGGGTGAGCTCCCGTTGCTTGGTCCCTGCTCCTGCCAACCCAGCAGTTCAAAAGCACAAAGTGGAAGTAGATAAATAGGTACCGCTCCAGTGGGAAGGTAAATGGCGTTTCCGTGCGCTGCTCTGGTTCGCCAGAAGTGGCTTAGTCATGCTGGCCACATGACCTGGAAGCTGTATGCCGGCTCCCTCGGCCAGTAAAGCGAGATGAGCGCCGCAACCCGAGTCGGCCACGACTTAACCTAATGGTCAGGGGTCCGTTTAGCTTTACCTTTAGCTACCTGGCACAGACCCAGGAGAGAAGGAAAGCAAGAAAACTGAATGAATGAACCACCTAGCAGAGGATACCCGACACCCTAGGAGGGCCTCCCCCAAAACTCTTACCAAATGGTGGCGTACAGGGGACCCATAAATCATATGAGTCGTAAGGGACACCAAGAGACATCTAGTCTAAGCCCCTGCAGTGTAGGAATCTCAGCTAAAGCACCCATGACAGATGGCCATCCAATCTCTCTTCCAAAGCCTCTGAATGCATGTTGGTGGGCAAAGGTAAGCGGCAAGATCTGTCCTTCTTCCAGTTTACTTTAAGCATCTTTTCCATCGCTGAGTTAGATGAGGGCTCTTCTTCCATTCTCGTCCAGATGTCACCAAGAATTCCAGAAGCGGGACATGGAAACGACAGCCCTGCCCGTCCCTCTGTTGCTAGTATTTGAGAAAACCTTGGGGTTCCATTGAGCTATAATGGTCCGCAGCATCTCTCCGTGGGCCGTCCACAAGAGAACTTCCGTACGGATATTCATTACAGTCGTAATTTGGTTGTTGAACTTAAATCCGTTCTGGGAGTCCGTTCGCGACTCCCGGAACCGTTCGAAAACCAAGGCGCGGCTTCCGATTGGCTGCAGGAGTTTCCTGCACTTGATCGGAAACCGCATTGGATGTTTGGCTTCCAAAGAATGTTCACAAACCAAAAGACTCACTTCCGGGTTTGAGGAGTTTGGGAGCCAAAACGTACGAGGACCAAGGGCATTTGAGAACCAAGGTACCACTGAGGTGGATGATGGGTCAAATTGTGTTCAAGCAGGAGGGAAAATGAGACATAAACAGACAGGCATCCTTTTGAATGACTTTATTAACAACAATCTGGTTTACAACGCTTCGAGTAAAAAGTTTTCTTTTGCTCCATTTTTGAATAAAAATTAAAATAGAACTCTGAATATAGATTTCCCCCATTATTTACATGAAATCATATATATATATATTTATATATATATTTATTTATATACAGAATACAATCTTGTACAGCAGAATTAACAACGTGCCTCGTTCTTTTGTGGACAGGAAGCATAAGGAGACAGGATTCTTCCCATCTTGCTCTCACCCGTCTCTTGGGATTTTCGCCTTCCGAAACACTCTCAACTCGGGCTGTTACGCATGCCATACATTTAAAGCACATCCCCCCACCCATCGGAAAAAAAATGCTGGGAACTGTAGTCCTCCACAGAGCTACAACTCCCAGCACCCTTAACCACAGTTCCAAGGCTGCTTTGGGGGAAGTCGTGTGCTTTATAAATGCATGGTGCATAATGCAGCCTTGATACTTCGATGCTGGTGTCGAACATTCACATCTGATGATGGGAGGCTTCCATCCTCCTGCTAGTAACAAGAAAAATAACAGGGCATGGACAGAAAAGTTTAATAATGCAAACGAATCCAATTCTTGTGTTTTCATAGAGCGCTGGGAGGGACCCCACGGGGTCATCTAAACCAACCCCCTGTAATGAAGGAATCACAGCTAAAGAATCTCTGACTGATGGCCATCAACCTCTGCTTTAAAATCTCCGATGAAGGAGAGTCCATCACCTCCTGAAGGAGCCCGTTCCATTTCAAACAGCATCCGAGTCGGGAACAAGAGCTAAAAGCACACAGGCCCTTTAAAAAGCCTGGGATCCTTCTAATCAGCTGCCTGAGAGGAGGAAGGGCTAGATTCAATGCGCCCAACTCCCCCATCCCTTCCAAAAGAGCTGCATATTGGGATGTTGGCTTTTAAGAAAAAGTGATGCTCCTGTAGCCCCACATGGTTACACATGTGCTCTGCTGGAGTGGAGCAAGCAGGCTGCCTGGGGCTGGAGGCAGGTCTGGAGAAAAGGGGGGGGGTGCGGTGGGTGCGGTCCGTCCTGGGTGTCACCACTGGGTCACCACGCATCTCCCCTGGGAGTGACGCAGTGGCTTGGGTGCCTGAAAGCTCCACGTTGCCCAAACGGTTTGCCTGCTGCCTCCCCACCAGCTGTAGGGTGGCTGAGTGGGAGGAGGCAGGCAGATTCTGGAGGCCCTGGGGTGTGTCCTGTCCCTATGGGCGGCTCGCCCCATGTGCCCGAGCAGCTTCCTCCGCCACTGGTTGTAGGAGTCGGGGAAGCGGGTGTCCCTCAATGCTCTGCGGTGCAAAATGGTTTGTACGATTTGGACCCTTAATCTTGCACAGTGGTTGGAAACTAGGGATGGCCGGGCCCGTCCATTTCAGCTTCTCTCAATTTTTTTCTCGCACTTTTAACACATCAGTTGGTGATTTGAGTCCTCCTGAAAAATCCGTCCTGCCGACTTCTTCCCTATGCAGTGTAGCACACATTTTTTTGCAATGCAACCGTGAACCAGTTTTGTGAGCTTTCCTTCTCATTTATGCACACTTCAACTCAGCGCATGCATTTCTGTACACAATTATTCGGCCAGGGAAATTGCACTGCAAGGATCAGGCCCAAATGACAGCTGCCCTGCCTTCAAGACCCCTCTTTCCCCTGTCAAGCGAAGTCATTCAAAATGGTGCTCTCGTGTGTGCTTTAGAATAGTGGATATTGGTTGCCGAGAACAGCAAATCAACACACAAAATAACCCCGGCGCTTACAGTGACGGAAAAGCAAGCTTGATTTGAGATAGCGAGAGTCACCCTCGTCATCTCATTTCTTTTCTGCCAGAGGTTCTCTACTGCAAAGTCCAGCCCTTGCGAGCTTACGCACATCCCTTTTCTATGCCGCAAATGTTCTGGGTGGGTATTTTTCTTCTTTTAGCTGTGCTATAGTGCAAAAGTGCCCAACATTGGGGAAAGCATGGTAGAACAACTCATGAAGCAGAATGGTATGCGTATGGTTTGGTGTAAATCCATCATTAATGCAATCTGAATGAATCAGGGACAAGTTGCAGAACACATCTGCAACCACCCTCCCCCAAAAAACCCGAACAAACAAAAAAACCATCCATCTGGAGGGATCCTCTGCCTATCACTCCGTATCTTACCCCTTTACCTGACTCTCTTTGAGGCTCATAATCTCTCAGGAACCTGAAGCATTGCAGCCCTTATATAGCCCCACCCCAATGCCCCAGCTGCCTCGTGAGCAAGCAGCCAGGTTGCCAGCTTCTTCCCCACGATATATATTTTATCAGTGCTTCCGAATGCAAAGGGGTTCAGGGTCGGGAGATCCAGGCGCAACCTTGGAACGAAAGTCACAGAGAAGGGAAGGTGGCAAGCGGCGTGGTCAGTTGGCGTACTGGGCATAGAAAGCCAGTTTGACTCGCTCAATCTGGTGGCACAGCTTGATGGCAGGACCGAGTTTGAGGTCCATGCACTCCTGGACGGTCGGCAGGGTCAGCAAGAGGAGAGCTTGGCCATCAATGTCCTGCAGAAAGGAGAGGAAACATTCGTGATTTTTTATTTTTTAAAATATATGCTGCAATTTCAAAAAATTGTGGCACAGGAGCATGCCAGGCAGTAATCACACCCTTCAAAGTTGGAGTTAAAGGCTGGGCTGGATGAATCCCATGCCGGAATTAAGATTGCCGGAAGAAATATCAACAACCTCAGATATGCAGATGACACAACCTTGATGGCAGAAAGTGAGGAGGAATTCAAGAACCTTTTAATGAGGGTGAAAGAGGAGAGTGCAAAATATAGTCTGAAGCTCAGCATCAAAAAAACTAAGATCATGGCCACTGGTCCCATCGCCTCTTGGCAAATAGAAGGGGAAGAAATGGAGGCAATGAGAGATTTTACTTTCTTGGGCTCCATGATCATGGCAGATGGTGACAGCAGCCACGAAATTAAAAGACACCTGCTTCTTGGGAGAAAAGCTGACAAACCTAGACAGCATCTTAAAAAGCAGAGACATCACCTTGTCGACAAAGGTCCGTATAGTTAAGCTATGGTTTTCCCAGGAGTGATGTATGGAAGTGAGAGCTGGACCATAAAGAAGGCTGATCACTGAAGAATTGATGCTTTTGAACTGTGGTGCTGGAGGAGACTCTTGAGAGTCCCATGGACTGCAAGAAGATCCAACCTATCCATTCTGAAGGAAATCAGCCCTGAGTGCTCACTGGAAGGACAGATCGTGAAGCTGAGGCTCCAGTACTTTTGCTACCTCATGAGAAGAGAAGACTCCCGGGAAAAGACCCTCATGTTGGGAAACATGGAGGGCACAAGGAGAAGGGGACAACAGAGGACGAGATGGTTGGACAGTGTTCTCGAAGCTACCAGCATGAGTTTGACCAAACTGCGGGAAGCAGTGGAAGACAGGAGGGCCTGGCGTGCTCTGGTCCATGGGGTCATGAAGAGTCGGACACGACTAAACGGCAAAATTTATTAGCAAAAATGCATAGCAGCTCACTCCCAGCTGTGTTACTCCGTGAAAATCGAGTTGCTGACACTGAAAGTCCCCTCCTCTCTCCAGGGCTTTCCCCGGGCGACTAGAGACTATGCCTGTGTACAGCCAACCTCTTCTCCTCCCTTTTCAGACCTCTTCTGGTTCTGGGAGCTGCCAGGGGGAGGGAGGAGAGCTTGTTGCAGCAGCAGGAGGCATCACAAGCAAAATGAGCGCAGGAGGTCAGACCTTGGGATGGGGGTGGGAATTATGTTCAGTGGAAATTACGATCTGGATTCGACTCTTAGCCCTGACCAGAAGAAGCGGTAGAATGAAGTACGGCCCACCTGCTCCTGAAATATTTTGGCAAGAGGGGCACAGTCAGTCAGCTTGATGAACTTCACCACGTCCGTGACAGTCCATTCCAACGGGTTGCTCTCCAGCACAAGCTTCTGTTCCGGCTCTGGCTTCATCACCTAAGAGGGCAAATAAATATATAAAAATAGAATCGCAGAAATGGATGAGATCCTGTGGCTTATCTAACCCAGTCTCCTGCATAATAATAATAATAATAATAATTTATTCATACCCCACCCATCTGGCAGGGTTTCCCCAGCTACTTTGGGTGGCTTCCAACAAAACACTAAAATACAATAACCTATTAAACATTAAAAGCTTCCCTAAACAGGGCTGCCTTCAGATGTCTTCAAAAAGTTTGGGAGTTATTTTTCTCTTTGACATCTGGTGGGAGGGCGTTCCACAGGGTGGGTGCCACTACTGAGAAGGCCCTCTGCCTGGTTCCCTGTAACTTGGCTATTTGCAGTGAGGGAACTGCCAGAAGGCCGTCGGCGCTGGACCTCAGTGTCCGGGCAGAACGATGGAGATGGAGACGCTCCTTCAGGTATACTGGACCGAGGCCATTTAGGGCTTTAAAGGTCAGCACCAACACTTTGAATTGTGCTCGGAAACGTACTGGGAGCCAATCTAGGTCTTTCAAGACCGGTGTTATGTGGTCTCGGCGGCCGGTTCCAGTCACCAGTCTAGCTGCCGCATTCTGGATTAGTTGTAGTTTCCGGGTCACCTTCAAAGGTAGCCCCATGTAGTGCACATTGCAGGAGTCCAAGCGGGAGTCTTGCTGCAGTTATTAAACTGCTCCAGTAGCAACCGGAGCACGCCAGAAGCATTGGTGACACGAGAAAGCGGTCCAAAACCTCACCTGTCTGAACCGAGCCCTTTTCTGCCCTTTGGCGCACAAGACAGCCAAGGTTTTCCGGGCTCGCCTGCTCCTCCCGCTG
The DNA here is from genome assembly GCF_951804945.1 of Podarcis cretensis. Taxonomy (NCBI): domain Eukaryota; kingdom Metazoa; phylum Chordata; class Lepidosauria; order Squamata; family Lacertidae; genus Podarcis; species Podarcis cretensis. The sequence continues at coordinate 9,485,607 of NC_137179.1, forward strand.
CGAGAGACTCGGTCCAGGTCAGCACTGCTGCGCAGCCTCATTGTGCTCGCAGGTTTGGCTGGAGGCAGCTCGGCCGAGGAGACGTCTGTCTGGTCATCTTGTAGCTCTGGGCTGGTCTCTTCACTCCATGTCTCGTCGTCCAGGGCCTCGGGTTCCTCCTCGTCGCTTTCCTGCAGAGAGTTGGGTTTCCACAGGGGTCAAAGACATGAACGGCAATGAAACTGAGGTAATATGAACTGGGTGGATGGTGCTGTTTAAGCAGCCCTGAATTCATGAGTTATCAGGACTGTATGTTTTTGTGGGGGAAAGAGGAAGCTGAGCGAAGGTTGTTCCCCAAATAATACTTACTTCATAACAAATTTTATAATTGTTTTCATTCTTGGAATCTAATTAAAAGCCATTTGGACATGTAAGTGGTTTATAAACTAGATAATAAGTCACAAAGTTTGATAATTGCTTCGGTTTCTTATTTCCCCAACTTAAAGTCCAGTTTGCCCATTTCCACTTATTCACGATAAAATTATGCACAAAAATAATCACATGCATTTTTGGTGCTGATTTCTCCAAATATGCACATTTTTGTGTGTGCAATCATGGCCGATATATTCATTTCTTAAAGCTACCTGTTGCCTCCGTCAAATTTAATGTGGCTCTGTAGGTTGATTTAACCAATAAACACATTCTCATGCACACTTTATTCTTGGAGAAGTGCATTGCCATTTTTCTAGGTGTGTGAATCTTGCAGGGTAGTTTTGTTCCTGTCTGCTTACTGCTTTAGGAACTGCAAATCTGGCAGGCTTGCAAAAGCTATCTTATCAGGGAAAGGCCCTAGCACTTTCCATGATATGCCAGCTTTCTACTAGCAGGGAGAAATAGTTTAAAAGACAAAAGAATGAGAAATCATTCCTGAAATTGCACCTTCCCCTCTACCTCCTCAAGGCTCTATCAACTCATGTTCCACTGACAATTTGCTTTTGAAAGAAATAAGATTTTTTAATCCAAAAATTCACCTCCGCGGATTCCGCTAGGTCTGTTATAGATGGCTGACTCTTCTTTTGCGCTGGACTGGGCTTCTGAATCTTCCTGCGCCTAGATGGCTTGCCATGTCTGCTCTCCAGGCTGCGGCTGTTTTCTCCAGCTGCAGCCTTGATGACTTTCCTCCTCTTTCCACAATAATAAGCTGGAGTGGAAGACGAACATAAAAATACACCTGGTTAGTCGCTGAACTAACCAAAGCCTATAGAGCTAATTTAGGCAACAACGGCAGGGGGATAATACTATACTCTCACGATTTCGGGACATTCCTTAGCAGTTGACTGAGACTAAATGGCTGATCGGTGCTAAACAGCTCTTTAGTGCTAGGGACGTGCAAAAGGTTCAACCGTTCATTCCACTACAGTGGATGCTTGAGTTGTGAATGTGATCTGTGCGGGAAGCACGTTCGCAACCCGCAATGTCTGCAACCCGCAGCGCCGTGTCTATGCATGCGCGGGTTGCAATTCGGCACTTCTGCGCATGCACAAGTGCTGAAACCCGGAAGTAACACATCAAGGTACTTCTGGGTTCGGCGCGGTGCGCAACCCGAAATCGCACAACCCAAAGCATCTGTATGACTGTACTTAGTCATCCTAACCTGTGTTCATTGTCACCTGTGGCCCTTCAGATGTTGTTTGTGATGGGAATCTGTCAGAGGATATATTATTTAATCCTCTACAGAGGATGCAAATTAATTAATAAGGGTGAGGTGGGGTGGCTGGTGCCTATTATAAAACCACAGGGCTTGCACATTCCAGAGTTTAAATCCCATCGTTAAGGCAGATTAAATGAGCATAAGAATAGGTTATTAAACCTTCGTTCATTGTGTTCCAGCTGCCTGAGGTGGCTGGCTCCCTTCCTAACCCTCATGCAATGAAAGAGACCACACTCCGAAGTAAGTTTAAAAAGGCTGTACTTACTTAATCCGAGGTCACGGTCATGCATTAGCCTTTGTGCAACAATAAGAAATGCAGGCAAATGTTCTTGGGTAGTAAAATATAGTAAAGGCAGCCTCAGACACACTCCTGAGGCAGAGAGCTAAGGTGAGGCATTTCTGCCTCTGCTGCTTGCAGAGTAAATAGGGAGAGAGAATGAGAGAGGCAGAGAGAGAGAAGGAACAGGAAACAAGCCTTCCTCCCTCTCAGGAGAAGAGGGGATGTGACATCACCGAACCTACTCTAGCAAATTAGAACTCTGTGGACCTTAACCCCTTCATATACTAACTAGCATGGCTAGGTTTGACTGCAGATGTCCACAGATGAACCTCGGCTCTCTCCTGTTCCAGGCAACTTGGCCAACAGTCAGGGATGTTGGGAGGGTTACATCTGAAGGGTCACAGGTTCCTCACACCTGCTTAGCTTCTTCCCACTCTTTGGCTTTTACGGAAAGGGGTCATCTTTCCTCTTTCTGAACACGAAACGTTCCATCTGTCCCCAAAGATAACTGGGCAAGTTGGCAGGAAACTTCCACGAGCCAATGCAGTTCCATCATACTCACTATATTTCGTTTTGGTGTGAACGGAGCAGTTTTCCGGGCAGGCTTCAGTAACTGGGATGGGGCTGAATAAATTCGGGCAGCATTCCAGCTTAGCGCAAACTCTCCGGCAGAAATCCAGGACTTGATCAGATGTGCGGACAATCTTGACTGTGGCCCTGTAGGTTTTGCCTCTGTACCTGTGCGGGTGGGTTGTCACAACACGGCAAACGTTAGACAGGTCACGGGCCCAGGTAGCTCGGCACCTGCCTACACTGGCTGGCAGCGACTCTCCAGGGTTCAATCTTTGGAATCAAACTTTGTGGGCAAGGGTACAGCATTTTGCAAGCAGCAACGGATCAGCTGGCTGCTGGTGGATGCAAAGCCCGGTTGCTGCAAACCCCCTTATGGTCCAGCCTTATCTATCTATCTATCTATCTATCTATCTATCTATCTAAAGCAGTTACATCCCCCTCTTCAGCCAAAAAGACTCCCAGAGCAGCTTAAATACAGTCAAAAAAAAGACAGTCCCTGCATGCAGGCTCACAATCTTAAAAATTAAAATGAAAAAATGCAAGGCACAAGGGGAAAATGACAGAGTGGGGAAGAGGAAAATCGAAATCTGACATCACACGTGACATCAGGTGAATATTGTTTAACACCATGGGTGTCCATTCAACCCCTTAGAGAACTTGCCCTGTTACAGGTGCCACATAATATTCTGTATGTGGCAGAAATTGATCTTGCAATGTGGCAGCACCCTCTGGAACTCCCCGCCTACTGAAATCAGACCGATTACTTCGCTGGACTCTTTTTGGCGCCTCCTTAAAACATTTTTTGTTTAGGCAACCCTACCCAGACATGTAGAATGTTGACATGCGTTTTAATCTGCTTTTAGATTATTGCTGATTCTAATTTTTGAACATAGGGTTGGAGTTTTTACTATGTGCGGGTGTTTTTTTTTTAACTGACCATTTGTTATATTATTTGTTCCAGAATGAAGAGTGGTATACAAATTTACTAAATAAATACATAAAATCTATACAAGCTTGGCTTTATGAGCTGAAATCTTCAAAATGTAAACCTTGCGTGAGCCGAGAGTCGACTGTATACAAATGTTGTGAGATGGGCAAACGATTTACGCATTGCAGAGTGTTGAACTAGATAGCTCTTGTGGTCTCTTCCAATTCTATGCAATATATAGGGACGCGGGTGGCGCTGTGGGTTAAACCACAGAGCCTAGAACTTGCCGATCAGAAGGTTGCGGTTCGAATCCCCGCGATGGGGTAAGCTCCCGTTGCTTGGTCCCTGCTCCTGCCAACCTAGCAGTTCGAAAGCACGTCAAAGTGCAAGTAGATAAATAGGTACCGCTCTGGCGGGAAGGTAAACGGCGCTTCCGTGCGCTGCTCTGGTTCCCCAGAAGCGGCTTAGTCATGCTGGCCACATGACCCGGAAGCTGTACACCGGCTCCCTCGGCCAATAAAGCGAGATGAGTGGCGCAACCCCAGAGTCGGCCAAGACTGGACCTAAAGGTCAGGGGTCCCTTTACCTTTATGCAATATATAATCAAGGGAAGTGGACACAGCTTTGCAACAAAGCAGCAAACAAGCAAACAAACAGGTGCCTGGGCCAAATGGGGTGGTGTGGGGGCTGATTAAACTTGAGGGCTGAAGGTTCCCTACCACTGATTTTACAGCATGCAAGACTTCTCCGCCTTTTAGTAAAAAGACCACTAGATTGAATGATGTCACCCTGGATATCCATATTATTAACAGCATAATCGTTGCTCCAACAAGACTTTCATTTCGCCAGCTACCTTTGAGCAATAAAAAAACCCAACCCCCCACATCAGAAGCTATTAGCCGGCGGCGCTGCAAGACTTCAAAGTTCACTGGGCTTTGCGTCAATTGTAGCATTAAGGATTCCACAAGTAAAATCCATTTTGCTTTTCTAATTAAATGTATTACAACCGACGCTAAAGGGGCAAGGATCAAAGATTTCCAAAGTAATGACCCACTTAAGAGAACTTTGAAAGGGGGGACGGGGACCCACCACCAATCTTAGACAGCCAGAATGCCCAGATTGCCTTGTTCACAATAGGGATTTACAGCCAGCCCTGCTATCTCATTGCGTGCACATCCAAAGTAATGATGCGCAGAATGCAGAATTTCATGCAAAAGAAGCACAGACAATTTACAGTGGTGCCCCGCAAGACGAATGCCTCGCAAGACGAAAAACCCGCTAGACGAAAGGGTTTTCCGTTTTGGAGGCGCTTCGCAAAACGAATTTCTCTATGGGCTTGCTTCGCAAGACGAAATGTCTTGCGAGTTTTTCCGACTTTCCCCCCCTCCCCCCCTTTTTCTAAGCCGCTTATCAGCTGATCCGCTAAGCTGATAAGCTGCTAAAAGCCGCTAAGCTGCTAATAGCGCTAATCCGCTAAGCCGTCAATGGGCTTGCTTCGCAAGACGAAAAAACCGCTAGACGAAGAGAATCGCGGAACGGATTCTTTTCGTCTTGCGAGGCACCACTGTACATGTGGGTTTTTTTTTTTTAAAAAAAGCAAGTTCCCAGACCTTAAGGTAAAGGTAAAGGGACCCCTGACCATTAGATCCAGTCGTGACCGACTCTGGGGTTGCGGCGCTCATCTCGCTTTACTGCCGAGGGAGCCGGCGTACAGCTTCCGGGTCATGTGGCCAGCATGACTAAGCCGCTTCTGGCAAACCAGAGCAGCACACGGAAACGCCGTTTACCTTCCCGCTGGAGTGGTACCTATTTATCTACTTGCACTTTGACGTGCTTTCGAACTGCTAGGTTGGCAGGAGCAGGGACCGAGCAACAGGAACTCACCCCGTTGCGGGGATTCGAACCGCCGACCTTCTGATCGGCAAGTCCTAGGCTGTGTGGTTTAACCCACTGCGCCACCTGCGTCCCAGACCTTATGTTGGGGCAAACCAAAAAGGACACCAGATAACGCATTCATTAGAATAAATTGTGTCCAATAAACAGGAACACACAGTCTTCCAACAGTTAAGTAAGATAACTGTGCGAGGCGTGCTTATTTTTTGTTACTGTTTTTGACTGCCCTTCTGTGCAAACGTGGTATATAAAGTATATTTAAAAAATCTAAAAAGTGACGTGGGCAGAGGTAAGAAAATGTCCGTTAACATGCCTGCAAAATGCATCTGTTTTACAGTGGAATCTTTGTTTTCAAGCATCTTGGAAGCTGAACAATTTGAAACCCGAATGCTGAAAACCCGGAAGTGAATGCTTCTATTTTCTAAAGCGCGTCGGAATTCGAACGGTTTCCAAGGCGCATTTCTCCATTGAAATTGCTGGCCGCCCATTGCGCCTCAGTAGTAGAATGTTTCAGAAGTCGAACGGTCTTATGGAATGGATTACGTTCGAAAACCAAGGTTCCACTGTATTTCTGAATTCCAGAATTCCGTGTTGTGGAAATTCCAGAAATAACAACAAAACAACAACAACAACAACAACAACAACAACAACAATAATTTATAACTATAATCATAATAATAATTATATATTATTTGTATTTATTATTTGTTTCCCCAACCACTCTGGGCGGTTTCCAACAAAGACAAAAAATACACCTAAATGTCACACATTAAAAACTTCCCTGAACAGGGCTGCTTTCAGATGTCTTCTGAATGTCAAGTAGTTGTTTATCTCTTTGACATATGATGGGAGGGCGTTCCACAGTGCTGCCGCCATTACTGAGAAGGCCCTCTGCCTGGTTCCCTGTAGCTTTGCTTCTCGCAATGAGCGAACCGCCAGAAGGCCCTTGGTGCTGAATCTCAGCGTCCGGGCAGAATGATGGGGGTGGAGACGCTCCTTCAGGTATACTGGGCTGAGGCCGTTTAGGGCTTTAAAGGTCAACGCCAACACTTTGAATTGTGCTCGGAAACATACTGGGAGCCAATGTAGGTCTTTCAAGACTGGTGTTATGTGGTCCCGGCGGCTGCTCCCAGTCACCAGTCTAGCTGCCGCATTCTGGATTAGTTGTAGTTTCCGCGTAGAGCACATTGCAGTAGTCCAAGCGGGAGATAACCAGAGCATGCACCACTCTGGCGAGACAGTCTGAGGGCAGGTAGGGTCTCAGCCTGCGTACCAGGTGGAGCTGGTAGACAGCTGCCCTGGATACAGAATTGACCTGCGCCTCCATGGACAGCTGTGAGTCCAAAATGACTCCCTGGCTGCGCATCTGGTCCTTCAGGGCCACAGTTCCCCCATTCAGGATAATGAATGGATAATGAATACAATACAAATACACAATGCAAAACCAACCGGTGTAGATGGGAAGCATAGAGGAAGTTTTTGTGGGGTATAAAACACTCATGGATGGGTGCAGTCACATACATAACTACCACTGAAGCTTCCTTTGGGGTTCAAACCCTGGTCTCCAGGGACCTAGTCTGACGCTCTAACCGCTATGCCACACTGCTCTCAATCCCACCCTCCTGCGGCCACACCAGGGATGGATTCCAAACAAGCAGGATTGAGGGAGGATGGAAGCAAACAGGCCGGGCGTTTTCTCCAGCCTCATCACAGCAGAAAAGCAGACCCTCATCCCTGCTCAACGCCACCCCCAAGTTTAAAAGGGGGAAGCAAAAGGATCCCTTACTTTGCTTTGAGGGTCTCCTCCTGGAAATTCCATCTGGGGTCTTCAACATGCTGCAGCTCCCGCAACACACTCCCGGGTTTGTAAGCAGAGTTGATCACCATGCTCAGGACCTGCCCAAAGAAAGCAAAATGGAGGATGGAGGATACAGAGAGATTATAGCATTTGGGACTTCTTAGAATCATGGAAGGGACGTGGGTGGCGCTGTGGGTTAAACCACAGAGCCTAGGGCTTGCCGATCAGAAGGTTGGCGGTTTGAATCCCCACGACGGGGTGAGCTCCCGTTGCTCAGTCCCTGCTCCTGCCAACCTAGCAGTTCAAAAGCATGTCAAAGTGCAAGTAGATGAATAGGTACCACTCCGGCGGGAAGGTAAACGGCGTTTCTGTGCACTGCTCTGGTTCGCCAGAAGTGGCTTAGTCATGCTGGCCACATGACCGGGAAGCTGTACGCCAGCTTCCTCGGCCAATAAAGCGAGATGAGCGCCGCAACCCCAGAGTCGTCCAAGACTGGACCCAATGGCCAGGGGTCCCTTTACCTTTACCTTTAGAATCATGGAATGGAACTATTTGAAGAGCAACTGTAATCAACAAATTACGCTAGTAGGACTACAAGAAGTTTTGTAAGGAGGAATATATGAAATATTGCAAAGAATATAAAGAAGGGAGACATTAGTTATGATATTTAAATGTAATAGTGAAATTAAGAAATGTAAATTAAGTGGAAAAGATTGGAAAATTTTCAGATGAGATTCATGGAAGTAAAAAAAAAACCTGTATAAGATATAAAAGTATGTTTTATATTTGTTGAAAATGATATGTTTAAAAAAATTAATAAAAATATATATTAAAAAAAAGAATCATGGAATGGCCGAGTTGGAAAGGTCAATCTTCCTTCTGTTTCTGCATTAATCCACCCAAAGATTAATATTGAGTTGGATATTTATATATGCCTTTTTAGACACATTTCATCCCCAAATACAATTCTTTTAAAATGCAGTTTGGTGCACTTTTTGAGCCGAGAACAGTATTGCATGATGACGGTTTCTAGACTGCCCTTCACCCGAGGATCGCAGGGTGGTTTACAATATAAAACCACAAAAATGCATAACATTTTTAAACAAAAACATTAACACACACACGCCCAACACATTTTAAAAGGCCATGGATTATTTAATTAGCCGACGGCCTGAGAGAAAAGATTTTTTGAGAGCAATGAAGGATCCATAAGGAAAATCATGTTGTTTCAGTCCAGGAGATGCAAATTAATTTGGATAAAAAGGCCGACCAAACGAAACACAGTGGGTGGAGCATGAGATTCTTTCTCTCAATGTCGTGGGTTCATTGAGGGGGTTGTCGTGCATTGCAGGGGGTTGGAATAGATGACCCTTGTGGTCCCTATGAATTTCGGCCCCATCCCTTCAACACAACCCTCACCTCTTTAAGAACCAGCACGCACTTGCCCGGGCCAACAGACTGAGGCAGCTCGGCCAATCTTCCTTTGTTCAGGTGTGGTCCTGAGAAACAGCGGTGATTGATGAACAGCGCAGGGCAGCTGTATCTCCCATTGATGGTACCTGCAGAGAAGAAGCACATGGTCCAACATTCCTCCTGCATCCTCACTGAGCAACTTTTTCTCTCTTCTAGCTACCATCCGAGACCATATAACACCGGTCTTGAAAGACCTACACTGGCTCCCAGTACATTTCCGAACACAAGGAGCGTCTCCACCCCCATCGTTCAGCCCGGACACTGAGGTCCAGCGCTGAGGGCCATCTGGCGGTTCCCTCATTGCGAGAAGAGAGGTTACAGGGAACAAGACAGAGGGCCTTCTCGGTAGTGGCACCCGCCCTGTGGAACGCCCTCCCATCAGATGTCAAAGAGAAAAACAACTACAGTGGTACCTCGGGTTACATACACTTCAGGTTACATACGCTTCAGGTTACAGACTCCGCTAACCCAGAAATAGTGCTTCAGGTTAAGAACTTTGCTTCAGGATGAGAACAGAAATCGTGCTCCGGTGGCGTGGCGGCAGCGGGAGGCCCCATTAGCTAAAGTGGTGCTTCAGGTTAAGAACAGTTTCAGGTTAAGAACGGACCTCCGAAACGAATTAAGTACTTAACCCGAGGTACCACTGTACTAGACTTTCAGAAGACATCTGAAGGCAGCCCTCTTTAGGGAAGCTTTTAATGTTTAATAGGTTATTGTATTTTAATATTCTGTTGGAAGCCGCCCAGAGTGGCTAGGGAAACCCAGCTAGATGGGTGGGGTATAAGTAATAAATTGTTGTTGTTGTTGTTGTTATCATCATCATCATCATCATCATCCAGCATATTGGAATGAAGAACAAGCAACTAGGATTGCCAATCTGGAGCCCGTGGGACCACTGTCCCACCCCCAGTAACTCCTACAGTGCCCTTGAAAGGCCTCAGGAAATATCCCCTCCAAAATGTACCAGCAACTGTTTGCTATTCCTTTTTGCACTGGCTCAGCTTCTCCTACATTGAAGACACCCCCTTAAATACACCCACATTTCACTGGATGCCAGAATTACACACACTCCCTCATGTCTGCTCTGAAAAGAGGTGCGAAAAGCTTCTCTCTCTGAGTGAGTGTGACAGGGGCTGTCCTCATAGCTGGGGCAGGTTGTGAAGTATGAATGCTGAATTGTGCACTGAAATGGAAAATAACTCTGTGTATGCTCTATTTGTCTACTGCTGGTTGGGGAAATTCCACTGAAATTAAGAAGAGCTCTCTGAGCACCTAAATCGGTTGATAACGAACATAAGATGTTCTCCGCTAGCTCTCAGCATGGTGCTTAACTTTAGATCACAGGAGAGGGTTATTCAGTTGCAAATCTCCATTGTGAAAGCCTCTGAGTCTTTCTCTGGGAGCCACATGGAGCAAAGGATGTGATTATGAGGTCTCTCCTGCATAGCAAAGAGCTCCAGGCTAATGGAGGCTGTGTGGAGAGAGGCAAACTTTTGATTTTAGTTCTGCTCGCAGCTATTTCAAATTTGCAAGAAGATGAACCTGTGCTGGACATGCACATGATATTACACGACTATTTGGATGCAACATTGATTATTATGTTTGAAGGAAGTTCTGTTAGTAAAGCTTTGAAACCATATTTTGGGTCTGGACAATTTTTTATTCCAAGAAGAGTCAGTTTTTATTCATCCAAGAGGAGTCATCCTATTGCTTCAAGTTGTGCAATATTAATATCTGCAATACAGGTGTTTGAGGGGGCAGATGTCTGCCCCATTTTGAGGTCCTAAAGGTAAAGGTAAAGGGACCCCTGACCATTAGGTCCAGTTGTGACCGACTCTGGGGTTGCGGCGCTCATCTCGTTTTATTGGCCGAGGGAGCCGGCGCACAGCTTCCGGGTCATGTGGCCAGCATGACTAAGCCACTTCTGGCGAAGCAGAGCAGCGCATGGAAACGTGTTTACCTGCCTGCCGGAGTGGTACCTATTTATCTACTTGTACTTTGACGTGCTTTCGAACTGCTAGGTTGGCAGGAGCAGGGACCGAGCAACGGGAGCTCATCCCATCGCAGGGATTCGAACTGCCGACCTTCTGATTGGCAAGTCCTAAGCTCTGTGGTTTAACCCACAGATTTAGCCACGAGTGCTAAATCTGAGGAGTGAGCCAAAATTAAAATGATAATTACGGGAACATTTAATGGTGGTACAGAGGTGCCCATAATGGTCAGGATTAATGTAAAGCACAGATGAAGAACCTTGCTGCTTCCCAGATGCTATAAGACTACAATTCCCATTATTCCTGACCATTGGCTATGCTGGCAGGGGACAATGGGATCTGTAGTCCAACAATGTCTAAAAGGCCACAAGTTCTCCAACCCTGCTATAATTGCTTCCATGCCCACAAGGTTCATTTAACAGCACCCAAGAAACTCACCTATTGCGTCTGTCTGTGGAAGCATGAATGGCTCGTGAATTTTTTTCTCCACAGGCTCTCCGTGTGGTAATCTGATGGATGACAAAAACCTACATTTAAATTCTGTGAAACCTGAAGATGGATCAGGGTTGCCTGACGCAAGACGTCATATTTATTCATTGCGGCCTCTCCACATTTCCAATGTTAAGGTTACGAGTTATGTTCCCTTATGTTATTATGATTATTTATTTTATCTGTATGGTGACAAACTGCACTTTCATAGCAAATCTAACAAGACACTCTGTAACATAAAAAAGTCAGCGCTACAATGACATCAGAAAAGACTGGTTTATGTTTTTTTTTTAATCATGTTTCAAGGGCCTGTCTACACAGTACCGTTTAAAAAAAGATGTCTTAAAGAAGGCAGGAACAAATCCCAGGAAGCTTCTAGTGGCCAGGAGTTCCGCACACTAAAAGCTTGGGTCCCTGGAACCCCAGGGACATGGAGGAGCACCGAAAACACCCCATCAACAGAAATCGGCAATCGAGGTGGAGCGTAAGGAATCAGGGCTTAAAGGTATGTTGGGCTTAAGTTGTTTAGGGAATTGTGAATTAACACAAGAGATGTGGGAGCCGGTTGAAGCTAAATCCTTCGAAGACAGAGGTCCTGTGGCTGGGACGGGAAGATATGGGATTGGGGGGGGGGGGCAACTCCCATCTCTTGCGGGGGCGCAATTAGTGCCAGCACCGTCCGTTAAGAGTTTGGGTGTAATCTTCGATACCTCCCTTTCCATGGAGGCGCAGATTGCAGCTATAACAAAGGCAGCATTTTTTCATCTCCGCCAAGCTAAGCAGTTGGCTCCTTACCTCTCTCGCCCCGACCTAGCCACTGTGATCCATGCGACGGTCATCTCCAGACTGGATTATTGTAACTCGCTCTACGTGGGGCTGCCCTTGAGACTGACCCAGAAACTCCAGCGGGTGCAGAATGCCACGGCAAGACTCCTATGGGGTCTTCGCTGCGAGATCACATTCATCCGGTGCTATACCAGCTGCACTGGCTCCCGGTGGAGTACAGGATCAAGTTTAAAGTGCTGGTTTTAACCTTTAAAGCCCTATACGGCCTAGGACCCTCGTACCTACGGGACCGCCTCTCCTGGTATGCCCCACAGAGAAACTTACGGTCTTCAAATAAAAACATCTTGAAGGTCCCAGGCCACAGAGAAGTTAGGGTGGCCTCAATTAGAGCCAGGGCTTTTTCGGCTGTGGCTCCAATCTGGTGGAACACTCTGTCACAAGAGACAAGGGCCCTGCAGGACTTGACATCTTTCCGCAGGGCCTGCAAGACAGAGCTGTTTCACCAGGCCTTTGGCCAGGGCACAGCCTGACTCCCTCCCTCGGCAATCTTCACGGAGCTCTGGCCCAATGGTTGCCAGTGGCTTGATTTGAATTAATTTTATAATGAATGATTTTAGAGTGTTGTTTGTGCTGTACTTTTGTACTGTTTTATTGTTGTTAGCCGCCCTGAGCCGGGCTTCGGCTGGGGAGGGCGGGATATAAATAAAATTTATTATTATTATTATTAAACATGTTCTGGTCACCAAATGGTAGACTGCCCCACCTTCCCTACCAAGGAGAGGCTCAAGTCCCTGTCACAAGGTGGGTAAAGGTAAAGGTAAAGGTAAAGGTAAAGGGATCCCTGACCATTAGGTCCAGTTGTGACCGACTCTGGAGTTGTGGCGCTTATCTCGCTTTACTGGCCAAGGGAGCCGGCGTAAAGCTTCCGGGTCATGTGGCCAGCATGACTAAGCCGCCCTCCCTTCAGATGTGAAGGAAATAAGTAGCTATCCTATCTTTAAAAGACATCTGAAGGCAGCCCTGTTCAGGGAAGTTTTTAATATTTAACACTGTATTGTTTTTAATCCTTGATTGGGAGCCGCCCAGAGTGGCTGGGGAAACTCAGCCAGATGGGTGGGGTATAAATAATAAATTATTATTATTATTATTATTTTACCTTCCCGCTGGAGCGGTACCTATTTGACGTGCTTTCGAACTCCTAGGTTGGCAGGAGCTGGGACTGAGCAACGGGAGCTCACCCCATCACGGGGATTCGAACCGCCGACCTTCTGATGAGCAAGCCCAAGAGGCTCTGTGGTTTAACCCACAGCGCCACCCGCGTCCCACAAGGTGGGTAGGGGGATCGAATTCTGCCCACCCACCCCGCCTGCCCATTCAGACACAACCAATACATGAGGGTTTTTTTTAGACATCCTCTTAAGATCTGCAGATGAAAACACGCAAACCTGTGCTCACCCAAGTCAGACAATGCGCATTCTAACCATGCGCACAGGCATCGTTTTAAGGAGAATATCTATGCACACCCTGTGCTGTAAGCTTCAGCACGACTGCCATTCGGCTTAGCTGCAAATCTTATTTATTATTTACATATTAAAGCTGCTGTGTTATTTACATTTTAAGTGCCTACTTACTGCTTTTCGGGCTGCACGACGGCAATCTTCCTCTTCCTTTGCACTGCAGAGCGAGAGAGCGAGAACAACACAATTTTGGTAATGCATGCTTGTAAATGTCTAACAGATTCTGTTCTTGGTGGGGAGGGGGGGGACTTCAAATCTGCAAGCAAGACCAGATTTCCTCCCCCCCCCCCCCCGGACATAATAACTGCTTTGTTGGATCGAATTAGAAGTTCATTTGGTCCCCAAACATAGCCAAGTAGACCTGATGGAGAAGTTTACAAGGCCAGCCCGACCCTCTACAAACTCCAAGTGTTTGGCACCCATATCAGGTTCTTCCTCTGAACATGGAAAATCAATGCAGCGGTTATGACAAACAGCTGTCAATTTTATTAACTGCACTGTGCTGGGCACGGATGGGGAAGCTGTGGCCCCTCCAGACGTTTTGTTAGACTTTGGTTAGCATTTCTATTCCACTCTTCGTTCAAAGAAGAGTAACGCCCTGCGGAACACCCTCCCACCAGATGTCAAAGAGAAGAACAACTACCAAACTTTTAGAGGACATCTGAAGGCAGCCCTGTTTAGGGAAGCTTTTAATGTTTAATAGGTTATTGCATTTTAGTGTTCTGTTGGAAGCCGCCCAGAGTGGCTGGGGAAACCCAGCCAGATGGGCGGGGTATAAGTAATAAATTATTATTATTACAGTAATACCTCCACGAATGTCTGCCTTGTCTAGCGTCCATTCCGGCAAACCCGGAAGTACCGGATCGGGTTACTTCTGGGTTTGCCGCTAGCGCAGAAGCGCTAAATCACGCTTTGCACATGTGCAGAAGCGCCAACCGCTCCGCTCGCGCAGACGCAGCACTTTGCCCTGCATCCTTTTCGACCGCAAAACAAGGTACGACTGTATTATTATTATTATTATTATTATTATTATTATTATTATTATTATTATTGCCTCTGCCTCTCCCCCCCCCAATCCTGGGAAATATATTTTGCTAAGGGTGCTGGGAGTTGTAGCTGTTTGCATGTACAGCCCCAGTAACATGGACACCCCTTTGGCATAACTGCACTGATATTAAATGCTGGCTTGCTTAACTGTGTGCGCGGCAAACAATTAGGCTTCAGCTTCATTAAGAAGCAGGCTGAATGACTCTCCACAGGATCACTCATCTTGCTTTTACAGGATCTGTACTTTAATAATAATAATACACCAACAATCTTATTACGCTGCTAGATTTTGCTCGCTTGATTACCCCTGGTGTCTTTATTCACTTAATGTATTAATAGCAATGAAGGCTGTGTACTGCTGCCTCTGTTGTGTTCTCCCAAATTGGGCATAGCTCCTTGATTTTAAAAGCCAAATGTGTTTTGCTCTGTAAGAAAACCTTCGTATTTTCCAACATGACCTGCAAATTTCTGTGCAAGGCTTGCCATTTGTTCCATTCTGTACTTTACATTCAACAGGCAAGCTATGTCCCATCCTGACCCACCAAACAGCAAACTAATAGAGTCCATAGTTCCTTCTCATCGTTTTCAACCACCTTAAAAGGTAAAGGGTAAAGGGACCCCTGACCATTAGGTCCAGTCGTGGCCGACTCTGGGGTTGCGGCGCTCATCTTGCTTTATTGGCCGAGGGAGCCGGTGTACTGCTTCCGGGTCATTTGGCCTGCATGACTAAGCCGCTTCTGGCGAACCAGAGCAGCACACAGAAACACCGTTTACCTTCCCGCCGGAGTGGTACCTATTTATCTACTTGCACTTTGACATGCTTTCAAACTGCTAGGTTGGCAGGAGCAGGGACCGAGCAATGGGAGCTCACCCCGTCGCGGGGATTCGAACTGCCAACATTCTGATCGGCAAGTCCTTGGCTCTGTGGTTTAACCCACAGCGCCACCTGTGTCCCTTTCAACCACCTTATCCCCCAACAATTAAAATACAGTTGTCAACCTGCTCCCATGAGATGATTTTTTTCTTTACTCAAGGAGTAGGCGTCTAGGGAAATGCAGCCCCACGGGGTCAAGCTAGGGTCGAGGTGAGAGATCCATATTTGGGGCTGCTGGAGAACTGGGCCCAAACGAACAAAAGGAATTTCAATAGGGACAAACGTCAAGTCCTACACTTAGGCAGGAAGAACCAGTTGCACAAATATAGGATGGAGGGGCACCTGACGTACTAGCAGTACAGTGGTACCTTGGTTCTCAAACGCCTTGGTACTCAAACAACTTGGAACCCAAACTCTGCAAACGCAGAAGTAAGTGTTCCGGATTGCAAACTTTTTTCAAAAGCTGAACTTGCTCTGTTTTGAGTGCCACGCTTCCAATTTGAGTGCCACACTTCCATTTTGAGTGTTATACTTCCAATTTGAGTGTTATGCTTCCGATTTGAGCGCCACACTTCTATTTTGAGTGCTACGCTGAGGGGTCTGTTTTTGCTATCTATTTTGCGTTTTTGTTTTTGCGGTTCTTTTTGTTTTGTTTTTGTGATTGTGTGGAACCCAGTTCAGCTACTGATTGATTGTGTGACTGCAGTACATTGTTTCTTGCTTTCATTTTATGGATCAATGGTCTCGTTAGATAGAAAAATTCATGTTAAATTGCTGTTTTAGGGGTTGTTTTTAAAAGTCTGGAACGGATTAATCCGTTTTGCATTGCTTTCTATGGGAAAGTGCGCCTTGGTTTTGGAACGCTTCGGTTTTGGAACAGACTTCCGGAACGGATTAAATTTGAGAACCAAGGTACCACTGTACATGTGAAAAGGATCTTGGGGTCTTTGTGGACCACAAGCTTAACATGAGTCAACAGGGTGATGCAGCAGCAAAAAAACCTAACCCTATTCTAGGCTGCATCAACAGAAGTGGGTTTTGCTGTGCCAGGTTCCCAACCAACTATAACTGCACAATTTGCGAGGGTTTGACTGCATTCCTCTCGAAAGCAGCAACAGCCCGGAAGCTCCCCGAATCTCTTCACGTTCCGCCAACTAAGGCCTAGCTGCTGAAACAACACAGTAAAGGTTAACAGCCCAAATTTTGCTCTTTCGTGTACTTACACACGGCTTTATGCGGCGTCGAGAGCTTGTAAGCATTCGCTTCACACCAGCCAACTGGGAATATGTTCATCGACTCCACATCGACGATGTATTCTGAAGCAGGCACCTGTGAACCTATAAAAGCAAATTTATTATGCCATTTGAAAGCCAGGAAGGCGGCAGCAGAAGTCGTCTCCTCCATCTCAAAAGGGTAAGACATGCAGCAAGGAATAATCTCTCTGTTCCAAAATATCCTTTCATCATATGAGGCCCTAAAGATAAACAAGGCTGCTGCATTTTAAAAATTCTGACATATATATATATATAAAGAGAGACAGAAAGTGCTAGCACAATAGCAATCAGGTTACATATACAGATGCCAACATCACAATACCGTATTTTTCCATGTATACAACGAGCTTCTTTGACCCAAAAAGGAGGCTCAAAATTTATACACGGGTAGTGCTGAGGGGCGACACGTGAATGGTTTTTTGGCGCGAGCCCGAGATTGTAAGTGGTGATTGGCTGCTTAATTGTTGGGGGGGGGTGTACCTAAAATCGCTCACCCACCAGAACACAGCACACAACCGCTCGTGTCACTTACAATTGCCACTTACAATTTTGGGCTTGCACTTCGTTCCGACAGCTGAGAGATTTTAGGCATCTCCCCCCCCACCCCCAACAATCAAGCGGCCAATCGCCGCTTATAATCTCAGGCCCAACTGGAAACAATTTAGCTGAAAATAACGCTGCTAAGGTGGTGGTGGGGGTTTGGGGGGAAGAGGAGACAAAGCAGGACAAGGGGGTGCAATGAACCCAGGTAAGAGATCAGCTCTGCAGCAAACACAGTTTCTCCGCCACCACTCGAGTCAGACAAAATGGCAGCTTCTTCTCCTTTAACGGCAACTAGGAAAAATACCCCCTAACTTGGCACAGTGGGGTGTGTGCTGACTCCTTCCTCCCCAGCTGAGATCTCCCCACCACAATTAAGATTAAACAAAGCCTTCTTTTCTTCTCTGCAAGTGAGTATCTTGCAGGTTTTCTTTTATCCAAAGTAAAATATCCCAGAAGTCTACATTGCACAACAGTTGACAGAAGGCTTCCTTGTGCTTCTTCCTTCAAGCCCAATTTCTACAGAATCCCGTGGGCACCAGTGAAGGCCTCTGAGGGCGTATGGGTGCCCATGGGTGCTCTGTTGCCGACCCATGCCCTAAGCCTATAAGGCCGCCACCGCACATTGAAAACTACAAAATATACAGTATTTTTTGCTCCGTAAGACGCACCTAGTTTTTGGAGGAGGATCTGATGGTGAATTTGGGGTGACCCAATGCAAAAATCCTGAGGATCCATGTGGATCCGTGCTTTGTAACCACATTTTTGCACCATTGCAGCCCCAAGAAACAGTCGATGTGTGATTTTCTTGGTGCAGGCTGTAGCCATGGACATGCTATGTGATCTGATGGTGAATTTGGGGTGACCCAATGTAAAAATCCTGAGGATCCATGGGCTTTTACCGCCCCCCCTTCAAGGCAGCCTCCGCTAGGTCTCTTATCTCTCTTTCGATCCCACCGATCAGCTGTTTCCTTTCAACACTCCCTTCCCTCTTGTTTGCCTTAGTTTCTTTTCCTTAGCTGGAGCAGTTTTTTGCTCCTCCTTCTCTTCTAATTTCTCTCCTTATTGCTTTAGTCTTCCTGTTTCCCTCCTTTGTAAGTTTGCTGTCTTTACCTCCCCCTCCTAGGCAGCCTCCTTTATCTCTAGCGTCCCTTATCTCTCTCCCTGATTGGCAAACAATACCAGCTTTGTTTCAACACCCACTTCCCTCTTTCAATTTGGCCAATTTGGACAATTTGGCTCCAGGGACCACGCATTCGCTCCATAAGATGCACAGACATTCCCCCTTACTTTTTAGGAAGATAAAAGTGCGTCATATGGAGCAAAAAACACGGTAATAGATATTCTAACTTACCTTCCAAGCGGAGCCACATTAACCTCCCTTTTACTGAGATGATGGAAGCCACACAGATTTCAGCCTGGTTCTTGGGGTTCACGGCCTCCAGTTTCATGTTTTTCGTAAAGCCTCGGCTGAAGGATACCTGAAAGAGACAGCCACATAGCCTTAGTTTTGTACCCTTTGGCCCCTGTGCAGATAGCAGCGCTTTGTCTAGTTTTCAGGACATTGACGGCGGCTTAAAAGAGGGCTGGATGCTCATCTTGAATACAGTGGTACCTCGGGTTACATACGCTTCAGGTTACAGACGCTTCAGGTTACAGACGCCGCTAACCCAGAAATATTACCTCGGGTTAAGAACTTTGCTTCAGGATGAGAACAGAAATCGTGCAGCGGTGGCGCAGCGGAAGCAGGAGGCCCCATTAGCTAAAGTGGTACCTCAGGTTAAGAACAGTTTCAGGTTAAGAACAGACCTCCGGAACGAATTAAGTTCTTAACCTGAGGTACCACTGTATGTCCATTCCCCTAACACTTCTGGTTCAACAGGTGTCCAATGTTTTCGGCGATAACTGCAATAACTGCAATTACGAATAACTAACCGAATGATTGAGATGTGTCAACGCTTCCAAGCACGAAATTTAAGTTTGATCTGAGAAGCTGGCCCTGGCCATACAATCGCTTGGCCTTTGTCACCCATGTAATATTTCCTCAACTGAACAAATGACGGAAATTGACACAATCCTCAAGTTGTTTTGTGGTGCTCATTTGATAGATATTGAGATTTACCTCGGATGGAGGGGGGGGGGGGAGAGAGAATGGATAAAAAATATTGATCCTGGACCATTGAAAGCACACCAGTTCCTACTGCATTCAGGCTAAGCAAAGCCATTAACTGTTGAGGGTCTGCAACCTGAACTTCGTTAATAAGACATTCATAAATCACTACCATGCAAGACCGCTTAAAAAGAGTGCAGAGATTAATGGGAACTGATTTAAAGAGGATCTCAAGCAGCTTGCTAAAGGGAAAATTGAGAGAGCCATGTTAGTCCCAAATCCAAAACTGTGTCCAAATAAGTAATATATATATAAATTATATCCACACGCCTGCCATAGTTGCCTTCACGTGATGGCTGTTACCAGAAGAACTTCAAGGGGAATTCCTGACCTTTTGAGCACCAGACATTTAAAACACTATTGCACCACTTTAAATAGCAATAATAATAATAATAATAATAATAATAATAATAATAATAATAATAATATATTATTTATACCCCGCCCATCTGGCTGAGTTTCCCCGCAAAGAATCCTGGGAAGTGTATTCCCCCCCCCCCATTTAAGGTGCTGAGGGTTGCTGGGAGACCCATATTTCCCTCCCAGAGCGCCGATTCCTCGTGGTCAAAATGTGACAGGTGAACATCATTGGTTTATCAACCAATCAATCCCTCTTCCCAGGGAACTCTGGGAACTGAAGTTCTGTGAGGGGAACAGGGGTCTCCTAGCAATTCTTAGCACCATTAAAGTTTTGAAGGGGTTTTTTTTTGGGGGGGTGCGTTGCTAGACCCCAATGCCAACAGCTTTGAGGCTTCCTTGGAATGCAAAGGTATTAGATATCGTAGCTCTATGCTCAATAACAGTTCTGATATAATAGAACAAAGTGTTCACTGAGGAGCTGTTAAGCATTATTTTATAGCACTATGGGTTTTTATTTAGGCTGTTAATTTTCCATGAATCATTTTGAGCAGAAATGTATTCGTGGAAAGTGTGGTATATATAAATAAACTGACGGTGACTAAGTGAGCAGCTGAATATTCTTTTAAAAAGGACATGCATTGATGTGGATGGAATAATCTGACCACTTTGGTTCCACTAAGTTTCTCATTTGTTCCAAGCGTCAAGTGCATTTTGCCCAGTTTCTTCACTGGTTTGTAAAAGTTTTACAAAACAAACAAACACACCGGCACAAAATTTCACAAGCATTTTGACCTTTCACATTTTGTCAAATAATGGACAGTTGTTTTAAAACACTCAAATCAGTTACCTTATTGCCTTGCAACATTGCTATGATGGATTAGACAGCAAAGCTACGCTGTGCACTTTATATTTGACAAAGCTACAGGTTTCTCTTGACGCAAACACTTCCTGCAAGTCATTTCCCCATAAATAATGCGTTTTTTCCATGTTAGTTTGCCCTAATACGCATTTCTGTGACCGTTCTTGGGTTGGCGAACTGCCTCACAAAATTATAAGAAGCGAGAATTTGGTCTGGGAAGTACAAATTAGGTGGGTGCTCACTGAAAGGTGAATGGACTCAAAATCTCTCTCCCGCAATCTTACTGTAAGAAATAGAAAGGAAGGAGCTTCTCAAGAACGGGCATAGATAATGCAGCCCAGCTTTACAGGACAGGAAAACTCAAGCTACGGGTGGCAAGGGAAGCAAGGAGTGAGAAAAAGAGGGTTTTTTAACCCTCAAATGAGAGGGAAATGATTATAGAATTCTAACAGCTGACCAAGAGAAGGCAAAACCTGAAGCTCACTGGTGAAGCGCCAGCCAATCATGTAGAACAGGCATCCCCAAACTCAGCCCTCCAGCTGTTTTGGGACTACAATTCCCATCATCCCTGACCACTGGTCCTGTTAGTTAGGGATGATGGGAGTTGTAGTCCCAAAACAGCTGGAGGGCCGAGTTTGGGGAGGCCAGATGTAGAAGCTCCCTGTTTCGATCTCTGACACCTGCAAGTGGGACTGGGAATGCCCCCTACACAAAGCCCAGGAGAGCTGCTGCCAGTCTGTGTAGACAGCACTGACCTGGATGGACTAGGTATAAGGAATCTTCCTATGTTTTCTACTCTGCTCTTATTTTTCCTCCAACTCCTCCTCGAAGGGGAACTCCACGCAACCCCACCCAGTTCCCGGTTCCATCCGCCGAGTTTCCAGTTGAAAAGGATGCTGGGAAGGAGGATCAGCAATGGTTCGTCTCTGCCTGGAGCTGTCCTTCAGAGGAGATGACACCAGGGCAATGGAGTCCAATGGACCAACTCGGTGTCAGGCAGTTTCCTGCGCTCAGTGAAACAAAATTTCCCAATGCTCCTGTTATGTACTGAGTCGAATAGGATCCAAACTGCAGCAGTCTGATTGGTCCTAGAACAATAGGATCCAAAAAGCAGCAGTCTGATTGGTCCTAGAACAATAGGATTCAGAATGCAGCAGTCTGATTGGTCCTAGAACAATGCAGCAGTATGATTGGTTGGCAGGAACCACCCAATCATGCTCCAGATTGAAGTGAATCCAGAACCTGATTGGCTTACAGTAGAATTCCGGAATTAGCCAATCATGTGCAGCCCATTGTGTAAATAATGTATATAAAGCAGATACTTTGAGGGGACTTTCATTCATTCCTCCTCACCACTATGAGCTGAATAAAGAGCATGAAATCACTTTGCGACTCTGGGTATATTTCAGCTCCCTAGCAGGGGTAACCAATGTGGTGGCCTGCAGATGTTGCTTGGGACTACATCTCCCATCATCCTTTTGGGCAGGGGCCATTCTACCTAGGGTTTATGGGGAAAGGAGTCCTGCTGAATCTAGGGAACATCACTTTGGTGGACCCCAGCCTCCGGGCTGCTTCCGGCCTCCCTATTTTGTCCACCGCATACATTTTCCCACCAGGCCAGAGGCTCAGATGCCCAGGAGGGGATGCTATGTTGTTGATGGGTTGTTTTTATTTTTAAAAAGATAAATGCTGCATTTCCTCCCCCTCCCCCTCATGGTTTAAGCAGTCCCTGTTGCTTAGTTCGTGGTGCTGAAAGGTGAAAACTAAGAACCAGAAAACGAGGAGGCCGGTGTGGGATTAGCAGATATAAAAGAAAAGCAGTCTGAAGATCTGGCTGCCCTTTCGAAGTCTGAAGGCACAGCTTGTGATCATTCATATCATTTGGGTCTTTAATCATATTTATGCCTCACCTTTCCTCCAAGGAGCTCAAAGAGGCATCAATTGTTCTCTTCCCATTTTATCATCCCACAACAACCCTGTGATGTAGGTTAGGCTGAGAGACCGTGACTGGGCCCCAAGGTCACGCAGAGGGTTTCACAGCTGAGCAGGGATTCGAACCCTGGTCTCCCCGGTCCTAGTCCAACACTCTAACCACTGCACCACAGTGGTCCTCACTAGATTTGGACACATGGGTTGCCTATATCAGTTTACATATCGATGGGATATTTGCATTGGTGTCAGAAGATGAAGTTTCCCCCCTTTCTTACGCCTGCAGCCAGCCAAAAAAATAAATAAAAATCTGTCTCAATTAAATCAATAAACCTTTTTAGAAAAGGAAAACGGTATCTTACATTTCTGAAGCAGAACTGGGGAGCTGCTTCAGTTCCACATTGCTTCTGGTAATCTGCCCAGTCGAAGTCCTGGCTAGAATAACCTGCAAGACAATGCATAAGAATATAAACAGGGCTTTATTTTTCAGCCTCAACTCGCCGGAACTCAATTTGGACACCTCTCAGGTAGGCGCCTTTGTTGTTATAAGAAAACAGAGGTGAGTTCTTGGTGAGTTCTGGCACCTCTTTTTTTCTAGCACTGAATAGAAGGACATAAGAAGGAGCATCTCCACCCCCATCGTTCAGCCCAGACACTGAGATCCAGCTCTGAGGGCCTTCTGGTGGTTGCCTCACTGAGAGAAGTGAAGTTACAGGGCCTTCTCTGTAGTGGCACCCACCCTCTGGAACGCCCTCCCATCAGATGTCAAACAGATAAATACTATATATGGCTTTTAGAAGACATCTGAAAGCAGTCCTGTATAGTGAAGTTTTTAATATTAGATGTTTTTCTGTGATTTAACATTAGGAAGAAATTCTTTACGGTAAAAGCAGTTTGGCAGCTTGGAAGGTGACGACTCTCCTTCCCTGGAGGTTTTTAAGCAGAGGTTGGACGGCCATCTGTCATGGATGCTTTAGCTGAGATTCCGGCATTGCAACAGGGGGTTGGACTAGATGACCCAGGGGTCCCTTTGCATTCTGCAGTTCTATGATTCTGGGTACCAAAAAGTTCCCACTGCCAAGGTCCCTTTGAAGAACGGCGGCTTGCCTCTTTGGCAGCTGGATCTGCTGCAGCCTCAAATCTCCAGCTGTCTTCACTGCTCTGTTCTTCCACCCATGCACTTACTGAAATTTTGGACTTTGGTCATGCCTGAGGTCAGCCCTTCTCCAACCGGGTGCAGTTCAGGTGCGTTGTACTACCTGAAGTATACCTGAAGGAGCATCTCCACCTCCATCGTTCTGCCCGGACATTGAGGTCCAGCGCCGAAGGCCTTCTGGCAGTTCCCTCACTGTGAGAAGTGAGATTACAGGGAACCAGGCAGAGGGCCTTCTTGGTGGTGGCACCTGCCCTGTGGAACACCCTCCCACCAGATGTCAAAGAGAAGAACAACTACCAAACTGTTAGAAGACATCTAAAGGCAGCCCTGTTTAGGGAAGCTTTTAATGTTTAATAGGTTATTGTATTTTAGTGTTTTGTTGGAAGCCGCCCAGAGTGGCTGGGGGGACCCAGCCAGATGGGTGGAGTATAAATAATAAATTATTATTATTATTATTATTATTATTATTATTATTATTATTACAACTCCCATCAACCTCAGGCAGCAGGTGTTAGAGGTTGGAGGCTAGCTGCCCTTTTATAACCAGCTAAATGTTTTATTAACTGCAGCGGCCCATGTTAAGATATCAGATGCCGGCAATAGCATGCAGTCAAGGAGCAGCGCATGATTACATTCGAGCGCATAGCTGAGCGTTCTCTGCAACGTGCTGTAATCCTTGAGCAAATGCTCCCTCCCCTTAAACAGCTCGTAAAAGGGCGCAATGGCTCTTAATGTTTAAGAAAGAAAGAAAAGAGGTCTATAAATCCAGCTTAGTAAATATAAGCAGTGCCAGCAGAGTGCTTACATTAGTTGGCAGTTAATGGAGATGCATTTGCTGGCTGGCACCAAACAGAGAGAGCACATGGGTCTATTTTTGGCCCCAGGGAAGCTGCACAATTCTTCTTCCAGTTGTTTAATAGCAGGGAAGGAATGTATATTAAATCTGCCTCCAGGCAAAAGGGGTAAATTCAATTTAGGAAAAACATGCAGTCTAATCTCTACCCGTCCCCAGAAAACCAGCCCCCAAAGTAGGCTGTGTTGGTATAATAAAGCAGAATTTATTTATTAATTGTGTTTAGGTGTCAGCTTGGAAAAATAAGGATGTCTTGAAAAATATTGTTGTGTCACCATTTCATAGAACCCTAGAACTGGAAGTTCAACTGCAATGAAACTATCTCTCTTGTTATTTATGACTTCCTTGTTTTGTATGTGGTGCGATGCAATACACTGCCATTGCACTTTTGGGTTGTTAAAAAGGTAAAGGGACCCCTGACCATTAGGTCCAGTCGTGACCGACTCTGGGGTTGTGGCGCTCATCTCGCTTTATTGGCCGAGGGAGCCGGCGTACAGCTTCCGGGTCATGTGGCCAGCATGACTAAGCCGCTTCTGGTGAACCAGAACAGTGCGTGGAAACGGCGTTTACCTTCCCGCTGGAGCGGTACCTATTTATCTATTTACACTTTGAAGTGGGTAATTTGCCTGAAAAATTTCTTTTTTGTAATGATGTAAGTGGGAGCGGGAGATGTGAGGGAGTCCAAAGAAGCGACAAAATTATGTTATGATATAAGTAATGTTGTTTAATATTTACGCATTTGTATTTAAAAAAACTTTAATAAATTTGCATTAAAAAAATAATAATATTTATCTATTTACACTTTGACGTGCTTTCGAACTGCTAGGTTGGCAGGAGCAGGGACCGAGCAACGGGAGCTCACCCCGTCACGGGGATTCAAACCGCTGACCTTCTGATCAGCAAGTCCTAGGCTCTGTGGTTTAACCCACAGCGCCACCTGCGTCCCTTATTTTGGGTTGTTAATAATGGTAATAAAGCTTATGGGGGGGGAAATAAATGCTTCTGCCCCCCATATATTATCCTCACAACAACCCTGTGAGGTAGGGTGGGTTAGACTTAGAGATACACTGAGTTAGGCTTAGAGATGATGCCAGGTTTCTCTAGCATTAAGCCAAAACTTGAACCACTATGCAAGGAGTCACCATTGCGGGTCTTTCCTGGTCCTCCTGAATGCCTTTCCCTTGCTGAAAGAGGCAATTCTGCAGTTGCTATTAAAACAGACTGTGGTGTGTGCTTGGTTGCGGTGTTCCTGTGGCGCCCAAAATAGCTTCTCCAATTTGTGATTGCAAAATGGCGTCCCCAAGAAAGGCTGGCGACTGCTGCAGTACACCATGCCAGTTCTCAAACATACAGTATTTTTCCGTGTATAAGACACCCCCATGTATAAGACGCCCCAAATTAAGAAATTAAGTTCTTTAGCTTTTCGGAGGAGTGGGGGAGGTCACTTCTGCCAATCGCTCACTCGCCTGCCCACCACTGCTGATCGCTTGCCACAGCCACTGCCGATCACACGCCTCGCCGCAGCTGCCAATTGTCTGCTCACCGCCACCAACAACCCACCCACCTACTTGCCGCAGCCGCCAATCACCTGCCCAATTGCCGCAGCCACAGCCAATCGCCAGCAGGCCTTGCCACAGCCACCAATCACCCGCCCAATCGCCACTGCCATTAATCGCACGTCCCCCCTCTGCATTCACTATCCGTGTATAAGAAGACACCCAATTTTTGCCTGATTTTTTCTTAGCAGGCCTCGGTACTGTATACCTGAAGGAGTGTCTCCACCCTCACCGTTCAGCCCGGAAACTGATATCCAGCGCCAAGGGCCTTCTGGCGGTTCCCTCATTGCGAGAAGTGAGGTTACAGAGAACCAGACAGAGGGCCTTCTCGGTAGTGGCACCCACCCTGTGGAACGCCCTCCCTTCAGATGTGAAGGAAATAAGCAGCTTTCCTATCTTTAAAAGCCATCTGAAGGCAGCCCTGTTCAGGAAAGTTTTTAATATTTAACGCTGTACTGTTTTTAACACTTGATTGGGAGCCACCGAGAGTGGCTGGGGAAACTCAGCCAGATGGGCGGGGTGGGAATAAATAAATAAATAAATAAATAAATAAATAAATAAATAAAAGCAAAAAGCATTGTCTTATACACGGAAAAATACAGTAAATATCTGGGAGCTTCATGGCTGAGTCCCTCTCTCCAGATTTAGCAGGCAGCATTTATAGGTTTCTTCCACGTCCTACGTCCTGGGTTACGCAACCCTGCAACCCACTATCAAAACCAGAACAAGCTGTGGGCTAGCCAGGGCACTGTAGCACTCTGAAAACCCAGGAAAGACTTTTTGCCCAGAGAGAGCTATATAAATATATACAGACCTTTGGGCGGTGTCAGGTGGACTCCGTTTTTAAGACACCACTGTACTGGCATGATCCCCAAGGAATCGGCATGGCAAATCATGGAGGCTGCGCTCCCTTCGGGACGGAGGTCGTCGATGGTTACTTGAACGAAATGGTTGTTAAAAACCTGGAGGGAACCAAACAATTCTGCATTAAGGAAAACCCTGCCATCGACACACACAGAACAAATGTGTTCAGGGACCAGCCTTGTGTTTTCCTTTCATTTTGCATGGAAAAATACTAGGTTTGGGATACTCATCAGCAAAAGTGGGTCTGCAATTTTCACACTTCAGGTCCGAAACGTACCTCACAGGGTTGTTGTGAGGATAAAATGGGGAGAGGGAGAACCACGTAAGACACCTGGAGTGCCTTGGAGGAAAAGGTGGGGTAGAAATGCAATATAATTAATAAATAAAGTGGGAGTGCTCTTTTTGGCTAAAGGAGAGTTTGTCAGAGTGTCCCCACCATTGAGGTTACCACTAATAACCTACCCTAGGACCTCACAGGAAAGGGAAAGTAAGAAATCTATTATTATTATTATTATTATTATTATTATTATTATTATTAGTGTTATGTACTGAAGTTCTCACCCTGGGCCAGCAGGGGGATACTGTAGATAGTTATGCAAATGAAGGATCGAAAAGTGACGTTCAGTGATTGGATAGTTTTAGAACGCTGCAACAGTTACAATTGTTCTGTAGCTCTATATAAGCAGGCTGGCTGAGCTCCTCAGTTTAGTTCTGTTCCAGCTTACAAAATAAAGAGCTGCTTTGGATAAATTGCTGTGCCGTCTGCTATGTCAACCCACAACTTAACAATTATTATTTTCCATCTGTGTTAGAATCACAGAATTTTAGAGTTGGAAGGGATCCAAGGGTCATCTAGTCCAACCCCCCGCCTTCCCCCATTTTAAATTTCTCACCTTTGATATTGTAGCGGGACAAATCCTACATGGATCTTTCATATCCACCGCCTCCAATTTCATGCCCACCGTGAACAGGTGGTTCCTCAAGTCGTCATGGTCCTATGAAACAAAAACAAATAAATCCAAGGCTTTTTCCCCGAAGCTCAGAAGGTGATTAGGTAAAAATGGTAAAGGACCCCAGATAATTAAGTCCGGTCAAAGGCGACTATGGGGTTGCGACGCTCATCTCACTTTCAGGCCGAGGGAGCTGGTGTTTGTCGACAGACAGCTTCCCGGGTCATGTGGCCAGCAGGACTAAACCGCGTCTGGCACAATGGGACACTGTAACGTAAACCAGAGCACATGGAAACGCCGTTTACCTTCCCGCCAGAGTGGTACCAATTTATCTACTTGCACTGGCGTGCTTTTGAACTGCTAGGTTGGCAGGCAGGGACAGAGCAACGGGAGCTCACTCCGTCGCAGGGATTCGAACCGCCAGCCTTCCGATCGGCAAGCCCAAGAGGCTCAGTGGAGTCCAAGTAGGGAGCAAGCACCATTTATATGAATTCCTGGGGTCTGGGTGCTCTTTGCAGCAGCAGTTGTGGGCCCACCATGGCTACATGGGCCTGGTATCTTCTGTTCTCCATTCTGCCTTAGTCACACCCCCTTTTGCTGGCATCCGTCAGTCTCGAGAGACAATGGAGTTCGCCTCCAGGGGTGAAGCCGAACCGCTGTGTTACTAAGGTAGCCATATTTTGAACAGCAAAAAAGAGGCCACATTTGCTAACTCCTACTTTTAAATACAGATCCCTTTGACGACTCTCATTTCAAATGCCCCTACTATATGTAGGCTATAGAAGCTGTGATAATATTCCTAGCCACAATGTTCTCAACTTTCAACAACTAAATAATATATACATGTTGCGCCCTCACTTGCCACATCAAAGTATTTGTGTGTGTGCGCAGAACAATTTATTAAACTGTTTAACATGTACATATGGGCTCTCCTTAAGGGCAGGGGGGATGTTAACTCTTGCCCTCCCAGACTCCTTCTCCAAGATCTTGTAGCTGAGCTAGCATCCTTTTAGTTCAGTCACAAGAGAAGGGATTTATACAGTATGTATAGCTAGTTTAAGACGCTTCTCTGTTGTGATTCTCTGCTGCAGACTAGCTTAGCCGGATATCTTAGGTCCGAGTCTAATGCAGTAGAAAAATTGGGTTACTGGAAGCAAAAAAACAACAACCCCCAGTCATTTTGCCAAATGTTAAAAATCTACCCAGACAGAAATATTATTCCTGAAAAAGAGGACGTGTCCTGGGTAAAGAGACTATATGGCAACCCTAGAAGTGACTTCCCCAAGGAGAAAGCCTGGGCAGTGTGTACTGTGGTCCAGATGACAAGACCCCCCCCCCGGCCTTGTTGGTGTAGTCCAAAGGAAAAAAGAGCAAGATGTTTTGCACCACCAGTTTGGCTGCAGGAATTGCTGGAAGGAGGCATAAAGTAAAGGTAAAGAGACCCCTGACCATTAGGTCCAGTCGTGACCGACTCTGGGGTTGCGGCGCTCATCTCGCTTTACTGGCCGAGGGAGCCGGTGTACAGCTTCCGGGTCATGCGGCCAGCATGACTAAGCCGCTTCTGGCGAACCAGAGCAGCGCACGGAAACACCGTTTACCTTCCCGCCAGAGCGGTACCTATTTATCTACTTGCACTTTGACGTGCTTTCGAACTGCTAGGTTGGCAGGAGCAGGGACCGAGCAACGGGAGCTAACCGCGTCGCAGGGATTCGAACTACCGACCTTCTGATTGGCAAGTCCTAGGCTCTGTGGTTTAACCCACAGTGCCACCCGCGTCAAATACTCCACTCCAGATCTGTGTAGAGTTTATTCCTGAGCATTTTCTCCTCCCAAAGACATCCCGCCAGGGCTTAGGATCAGGGTTTTCCTTCTCTTAGACGGGCTGCCTTCCCAGGGTGATGGGCCCCAGTTTAAAGCGAAGCGTGAGAAGGTGGCTTCAAAACGCTCCCTCCCAGCGAACCTTTTACCAGCCTGTCTCAGATTCAGAGGAATGAATGAGACGGCAAACATATGCTCCCTTTCAAGACGCCAATTAATCTACATAATTTCTGAAGGATACATTTCACTGGAGCGAACACAAAGCTTTTAATTGCTATTAGGCTCAAATTGACGCGCAGCCATGATGGATTGCTCTCTGAATTCCTTGGCGCACATCAGTGCCAGATAATACGACTTCTCTTTCTTTCTCTTTACTCTTGAGACAAAAAAGAAAGTAGGGCCTCATGGATCCCACATGGTGCATCAAACATAGGTCCTTTACGTTCAATACGACATAGCAGATATATGTGATTGTGTGATACTTAACCCCTCTTACCAATTTATACTTAAGAGACTTGAGGGCCAGTATAGTCTAGCGGTTAAAGGGCTGGACCAGGGGAAGGCAAACTAAGGCCCGGGGGCCGGATGCGGCCCAATCGTCTTCTCAATCCGGCCCCCAGATGGTCTGGGAATCAGTGTGTTTTTACAGGAGCAGAATGTGTCCTTTTATTTAAAATGCATCTCTGGGTTATTTGTGGGGCCTGCCGGGTGTTTTTACATGTGTAGAATGTGTCCTTTTATTTAAAATGCATCTCTGGGTTATTTGTGGGGCATAGGAATTCGTTCATATTTTTTTTATTCAAAATATAGTCTAGCCCCCCACAAGGTCTGAGGGATGGTGGACCGGCCCACAGCTGAAAAAGGTTGCTGAACCCTGAGCTGGGTGCAAATTTCCACTCGGCCAACCAGAGCTCACTGGGAGACCTCGGGCCAGTCACTGCCTCTCAGCCCAGCCTACCTTATAGGGTTGTTTTGAGGATAAAATAGGAAGGAGGGGATGTAAGTGGTCTTGCAGGGGGTTGGACTAGATGACCCTCAGGGTCCCTCCCAACCCTACCATTGTGTGATTCTATGATTCATCTGACTGGGTTTCCCCAGCCACTCTGTGGCATCTTTGCATCTCAAAGCTCCTAGGTTCATCTGTATAAACAAAGCGTTCTATGAAATACTCATGTAATATATAGACCAGACTTAGGTATAGTGGTACCTCAGGTTACATACGCTTCAGGTTACATAAGCTTTAGGTTACAGACTCCGCTAACCCAGAAATAGTACCTCGGGTTAAGAACTTTGCTTCAGGATGAGAAGAGAAATCGGGCTCCGGCGGCGCGGCAGCAGCAGGAGGCCCCATTAGCTAAAGTGGTGCTTCAGGTTAAGAACAGTTTCAGGTTAAGAACAGACCTCCAGAACTAATTAAGTACTTAACCCGAGGTACCACTGTAATTTAACTGATTGCAAATTAGATGATTCACCAGGGCGTTTGCTGGGCAATTAGCTAACCATTTATATTTATATTGTTTCTATATTCTGCTGAAAGCCACCCAGAGTGGCTGGGGAAACCCAGCCAGATCGGCAGGGTTTAATAATAATAATAATAATAATAATAATAATAATAATAATGCTATCCTAGTTGTTCTTTGGTGTTTCACCAGCTCGTTCTATGATTACTGATTGAAATACATTTGGTTTTTAAAAATTGTTCTCCTGCTTGGGGTCACTTTACGATGAAGGGTGGGCTAAAATGGTGTTTAGACAAAATGAAATAAATCAAGAATCCTTGCTTTCAAACGCTTAAGGCAGTAGTGGGCTGGTGGTGTCCCCAACCTTTCAGTGGGTCACATTTAAGTGAGTCTGCAGGACTCTGCAATTGAAAGGATTCGATTCCAGAAGCCACACATTTTGCGCTTCCGAACACAGCACCGACCCCTCTCCCCTCCAATTATGCGCCAATTTTGTGTGGTTTTACACCACTGGAAAACGACTGCTTTCCAACAGCCTGGTTTTCATCAAAAGGAAGAGGACCTCTTCCATCACTGACCTGCGTTGCAGCCATGACAGTATTCTTGATGCTAGTAATTCCACTCCCCATTCTTCACAGGAACCAAGTGTTTTTTGAAAGCAGGAGCAATAACACCCCCGCACCCCCACTCAGAGCTTATTGTAAAAGTGCTTGTAGGATAGAGTGCACTTGTTTGCAATTCATCACTTTCTCCTTTTATTAAACCTGCAGAATTTTCCATACCAATATATATCCTCACCGCAGGGGAAACTGAACTCACAAGCCAGGCGGCTCAAGGTGAGAATTTATTGCTTTGACAGGGCATAGCTGGCAAGAAACTCAAATCCAAACAAAAGTAAGAAGGGAAGGGAAGGCAAGATGCAGGAAACAGGATTTTTTGGGAAGCTACTGCCTTCTCTCCACAGAGTTGCATCTGACCCCTTCGCTACGAAGCTACTGGCAAATGCTGGCCCAGGTCTTTTGACACCTGAGATGTGCATTTTGAGAAGCCACCCTGTTCCTGAAACTGCTATTTAACTGTTTGTAAAACAGTGGATTTTAAATTGCTGGAAAGAAATACTGGCTGAGGTCTAGGGATGGAAGGGGGCAGGGAGCGTGGCCTGGATCAGATATTAAAGCGAATCCACCTAAATGTCAGGGCTGGAGCCAGCAGCAAAAATAAATAAATCTCTCAAGGCCAGTGAAGTTGGATCTTTATTCAAGGAAACAAACCACAGCTCAGGCCTAGTGGTCTCAGCAATGCTTTCGAGGAAGTCTTTCCCAGCATCACTCTCCTGGCTCTGAGCCTTCTTCCCATTGCCGGGGCGGGGTTTTCCCCCCCAACGGTGCCTCCCACAATCCCTCTGACTCCAGCCAGTCCAGGATACCAATTCACATTTTTCCAAAATAATACACAAACCGAAAACACAAAACCTTGGGGCAGATGTTGCAGTTCAGTGCATACAGTACCAGTGGCATAGCAGGGGTTGCCGGCACCCGGGGCAGGCAAGCTGCCAATGCGGATGGAATGTCCCTCCACCAGAGCCAAGCAGGGTCGTGTTGTGCCCCCTGCCAGCTCACATGGGGGGGGGGAGGGCTGGCGCCTGAGTGGGTTATGCCCTCCTCTCAAATTTTGTGCCTGCCCCCCCCCCCGCGCTACGCCACTGCACAGTACAAGCTAGATGGACCTACGGTCTGACATGGTGTTAGGAGGTTAGGCAAGCTTTCTCTCAGTGAAACGACAACACTAGGCATGGAAACGGCAAGATTATAAGTGCCCATTCTAGCCTACAGCCTCTCCCAACTTGGCGTCATCCAGTCACGTTGAACTACAACTCCCAACAACCCTGACCAGTCGTCTGGTGCTGATGGTCGTTGGAATCCACAGATCTGGAGGGCACCAAGTTGAGGACAGCTGTAGCCTGGAATTTGCAAAGATAGCTTCAACAGGCAACCCATGGAGGGACTGGCCCAGGGTTCAAAATGGCGGCAGCAGTAATAGAACTATGGAGAAAGTGGCATCAAGCTGGCAGTTTCCATGAAGCCCATTCCCCCATTCCTTTCTCCAAACAAAGATGGATGAGTCTGATACGAGAGTCAGGGGCCCAATACAGCGATGCCACCGAAATTCAAACCGGCTGTTGTTTCAGCTGAAAAGGGAATAACAGATCCTACCTTAAACACTTCCATAGGGAGGGGAAATTGTGCTGCCTCAATCAGGGCTTTATCCAGAGCAGAATGCCATTCAGACATAGTCTTCAGAGAACAGATTTCTAAAACAAACCACATCAGAAATCACATGGACGTTGAACCAGTGTGTATTAACATTCTGCAATGCTTCATTCAAGTTCTGGGTCTGCAAATACGTGGTTGGCATCCATCTGTCCCAAGACGCAATGGAGTGAGCCTCCAGGGGTGAAGTCAAACCGCCGCATTAGCAGCACCGAAGTGGCTTCCCTGTGGCGCAAGCCTGGGCAGAGTGTCTGGAAGGCCTGGACTGCCCAGGCGACAAGATCCTTGTCTTGGCATTGCTGGTGTGAGCCAAAAGAAAGCTGAGATAAATTTGGTACCAGCTTGGCTGCAGGAGTTGGCAAAAGGAGGCATACAAGGTGCCATCCTTAGGGAATCCACTGCAGATTTGTGTAGCGTTTATGCCTTAGCCTTTTCTTCTCCCAAAGATATCCCAAAAAGGAGAGGAAGTTTAGGAACAGAGTTTGCTTTCTCCTAGGTGGGCCACTTTACCGGGTTCTCGTTCTCTCCCTCTCTCTCTCTTTCTCACACACACACACACTCACTCACTCACTCATATAGGCCTCATTTGCACACCTGGTAGATTTAACCAGATTTGTCCCAACAGACCCACACAGCAACCTGCTTTTAAGCTGCCCTGAGGACTCAACTGATGACCGTGCTTTGCAAAGTACAAAAACCGTAAATCGAGGGGGCGGGAAAGTTCCGTTGGCTGCCTCACTCAGTGCTTTTAAGCAATTCACAGCGGGTTTTTCTTTAAACGCCTGTAAATCCATTCACAGGAGGAAAGTGAGATTAAAATAAAGCCTTTCCTTCTGGGGCAATCTCTTGCCTCACTGCGCCCCCACAAAACTGCACGCCCCAGAATAAAACATGATGGGAGAGGTAAGCAGGCTCTCCTACTAAGTGGAACTAGAGCTCTCTTCCAGCTGCTCCTAGAATCAAGGTCAGAGGCGCAACCCGCGCATGCGCAGACGCGGCACTGCAGGTTGTGAACGTGCCTCCCAAATGGATCACGTTCGCAACCCGAGTGTCCACTGTATATCGCAAATCATGACGTGTGCGTGTGGGCACTATGCAAAAATCCCGATGTGGGGGAAAACCATGAAGCCAGCCGCCCATGCCTCCTTATTTCAGATGTCATGATCGATTGGTATACGGTGATGTTTAGCTGGTGATGCTGAAAACCAGATATCGCCCAGCCCTACTCTTACGTTCTGGGGATAGCAAAATCATGTATGGCCTAAACACCTTGGGTTCAAAGGCGGGTGAGGTTGCCAAAGTCCTTTTCTCCTCGGACACTTGATCCTTCTATGCCCACTTTTAATTCCTTTTGCCAATTGTGCAAAGCTTATGCAACTTAAATGTGTGCACGCCGTGAGTTACCTGTAACAGCAAACTAAGGCCATGCAGGTACCATACATTTAAAGCATATTATACTATTCATCAACCGCAGGCAGGCAGGGACCTGCCTATAACATTTGTAGCATTAGGAAACTTATTTCTGCATTTTTTTTCTTTCGTATTTTTACCTGCAGGTGGATCCAGTCTGTACTTATTCTCTTGACACCAACCAACTGGTCGAAGTCTGTAATCCAAGTAAAACAACCACTGGTCATAGGATTCAGTCTCCTCCAATCCCACATAGCGAAGGCGTAATCTTCCTCCAACATTCTCAAGAACACTAACTATCCAGTATTGAAAGGGACTCTGGGAATCCTGAAGCTCTATTAAGGAATCAACTGTAATGAGGTCTACAGGGTTTTTCCCTCGCAGAGGCTGTTTGAACAGAAGCAAAACTCCTTATTTTAAACTTTATGCGAAGTCTTCTCACGGTAACAGAGACAGCAGAAGATTTATATTTTTTAATTTTTTATTCTATATTTTGTGTGTGTGTGTGTGTGTGTGTGTGTTTGCGGTTGGATGACGGTTTTTCTTCACCTTTATCCCAGCAGTCTCTCCTTCCTCCTAATTTTAACCCAGTCATACATTCCAAAAGCAAAAGAAAAAAAAGGGAAAAACAGGAAGAGAAATTAACTGTGCTTAATGCTTGATAATTATTCTTTTCAAAATTGACTCACATCCCCCCATTTTTTAAAAAAATATTATTAATATCCCAGGAATCAGATTATGTGAAAATAAAATAAACGGTCTTAACTGCAGGGAGCTGTGACAAGGAAATGTTTAGGGAAAAGGAGTAAGCTTTTAAATGTTCACCTTGCAAAGTCACACATATATTCAGATCCTGGCAGCAGAAGCTGGTCCATTTGGAGAAATGAGCTAGTGCCCAGCCATCTTCAGTTTGCCCCCAGATAGCCCTCACCTGCCCTGTTTCCTTACTTACAAATACTCCAGGGGGTGGCCCTGCCTGAAAATGTCCTTCTCCTTAAGTCCCAGTGTTGCACTTGCAGAACTCAGCAGAAGGGCGGCGAAGGACAGGGGCAAAACTAGAATGAGCTGGCTCTACTTGCCACTGGCTCTGGCGCCACCTACTGTCCACCTCCCAACCTTCCACCCTACCAGTTGCCACTGGATTCTGGGTGTTGATTTCTGAATTAGATTTACATTATTATTTTTTTTAAAGGATGAGCTATGTATGGCCTTTAGGGTGTGTGTGTGCACGCACACACGTGTGTGTCAGCAAATGTGAATCTGAAGAACGAACCAGACATTATTTTCATAGCGTGTTCAGCAAACACACCTGTGTTTTTTGTTTTATAAAAAGGACCAGGTGTGCATGTGTCGGAAATAAAATAATAATAATAATAATAATAATAATAATAATAATAATAATTTATTATTTGTACCCCGCCCATCTGGCTGGGTTTCCCCAGCCACTCTGGGCGGCTTCCATAAAAACCAAAAATACACTAAAATATCACAGATTAAAAACTTCCCTGAACAGGGCTGCCTTAAGATGTCTTCTGAATGTCAGGTAGTTATTTATCGCTTTGACATCTGATGGGAGGGCGTTCCACAGGGCAGGCGCCACGACTGAGAAGGCCCTCTGCCTGGTTCCCTGTAGCTTTGCTTCTCGCAATGAAGGAACCGCCAGAAGGCCCTCGGCGCTGGACCTCAGCGTCCGGGCAGAACAATGGGGGTGGAGACGCTCCTTCAGGTATACTGGGCCGAGGCCATTTAGGGCTTTAAAGGTCAACACCAGCACTTTGAATTGTGCTCGGAAACGTACTGGGAGCCAATGTAGGTCTTTCAAGACCGGTGTTATGTGGTCTCGGCGGCCGCCCCCAGTCACCAGTCTAGCTGCCGCATTCTGGATTAGTTGTAGTTTCCGAGTCACCTTCAAAGGTAGCCCCACGTAGAGCGCATTGCAGTAGTCCAAGCGGGAGATAACTAGAGCATGCACCACTCTGGCGAGACAGTCCGCGGGCAGGTAGGGTCTCAGCCTGCGTACCAGGTGGAAAGGATTTTGTAGAGGTTTTTGTAGCATGTGGGAAAGAGAGTCTTCATCCTTCATGCCCCAACCACAATCCCAATGAAGTCCTCTAGCATGGCAAAAGCGTTATAATAAAAGCTTCCATTGGTGCCAATGACAGTTGTTTTTTCCCCTAATGACTAATTTGCTTGTTGGGATCACTGCAAGTAGTATTGCAACGGGGGGGACGGGGACGGGGGGGGGACTGGCAAACTGCAGTCCCAATTAACCCCAATCCCATGTGCTTGTTAATTAATTAATTGTATTTTTAAAAACAAAAAAAAGGTGGTCGCTAAACACGCTGTTAAAGCAGCACCTGGTTCAACCCTTTACCAAAATAAATAAAATCATTCTTGAAACGTAAGCATCCAATCTGCAAAATCTTGAATATTTTTAACATGACAATTTCCAGATGGCTCGTAAGCATATCCGTGTTGGTGGGGTGCGAACGGGGCTTTTATATGCACTCATTCTATGTGTTTTTAAGTTCCTGTTGGTTTGGGGTTTGCCTGATTAAAACTCTTAGGTGAGGAATGGGGGAAACAGAAGGAGAGCAGGATGTCTATAGATAATAATCAACTCTGGCTTGAGCATCCATTTCTACAGCAAAAGGACCCCGTAAGGAAGCACTACGGTCTAGATAGCCTTTTTGCTAAACTGATAAGCAGTGATGGTGATAATAATTGTCATTAAAAAATAGTAATATCTGGAACCAGTTACAATTTGCACACAAACACACACACCCGCCCGATCCTCACTCCTGACTATTGAGCAAACAATGCAAGAGCGATTATTCTAGCAAGTAAGCCACCAATTCGGATAGCAAACTGTGAAACAAGCCTAGAGCCATAAGTTTTGCAGCGATGGTGATCATGGGGAGAAGCTGAAAGTTAGTACACCTCAAAACCAGCAGAGACTGAAATGCAAGCTGCTTGTTCTGTTAAAATTAAAAGCTATGGGGTATATTAAATACTCCAATAAAATGCAGTTGGGTGTCACTGGGCAGAATAAACACTGGGAATGAGTTGAATTGAGCAGCCAGACAGAATGTACTGCCTGCGTATTTCTCAGGAAAATAAAGAGCTAGAGGCTTTTCTATTAAAAAAAAAGTGGAATATCCAGGGCTCATTTTACTGAAAAAACACCACAAGGCATCAAGAATATTCATTCCTCCAGCAGTGCATTAGCAAGCCACACACTGTGGTGCATGCCCAGATTTGCATCTCTCTGTGTTGCACCAAGAATGGAATCATAGAATTGTGGAGCTGGAAGGGACCCCAGCGGTCATCTAGTCCAACCCCCCCCCCCACACTGCAATGCAGGAATCACAGCTGGACTGGAGATAACCCTCATCTTGAAAAAACACAACTCAGAACCATCCCACACAAACTCCACACCGTTGTGGACGCACTGAACCGAACAGCAATACTCTCACAGCTTAATCTCACCCAAACTGCAGCCAATTAGGAGATCGTGAAGATAAGAGAATTGCCTTGTTATATGATGGGCATGGGGACCTACAGCACTCCTCATCAGGCTTCCTCAAACTCGGCCCTCCAGATGTTTTTGGCCTACAACTCCCATGATCCCTAGCTAGTAGGATCAGTGGTCAGGGATGATGGGAATTGTAGTCTCAATTCCCGAGTTTGAGGAAGCCTGCTCTAGATGTTGCTGGACCACAGATCTTACCATATCTGCTGGCTAGGATTAACAATATCAAGAGGAGAATGTGTTTTCCAGCCCTTTACACCAGGGGCGCTGACTTGGGCCTTATGTTATGGATCCCCAACGGCGCCCATGACATAACATGACATCATGACATCACATTGGCGATGCGCCGGCACTATCAAGGCCTCACAGGGTCTCGGAGGTTACGTCCAAGACCTCTGAGTGACTTCCGGTTTCTACATCATCTGGGAGGTCGTGTCAGGGCTCTGTGACAACTTCCAATAGAAACCAGAAGTCACGACAGAGGCCTGTGTTGTGAATGTTAAGCACCCATTAAAAAAATTGTGGGTACCCTGGTACCCCAAGACCTAGCGCCTATGCTCTACACTAACCAGGTCAATGTCTCTACGAAGGTCATTACTGTGAAAAGGAATTCCAAACAAGCATAGACTGTCTTGCTTCCATGCGTTGAAAGAAACCCAAATAAGAAAATCTGGATCTGTTTGCCTCCCTCTCCACCTCTCCAATAGCCTAGAATCCGATCACTTAAGAATGTAATTGCACTTAAAAGCTGTGCCTATCTTAGATGACCCACATGCAAACAATCAGTGCTTTCCTTCTCACCCGCCGCCTCGTCAGATCTGGGCTAAAAAGCGAGGAGAGGGGAGTCAATTTTACAGGCTTAAATAATCGTACCACCACAAACACTGTAGCACTCAAGAGGATATATTAACTCAATACATACGCCTTCCAGTAAATTTGCAGGCGCTGTTCGCGAGCCCGTCAAATCACGTATGAGGAACGCCGTCCAGTCCGAGTATTTCTCCTTGATAGCTGGGAAAGCAAAGTGAGCACATGATTAGCTAAGGCGACAGATTCTGACCTGTAATAAGGCTAGACCGAAACATAGAGGCAGACTGTATAAGGTAGCTTCCAAATTCTATGACCCATCACAATCTCGGTCCAGTAAACTATGGTTTGCAGGTACCATCTGTCCCAAGCCACTTGAGTTTCCATGGTGGAAGAAAGGCAGTAAATCCATGAAAATAAATAAATAAGGGGGGGAAGGGAAATTCAGCAGTAAAAAGTACCAGTGAGTG
Organism: Podarcis cretensis; assembly: GCF_951804945.1. Lineage (NCBI taxonomy): Eukaryota > Metazoa > Chordata > Lepidosauria > Squamata > Lacertidae > Podarcis > Podarcis cretensis. The sequence continues at coordinate 9,525,224 of NC_137179.1, forward strand.
TCCTTGGGGAAATTAGTTGTTCCAAGCACTGCATGGATTTAGGTGTGAGCCAGGCATGCATACCCCAAAAAATGTGGACATCCCGTACCCCAGAAAAACATGGACACCCCGTTTTTTATCGTGAGAGAAAAGCGGCCATATTGGGCATCATGATCTCCCATGATTTCATGCCGCAACTTCTCCCCCACCCCACTAAAAAGTTGTTGTATTTTCCAGGAGGATATCGCAGTGTGAAATCACGTGAGATCACAGCGCCCAAAATGGCCGCCGTTCTCTCGCAATTACAAAACTGGAAGATGGCATCTGGGAACATGGCCTCTTGGTTTTTGCCTTCAAGGTGTTGGGAGGGCATGTGCATGAGCACCACACATTACAAGGTTACAAATTGGGATTTGCGAGGTGACAGGAGCTCTCCAGAGGGATTGCGTTAGCAGCAGTGAAAGTGTCGGCCAAAATTGCGGGGATAAGAGGATTTAAAAAACCAACAAACAACAAGGCTGGATTTATATCCAGGCTCCGACATTAGCAGCTACCAGCAGATCTATCAAGGAAACAGCAGATGACAAAAGGCTGTAAATGTTACCAGCACAGAGAATCAATAGATAGCATCATTTACCGGCTGAAGGGGACCGATTGTATGACAAGGCCTAAACAAAGCAGCAAGATGTAACCGTTACAAATGAGCTATTTAATTAACTTGTCACCCAGCTGGTTCTTCAAGGGGGAAGACACAGGCAAGAGAGCCAGGCCCAGCTGCTATGATAATCTCGCTCCAACCAGGGAAGAGCATCAGATAATTTAAGGTGGTGGCTGGTGTCCATTGCGACTGGTAGGGGAGAAGAAGGCAGGGAGGTCAGAAACAGGTGGGGCAGGGGCATCAATGGGGCAGGGCAGAGCTGCACCCTTTGCCTGGCTTGCTAGAAGTGCAACAGCAGGAACCATTCATAGGAACATAGAACGGTGCCAGCCACCCGAGGGTCATCTAGTCCAACCCAATGCAGGAAACTCAGCTAAAGCATCCATGATAGACGGCCATCTAACCTCTGCTTAAAAACCCCCAAGGAAGAAGAGTCCACCATCTCCCCACTGTCAAACAGCTCTTACTGCCAGAAAGTTATTCCTGATGTTGAGTCGGAATCTCCCTTGTTGTAACTTGAAGCCGTGGTTTCGAGTCCTACCCTCCAGAGCAGGAGAAAACAGGCTTGCTCCCTCTTCTGTAAGATATTTGAAGATGGCTCTCCTATCTCCACTTTTCCAAGTTAACCATACCCAGCTCCCTCAACCATTCCTCATAAGGCATGGTTTCCAGACCCTTGATCGGGGGTAAGCAACCTTTTTCAGCTGTGGGCCGGTCCACCGTCCCTCAGACCATGTGGTGGGCCGGACTATATTTTGAAGAAAAAAATATGAGCGAATTCCTATGCCCCACAAATAAGCCAGAGATGCATTTTAAATAAAAGCACACATTCTACTCATGTACAAACACCAGGCAGGCCCCACAAATAACAAATAACCCAGAGATGCATTTTAAATAAAAAGACACTTTTTACTCATGTAAAAACACACCGTCCGCTGGCCGGATTGAGAAGGCGATTGGGCCGGATTCGGCTCCCGGGCCTGAGTTTGCCTACCCCTGCCCTTGATCATCTTGGTCGCCCTCCTCTGCACACCTTCCAGCTTGTCGACATCCTTCTTAAATCGTGGGGCCAGAACCATAGCTGTCAACTTTTCCCTTTTCTTGCGAGGAATCCTATTCGGAATAAGGGAATTTCCCTTTAAAAAGGGGGAAAGTTGACAGCTATGCCCAGAACTAGACATGAAATGTGTGACTTATGGGACTGATAATATTGAGATAGATGGACCAGTGGTCTGACTCTGTATAAAGGTGACTTTCTATGCCCCTGAGACTCCCCCCCCCCAATAAATCTGATCACAGGAAGACAAACTGTTATTTTCTCGACAGGTTATACTCTGCTCTTGTCCAGGTGTTTGCTGGACTACAACTCCCATCATCCCTGACCATTGCTCATGCTGGCTGAGGCTCATGGGAGTTGGAGTCCAACAATGCCTGAAGATTCATGGCTTCTCCATCCCTCATTTAGGGCAACAAAAATATCCAATCACGTCCTTGCACTTGCACTCAGACCTCTGGGCCCTCTGGGCTACATGGGGGACAGGAATGGGGGCCTGCAACATCGGCCCTTCTGATTGGTAGACAGTATGAGGCCTCCAGATTGGCCAGGCATAATATATAAATATGCCGAATTTCTGCCCTGTTAACAGAGCAGTGCTTTATTCCAGACACTCTTTCGGTCTATCAGCGCCTCTGTGATTAAATTCACCTTATCCGGAACATGTGTATTGCTTATTACGTTACTGCTTTTATAGCTTCGTGCAAATCTATTTAAACTAAGGGGGTTGTGGAAAATGCAAAGGTGACTGCTCTCATCCCTTGTAAAAGAAAAGAGAAAAAATTAAAATAATAACTAACCGTACAGTATTACACAATGCTATCTTTGAATAGCGTCTCCAGAGGAATTAGCAATTTTATGGCCGTGGAAGTAAAGTGCTGCATTAGCTGGAAGGTTCACACAGATAAATGGGACCTTCTTTCCCCCTACAGACTTAAGTCTTGCTCTCCGCAATGCCTCCAAGCCTCTTCTAGTTAGGCTGCTTACTTCTGTGTATCAAAGGTCAATAGTTAAGTTCATTAGAGCAACATTTGCTGCCACGAAGGAATTTTCGTCAGGGCTTCGAACTTAGCCAAGCCTGATCTTGGCTGCTTGGGGCAGGAAGGAGAAGGACCATTGCCTGCTAGCAGCTTTAATAATAATAATAATAATAATAATAATAATAATAATAATAATTGTTATGTAGTGAAGTTTCACCCTGGGCCAGCAGGGGGATACTGTATATAGTTTTCACTCAGGTCTGTAGATAGTTTTCACTCAGGTCCACGTCAGTTATTTTAGGCGGGAAACGCTGGGCTGTTGTTGCTACAATGTTGACAGCCGGCTGCCTATAAAAGCAGGCCGGCTGAGCTGTTTGCAGTCAGTTCTATTCCAGCTTACAAAATAAAGAGCTACTTGGAGAAATCGCTGTGTCGTCTGCTATGTCAACCCACAACTTAACAATAATAATAATATATTTACACCACACCCATCTGGCTGGGCTTCCCCAGCCACTCTGGGCGGCTTCCAACAGAATATTAAAATACAGTAATGCATCAAACATCAAAAGCTTCCCTAAACAAGGCTGCCTTCAGATGTCTTCTAAAAGTCTGGTAGTTGTTGTTCTCTTTGACGTCTGGTGGGAGGGCATTCCACAGGGCGGGTGCCACTACCAAGAAGGCCCTCTGCCTGGTTCCCTGTAACTTGGCTTCTCGCAGCGAGGGAACCGCCAGAAGGCCCTCGGCACTGGACCTCAGTGTCCGGGCAGAACAATGGGGTGGAGATGCTCCCTCAGGTATACTGGGCCGAGGCTGTTTAGGGCTTTAAAGGTCAACACCAACATTTTGAATTGTGCTCGGAAACGTACTGAGAGCCAGTGTAGGTCTTTCAAGACCTGTGTTATGTGGTCTCGGCGGCCACTCCCAGTCACCAGTCTAACTGCTGCATTCTGGATTAGTTGTAGTTTCTGGGTCATCTTCAAAGGTAGCCCCACATAGAGCACATTGCAGTAGTCCAAGCGAGAGATAACCAGAGCATGGGTATGAAATGATCATTCCCAACAGCTGCCCTGGGGTATATGGGTTGTGAGGGGAGGGTAGTACCTCGGGGGGGGGAACATGTCTTGCCCCTTCTGGGGTCATTTGTCCACCTTTGGTCCCTACCTTGCACTCTCACCTGTGGCTCCTAGAAGCTGTTAGCATGCAACTACAGCCACACCCCGGGAATGGCGTTGACTGGACGGCTAAACCAGCTGCGGGGAGCCGATGGGTCTCAAACCCTCAGTGAGTTCAGAACTTTGTCTGCATGTGAAGTCAGGCGTCACGCTTGCAGACCCCTTTGTGCCACAGAGTTGATCTGCCAACAAGACTGGTGCCTGAAGCCAGCTCCTTAGGGATTGTGCCATCTCCCATTCTGTGGACAGGTTAAAGGACCCCTGCACGGTTAAGTCCAGTCAAAGGCGACTATGGGGTTGTGGCGCTCATCTCGCTTTCAGGCCAAGGGAGCCGGCGTTTGTCCACAGACAGCTTTCCGGGTTATGCGGCCGGCAGGACTAAGCCGCTTCTGGCGCAACGGAACACTGAAGCCAGAGCAGTGCATGGAAACGCCATTTACCTTCCCGCTGGAGCGGTACCTATTTATCTACTTGCGCTGGCGTGCTTTCGAACTGCTAGGTTGGCAGGAGCTGGGACACAGCAGCGGGAGCTCACCCCGTCGCAGGAATTCGAACCGCCGAACTTCCAATTGGCAAGCCCAAGAGGCTCAGTGGTTTAGAACCAAGCCAGCGTAGACAGCGCTGAGACAGAAATGCAATCATGTTGGGAATGTGGGCTTGGGAAAGCACACGGCCAAAGATTTATTGGTGCTTCCAGGCCCTAAATAGTTACAAGTTAAGGTATTTGGGGGGTGATACCCCCTCCCTAGATATCTGATGTGGGTCCATCAGTCTTCAACTCCCTGTTGCCATGTCCTCTATACTTCCTTGAAGCTTGAGATTGTAAGCTATTTGAGGCAGAGACCTTTATTTCCTTTCCTCATGCCACAGAGTAGCATTTATTTACGTCTATTAAATAATCCCCCGTCTCCCCTCATATAATTGATATGTATGTTGCACCACGCAGGGCGATAGCACAATAAATCCTCTTCATCTCCCTTTGTTTCCTCCCAAAATCAACTTCCCAGCTGTCATAAAGGCGGTGTTGGCGAGTGGATATTTTCATATAGCGCAGGGTCATTTCATTAAAATGGTTTCACTGCCTCCCAGAGTGGCGGTTATTCATTCCGAGCCTCCCATAAATCTGAGCCTCCTTATTTTTTACGACAGGCACCGTCCATCTGTAGCCTGCCACGAGGATGCCGTTTCAAAAAATAAAGGAGGTTTTTCACGGGGAGGAGATCGACGCACACAGTGCTCCAAGGGACTGCCAACCGTGTTCATTAAGCGAATTCAGGCCTGCGCCGGAAGCTGCCAAATACAGAGTCAGACCAACGGCCCCTCTAGCTCAGTAAAGTCTACCACACTTGCGGTGGGGAAAGGGTTGTTGCTTACCCACAGGAAGTGTCACATCAGTAGCCAATGGAGGGAACAGATCCTAAACCAAAATTGGTGGGCAAAGTTTGCAGCATGGTGAGGATGGCATTGTTGTTTAGTCGTGTCCAACTCTTCGTGACCCCATGGACCAGAGCACGCCAGGCACTCCTGTCTTCCACTGCCTCCCACAGTTTGGTCAAACTCATGCTGGTAGCTTCGAGATCAATGTCCAACCATCTCTGTCGTCCCCTTCTCCTTCTGCCCTCCATCTTTCCCAACATCGGGGTCTTTTCCAGGGAGTCTTCTCTTCTCATGAAGTGGCCAAAGTATTGGAGCCTCAGCTTCAGGATCTTGTCCTTCCAGTGAGCACTCAGGGCTCATTTCCTTCAGAATGGAGTTTTGATCTTCTTGCAGTCCATGGGATTCTCAACAGTCTCCTCCAGCACCATAATTCAAAAGCATCAATTCTTCGGCGATCATGGTTTATATGCCGATTCCCCCCCAAATGTAAAAAAGCTGTTGTTGTCTTTCAGTCAACATGATCTAATCAGTATCCTCAGCAGATTCAGCTCATCCCCACCCCCAATTTTTTAAAAAACCAGCAACTGATCTCCAAAATCAGCAACTTAGCTTATGGAAAAACAATTAGAGAAACAAATTTTTCCAACCTTTCCAACCAAAAAAATAAATGAAAATAAATCCATATTATTATTATTTAATCTGAAAGAGGAGAAGGGGGCGGAGAGTCCTCAACAAACTTTAAATACAGTACAGCATGCAGGAAGAATCCAATATCAAGCCTGACTGAAGAAGTTGATTAAATTAGTTCAATTTAAAAGCCTAAACAAACCCTGAAGGTGGCTCCTTTGTATCCTGCTAAATCATTTACTACCCGAGAAGAACTGAACGGGTGCAAAATATTCATTCATTAAATCTTCCATAAATTTCCACTCAGTATTTGGCTGCAGCCACAATATTACTTAGAAGTCATTACACGCCGTTCATTTGGCGCCTGCTGTTTGGATGAAGTCTGGGCATTTCACACCACTTCTTGCCTGCTTTGGTCGCAAATTATTTGGAAGTTGTTGCAAAGGGCAGTCAAATTTCTTTCGATGAAGCAGGGCTGGGGGGCCAGAGCTCAGCGACGGAGCGTCTGCCTTGCATACAGAACGTCCCGAATTCAATCCCCGCCATCTCCAGGCAGGACTGGGAAAACCTCCCCGTCTGAAACCTTGGAGAGCCGCTACCAGTCTGAGTTGCCAATGCAGAGGTAGATAGACCAATGGTCTTAACTGGTAGAAGGAAGTTTAATAATAATAATAATATCTTTATTGTCATTGCCCCCTCTCGGGGACAACGAAATTACTTTCTTATGTTCCTCTGGTTGTTTACCAAGAAGCTCGTAAGCTACGGCAAGCAAATGTACTGTACCACTGTACAGAGGAAAAACCTGCTTATTTTGCAGGTTAACAGCCTTCTTAAATTGTGACGCTCAGAACTGGGCAGAGTATTCCAGGTGGGGCCTGACCAATACAGAATACAGTGGTACCTCGGGTTAAGTACTTAATTCATTCTGGAGGTCCGTTCTTAACCTGAAACTGTTCTTAACCTGAAGCACCACTTTAGCTAATGGGGGCCTCCTGCTGCCGCTGCGCCGCCGGAGCACGATTTCTGTTCTTATCCTGAAGCAAAGTTCTTAACCCGAGGTACTATTTCTGGGTTAGTGGAGTCTGTAACCTGAAGCGTATGAAACTTGGAGCGTCTGTAACCCAAGGTACCACTGTAGAGTGGTCCACAGTGGCTGCCAGAGATTCTCCAGAGGGGGGGAGCGGTAGGAGGCCACATTCCCGGCCCTATCTGAAAATGCCAGGATTTGAACCTGGGACCGTTCTGCCTCCTCTGAAGCACCTGGGTTTGGGACTCCAACTCCCATCAACCCCGGCCAAAACACCTGATGGGAGTCCAAAAGATCTAGGCTGCAGGAGGCTATGATAGACAGTACTCCGAAGTTATTTAGCAAATGCGTCATATGGTGTCTGGCAACGCATCACATCAACATAAACTATTCAGCATGCCCATGAAGCCTCCAGCTGCAAACCAGTCATTACAGCACTCAATAAAAACTCTTCCCTTTTGACCCAAGCGGATCATGATTCACTTGCCTCTGCGAAACCCTTCTCCCCTCCTTGCCAAAAATGAATTACAAACCACACTGTAAAAGCAGAGTTGGGAAGGGGGCGGTGTCTAATGCACATGCACACACATACTGTCTCCATGTGAATTTCCTGGATTCACGGATAGCTCAATTTTCAAATTCGTCTTCTTTTTTCCAGTATGTCCATATGTGCTCGCATGAGATAAGGTTCAGGAAAGGAGGACAGATGTTGACCTGAGAGCTCATGCACAGGTGTTGGCAAAAGATTGCTACATGCACAGCTATTTATCTTTATTCATTCATTCATTTTCCATCCCGTCTTTCCTCCCGAATGAGGGCAGGGAGTCAAACACAACCATAATAAAACAGTTTTTAAAACATTACCATTTTTTATTTTGGAGGGGGTAAACATTATTTGGCTGGAGAAACGGATCACAGAATTCGGCTAAGCTTAATTTTGAAGGACAACTGTGTTTTGGTTGACATATAGTTTCTGAAAGTGCAAAATCGATAGAGCCGCCGACTGTACTGGCTACCGATTAGTTTCCGGTCCAAGTCAAAGTGCTGGTTTTGACCTGTAAAGACTTAAATGGCTCAGGACCACAATACCTCAAGGACCGCCTCTTTGCATATGAACCTACCCGGACCCTGAGATCATCATTTGAGGCCCTTCTTTGTGTGCCTCCTCCTTGAAAGGTCCAGAGGGTGGCAACACGAGAACAGGGCCTTCTCTGCAGTGGCTCCCCGTCTGTGGAATGCTCTCCCCAGGGAAGTTCGCCTGGTGCCTTCATTATACACCTTTAGGCGCCAGGCAAAAATGTTCCTTTTTAACCAGACCTTTGGCTGACGTGATCAACACCCTAAACCCTTTAAAACGTGGCTCTTGGAGGGGTGTGCGTTACTGGGTTAGAGTTTTTAATTTGATTTTATATATTGTGATCTTTTTTGTGAATCGCCCTGAGACCCCTGGATATAAAAGATAAAGGGACCCCTGACCGTTAGGTCCGGTCACGGACGACTCTGGGGTTGTGGCGCTCATCTTGCTTTATTGGCCAAGGGAGCCGGCGTACAGCTTCCAGGTCATGTGGCCAGCATGACTAAGCCGCTTCTGGCAAACCAGAGCAGCGCACGGAAACGCCGTTTACCTTCCCGCCAGAGCGGTACCTATTTATCAACTTGCACTTTGACGTGCTTTCAAACTGCTAGGTTGGCAGGAGCAGGGACCGAGCAACGGGAGCTCACCCCATCGCTGGGATTTGAACCACCGACCTTCTGATCAGCAAGCCTTAGGCTCTGTACTTTAGACAACAGCGTCACCCCCATCCCTCTGGGTATAGGGTGGTATATACAGTGGTACCTTGGGTTACATATGCTTCAGGTTACAGACTCCACTAACCCAGAAATAGTGCTTCAGGTTAAGAGCTTTGCTTCAGGATAAGAACAGAAATCGTGCTCCGGCAGCACGCGGCAGCAGGAGGCCCCATTAGCTAAAGTGGTGCTTCAGGTTAAGAACAGTTTCAGGTTAAGAACGGACCTCCAGAATGAATTAAGTACTTAACCAGAGGTACCACTGTACCTCTGAATATAAATTCAATAAATGAATGAATTAATCACATTTCTCCTCCACCCCTACAGCAATCCTGAGCTACGGCCCTTCTCCATTGAAGTCAATTTTGCAGTGGCAGTTCGATTCAGCCAGATAGCTTGCCAATGATTAAAATTTGCAGGTAGAACAGAGGCACAACGCATCCCTAGAATACTAAGCAGAAGACCTTGGCCAACGTCGCCGTATTAAGATGCCAGACTTACATACCATTGGGAGGCATGAGAACCTTGTTGTTCTGGGTGCACCAACCCACAGGGTGGAGATCGGCTGTCATGACGTCGCACCAGAAATCAGCTCTGCGGTCGTCTTCGTAGCCGCAGTAACGCAGCAGCAAGAGCTGCCCGCATGTGGTGATGATGGTTGCCACCCAGTAGGTCTCTGGGTTGTGTTTGTTGGCCACCTCTAGCTTCATGCCTGGTTGGAAACTGCTCTGCAGGCTGACTTCCACCTTCCCCAAAAGAAGAAAGAAACAGGGTTGCTTTGGCTTAAGGAACAAGAAGGAAACAAGATACGATTCCTCTAGAACTCCAGCGGGTGCAGAATGCAGCGGCGAGGCTCCTTACGGGGTCTTTGCCACGGGATCACATTCATCCAGTGCTTTACCAACTGCACTGGCTCCCAGTGGAGTACAGGGTCAGGTTTAAGGTGCTCGTTTTGACCTTTAAAGCCCTATGCGGCCTAGGACCCACGTACCTACGGGACCGCCTCTCCTGGTATGCCTCGCAGAGGACCTAGGGTCCACAAATGACAACACTCTGGAGGGACCCAAGTTACAAGGTGGTTAGGTTGGTCTCAGCTAGGGCCAGGGCCTTTTCAGTACTGACCCCGACTTGGTGGAAAGCTCTGTCACAAGAGACTAGGGCCCTGCAGGACTTGATATCTTTCTGCAGGGCCTGCAAGACAGAGCTGTTCCGCCTGGCCTTTGGTTTGGACTCAGTCTGACCCTTATGTCTTCCCTCCCCTTACGGTTTTGATTTATGGGCTACTTTTAAAATGAGGCTGCTTTTTAAATGGCATTTTAACCTGTATTTTAAATTGGTTTTTTGTTTTGTTTTGTTTCCTCTCCTATTGCGTTTCTATTGTAATTTTACTGGTGCTAGCCGCCCTGAGCCCGGCTCTAGCCGGGGAGGGCAGGGTATAAATAAAATTTATTATTTTTATTTTTATTTAGAACAGCCTTTACAAATGTGCAGGTCTAAATGTTTCTAGACCTAGTACTGTCTGACGCTGTTTTCCTTCCCGTTGCAGTGGTACATCTATTTATCCACTTGCACTGGCCGGCTTTTGAACTGCTAGGATGGCAGGAGCTGGGACAGAGCAACAGGAGCTCACCCCGTCGCGGGGATTCGAACCGCCAACCTTCCGATCGGCAAGCCCAAGAAGCTCAGTGGTTTAGACGACAGCGCCATCCGCATCCCTTCTCACAGTGGTTAACCATAGGCCTGTGGGCTTTCCACAAGCAAGACCTGAGAGCAACAGCACTCTCAGGAGCACCGCCTCTGACACAGGTGCTAGAACACAGCCTTATCCTCTGTGAATTTGTCTAACACACTGGAAAGCCATTCGCACTGGTGGGCATCGCTATCTCTCATGGGAGCAGATTCCAGTGTCTAACTAGGCACCATGTTTTCAAGCAGTGTTCGAAATTAGCCAAGCGCCAGGCGCATTTTGCCCCTGGTTTTCGACCACCTGCGACCAAGAGAAGATGCCTGGGTGCCAGGATTGTGCCTGACATCTCCACCATCTGGGGATCATTGGATCTTGACTGTTTCCACACACTCATATCCCATCCTGTAGAAATCTGTTATATTTCATCTGCATAATCAGAATTTCTAGAGTTATGGGCAGTCACCATTAAGAAAAAGAGGGTGAAATAGGTTGATAGATATGTGGACTGTCCCTGGATCAAGTGACTTTTCTTCTTTAGGTTCTCAAAGCTCTCAACTGAGCTCTAGGTTGTCATCTGAACTTGCCAGATGTTTAACTGAGAATCAATCCCAGTCATTTGAAAAGTAAGACTTTAAAGCTGTCTTTCCCCCAAAATGGCAACTAGACATTCTGTTTCGGCAACTGGTTTAAGGAGCCATTTGGCACCTAGCTGAGATATGAGTTTCTAACACTGTTTGAAAGGTTTCATCATTGGTAATGAGGACTAGAAACTCCAGGCAAAAAATACCTACGTGCTTAAACGAAGTGTGAGGGGCAGCGCAAGATCCTGTCTCTTCCAAGTATTCATCCCAGTTGAAATCAACGTCTTCGGAATTTGAACTTTCATCTGCTTAATAAAAAACAAAAGCACATATGTTATGTGTTCAAGCCAGCAATGAGGTCTCGTGTTGTACAGGTTATGTGAGAAAATGAAGAATAAGCAAACAGGCTCATTAGAAGCAGATTTGAATGGTTTTAATTAGTTGCCTTTCAATCACTTGCTTCTCTAATACGTTTAGTGGCACAACTTTAGCTGTTTATTAGCTCCGGTACTTAGTCAACTCTGTTGACTACACCACAAAAAGGTGGGCTTCTGTTAGGGTAGCCTTTTCTACATCATCAAAAAAAGAGGGAATGTATCGCCACAGGGAGGAAAGGAGAAAGGCACGAAAGATCTGCATAAATTTTGTGTGTTCTAATGTACAGTGGTACCTCTGGATACGAACGGGATCCATTCCGGAGCCCCATTCGCATCCTGAAGTAAACATAACATGTGCGCGGGTCGCGTTTCGCCACTTCTGCGCATGCGCGTGCCACCATTTTGAGCATCTGCGCATGTGCGAGCGGCGAAACCTGGAAGTAACGCACTCCGTTACTTCCGGGTCGCCACAGAGTGCAACCCCAAAATACCTGAAGCTACTTCAACCCGAGGTATGACTGTACATGTATAGATTCAATTTTTAAAATAAAATAAAATAAATCTACAATTTAAATCAGCATAAGGGCATAAGAAGAGTCTGCTGGATCAGGCCAATGGCCCATCTAGTCCAGCATCCTGTTCTCATCCTGTTTTCATCCCCAAAAAGTTTTTGATTTGAGTTTCTACTGAAATGTGGCTGCAATTTAATGTTGTATTTTAATCAATTGTTTTTATATCTGGTGTTAGCCGCCCTGGGCCTGGTCTTGGCTGGGGAGGGTGGGGTATAGATAAAATTAATTATTACAGTGGTACCTCGCAAGACGAAATTAATTCGTTCTGCGAGTTTTTCGTCTTGAGATTTTTTCGTCTTGCGAAGCACGGATTTTGGAAAAGCTTCAAAAATCACCAAAGTCTTCAAAAACCTCAAAAAAGGCTACCACACCGGGTGCTATGAGTTGCTCCTCGAAGTCAAGTCGCAACTGCAGCCCCTGAATGCACGGTTTTAAGAAAAAGGAAACAAACTTGCAAGGCGTTTTCGTCTTGCGAAGCAAGCCCATAGGGAAATCCGTCTTGCGAAGCAACTCAAAAAATGAAAAACTCTTTCGTCTTGCGAGTTTTTCATCTTACGAGGCATTCGTCTTGCGAGGTACCACTGTATTATTATTATTATTATTATTATTATTATTATTATTATTATCTTAACTGCTACAGTACACCGGCTCATAAAGCTTAGCCAAAAATAAAAAGCCCACCTGAATCAAACTGTTCAGCATCCCCGTTGACTAGGTCTGTATTTTCGTCCAAGGAGAGGCCCCGACTCTCAGTCATGCTGAAGATCACAGACCCTCTTGTCTCCATTGCTCAGAGAAAGGATTCTCTGAGCCCTAATTCATCACCACGAAGCACAGCATTCCTGTGACGAGGAAGAAGACCTTTCAGTAATCAATCTACATTTCCCTCCCCCTGCTCTCTTTCACATCACCTGGCCCTGGGAGCAAAAGATTATCTCCAGATATACTTGGAGCAAACCCACCATAATGAATGGTCCTAACTTAAGTCATCATGCCCATTAACCTCAATGAATCTACTCAGAGTACCACTAACATTGGGTTTAGTGACGAGATACCCTGAAGGCTTCTGAGTAATTTGTGGCAGAAGATGGTGAGGATGGTGGGACAGACCTTTCCCACTTAGAAACACGTTCTGACTTCGCAGATTCTTAGAATCATAGAATTGCAGAGTTGGAAGGGATCTAGTCCAGCCCCGTTCGATCAAGTGTCCGGTACTAGTCACGTGATCCAGGGCCCAGAAATTTTGGCCAGCCTTGGCCAAACATTTGGGGTTGCCAGGTCCCTTACTGCCACCTGACAGGTGAGTTTTGTTCCTAACTTTGTACCATTTCTCTAAAATCGAAACAACATCTCCCTCCGCAAAAAAATGCTTCGGGGGGGGAGGGGCAGAGAAATAAGCTATGGAAACTGCTGCCACTAATGGCGATCCCCGCCCACAAAAAACTGATGGGAGAATTTCTCCTCCCCTGAAGAAATTCAGTGGGGCAGCCCATCTTGATTTCTCAGTCGACAAATAAATGTGGAGACACAGAATTCCCAGAGGCTGCTTGCACAGAAGTCTATCGTTCATAAGAGGCGTCCCTTGACGTTGCAGCTGTGGTATGATGGCCATGGGTGCATGACAAACTTGTCTCCTGCCCTCTTCCAACACTCCTAGACAGCCATCATCTCATGCAGGGGTCCCAATCGCCAGATTCACCAGCTTGGGGGTCCCTCCTGCTTCCAGCTATAGGTGCAAGCCCCAGCCCCCCTCTGAAATTTGGAACCTCCTCTGACGCGAGGTTTCTATGACTCTTGTTGTCAAAGGTTATACAGTGGTGCCTCGCAAGACGAAATTAATTCATTCCGCAAGTTTTTTCTTCTTGCGAGTTTTTCGTCTTGCGAAGCACGGTTTCCCATAGGAATGCATTGAAAATCAATCAATGCGTTCCTATGGAAACCGACTTCAGACCAGGTCCGGGGACAGTCTGTCCCCCGACCTCTTCTGAAGGCTGGGGGGGGGACAAGAGCTTTTCTTCCCACCGCCAGCCTTCAGAAGGCTGTTCTGAAGGCTGGCGGTGGGAAGAAAAGCCCTTCTCCCCACCTCCCGCCCCGCAAGCTCCGGGGACAGGAGGGCTTCGCTGCCGACCCCCAGCATTTTAAAAGCCACCGGGACAGCGGAGACTTCTCCGCTGTCCCGGGGCGATCTTAAAATGCTGGAGGGCGGCAACGAAGCCTTCGCTGCCGACCCCCAGCATTTTAAAAGTCCCCGGGACAGCGGAGGTCTTCTGAAGGCAGGCGGTGGGCAAAAGTCTTTGAACCCCCCCGCCTGCCTTCAAAAGCTGTATGGGATAGCGGAGAAACGCGCTGCGCTTCTCCGCTATCCCGGGAAGGCAGGCGGGGGGAGCAAAGTCTTTTGCCCCCCGCCGGCCTTCAGAAGAGGTCCAATCTACATTTCCCTCCCCCTGCTCTCTTTCACATCACCTGGCCCTGGGAGCCAGGAGTCTTTGCTCCCGACGGCCAGCATTTTAAAAGAGGTCCCCGGAGATTTCCCTATGGGCTTTCTTCTTGCGAAGCAAGCCCATAGGGAAATTCGTCTTGCGGAACGACTCAAAAACGGAAAACTCTTTCGTCTTGCGAGTTTTTCGTTTTGCGAGGCGTTCGTCTTGCGAGGCACCACTGTACGGTGGTACTTCTGGTTGAGAACGGGATCCGTTCCGGAGGCCCGTTTGCAACATGAGCAGAACGCAACCCGCGCCTGCGCGTGTCGCGATTCGCCGCTTCTGCGCATGACGTCATTTTGTGTGTCTGCGCATGTGCCGAAACCCGGAAGTAACCCGTTACGGTACAAGTCGCAGCGGGAAGCAACCTGAAAATGCTCAACCTGTTAAACATTTATAAAGAAACCAGAAGCATTTTTACTAGGCATTGTTGGGCGTGATATAAGTAGAAATGAATGTAAGCTCTTTTTATATGCAATAACAGCAGCAAGAATATTATTGGCCCAAAAATGGAAGCAAGAAGAATTACCGACGATTGAAGAATGGAGGATGAAGTTAATGGACTATGCAGAACTAGATAAACTAACAGGAAAGATTCAAAACCGGCGGTCCCAGAAATTCACAAAAGACTGGAGTAAATTTACGGACTATCTGAAAAGGATTTGTGAAGATCAGACGACGTTTGTAGGTTTGCAAGAAGTTTTGTGAGGAGTATTATGGGAAGTATTGAAAATGTATAAGGGGAAGGATAATTTGTTAAGAGATGTAAAAGCAATACAAAGTTAAGAATTGCATAAGAAGTGGTTAAAACGGTGGATCATCAGAGGTGCTGATGGAAGTCCAAAAAGATTGTATAAGTGATAAGTTTTGTGGTACATTTTATAATTTATATGTTAAAAGCAATAAAAAAATTATATATATATATATATATATATATATATATATATATGAGAAAACGCTCAACCTGAAGCAAACGTAACATGAGGTATGACTGTATAATATTTTGAAACTGCACTAATATAAACGTCAAGTTACAAAACGCGCTGAAAACGGCATAAGACTCTGCATTATCACGGGACTCGAACCCACGGCTTCAAGTTACAAGAAAGGAGATTGGGAACCAAACATCAGGAAGATGCTCTTTCTGACAGTAAGAGCTGTTCAACAGGGGAACAGTCCTCCTCATGAGGTGATGGGCTCTCCTTCTGTGGAGGTTTTTAAGCAGAGGTTGGATGGCCATGTGTAAATGCAGTTTGGGCAAATTTCTGAGCTGAGAATAGTACTGCAAGATGATGGTGGTGATTTCTAGACTGCCCTTCATCCGAGAATCACAGGGTGGTTTACAATATAAAACCACAAAAATGCATAACATAGTAATAAAACATTTACAAAGCCACTCTTACTTTGTTGGTATGCCCTGAGATTTCCATTTAGGTGAGTATATAGAATTGGCAAAATTAACTTCAATTATAAGATATCAATCAAATCAAAAGTTTAGAATGGAGGGGAAGTATTTCGAAGATTATATGTCAAAATATTGTTCTGAAAATGACATGCTAATGGGCTTAGAATAAAAAAATGTAAGCAATAACAAAACCAGTAAAGAAAGAAGGAAAAAATCAGAATGTAACAAAAATAATTTATTATACAATGCAAGGAAAAAAGGTAGAAAGAAATATAAAGAAGTCGAATTGCTGTGGAGGGAAGTAGAGTGTGGGTGGTGGGTTTTATAATTAAATGTATAATTATGCAGCTGTTGTGATTTAGATGTTATACAGTGGTACCTCGCAAGACGAATGCATCGTAAGACGAAAAACTCGCAAAACGAAAGAGTTTTTCGTTTTTTGAGTTGCTTCACAAGACGGATTTCCCTATGGGCTTGCTTCGCAAGACGAAAACGTCTTGCAAGTTTGTTTCCTTTTTCTTAAATCCGTGCATTCACTTCGAGGAGCAACTCATAGCACGCGGTGTGGTAGCCTTTTTTGAGGTTTTTGAAGACTTTGGTGATTTTTGAAGCTTTTCCAAAGTCCATGCTTCGCAAGACGAAAAAATCGCAAGAATAAAAAACTCGCAGAACGAATTAATTTCGTCTTGCGAGGCACCACTGTATTTTATGTGAGGGAATCATTGGGAATTTTGGTTATTTTATACACACACACACATATATATATGTGTTATCTTTGCGGGGGGGGGGGACATAATAATAAAACAAAAACATTCACACACACACATGCACCCCACACATTTTAAAAGGCCATGGATTATTTAATTAGCCAACAGCCCGAGAGAAAAGAAAAGTTTTTTGAGAGCAATGAAGGATCCATAAATAAAAATCATGTTCTGCTATGTGTTTCAGTCCAGGAGATACAAATTAATTTGGATAAAAAGGCCAGCCAAACGAAACACAGTTGGTGGGGCACGAGATTCTTTCTCTCGGGGTTGTGGGTTCAAGTCTTGCATTGGGCAGAAAGATCTCTGCCTTGCAGGGGGTTGGACTAGATGACCCTCATGGTCCCTTCTAGCTCTAGGATTCTATGATTCCAATGCATTTGCTGTTCTAATACATCCCAAAGAAAACCTATTTTTCCATGAATTCATTGAGCTGAATTACTTGCACTCTTCCAGAGCAGGTTTAATGATCAGAGTTTTTAAAGCAATGTATATGCAGCCAAGGATGTAGCAGATTTTCTGTGTTGGCTAGGTGTCTTTTTGGTCCATTTCAAAGCTTAGGATTCTATAAACCCCAATAAACCATAGCTGACTTCTGTTGACCGCTAGCTATTTTGGCTCCAGTTTAAAAAGCACTCCTTCTACCTGCAAAATGAAGTTTGGACTGTAGCACACATTATGAAGGCCGTCACTCAGGTTTAATGAGTCTTTAATCAAGCGTATGAATTTTGTTTGATTCATTGAGGGATTCAATTTGCATACATTTACATGCAGGTGAAAACAATAGTTTCAAAGCAAGGAGCGCGGTTGCTTTTTAAATGATGCTTTTTAAATGACTTATGGAAAGTGATCCCTTAGAATGGGAGACAAGCTATCTTAACCATCTCTCTGGAAATGGAGAAGAGGCAGATGGATTTCAAGAAATCTGAAAAGGGTGTGTATAGGATTGTAAAAAGCAAAGGAGAACTGAATTCACCTCTGCTTACAGTTGCACATGGCACAAAAAACTTCCACTGGTGCAGTTTGTCATTAAGGGTGTGCGTGTGTGAGAGAGAAATCTACACGAAATTTCCCCTTCAAGAAATACACAGACATACCTGTATTTTTTGCTCTATAAGACGCAGCAGACCACAAGACGCACCTAGTTTTTGGAGGAGGAAAACAAGAAAAAAAATATTCTGAATTTCATAAGCCAGAACAGCAAGAGGGATTCGCTGCGCAGTGAAAGCAGCAATCCCTCTTGCTGTTCTGGCTTCTGGGATAGCTGCGCAGCCTGCATTCGCTCCATAAGACGCACACACATTTCCCCTTACTTTTTAGGAGGGAAAAAGTGAGTCTTATAGAGCAAAAAATACGGTAATTTGTTTCCAAGCACATTTCTAAGTACTCAGCTTGAAAAGCCCTTCTATGGCTTGGGAACAGGGTACCTGAGGGAGCTTATGTTATGTTGTGTCATTTTAACACATTTTATTAAATTCTTTCCAAGTTGATTTCAAAAATTACAGGAAAATAAAATAAACAATAGTACCGTTCATTATAAAGAAACATTCGCGCTTATGTGAAAACTAAAATAAAGAAAAGAATGGGCTGTTCCTCCATAGGTGTAAAAAAAAAAAAAGGCAGAGATGCCTATTTTAAAATGGGGACTTCCTAAAAATGTATAATCAGATGAAAGGACACCCATAATTAGCCATGTTTATGATACACAAAACCAATTAATAGATTAAGCATTGCAGCATATTACAAAATATTGTGCCAGTTTGGAGGGAAATGAGTTCCTTTTCCTCTCTCTCCCCCACCTTCCCCTTTCTTAATAACCGACTGAAAGAACTTGGAGAATCCTTTTCCATCCCTAACATTCCTGCGCTGTCCTTTTCTAGTTTTTAATTTAATATCGGCAAGCATTTGAAGTGGCGAACTGAAAACTCATGTGCTTTTAACAAAAAATAAAAGAAGGCATGGGGTGGTTTGGAAATTTTAGACTCTAGACTTACGGATGGGCTTATGGGGGGACGACAACACTTTAGACATTAATAAGGGTTATTTGAACATGTGGTTAAGCCAGCCCTGTGTTGTGGGGGGCTTCTGGCCAGTCTGCTGAGCCCCAGACTTCTGCGCTATACCCCCACCCTGATGGCGCCGCAGAAAGGAATCATAGGATCATAGAAATTTACAGTAGGAAGGGCAAACAAGGGTCATCTACTCCAACTCCCTGCAATGCCCAGGGTAGGACTCGAACCCACAACTCTGAGATTAAGAGTCTCGTGCTCTACCGACAGAGCTCTCCATCCTTACCCAGCAGAATCCCCAGAGATCCCTACAGAGGTTACGTTCAGCCCAAAGAACCAAAAATATATTCTACACCCATGTGACCTGTCCTCTCTGGAATCAGCAGGAACTCCAGGGTAGAAAGAGGTAGGTAGCCATGTTGGTTTGCCGTAGTCGAAAC
Source organism: Podarcis cretensis (assembly GCF_951804945.1). Lineage (NCBI taxonomy): Eukaryota > Metazoa > Chordata > Lepidosauria > Squamata > Lacertidae > Podarcis > Podarcis cretensis. The sequence continues at coordinate 9,544,201 of NC_137179.1, forward strand.
AAAATAAAATAAATCCTTCCAGTGGTACCTTGGAGACCAACTAACTTTGTTATTGGTATGAGCTCTCATGTGCATGCACACTTCTTCAGATACCATGCACACGAAAGCTCATACCAATAACAAACTTATAGTTGGTGTCTAAGGTGCCACTGGAAGGATTTTTTTATTATTATTTTGTTTCAACCAGGGTAGAAAGTCCTTTTTCACAGATACAATTCCCACACGCCTTCCCAAAAAGCTTTTTTCTGCAATGACTTGCAGCTATTTAATTAGCCACACGTCCGGACCAAGTTTGCTTTGAAAGCCTTTGAAAATTGGATTGCTGCTGAAAGCCCTTTCTTGGCACTCCAATAGAAACAGTATTATCTCCTCTGTCCTCCTTTAGCTATGCCGAGATTCGAACACAGAGCCTCGGGGTGAGATGCTCGAGGCTTTGTGGTCTTGGAAAGAGGAGAGCGTGGACTTGCTCACACAGGTGGGTCCCAGCCCGATTCCTCCACCAAACTTTCACAGATTCTCTTTTGTCAACATTAACCTTTCTGGGATGAATTTTCCCTCCAGGCTCCTCTTCCAGCCACCACCCTCACACAAGGATGTTGTGAGGAGTCAACTACATAAATTTAAAGGCGCTGTGAGCTCAAAGGACCCACCCAGAGAAGAGGCTGCCCACTGTGTCTCTGCGATGAGTTACCGTTCTGAACTTGCTTCCTTCCAAAACCCAGCTGCCTTGAGAGGTGGGCAGATTCTGCTACCTTACTGTATTAGGTGTGACTCTGTCACTCTGGGTGCTGAGACACAGCCAGATTTACTTCCTTCCCGGAGGAGTCTGCCCAACGCATCTCTGCATGAGTTGCTGCTCCAGCCTTTCCTCCTTACAACAGAGGCCTCTGGTACATCTGCATTTGAGGCAACTGAATCACTCACCCCTGAGATTCAGGTAAAATCCCTAGTGATGAGGGTTCATAGAATTGTAGAGTTGGAAGGGACTTCTAAGGGTCATCTAGTCTAACCCCCTGAAATGCAGGAATCTCAACATGGGTGTAGCCAGGATTTATGGGGGGGGGGGGCGCAGGACACTCACCCGTCCTATTCCAGAACCGAGCTACTTGCGTTGCTAGAATATGCACCCAAGTAACCACAGGGAACATTTTAATTTCAAATATTCTGATTATTTCTATTTTTTGTTAAGTATTTTTAATTTTATTTTTTTTGGTAGTCTACCATCTTTAGTCACTACCTGTCTTTGTGACTTGTCCATATTTGTAGACACCACACCATTCATATCTCCCAACATTATAATATTGTAATCCAAAAAGTCCACCAATGTCTCATGTAACTTCTTAAAAAATTCAGATTTCCCCTCATTCGGAGCATAGACTCCTACTATCAAAAATTTCTCACCTTGAACTTGAATTTCAATTGCCACAAATCTTCCTTGGTCATCCTTGAATATAAATTTCGGTGATAAACTCTCTTTTGCATAGATTACAACTCCTCTCTTTTTAACCTTGTCCGACGAAATAAATTCTTGGCCTAATCTTTTATTAATTAATACTTTCCTGTGTAGCCTTATCACGTGTGTTTCCTGTAAACAAATCAAGTCCAATTGTTCCTTTTTTTAATAGATGAAATATTTTTTTCCTTTTTTCCGGGGAATTAAAACCACGAATGTTCCAGCTTAACAGTTGCAGAGACATGGTGTAGTTATTTTACTTTCCTCCAACTGCACCCAGTAACTGTTCTTGTTCTGTCGGTGGTGTCCCTTTCTTTGGTATGTCCAACCCCAAGGATAAGTATTTTTAATTATTTACTCGATCTGCTCCCCCCCTACAGTCATGCGCAGTTAACCACCCAATTTTAAACCACACCAGACCCTGTTTAGCTTTGCAAAGGTGCTAGCAGTTTTATTGCTGCACCACTCTGAGGGGGGGGGGGTGGAGGGTTGAGAATCTCAACATTTTCATGACATAGAAGGTGAACGTTTTTGCAAACAAGAGTGATGCCTTAAGACCAGTTTTAAGTTTGAAGAGGCTGTGAAAGGGTAGCGGCTATCCAAGTCCTGGGAAACAACTGGCTGAGGAGGATTTTTTTAAAAAAGGGGGAAAACCTGCACATCTGGTGCAGATGTGGTGTGCCTCCAACAGCAGATGGCTGCAAAGGGTGACCTCTGCAATCCTATCCCGCAAGCGGCAGATCCACTTACACAGAAAAGGCTCCCCTGCCTTGTTGCTGATGGGAATTTGCAAAAGAAGGAAACACAGAAAGTTCTTCCAAAACAAAAAACAAAAAAAGTTCCAGCAACACGACTGAAAATCGACTCCCTCTTAGCCTCACTGTTGGCTGATGATCAATCTGCGAGATTATCTATATATATAATGTCCTAGTGCACGAGTCACCCCCTCCCCCAACTTTTTAATTTTATTTTTGCGAAGTGACTCAAAAGTTTTGAGTCAAAACATGACTTTGGGAAAACTTCCCAACCCTCGTTCTCTAGCAAACAGCGAGAAATTCCGCCCTGCTTTTAAAGCAGACTGCCGCCCACAATTACAATTTTAGAAATCCACTTTCTTTTCTACCACGCAGAGAGGGCAGCGCTCTCTTGCGAGGCGCTCCTTGCGCCGATCCAGAGAGGGAGGTGCTCGCGCAGCACCGCGCAACTTCAGCCGCGCGGCGGTTTTTCTTTTTCCTCCTCGCCCGTCGCTCCTCCCAGCGCAGACGTGCTTCCTCGGAAACAAGTCTCAGTTCAATGGGGTCTACCCGCGAGTAAGAGAGTGCATAGGATCGGTTGCGGGGTTGTTGTTGTTGTTTTTTTAAGTAGTTGCATTCTTTTTACCTCCTCAACAAACATTTACGCATGCAAGCCTTCTTTGCGTAAGGTAACTCGGGAGTAAAGGCCACTCAACGCAATGGGCTTGCTTCTAAGGACATTCACACAGGATCGTGCATTGCGCGCTTTGCTTCGGAGTCAGCCTCGCAAATCCTCGATACCGAGCCAACATGCCTAGTAGGATCAGGCGCAGTTGAAAAGCAGGGAAACGCGCGTAGCGTTGCAACCCTGCTCGGAGTAACCCAACTACAAGGCTGCGATGCGCGCGCGCACACACACACACACATCGCTTAGGGGCAGCGCAGGTTGCAATCCTGCAAACACCCGGGAGCAAGCCTCTCCGAGCGCAGAGGGTTGTTGTTTTTTACTTCTGAGTAGTCACCGCAAAGGGTTGGCAAAAGAGGCTCGACCTTCCAAAAAACGTGGCTGGGCTGCCCATCATAACCACATGCGTTTTTTTTGGAGAGCAAAATTTGCTTTCCAAGAAGGAGATTGCATCCCCTATATCTCCAGGTAAAAGTTGGGAATATGACAGCCTCCGGAGCCCGATGGAGAGCGGCGAGAGATAACGCTGAGTCCGGATTGGCTTAGTACCAGGCAGTTTCCCATCTTCCAATTTGGAAAGGACTTGTAATAGTTGGTACCCATTGGAACTGATAGGGCAGAAGGCAGGGAGCCCAACAGCAGGGGGCGCCAGAGCCAATAACACGCTGAGCCCACTCGCGCTAATTTTGTCTTCTTCACTGCGGAGTTCTGCTCTATCATCATCATCTATCTGTTTATTTAGGAGCTCAATATGATGCAGATGGTCCTTCATTCTCACAACAGCCCTGTGAGGTAGGTCTGGCTGGGAGATGGGTGCCTGGCCCAAGGTCACCCAAGGAGCTTCATGGCTGAGTCTCCCAAGTCTCAGTCCAGTGCTCTAACCATTAGGACACACTGCCTCTCAGCGCAAAACTGAGACAGAGGAGGAGAGCGCTGGTTGTAAGCAAGAAGGGAGGCGGGGGTAGACTGAGGTCGGTGGGGCAGCGCCTCCAGAGCTTTATGGGCGCAGTCTCCGCCATCCCAATGCCTCTGCCAGTCAGAGTAGACAGTGCTGGCTCCAATGGTTGAACTTGGTTAAAAAGCAACTTCCAAGGTCCCTCGAGTCCAGACGCTTTTTGCATCTTGACGATGGGATCAGACTTAACAAGCAAAGGCTTTCTCCAGAATCCGAAGGCACATCTGCATAAAAAGCACAGCCTGCTGTTTTTCCGCAAGAGTAAGAGACCGACCAGTCCGTGATTCGACGGCTATCTTGGCTGATCTCCCCCCAAAAATTCGGATCCAATGTCCACATCATCCCCGCCCGCTTCGCTCCCTGCGTCCTCTCAGACTTTGGTCTCTGTCGATCGTTAACGCGCTTTCCCGCAGATAAGATCTCAAATGGGTAGGATCCTGCCAGCTCTACGTGCGCAGCTCACGTCTACTTAGAATCCAGTGATGGTACAGTTGGAAGGGATCCTCCAAGAATCATCTAGTCCAACCCCCGTGAAAGGCAGGTATCTCAACTAAAGCATCCACAACGGGGGCCACACTGCAGCCTTATACAGTTAGACCTGCAATCCAACCTCTGCTTAAGAACCTCCGAGGAATGAGAGTCCATCAGTTCTAGTGGGAGACCGTTCCGCTGGCGAACAGCTCTTACAGTCAGAAAAGTCTTCCTGGTGTTTAGTCGGGGATCTCCTTTCTTGTAAAGTTTTTTTTTTTTAAAAAAAAGCATCTCCTTTACTTAGAAGTAAATCCCAACTTGCGCGGGGTTTCACCGCTGCAGCCGCTGCCGGTCAGTGCCCATACTACTGAGATAGTTGGACGCAACAGGCACTGACCGGCAGCGACTCTCCAAGATTTCAATGGCAGGCACTGAACCGTCTGCATGCCAAACAGATGTTGCGCAGTTGTGAGCTACAGCCCGCAAGGATCCCTGGCCGACAAACGAGCCCGAAACCAAAAGCAGATGCAGAACTGTACTCAGTCCAAACTTGCGATTATTTACTCGGAAGCAAGCGCCGTAGGATACAACGGGGAGGGGGCGCTTCTGAGGCAGCCAGGATCGGGCCGTCTGCCTAGTTGCAGCGACACTTGCCTGCAGTTGGATCCGGTGTAGCTTACTCCGAAGTAAACCCTACCGCGCCAGGGGGGACCGATGGTGCAATCCATAGTTTTGAGTGCGCATGTATAGGATTGCGTTGCGCTGCACGGCTCTAACCGCTGCCGCCACCCCCAAGCAGATCGTGACAAAATCAGCAGGTTAGAGAACTCGGGCTGCCGGATCCTAAACATGCTTACTCAGGAGCCCCAGTGATTTCCGCAGGATTTACGCCCAAGTAATGTGCCTACATAGGATGGCGTAGATTACACTGGAACACACACATTTCTCCGCCTTCCTCTACTCCACTTTGGGGGGGGGGACGTGTTTATTTTCAGTTTGTAGAGAAGCCTGAAACCCGCCATGTTGAAACTGACAAACCTCTTTAAATACCCATTTATACCGCAGTTACATAAAGGAAACTAAATCAATGAGGGGGGGAGGGGCCGGGAATTAGTTTGGGGCGATTTTATACACATATCTAATCATCTGTATTCCATTGATCCGTCTCAGTTTCCCGTCCCTCCCTCCCCCGCTCCATGAAACTGACTCAAAAATTGTATTTTTTTTTCTTTTTTTCTTTCTTTCAGTAAATTCTAAGCCGAGATCACATTAGATTTTTTTTAATGATATAAACATGCCCCCCCCCCAAAAGGTAGGAGACCAGCCTTCGGTAATTTTGGCGCGTTTCCAAATAGGAACTGGAGTAGCCACGCGATGACATTAAACACGAGCCGCGCATTCCGCTCATCTCTACTCGCTAGGGCACAGATCCAAAAACGTGCCTTGCAAAAGGAAAAAGAATACCTCAACATAGAGAAAAAATGCGCGCCCGCGCACACACACAACCAACAGCTGACCCGATGCATCTTTACGCAGAAGTAGGTCCAACTGCACGCAGTGGATCGGACCACCCTAGAAAAAAGCGTGCATATTGGATCGCAACACCTCCCCCAAGAAATGCACCCCAGAGTGATGTCATCCACAATCAAGCGCGGGTTTAGGCGCGCCTAGAACTCTAGGCATAGGATCGGGCGCACAACAATACGTAGGAGAACCCTGAACTTGGAAGGGCTGATTTCCGAGCTAGCATGCAAAGGATAGCACGGCCCGCCTGGAACCTCAGGGCAGGAGGAAAGACGAGGGAGGCACTTTTACTACTTCCGAGTAAGCCTGCACAGGATCGGGCTGCGCATTCGAAGCGGGGACGACGGACTTCTAGCAGAACGGCGAGATTAAAACACATCCAAAAAATAATGATCACTTTGCAATAACTTGCTTTTTACGGGGTCCTTGTCAGCTTTTTCTGCGCGAAGCAGAACGCATGCTAATAAACCCAAAAAATCGGGGGAGGAAGAGAGAGAAGCCGCCCCCCCCAAAAAAACCCACAGCGATCGGTCCATCCTCCGTAAGAAAAAAGGGGGGAGAGAGAAAGGGGGGAAGAAGCCCACCTTCCGTTAGATGCAGCCCGGGTAGGTCCGCGCGCCGCTGCGCGGGGCCGCGCCTTACCTGCGCGAAGTTTCCCACCCCCGCGATCCCTTCCCCGCGTCGAAGGGGCGCAGCCCCCGCCGCGCCAGCCGCCCGCCAGCGCGATCCGCGCCCGCCTCGCTCGCCGCCGCCGCCGCCGCTCCACACTCCTTCCAATATGGCATCCGCTCAGTGCGCATGCCTCGCACTCGCTTGTACTTGATGTGTGTGTGAGCGTGTGCCAGTGTGCGCGCCGGCTCCTTCGCTGACCTTTTTTTTTTTTGATCCCCGGCACAGTTGCCAAACACGCGCGCGCATCCTGCGCCCACAGCGTCTCCAGTCCCCGTCGTGCAAATCCCCCCGTGGAGTGGCAGAGATGGGTCTTACTCCCGAGTAACCGTGACAGCTTTGCGCGCCTGAAGGACGCGCGCTTCGGTTCCCGGTCAGGGATGAAGCATAGTTGTCAATTTACAGATTTGAAAATAAGGGACCAGCAGCCTCGAAAATAAGGGATCAGCAACCAAAATAAGGGATTTTGCTTAGTCTATACAGAAATCCGGTGCTGATGGAGCTATGCTGCTTTGGCTGCCACTGACTGTGTTTTGCGGGGGGTTGGACTAGATGATCCTAGGTAAAGGTAAAGGTACCCCTGCCCCTACGGGCCAGTCTTGACAGACTCTGGGGTTGTGCGCCCATCTCACTTAAGAGGCCAGGGGCCAGCACTGTCCGGAGACACTTCCGGGTCACGTGGCCAGCGTGACATCGCTGCTCTGGCAAGCCAGAGCCGCACACGGAAACGCCGTTTACCTTCCCGCTGGTAAGCGGTCCCTATTTATCTACTTGCACCCGGAGGTGCTTTCGAACTGCTAGGTTGGCAGGCGCTGGGACCGAGCAGCGGGAGCGCACCCCGCCGCAGGGATTCGAACCGCCGACCTTTCGATCGGCAAGCCCTAGGCGCTGAGGCTTTAACCCACAGCGCCACCTGCGTCCTAAGGGTCTACAATTCCAACCAAAGAACAGTGGCAGACAAAACAGATGAACAACGTCGAGATGGCAAAGCTTACAGGCAGAATTAAAAACCAGGAAGAGGAGCTATTGTAAAGAGTTACATAACGTTGGTAGGATTGACAGAAAACTTGTAGTAAAAATTTGAACTATGGATGGACAAATGATTTATAAAAATAGCGTTATGAAAGGGATGCAGAGGGGGAAATCACTACATTAAGATGCTGCACTGGTTGGAGGGTCTGCTAAGCAGCACGTCGGGGCTGCCGTCGTCCTGGCGCGAGGAGTTCCATCGGCCCTTTCCTGCCCAAGAGAGAGGGAGGGAGGGAGAGAGACTCTCGCCCAGGCCGCCCGCAAGCCCTCCTCTTCCTCCTCCCTCAGGCCGCCGTCTCCGGCTTCCCCTGGCAGCGCGGTGGAAGTCTCGCAAGAGAGGGGCTGCCTGCCTGGCCGCCGCCACCCGTCTCCTCATGACGCACCCCTGAGGGGGAAAAGGGAGAGACGGAGACGCGGCAGCTCGTGCGTGTGCTCTCTCTCTCTCAAGACGGAGGACCCCCGAGCCGCTGCTTCCCTCCTGAGCCGGGTGAGCATGAATCCCGGGAAATTTAAGGGACATCATCAATAAGGGATAGCAGCGGGAAACGGCGCTGGGATAAGGGAGTTTCCCGCCAAATAAGGGACAGTTGACAGCTATGGGATGAAGTCCCGTCCTGTTGCGGGTTTAGTCGGGACGCCTTCTATTGAACCCATTTCCCAGCTGTGTGCAGGCATGAATAATCAGGGCGGAATCCCCAAAAGCAGATTTACAGCACAATCCTAAATGGGGATTGCAGTCTGAGGCTGGGAGGAAACCTCACTGAATTTTTATTTTTATTTTTTAAGGTTTATATGCCAAGCCTTGGCTATTAAGGCTGCAGTCCTAAACCCACTTACCTGAGTGTAAGGTGCTCCACAGAATTCAATAGGATTTCCTTCCGAGTTGGTATGCTTAGGATTGCACGGTGACTCTCTGAAAGTGCCACCTGTTGTTGTTGTCTTCATAGAATAATAGAATTGTAGTGTTGGAAGGGACCACGACAGTCATCTAGTCCAACCCCTTGGAAAACAGGTTTCTTTTGCCCAACATGTGGCTTGAACCCACGACCCTGAGATAAAGTCTCATGCTCGACAAACTGAGCTGTCTTATATTAGTTACATTAGTTATTATAGTTATTATTACTACTACTTTTCTCTTGTTGGTGACCCGGTGAAATTTTTCTATACGGCAACTACGGTAATCCATATAAATAACCACAGGGTTGTATTTAGCTCTGTTGTATTCAGGGGGGAAAACACTTTGAAATGAATAAATCTAAGTTAAAGTAAAGGTAAAGGACCCCTGACAGTTAGGTCCAGCCGCAAACAACTCTGCGGTTGCGGCACTCATCTCGCTTTACTGGCTGAGGGAGCTGGCGTTTGTCCGCAGACAGTTTTTCTGGGTCATGTGGCCAGCATGACTAAGCTGCTTCTAGCGAAAGCAGAGCAACACACGGAAACGCCATTTACCTTCCCGCCGGAGCGGTACCTATTTATCTACTTGCACTTGGAGGTGCTTTCAAACTGCTAGGTTGGCAGGAGCTGGGACCGAGCAACGGGAGCTCACCCCGCCGCAGGGATTCAAACCACAACCTTCCGATCAGTAAGTCCTAGGCTCAGTGGTTTAGACCACAGCGCCACCCACGTCCCTTAAATCTAAGTTAGGCATGTCCAATAACTTCAATGGGTCTCTGCACTAAGTAGGTCCAACGTTGGAAACAATCCATAATAATTAAACACAACGTTTTGTTCGTGGGTAAAATTTTATTTTCAAGTGAGACTGCTTATGGGTTTAAAGGTAAAGGTAAAGCTAAAGGGACCCCTGACCATTAGGTCCAGTCGTGGACAACTCTGGGGTTGCAGCACTCATCTCGCTTTATTGGCCGAGGGAGCCGGCGTACAGCTTCCGGGTCATGTGGCCAGCATGACTAAGCCGCTTCTGGCGAATCAGAGCAGCACACGGAAATGCCTTTTGCCTTCCCGCCAGAGCGGTACCCATTTATCTACTTGCACTTTGACGTGCTATCGAACTGCTAGGTTGGCAGGAGCAGGGACCGAGTAGCAGGAGCTCACCCCATTGCGTTCTGATTGGCAAGTCCTAGGTTCTGTGGTTTAACCCACAGCGCCACCCGCGTCCCTTGCTTATGGGTTTACTACTTGGTAAATACAACATTTTTAGAAACAGGTCAACCACAAACATACACAAACACGCACACCCTTATGTGAGGGGTATTGGGACTTACTCCTGAGTAGTCATTTATGCTTTCGCAGTGTCACGTTTTCGGTGACTTATTTGAATACCACGAGAATGACTCCTGAGTAAGCAGGCAAAGGACTGGTTTGGGAGTGAATAGTGCTCAGCGTTGGGCCATTCAGAGTTCAGTTTTACACTTATTTACTGGGAAGTCAAAATTCTGTTCAATTGGACTTTGTCACTCACTCCCCACTGGAGGGGGTCAGAGGATTGCATTTAAAAAAAATCAGAAAGCCAGTTCAGTTACTGAATTCTGCAGAGTAATAAGGTTGGGGTGCATACACTCAGGAGATTTCAGTTTTTAGAAAAACACTTTTAGGACTGATAAATAGAAAAATTACAATGTTGGCAGAATGGACCAACCATGTCACTAGGTCATTTCAGAGTGCATATAACATATGTGCACTTAAGGTGTGTGAATTTCTGAGAAGCACGTGTGCAAATATGTATTTAACTCTTCCCTTCCCATTCACTCTTCCTTTTGGAGCATGGCAATTCCACTGTTTGCACATCACTTTTAAACCGAAAATCTTCTTTAGTGCTTTGGCAAAAAGTCAGGAAGGTATTGCAACTGGTCAGTAAACAAGCAGGCATGGGAGCAAGCAAACAACCCCCAAAGGATCACGCATGATCACAGGAAATTGGGAAACACACGGATAAGAATAGAATATCTGGATGAAGGGGCAGAATTGTGGGGGTAGAATAAGCTCAGGGGCTCCCATTAAATCCTATGGGACAAAGTTAGGGGGTGCTCAGTTAAGCGTTCAAGCCTAATCTCTCTCGCAATTCCTCTAACCCAGCAGACAGGAAACTGGTTATCATAAGAAAATAATTGCAAGGAGTTATCGCTAGCAAAAAAAGACCACATTTGGCACGGCTGTGAAAGCTGTGTTGCTGCCTCTTCTTCACCTATTTTCTGTTGACCATTGCCTTGTGCTTAGTAAGATTAGAGCAGCCCAGCCTTTATTTTATCTCAGTTGCCCCTGCGGTTTATTCCCACCCACCATGTAGCTGCAGCAGGGTGTCTTCAGAGACATTTCCCAGCTTTCTGTGGACTCACAAGAATCTAGAAGCACCTTGTAAGTTATCTAGAGACCTGCGGTGGAGCACTGGAAGGCTGTCTTACATGGTATCCATCTCGCTTAGTAATGTTTACACTGACGGGCAGCACCTCTCCAGGATTTCGGCAAGGGACATTTTCAGCCCTGCCTGCAGATGCCAGGGATTCTGTTGGCAAAGCCGATGTTCTTCCACAGAGCTATGGTCATTTCCCCAAAGGATGAAGCTGTTGAGATGCTGCTTCTTCCTTAGATGGAGCTGGCCCACTGGTCCACATGTGGACCAGGATTGTCTAATTCAACAGTGTATTCCCCCTCCCAAGATGCTGCTGGGCTCTGATCACCCCTGATCTTTGTCCATGCTGGTTGGGCCTGATGTGAGACGCCTGGAGTGGGTCGAGAGGGGTCTCCCACAGTCTCGCCACTGAAATTCTCTGGATTAGCAATATTTCGAATTCAACCTGGGATGCTTTGATTGCATTTGTATGCACGCTGAGCTGTGGTTTCTGCATCCATCGTAAACTACATCTTGTTTGGAATAATCTTTTATTATTTGGGAAAGGGGATATTATCAAACATTTTTTTTAATTGAAACTAAAATGTTAATCTAAATAAAAACAAAAAGAGAAGAAGAGAGAGAGAGAGAGAGAGAGAGAGAGAGAGAGAGAGAGAGAGAAGACAAAGGGGGAAAGAGAAGACAGAGAGAGAGAGAGAAAATAATGAGAGACAAGGTAAAGGTAAAGGGACCCCTGACCATTAGGTCCAGTTGTGGCTGACTCTGGGGTTGCGGTGCTCATCTCACTTTATTGGCTGAGGGAACTGGCATACAGCTTCCGGGTCATGTGGCCAGCATGACTAAGCTGCTTCTGGCAAACCAGAGCAGCGCACGGAAACGCCGTTTACCTTCCCTCCGGAGCGGTACCTATTTATCTACTTGCACTTTGACGTGCTTTCGAACTGCTAGGTTGGCAGGAGCAGGGACCGAGCAACGGGAACTCAACCCGTCAGGGGGATTCGAACTGCCGACCTTCGATCGGCAAGTCCTAGGCTCTGTGGTTTAACCCACAGCACCACCCGCGTCCCGCTGCCTGCCTTACAACCCGTGTAACCACCTGACCTAAAGCCCTGACCATACCATTACCAGAATTAATGTATTTAGCATACAGGTGTTATCCTCCCAGCTCCCCTACCCTGCTATAAAGAGCAATCAGAATAATCAACTTGGATGCTGCTGGATCCAGCCCCAGTTGATCAACACATTATTACTGTCAATCACTGAGCTTGGAAAAATGGGGCAGGGGACTATATGCTTATGGGTGGGAGACAAAAGGCTGAGATGCATCGTAGGAGCAGATCTGTGCCTGATATAAACACAATGCTGTCTTTGTGGGTGTAAACTTCATCCAGCCCTCAGCACTTTGAGAAACCCATTTACCATATTAGGTCAAACTTTCAAAGAACAGCCACACAATTTAGGACTAGCAAGCAAGATCATTTATTGACCTGGAGGGGTGTGATGTAGACACCTTGCTAGAGCTAGAGAGACCGAGAAAAGGTCAATTTCAACTTCTGCAGTCTTAAGTTCATTGTTCCACATACCTATATCAGTATGGTTTTTATTTTTATTTTTTAAAAAGAAAAGTTTGCAGGAGAAATCATTATCATTTTGCATGCAATTTTGCCAAATGGACATAAATATGCAAAGCAGTGTTTCCTGATAGAAAGCATTTTTGCATGTTCTTTTCATTCACGTGGGCATTTTTATTCTCACTTTGCCCTGGTGTGCGCAATTTTGGACACATTACTTGGCCGAAGGGTTTTGCGAAACTTGGAGAAGTGCAAATTCCAAACGATAGCTAGGTTTCAGTTTGTGTACCGCTTTGGAAGTACAGTAGGTAGGTTCGTCTTTGAATTTGAACTGAATCAAATTTCTCCCTAAATTTTTAGCTGTAGCATATTTTGGGTCGGTAGCTTAAGAGTTCCATGATGGATGAAACTAGGTAGAATCTAGAGGTGTGAACTCAAGCAGAATTTATCGATTGTCCCTTTTGCTTTTGCCACGGCAGGTTCACTGGGCTCCCTGTTTGTGCCCCAGCTACACCGGAAGCTTTCATCCATGGAAATTAGATCGTTGCCACTTGTGGCCTTCCCCTTTTTGCGCAACCTTCGAAAAGCTCATGCTTAAGCCCGTCACTGTAGCAAAGAGAGATCAGATGAGCTGGCTAAACGCTGACATCGCAGCACCACCTTCTGGAGAATAAAATCTGCTTTAAAGTGGAAACGGATGCAACTTCACATCCTTTTTGTTCTCTGTTACCAGTCTCTATGGCAGGGGTGGGGAGTCTTTTTCAGCCTGTGGCTCACATTATCTTTTGGGCCACCTTTCTGGGGCTGCACACCAATAGTGGGCAGAGCCACAGCACATAGCTGTCAACCGCCCCTTATTTGGCGGGAAAGTCCCTTATCCCAGCGCTGTGTCCCGCTGCTGTCCCTTATTGATGATTTCCCTTAAAATTCCCGGGTTTCAAAGGAAGCAGCTCCTCTCCCTCCCTCCCTGCCAGCCAGGGAGGGGGGAGGCTCCAACTGTGTTGCTTGGCTGCGTTGCTCACCCAATAAGGAGCCTAAGAACGACCGGGGGGTGGAACTTGCATGCCTTGTGCCAATCAAATCGGCCGCGTTGCCTGGGGACTCGCCTTTGCTCAGCGCTTCCCAGCGGAGAGGTGACGGTGGTTTTCCTTGCTGCATCCCCTTTGCTGGGTTGCTGCACTGTGGGAACCACCGCTTGAGGCTTCGTTTGGCTGCTGGCTGGGCTTTCTGCCTTTGGCTCAGAGGGGCTCAGAAGTTGAACATACCTGTGCTGGGAAAATCCCTTATTTTGGCTGCTGGTCCCTTCTTTTCGAGGCTGCTGGTCCCTTATTTTCAAATCTGTAAGTTGACAGCTATGCCACAGCAACAAATGGAAACTTTACCTTTGAGCAGTTGGCTAGGGTCTACACACACTCTCACACCTCTCTCTCTCTTTTTAACATAATTTTTATTGAATTTTTCCATATTTCATTTTCATTTTAATTCAATACACATATTCACAACATCTTATTTGCTCAAAGTGAGCTTTGATTTCCTTCTACCTCTCTTTCTGACATCCCTATAGCCTATAACATATCTTTCGCATTCCCATAATCACTTCTTTATCTATAATCACCTTAAGAAATCACATTCTTATTTATAAATCAGACCATAATTTCACATTACAAAACATTTCACGTTAATGCTACAAACGATTTTAAATGAGTACAGTTTTCTTTCAAATAATAAATAAATTTGCTCCAGTCCTTTTGATGTTTTTCTTTGGGCCGATATCTGATTCCTCCCCGTCAACTTCGCCAACTCCACAAATTCTACCATTTTTATTCTCCAGTCTTCCAATGTAGGGAGTTTTTGCTGCTTCCACCTTTGAGCCAAGAGGATTCTTGCTGCTGTTGTGGCATACATAAATAAATTTACATCTTTTTTATTAATTTCTTCATCAGTTAGCCCTAGTAAGAATGCTTCTGGTTTTTTTTGCTAAAGTTATATTTTAATATTTTTTTTAATTCATTGTAAATAATGTCCCAGAAAGCCTTGACCTTAGCACAGGACCACCCACTCTGACACCTCTCTTTCAGTGGCGTAGCAGCGTTTGCTGGTGCCCGGGGCAGTGCAGATTCATGCCAGGCAGGGGTGGGCCACAGAAGATGAATGGAGCCGGCCAGGCCAGGCCAGCTCTTGCAACCAGAGCTAAGCGGGGGCCATGCTTACGTCACCTGCCCTCCCTCACCCATATCTCAGAGCCTCCAGATGTAGAGGTCACAAGACCAAGTACTGCGTAATTTAACCCATTGTTCACATTGCACCAACATAGCAAAGGGCAGGATGGTGACCCATGAAATTCAGCCCAGGGGTTACTCTTACCCAGGAGTCAGCAACCTTTTTCAGCCGTGGGCCAGTCCACGTCCCTCAGACCATGTAGTGGGCCGGACTATATTTTGAAGAAAAAAATGAACGACTTCCTATGCCCCACAAATAACCCAGAGATGCATTTTAAATAAAAGCACACATTCTGCTCATGTAAAAACACGCTGATTCCTGGACCGTCCACGGGCCGGGTTGAGAAGGCGATTGGGCCGGATCCGGCCCCTGGGCCTCAGGTTGCCTACCCATGCTCTTACCCATCGAGAGCCCCTTCTGCCTAGGCTAGTTCAGCACCACCAGCAGCGATTCTGCAGGATGTTTGAAGGCAAGCTAAGGGCGTGTGCAGCTTGTCTGGGGAAGCTGGCAGCCTCAGAAGTTTCAGGAGACCAGCTGGTCCCAGAATCAAAGAATTGGAAAGGATCCTAAGGGTCATCTAGGCCAACCCCCCGCAATGCAGGAATCTTTTTGACCAAGATGGGGGCTCGAACCCACACAACCCTGAGGTCAGGAGTCTCGTGCTCTACCGACTGAGCTATTTTCTTGCCGTTTTGCTCATCCTTAGAGTAAGCCTTGGGGTTTGGACCGCAAAAGTCCCTCACTGCTATTGCTATGGCATTGGGAATATTTCATTCCATAGGCTTGAACAGAAGGGTGAGGAGTGGGCTTCCTATTGTTAGCTCACACTGCCTCTCAACTGAGTTGCATTGCTGGTTCCTAAGCAACCTAGATAGCAGCCGAGCGACTGGGCACTTCATATATTTTTCCTTTATGGATTCCATCAGTTGTTCTTGGTTTATTCTTCCTCTCTCTACATTTATACCCCACCTCCCCTCCAAGAGCTCTAGGCGGCGTTCATGGTTCTTCTCCATCCCAATAGCTCAGTTGGTAGAGCATGAGACTCTGAATCTCAGGGCTGTGGGTTCGAGTCCCACACTGGGCAAAAAGATCCTTGCCTGGAAGATGATGATGATGATAATAATAATAATAATAATAATAATAATAATAATAATAATAATTGTCAGGGACTCAGCGGGAGCGCAGGGAGGAGAGGAGATGGAGAGCGAGGGGGAGCAATCCGAGGGCAGCGTAGGAGAAGATGACAGCAGCCCGATAGATTCCATGAGCCTCTCCAGCGAATCGAAGATTCACAGAAGGGGGCGCCGATGGGCAGGGCAAGGGAGGACCCAAGGGGGACACCCCAGAAACAAGGGGCCAGCGGGGACTCCCAGAGCAGCAGTTGGAAATCAGGACCAGCTTCCCCACCAGAGCGCAGTGGGGGGGAGGAGTACCAGGTGTCAGAGCCCACATATGCACCACCAGCGAGAGAAGAGGAGTCAGGGTTGGCCACGCCTCCATCGGAGAGCGAGGGAACGGTCAAGAGGAAAGTTGCAGGCTGGGCGCGCGCGCCAAGTTCAAATGTACAGGCGAGCGGCACAGAAGGTAGCCCGGATAGGGAACCAGGTCCTAAAGCCCGCCGGAGGGAGGGGGAAGAATCATCAGGGTCAGCGTCAGAGGAGTCCAGAAAGGATGAAACCCTAGCGGGCAGGAGGGCCCAGAGGAGAAAGGAACTTAGGAAGAGGTGGAGCAAAGCGAGAGTCTTAAACTGGTGTGGAAGGGGAGGAGACTCAGACGGGACTTCGCCGGTCTAAGGTCGAGACGTAGAGCTGCGCGCTGCGGCTTTAAAATGGAAACTGAACCTCAATAAAGACTTTTGTACATAACTACAGCCTAGCGTTGGTCCTCTGTGAGCTGGGACCTGGAGGCAGCTCTGACAAGAATAATAATAATAATAATAATAATAATAATAATAATAATAATTTATTTGTACCCCACCCATCTGGCTGGGTTTCCCCAGCCACTCTGGACGGCTTCCAACAAAGATTAAAAATACATTAAAATGTCACACATTAAAAACTTCCCTGAACAGGGCTGCCTTCAGATGTCTTCTCAGTGTCAGGTAGTTGTTTATTTCTTTGATATCTGGTGGGAGCGCGTTCCACAGGCCTGGCACCACTACCGAGAAGGCCCTCTGCCTGGTTGCCTGTAGCTTTGCTTCTCGCAATGAGATAAAGTCCCTACCAGAGTGGAATGGCAAATTAAACTGTTGGACTATGCCGAAATGGCAAAATTGACCGGAAAGCTCAGGAACCAAGAAGACCAAAACTTCAACAAAGAATGGGGGGAAAGTATAAGTTATCTTGGAGACCATTGTAAGCACATGGAAACACTAGCAGGATTGCAATGACACTTGTAATGTAGTAAGAACTATGGAGATAACGGAGTTGTATAAAAGATGGATTATTGAAAAAGATGCAGTAGAGAAGGTTTGATGACGGGACCTATGGAGGGGAAATTCAGAGATTCAGAGGAATCTTTTAATAGTAAAGGGACCCCTGACCATTAGGTCCAGTCGTGACTGACTCTGGGGTTGCGGCGCTCATCTCGCTTTATTGGCCGAGGGAGCTGGCGTACAGCTTCCGGGTCATGTGGCTAGCATGACTAAGCCACTTCTGGCAAACCAGAGCAGCACACGGAAACGCCGTTTACCTTCCCGCCAGAGTGGTACCTATTTATCTACTTGCACTTTGACGTACTTTTGAACTGCTAGGTGGGCAGGAGCAGGGACCGAGCAACAGGAGCTCACCCCATCGTGGGGATTTGAACCGCCGACCTTCTGATTGGCAAGTCCTAGGCTCTGTGGTTTAGACCACAGAGCCACCCGTGTCCCTTTTAATAGTGGGAGTATGTTATATTTTTTATAATTTTATACTTGTAAAATAAAATAAAAATATTTCACACAAAAAAGATCTCTGCTTGACTCTACAGCTCTAGGATTCTTCACAACAACCCTGCAAGGGTGTGGGGAACCTCAGGCCTGGATGTGGCCCTCTAAGTCACTCTGTCCGGCCCTCAGACTCTGCCCAGCATGCACTGGCCCTGCCTGAGTGTTTTTGCCTTGAAGTCTGGCAATGCACCTTGCTTGCCTGAATGCAGGCTGGAGAAAAACGGTGTGTGAGTCTGCACAGAAACCGGCTTAGCATCCGCTCAGCCCAAACCCAAATATCTGTGCCACTGCCACTGCCAAGAAACTTCAGTGCTAAGATGAGAGGGAATTAGCTTTTAACTCTCTGGCAAAGGTCCAAGTGGCCAACAGGTCCCCAGAACGATATTTCTCCTTCAGCAAAGGAAATCCTGTTTTTCACGGGCTGAGATGGGATAGTTTTGACACGTGAACCGGTGAGAATGTAAGCCAGACATCTGCTTGGAGTTAAAGCATGATGGATCTGTCAAGAGACCAAAAGGAAACCTCTGTCACTGTGTAAAGCAAGAAGACGTCTGCGGATTAGAGACGAGGGCATCCTAAAAGCTGTTGCTGCAGGAGTGCAGGAAAAAGAATGGGAAGGTTTATAGTAGAAAACCAAATTTAGGGGGCACCCCCTCCAATTTGGCATTCTTAACCGGCTTCTTCCTTTTTAGAGTTTTTATGTTTTATTTATTTCTTTAAAAGCATTTCTAAACTGCTCAATTAAAACAAAAAACTAAGTGGCAAACCAAAATACAGTGGAACCTTGGTTGTCGAATGCTTTGGAAGTCGAACGTTTTGGCTTTTGAACACCAACAGCCCGGAAGTGAATGCTTCCATTTTCGAACACGCCTAGGAAGTCAAACGGCTTCTGAGGTGTGTTTCTCCATTTTTTCAATGGATTTTGCCGACCGGCAATTGCGCCTTGGTTGTTGAACGTTTCAAGCGGTCTTCCAGAATGGATTACGTTCGACAACCGAGGTTCCACTGTAAGCAAAACAACAACCCAGTACTGTGGAAACAGGAATCATAACAGGGTCGAATCTCATAAGTCAGGGAAATTTTGTGCAAAAAAAAAAGTGCTTTTGCAAGACATCTGAAGCAACTGATGGGTGAAGCTTCACATATACTGTATTTACTTGAGTCTAATGCACCATCGAATCTAATACAGTGGTACCTCGGGTTACATACGCTTCAGGTTACATATCCTTCAGGTTACAGACTCCGCTAACCCAGAAATAGTGTTTCAGGTTAAGAACTTTGCTTCAGGATGAGAACAAAAACCGCGCAGTAGTGTCGCGGCAGCAGCGGGAGGCCCCATTAGCTAAAGTGGTGCTTCAGGTAAAGAACAGTTTCAGGTTAAGAATGGACCTCCGGAACGAATTAAGTACTTAACCCGAGGTATATCACTGTATGCACCTTAATTTTCGCAATGTCATTCCGCCCCCCCCCCCAAAGGTGCACATTAGATTTGAGTAAGTAGCGCTGTGGTCTAAACCACAGAGCCTGGGACTTGCCAGTCAGAAGGTTGGCGGTTTGAACACCCTGCGACAGGGTGAGCTCTCATTGCTTGGTCCCTGCTTCTACCAACCTAGCTGTTTAAAAGCATGTCAAAGTGCAAGTAGATAAATAGGTACCGCTCCAGCGGGAAGGTAAACAGTGTTTCCGTGCGCTGCTCTGGTTCGCCAGAAGCGGCTTAGTCATGCTGGCCACATGACCCGGAAGCTGTACGATGACTCCCTCGGCCAATAAAGTGAGATAATAATAATAATAATAATAATAATAATAATAATAATAATAATAAAATTTATTTATATCCCGCCCTCCCCAGCCGAAGCCGGGCTCAGGGCGGCTAACAACTCTAAAACAGTACAACATTATAAAAACATTATAAAAATTAATTAAAATCAAAATTGATGGCAACCATAAACTAAAGTTTTGTAAAGATTGCCAAAGGAGGGAGTCAGGCTGCGCCCTGACCAAAGGCCTGGTGGAACAGCTCTGTCTTGCAGGCCCTGCGGAAAGATGTCAAGTCCTGCAGGGCCCTTGTCTCTTGTGACAGAGCGTTCCACCAGGTTGGAGCCGCAGCCGAAAAAGCCCTGGCTAGTTGAGGCCAGCCTAACCTCTCTGTGGCCTGGGACCTTCAAGATGTTTTTATTTGAAGACCGTAAGTTCCTCTGTGGGGCATACCAGGAGAGGCGGTCCCGTAGGTACGAGGGTCCTAGGCCGTATAGGGCTTTAAAGGTTAAAACCAGCACCTTAAACCTGATCCTGTACTCCACCGGGAGCCAGTGCAGCTGGTATAGCACCAGATGAATGTGATCTCGCAGCGAAGACCCCGTAAGGAGTCTCGCTGCGGCATTCTGCACCCGCAGGAGTTTCTGGGTTAGTCTCAAGGGCAGCCCCACGTAGAGCAAGTTACAATAATCCAGTCTGGAGGTGACTGTCGCGTGGATCACAGTGGCTAGGTCAGGGCGAGAGAGGTAAGGAGCCAACTGCTTAGCTTGGCGGAGATGAAAAAGTGCCGCTTTTGTTATAGCTGCAATCTGCGCCTCCATGGAGAGGGAGGTATCGAAGATTACACCCAAACTCTTAACGGACGGTGCTGGCACTAATTGCACCCCCGCAAGAGATGGGAGTTACCCCCTCAATCCCATATCGTCCCGTCCCAGCCAGAGGACCTCTGTCTTTGAAGGATTTACCTTCAACCGGCTCCCACGTAACCATCCAGCCACAGCTTCCTGATCAGTGTGTCTGGGGCCGAGTCAGGATGGCCATCCATCAACAGATAGAGTTGGGTGTCATCAGCATACTGATGGCAGCCCAGCCCAAAACTCCGGACAAGCTGGGCGAGGGGGCGCATAAAGATGTTAAAAAGCATCGGGGAGAGTATTGCACCCTGGGGCACTCCACACACCAAGGAGTGGCGGGATGACAATTCCCCCCCAAGCGCCACCCTCTGTCCCCGACCAGAGAGAAACGAGCGCAGCCATTGAAGGACTGTGCCCTGGATCCCCACGTCGGCAAGGCGGTGGTCCAGGAGTTCATGATCGACCATGTCGAAGGCTGCTGACAGGTCTAGAAGAATCAACAGCCCCAACCCGCCTTGATCCAGCTGCCTGCGGAGATCATCTGTTAGGGCGACCAGAGCCGTCTCGGTCCCATGACCAGCGCGGAAGCCGGACTGGAATGGATCCAGAGCCAATGTTTCATCCAGAAACCTACCAAGCTGTTCAGCAACCGCTCTCTCAATCACCTTACCCAGGAATGGAAGATTCAAAACCGGGCGGTAATTGGATAGATCTAAGGGATCTAATGATGTTTTCTTTAAAAGTGGGCACACCACTACCTCCTTCAATTCCCCTGGGAATGTCCCGGTGCCAAGGGACAAATTGATGATATCCCCCAGGGGGCCCCGCACCTCGTCTGGACACTCTCTAATCAGCCAGGACGGGCACGGGTCGAGAGGACAAGTGGTGGACTTTCCAGCTCGGAGGAGTCTGTGCACATCGGCTGGGGATATCCGGTCAAAGTGGTCCAATAATGGACCTGAGGACAATCGAGGGGCCTCCAGTTCCTTTATTGTATCCAAATTGGCAGGGAGGTCATGGCGGAGCAACAGGACCTTCTCTGCAAAAAAGCTTGCAAATGCCTCACAGCTGTGTGTCAAATTGTTATTTAAATTTGGCTGTCCTTCGAGGGACGTTAAAGACAGAATTGTACTAAATAATTGCGCCGGGTGAGAGCTAGCGGATGCAATGGAGGCCGAGAAGTAGGACTTCGTAGCGGCGTTCACTGCCATCTCGTAGGTTTTCATAAAAACCCTATAAGATGTTCTTGAAGCTCCGTCACAGGCACCCCGCCATACTCGCTCTAGCCGTCTGAGGTCCCGCTTCATTTTCCGGAGCTCCTTTTCCAGGGAGTCTTCTCTTCTCATGAGGTGGCCAAAGTATTGGAGCCTCAGCTTCAGGATCTGTCCTTCCAGTGAGCACTCAGGGCTGATTTCCTTCAGAATGGATAGGTTTGATCTTCTTGCAGTCCAGGGGACTCTCAAGAGTCTCCTCCAGCACCAGAATTCAAAAGCATCAAATCAATACAAATCTGAGGTTCTGCACCCCCCAAAAAAACCTCACCCCTCCCCCAAATCCTGGCTACGCCTATGGACTAGTGGTCTGCCTCGCTATGACAGCTCTTTCCTGAGTTCCTATAGCAACTTTTTTAAAATTAAAAAAACACCCATAACTCTTCCCTGCCCATTTATTGTCCCCATTTGAGTTTATTGATGGGATGTACCACGTTCCCTAGGGACGCAGGTGGCGCTGTGGGTTAAAGCCTCAGCGCCTAGGACTTGCCGATCGAAAGGTCGGCGGTTCGAATCCCTGCGGCGGGGTGCGCTCCCGCTGCTCGGTCCCAGCGCCTGCCAACCTAGCAGTTCGAAAGCACCTCCGGGTGCAAGTAGATAAATAGGGACCGCTTACCAGCGGGAAGGTAAACGGCGTTTCCGTGTGCGGCTCTGGCTCGCCAGAGCAGCGATGTCACGCTGGCCACGTGACCCGGAAGTGTCTCCGGACAGCGCTGGCCCCTGGCCTCTTAAGTGAGATGGGCGCACAACCCCAGAGTCTGTCAAGACTGGCCCGTACGGGCAGGGGTACCTTTACCTTTACCTTTTAC
Source organism: Podarcis cretensis (assembly GCF_951804945.1). NCBI lineage: Eukaryota > Metazoa > Chordata > Lepidosauria > Squamata > Lacertidae > Podarcis > Podarcis cretensis. The sequence goes on from NC_137179.1 coordinate 9,566,437, forward strand.
CACGTTCCCTGCCATGCTTTGCGCACCCTCTCGGGGGATGGAGGGAGAGGAGGGTAAACTAAAGCACAAACCGTCGGGTAAATGAGTAAGGTCTTAGGAAGCCATAGGCAAACTCCGGCCCTCCAGATGTTTGGGACTACAATTCCCACCATCCCTGACCACTTGTTCTGTTAGCTAGGGATGATGGGAATTGTAGTCCCAAACATCTGGAGGGCCATTTGCCTCTGCCTGGTCTTCGGGGCCCAGATGGTCTTAGTGCCCCACCTCTCGGCGTCTAAGGGGCTCCGCTGACCCTCGCTCCCCCCCCCCCCCACGGCTCTTTTCCCCCGCGGGGGCGTTGCCCCCTGGCGCCCGGCCCCTTCCCGGGGGAAGCAGCTACAGGAGCCGCCTCCCTCCCCCTCTGAGCCCGCGGCGGCGCCAGCTTTTGTTCCGGGCGGAGGAAGGCGGACGCGCGGCGTTGCGCTCGCCTCGTCGGGGAGGCTCCGCTGGCCGGGATGGCGCTCCTGCTGCGCCCCGCCGCGCCCGCGCGCCCGCTGCTCTCTCCGCCGCCGCCCGAGCGGCTGCCGGGCTCCAACGGCCCCCAAGCGAAGAGCCGCCCGCACGGCTGCGACAACGGGGCGCTGCTGGACCGCTTCGGGGTGCTGGTGCAAGCGCTGCTGGCCGTGGTGGCCTTCAGCACCCTCATGCGTAAGTGGAGCCCTTGCCTGCCTGCCTTACACCTCCCTCTGACCCTTTCTCCTTTTCCCTCCCCCCTTTTCCTGCACAAGATCCAGTGTCCTGGGTTCGAATCCCTCGCTGGGCAAAAAGGTTCCTGCTTTGCGCGGGGCTGGACTAGATGCCTCTCATGTTCCCCTCCGACTCTACCATTCTACGATTCTGTCTTTTCCTCCTCCCCCCCCCTTTTCTTCATTCTCCCTTTTCTCTTCTCTCCTCCTTTTCTGTTCCTCTATTCTCCACCCTCTCTGTTCTCCACCTTTTATTTTAATTTGTTTTTATTAAAGGATTTCCGTAGTTAACAAGGGTACCTGCAACGTCTCTGTTTTCAATTCGTAGAGTCCTTTCTACGGGTCAGTTGCATTTAGTGTGAGACACTGGTATCATAGATATTGTGAGGTTTAGGGTGGCGGGGGAGAGAATCTGGGAGAAAGAAGGCGAGTAATGATCTTTCATTCTTTTGCTTAGTATATGTTCCGAAACAAACAAACAGACAAATGAAAAACCTATCCTCACAATGCTGACACAAAAACTCTTATTTGTTTGTTCCTCTCCCTCTCTTTTTTTCCTCTTTCTTCTCTCTGGTTTTTTTCTTTTTTTCTGTTCCTCTTCCCTTCTTTTTCTTCTGCTTTCCCCCTCACCTATCCTGCAAAGGTGGCGCTGTGGGTTAAACCACAGAGCCTATGACTTGCCAATCAGAAGGTTGGCGGTTTGAATCCCCGCGACGGGCTGAGCTCCTCTTGCTCGGTCCCTGCTCCTGCCAACCTAGCAGTTTGAAAGCACACAGTGCAATTAGATAAATAGGTACCACTCCGGCGGGAAGGTAAACGGCATTTCCGTGCGCTGCTCTGGTTCACCAGAAGCGGCTTAGTCATGCTGGCCACATGACCCGGAAGCTGTACGCCGGCTCCCTCGGCCAATAAAGCGAGATGAGCGCCGCAGCCCCAGAGTCGGTCACGACTGGAGCTAATGGTCAGGGGTCCCTTTACCTTTATCCTGCAAAGGTAGTTAGTTTGTCCAGGGACAGCAGTTGAGTTATTGAGTGTTGCTGGAATCCCAACCTCCCCAACAGCAAGGCTCTGTGGATCCTTGCAAAAGAACACTTTCGGTGGAGAAGATGCAGTAAAAAGCAAAAGTCAGATGCACCGAAATCCCATATGCTTGAAAAGCACCTCCGACACCTGGCCATTCAACCTACCTTCCTTGAAGTGGCCTTCTCTTGCCCCCCCATCCTTTATCCCTCCTCAGAGTGACCCTTTGCAATCCACCTGCCTTCTGCCCCATCTTCCGGCCATCTTGCACCTCGGACTCCGAAACAGGTTCTCTACCCCGCTAAATATCAGTCTGATGAAATCATTAAAAACGTTGCAATCAATCGAAAAAGTGCCCTTAATTAATCTAGCAGTCAGTGGGTTTTTTCATAGAAAAGTGCTGGTAATTCCTGTCTTGATCGGAGTGTTGTCGGTGGCAGCACAAAATGATTGCCGCTGTCTCAAAAAAAGAGGTGATGGTACTCCTGAACAAAAAGCAGTGTGTATTTATGCAAGTATTTAGAAAAGCTGCACCTAGAATCATAGAATTGTAGATTTGAAAGGGACCCTGAGGATCATCTAGTCCAACCCCCTGCGATTCAGGAATCTCAACTAAAGCATCCATGGCAGATGGCCATCCAAAACGTTCAAGGAAAGAGAGTCCACCACCTCTCAAGAGAGACAGTTCCACTCTTGAACGACTCTTACTGTCAGAAAACTCTTCTTGATGTTGAGTCGGAATCTCCTTTCTTGTAACTTGAAGCCATTGGTTTGAGTACTACCCTCCAGAGCAGGAGAAAACAAGCTTGCTCCCTCTTCCATGTGACAGCCTTTGAAATATTTGAAGATGGCTCTCATATCTCCTCTCATGTTTCCTCTTATCCAGTCTAAACATACTGAGTTCCCTCAACCGTTCCTCTTAAGTATTGCTTTCAATACCCTTGACCATCTTGGTTGCCTTCCTCTGAACACCTTCCAGCTTGTCAAAATCCTTCTTAAATTGTGGCGCCCAAAACTGGACGCAGCATTCCAGATCTATTTGGTCTGCCTGGTTGAGGAGTTGAGGTTAGACCGATGAAGGACTGATGGGCTGGAATTTTGATGTTGCATCTTAGTCTGACTGAATATTAGGGTGCCTTAATTTTGTCCTAATGGGCTCTGGCCTGACATTGTTATTATTATTAATTTATGTGACTTTATTAGTCACTTATCAGAAAAAGAGAAATCTCCAAATGGTTTATGTACCCTTGGCCTTCTAAAGGGTAACCTTAGCATGTAATGACATCTCTTGGGCCTGTCCCAGCTTCTCCCCAGACAGTGGCGTAGCGTGGGTTGTCAGCACCCGGGGCAAGGCAAGTAATTTGCGCCCCCTAACCCGTGGATTTGCCCTAACCCCAGATGTTGCGCCCGGTGCGGCCGGGCCCCCCCCTGCACCCCTCACGCTACGCCACTGTCCCCAGACATGAAAGTTACTTCTTTGCGCTTCTGTTTTAATAACCGAGGGCCATGGTGGAATCTTCTGGGGGTATCACATATTCAGGTTTGTCAAGAGGCCTAGAAACTCAGCTTCTGTTTAAGGCTTGGACTTGTAAGTAGCAAGAGCTGTTGCTGTTTTAAGGGGACAAAAGTGAGGAGATAAGTTACTCTCACAGCTAGGGCATGTATGCACCCTAAACCTGGATCGTAAACTTTGCCTATTATCTGAGCATCCTAAATGTTTCTCCCCCCCAGCCCCCCGGGTTTTTCCTCGCTTTGTGAGGTGCTCTTTTGCCAAATGCACCAGGTCCACCCTAGCTGTTTGTCTTGCCATGTGTTGCTCCCGGGACTCCGCCACGCAGCTGCTGAGTCGGTTGCCTTGTATTGTTCTACAAAACTCAGCCATCTGGATGAGCGGCGTTGGTGAAGCTAAGAATGCAAAGAGGGGAGGGGGCTAGCTCATCGGCTGAGTGGGCCAGGGCCCTGCGGGCAAGTCCTGTGTCTGCATATGTCCCTGACGGAGGGCTCTGTTTTGAGCCGTAGATGTGGATAAGCGCAGAAATCCAAATCTTGCATGTGTTTTCCTTTTGTTCATTCCGCAGTCAGAGGCATTAAGTGCTTCTGAGTACCAGTTGCTGGAAACCACAAGAGGAGAGTGCTATTGTATTTTTTAAAAACTTTTATTGATAAATGCAATACTTACAAACACAAACCAGAACATTAAACAAACTTATTATGCTGTTGTTTAGTTGTTTAGTCGTGTCCAACTCTTCGTGACCCCCTGGACCAGAGCACGCCAGGCACTCCTGTCTTCCACTGCCTCCTGCAGTTTGGTCAAACTCATGCTGGTAGCTTCGAGAACACTGTCCAACCATCTCATCCTCTGTCGTCCCCTTCTCCTTGTGCCCTCCATCTTTCCCAACATCAGGGTCTTTTCCAGGGAGTCCTCTCTTCTCATGAGGTGGCCAAAGTATTGGAGTATTTAATTGAGAATCAATCACTTTCAGTGCATCATTTGAGAAAAAAAGACTGTAGAGCCATCTTGCCCAAGATTTTCCATTTTGTCGACTTCACCCTTGGTTTAAGGAGCTGTTTGGTACCTACCTTGTATATCTAAGTTTCTAACACTGTATAGTGGCATTTGTAGATCTAGCTCCCTGCCTTAAGCACAATTTGTTTGGCCACCCCACCCCAGATGTTCACCAAGCCACAGAGACAAGTGGCAAGAGCATTGGAAGACCAAACCAAACTTTGGAAAAAGAAGTCATGGTTTGCTTTATCATCAGTGGGACAACTTGTAGTTAATTTGTTAAACTGCAGCTTAGTGTTAATGCACTAAGTAGGCACTGCAGAGTGAACAGTCCTGTTCTACGTGGACTTGAAGATTTGGGTTTGAAATTTCACCTCGTTGGGTGAAGCTGAAGCAGAAACAAAGTGCCGCCGTCTCAGAGTTGCGACTGAAATGAATTTAAATGGTTCACAGAAGGACACTGGGTCCCAGGGAGAATAGGAAAGTACACATACGGCCTCTCCAGATGTCCTTTTTATTGAACATTCATCATGATTTGTGCTCATAATGTTATGTGGCAGTGATCTACGATACTGCTTTTAATCGCATTCGCACCTGTAGACTTTCCAAGGCGGTCGCACTGCTTTCTTCCTAATAAGTGTGTGTCCTGTTATTTCCTGCTAAAATCCTGTGACCTTTCATGCCACAAATGTTCTGACTAGAGTGGGTTTTTTGGTCCTGCTTTTGTTGTGCAAGAGTGCCGCTCCATACAGAAATAATGCAGAAACCGTTGCAGAACAGCCAACGGAGGAAATATTGAGGAAACATTGCAGAACGTCTAACAACGCAGAACGATGAATGGAGGATCTGATATAAATTAATCACAAATTTGGTTTAATTGCAAATTTGGTTTAATTGCATCAGTGATATGTTGCAGTATTCACTCATCCTGTCCCCCCTAAAGCAAGGAAAAACTAACCCCAGTTGGAGTGGCCCATAGAATAAGGCTAAATAAAACTAAAGGCTTTTTTAAACTTTGCAAGGAAACCACCAATGGAAACCATCATTCTGCCATTCCTCTGAAAGGAGGAGAACTAAGGATTGGACCTGGTACAAGGGTGCCTTCTCTGTTCCTATAAGAACCTGCAAGGAAAATAATAATAATAATAATAATAATAATAATAATAATAATAATAATAACCTTCAATGATGATTAGAGTTGTCGTCCAGCAACATCTTGATTTAAGTTTTTCAGAACCCTCTGAAACGTACACAAGAAATACCACTTGTCATCTGAAACCATCAAATTTCAAGTGTGTGTGTTGTCCTCACTCTGCCCTCTGTTGAAGATGCTGATTGCACAGCGGCATCCCAGAATTGCTTTGATGTGCATCTGATGACGCCCCCCCCCATAACTTTTTAGGTCAAGCAAAATGAAATGGATCCCATGGCCCCCTTAAGCTCCCATAATCTTGGCTGGCGCTCTCCAGTGCAGAGCCATCTCTGAATTAATGCCCTATTAAGCAGTTAATTATTTCTCTCTCATACTCCCTTTTATCTTTTAATGCAGCCGTTTTACTGCCTGTGATAATTACACCGTCTCTGATAACTCTCTTAAATCTAATGAGGCCTGACAAGACCTGCTCAACAAGGCTGCACATCATTAACTCTCCTCCTTTCAAAGTTGTCATCTTATCACACTCAACAACTGTATTTTGTGTCATTTTCCAGGAAGAGAGGATCTGTGTTTGTGTGTGTGTTATCCTCCGATCTCCTGGCTAGCTAAGAACCAGGTTCATCGCTTCCAGGCTGATCAAACTTCCTCACCCTGGTTTGCTAGCAGAATGCTGCTTAGTGAAACCAGCTTCCTGTGGCTTCTGCCATAAAACTGAATGGGTTCCCATTTAGTCCTATGGGAGGGAGTTAAAAGGAACCAAAAGCCAGTGCAATCGCAATAAGACCCAAAGAATCCCTGCATAAGAAGAATCTGAGGGAAAATCTGTTCTTCCCCTATGGGCAATCCTCTGGAACAACAATCTCTCAAAGGACTTGTTGATGGCATTTTGCCATTGTACTGTTGAGAGTGTATTAACTTATGGTCTGTGTGTGTGGTTTGGGAGCTGCACTGTCAGGGAAAAACCAATGCTGTCCAAAGTTGTAAAGACTGTGGAGAGAATAATTGGGTGCACTCTTCCCACCTTGGATCAAATCTATGCTTCCAGGTGCCATAAGAAAGCTGCAGAGACAGTGCAGGATAGTGCGCACCCCAGAAATGATCTCTTTCAGCTTCTGCCTTCTGGAAGAAGGTACAGGGTTATAAAGACTAGGACTAACCGCCTGAGAAACAGTTTCTATCCAAATGCGATTTTGGTTTTAAACGCAGTGTAAGGTAGTCTCCGTGGGAGTATATTGTATTTTAAAATGGGGTATCAGAGTTTTTAGGGGTTGGGATGGCTGGGATAGCAGGCTTGTTTTTTGAATGCCTTATGTAGATTTTACAATTTCATTGTTCTGTATGGGACAATGAGAATAAAGATTATTGTATTGTATTGTCACACGTACATCAGACACACAGCACTTTTTGCTATCTTTGACACAGTCAACACTTTCATGCATACAACACATTCATACATCCTCTTGCATGTGCACACATATGCCAGACATGCGGGGCTGGTCTAACTCATGATGAGAGAGGCACCACATCATGCCAAAGGATCTGTACTCAGTAGGGCTGGACGATATCTGGTTTTCAACATTGTGATATACTGATAAATACAAATAAATGCAACCCAGGTGGTTAAGAAAGCCCAACAGAGACTCTATTTTTTAAAAAATAATATTTATTAATTTTAAAACTTACAAAAAGGAAAGAGAAGAAAAAAGACAACAAGAAAAGGAAAAAACAATACAATACAATACAATATATAAACAATACAAAACACAACATTAACCTAAAAACAAAACAAAAACAATTTAAAAACATACATTGTATCATTTCAGTAGTCTATCTTTCATACCCTTGTTTTATCGACCTCTTCTCACCTCCCTTTTTGTATTCCACTTCTATTAATTGTTTCAGCAATTCCTTTCCATCTTTCTCTATTTTCTGTCATATAAATATCTTAACTTATTTTTACCCTTATTTTCCATTAATACTATAATGCTTATTTATGCTTAACTCCTTATAACATTTCAACTAAGGCCATAAGATTTCATTCCAACATTTTTCTAACACTCAGTAATTTTACAATATTTCTATTTCTGAAAATAAACTTTAAAACTTTTTCCAATCTTCTTCCACCATCTCTTCTCCCTGGTCTCGGATACTGACAGTCATTCATCAATTCCAAATAGTCCATCAACCTGGTGATCTTCTGTCCGAGGCTCTTAACTCTTTTCCAAGTCCCTTCTGTAGGTCTTCTTCATATTTATACATGCACTTTACTTTGTCTTCTACTGATCTTGTTTTTATTTTCCTTCCTTTGATACTGAAGAGCAGATCTCGGGGAAGCTCCAACCTAGCAATGCTTTTATTCCTTCTCGACAGGTCAACCAAATCTCCATGGTTAAATCTAAAATCCATAAGGTATTTCAGGACATGTTTCAAAATTCCTCCAAATCCAAAGGCCCCCACAGCTCCAATCTCCTCATGACCCAAGTCCAAATCCCAAAAGTCAGTAAATCCCTGCATGAAGGGATCTGTCCAACTTTCCTTCTTCAGTCCAGGCAGGGCTCCGATCCTCAAAATCTGACTTTTTCTAAAATCAATCATAAAAGGCCTCAACATATATAGTCCTCAATTTGCCTCTGTAAGGCTGGGGCTCCCACTTGTATTACTTTAGGTTCAATAACAGCAACTTTCTCCTTCGCCTTCTCAACAATTTGCCCTGTCAAAGTAGATTCCTGTATCAGATCCTGAATAATTTCTGTATTGATAGCCACTTTTTGTCCCAAGTTAGTCACTTTTTGTCCCAAGTTATCAATTTTAGTAGTCATGACATCTGTCTTCTTGTGGAGTTGTTCCAACGAGTGACTTATCTTGCATAATGCAATCACTAAAGCTTCTTCTGTCGACATTCTCAAATAGTCCAAGGTCAATCCCTGATTCTCACAGTCTCTTATCTTGCAGCTGGTTCCCCCAGCTCAGCTCTTATAACAGTTTCAAAAGCTCCCTCTAGAGGGAAACAGTTTCTATTTGTGTCAATCCTTTTAAGCACAGTTCAAACAGTAAATATAGTTTCAATTTTCAGTTACTTTTCCTCCTTTTTAAACGCAGAAGAGGACAATGGAAACAATATATTTTTCTTATTTAGCTAACTGTCAAGATACGTTCTATTCACAGCCAATGAACTTCAAAACGTCAATCTTACTGTCAGAACCCTTTCCAGGTTCAGAGCAGTGGTGATTTAATTTTCAACACTCTCTCCTGCAGGCTTGCGCGATCCAAAATTTCCCCCCTCTTCTCCTGCTTCCAAGGGGGGTTTAATAGTTTTAATCAATGGAAGTTTAATCCTTTGTGGAAGACTTTCCAAGACCTTAGCTTGCAGCGTCTTTGCTTCAATCTATTTACAAAAGGGGAAGGCGGACTTCCTGTTTAAAACCTTCCCATTTCGGTGCCAAATTAAGACATTTATAGATCCAATTTTCCGTTCTACTCACGGGTAGTTGTTTAAAATCGAATTGTCCACAGGAAAATGTCAGCGCTCTCCGGCAACAGCAATGCGGCTTCACTCCGTGAAAGAAGCAATCAATTCGAAGCACCGCGCCGCTCACCCCACGTCGCTCCGGATCCCCAAAACCGGGTCTCCCTGCGAGTAGGGGAGGCGCAAAAGGAAGCCCAACAGAGACTCCATCTCCTCAGAGTATTGCAAAAGAACGATGTCAATCAACATTTGATGATCTCCTTCTACCGGTCCACAATAGAAAGTGTCCTTTCATACTGCATCACGGTGTGGTACGCTGGTTTGACATCAAGTGATAGGAAGTGCCTACAGAGGGTGGTGAATACAGCACAAGATATTATGGGCTGTCCCGAGAATCCGCTGGATGACATCATGGAAGAATGTTGCCTCAGGAGAGTGAGGAAAATTCTCAGGGATGATTCACACCCTGGCCAGCACTTCCTTGATCTCCTGCCCTCGGGCAGAAGACATAGAAGCCTGATTAGTCGCACCAACAGGGTAAAGAAAAGCTTCTATCCATGGGCTGTTAGGCTGCTGAATGAAAAGATAACAACAGGGCAACTGACTTTTGGGTTTGGTGTGTGTGCGTCAGTAAACGAGGGGAATTAAGACTAAGAGAGCTGAGTGGGGGGTGCTCGTGTAATCTCACTGTATACAAGTTGTACAAGTGACAATAAAGTATTTCAGATATTTCAAATTTTAAATATTGCCATGTCTGAAATAAGGATGGAGCTGTGTAGAGGCATTTCCCACATTGTGATTTTTGCATACTACACAAACACACCCATATCACGATTTGTGATATATTGCCAGGTCACAAAGTATGACATTAATATGACGATAAGGACAATACATTGATATATTGCCCAGCCCTACTACTTGGGTGCAACTCCATTGAAGCTAGAGGTTTGCCAAGAATAAGCATAGCTGAGACAAGTGAAGAGGAGGAAGGAAGGAAGAGGTGTGTGTTGGGGGACTAAATACAGATCGCAGACATCGCAGGACCAGGGTGGGCCACACCCTGAGAGAAGGAAGCCGCTTTCAAAATAACTTCACCTCCTTGTGGTAAAACAGAGGGGACGCTTATACACGTTTGGTGGACCTGTGAAAAAATCAAAAGCTTCTGGAACACAGTATGAGCTTAAAAAAATGTTTAAGTATAACTTTATGAAATAAAATTTAAGTATAACTTTATGAAAAATACAGAAGCTTTTCTACTAGGCATAACGGACACAGGTATAGTAAGAGAAGATCAGAAAATATTCCTCTATTCCACAGGAGCGGCAAGGATCCTAATTGCTAAAAACTGGAAAAAAGAAACTGCCAAAAAAAAAAGGAATGGCAAGACAAACTGTTGAGAGTCTATTGAACTGGCTAGATTAACAGAGGCAATTAGAGAACACACTAGACAAGAGTTTCAAAAAGCATGGGGGAAATGCAGAGAATACTTCACAAAACAGTGCCCTAAAATACATACCTGGACTTGTTTTGATTAATGTCTGCAGGAGACTTTGTGGATATTTAAGTTATAATTTAAAAAATCTTAATAATTATTGATAAAGGAAACAGTTTATAAGAAGTACCGTAAATAAGGAGGCCAGATACAGGACAAAGGAAGTCTTTTATTTGGTTGTTTGTATTGTATGTTATGCTCATTGTATGTTATGTTCATGTTTAATGAGGGTGGATTTGTGTATTGGGGGGTGGGGGGTTTATGTTACGTTGTAAATAAAATTTCCAATATTTTTTTTTTTTTAAATCAAAATAACTTCACCTCCCAACAACCAAGCTGTTTGCAGCAGGAATGTATTTGACCATTCATCAGAGACCAACAAAGGTTTCTGCAAGTGTTTAACTCATTTATACCCTTTATAGCTACCTCAGTCTATGTTGGCAGCCATTTCCAAACCATTCCAAGTATATCAAAGAGCAGAAGGGAGACAATCCGTTCATGTTTCCCACTGAAGGCAGAAGTGGCAGCAGGTTTTAACGACAGCGAGGTCAAGCGATTTCCCCAGGGTTAACCATCTTGGGCCTTATGGTGAGCTGGAGAGGCCCTGTTGGTGGTAGTTTTCATTAATTCCTCCACCTGTTTTTGCCTCTGGTATGTGTCCCCCTAGAAATTAATGCAGCGCTTGGGGTTTTTTTGGTTTCTTTTTTTAAACCTTTCCCCATGCCTCCTCTGTCCCTTGATCATCTGCACGGTAAACAACCAAGGGAGCATTCAAGTTTTAAAGGTGAAAAACCAGTTCAGTTTTGGACCAGAAGGAACAATAAAGGCTGTGATGGAGAGCCAATTTGTCCTTTATGGATGTGATCCTTGAGGTGAGGCCAGAAGTCCCTGAAGCAAACCTTGACCTATCACTGAATCTTTGTTCACTGTCCTTCTGGCTGACACTAAGAACATAAGACCCTGCTGGATTAGTCCAGTGGCCGAGCAGTGGTGGTCAGCCAGACTCCCTGGTCCTGAATGGGATAACTGTGCCCCTGAAGGACCAGGTGCGCAGCCTGGGAGTCATTTTGGGCTCACAGCTGTCCATGGAGGCACAGGTCAATCCTGTGTCCAGGGCAGCTGTCTACCAGCTCCATTTGGTATGCAGGATGACCCTACCTGCCTGCGCACTGTCTCACCAAAGTGGTGCATACTCTAGTTATCTCCCGCTTGGACTACTGCAATGCGCTCTACGTGGAGCTACCTTTGAAGATGACCCAGAAACTACAACTAATCCAGAATGTGGCAGCTAGACTGGTGACTGGGAGCGACTGCCGAGACCACATAACACAGGTCCTGAAATATCTACATTAGCTCCCAGTACGTTTCCAAACACAATTCAAAGTGTTGGTGCTGACCTTTAAAGCCCTGGACTCGGCCCAGTATACCTGAAGGAGCATCTCCACCCCCATCGTTCTGCCCGGACACGGAGGTCCAGCACCGAGGGCCTTCTGGAAGTTCCCTCATTGAGAGAAGTGAGGTTACAGGGAACCAGACAGAGGGCCTTCTTAGTGGTGGCGCCCGCCCTGTGGAAACCCTCCCATCAGATGTCAAGGAAATAAACAACTATCTGACTTTTAGAAGACATCTGAAGGTAGTCCTGTTTAGGGAAGCTTTTAACATTTGGTGAATTATTGTGTTTTAATATTTTGCTGGAAGCCACGCAGAGTGGCTGGGGAAACCCAGCCATATGGGCGGGGTATAAATAATAAATTATTTATTATTATTATTATTATTATTATTATTATTATTATTATTATTCTACAGAACTGTCCCCCTGCCCTTTCTACAGCCATTAATATGTTTGTCTTTCTTTACAGTAAAACGATTTAAGGAACCAAAAGGAGAGAGGCGACCCTGGAGAATATGGTGAGATCACTTTGTTTCTCCTTTAAAAAAAAAAGTAATTGAAAAAAAATCTCTGTATTACAGTATGTTGTAAGTCACTCAGCGGCTTTGTTGTGTAGAGAGCGACTAAAAAAGTTCAATATATAATAACAATGCATTCCAAACTCTTTCAAGGTTTTACGATACGTCTAAGCAAGCCATAGGTGCCCTTTTCATCCACTTTGCCAACGTCTTCCTGTCTGACCTGACTGAAGAAGACCCCTGCTCTCTGTGAGTTTGGCTTTGCATGAGAAGGGACCTGGGTGGGCGTCAGGGGCTGGAGTCAAGCTCAGGTCAGCAATAAAGCACCCTGTCGTCTGTGAAGTTAACTCTCCAACGAAACCAAACAGCCCAGGCCTAGTGGATCACCATAGCACTTCCCAGGAGGCCTTGCTCCAATGAGGCAGCTGCAAGGTGTTATATATGAAAAATGGTCCATCAAGACTTAAGGTCTTCTGGATCCTTAATGAAATGATCTTGAAGAAGTTTGGTGAAATAGGAAAACTTTATCAAATACGCTTGCGAGCTGGTAACCTGAGCATAGCTGTCAACTTACAGATTTGAAAATAAGGGACCAGCAGCCTCAAAAATAAGGGATCAGCAGCCAAAATAAGGGATTTTCCGAGCACAGGTATGTTCAACCTCTGAGTCCCTCTGAACCAAAGGCAGAAAGCCTAGCCAGCAGCCAAATGAAGCCTGAAGCAGTGGTTCCCAAAGCACAGCAACCTGACAAAGGGGATGCAGCAAGGAAAACCACCGTCACCTCTCTGCTGGGAAGTGCTGAGCAAAGCAGGGAGGGAGGGAGAGGAGCTGCTTCCTTTGAAACCCGGGAAATTTAAGGGACATCATCAGTAAGGGACAGCAGCGGGACACAGCGCTGGGATAAGGGACTTTCCCGCCAAACAAGGGACGGTTGACAGCTATGAACCTGAGTACAGAACAGGCACAACGAGATACAGAAACCACAGCATGTCTTGTTTGTTTTTTTAACATAATATCATCCCATTTCGCCTGCTAATCATTGTACAAATATGGTCACGAGCCCCCTTAGATAATTTTATTGATCCATCAGCAGAATATCTTTATCGCAGGGTGGTCTTCATCACCTACTCACTGACCACAAGCTGCTCTACTTTTGTGCTTTAACCATTGTCTGTCCCTAATACAAGTTCAAGCCAGTTTCTTATCTGATAAAGACAGGTATTAATAAGGATTTGTTTTAAGTTTTTCATGTATGCTAAAACTCAGTCTAAGGTTTTTTTTAATTGTTTAATCGCATCAGTTAACAAACATGGATACATATGCTATAATGTTATTGTTTTAGTTAAATAAATTGTTTAAATTTAAATTATTATTGTTATTTTTCTCCTTCCAATAAAGTATAGCAGAAAGGTTGTCCAAATATAAACAGTTAACTTATTAAACTTCACAATAATTTCATAATTTATTTATATACCTGGTGTTAGCTGCCCTGAGCCCAGTCTTGGCTGGGGAGGGCAGGGTATAAATAAATTTATTATTATTATTATTATTATTATTATTATTATTATTATTATTATTATCTGTCTGTGTATTTCTAACAGTATAACCAAATCAGTAATTTTTGATATAACTGTAAAAACTACTCTGAAAATCTATTATTGCCAAAATTGAAACCTTCATCCGGTTGTCAATATTAATATGATACCAGCAAGAATGAGTCTTTCTGTAAAAATAAATAAAATGATTTAAATCAAGTCTTACTGACTAGTGATGTAAATCCTGATTTAAATCAATTTGATTTAAATAAAATCCACCCTGATTAAAGCCTTGGGCAGAAACGAAGGTGGGAGTTTTGAGTGCGTTCTGGAGTGTTCACGTGGGTTTTTATTTTATTTTATTTATGTATTTACCTATACCCCACTTTTCCCCCTCAGTGGGACTCAAGGCGGCTTTCAGATAAAAATAAGAACTGCTAAAAAACAGTTGTATTTTTTTATTACAGCTACCTGATGAATTTCATCCTGGACGCCACTTTGGGGATGCTGTTAATTTGGTTCGGTGTTAAAATGGTGTCCTGGGTTGTGGAGGGTCAGAAATGCATGCATCTTGTCTTCGGGGAGTATGGTAAGTCAAGACCAATCTACTTCAGATGGTTGGCGGTTCGAATCTGCACAATGGGGTGAGCTCCCATTGCTCTGTCCCAGCTCCTGCCAACCTAGCAGTTTGAAAGCACGCCAGTGCAAGTAGATAAATAGGTACCATTGTGGCGAGAAGGTAAACAGCGTTTCCATGCGATCTGCCTACCAGCACAGTGTCCCATTGCAAAAGAAGCGGTTTAGTCCTGCTGGCCACATGACCCGGAAAGCTGCCTGTGGACAAACGCTGGCTCCCTCAGCCTGAAAGCGAGATGAGCGGCGCAACCCCAGAGTCGCCTTTGACTGGACTTAACCGTCCAGGGAGCCTTTACCTTTACAGTGGTGCCCCGCAAGACGAGTGCCTCGCAAGACGAAAAACTCGCTAGACGAAAGAGTTTTCCGTTTTTGAGGTACTTCGCAAGACGAATTTCCCTATGGGCTTGCTTCGCAAGACGAAAACGTCTTGCGAGTTCTTGCGAGTTCCCCCCCCTTTTTTCCTTTTTCTAAGCCGCTAATTGCCGCTAAGCCGCTAATAGCCGCTAAGCCGCTAATAGCGCTAATCCACTGTGCTTCGCAAGACGAAAAAACTGCAAGACGAAGAGACTCGCGGAACGAATTACAGTGGTGCCTCGCAAGACGAAATTAATCCGTTCCGTGAGGCTCTTCGTATAGCGGTTTTTTCGTCTTGCAAAGCAAGCCCATTGACAGCTTAGCGGATTAGCGCTATTAGCGGTTTAGCGGCTTTTAGCGGATCAGCTGATAAGCGGTTTAGCGGATTAGGAAAAGGGGGGGAGGGAAAAAACCCCGCAGGAACTCGCAAGACATTTTGTCTTGCGAAGCAAGCCCATAGGGAAATTCGTTTTGCGAAGCGCCTCCAAAACGGAAAACCCTTTCGTCTAGCGGGTTTTCCGTCTTGCGAGGCGTTCGTCTTGCGGGGCACCACTGTAATTTCGTCTTGCGAGGCACCACTGTACCTTGACCTTGGGCCAGTCACACTTCTCTGAAGTCTCTCAGCCGTACTCACCTCACGGAGTGTGTGTTATGGGGGAGGAAGGGAAAGGAGAATGTTAGCCACTTTGAGACTCCTTAGGGTAGGGATAAAGCAAGATATCAAATCCAAACTCCTCCTCCTCCTCCTCCTCCTCCTCTTCTTCTTCTTCACCTTTACCTGTTTTTACCCAACCACAAGGGACATGTGCACAAGTGAAGTTGTCATCCTGCCCAGAATTATGTGGCAAGATTCAGAGAAGCCGCTTTCATAGAATGGTTGAGTTGGAAGGGGTACCCCGAGGATCATCTAGTCCAACCCCCTGCGAAAGACACACCCTTAAAATTACAAAACACCGCTTAATTTTGTTTTTTTTTTTTATAATAATTTTTATTCGTTTTTCAAACAGATAACAAAAGTACCACAAAACAACATAATTTCCAACTGATCGTTTCATACCCTTCTTTCTTTTGACTTCCCCATACCTCCCCATCCCTGCATTCTTGTTTAGTGATTCTTTAGCAACCCTTAGGTCCATTATCTTAATTCCCTTTCATAAAAGTTCCTTTAGTTTTTTTTGATTACTGCTGCAATTTCTTTACCTCTTACCCCCTGACATCTTAACATTCGTCAATTTTACAATTGTTCTTGAGATATATTTTAAATTTCTTCCAGTCCTCTTCCACTGTCTCTTTCCCCTGGTCACGGATTCTGCCCGTCATCTCGGCCAGTCCCATAAAGTCAATCACCTTTGTTTGCCATTCTTCCAGAGTAGGTAGTTCTTGCGTCTTCCAATACTTTGCCAGTAGAATTCTTGCTGCTGTGGTGGCATACATAAAGAAAATCCTATCCTTCTTTAACACCAATTGGCCAACCATGCCCAAGAGAAAAGCCTCTGGTTTCTTAGGAAAAGTCCACCTAAGGACCTTCTTAATTTCATTATAGATCATTTCCCAGAAAGCTTTAATCTTTGGGCAGGTCCACCAAAGGTGGTAAAAAGTGCCTTCAGTCTCATTACATTTCCAACACTTATTGTTAGGCAAATGATAAATTTTTGCAAGCTTGACTGGGGTCATGTACCACCGATAGATCATTTTCATAATATTTTCTTTTAAAGCATTACATGCAGTAAATTTGATACCGGTGGTCCATAACTGTTCCCAGTCAGCAAACATAATATCATGACCGATATCTTGTGCCCATTTAATCATAGCTGATTTCACCGTTTCATCCTGTGTATTCCATTTCAACAGCAAGTTATACATTTTTGATAAATTCTTAGTATTGGGTTCCAACAGTTCTGTTTCTAATTTTGACTTCTCTTTCTGAAATCCTATTTTTCTGTCCTGTTTAAATGTCTCATTTATCTGATGATAATGCAACCAATCTCGAACCTTAGGCTTTAGTTTCTCATAACTCTGAAGTTTCACCCTTTCACCATCATATTCTAAAATTTCATGATATTTTGGCCATTTAGAGTCCATATTAAGCTTTTTTACTTCCCTAGCTTCCATTGGTGACACCCACCTAGGGGTTTTACTTTCCAGCAGATCTTTATATCTAATCCAAACGTTATACAATGCTTTCCTCACAATATGGTTTTTAAAACTTTTGTACACCTTTACCTTGTCATACCATAAATATGCATGCCAACCAAAACTATTGTCGTACCCTTCCAGGTCCAAAATGTCAGTGTTCTCAAGAAGTAGCCAGTGTTTCAACCAGCAGAAAGCTGCCGATTCATAGTAAAGTCTTAAGTCCGGCAGGGCAAACCCCCCTCTATCCTTTGCAACACACCGCTTAATTTTGGTCTGTTCCGAAATTGTCTTTTTTTGTGGCAGCTTGCCCTTACAGTTCCACTGGGTGGCAGCAGTTCCTACCGAAAGCGAAATCTGACTTCACGGACAGCTCTTAAACCTCACTTTGCCTGATGTGAGATAAATTGTCAGTCCTGATACTTAAAGAGCACCCCACCCACCCACCCACCCCCCAGTTTAATTTTCATTTTATAACATATACCACAGGGAGATCAATTATAACAGGCGGAAATCAAAGCAACACCACAAAATAGGCACGCAGAATGAGTACAATTGCGCAGGGGTTAAAGTAAAGTCCAAGTAACTGGAAGAAGTTCAAAGAATATCTCCAAAAACATTGTAAAATGCTTGAATGTTAAAATGATGTTTGATATAAAGATAACTTGGCATCAGTGACATAGTAAAAAGAAATATGCAAAAATGGTTTAAGAAAAAAGGGTGAAAAGACCAGAGTAAAATTATGTCGAAATTAAACAAATGATATAAGGGATTAAGTTATAAAGAACATGTGATAAATGGATTTAAAAGGAAAGGGAAACCGAAGACATAATAGGTTGAAATGTATAACATTGAATAAGATTGGAAAGAGGGTAAGGAAAGTTGATTGTGTAAAGGGGAACACAGAAAAGGGAGACGTGAGGAAGTCAGGAAAGAGGGTTATAAAGATAGTAAGTCAAAAACTAGATCTTCTATTTTTTCTCTGTTTTTTTTGTTTTTTCTTATTGTTTTTTCCTTTTTTCGCTTATGCTTTTTATTGTGTTTTATTGTTCTTGTTGGATTGTGCTGTTTTTGATTGTCTTTCTCTTTCTCTTTCTCTTTGTCTGATTGTGATTTGTTTTATTATGCAAAATCTTAATAAATATTTTATAAAAAAATAAAAATAAAGTAAAGTGCAAGTAAAGACTATCTGCGTTATCATGTTGTAAGCACCTTTTGGGATGTTAGTAGGAGAGCTGGCACTGGTCTTATTGGCTAAATGGAACGGGCCGGAAAATAGCTTATCTCCTGAGTTTACGCCAATAAAACTCAGAGATGTGAGGAGTTAGAAGTCCATTGTTTATTGCAAAGCAATAGGTTACAGTCGGATCATTCCGCAAAACTGCAACCCAGTGGTCCAGGCAGTGGTGTTTATAAAATTTCAAACAACGCATTTCAAATTCCACCAATCATATACATCATTACCTCATTTCATGTTTAATACGCATGCGCAATAAGCACTGGTAATTTCTGCTGATTCAGTTCTGATTCTCCCTGTGTTCTGTTACATTGTGTTAGTGTTAATGTTGGGAACCCGTGTTACGTGTAGCCATTTGCACCATGTAGCAACTTATGTTCTAGCTTTGAGCTGTGTCTTTGTGATTCACATATTAGCTGTATTTCTGCCCCGATTTGGGGAGGGGGCAACTTGCAAAATCATCAGTTTCATAGAGCAACAGGTTACCATAACTTCCCAATTAGAAGCGCACTCAAGGATTTCCAGGTGTATACATTATCACATTTATTGTGGCCCTGTGGGCCTCTGCCCCAGTCAGATTATAAAGTATCATTGAGATTTCCCAGGCTTGTGAGAAGAGTTGTCTTGAAAATGGTGGCTCTGTTGTATGTGTCGTAAAAACAAACAAACCCAAATCATAAAAAGTGTCTGGAGGTTCTGTTGTTGTTGTTTAGTCGTTTAGTCGCGTCCGACTCTTCGTGACCCCATGGACCAGAGCACGCCAGGCGCTCCGGTCTTCCACTGCCTCCCGCAGTTTGGTCAGACTCATGTTTGCAGCTTCGAGAACACTGTCCAACCATCTTGTCCTCTCTCGTCCCCTTCTCCTTGTGCCCTCCATCTTTCCCAACATCAGGGTCTTTTCCAGGGAGTCTTTTCTTCTCATGAGGTGGCCAAAGTATTGGAGCCTCAGCTTCAGGATCTGTCCTTCCAGTGAGCACTCGGGGCTGATTTCCTTAAGAATGGATAGGTTTGATCTTCTTGCAGTCCATGGGACTCTCAAGAGTCTCCTCCAGCACCATAATTCAAAATCTGAAGGTTCTAGTTCTTGCCAAAACCATCCTTGCCGAAATATCACATGGCAGTGAACTCAAAACATTTCCATTTTCTACCATTGCCCTTCATTGCCTTCCCCTCTGTTCTACATGAAACATCAACTATCACTCGCCTCAGGCAACTTAGCAAAAGCATCTCTTTCTGCCCAGGCTTCCCCTGATTTGTGGCATTCTTTCTGAATTCCTGTTTTTTTTATCTGTGCTACGGCCGGGCGATATAGCAATATATCATCTGAAACCGGTTTGAAGGCCATATAGTGATATCGGTTTCATAATTTTTGACCTGGCAATATGTCGCAAATCATGACATGTGTTTGTGTGCTGTGCAAAAATCACAATGTGGGAAAAACCATGATGCCATCCAACCAAGGCCAGATTTAGGTTTGATGAGGCCCTAAGCTACTGAAGGTATTGGGGCCCTTTATATGTCCAGCTGTCCTTTGTCAACAACAAATTGCCACTGTTTTTTGTGTTGAATATATGCTATCTGGTAATTTGTGGACCTAATAGGGATGCGGGTGGCACTGTGGGTTAAACCACAGAGCCTAGGACTTGCTGATTGGAAGGTCGGTGGTTTGAATCCCTGTGACGGGGTGAGCTCCCGTCGCTCTGTCCCAGCTCCTGTCAACCTAGCAATTCGAAAGCATGCCAGTGCAAGTAGATAAATAGGTACCACTCTGGCGGGAAGGTAAACGGCGTTTCCCTATGCTGCTCTGGTTTGCCAGAAGCAGCTTAGTCATGCTGGCCACATGGCACGGAAGCTGTACGCCGGCTCCCTCGGCCAATAAAGCGAGATGAGTGCCGCAACCCCAGAGTCGGTCATGACTGGACCCAATGGTCAGGGGTCCCTTTACCTTTAATAGGTATCTAAAGCCATTTGCAGGGACGCAGGTGGCGCTGTGGGTTAAAGCCTCAGCGCCTAGGACTTGCCGATCGAAAGGTCGGCGGTTCGAATCCCTGCGGCGGGGTGCGCTCCCGCTGCTCGGTCCCAGCGCCTGCCAACCTAGCAGTTCGAAAGCACCTCCGGGTGCAAGTAGATAAATAGGGACCGCTTACCAGCGGGAAGGTAAACGGCGTTTCCGTGTGCGGCTCTGGCTCGCCAGAGCAGCGATGTCACGCTGGCCACGTGACCCGGAAGTGTCTCCGGACAGCGCTGGCCCCTGGCCTCTTAAGTGAGATGGGCGCACAACCCCAGAGTCTGTCAAGACTGGCCCGTACGGGCAGGGGTACCTTTACCTTTACCTTTAAAGCCATTTGCACATGTTGTCACGCAACCAGTCCATGCAGAATGTAGGCACCCTATATATAGAAATGAGCAAACCAGTGATATTTTAGGGAGCAGGTTAGCAGGCGGGGCCCATTGCTTACATCATAGGAGCCTACACAACACAAAGCACTGTTGCTGTATGTAGGTTTTCTTTTGTTTTTTTGTCTTATATTTTGGAAATGTACATCCAGGTGTTTTTTCCTTCAAATTTTTTTTGGGCCCCCAAGAGAGTGGGGCCCTAAGCTATAGCTTGTTTAGCTTATCCATAAATCCGGCACAGCACCCAATGGTTCTACATTGCTCCATCCTTATTTCAAACATCACGTTACATCAGCATATTGCAATGTTTTGTTGGTGACATATTGCAATGTTGAAAACCAGCCCTAATCAGTGTTTATAATATTCCTTTTACTGTTTAATCTGTACCTTGGTTTTTATAATGCTGCTTTTATGCTCTGTTTTTGTATACATAGGTGGTTTTAAAAGATCAAGCAGTTTTGAAATGCTTATTTTAAAAAAGTGTTAAAAAGTGTGGACTAAAAACAAAATAAAACCCAAGCATCTAGCCCCTAAGATTGCAAAGACAGGGTGGGCTTGTTGAAAATGTGTGAGACTGCGCCTGGTTAAAATCTCAGGAACTAGAAGATGAAGCTGAGAGCAAAACATTGGTTAGGACAAATGAGGGTTTCCAATCCCTTTCAAAACTTAAAAATATTTAGTTATTTGCCTCCATTTCCAGGCAGAGCCAGTACAGCTGCCTGGGGTGGGGTGGGGGTGGGAGGGAGGGAGCTATAGTTTAGAGGGCGCCCAGTTGACTTAAGACTGTTCAAGCATCTTCCGTGATCAGGTTTGTGTGTGGGCTGTGGGAAACATGAGTCTTTTGTTTCGGTTGCTGGATTTTGAACTAAAGGCCCGTGTGTATGTGTGTGTGTGTGTGTGTGTGTTTTGATTCTGGCCTGTTGTCATGGCGGCGTTCAAACATTTCCATCACAATTCCTATTCCCCCAAGAGCAGCCAAAACGAGTTCTTAACCATTTTTGTTTGGTTTCAAAAAGAAATCATTCTTCCTTCCCATCTTCTGCTCTCTCCACCACCCTCCATGGAGATTTTTGAAGCATGAGCAATCGAGATAGGGAAACACCTGCCTCCTTTTAAAAATCCAGCATCACGAATTTGCTGGCAGGCAAACCTGTTTGCAGACCTTCGGAGGCTGATGGGGACACATATCTCTGTGTGGGACCATCAAAAGGTTTTTTTCCAGGCAAGGCAGGGCCTCCTTGGTGGTGGTTTTCTGCTTGTTGAATATCCTCCCTGGTGAGGTACATGCCCTTCTCTCCCCCCCCCCTTTATTAACACTGAGGAGAAATTAAAAATATTCCTGCTCACCCAGATATTGAATGGCTAAACAGCGCTGTGTGTTGTTCAACTGAGTTTTATTTCGATGCTGAAGATTATAGAATTGTTGAGTCGGAAGGTACCCTGTGGGTCATCTAGTCCAACCCCCTGAAATGCAGGAATCTTTCACCCAACACAGGGTTCGAACCCATGACCCTGAAATTAAGAGTCTTATGCTCTTTGGTCCCAGGCTCAACCCCCAGTCATCTGAACCCCACTCCCTCCCCATCTCGGCACCAAGCAAACTTCACAGGGCTGTTGTGAAATTAAATTGGAAGAGGGAAACATGTATGCTGCTCTGATCTCTCAGGGCTGGGTGTCACTGTCTGGTTCACAGGTGATCGAAGTCCCGGCTGTGGACGTTGGGACCGGGGCAAGATGGCGGGGTGGGAGCAGGAACGGGGGTCCAGAAGCCAGGAGTCAGAAAGCCAAGAGTCTGAGGGTCAGGAAGCAAGGAGTCAAGAAGTCAGGGGTCTGAGGATCAAGAAGCAAGGAGTCAGGAAGTCAAGGGTCCAAGGATCACGAAGTCAAGGGTCCGAGGATCAAGGAACAAGGAGTCACGAAGTCAGGGGTCCGAGGATCAAGAAGCAAGGAGTCAAGAAGTCAAGGGTCCGAGGATCAAGGAACAAGGAGTCAGGAAGTCAAGGGTCCAAGGATCACGAAGTCA
The DNA here is from genome assembly GCF_951804945.1 of Podarcis cretensis. Lineage (NCBI taxonomy): Eukaryota > Metazoa > Chordata > Lepidosauria > Squamata > Lacertidae > Podarcis > Podarcis cretensis. The sequence continues at coordinate 9,589,025 of NC_137179.1, forward strand.
GGGGTCCGAGGATCAAGGAACAAGGAGTCAATAAGTCAGGGGTCCGAGGATCAAGAAGCAAGGAGTCACGAAGTCAGGGGTCCGAGGATCAAGGAACAAGGAGTCAATAAGTCAGGGGTCCGAGGATCAAGAAGCAAGGAGTCACGAAGTCAGGGGTCCGAGGATCAAGAAGCAAGGAGTCACGAAGTCAGGGGTCTGAGGATCAAGCAACAGGGAGTCAAACACAGCAAGGCAGGGAATGTGTTGCTGTGGCAAAGAGGCGAAGGGAAATGCTGACCTTATATCCCTTCCCGGCCCTTGCCACCAGGTGCTGTGAGTTACCAATCAGCCTCACCTGTGAGGCCGCGCTTTGCCTCTTCAGAACAAACTTAGGAAGGCTCCAGTCCTGCAGAGTCTGATTGGTCACAGGGCCTGGCTCCTGCACACACACATGACACTGGAGGCGGGGGGAGAGAAAAGTGAGATCTAAGCATATTAAAAATATATATAAATTACTTGGATTGAACTATCTGGACCATGGGTAGGCAAACTAAGGCCCGGGGGCCAGATCTGGCCCAATTGCCTTCTCAATCCGGCCCACGGACGGTCCGGGAATCAGCATGTCTTTACATGAGTAGAATGTGTCCTTTTATTTAAAATGCCTCTCTGGGTTATTTGTGGGGCATAGGAATTCATTCATTTATTTTTTTCAAAATATAGTCTGGCCCCCCACATGGTCTGAGGGACGGTGGACTGGCCCCCTGCTGAAAAAGTTTGCTGACCCTTAATCTGGACTGTTGTCTTGATTTCAAGTGCTTCTGGGGAAAACCAGTGACCATCTGTCATGGACGCTTTAACTGCGATACCTGCTTTGCTGGGGGTTGGACTAGATGACCCTGGGACCCCTTCAGATTCTATGCTTCTGTGAAGCACTCTCTGTCCAGCTAAAGCATCTTGGGCAAATGGCCTGCCTGTTCAGTTCTGTTGCCTGTACCGCGTGACGCAAGGGCATCATTCATCTTCAATGCACGGCCTCCTTTGCCAAGATGTCAAGCAAAGCTCTCCCCCTTTAAATGCAAGTGACCTTTCAATATTGGCTTTTGTGCTTTGTGCAGAGGAGTAACTGTTCTCTGGGCTTTTTTCCAGCCTTTGCTGTCTTTAATAGCTGCTCGTGCGTCTTCCGATTTGTACGTGAGTTTGCACAGTTTCACACAAAGACTCAGTAAATCAGGCAGGCTAATGTCTCGGGGCTGCTGCCTGCTCAGGGCCTTGGAATCGCGGCGGATTAAAAATAATCCCAGGGTGCAGCTCATAGCAAAAGCAGCAGCGCTCCCTTACAAGGCAGTCAAATTCCACCATCTCCTGGGAAGTGCGTGTGCACCCTGGAGGGGAAGTTTTGGCGCTAGAGGGCAGTGGAGAAATGAGCTAGGAAAGACGGAAGCTGATATTTGGGACCTGTTTTTGCTGCAAACAGAATGGGTGCTCAATGGTACCTGTGCTGTGGATGGTAGGAAGACCACCAGCAGGGGGCGCCAGAGCCAGCCACAGGCAGAGCCGTCTGCCGGAAAGGACCATAGCTCAGTGGTAGAGCATCTGCTTTGCATGCGCAAGGTCCTGGGTTCAAGTCCTGCCACTTTCAGGTAGGGCTAGGAATTGCCTTTGTGAAGAGTTGCCCCACTGCCAGTCAGTGAAGGTGATTCTGAGCTAGATGTGGTTGGACTTCATATAAGGCCATTTCCTGTGTCAAAACCCTCCTGACTGGTCGTAAGATGACAGGAAGGTGGGAGCTGGCTGAGAGCAGTCTAAGGCTGGTGGGGCGCAGTGTTTAGGGAAGCTTTTAATGTTTGATGCATGATTGTATTTTAATACAGTGGTACCTCTGGATGCGAACGGGATACGTTCCGGAGCCCCGTTCGCATCCTGAAGCGAACGCAACCCGCACCTGCATGTCTGTGCGTGTCCAGGTTGCGATTCGCCACTTCTGCGCATGCGCATGACGTCATTTTGAGCATCTGCGCATGCACAAGCAGTGAAACCCGGAATAACGCAACTTCAACCTGAGGAACGACTGTATTTTGTTGGAAGCCGCCCAGAGTGGCTGGGGAGGCCCAGCCAGATGGGCGGGGTATAAATAAAATTATTATTATTATTATTATTATTATTATTATTATTATTATTATTATTTATTATGTGCCCTGTTTGCCCTAATGAGTAATCTGTCACTGGTTGCCCCGACCCAGCAGGCTCCTCTTATGTCATTACTTATTGAATTGTAGAGTCTGAAGGGACCCCGAGGGTCATCTAGTCCAACCCCCTGCAATGCAGGGGAATTTCAGCTAAAGCATCCATGACAGACTGCCACCCAACCTCTGCTTAAACACCTCCAAGGAAGGAGAGCCCACAGCCTCCTGAGGGAGACCATTCCACTGTTTTGTATTTTGCATAAATACACCTTTAACGGCTCAAAAAGTGTTTCGCTCACGTTATCCCAGAAACCCTCCGCTTGCTGCCATCTCAGTAAAAGTTGTGCCAAGGTTTGGTGCGGACACGGCCATTGGTAGTGGAGCGTCCTGCTTCTTCTCTGCCCGGCCCCTTGGCACTGAACAACAGAGATGAACTAGGAAGGTGGTCCAGTCACTTTTCCATCATTTCTCTTACAGATGCCATTGGATTTCGCTTCTCCAAAGTCTAAAAGCAGCAGCCCTTGTTTCTTAGGCAGGCCTGCGTGCTAAACAAACCCTTTTCCTGCCTTGCCTCTGTCTCATCCTCCTTTCCACTTGATGCATGTGCAGCCTTTGGGGAGAGATGATATTTTGGGGGCTGGCTCGGACTCTTGACTTTGAAAAACATGCAGTTTCATCTCAGCTTCTTTTTCAGACTCTGCCAGAAACAGTCTGCTTCTTCGCAGCATAACTCAAGGAACTCAATGGGCTGCATTCTTACACGGACCAGCCATTCCAGTTTCAAGCAGCGCTCAGTGTATTTAAATAATAATAATAATAATAATAGCGTAAGATATCTATAGAATACAGACAGCTGTGCTTGGAAATGAGTCGCTGAATCAGTTTCTCCTCCTGTTAAGTGCAGAAGAAACTACGGAGCAGTTTGCTGATTAACCTGGCTAAAACTCATATGGTTTGCTGTCTAGGGGCCGATAACTCTGTTCGGCTTTCTCATTATTTTCCAAATTTGTCATTGCTAATGCACGCTTTTGTTCCTGAGAGGGGGGGCTTGGGCAAGTGAATCTTGAGTGAAGCCCCCAACAGGCCCTTGGCTGCATTTTTACTGGCAGGTCAAAATGTTTTCAGTTACTAATTTCCAGAGGGGAAGCTGTGATCGCCTGCTACAGCAGAAGCAGATAAATAATAATGCAGTAACCTTGTGGCAGGGACGCGGGTGGCGCTGTGGGTTAAACCACAGAGCCTAGGACTTGCTGATCAGAAGGTTGGCAGTTTGAATCCCCGCGATGGGGTGAGCTCCCGTTGCTCGGTCCCTGCTCCAACCTAGCAGTTCGAAAGCACGTCAAAGTGCAAGTAGATAAATAGGTACTGCTCCAGTGGGAAGGTAACCGGCATTTCTGTGCGCTGCTCTGATTCGCCAGAAGCAGCTTAGTCATGCTGGCCACATGACCTGGAAGCTGAACGCCGGCTCCCTCTGCCAATAAAGCGAGATGAGTGCCGCAACCCCAGAGTCGGTGACGACTGGACCTAATGGTCAGGGGTCCCTTTACATTTACCTAACCTTGTGGTGCTTTAAAGGCAGCAAGTTCATTGGGGGCAGTAGTTCCTAAACTGTGGCCTGTGAGCGTCATCCAGGTTTCCTGCAGTGTGTCTGGAAAAATATACAGTAATTAAAAATCATGCATTGTCTAGCACGGCACATTACAGTTGCTACAGTGAGCGGAAGAATTATGAAGGGGTCCGCCAAGACCCTCAGCAATTTTCAAGTGGTCCATGGGGGAACCATAGTATTAGGGTATGTGCTCTGAAGAACTCTAGTTTCCTTACATTTGTGGCATAATAAACTGGTTGGTCATTTAAGGTGAATTTTAGTTGCTCCATCAGCTTGGATAACAAAACAGTTATCAATAGCAATTTTTCTTGCAGGTCTTACTGCTTTCTGCTTTCGTTGTTGTATCTGTTTTAAGGTATGTGGGTTGGTTGGGTTTTTAAGCCTTTTGTGCATGCTCCTTTTTAGGCATTGCATTTGGAAAAGGAGCCAAGAAAAGGTGCAAGTGAATCATAACTTGTGGGCGGTTTTTGCCTATTTAGTGTGCCATATATTGCATAGGAACCTGGAATGAAAGAACCATGAACCTGGGTAAGTTGGAGGTGGTCAAAAATGAGATGGCAAGAATAAATATTGACATCCTGGGCATCAGTGAACTAAAATGGATGGGAATGGGCAAATTCAGTTGGGATGACCATCATATCTACTACTGTGGGCAAGAAACCCATAAAAGAAATAGAGTGGCCCTCATAGTCAACAAAAGAGTGGCGAAAGCTGTACTGGGATGCAGTCTCAAAAATGATAGAATGATCTCGATACGAATCCAAGGCAGACCTTTTAACATCACAGTAATCCAAGTTTATGCACCAACTACTGGTGCAGAAGAAACTGAAATTGACCAATTCTCTGAGAAATCTCTGAAAAATTGGAGTAAATACTGGAACTATATTGGAATAAATGCTTAATGTGATTGGCGGGGTCAGAACAATACTACCAGCGTGTGAATTTAGGCCTATAGATTAAAAATCAAATACGTAATGGAAGCAGATATTTGATACTTACCAAAAGGATGGAAGGAAGTCCAGGAGGTGGTTTTTGCGTGTGTTTTTTTTTTTTTTTTTAATCGTTTACTGTTTTGTGAAACAGCCAGATTAATCTATCTTTGTATAGTTAGAGAGAGGAAAAAGTTGGCTTGTATATCCTGACGCTTTTTTGTGTTTTTTTTTGTTATAATTTTTTCTTTTGTATCTGTTTGTATGTTTGTTATGTGTATAACCTCAATAAAAATGTATTTGGAAAAAAAAAAAAAGAAATTGACCAATTCTATGAAGACTTACAACACCTTATAGAAGTGACACCAAAGAAGGATGTTCTTCTCATTATAGGGGATTGGAATCAAGAGATAAAAGGAACAACTGGCAAGTTTGGCCTTGGAGATCAAAACGAAGCAGGGCAAAGGCTAATAGAGTTCTGTCAAGAGAACAAGCTGGTCATCGCAAACACACTTTTCCAACAACACAAGAGACGACTCTACACATGGACATCACCAAATGGGCAGCATCGAAATCAGATTGATTATATTCCCTGCAGCCAAAGATGGAGAAGCTCTATACAGTCAGCAAAAACAAGACCTGGAGCTGACTGTGGCTCAGATCATCAGCTTCTTATAGCAAAATTCAAGCTTAAACTGAAGAAAGTAGGAAAGACCACTGGGCTGGTAAGATACGATCTAAATCAAATCCCTTATGAATACACAGTGGAACCGAGGAACAGGTTTAAGGATTTAGATTTGGTGGACAGAGTGCCTGAAGAACTATGGATGGAGACTCGCAACATTATACAGGAGGCAGCAACAAAAACCTGATGTTGGGAAAGATGGAGGGCACAAGGAGAAGGGGACGACAGAGAACGAGATGGTTGGATAGTGTTCTCGAAGCTACCAGCATGAGTTTGACCAAACTGTGGGAGGCAGTGGAAGACAGGAGTGCCTGGCGTGCTCTGGTCCATGGGGTCACGAAGAGTCAGACACGACTAAACGACTAAACAACAACAACATTTCCGTGACATATTTCTATTTTTGCAAATATACACTTCGACTATTGGCACTCACCAGGAATGTTTTGTAGAATGTGCTGCAATTCCTTAGGAGTTTCAGAAGCACTTATAAGCGCAGAACGTAATTCAGCTTCCTGAGGATGTTAGCTTTCATTTTTTCCACATATAATACAGACATACAGGAAACAGGTTTCTAGCCCTTATGTTTATGAAGAGCTGGATGAAAGAATATTGGTTCTACAAACGCAGATGCAAATAAAAAACAGAAATACAGACCGGAAAAGTACACAACCAAACAATTCAGAAAAAGAAAAAGAACCCACCTAAGATTTAAAAGAAAGATTGGGGGGGGGGCAAGGGAATGCATATTTATTCCAAAATATCTGTGGTAAAAAGCTCTTTCTGTCTGTCCGTCTTGACCAGGGGATGCCCCCAAGATAACCCAGGGATGCATTTTAAATAAAAGCACACATTCTACTCTTGTAAAAACACGTTGATTCCCGGACCATCTGTGGGCCGGATTGAGAAGGTGATTGGGCCGGATCTGTTCCCCAGGCCTTAGTTTGCCAAGGTATCATTAGCCCAGGAGGTCGTAATTAGGTCAATGTGCTTAAAAAGACACCCTAGACAGAATTCTCCATCCCTAGCCAAACATAAAGGCCTCCAGTCCTGTGGGATTTTCAATTGCCTTGGAATAACAACACCCCCCCCCCACTCGCACATCACACAAGCAGTTTGGGGCTCCACCCTAGATCCCCAAACACCGTACCCTGCACTGGGAAGGGAGGACAGCAGGACTGGTATTGGAGAAACACAAGCCCAAATCTCCCTCAGGCATGCAAACTAATTTCCCCCATTTCTTCTGGACCTTGGCCTATAAATTCTCCCATAAACACTTCATTTGCAACCCTCTTCTTTTTCGCAAGAAAATATTTTGCAGATGTCTTCGTTCCTCTAAATCTTCATTACGCCCCCCCCCTTCTCTTCCAGTGTTCAGATCTTTGGGGACATCTGTTCTTTGCACTGATGCCGCAGTGAATAACTGACCGTTTTGAGGGGTGCAAAACTTGTTTTATGTGGTTGCAAGCAGAGAGAGAACTTGGTTGTATCTGCAGTGCTTTTCCCATCCCAATTGGCAGTAGCAGGTAGGCAGCTATGCTGTTTTTTTTTTTAAATTTACATAGCACATCATTTGCACCCGAGCTTGAGGTTGCATCTGGAAATGTTTAGTGGCGTTGGAAAAGCTGCGAGATGTTTAAAGGCCCCTGTAGTTTTGTTGTGGGTTTGTCTGTCTTTCTTTTTTTCCTGTCAGCTAACCTTTTCTTCTTCAAGGGTCACTGCGCACTGGCAGGGAGTAGATTACGAGCTCAAGAGAAGCATAGAGTTCAAGTGCAGAAAGGAAACAATCCATTTGTTCTCTCTGCCTGCCATGGAAGACAAGGGGTTTTTTTTGCCCATGACCCTGACCATTTGAGCCTCTGTGTTTTGTGCAATGCCTGAATGATGTTAATGTCATCACAAGAAGTTCCTACCATTGCGGAGTCGAAAATGACAGAGTATGCCGAACTAGCCAAACTGACTGGAAGGATTTGGAACCATGACGACCAGAGATTCCAGGACAATTGGAGTAAATATATTGAGTATTTAAAGGACAGCTGCAAAAACTTAAAAACACTAGCAGGATTGAAGTAACTCCTACAATGTAAAATAGATAAGATGTGATGATAAAATACGTGAAAAGAACGTGATAAGGGATACCAACTGAAGGGAGAGAGGGAGGTCACAGCTCGGCAGAGCATAAAGGTTTATATATTGATGAATGTATGGAAAGAAAGAATATATAAAGAAAACAATAAAAAAATTATGGGGGGGGGAGATAATGGGCGGGGCCAGATACAATAACAATAATATTATTTGAACCCCATCCATCTGACCGGGTTGCCCCAGCCACTCTGGGCAGCTTCCATCACACGTAAAACATAATAAAACCTCAAACATTAAGAACTTCCCTATACAGTGGTACCTCGGGTTAAGTACTTAATTCGTTCCAGAGGTCCGTTCTTAACCTGAAACTGTTCTTAACCTGAAGTGCCACTTTAGCTAATGGGGCCTCCTGCTGCCGTTGCGCCGCCAGAGCACAATTTCTGTTCTCATCCTGAAGCAAAGTTCTTAACCCGAGGTACTATTTCTGGGTTAGCGGAGTCTATAACCTGAAGCGTCTGTAACCCAAGATACCACTGTACAGGGCTACCTTCAGATGTCTTCTAAGGGTTATATAGTTACAACATCTGACAGAAGGGCGTTCCACAGAGAGGGTGCCACTACCGAGAAGGCCCTCAGCCTGGTTCCCTGTAACTTGGCTTCTCACAGCGAGGGAACCGCCAGAAGGCCCTCGGCGCTGGACCTCAGTGTCCGGGCTGGATGATGGAGGTGGAGACGCTCCTTCAGGTAGACAGGGCAGAAGCCATTAAGGGCTTTAAAGGTCAGCACCGACACTGAATTGTGCTCTGAAACATACAAGGGCATTGTCTTCTTTCTCTCACAAAGCAAAATAGGGCAAGGAGGGCGCACGGCTTCTCGCACAAAACTCGGCACCCACTTGAACCCAAGTCTCTGCAGCACTGGTCTCCACACCACTGCACTGACTCTCCAGAATTTGCTCTTTGTGCAAAGAGTTGACGTCAGTGAGCCACTGGGTTGCTTCTAAATCTTACGTAACTTTTGGAAATGTAGCAACCGTCTTTTTATCCCCGCAAGAGAACATCTGGATTTTCTTTTGAACGAGGTTGAACGCTTTTCTTCATAACACGATCATTTCAGAATGCCTGAATAAATTCTCATTTCTTGCTGCTTACAATGTTCTTCTCGCTCGTCCTGCCTACATAATTCAGGATGGCTGGTTACATGCCAGCAACCCTCACAGCTTCTGGTGTTTCAGATCCTCAAGATATGAGACTTTCCAAGGGCCCAGAATCTCCCTAAGATTTTGATGGTGTCTCTCCCACTTCCTCATTCACCATCTCTACAGGTGCTGAAAAGTGCCTCTGCCTTTTAGCTCTTTGCTCTCCTACTTTCAAGGCCTGGCATGTACTAGGAGAGGGAGGTGGTCTGGAATGCTTTCTAAAGACACTGTGTCCGTCAGCTGTCACCCCACTGGGGTGTCCTCTTCCTCTTCCTCTTCCTCCTTCTCATCCTCCTCCTCCTCCCATTATTTCCCAGCTTTCCCCCTCTGAACTGTGACCTCCCTCAAAAACCCCTGTTATAATTCTGAACTGTCGTCTTCTTCTCTGGAAGGTTCAGGCTGCGGGGGCAGGGCAGTCTCCACCATTCCTCCTCTGCCCAGTCCCTGACACTTACATAGTCCTCCTCCTCCCCACTTTATTCTCACAACAGCCCTGTGAGGTAGGTTAGAGTGAGAGTAAGTGTCTGGGCCCAAGTGCACCCAGTGGACAGAGTGGGGATTTGAACCCTGGTCTACCAAGTCCTAAGGGTGGTGCTGTGGGTTAAACCACAGAGCCTAGGACTTGCCGATCAGAAGGTCGGCGGTTCGAATCCCCGCGACGGGGTGAGCTCCCGTTGCTCGGTCCCTGCTCCTGCCAACCTAGCAGTTCAAAAGCACGTCAAAGTGCAAGTAGATAAATAGGTACCACTCTGGCAGGAAGGTAAACAGTGTTTCCATGCGCTGCTCTGGTTCGCCAGAAGTGGTTTAGTCATGCTGGCCACATGACCCAGAAGCTGTACGCCGGCTCCCTCGGCTGATAAAGCGAGATGAGCGCCGCAACCCCAGAGTTGGTCACGACTGGACCTAATGGTCAGGGGTCCCTTTACCTTTACCTACCAGGTCCTAGTCCAACACTCTAACCACTGTACTACAACGGCTCTCTGTTGTCTTGCAGATATGCATCAGTGTAAAGGAAAAAGCGGCTGGTTGGTCTTGAGTGCTATTGGGTGGTTGGCTTCTCTGTCAGCTTTGCCGATTCTTTTATAGGCCCACGGACTTGGGGTTCACCTCCATCATTTCGTTTTCTTCCAGGTGATCCTCCACAAGCAGCTGCTTGGATTGGGCAGTGCATCCTCTACCTGTTGATTATGGTCTTTGAGAAGACGACAGTTGGCCTTGTCTTGCTCATTCCTGGCTGGACGAAGGTAAGAAAGGTGTATGTTAACTGTTCCATAAGAGGAGGCAGAAAAGGCTTGGCCTGAGGACAGGGAGGGGAACAAACCATCCCAAAGCTATCCCCCAAAGAATCCTGGGAACTATTGTTGTATAAGGGAGCTGCAGTTTTCTGAGTGGTGAAACAAACAATCCCTCTTTCTAGGGAACTCTGGGTATTGTTGGTCTGTAAGAGGAAGAGGGGGCCTCCAAACAAATCTCAGCACCCTTCTTAAACTACAATTCCAAGGATTCCCAGACCTGACTGCTTAAAGCGGTATGATACTGTTTTGAATGCATAGTGCAGATGGGACCTTAGTCTAGAGCAGGGGTCTGCAACCCGCGGCTCCGGAGCCGCATGTGGCTCTTTTACACCTTTTTTCGTGGCTCCGGGGCGGATACTAGCGAGGGGAGGAGGCGCATTGTGCGCCCCGACACTCCCCACTGTGGCGGGCGCTGTACTGGCTGTGACGTCGCATGGGGGCGGTGCGTGCGTTAGTCACGCACCGTCCCGACGTCACCTTCCCACCCGCTGTCAGATCGCGGCTCCGGAGATACATTTGTTTTAAATGTCGCAATGGTTTTGTGGCTCCCAGTTTTTTTTTCTTTGGAAACGGGTCCAAGTGGCTCTTTTTGTCTTAAAGGTTGCAGACCCCTGGATAGGCAAACTAAGGCCCGGGGGCTGGATCCGGCCCAATCGCCTTCTCAATCCGGCCCACAGACGGTCCGGGAATCAGTGTGTTTTTATATGAGTAGAATGTGTCCTTTTATTTAAAATGCATCTCTGGGTTATTTGTGGGGCCTGCCTGGTGTTTTTACATGAGTAGAATGTGTGCTTTTATTTAAAATGTATTTCTGGGTTATTTGTGGGGCATAGGAATTCATTCACCCCCCCCCCCAAAAAAAAATTAGTCTGCCTCCCCCCACAAGGTCTGAGGGACTGGTCCGGCCCCCTGCTGAAAAAGTTTGCTGACCCCTGGTCTAGAGATACTCCTTGGGTTAGATTCAGTGGAGTCGCCCATATTTCAGGCATGGCTAATGGATGAATTTGCACCTTAGAGACCAACTAAATTTGTTCTGGGTATAAGCTTTGTGACGCGTTCCTTTGAGCAACAGATGAGACACCTGAAACCCTGGGTTTGTTTTTAACCTGCGGATCTGCTCGCAAGGAAGGAATAGGGAAAACTATAGGGACACAGTTGGCGCTGTGGGTTAAACCACAGAGCCTAGCGCTTGCTGATCAGAAGGTCAGCGGTTCGAATCCCCGCGACGGGGTGAGCTCCTGTTGCTCAGTCCCTGCTCCTGCCAACCTAGCAGTTCAAAAGCACGTCAAAGTGCAAGTAGATAAATAGGTACCGCTCCGGTGGGAAGGTAAACAGTGTTTCCGTGCGCTGCTCTTGTTCACCAGAAGCGGCTTAGTCAAGCTGGCCACATGACCCGGAAGCTGTACGCCGGCTCCTTCAGCCAATAAAGCGAGATGAGCGCCACAACCCCAGCGTCGTCTGCGACTGGACCTAATGGTCAGGGGTCCCTTTACCTTTAACCACCACGAAGGAATCCCTGATTCGCACATTCTTGCAAACGCGCTTCCAAGTGTCCTGGGGACAGCTGAGTGTGATGCGTGGCTGCAGTTTTAAAATCTGTAGATCATTGTGAGACAAAAGGAAAATCACAAACAACTTGGGTTTCTAGATTTCCTGAACCGCTGGGCTTGAAACTCGCCAACTCCGCGCAAAGCCAATTGTAACGTTTTCAGACTTGGCAGGGCACATTTGCAAATGTCCTCAACTGCAAACATTCCCTTTCCTCTCTAGATAGTGTGGGCAGGGGTGATGGGATTTGTAGTCCTACCTAACATCTGAAGGGGATCACATGGACCAGACCTTGTTTAGTAAGCATGCAAGACGCATTTAATCTCTTTAAAAGGTGTGTGGTATTTTATACCTTCTCCAGCTTCAAGAGATTCTTCTGAACTACATTCCTGATCCACAGCTGGAGCTGGTGTTGGTGATGCTTGTGGTCCCTTTTATAGTCAACGTGAGTAACTTCTGGGAGGAAATTTTGAGCTTTCAGTCTGTTTTCAGGCTGCAATCTTGAAGCGGCTCGGGCGGGGGGGGGGGATTTTCACCCTGTGATAAAATACTGATGTGGAGGAAGATCTCAGCCTTTTTAAATATGAGGTGGTGGCTGGGCTCTGAGGAAAGCCAGGTGGACTGGAGGTATGAGTCAGGGAGAAATTTGATTCTGTTATATTTAAAGGCACACATACCTAATTCACACTTTCTGGGGGGTGGGGAAGTGTGCTGAGACACAGTCGTCCTTCAGAATTTGCTTTCTTCAAGCATGTAATGCTTACATTAAGTACATACCCTGAGTCAAAATGTGCATTAGAAGTGCATAGATTCGGGCAAAACAGTGTAATGGATGTGCATTATATTGGGTGAAATTGCTTTGCAAAAATATGTCCACTCAGGGCCGTAGCTGGGGGTGGCAAGGAAGGCCCCCGCCGTGGGTGCAAGTGAGGGGGGGTGTGCAAAATCAGCTAAAATATGTCCATAAATATGTTTATAAATAAAAAAATATTGATTACTGCCTCATAAGAAAAGGTTTTAAATAGAGGGTCTTTATATGATATTGGGGGCACTTCCCCCTATTTTTCTTGGCTGGGGGGGGGGCGTAATCTGGACGGTTCTGCCAGGGGCACAAGATCACCTAGCTACGGCTCTGCGTCTACTAGGGCAAACTGCCTATAAAAATGTGAGGGAGAAATTAGTACTAAATAAATATAAATGTAAACTATATTTATTTATACCCCGCCTTTTCCCCTGGCAGGACTGAAAAGGGGTTTACAGATAAAAGTGCTGGTGCATTTTCGTACAGACTTAAAAATAAAATAAAAAATAAAAAATTCCACAAACTGAGATGGAGAACTGAGCTTTAAAGACGAACATGAGAAACAGAGAGAGACTAAAATTGACAGCTTTGTCCAATATTGATTCTTCTTCTTTGGCGATCACTCATAGCCGAGTAAGATTGTCTTCCATAAACACGGTTTTAACAATGAGTCCGTAAGTGACTGTGGAGGCCAATTCTGGATCCACACATCCTTCCACAGTGGGGACATTGGTTTCCAGGCGGGAGCTGATCACAGTGTGGTTTTGCCAAGCATGCCTTCCTCCTAGCAAGTCTCCCTTGTGTCCTGAGTTCGAGTGTCTTCAAAGCCCATGACACCTTTGGTAAAGGCTGTTCTCCAACTGGAGCACTCGCAGGCCAGTGTTTCCCAGTTGTCAATGTTTATACTACATTTTTAAATATTTGCCTTGAGAGAGTCTTTAAACCTCTTTTGTTGACCACCAGCATTACACTTCCCATTTTTAAGTTCGGAAGAGAGTAGTTGCTTTGGGAGACGATCATCAGGCATCCGCACAACATGACCAGCCCAACGAAGTTGATGTTGAAGAATCATTGCTTCAACACTGGCGATCTACTGGTTCATGATGACATAGGAAACCCTCCTTATGCTGGGTGGAGACCGTGGGTCAATCTAGGTCAGTATTGGCTACACTGACTGGCAACAGCTGTCCAGGATTTTGGACAGGGCTCTCAGCCATACGTGGAGGTGCCAGCGATCAATACCTTCTGCATATAAAACAGGTTCTCTGCTACAGAGCAATGGCGATTGGCTCTTTCTGAAGCTGGGAAGCTGATGTTGAGGTTGGAAGCTCAATGCAGCTTTAAGATTTGCTCTTTAATTGTCTGCAACCGGATGAAGAGGAACAAATACCCCTCTCTTTTTGCGCTAAGGCCTGGGGGAAAGAGGTGGGAGGAGACTGACCAGAACCCACGGATTCCGTAATCCGGAGACCTCTTGGCAAGGCAACAAAACCAGAAAGTTGCATTCTCAAATTCTCTTCAATAATAAGCAAGAGTTTGGAAAATAACAGGCATTTTGCATGTCTGCAGATATCTAAAGGATACAAGTGCAAGTGGTGATGAAGGTATCTGGATTAAGGATGCTGGCTTTTTTGCATATCTGACAGAGCAGAATTATTTTTAAAGGGGATTGGACCAGAGCTATAAAAACACGCTAGTAAAAAAAACACAGGAAGCTGCTATCTGCACTCCAGCTTGTTCCATCAAATGACAAATCGTACGGCTGTTGTTGTTTAAAAAAAGAAGAAAACATAGAGCATTTATGGGAAATCTTTTCATCTGCTGTTAAAACTGGCAGAGCAGTAGGAAGCCATCAGCCGGGGAGGGGCATAAAAAGATTTGGCACGTAGTGTTACTATGTGAGCTCATTATAATTTCTTGCTATTGTTTATTACCTGCTTTTCCAAACCTAGACAGTCATTATTTTGCAGCAAAGCATTTTGGGATCATATAAGTTGAGTGTGTTGCAGCTGTTTTCTTGACCAAAACTCAGTTTAGCCTCTACCCTCAGTATTTGTGCTGATGTTCTAGTGGGGGACCACTTCAGAAGAAATAATAGTCTCGTAGTTTACAGTGCAGCAGTGAAGCATTTGTGTGTGTGGTTGTGTGTGTGCATGTGCACACGAGTGCCCATGCCAGGGGCAGGGCACAAACAGAGCCCACCTCACCTGCCCAGCCCCCATCAAGGCGGCACCAGCCCCAATCGGCACGGCTGTCTCGCCCTTCTCGCGCCAGCTTCCCTAGAATCGAGCCTTGCAATTCCGCTTGGGGACAGTGGTGCGGGGACACGAAAACCACATGCTGTGCCCCCTGCCGCCCCCTGGGCAGCTGATGCAGCACTTGGCAGGCACAAAGCAGGTGCCCCCACACCAGACCCCCAGCATGGCACGGCACGGCCTGGTGCTCCTTTCCGTGAGCGTTGGTTTCCCCAATGCCAGAACAGGAGCGCCAGGCTGTGCTGTGCTGGGGGGCACCTGCATGGGGTGCCCGCTTCACACCCCCTAAAAAATCTGTGCCCGGGGCCACAGCCCCTCTGGCACCCCCTACGCTATGCCCCTGTTACAGCGGTATGTCTCTGATGTCAGAGCCCTGTGGCAGGAGAGCGTTCGGTTTAAATGCTTAGAAGAAACACAGGATGGTTTTGTTTCTGATCAATCACTCTTAACTTTTGCTTTTTGTAAATGAGTTCCTTGAAGTCCTGCCAGAGAACCATGAATGGATTTGCTCTACCCTCCAAAACGCTGGCTTTTGTTTTTATGTGTCTGGGTGTTGCTTGTTCTTTTCTTGCGTTTTTTTTGTACAGTGGTACCTCGGGTTAAGAACTTAATTCGTTCTGGAGGTCCGTTCTTAACCTGAAACTGTTCTTAACTTGAGGTACCACTTTAGCTAATGGGGCCTCCTGCTGCCACTGCACTGCCAGAGCATGATTTCTGTTCTCATCCTGAAGCAAAGTTTTTAACCTGAAGCACTATTTCTGGGTTAGGGGAGTCTGTAACCTGAAGCGTATGTAACCTGAGGTACCACTGTACTGACAGGGAATCTTCCTTACGTTTTAGCGGGGACCCAAAACTGAACAACAGCAACAACAAAATATACCCTATCTCCTGCGAAAAATTTCAGGTTTTCCACCCTGGAAGTACAGAACCTAATGTCTTTCTCTCTGTTCTTCAAGTACAGTCGTACCTCGGAAGTCGAACGGAATCTGTTCCGAAAGTCTGTTCGACTTCCAAAACGCTTGTAAACCAAAGTGTGGCTTCTGATTGGCTGCAGGAAGCTCCTGCAGCCAATCAGAAACCGCGGAAGCCCCATTGGACGTTCAGGTTCCAAAGAACGTTCGCAAACCGGAACACTCACTTCCGGGTTTGCGGCGTTCGGGAGCCAAAACGTTCGAGAACTAAGCTGTTCGAAAACCAAGGTACGACTGTATGAATAGTTCCCCCCCTTTGTTTTTCTCTCTTTTTAAGGCTGTTATGTTCTGGGTAGTGGACAGCTTGATCATGAAGAAGCACAAGCAGAAAGAAAGCTTTGAAATCAGTGGAGTGATGGAAATCTCACGAGCTTTGCGGGATGAAGAATACCAGGTGATAACAGAAGACCCATCAAATTAAAAAGGTAAAGGTAAAGGGACCCCTGACCATTAGGTCCAGTCGTGACCGACTCTGGGGTTGTGGCTCTCATCTCACTTTATTGGCCGAGGGAGCCGGCGTACAGCTTCCGGGTCATGTGGCCAGCATGACTAAGCCGCTTCTGGAGAACCAGAGCAGCGCATGGAAACGCCGTTTACCTTCCCACCAGAGCAGTATCTATTTATCTACTTGCACTTTGACGTGCTTTTGAACTGCTAGGTTGGTAGGAGCAGGGACCGAGCAACGGGAGCTCACCCCGTTGAAGGGATTTGAACCACCGACCTTCTGACTGGCAAGCCCTAGGCTCAGTGGTTTAACCCACAGCGCCACCCACGTCCCTAATTCTGTTGCCTTTTTATTATCATTTTTATTCCGCCTTTCCCCCAGAACTGGGAGTTAAGATGTCTTACAGAAACTGGCACGGCGCTGCTTTAAATGTATGGTGCAGATGTTGCCTGAGATGTCTTTTGAATAACTCGTTGTGCATAAGGCAGAGATTCTGTCCTCTGGGATAGTGGCCGTCCTGTTTGCAGAAGTTCTTCTGAGGATTTCCCCAACATTTTCACATTATTAAATGCTCCCTCTTGCCATTTCTCTTTTCTTTTAAGAAGAAGCTAAAAGGAAAAGAGGGCAGGTGGCGCTGTGGGTTAAACCACAGAGCCTAGCACTTGCCGATCAGAAGGTCGGCGGTTCGAATCCCCGTGGTGGGGTGAGCTCCCATTGCTCGGTCCCTGCTCCTGTCAACCTAGCAGTTTTAAAGCACGTCAAAGTGCAAGTAGATAAATAGGTACCACTCCGGCGGGAAGGTAAACGGCTTTTCCGTGCATTGCTCTGGTTCGCCAGAAGCGGCTTAGTCATGTTGGCCACATGGCCCGGAAGCTGTCCGCCGGCTCCCTCAGCCAATAAAACGAGATGAGCGCCGCAACCCCAGAGTCAGTCACGACTGGACCTAATGGTCAGGCGTCCCTTTGCTTTTGTAAAAGGAAAATATTTTCTAAAAGGAAAAGAAAGTCCAGCTGATTTTGTGTGCATCAAGCACAAGGTTCTAAAAACGGGCATTGCTCCGCTATCCAGCACGAGCCAAACATCCATTAAAATCCTAGTAAAACCTCCAGATATTTTGCAGTACAACTCCTGGTCCCTGTACCCCCTCCTGTTCCAGAACTTCTGCAGGGCATCTGGTTGGCAAAGGATGAAATAGAAGTTCTTATGACGTTCTCAATTTTCCGCCATAAAATGAGCGGCGGTGACTCACTGAATTGGTGCAAGGAAGAAATATCCATCTTAAGAAAAGTGGGGGGGAAATCCCCACCCCACATTGGAACACTCAATGCAGGCGTTGGGCACTAACCAGACAGGTCAAAATCTTCCTGTTGTTCCCAAAAGCAGGCAAGGAGGCTCTTCCTCTCAGCTCAGTGTCCTCCATGACCTTTGTTGCAAGTTCAAAGGAAAAGATCCATAATATTTTCCCGGCAGGTCTTTGTTCTCGGCCTTTGCTAACACAACTTAGGCCCCTAGAGAGGTTGTGTTTGTAGGATCCCATGTCTCTGTTTGCATATGCATTATGGTCAAAGGGCACAACGAGGGTAGTTGATCGTTGTCTGTGTCGTTTAACCTCGCTCCTGTTGGTTTCCAGGGACTGCGTGTATTTGTATTGAAAATTCAGATCTTTGGCAATGTACAAATTCTAGCTGGAAGGAAGAGGAGGAGACCTCCTATTTGCAGTAGACAGTGGTTGGCTCGCTGCCTCTGTCTACTGTATAGAGAGACCTTCACTCTGTCCAGGGCAATTAAAAATTGAGCCTTAAAAACCAGCCTTTCTCAACCTGGGGGTCCCCAGATGTTGTTGAACTACAACTCCCATACCCTTAGCTAGCAAGGCCAGAGCTCAGGTGAAATATACTCGGCGTTGAGAGTGGATTTCATGCTCTTTATTCAGCTCATAGTGGTGAGGAGGAATGGAAGTTCCCCCAGAATGTCTGCCTTATATACATTATTTACACAATGGGCCCCACGTGATTGGCTAATTCTGGGATTCACCTGTAGGCCAATCTGGTTGCGGATTCACTTCCACCTGGAGCTGGATTGGGTGGTTCCTGTGGACCAATCCGACTGCTGCATTCTGGATCCTATTGTTCTAGGACCAATCAAACTGCTGCATTCTAAATCCTATTGTTCTAGGACCAATCCGACTGCTGCATTCTGAATCCTATTGTTCTAGGACCAATCCGACTGCTGCATTCTGGATCCTATTGTTCTAGGACCAATCCGACTGCTGCATTCTGAATCCTATTGTTCTAGGACCAATCAGACTGCTAGCTTTTGGATCCTATTCAACTCAGTACATAACATCAGGGATGATGGGAGTTGTAGTCCAACAACATCTGGGGAGCCACAAGTTGAGAACCACTTCTTAAAAACAGTTTAAAACAAACATCAGCCGCAGAAATTTTAGATATAGCAGCGTGCAAGTGGACCCTCTGGAACGTGAAGGATTGGTTGAGGTTGATCTTAATCATGGTTCTCCTTTGCTCACTCAGCTGAAAATACTTGGAAGAGATTTCCCTTCAGTTTCTCCTCCTACTCCTCAAAGAGATGTACAGTAGAGATTTTTTTTTTTTACCTGGACTCCTGGGTTCACTTCTGGTCAAGTACCTCAAGAGCTTTATCCGCATTGATCAGGTCTGCCTGCAAGCAGGCGCCAAGAGCTATCCACCCCACTTAGATTTCAGGTCCTATCTTTGAAATAAAGCCCTCCATTCTTCGCAGTGCGGTGTGTAGCAGAGGGGGCAAGTATACAGTTTCTGCAAGGCTTGAATAGGGGCAGACCAAATATTCATGCAGTCCTGCCTGAGCTCCATAACTGCTACTATTTAAAAAAGGAAATCGAGAGAAGCATCTCCTTTGCTTTCCTTCGCGAAGAAATAAATGCCAGGCTTGCTGCCCATTCTGGAAGGAGAAATGTGCAAAACCTGCCTAGAAATCATACCTTTAGAAACTCGAGTAGTAATAATAATAATAATAATAATAATAATAATAATAATAATAATATTGGGTGGGTTTTTTGCCCCCATCTGTCTCAAGAGACAATGGAGTATGTCTCCACAGGTGAAGACAAACCACTGTGTTAGCAGCCCTGAGGTGATCTTCCCGGGACACCAAGGGTCATCTAGTCCTACCCCCTGCAATGCCAGAATCTCAACACTCAGTCTCCCACCCGGTTTCAAACCACCCTAGACCCTGCTTAGCTTTGTAAATGTGCAAGCCCTTTTATTGCTGCGCCGCTAGGAGGACAGGAGTATTATATTGCTTTAAACCAGCCTTTCTCAACCTGTGGGTCTCCAGATGTTGTTGAACTACAACTCCCATCACCCCTAGCTAGCAAGGCCAGAGCTCAGGGATGATGGGAGTTGTAGTCCAACAACATCTGGAGACCCACAGGTTGAGAACCACTGTGTCACGTCTTTCCCCCAGAGGATCCTGGGAGCTGTAGTTGATAAGGGTGCCGAGACCCTGTTTCCCCTCACAGCGCTCCATTTCCCAGAATTCCTTGGGAAAGGGGGACTGACTGACTGGCTTGACAAGACTTAGAGCAGACAGAAGGGAGAAGCAATTATTCACCCAGCATATAGTTAAACAGTGGAACTCCCTCCCAAGGGATGCCCACCAACTTGGACGGCTTTAAAGAGGATTAGGCAAATTCATCACAGGGATGCGGGTGGCGCTGTGGTCTAAACCATAGAGCCTAGGATTTGCCGATCAGAAGGTCAGCGGTTCGAATCCCCTCCATGGGGTGAGCTCCCGTTGCTCAGTCCCAGCTCCTGCCAACCTAGCAGTTCGAAAGCACGTCAAAGTGCAAGTAGATAAATAGGTACCACTCTGATGGGAAGGTAAATGGCATTTCTGTGTGCTGCTCTGGTTCGCCAGAAGCGGCTTAGTCATGCTGGCCACGTGACCCGGAAGCTGTACGCCGGCTTCCTTGGCCAATAAAGCGAGATGAGCGCCACAACCCCAGAGTCGGCCACAACTGGACCTAATGGTCAGGGGTACCTTTACCTTTACCTTTAGGCAAATTCATGGCTACATTTTGTATGCCTCTGAATGCCAGTTGCTGGAAATTGCAAGCCAGGAGCAAACTGTTAAGCTCAGATCCTGCTTCCATTCTTCCCCTTAGAGCATGGGTAAGCAAACTAAGGCCTGGGGGCCGGATCCGACCCAATCGCCTTCTCAATCCGGCTTGCGGATGGTCTGGGAATCTGTGTGTTTTTACATGAGTAGAATGTGTGCTTTTATTTCAAATGCATCTCTGGGTTATTTGTGGGGCATAGGAAATTGTTCATTCCCCCCCCCCCCCCGAAAATGTAGTCCAGCCCCTCACAAGGTCTGAAGGACAATGGACAGGCCCCTGCTGAAAAAGTTTGCTGACCCCTGCCTTGCTTGGCCACT
Source organism: Podarcis cretensis (assembly GCF_951804945.1). Taxonomy (NCBI): domain Eukaryota; kingdom Metazoa; phylum Chordata; class Lepidosauria; order Squamata; family Lacertidae; genus Podarcis; species Podarcis cretensis. The sequence continues at coordinate 9,609,446 of NC_137179.1, forward strand.
GTGAGAAATCGGTAGGTCACTGGCCTGATCCTGCAAGGCTTTTTCCCCCCCTTACTACTACATACTGTGCTGTTTGCCATCCTCTCCCTCTTCCTCCTTAAATGGGATGATGTTCACTGTGTTTGGATTTCCTCTTTAGCTTTCTGGTCATCACAGGGCCTGCCTCCTCCCCACCTCCACCCCCGGCCTTCCTGCTGATTGCAGCCTTAACCGTAACTAAAACACGGGCAGATCCTATTGTTCCGCTTTCTCCAAATGAACGTGCAACTGTGGGAAGTAGACAAGAAAGGAACAAACAGTCATTTGTGCTGGAGCCAAGAAGAGCTGTTGGTACATTGTTAACTACCCTGTTTTTCCGGGGGTGAGCTTTCAAGGCACTCTGCTGAATGTTTGTGTTACGTTCTCTAAGCAGGCCTGTGCACCTTGCGAGTAACCCCTGTTGAACTCAATGGGACTTGCTTCTGAATAGACGTGTATAGGATTGTACAGTGGTGCCTCGCAAGACGAAAAGAATCCGTTCCACGATTCTCTTCGTCTAGCGGTTTTTTCGTCTTGCGAAGCAAGCCCATTGACAGCTTAGCGGATTAGCGCTATTAGCGGCTTAGCGGTTTTTAGTGGCTTTTAGCGGCTTAGCGGCTTAGCGGATCAGCTGATAAGCGGCTTAGCGGCTTAGAAAAGGGGGGGGGAGGAAAAAAACCCCGCAGGAACTCGCAAGACATTTTCGTCTTGCGAAGCAAGCCCATAGGGAAATTCATTTTGCGAAGCGCCTCCAAAACGGAAAACCCTTTCGTCTAGCGGGTTTTCCGTCTTGCGAGGCGTTCGTCTTGCGGGGCATCACTGTACGGTGATTAAATAAATTGGGGCAATGAAGGGCATGCCATTAAGCTGATTCTTTCTGCAACAGCATCAGAATTCGAAAACAATCCATCAGTTTTTGATGGCCATGGGTGGGTCAGTGTGGTGATCAGATTTGCTTGGCATGTCTTTTAATTTGTTTTAAGCTTACTGCTAAGAGCCTAGGGCTTGCTGATCAGAAGGTCGGTGGTTCGAATCCCTGCGACAGGGTGAGCTCCCGTTGCTCGGTCCCTGCTCCTGCCAACCTAGAAGTTCGAAAGCACGCCAGTCAAGTAGATAAATAGGTACCGCTCCAGCGGGAAGGTAAACGGTGTTTCCGGGATATCAAATCCAAATCCAAAGTGCAAGTAGATAAATAGGTACAGCTCCACTGGGAAGGTAAACGGCGTTTCCGTGCGCTGCTCTGGTTCGCCAGAAGCGGCTTAGTCATGCTGGCCACATGACCCAGAAGCTGTACGCCGGCTCCCTCAGCCAATAAAGCGAGATGAGCACCGCAACTCCAGAGTCGGCCACAACTGGACCTAATGGTCAGGGGTCCCTTTATCCTTTACCTTTACTAAGCTTAAAGGTAAAGGTAAAGGTACCCCTGCCCGTACGGGCCAGTCTTGACAGACTCTGGGGTTGTGCGCCCATCTCACTCAAGAGGCCAGGGGCCAGCTCTGTCCGGAGACACTTCCGGGTCACGTGGCCAGCGTGACATCGCTGCTCTGGCCAGAGCCTGAGCCAGAGCCAGAGCCGCACACGGAAACGCCGTTTACCTTCCCACTGGTAAGCGGTCCCTATTTATCTACTTGCACCCGGAGGTGCTTTCGAACTGCTAGGTTGGCAGGCGCTGGGACCGAGCAGCGGGAGCGCACCCCGCCGCAGGGATTCGAACCGCCGACCTTTCGATCGGCAAGCCCTAGGCGCTGAGGCTTTAACTGTTATCTTTTAAATACCTGTTTTTAACAGTCTCTTATTGATGATTTTAATGGCGGTTTTTTTGTTAGCCCCTTAAACGTTTTTTATAACAAATAGTAAAAGGTTAAATTAAAAAAATTAAATTGAATATTTTTAAGTTTTTAATCTGATCTGTGTAGGTAGGGTTTACTCCATAGGATTTCCTTTTCCCAAAATTGTCCCACAGGGCAGTGAGTATGGATTGTTCCTCAGGTTTTAATCCCGAAGCCTTTCTCACAAATGAGTGTGGCTGCAACTGTTTAGGATCAGAGTCTTCGAGATGGGCTATGTTACACAAACATTAAAAATATGAAGCATTGATTAAGATACTCAATAAAAGAACCCCATTGAAACATTTAAATACAAATTTCCCTGATTTAAAATGTGCAATACGCAGCGATCCGTTACGATTAAAAAAGCGGCACTATATAAATGAAATAAGAATTAAGTTGGCATGTTGCTTTTCTGCCTTGGTTTTGCAGGTGCTGCTGTGTCCAGCTGCGGATTTTGACCATTCTGCAAGTGACCAGGAACAGTCAGGATCTTTCCTCCGAGTCAATCCGACGACAAGACCATTGGACCACCCGGTTTCGGTTTAAATAGGGATTGTGAGCTGAGCCAAAAGGAGGGGACCGTGGCAACTGAGAGATCTGCAATAAGGATGCTTCATAAATGATGTGCCCATCTTTGGTTTTCCGGGAAAGTGGAGCGTCTGTGGCAATTATGCATTTAAATAAGGATCACAAGGTGGCGCCATCCCATTGCGTCCAAAACTGATAATGCCCATGGGATTCTCCATCATTCCTGGCCTTTTCTCGGGAGTATGGTGTCGGGTATTTGATCGACAGAAGATTACATTGTTAGTTGCATTTTGTGCTCCTGAGCTGTGCTCATGCAAATGAGACAAAGTGGATTGACTTGATTCTGGCTGGCCAGCTGGTGGCAGATTTTTTTGGGGTCCGAATGGTAACACTGCATCCTTGAAAGAATCAAGATTGTATGTCTGGAGCGGACGCTTCTGGCACGCAAACTGCACAGATCACTCGTAAAAAAAAAAACAGGTTGTAAAACTCTATTTTGAAAACAGTAAGCCTGAGGACTAATCTCGACTCAACTGTTGTTGCTTTTTTACGCTTTCATTATAAGAAGTGTAATAAATATCTGATATTTAAACTTTCCTCGTATTTGGAAGCCATGCTTATCATTTGAATCATCTCTTGAGGGGAGTCTATTCTGAGTGTTTGGTTGCTGGTTATTCAAAAGTTGGATTGTTTCTGAGTGGAAACTGTTCCATAACCGGTAAACCTCAGGAGAAGCTTTTTCACTATGTTGGGTTCTGTACGCAAAACCCACCCATTCCCAGTGGCAGGATGGCTTCAGAATCTCTGTAATAAGAGGGCGACATCATCTAGCTTTCCATGCCAGGTACTTGTCAGGGGCTGGGTGGTTGCTGATAAGCATTCGCTCCATAAGACGCACTTTTTTTTCCTCCTAAAAAGTAAGGGGAAATGTCTATGCATCTTATGGAGCGAATGCATGGTCCCTGGAGCCGAATTGCCCAGGGGCGAAAGCAGATCATGCGTGGGTTTTTTATATAAAGAGGGAAGGGGATGTTGAAACAAAACCGCTGAGAAGCTGATCGGCAAGCGATTGGGAGAGATAAGGGACTCTAGAGATAAAGGAGGCTGCCTGGGAGGGGGGAGGTAAAAGCACACGGATCCTCAGGATTTTGGCACTGGGTCACTCCAAATTCATCATCAGACCACATATCATGTCCATCAAATAGCCTGCATCAAAAAATCCCACATCCACTGTTTTGTGGGGCCGCAATGGCACAGATCCACATGGATTCTCAGGATTTTTGCATTGGGCTACCCCAAACTCACTGTCAAATCGCATATCATGGCTGTGGCCACAGCATGAACCACAAAAATCGTACATCCACTGTTTCGTTCAGATTTTTTTTTTCTTGTTTTCCTCCTCTAAAAACTAGGTGCGTCTTATGGTCAGGTGTGTCTTATGGAGCGAAAAATACGGTAGATACTGGGGGAAGAAGGGATGGAGTCTGACTTGGGAGAGGGGGCTAGTGATTTGTGGTGAGGAGGCAAGAGTCAGAAGCAGGGGAAGCTGGAGGGTGGAGCACAGGATGGCTTGGAGGGTGGAGCAGAGGGAGGCAGGCCAGGCAAGTGAAGGAGCACGTACTTCCCCACCCTCTCCTGCATCACTGTCTCCCAGGACCAGGAGGGAACTGAAAAGAGAGGAGCAGAGGAAGTTTCCATGCAGGCGTAGTCTCTGGTTATATGTGTGCAGCCCGTCAGGGGAAGGTACATAAACGAGTGGAGGGGGAGTGGCCCCCTGTTGCTGCAACTGTGGACCTGGAATAGCTGCCTAGACCCTAGATTGGTGTGCGTAGGTCTCTATGCTATCTTTGACTTATCTTCCACGTGCATTCCTTTGGCTACGGAGCACCCTTGACAGTACCCAAGGAAGTGGGGAAACCTAAATTCTGTATCTTAAGGTGGGGAGAAAACATTGCAGTCACAAAATGGTACATGCTAAACAAAGCTGCATGCACTCATATAGTTCTGTTTGCAAAATTCAAGTTCTTAGTGCAATGCTCTTCTGCATGCAGGAGTTCTGTTGCCGGGTCTGCCTGGTACAGGATGGGGGAGGAAGAAGAAGAAGAAGAGTTTGGATTTGATATCCCGCTTTATCACTACCCGAAGGAGTCTCAAAGCGGCTAACATTCTCCTTTCCCTTCCTCCCCCACAACAAACACTCTGTGAGGTGAGTGAGGCTGAGAGACTTCAGAGAAGTGTGACTGGCCCAAGGTCACCCAGCAGCTGCATGTGGAGGAGCGGGGAATCGAACCCGGTTCACCAGATTACGAGTCCACTGCTCTTAACCACTACACCATGCTGGCTCCCTTATGGCCCTCCAGATGTTGTTGGATTCCAGCTCCCATCAGCCCCAGCTGCCATGGCCAGTAGTCAGGGATGATGGGAGTTGTAGTCCAACAACATCCAGAGGGCCACATGTTCCCTGCCTCTGGTATGTCAGATTCTCTTCTGGCAGGGATAGGGAACCTGGGGCTCCCGTGACTACAACTCCCATCATCCCTGACTGCTTGCCATGCTGGTTGGCACTGATGGGAGTTGGAGCCCAGCAGCAATTGAAGAGTGGCAGATTCCCCATCTCTGATGAGGAAGGAGGGGCCCTGTCACTAGGCAGGATTGGACAGCTTGCCTCAGGTGGCAAAATTTAGGGTGCCTGACTTTATTTTATTTTACAGCTTGACAGAGCATGGGAGAGGCATTACTTAGGTTTTCTGCCCTGGGCCCCAGGAATTCTAGGAAGGCATCTGCAACGGAATAACACTTGACCGCCACACCCCTTGCTATTTATAAATTGTGCTTCCCTTTGCAGAAATGTGTGCTTGTGCAAGCTAGTGTGACTTTTAGCAAGCCTAAATCATGTCTCCAAGGAAGGGAGAAATATTTCAGCATTGGGCATCTGGCAGAAAGACGCCTAAATGATAAATATTTCTCTCTTAATTTGCTCGCTGTATCCAGGCCAGTGAGTACAATTAAAACGTTAGCGGATCATCTAGGTGTGCCTCCATCCTTCCGCGGCAAGGAGCCAATTTTTGGCCTGGCAGCAGAGTTACTTCCAATTTCTTAAATGCACCTCATTGCTCATTCTCTAATTATTCTGTTGTTGGGCTGGAATCTTGGTTTGTTTTGCAGCAAGAAGGTTTCTCAAGCTGGAGGCTTTGGGAGGTAGATCAGTGCCTGGAAGGAGAACTGAATCCCATATTCTTTGGGTTGTATCCAGCAGAGTAAAAGGTAAAGGTAAAGGTACCCCTGCCCGTACGGGCCAGTCTTGACAGACTCTGGGGTTGTGCGCCCATCTCACTCAAGAGGCCAGGGGCCAGTGCTGTCCGGAGACACTTCCGGGTCACGTGGCCAGCGTGACATCGCTGCTCTGGCGAGCCAGAGCCGCACACGGAAACGCCGTTTACCTTCCCGCTGGTAAGCGGTCCCTATTTATCTACTTGCACCCGGAGGTGCTTTCGAACTGCTAGGTTGGCAGGCGCTGGGACCGAGCAGCGGGAGCGCACCCCGCCGCAGGGATTCGAACCGCCGACCTTTCGATCAGCAAGTCCTAGGCACTGAGGCTTTAACCCACAGCGCCACCTGCGTCCCTATCCAGCAGAGTAGACACACTCAAATTAATGGACCCAAATTACTATTCAGGGGGTTTACTCTGAATAGAAATAGCCTTGGATACAACCCTTGGTGTGTGGATCCTTGTGTAGTTAAAAACAAAAAAAAATCATCTCCAGTGTCCTAGAAGCCACCCAACCAGCATGAAAGGGGAGCTTTTCAGTTGCTGTATGTACCAAAGCTAAGCATTTAGGAACACTGAAAAGACGAGGTACTTCAGTTAAATGAGAACGGGGTGCAAGTTCTGTTACCTTCCATGGAACTTCATGGAAAACACAACTTAGCAGTAAGTCATTCTGCAGGAAGATATTGGAGTGGTCCAATATCTTCTGCCCAAATCCTTGCACAGAAAATAGTAGATCTGTTTAACAGGCAGTACATGGAGAACTGCACTGGTCATTCCTAATTGTTAATACTGCATAATTAAGATTATTGCATATAACAGAAGGGACGCAGGTGGCGCTGTGGGTTAAAGCCTCAGCGCCTAGGACTTGCCGATCGAAAGGTCGGCGGTTCGAATCCCTGCGGTGGGGTGCGCTCCCGCTGCTCGGTCCCAGCGCCTGCCAACCTAGCAGTTCGAAAGCACCTCCGGGTGCAAGTAGATAAATAGGGACCGCTTACCAGCGGGAAGGTAAACGGCGTTTCCGTGTGCGACTCTGGCTCGCCAGAGCAGCGATGTCACGCTGGCCACGTGACCCGGAAGTGTCTCCGGACAGCGCTGGCCCCTGGCCTCTTAAGTGAGATGGGCGCACAACCCCAGAGTCTGTCAAGACTGGCCCGTACGGGCAGGGGTACCTTTACCTTTACCTTTATATAACAGAAAGGGCATGATCATGAAGGAACTTTGCACATCTGCATTTGCCTATACACTACTTGTTTCAAGGGCCAGTTGGGGGGCTGTACTTAGACCCTGTACTAGACAGCATCTTAAAAAGCAGAGACATCACCTTGCCAACAAAGGCCCGTATAGGTAAAGCTATGGTTTTTCCAGTGTAGTGATGTATGGAAGTGAGAGCTGGACCATAAAGAAGGCTGATCGCTGAAGAATGGATGCTTTTGAATTCTGGTACTGGAGGAGACTCTTGAGAGTCCCATAGACTGCAAGAAGATCATAGAATCATAGAATCATAGAATCATAGAGTTGGAAGAGACCACAAGGGCCATCGAGTCCAACCCCCTGCCAAGCAGGAAACACCATCAGAGCACTCCTGACATATGGTTGTCAAGCCTCTGCTTAAAGACCTCCAAAGAAGGAGACTCCACCACACTCCTTGGCAGCAAATTCCACTGTCGAACAGCTCTTACTGTCAGGAAGTTCTTCCTAATGTTTAGGTGGAATCTTTTTTCTTGTAGTTTGGAACCATTGCTCCGTGTCCACTTCTCTGGAGCAGCAGAAAACAACCTTTCTCCCTCCTCTATGTGACATCCTTATATATTCGAATATGGCTATCATATCACCCCTTAATCTCCTCTTCTCCAGGCTAAACATGCCCAGCTCCCTTAGCCGTTCTTCATAAGGCATCGCTTCCAGGCCTTTGACCATTTTGGTTGCCCTTCTCTGGACACGTTCTACTTTGTCAGTGCCCTTCTTGAACTGTGGTGCCCAGAACTGGACACAGTACTCCAGGTGAGGTCTGACCAGAGCAGAATACAGTGGCACTATTACTTCCCTTGCAATACTCCTATTGATGCAGCCCAGAATTGCATTGGCTTTTTTAGCTGCCGCGTCACACTGTTGGCTCATGTCAAGTTTGTGGTCAACCAAGACTCCTAGATCCTTTTCACATGTACTGCTCTCAAGCCAGGTGTCCCCCATCTTGTATTTGTGCCTCTCATTTTTTTTGCCCAAGTGCAATACTTTACATTTCTCCCTATTAAAATTCATCTTGTTTGTTTTGGCCCAGTTCTCTAATCTGTCAAGGTCGTTTTGAAGTGTGATCCTGTCCTCTGGGGTGTTAGCCACCCCTCCCAGTTTGGTGTCATCTGCAAATTTGATCAGGATGCCCTTGAGTCCATCATCCAAGTCGTTGATAAAGATGTTGAATAAGACCGGGCCCAAGACAGAACCCTGTGGCACCCCACTAGTCACTCTTCTCCAGGTTGAAGAGGAACCATTGATGAGCACCCTTTGGGTTCGGTCAGTCAGCCAGTTACAAATCCACTGAGTGGTAGCATAGTCAAGACCGCATTTTACCAGCTTCTTTACAAGAATATCATGGGGCACCTTGTCAAATGCCTTGCTGAAATCAAAGTAGGCTACATCCACTGCGTTCCCTTCATCTACCAGGCTTGTAATTCTGTCAAAAAACGAGATCAGGTTAGTCTGACATGACTTATTTTTCAGAAATCCATGCTGACTATTGGTGATCACAGTATTCCTTTCTAGGTTCTCACAGACTGTTTGCTTAATGATCTGCTCCAGAATCTTCCCTGGTATTGATGTCAGACTGACTGGGCGGTAATTATTTGGGTCCTCTCTTTTCCCCTTTTTGAAAATAGGGACAACATTTGCCCTCCTCCAGTCTGCCGGGTCTTCGCCTGTTCTCCAGGAATTCTCAAAGATGACTGCCAGTGGTTCTGAGATCACATCTGCCAGTTCTTTTAATACTCTTGGATGCAGTTCATCTGGCCCTGGAGACTTGAATACATCTAAACTAGCCAAGTATTCTTGTACTATCTCCTTAGTTATTCTGGGCTGTGTTTCCTCTGCTGAATCATTTGCTCCAAATTCTTCAGGTCGGGCATTGTTTTCTTCATCGGAGAAGACTGAGGCAAAGAAGGCATTGAGGAGTTCAGCCCTTTCTGTGTCCCCTGTTTGCATTTCACCATCTTCTCCTCTGAGTGACCCCACTGTTTCTTTGTTCTTCCTTTTGCTACGAACATACCCATAAAAGCCTTTTTTGTTGCTTTTAACCTCTCTAGCAAGCCTGAGTTCATTCTGTGCTTTAGCTTTTCTGACTTTGTGTCTACACGTGCTGGCTATTTGTTTGAATTCCTCTTTGGTGGTTTCCCCCCTTTTCCATTTTTTGTACACATCCTTTTTTAATGTTAACTCAGTTAAAAGTTCTTTAGATAGCCACCCTGGCTTCTTTAGGCACCTTCCATGTTTCCGTCTCATTGGTATTGCCTGAAGTTGTGCTTTTACTATCTCCCTCTTAACAAACTCCCAGCCATCATGAACTCCCTTTCCTTTTAGTATTACTGTCCATGGGATCTCACTCAGCACTTCCCTAAGTTTTATGAAGTCGGCTTTCTTAAAGTCAAGAAATTGAGTCCTAGTATGCTTGGCTGCTCCTTTCCGCTGTATAGTAAACTTCAGAAGAGCATGATCACTCGCACCTAATGATCCTTCCACTTCTACCCCACTAGCCAGGTCATCAACATTGGTTAGGACCAGATCTAAAATGGCTGTTCCTCTTGTTGCTTCTCCCACTTTCTGGACAACGAAGTTGTCTGCAAGGCCAGTGAGGAATCTGTTTGACCTTATGCTCTTGGCTGAGTTTGACATCCAGCAAATATCCGGGTAATTGAAGTCCCCCATTACTACTATCTCCCTTCCTTTTGCATGCTTGGCCATCTGTTCCAGGAAGGCATCATCTATGTCCTCTGTTTGGCTTGGGGATCTATAGTAAACTCCCACAATGAGGTCCCTGTTATTCTTCTCTCCCTTAATTTTGACCCAAATGCTCTCACTTTGGCTTTGAGGTTCTAAATCTTGGATCTCTTCACAGGTATACACATCCCTGACATATAACACCACTCCTCCTCCTTTCTTGTCTGGTCTGTTTCTCTGAAATAGATTGTATCCCTCCATTATTACATTCCAGTCGTGGGACTTATCCCACCAGGTTTCAGTGATGCCTATTATGTCATATTTAGTTTGCTGTACCAAGAGCTCAAGCTCATCTTGTTTATTTCCCATGCTTTGCGCATTAGTGTACAGACATTGAAGTCCATTAATCATTCCCCCGTGTCTCTTATTTAAGGATTTTTTCCTCCCACCACTAGGTCTGCGTGCTGTTTGCTCCATTTGGTCTATGACATTTGGATGATCATCTTCATCAATTGATAGACTCCTACCTTCAGGAGCACTGTCTCCCTTCCCCACATTAGTCAGTTTAAAGCCCTCCTGATGAGGTTTCTGAGATTTTTGGCAAAAACATTTCTCCCAACCGTTGTGAGGTGCAGCCCATCGCTTGCCAGAAGTCCATCTTCAAGAAACTGCAGTCCGTGATCTAAGAATCCAAACCGTTCCTGTTTACACCATTTGCGAAGCCAGCTGTTCACTTCCACTATTTTTCTTTCTCTCCCTGGGCCACGTCGTTCAACTGGGAGGACAGATGAGATGACAATTTGCGCATTTAATTGCTTCAATTTCCTGCCCAGAGCCTCATAGTCTCTTTTGATCTTCTGGAGGCTATTGCTTGCAGTGTCATTGGTTCCCACATGAACCAAGAGGAAGGGGTATTTGTCAGTGGGTTTTATGATTCTTTGCAGCCGTTCAGTTACATCTTGGATCTTAGCCCCGGGGAGACAGCACACTTCCCGAGACATCTTGTCAGGCCCACAGATCACTGCTTCTGTTCCCCTCAGTAGGGAATCCCCTATCACCACTACACGCCTCCTCTTAGGTTTGGTCCGTTCCAAGGTCGCCTGCACATTCCCTGAGGACTGACTTTGCTGCTCGTCTTCATATATCTGATCGACTGTAACGAGGGAGAGATCCTCAAATGGAGTCTGCTCTTCGTCTTCCATGCTAGGGGAGAGGACCTCAAAGCGATTATGTATTTCTAAACAATCAGAGCGAACCCTGGGCCTCCTACTTCTTTGAGTCACGTTTCTCCATATATCTGGCTCCTGTGTTGGTGAACTAGCTTCCTTCTCAGGGGAGTCCCCTGTCTCCTCCTTGGTGGAGATGGTGTGCTCTGTTGCTTCCAAGAAGAGCTCCAGCTCTCTAATTCTTTGGAGCGTAGCCACACGTTCCTCCAGTTGCTGGACTTTGTCTTTTAAGAGGGCAATCAACATGCAATTGCTGCAGGTAAAGCTGCCTACAACGTTTGGCAAGATGGCAAACATTGTGCAGGAACCGCAGGCGACTGCAGCTGTTCCCTCACTCTCCATCTTGAGAACGTGTCGTTGGGGCTGGCTACAGCGGTCCTCCATCATAAGAAGCGTGCAGACAGGACAAATACCTCCCCCCCAAAAAAACCCTAGGTCTCCCCCAACAAACGTTTGAGACTAGCTCCCCTAAATCTAAAGATGGATCAAACTGCGCGTGCCTAGTGGCGCGCGCCGCTGCCCTACAAGCTCTGATAAGCTCCTCCCACAGCTAATCACCTGCCTCAACAGAAACCCTGCCCCCTCTGACCTTCCTCTCCATTCTGAAGGAAATCAGCCCTGAGTGCTCACTGGAAGGACAGACCCTGAAGCTGAGGCTCCAATACTTTGGCCACCTCATGAGAAGAAAAGACTCCCTGGAAAAGACCCTGATGTTGGGAAAGATGGAGGGCACAAGGAGAAGGGGACGACAGAGGACCGAGATGGTTGGACAGTGTTCTCGAAGCTACCAGCATGAGTTTGACCAAACTGCGGGAGGCAGTGGAAGACAGAAGTGCCTGGTGTGCTCTGGTCCATGGGGTCACGAAGAATCGGACATGACTAAATGACTAAACAACAACAACAAAAATTAGGACTTGCAAGAGGGAACTATTTACAGCAGGTGTGGGCGGTAAGATTAGATGGGTTATGAGGCGAGGAGGGTCATACGCATTCTGTGACTTCTGCACCAGCATAGGAGAAGTCATGGGGAAAAGCAAGCCACCTTCATCTTCTTCCATGCTTTGAATAAATTAAAAATTATGCCCACCATGCTAATGAAGCATGCACCAAGCAGTTATGTTAGCTGCCAGTGCTTGGCATTTATGGTATATTTTGTGATATGCCCCTCAACACTGAAGAGAAGGCACTCAGAACAAGAATGCATCCTGCAAACAGAGTGGGCCCATTCCTAACCTCCTCCCCACTTCTTTAATAGCACAGCTTCTCCGAGTTTTGTGCTGCTTCTGTTGACTCCTAGGAAGGAACAAACACATTCTTTCCCCAGCCTACTGCTGTCATCCTTCGTATTTTGGCCCAGTTTCCAGCTTTTTCTCCCCAGGGGCCTGGCACAGGGAAGAAAACAAGCCCTCGCATCTGTAAAAACATGTTCACAGCCCCAGGGAAGGTCAACAGCACTGAAACGCCTTGAGCCAAAGAAGGTTGGTGTGACCTGGAAGCTCTGGGATAGCTCAGTTGGTAAAGCATGAGACTCTTAATCTCAGGGTTGGGGGTTCGAGCCCCATGTTAGGCAAAAGGTCCTAGTGGTTCCTTCTGACTCTACAGTTCTATGACCTAGACTTCCTTCACTGGGAGCCTTTGGGTTCGAGGCACCAATGTGGAAGGAAGCACATTGCAATACAGTGGTACCTTGGTTCTCGAATGGCTTAGTAGTCAACTTGGAACCCGAACGCTGCAAACCCGGAAGTAAGTGTTTCGGTTTGCGAACTTTTTTCGGAAGCTGAACATTCTCCATTTTGAGTGCCACACTTCCAATTGAGTGCCACACTTCTGTTCTGAGTGCTATGCTGAGGTCTATCTGTTTTTGCTATTTATTTTGCTTTTTTTTTTTTGCAGCTTTTGTTTTGTTCTTGTGACTGTGTGGAACCCAGTTCAGCTACTGATTTATTGATTGATTGTGTGACTGCAGTACATTGTTTACTGCTTTCATTTTATGGATCAATGGTCTCGTTAGATATTAAATTGCTGTTTTAGGAGTTGTTTTTAAAAGTCTGAAATGGATTAATCCGTTTTGCATTGCTTTCTATGGGAAAGCACGCCTTGGTTTTGGAACACTTTGGTTTTGGAACAGACTTCCAGAATGGATTAAGTTTGAGAACCAAGGTACCACTGTCATGGGAAGCTTAATACCTTTGCCTTACTAAATGAGGCCCTAAGAATCTATCGGATGATCTCTTACGGAGCAATCCAGTTTCCCCATTTTGGGGTTTCTAGCTGGTCATGCAGGGTTGGTCATTTCTGAAGACAGCAGAGGATATATAGTGGTACCTCGAGTTACAAACGCCTCAAGTTACAAACACTTCAGGTTACAAACTCCACTAACCTGGAAGAGTTACCTCGAGTTGAGAACTTTGCCCCAGGATGAGTACAGAAATCGTGTGCCAGCGGTGCAGCAGCAGCAAGAGGCCCCATTAGTGAAAGCACACCTCTAGTTAAGAACAGTTTCAGGTTAAGAACGGACCTCCAGAACGAATTAAGTTCGTAGCTAGAGGTACCACTGTACTGGTAACTGCTATGGGATTTCGGCCAACATAGATCCGCAGAGCCACAGACCCTAAACAAGGGAAGCTTCTTTCTACTAGGTCATTGGTTGGGCTACAGTTCCCAGCATCCTTGACTGTGGGCCATGTTGGCCAGGGCTGATGGGAGCTGAAGTCCAAAACCTCTGGAGGATACCAGGTGGCTGTGGTGGGAGACTGATATATTGGTTTGTGGAGCTTTGCTAACATGGATTGGCAGTGGCTACTCAGGGTCTCCCTGTTACCTGTGACTGTACTGGAAGCTTTCTAACATGCTCTAATGGAGTGCGCTAGATTCACTCCCGAGCTGGGTGGAAATATAAGCATACCCATTTATCCCAAGGTACTCTTTTTCGTGTGTGCAAAACATCACCTAGCATATGCATTTAGAAACTTTCATTTCGAGAGGTGCGCAACAAAATCCGAGGAATTGCAAATTTCAGATGAGAGTTGCGGTTCAGTTCCCAAAAAGCTGTGAATTTGGTAAATGCACGTTAATATTAGAACGGACCAAATTTTGCCCCATTCTACTCTGCCTGCTATGGTTTTCCCAGTAGTGATGTATGGAAGTGAGAGCTGGAGCATAAAGAAGGCTGATCGCTGAAGAATGGATGCTTTTGAATTCTGGTGCTGGAGGAGACTCTTGAGAGTCCCATGGACTGCAAGAAGATCAAACCGATCCATTCTGAAGGAAATCAGCCCTGAGTGATCACTGGAAGGACAGATCCTGAAGCTGAGGCTCCAATACTTTGGCCACCTCATGAGAAGAGAAGACTCCCTGGAAAAGACCCTGATGTTGGGAAAGATGGAGGGCACAAGGAGAAGGGGACGACAGAGGACGAGATGGTTGGACAGTGTTCTCGAAGCTACCAGCATGAGTCTGACCAAACTGCGGGGACAGTGGAAGACAGAAGTGCCTGGCGTGCTCTGGTCCATGGCGTCACGAAGAGTCGGACATGACTAAACGACTAAACAACAACAACAACAACTCTGTCTGTGCCAGGAGGCAAGACTCAGAGGTGGAGGTTGGAACACAGGGTGGCTTGGAAGAAGAGGAGGGAGGGGCAGGCCAGACCACTCTTTCCTGCAGCACTGTCTCACAGAACCAGGAGGGAAGTGAAAAGAGAGGAGCAGAGGATGTTTCCCCGTTGGTGGAAGGTACATAGGCTGGTGGAGGGGAGTGGCCCCCTGTTGCTGCAACTGCTCCATAGAGCAGAGCCCTTGTGATATCCAGAGCTGTCGAAGCGACTGTGTAGTCTTTGACAATAAATACTTAACTATCTGCCATGTGCATTCCTTTCTCTGGCAAGCACCCTCAGTGCTCTCATTTCTCCTCTCGGTCTCCTCTTATCCAGGCTAAACTATCTCAACCGTTCCTCATAAAACTTGGCTTCCAGACCCTTGATCATCTTGGTCACCCTCCTCTTCACATGTTCTAGCTTGTCAATACCCTTCTTAAACTGCAGCACTGAGAACCGCACACAGTATTCCAGGTAGGGTCTGACCAAAGCAGAATAGAATGGGACTATTACCTTGATTAAAAGGGACACGGGTGGCGCTGTGGGTTAAACCACAGAGCCTAGGACTTGCCGATCAGAAGGTTGGCGGTTCGAATCCCCTCCATGGTGTGAGCTCCCGTTGCTCGGTCCCTGCTCCTGCCAACCTAGAAGTTCGAAAGCACGTCAAAGTGCAAGTAGATAAATAGGTACCGCTCCAGTGGGAAGGTAAACGGTGCTTCCGTGCACTGCTCTGGTTCGCCAGAAGTGGCTTAGTCATGCTGGCCACATAACCCGGAAGCTGTACGCCGGCTCCTTCGGCCAGTAAAGCGAGATGAGTGCCGCAACCCCAGAGTCGGTCACGACTGGACCTAATGGTCAGGGGTCCCTTTACCCTTTATCTATTACCTTGATTGGGACACTATACTTCTGTGGCTCTGTCGCTGATTGGATCATGGCCTTCCCCCCAAGTTAGGGTCCACCCAGTTTTAATTTTTCCAGCAGAGGGGCTACCTATACTCAAGCTTATCTGAAAAATGAACTGGGAACTCTGGCCCCAAGTCTGAGCACCTGTGATAACCTAATGAAGAAACAAAACAAAACAAAGGACTCTGCACATTGTCAGAGACACCCTTTCCTTTATTATTCACATGTCGCTGGGGTGAGTCTGTTTTCCAAGGAGGACTGGAGGCTAAGTGCTGGTTTCAGTTGGACCTGTGGATACACAGCATGTCAGATCTTCAGAGGTCTGCGCACTGCACAATCAAACAATAGACTGGAACCTGGAATGTCGGGATGTAGTCAGCTCAATGTGTTTTGTGGGGCTGCATTTCCTGTTTTAGCCTCAGTAAAATTGAATTAATATATTGACAGACATCACAAAGGGATTTGTAAGGATATTACACAAACACTTTCCTAAATCTAGTCTCCCACCTTTTTTTTTCTTTTAACAACAAAAATCTTCCTCAATGAATGATAAAAGAAATTGCACTGCAGAATTATCAAAGGAGAGAAAAATCCAGTGGGATTATTATAGGGAGGGGTCAGGGGAAGTATTGATCTTACCATCATTTTGAGGTAAGTGATTTTTTTTTGTGAGTGTACCATTGTTTCATTCTGCAAATCATCCCACCAGTGGTCTGCATTCGTCAGCCTCCCCAGCTGCCCACCTTTCAACGAAAGCCTAGGGCAGGCATCCCCAAACTCAGCCCTCCAAATGTTTTGGGACTACAATTCCCATCATCCCTGAAAGATGGTCTTGTTAGCCAGGGATGATGGGAGTTGTAGTCCCAAAACATCTGGAGGGCCGAGTTTTGGGATGCCTGGTCTGGAGGAACACAGCAAGAGGTAACTCCTCCCCTGGAGCGTTCACAGATCAACAAGTTCAGGCAGCCAGGGAGGCTGCACAGCACTGGAGAAGGGGGTTTATAATAAGATAAATAATAAGATAAATTCAAAGCACCACATGGGGGGAAATTCTAAAGTGCCCTGAGGAACGAGGCAGGAAAATAGAGGCCTCTTTTCACAAGAAAGTTAGTAACTGGGGGACAACAGATTTGGGAACCACACTACCAAAAATGTTCTGTTCTGAGACAAAGGAGGCATTTGAAAGGAGCTTTCTGTTGCCAGCATCTACATGAATGTCCCCACTGTGGAAGGACTTCTGGATCCAGAATTGGCCTCCACAGTCACTTATGGACTCATTGTTAAAACCGTGTTTATGGAAGACAATCTTACTCGGCTACGAGTGATCGCCAAAGAAGAAGAAGACGGTGTAAATTGAGCTGTGCATGGACTTGCATTCTTATTCTTAACTAAAACATGGAAAACTGCCTTATAGTAAGTCAGACCATTGGACTATCTAGCTCAGTAGTGCTTACACGGACTGGCAGCAACCCTCCAGGGTTTCAGACAGGGAGACATTCCCAGTCATATCCGGATATGCCCGGGGATCGGACTGGGAACCTTCTGCATGCAAACACAGGAAGCCACTCTCCCTGCCAGAGAGAAGCTGTTTGGTTGTGATAGGCATGATTCAATTGACGCAAACGGCATTTAAATCTCATTGATCTCAAGGGAGAAATTAACCTTGCCTGCTGAAATCAACGGGATCTATTAAAAGTGCTTCATTTGGGCTGGTTTGTGACCTTTCAGACTCAATGAAAATGTAGCACCATAACTGTGGAGTGCAAAAATATGCACTTTAAAAAATTGTTCATTCAAATGCATAGCTGTCAACTTACAGATTTGAAAATAAGGGACCAGCAGCCTTGAAAATAAGGGATCAGCAGCCAGAATAAGGGATTTTCAGAGCACAGGTAGGTTCAACTTCTGAGTCCCTCTGAGTCAAAGGCAGAAAGCCCAGCCAGCAGCCAAACGAAGCCTCAAGCGGTGGTTCCCACAGTGCAGCAACCCGGCAAAGGGGATGCAGCAAGGAAAACCACCGTCACCTCTCCACTGGGAAGCGCTGAGCAAAGGCGAGTCCCCAGGCAACTCAGCCGATTTGATCGGCACAAGGCATGCAAGCTCCACCCCCAGTCGTTCTTAGACTCCTTATTGGGTGAGCAACACAGCCAGGCAACACAGTTGGAGCCTCCCTCCTCCCTGGCTGGCAGGGAGGGAGGGAGAGGAGCTGCTTCCTTTGAAACCCAGGAAATTTAAGGGACATCATCAATAAGGGACAGCAGCGAGACATGGCGCTGAGATAAGGGACTTTCCCGCCAAATAAGGGACGGTTGACAGCTATGCAAATGAAATAGCCCACATTCTGTAAGCTATTTCCTGTATTATGAGCACCACGGACAATATTCGCAATCTTTTATTGTTCCTTTCTTTTTAAAAGTCCACATTAGACCTTATTATAGTCACTCGGGAAAATGTCCTTTAGTGAACCAGAGAGCAGGCAGCTGTCTTGTATAAATGGAATTCCTTTTGAAACAAATCTTGAATTTCTTTGGCTTTACAAAACGCTGTCAAAGTGCAGGAATCGCCTCGGGACCGGATGGCTTCCTATGTGTCAAAAAGCAAGTGGGGTTCTTTTTCTCCTCAGAGTTGGTTTTCCGTCAAGGAGCTGGTCCCTGTGTCAAAAGGGTGAGAAGCCAAGTAATTCTTATAGACCCCATCGATCAGTTTCTCTGCGTTGTTCTTGGCAAACCAGCAGTCCACTTCCTGTTCGCCATTGTAGATCTTCCTCTGCTTCCATACGACGGGAATCAAGCGCCCTTTCAGCTCTAATGCGTTCCCAGCATTTATGTCCTTGCTTTTCGTTAGATTCCCACTGGACATTTGGTGTCTCTCCCCAAGAGGCTTTTGGGTAGTGAGCTTAACGTTTTGGTGTAAGAACTGGCCTGTGTAGGAGGAAAGGGAGAGCTTGTCAGAGGCATGAATACAGATAAGTCATCTTGCAGCCACTCATAGCAGGGCCTTCACTGTGGTGGCCATGTGACACATTCTCCCCTTAGAACAGAGGGGGAGCAATAAATCACACGGTGTCTGTCAAGTTAACTCTTTATTCAAGGAAACAAGTCGACTCAGGGGGGCAGTCCTACTGAACACAGCAGTTTGTCTCAGTAGATCTTGCACCTATGACACAGTTGGGACTGAAGGTCCTCGCCTTCCCACAGTTGTCCTCCTCCCCCTTCCTAGGCAATCTGAGACTCCCCCAGCATGCCTGTCTCTCTTCCTCCCTCTTCATACCTCTTCTGGTCCTGGGAGACCAGAGGTGGGGGAGCTAGTCATAGCAGCAGGAGGAGACACCTCGGCTTCTTCACAAATTTGTGTGATGGCCTGGGATTCAGACTTGGAGGCTGAACCTGAGGAATCCCAGCCTGCACAGGAGTCCCCGCCTCCAGAACCAGCTGAGCCGGGGCTGGGGCTTGAGCCTGAAGGGTCCTCACCTGTGTTGGATCCTCAGGTGTAGGCGCCAGCTAAGTCTGCTCTGGCTCCTGAGGTGATGGAGGACCCATTGCCTGCAGGTGCTCCACTCTCAGCTCTGTCAGAGGAAGCTGAGGTTGCCTCTGGGTCCGGTAACCCTCCAGCCTCTCCTGAGCTGCAGAGGCTCAGGGCAGAAAAGTAGAGGGAACTAAGTTCCCGCAGGAGGAGTGCTCGCCTCCAGGCCAGGAGAGGCGAGTCACCTGTGGACTGGGGCTGCCCTATGCCTCGGGGCAGATAAAAGCCAGACAGCCCCAGTCCCAGGTTGCAGGAGCAACATTGTTGGTAGCCTGTTCCTGCCTGTACCCTGTCTTGCTCTTCTGCCAGAGTTCCTGACCTCACCCGAACGCTTCAGCTTTGACGGACAGCCTCCATACCACACCCTCGACCTCGGACTGGACTCAGACCTCGCCGCACGGTTAACCCTCGGGACCAGCACAATTTGACTCGTCTCTGCCTCTCGGGCCCCCTCCTCTCTTGCATCTGCCTTTGATTCTGGACTGATATCTGCCACAGCCTCTTCCTTCTCACTAAGTCCTGCTACCTCTTCTATTAAAACTATAGCGTGATTAATTTTTAGATGCACAAAGAGTCAAGGGTCTATCACCCAACCACCACTGACACAGGATTCTTTATAGCTGGGATATATTCCAAAAACATGAATATCGATAATGTAATAAATATAAATAAATAAAAGAAGGATGCTTGTCACCCCTTAAGTAGCCAAAACACTAGCCCTCTGCTGCAAAAGTGTGGCTTGGTGGAACCCCAAGGATTGCAAGAATTCCAAAGATCTTTGGGCGGGGGGAATCCTAGAGAGGCATAGCTCTCATGCTCAGTGGCCACTAAATGCTAACTTGGGGGGTGGGGGTGGGAATGGGGAGAGAACAGGGGAGGGAAGAGAAGGAGGAGCAATAACCCTGAACAGAAGCATTCTACACTGTGTAGACACTGTGAGAGCCAGTGTGCTGTAGTGGTTAAGAGCGGTAGACTCGTAATCTGGGGAACCGGGTTCGCGTCTCCACTCCTCCACATGCAGCTGCTGGGTGACCTTGGGCTAGTCACACTTCTTTGAAGTCTCTCAGCCCCACTCACCTCACAGAGTGTTTGTTGTGGGGGAGGAAGGGAAAGGAGAATTTTAGCCGCTTTGAGACTCCTTAGGGTAGTGATAAAGAAGGATATCAAATCCAAACTCTTCTACACACTCTTCTACACTGCAACATTTTGTTGCAGGTCCCTATTTGCCTCATTCTTAAAAGCGCAAAAACGGCAGCCAGGGGGGCACAGGAGGGCGAGTTCACACGCTCTGCTGGACCCCTAAGATCCCCACTCCTCCATGGGGAGTTTTTCGGGGGGGTGCCTAGCCCTGGCGCTCACCCCCAAAGCTCTAGCCGCCAGAACCACGCTGTCCTTTAAGCGGACGACACAGAGCGTGCCGCCATTGCCTCCGCAGCAAACCGGAAGTCCACCATTTGCCTCACTCTTAAAAGGATAATAACAATAATAATAAATTTTATTTATACCCCACCCTCCCCAGCCAAGGTCGGGCTCAGGGCGGCTAACAACCAATAATAAAAACAAGTTGAATGAATACAACTTAAAAACAAGATTAAAATACAACATTAAAACATTAAAATGCAGCCTCATCACAGGAGGAGAAAGGAAAAAAGAAAGAGGGGAAGGGAATCAAATTGATTCCAAGCCAAAGGCCAGGCAGAACAACTCTGTCTTACAGGCCCTGCAGAAAGAAATCAGATCCCGCAGGTCCCTGGTCTCATGAGGCAGAGCGTTCCACCAGGTTGGAGCCAGTGTTGAAAAGGCCCTGACTCTGGTTGAGGCTAATCTAACTTCCTTAGGGCCCAGGACCACTAGGGTGTTGCTATTTATGGACCTTAAGGTCCTCCGTGGGGCATACCAGGAGAGGCAGTCCCATAGGTACGAGGGTCCTAGGTCCCAGGATAGGCATTGTACCAACTCATTCTTGCACAATTCTGCTTCCCAGTTTGAAGTTCCCTGCCCCTAATTCTTGGAGAGGGTGCTGGGAGAAGCTAGAGCATCTGATCTAATTTAGGCTCCATGGCCTGGCGCCCTACGTTCTCAGAGTGTTTCCCTCTTACCGATCAGCCCATGAGAGCTTGGGGAAAGGCCTTGGCTGTTGGAGATGTAGAAGCCCAGATGATCCTTTTGGTAGGGAGCGGGGTTCTTGTAGTGGTGGATCAGAACGACGAAACCGACGGTGCCCCTTATGGCCACGGTGACGTTGGAACGAGCCGCAATGGACACCTCGAGGTTCCTGCTTGCTACCGTGGCGCTGCGGTCACAAGGCAGGATGATCCTCTTCCCATCATCCATGATGACCTTCGTGGGAGTGACCTCCAGGTAGGACCTTTCTGGTTTGTTGCTGAGAATGGTGATGCTTCTGAAGTAGGTCCTTTGCTTCTTGTGGCCTCTACGAGGGGCAGGGGCTCCCACCAGCTGGCCATTCACGGTCACACCTTAAGGGGCAAGGAAGAATCAAAAGGCAATGGTTCAGATGCTGAGCCAAGAGGAACGTTCAGGAAAGACAAGCTTTTGTAGAGTCTGCAACATGAATTGGATTTCTGAGACACACTTTTATTTTTGAGGATCATAAAATTTCAGAGTTGGAAGGGACCCCAAATATAGTCTCTTCCAACCCCCTGCTATGCGGGAGTCTCAACTAAAGAATCCGTGGCAGATGGCCATCCAACCTCTGCTTGAAAACCTCCAACGAAGGAGTGTCCACCATCTTCCGATGGAGTCCGTTTCACTATTGAATAGTTCTTCCTAATATTTAAACTTCTTATAGACTTTCTGCATGGAAGGGAAAATGAATTTGTAATATCTGGATTTGAAGACTGACAAAATATTGGTTTATAAAAAAATAGAACAGACGGATGTTAATGAATGAATAGTATATTTAGCCGCAGGACAGAGAACCAAAAATCATTTTATTTTATTTTATTTTATTTTATTTTATTTTATTTTATTTTATTTTATTTTATTTTATTTTATTTTATTTTATTTTATTTATTTCTCTCTTTTTCTTTTTCTCTCACCCCCACCCCCACCCCACTTTCCCTCTTTTCTTCTTTTTGCTTTCGTTCCTTTTTAGGTTAGATTGTTAAAAGCATTTCTTTTATTCTGGTGTATTACAAAAAGAAACTTGCATTGGCTATGGACTTTGGGCAAGTATCGATCAAAATGGATATTTGCAGAAAGTTCTTCCTAAAAGAAAAGCACATACTTGGGTAAAGTATGCATAAAAGGAAAAATTGGAACACTGAATTATGGAGTGAGTGGAACAAGGTAGAGGTCATAAGATAGATTCCTCTTAAAGGTCTTGTTTTCCTTCTCTTTTGTAAAACTATGGTTGCCTTGTCTTCCTCATTCTCGTGGTCACACACCCCCAATGCCCTGGCTGGTCAAGAACTTTGCTGCCATATAAATAATCCTCTTACAAATCACAGCTGCTTAGGAATTCCAGGCCAGATCAGAAGCTCAAGACCTCTAAAACCATTAGGACGGAAACATTTTAACTCAAGAGCTCCTATCGCCTTGATTTAATCTGCTTATTGAGGCAAACTGTACCAAAGGAATTGGAGGCGTGCAGGACACAGGGGTCCAAATCCACACAGACATTCAATGACATAGCTGTCAATGTTTCCCTCCCTCCCCCCTTATTCCGAATAGGATTCCTCGCAAGAAAAGGGAAAAGTTGACAGCTATGTTCAATGATGACAACATGGTTGCCTTTATCAGGTCATTCAGCCATCAGAAACAGGAAGTGTAGGTGGGGAGGCTTGCCCCCCACCCTTCCCTCCTCTGTGGCCCCAATCCAGATAATTCCCTCTGCATTTTGGAGAAGGAAATTATAGGGAGGTCCAGTCATGGAACTCCACAAAACTCTGGTGTAACATGTTCTTTGGAGGCTCCTGGCATTTGACACTGTATGGCACGGGTAGCAGTTAGTATTCATTGTTATTTTGATTTCCATTCCTTGCCTGTTGTTCAACACAAGGTCCTAGTGTGGGTGACAGCAGTGGTTTTGAACCAGTGTGCCATGGTACCCTGCCTGGGATGTGCCATGAATGATGGTCAGGGATGCCTTGGGCAACACTGGCCTCTGTTCCTCTTTCCTTCCCTCCTTCCTCTGATGCCCTTTAGCATCTCTGCCTCCCAGCACAGCTGTTGCAGCAGCCCTAACTACAAGCTCCCCAGGCTAATGGTGCCTCCGGGGCTGGCCAGGAGGTGCTTCCCAGGCCCCTGTGGGGCAGTGTGAGGAGGCATCTCTCTTTGGGGTCGGGGGGGCAACTCAAGAGACCCAGTGCTTCCTCCCCAATCACTTTTAAACGAATGGAGCCACTGCTAAAGGATAAGGAGAACGACAGACTTTTTTTGCACGCTGCTAATCTAGCTCTACTGGGACGCGGGTGGCGCTGTGCGTTAAACCACAGAGCCTAAGACTTGCTGATCAGAAGGTTGGCAGTTCGAATCCCTGCGACGGGGTGAGCTCCCGTTGCTTGGTCCCTGCTCCTGCCAACTTAGCAGTTCGAAAGCACATCAGAGTGCAAGTAGATAAATTCGTACCGCTCCAGCAGGAAGGTAAACGGCATTTCCGTGCGTTACTCTGGTTCGCCAGAAGCGGCTTAGTCATGACCCGGAAGCTGTACACCGGCTCCCTTAGCCAGTAAAGCGAGATGAGCGCTGCAACCCCAGAGTTGGCCACGACTGGACCTAATGGTCAGGGGTCCTTTAGCTTTACCTTTAATCTAGCTCTATGGACGTGGGTGGCACTGTGGTCTAAACTGGATGAGTTCCTGAGCAAAGATAATCATGCAGACCCAAAATTCACTGAAAAGCTGTGGGCCTACATTACCATCAACCAACTGTTGGCTGAGAGGGGAGAAGAAAAGCACTCAGTGGATTTCTTAGAGCCTTCCTGGAAGAGGAAGAATTTCTGTAATCCTAGCTCTGAAATAATGCTAGCTGAGACCCAGTACTAGTGATTCTGTGTACTGTACAGTTAGTATGCATTCTGTGGAGTGGAATTGTGACTGGATCAGTTTAAAGGCAAACTTGCTTAAGTCACCCTTTAAGTAGTGCGGGTGGCGCTGAGGTTTAAACCACAGAGCCTAGTGCTTGCCGATCAGAAGGTTGGCAGTTCGAATCCCTGCAACGGGGTGAGCTGCCATTGCTCAGTCCCTGCTCCTGCCAACCTAGCAGTTCGAAAGCATGTCAAAGTGCAAGTAGAGAAGTAGGTACCGCTCTGGCGGGAAGGTAAATGGCATTTCTGTGCGCTGCTCTGGTTTGCCAGAAGCGGCTTAGTCATGCTGGCCACATGACCCGGATGCTGTACGCCGGCTCCCTCGGCCAATAAAGCGAGATGAGCACCGCAACCCCAGAGTCGTCCGTGACTTGACTTAACTGTCAGGGGTACCTTTAATCAAGCTCTGCTAATACAGAAAGTAAACATTTCTTTCTTCTTCCAACATACCAGAGTTCTTATGGTCGGAAACCAATCTGAGGATGTCTCCTGGTTCCCCGTCAATGTTGAAGCAGACCGTTAGCTTGCTCAAGGGGAAATCGACGACAAAATGAGGGTCCCCATCCGCTGGAAAGACAAGAATTAAATAAGAATAATGCTCCCACCCACACACAGCACCAAACAAAAATGCTACCCCATTTGAGGAGAGATCTCTTGCTTCTCTCCTCCATCACCAGCACCACCATGAACAATTTGTAGCTTTGGGGGTAAGGTTTTCCTAAAAGGAAGAACAAACTAGACTATAGTTAAGACTCCAAAGAAGACCATCCACAATGGACTATTGTTGAATGTAGGGGAATGAATTTGAGATGCCTTCAAAGACTACGATTTATTGGGGCAGATGTTTTTGTGGGTTTTGTCTGATGCAGCTTGGAACGAGCCTCAAGCTCACTCTAGCTTCCAACCTTGGTTGTGTTCACAAACCATAGTCTGCCATGTTTTGGATGAAACAAAGAAACAAACTATGGTTTGTCTTCAAGCAGGATACGCAGGAGGAGGTCATTGGGCATTTAGCAGAAAAGGGGTGAAGAGTTGAGGCTCATTCCACACCCCTTAAACAAAATTATTTATGCTTTTCAGATTTATACATTTCACTGATTTTACAATCATTTTGACATTTCTAAACTCGACTTCCTTCCCCCTTTTTCTACAGTTCCTTAAATTTATTTTTAATACCGTCTGCATATCCAAATTATCTTAATTTCCTCATTTATTCATCTACTTTAAATATAAACTCACTATAAAATTGCAGGTTATTACAATAATCTTGCCAATGTTCTTATCTGTTTACAATTTATCTGTAAATATTCAATAAACTATTTCCATTCTTTTATAAAAAGTTTGTTGTCTTGATTTCTTATTCTTCCGGTACGTTTCGCCATTTCTGCAAATTCCATAAGCTTCTGTATTCATTCTTCCTTTGCCGGTACTTCTGCTCCTTTCTACTTATAGGCAAGTAACATTCTCGCCGCTGTAGTCGCATTCATGAATAAATTTCTATACATTTTAGGTAGTTCTGTCCCTATAATTCCCAAAAGAAAAGCTTCTAGTGTTTGTTTTCTACAAAGGTTATTTTAAGCATCCTTTTCATTTAATTATATATCATTTCCCAGTAAACATTAACCTTACTACAAGACCACCACATATGATAAAAAGAACCTTCTTTCCATTTTGTCAGGGAACTGCCATCGGAGCCAGAGGGAGAGGGAGGGCTCCAGAGGGATTACGGAGAGCATCCCAGGAGGAAGAGAAGCAGCCCATCTTTTGGGGAAGGAAATCAGCGTAGCACCAGTGGAGAAGGGGGGCAGATGGGGGAATCAGGAAGGTGGCTCCATGACTCTTCACCGGAGACCAGCGGGGAGAGCACGGGTCCTCCACTGCCCACACCCTCCCTGCGCAGAAGGCTTCCGCGCAGGGAGAGTAGGCGGAGACTAGGCGTCAAAGAGCTTCTTTGCTGGAAGAAGTTCAAGAAACGCCCACTGACGGATTCTGCCAGCGACTGAGACAGCCACGGGTGAGTGGCTGTCCGGACAGAATAGGGTTCACTCAGGTAACTCAGCCAAGTGTGGTGACGACTTACGCACGAGCAACCCCTAGAACCATTACACATTTCCAACACTTATTTGATTTAGATTTATACATATGAGGCTCATGCTGCTCTTGCGGATGTAACGTTGATCAACCCCACTGTGACATTTCTACACAAAGCTCAAAACATCCAACGAAAGGAAAGCACTTCAGTTATTGAATTGTTTTGCTGCAACATAAGTGAAATCCAAGTTGTGTTCACTTCTGGGTCAAAACTGGTGGCCCAATCCGCCATCAACATATGGGAACAGCTCTTCCATGTCACGCTTCGTTCCTTGAGACCAGCAGATGAGGGGTCACAGTTTAAGGTGCTCCCAACCCAACTTGGAAGAAATGGAGGCAGTGAGAGATTTTACTTTCTTGGGCTCCATGATCACTGCAGATGGTGACAGGAGTCACGAAATTAAAAGACACCTGCTTCTTGGGAGGAAAGCAATGACAAACCTAGACAGCATCTTAAAAAGCAGAGACATCACCTTGCCGACAAAGGTCCGTATAGTTAAAGCTATGGTTTTCCCAGTAGTGATGTATGGAAGTGAAAGCTGGACCATAAAGAAGGCTGATCGCCGAAGAATGGATGCTTTTGAATTATGGTGCTGGAGGAGATTCTTGAGAGTCCCATGGACTGCAGAAGATCAAACACATCCATTCTTAAGGAAATCAGCCCTGAGTGCTCACTGGAAGGACAAATCCTGAAGCTGAAGCTCCAATACTTTGGCCACCTCATGAGAAGAGAAGACTCCCTGGAAAAGACCCTGATATTGGCACAAGGAGAAGGGGACGAGAGAGGACGAGATGGTTGGACAGTGTTCCCGAAGCTACCAGCATGAGTTTGACCAATCTGTGGGAGGCAGTGGAAGACAGGAGTGCCTAGTGTGCTCTGGTCCATGGGGTCACGAAGAGTCGGAAATGCCTAAACGCGTAAACAACAACAACCCAACTTGTCTGAGGTCTCATGAATGGTGACGAGATCCAAGGCCTTCTTGGTAATATTCTCCTGCGCTCAAAAGAGTCCTGCTTGCTCAGTGTACCAACGCCTTTTGGAGGAAACTGTTAAGATACTTCTAGAAAGTTTGTGCTAAGTTAAGAGAATATGCTGAACGGGAACGACCTGCCTTGCTAAGGGACTTACCTGATGTTTTAGTGACTTCAACTTTTTGTTTCGCTGGCTTTGCAACAACAGGCCCTAGATAGCCAGGAGAAAACAGGGAGGAGAAAACAAACATGATAAGCAATAACATGGCTATTTCAGACTGTAATTTAAGGTTCCCTTTTGTCCAAAGAATATCACAGAATTGTAGAGTTGACTCAAAGAGCCATCTAGTCCAACCTACTGCAATACAAGAATCACAACTATCTGAAGTTTCCCTCCTTTCCCCTTCTCTTCTTTAATTTCTGTGTTTTAATAAAATGCTTAATATTTGGTGATATTTCTATATACTGTTTTTCCTTTGTCCTTTCAAGCTTTAATGGTAGTAAAAATGGAATTGCAACAATATACCGTATTGGCCTGAATATAAGCTTCACTTTTTTTACCAAATTCTGACCTTGAAAAGTTCAAGTGCGACTTAAATTCGCGACCTTACAAAAATTGGCTTTTACGATATTGATGCTGAAACAGGCATATGGTAAAACAGAACGAGTGTGAGTGCCTGCAGAATATTAAGGGAACAGCTTATATTCGGGTACAGTGAACCCTCCGTATATGAACTTAATTCATTCCTGGGGTCCACACTTACCCCGAAAAGTCTGCATCCAGAGGCGCCGCTTTTGCGCATGTGCGATAGAGTGCTTCTGCGCACGTGTGAAGCATGCTGACTGCTTCTGCGCATGCGTGTGCGGCAATACCCAGAAGTATACACTTATGGGTTTGCTGCATTTGTAACTCAAAATTGCATTACCCAAAGGTAACGTAACCCGAGGTACCACTATATTATATTTTTTCCTCCCCCCCCCTTTGAATTTTAAAGGTATGGCTCATATTTGGGTGTGGCATATATTCGGGCCAATACGGTAGTTGTGGCTCAATTTAAATTAATCCGTTTATGTGGGATTTAAATGACATTGCCTGCTCCACAGTTCTCCATTTCATTCCCCCTGCCATCGAGTTTTCTGCTCCCCCCACCCAATGATCGGTCTGATTTCCATGGCCACTCAGCCTTCCTGGGGCTGTTTTGGGGCCCCTGCCCCCACCATATATTTCCCTAACTTCTGCAAGCCTTGGGGTTCCCCAGCCTGCTGAAACATTCTCCTTGTACATTAATAGGCTACATAAAGCCCAAGACTTGAAGAACCAGTGTGAGAAGAGCCAGTGTGGTGTAGTGGTTAAGAACGGTAGTCTCGTAATCTGGTGAACCGGGTTCGCTTCCCCGCTCCTCCACATGCAGCTGCTGGGTGACCTTGGGCCAGTCACACTTCTCTGAAGTCTCTCAGCCCCACTCACCTCACAGAGTGTTTGTTGTGGGGGAGGGAGGGAAAGGAGAATGTTAGCCGCTTTGAGACTCCTTAAATGGAGTGAAAGGCGGGATATCAAATCCAAACTCTTCTTCTTCAAACCATGACCACAACTAAACTGCATGGTGACAGACACATTGCATTCCCACATCGTTTGACATAATACCTGCACACCATTCTTGGGACTCAGAACATAAGAAAATGCGCATCATGCTTACCTGATGGTGCCCGGTGACCTTGAAGTCCCTGCACGATCTCCCCAACTCCTTCAGTTGATGGGCCGGTGTAAACCTCCTTTGGGAGGTCTGCCTGGCTCGCAAGCTCCTTCATCTTCAGCGTGGTGAAGGGGGTGACGAAATTGTATGCGAGGGCCAGCTTCTCGGCTCTCTCCCTCAAGGTCTCCTTCTCCTCACTGTCGTCGCTCTTCAGCCAGGAGGTCATCAGCTCCTTGATGGTGAGGTAGCTCCAAGTCCGTTCGACGTAGTTCTGATCATCTGTGGGGTCTTCAGCACCTCCGGAGACTAGTCCAACGTGGTTTTTGCCAGAGAGGTCTACGGCCACATCTGTTTTCAGAAGGACATACTTGTCGCTATTGCTGGCTGTCACCTCCACATGTAAGCGGTCGGCTGTCTTGTTGAAGAGCTTCCCGGCAATAACAATTTCAGACCCATTGAAGTAGTTGGGGAAGAGGTTCTGCGTCACTTGCTCCACGCTGTCTGTAGGGTAATCGATCCGGATGTCAGAAAGAAGAGGCGTCCCGATCTCGTCATAGAATCTGTGTAGGTACAGTTTGTTATTGAGAAGGGCATCCAAGGGGCGACATTACTGATATATAAGCAGAGCATAGTGGAAGCAGACAGGCGTCCTTACAGCAGATAACAAATATAATAGCCCTGCATCAGATTTCCAACTTGTGCAGGGCTGTGGTCTAAACCACTGAGCTTCTCGCCGATCAGAAGGTCGGCGGTTCGAATCCCTGTGATGGGGTGAGCTCTGTCCCAGCTCCTGCCAACCTAGCAATTTGAAAGCACCCCAGTGAGGGGAGCACCCTGTTGCAACAGTTCAATAAAGATCAGGCTTACGAGCTGCTTTGCTTCTCAATATTCTCTGGTTGGCCTCTGTTATTTTCTCCGACCGATGGAGAATCTGCGAAGGACTCTATAATAACACTTGTGTCCCCCTTAAGGGAATCAGGGCAGATTTTAGTTTATTACAGACCAGTGGTCTGACTTGCCAACTACCTATGTCCCTACGAGCAGCACAAAGTCCACAGCAAACTGCCCTGCGGAAGTAATTTGAAGTTTGACAGCTTGCTTCCAAGCTGAGAGAGAGATGGCGAAAACAGGGTTTTTATGGAGACAGTGCGACTTTTGCAGCTGCTGCTAAAGTTGCAAAACAATGAAGCAGGGACAGAGGAATGGAGAACATTGTTGTTCTGAAACAACAATGGGACACTAGCCCAGCAAGAACTGGCAAAAGACAGACATAATATTCTACGGGGACAGGAAGAAACATTACGGACAGAATAATTGCCACACACAGGAAGGAGTGAGTTTGAATGCTTCACCTCTGTAGGTGTACAAATCATTTAATGTGTTGATACGAATGGAAGTCGTTAAAACTGCACTTGCGATATAAGGGATTGGTATCTTGACTGGAGCATAATTGAAATTTATAAGAGTTTGGAACGCAGAAATAAAGTAAACTATCAAACCATTAATTCTAGCACGGGGGTGGGGGGGCACCTAGATTGTATAATTTGGCATCTCAGTGATTGCTATTATTATTTGGCATTGTTATAATGAGGCATTGTTATTGGATTGTTGTAACTGAACATTAATAAAAAATATTATTAAAAAATAAAATAAAAAATAGTGTAGATTAATGTATTTTTAACCTTCTGTTGGAAGCCGTCCAGAATGGCTGGGGAAACCCAGCCAGAAGGGCGGGGCAGAAATAATAAATTGTTGTTGTTGTTGTTGTTGTTGTTGTTGTTGTTGTTGTTGTTGTTGTTAACCCCACAGGAAACCAGAATGTTTCTCCACAGACTTACTAACTGAAAACAAATAACTGGAATTATGTATTATTAGGGACCATTTAGGGGTGGAGGGAAGTCAATATATAAATCAGGGAGTCGAGCCAGAAGTAGCAAAAGGATATATTACTAAAATAGGAGAGGACCATAAGATGGCTTGTACTCCTTATATACGATGTGTATCTGAGAGTATTTTTCTTTTAGCATTTCTTTTCTTTATATTTTCTTTCTTTCTTTCTTTCTTTCTTTCTTTCTTTCTTTCTTTCTTTCTTTCTTTCTTTCTTCTATTTTGTTTGTATATGTAATATGGATATGTAAAGGTAAAGGGACTCCTGACCATTAGGTCCAGTCTTGACCGACTCTGGGGTTGCGGCGCTCATCTTGCTTTATTGGCCAGCGTACAGCTTCCGGGTCTTGTGGCCAGCATGACTAAGCCGCTTCTGGCGAACCAGAGCAGTGCACGGAAATGCCGTTTACCTTCCCGCCGGAGTGGTACCTATTTATCTACTTGCACTTTGACGTGCTTTTGAACTGCTAGGCTGACAGGAGCAGGGACCGAGCAATGGGAGCTCACCCTGTCGCAGGGATTCAAACTGCCGACCTTCTGATCAGCAAGTCCTAGGCTCTGTGGTTTAACCCACAGCGCCACCCAGGTCCCAATATGGATATGTATATGTACTTAATTTAAATAAAAACAAAAATAAAAAATAAGCTGACCAACGGTCCGACTTTGCAACTTCCTACGTCGCTACGAGCAGCAAGGAGTCCACAACAAACTGCCTCGTGACAGTGCCCCAGGTCCCACCGAAGTCCACAGCTGGATTTGCGCCCAGCAAGCAGAACATCCAAACAGCCACGGCGAAAACTGGTTGTGTTTTCTCCACTCACCCTTTCAGCTGCGCGGCAGCATCCTCGTCTTCCTGTATCCGCCGCGTCATCCCGCAATTCTCCAGCGCCAGCCTCTCCAATAGTTGGTAGTCCACGTCGTTGCCGATGCCGATGGTGAAGACGCAGAACCTGTTGCGGATGGCCGCTTTGGTGTTGCTGACGATCTTGGCGGACTGCGTCTCTCCAACCGTCGGCCGCCCGTCCGTCAGGAAGATGATCAAGGAGACGCTCCGAGCTTCAATGTCGTTCTGGGTGATGTAGTCATTGAGGATCTGCGTGCTGATTTGAAGGGCCCCATTTATGTTTGTGCCTAGGAAGACACAGCAGAATTAACCTTTTGGGGCACGGGGAATAGGGAGTTAGTTGCTCAGCCCCTTCCTCCGCCACTGATACTGCCTGTGTTTTCTTGCTGCTGTATGGAAAAACACATGAATCTGACCTTTGAAGCCTTTGTAAGTAAACCATTTTTAACTTACCCAACATGTGGTAAGTGGGTAGTTTTCGAAGCAACTTAAAAGGCAATATTTTAAAGGTCTAACACAGAGCTTTCCAAACTATGTGTCATGACTGCAGTGTGTCGGCTGCAGTGTATAGCTGTGTTTTGCGAATGGTCCACACACTCGTCCCAGGGCTGGAAAGGGATTCGTTTAACCTTTGGTCCACTAGTAAAACTGAACTACTGTGTCACAAAATTTTTATTTTTATTTAGACAAAAATTTCTAAAAAGTGTGTCACCAACATGAAAAGTTTGGAAAGCTCTGTTCTAACAGCCTATATTTTCATGCTTTACTTTGCTGCACGTTTTATAATTTTAAATCTCTGCTGGAGCTCTCTCACCAAAGAGTGCTTGCCCCAAACCTGGATCTAGTCTTCCAGTGAAATCTCCTTCTATCAATCTATTTTTTCCCCCTTTAAACAAAATATTAACATAAAGTACATCAGTGCTGAGTTTGCTGTTCCATGGTTGGACTAAAGTTACCTAAGGTTCTTTGGAAATGTCCCACTGGGCGAGAAAGCTAATTCTTTCAGTATGCGTGTGTCAACACCCAAGTTGATTCCACCCTACCCCTTGGCTTCACAGCTCTGCATGGTACATGCCAAAAATTATTCCCTCCTGTGATGAGCCAATACCCGGAGGCTCGTAACAATGTTTCTTGGAGGACCGAGAGTCTTTCCTAGCATTCCAGGAGAAGGCAAAATTCATTTTCACTTGTCTCTGTATGGCATGTGGATTTTCACAAAGGGGAATTAAGACAAATTCATGGAGGACTATCCATAGCCACTAGTCATGGTGGTCTTGTGTTCACAGAACCTGGATTTGGAGATGGAGAGGAGACAGGCCAACACATTTGGGTTGCTTTCCCCTCCTTTGCTTCCAAGTTCCAGTACCTTGTCTCTGTGCCTGTAAGATCTGCTCGAAAGGCAGATATCCAACAGGTATAGCTTTTCTCAGCCTAGAGATGCGGTTCTGGAAGAAAGCTGCACCTGCTGAACTTTTGGATCATAAGGTAAAGGTAAAGGGACCCCTGACCACTAGGTTCAGTCGCAGACGACTCTGGGGTTGCGGCGCTCATCTTGCTTTACTGGCTGAGGGAGCCGGCGTACAGCTTCCGGATCATGTGGCCAGCATGACTAAGCCGCTTCTGGGGAACCAGAGCAGCGCACGGAAGCGCCATTTACCTTCCCGCCGGAGCAGTACCTATTTATCTACTTGCACTTTGACGTGCTTTCGAACTGCTAGGTTGGCAGGAGCTGGGACCGAGCAACAGGAGCTCACCCCGTTGTGGGGATTCGAACGGCCAACTTTCTGATCGGCAAGTCCTAGGCTCTGTGGTTTAACCCACAGTGCCACCCGTGTCCCTTTTGGATCATGTTGTTGTTGTTGTTTAGTCGTGTCTGACTCTTTGTGACCCCATGGACCAGAGCACGCCAGGCACTCCGGTCTTCCACTGCCTCCCGCAGTTTGGTCAAACTCATGCTGGTAGCTTCGAGAACACTGTCCAACCATCTCGTCCTCTGTCGTCTCCTTCTCCTTGTGCCCTCAATCCTTCCCAACATCAGGGTCTTTTCCAGGGAGTCTTCTCTTCTCATGAGGTGGCCAAAGGATTGGAGCCTCAGCTTCAGGATCTGTCCTTCCAGTGAGCACTCAGGGCTGATTTCCCTTCAGAATGGATAGGTTTACTTCAGAATGGATAGATCTATTTGGATCATAAGTTTAGTCAAAGTGTAGAGCGCCTCTGTCGCAGAAAGGATTATTATTTAGTAATAATAATAACAATATGGAATTTATTCCGCTGGTGCAGCCTTCCTTTGTGTGTTGTGCCATAAATGAAGTTGCAGGCTCACTGAAAAAGCACAACCCCCACCCCCCTTACACCAGGAGTACCTCCAGTAGGTGACATGTTATGGATGTAGATCTTGGCATCTCTTATGTTGTTGAGAGTCACAGGCACCAGCTGGTCTTGTTGCCAGACTTTGATTCGATTGGAGAAGCCAATAATATTGAAGTGATCCTCAGGCCTTAAATCCTGGAGAATAGTGAAGAGGGCATCTTTGGTCTGAAATGAGAGACGCAACCTGGATGTATATTTACACTAGATACAGCAACATATACATGCACTGTGCAACAGTTTACAACTGGTTTTTATTATTATTATTATTTCAATTGATTGATTCTACTTTGTGAGCCGCCCTGAGATCTACAGACGAAAGGCAGTGTCTGCAAATTTAATTAATAAGAAGAACAATTACCGAAGTATCAAGAGATTACATGCATGCGTGAATGTGCAGTCACAGACAAAACACATTACTGTAAGCAAGTTGTGCTTCCTTTTTGTGGTTATTTGGCTATAACTTTTGATAGAATATAGGTAATTGAACAAACTTGGTTGCATTATATTATTCATTAAATTGTCATTCCATTGATATATAATTTAATGGCGTTACTAAAAATAAAAGTGGTGTTATGAGCCATCAAACCCCGGAAACACACTTTCCCCAAAAGGTTTCCGCAAATTTGGCCACTAGTGTACTTTGGTGAGCCTTTCCTGATTCACGGAGAATTATCAGATGAGCTGATGGAAGTCCAAAAAAGAGGATGTTGGTGATAAAGTGGGTGTCTTTTTATAATTTTATATTGGAAAATCAATATATATATATATATATATATATATATATATATATATATATATATATGAAACTTAGGAACACAGGAAGCTGCCTTATATACTGACTCAGCACTGTATACACTGACTGGCTGAGGCTCTTGTGTTTTTTTCAGTCCGACCTGGAGAATGCTGTGCATCTCTCAAGTCTCAAGGCTGGATGGCCTTCTGTCATGGATGCTTGAGTTGAGATTCCTGCAGCGGCCTAAATGACGCTTTGGGTAGGGTTACCAGACGTCCCTGGTTCCCAGGGACAGACCCTGGATTTGCAAATCTGTCCCCGGACAAATTCCGTCCAAGGAATGTCCCCAGATTTGCAGATCTGCCCCAGGGAAACATGGCAGCGGCAGCCTCAGCAGCCCAGAGCCAGCCTGGTAGCACAGTTGGCTCTGGCTGGCTTCAGGAGCTGCTTGCTGCCGTGGTGCCTGCCATCATCTGGCAACTTCCAGCAAGAAAAAATGGTGGGTGCCATGGCAGCGAGTAGCTCCTGAAGCCAGCCAGAGCCAACTGCACCACCAGGCTGGCTCCAGGCTGATTACTGCCGCTGATGCCACCACTGCCGAAGGGGAACCGGGGACGTCCAGTGGTACTGATCTCCTGCCTCCTTCCCCCTTTGTTTTGACTGATCGGGGGAGGCTCAGGAGTTGTG
The DNA here is from genome assembly GCF_951804945.1 of Podarcis cretensis. Classification (NCBI taxonomy): domain Eukaryota; kingdom Metazoa; phylum Chordata; class Lepidosauria; order Squamata; family Lacertidae; genus Podarcis; species Podarcis cretensis. Next base: position 9,644,590 of record NC_137179.1, read on the forward strand.
GGCGGGCGGCCATTGCCCAGTTTTTTAAAAACTCTGGGCATTTATGTTTCACAGGGTGGGAAAGAAGGGCTTTGCACCTTGCCTGGCAGATAAACCGTGCGCCTTACACCCCTCCTGGGCAACGGCCACTCACTCTCAACTCCTGAGCCTCCCCCAATCTGTCAAAACAAAGGGGGGAGTGGGAAGGATATCGGGGGAAAAAAGTGTCCCCAGATTCACTGAAAAAAATCTTGTAACCAGATCTTGGGGTCCCTTCCAGCTCTACAGTTCTCTGAGTCCATGTTTCTCAGCTGTCTATTGTTTTAACGGGCGATGCCATGGACTGAGCCCAAGATCTCCTGCAAGAAGAGTGTAATGGGGTATGGGGTTGCTTGTGCGTAAAGCGCAAACTGCTCCAGGCTGAGTAGTTTGGACAAAACTTTCCCCCCCAGGCTGGACACCATGACTGTCTCAATCACTGGAAGAATCCGTCAGTGGGCGTTTCCTGAATTTCTTCCAACATAAGAGTTCTTTCACACCCAATCGTCGTCTCCCTTCTCTGCGCGAAAGCTGTCTGCGCAGAGTGGGCGTCCCCAGAGGAGGTCCTGTGCTCTCTTCGCTGGCTTCACTGGAAGAGTCCTGGAGCCTTCTCTCCGCAGCTCCCTCGGACTCCCCTTTCTCCCTGGTGTCACCTCTATCTCCTTCCCCAGCAGAAGCGTCCTCTCTCCCTTTGCTGGTTCCCTCTCCAGCATCATCATTAGGGAGCCTCAGCGCCACCCTTGGCTCCGATGGCAGTTCCCTGACAGAGAGCATCTGCTCTAGCCCTGAACTTTGTTCCGGAGGCTTTCCAGGGTTTCTGGCAGGGAATATCTCCCATCTCCCCTCTGGAGATGTCAAGGATCGAACCTGAGACCTTTCACATGCAAAGCAGACGCTCTACTATCGAGAGATGGCTATCCTCTTCATAGCTCCTCATTTATCACAAGACTCGCAGCTTCATCTGTTAGAAACAGACACAGCCGTCGTATCCTTCTGCTCTGCCCTTGGGAATACAGTGGCGCCTTGGTTGTCAAACGTCATCCATTCCAGAAGGCTGTCCGATTTCCGAAACATTTGACAACCGAGGCGCAAAGGGCGATCGGCAAAGCCAATGGGAAAAAATTGAAAAACATGCAGCAGAAGCCGTTCGATTTCCGAGGTGTGTTCAAAAACGGAAGCAATTACTTCAAGGTTTTCAGAGTTTGGGTTCTGAATCGTTCAGCTTCCAAGACGCTCAAAAAACGAGGTACCACTGTATAAGAAGAGCCTTCTAATTTGTCTGTTTTTTGGGTCTGAGCAGTTTTTCTTTTGTTCATCCACTTTCCTTAGGAAAACCCACAATTTACTGCTCAATTGGAAAAAAACATCCATACAGTTGTACCTCCGGTTGTGAATGAGATCCGTTCCGGAGATCCAGCTGCATCCTGAGGAATTCACAACCAGAGGACCGCTTCTGCACATATGTGCATGGTGAAATCCAGAAAAATACTTCCGGGTTTGCTGCATTTGCATCCCAAAGTTTACGTATCCAGAGGGATATGTAAGCGGAGGTACAACTGTACACAGAAAACTCAGTTGACGTTTGTTCCAATTCAGCAATAAACCCAGGGAAAGCAGCGGGGGAGAAGGAAAACCTTTCAGACCTGTGTTTAGAAATCATGGGACAAACAGAAGTGGGCATAAACTCTGTGTCCTCGCCACACTTTGCGGCACATGTTATAAGAATTTTAAGGTCTTAGATATATAATAAATGGTCATAAATGTACCAAGCAAACACGTACATAAATATATAAACCACATGTCTGGAGCAGCACAGGTATACAGTCCTGAAACCATTTTGACTCCCAGACTGACCAAATGTTTTCTCTGCAAGGAGGGAGGGGGTGAGGGAACCTTCCCATTGTCGCAGGAATTAAGTGATTACCATCTCAAAGGAATGGCCAGACTACCAGGAAAGGCAATCAGATAAGGCATTATCAGATAACCTGGCAGACAGGAGATAAACAAAAGCACTCAGATTTCTGTTGTAGACTGCCTTTTCTATGATGTAGGTATGGTGTATCGGGGGGGGGTGTCTTGGGCTACACCCCTTCTGTGATGTATGTATGATGTTTCTGGGGGTGGTCTTGAGCTCCAGGGCAGGGAATTTAAAAATGTCTATATAAGGGTACGCACACCTTTGTTCTGGGTCCTCCTCCACTCTCTGTTATTTTCTCCTACCGATGGAGAACCTATAAGGGCTCTTGTATACCCAGTAAGGGAATAAGGGCAGATTTTGTATCCTATAAATTTATTTCACCTCGGAAAAGAGGCATACAGTAGTTCATTTCATTTTATCCTGCTAAACCAATTGCATGGAGTGACCTCAAATTCTAAAACTGTCAGCCTTTTTAAAAGCCAAATCTCCAGTGTCTTTAACAGCAAACTAAATCGACAAATGCTCTCCCTCATTTCCTGGAAGATTTAAACGTGCAGGAAGCGTCTCCGATTGAATGTCTACCTGGCACACATCCCTGAAAGGTGCAGAAATCCTGCCAAGAAGCCATGCGGATAACCTTTAGCCCCAAACACCTTCCGCAGTCCGGGCGGTTTTCTAATCATCCCGCCAGGCAGGCTATCTGTAATTTAAATTTAACCTCCAGCCCATTTCCAAAACTTGAAATCCGCCTTTCTCAGCACATCTCACATTCCTCTTCCCGTCCTCACACTCCCCTCGTTCGAGCTATCGCTTTCCCCTCCAGCAAAGTGTGCAGAGCTGAAGCGAGCAAAGCTGCCCCACGGCCTCTGATAATAAGGGCTTTGTTCCAACTTCCTAGATTACACTCCCAGGAAAGAAACAGGACCTGCGTCTAGCTGTAGAGATAACCCCATTTCTGTATTGTTGCCTCCTGCCCTTAAAATCGCTTCCTAGCAAACATGGCACCTAGACATGATGCTTATTGTGTGGTTGCAATGATCAAATATAGTTTGAAAATAACAGTAGGGTGGGGAATCAGGGTTTTATTCCTTATTCCTGATGTAAAGGTAAAGGGACCCCTGACCATTGGGTCCAATAGTGGCCGATTCTGGGGTTGCGGCGCTCATCTCGCTTTATTGGCTGAAGGAGGCGGCGTACAGCTTCCGGGTCATGTGGCCAGCATGACTAAGCCGCTTCTGGGGAACCAGAGCAGCACACAGAAACGCCGTTTACCTTCCTGCTGGAGTTGTACCTATTTATCTACTTGACTTTGACGTGCTTTCGAACTGCTAGGTTGGCAGGAGCCGGGACCGAGCAACGGGAGCTCACCCCGTTGCAGGGATTCGAACCGCCGACCTTCTGATCGGCAAGCCCTAGGCTCTGTGGTTTAACCCACAGCGCCACCTGCGTCCCTGCTGTAGTTCCAATTAAAATGGCTCCTTCCCCCAAAATTGTAGTTCATCCAGAGAGGGAAGCGGTGGAGGCTGGTCTTTTAGGGTGAGTGGCGCCATGCCCTACCAACAGCAGTCTGCCCTCAGCCAGACACCCACCACTAGCCTGCTGTCATTCCAACAACCAGTCAGTGCGTGCTCTAGCGCCACCTAGTGTTGATCTCCCTGCCTTCCACCCAACCAGTCCTAATGAGCACAGCCCCCTGCTGGAAGGAAGCTTTCATTGCTGCCTTGGGTGTGAAATTTTCATCAGGGGCAGAAGCGTTAGATCAGGCATAGGCAACCTTCGGCCCTCCAGCTGTTTTGGACTACAATTCCCATCATCCCTGACCACTGGTCCTGTTAGCTAGGGATCATGGGAGTTGTAGGCCAAAACATCTGGAGGGCCGAAGGTTGCCTATGCCTGGGTTAGATCCCCCTCATCCCACATTGAGCAAAAGAGGTTGAATCAGTTGATCTTCAGGGTCCCTCACAATGCTACAATTTTATGATTCTAGGAGGATCACAATTCCCCCATCAAAGGACTAATAGGATGAGGTGTGGGTTGCTGTTGTTGTTTTGCAATTTTCATTGGGACTACAGCATGGGAAAACGGGTTAACGTTAAATCCCCCTTATGCAGCCTGAGGGTAGCAGGGTTTCCTAGCAACTCTCAGCACCCTTAAACTACAGCTCCCAGAATTTTTGGGGGGAAGCCATAGCTGTTAGACATAGCAGTGCTATCATAGCACTTTAAACGCATGATACCAATGTGGCATAAGCGCTGTTCGTGTCCAGTGAGAGCTGGACCATACAGAAGGCTGATCGCCAAAGAATTGATTGTTTTGAATTATGGTGCTGGAGGAGACTCTTGAGAGTCCCATGGACTGCAAGAAGATGAAACCGATCCATTCTTAAGGAAATCAGCCCTGAGTGCTCACTGGAAGGACAGATTGTGAAGCTGAGACTCCAATACTTTGGCCACCTCAGGAGAAGAGAAGACTCCCTGGAAAAGACCCTGATGTTGAAAAGATGGAGGGCACAAGGAGAAGGGGACGACAGAGGATAAGATGGTTGGACAGTGTTCTCGAAGCTCCCAGCATGAGTCTGACCAAACTGTGGGAGGCGGCGGAAGACAGGAGTGCCTGGAATGCTCTGGTCCAGGGGGTCACAAAGAGTCAGACACGACTAAACGACAAAACGACAAAACGACAACAACTATTATTAGTATTAGTATTAGTATTAGTATTAGTATTAGTATTAGTATTAGTATACTTCACCTATCTGACTGGGTGGCTTCCAACAAATCTAAAAGCTCAATAAAACATCAAACATCAACAACTTCCCTATACAGGGCTGCCTTCAGATGTCTTCTAAAAGTTGTATAGTTAACAGCCTTTGCAATATGTTCCTTATCTGGGGGCTCTTGGGGTGGCAAACCCTTTAAGTTCCTCCCTTCCGAAAACATTATACATACATGTTTTGCCGTCTTCATGCTTTAAATTTATGACAATGATTCATAGGACGCACCGGCCCATAGGACGTACCAAGTTTTTTGGGGGGGAAATAAAGAAAAAAAATTTATTTCCCCCCCAGGCGCTTGTGGGGCCGGCAGCGGAGAGAAGCGCTCTTCTCCCTGCCGCCCGCCTACAGACCAGGTCCGCGGACAGCGGGAAGACACGCTGCACCTCCCCGCTGTCCCCAGAGCTTGCGAGGCTGGCGGCGGGGAGAAGCACCCGTCTCCCCGCTGTCAGCCTCCAAACCACATCGGGAGACAGCGGGATGGTGGCATTCCACCTCCCCACTGTCCCCCGACCTTGTGGGGCTGGCGCTGCGGCTCTCCTGAAGCCTGGAGAGCGAGAGGGGTCGGTGCGCACCGACCCCTCTCGCTCTCCAGGCTTCAGCGAAAGCCTGCATTCGCCCCATAGGACGCACACACATTTCCCCTTCATTTTTGGAGGGGAAAAAGTGCGTCCTATAGGGTGAAAAATACGGTAAGCACACACACACCTTAAAAAAATAAAAGCAGCAAGATCAAAACTTGCTGCTGGCATTTGAGCACAGCTCTTTGAGGGTTAACCTGAGACTGTACTGTGCAAACCAGCCCTCCTACTAATCAAAGCCCCATCAGGAGGAAAGCAAAAGTGCTTGCAAAGGTTAATCCCTGACCTAAGACAGAGCTGGCCTGTTCACACCAACTCCTGGCTGGAAAAAGACTTAATCCTTTGTTCCCAGCCATAGGTGGCTAAGCCTTTAGTTGTTCATTTCTGCCCTGTTCAGCAAACTGGGCTTAATTGAGGTGAGACTGCTGCTTAACTTCAGGAGCGAGTTTAGGAGACCCAGAGAGGTGAAAGACCCCTTTGGTCCATGCAAATTACTCCAGAGCAACACAATCTGATGCAAGACACAAAACCAACTGCCTCCGTTCAACAACAACAACAACAACAACAACAACAACAACAACAACAACAATATATTATTTATACCCCGCCCATCTGGCTGAGTCTCCCCAGCCACTGTGGGCAGCTCCCAATCAAGTATTAAAAACAATACAGCGTTAAATATTAAAAACTTCCCTGAACAGGGGTGCCTTCGAGAACAGTTCTAGCAGGACTTCCTTCATCCCTAGATCATCAGAAAGGAATTTCCTTTACTCCCATCTATTCACCAAACCATAAAGAAGGCTGATAGCTGAAGAATGGATGCTTTTGAATTCTGGTGCTGAAGGAGACTCTTCAGAGTCCCATGGACTGCAAGAAGATCAAACCTATCCATTCTGAAGGAAATCAGCCCTGAGTGCTCACTGGAAGGACAGATCTTGAAGCTGAAGCTCCAATACTTTGTCCAACTCATGAGAAGAGAAGACTCCCTGGAAAAGACCCTGATGTTGGGAAAGATGGAGGGCACAAGGAGAAGGGGACAACAGAGGACGAGATGGTTGGACAGTGTTCTCGAAGCTACCAGCATGAGTTTGACCAAACTGTGGGAGGCAGTGGAAGACAGGAGTGCCTGGCGTGCTCTGGTCCAGGGGGTCACAAAGAGTTGGACACGACTAAATGACTAAACAACAACATTCACCAAACGCAGTGAGAATGCAGGTCCAACACTCCCCCCCCCCCCCGAGAAGGAGCTTTGATGCCATCAGGCAGAGGCTCAGGGTAATGAATTGCCAGAACCCCAGACTCTCACCTGCCTCAGCTTGGTTCCCACCATGGAGGCGCTGCTGTCGAGCACAAACACCACGTTCTTCGGCAATGGAGGAAGGTCTTTGGGAGCAAAATAGTGCACAAAGTATCCATTCAAAACCTGGTGGGATGAGAAAGAAAGAAATCAGGAGCTTAGCGCTGTGCCAACCACCTTGTTAGAACTTCAGACCCAGAAAGTCCCACACAGCCAAGCCGAAGGAATGCTAGCAGCCTAGATGTCACTGCAGAACTCTGGGAAAAGGCAGTGAAAACTGGTCCATTAACAGCATAGGAAGAGCCTTCTGAATTTCTCTAATCTTCTTCTAAAGCCATCTAGGTTGGTGGCCCAAACTGCCTCCTGTGAGAGCGGGTTCATCAGTATGTGCTTTTTCATCTCTCCCAAATCTTCCAACAGAATGGGAAGAATAGGGCAAATCGGAATTACCGTATTTTTCGCTCTATAGGACGCACCGGACCATAGGACGCACCTTGTTTTAGATGGGGAGAACGGGGGGGGGAAATCTCCCCCTTTTTGTTCAGCGCCCCTTCAGCGAAGCGGCAGGAGAAACGGAGCCCCTTCCATTTCTCCTCCTGCTTGGCTGAAGGGGCGCTGCGCAGCTCTCCCTCTCTGCTGAAGCCAGGAGAGCGAAAAGAACCTGAAGCCTGTGGAGTGCAGTGGGAACTCACGCTGTGCTCTGAAGGCTCCAGGCTTCAGCGAAAGCTACGCGAAGCCTCCGGAGCACGGAGGGAGCGCACCCTCTGCGCTTTGGAGGCTTTGTGTTGCTATTGCTGAAGCCAAGGAGTCTGCATTCGCTCCACAGGACGCACACACATTTCCCCTTAATCTTTGGAGGGGAAAAAGTGCGTCCTATAGAGTGAAAAATACGGTAGTTGGCTCCGTCTGTTGTTGGCTCCGGCGCCACCTACTGTTCACCTCCCTCCTTCATGTCCTACCAATCGCAATGAGCCTCAGTCTCCAGTTATCGGCCAAAGATCTGGACATTGCTTAGATCTCAGCAAACTGTCTGCGCCTTCAGATCCATGACTACAAGGTAACTGGCCGGGTCTGATCCAGGTTTGAATAGCAGCTTCTAGGAACTAGTTGCTGTTACAGGCAAGATCAAACTTTGGGGAAGGGAAGAGATTATCTCTATCCCCGTGCCCATTGCATAACAAAAGGTTATGCTTAATTATAAGCTCACAAAGATATTTCCCAGCGTGCTTAGAGGTGGTGTCCATTGCTGCCCTCTGACAGATTTCAGGTTCGTCCTCCAAGTTTAGTCCAGATAATATTGTATTTTGTGGGGAAACAAGGCCGATACGGGCATTGAAGTCGCCTCCCAAGACAAGCCGGGGGTTGGGTGACAGAGAGTCTATACTTTCGAGTAGGTGGTCAAGTTTTCCCCAGTATGATCTCAGTTCCCCACAAGACTTTACTGGAGGTATACAGTAAGTATTTCTCAGGAGGCTATCAGAAAGGGACAACACTAAAAAACTAGGGGTGGTCAACGAGGGACACTGTTGAATTGATACATTAAGAGAAGTTGACACCAGCACTGCCAGCCCCCTGCTAGGCCTTCCATTCTTTACAGTTTTAATCATGCATTGCTTCTGGAATTTCCCAGGAGGCTTAAATCTACCAACCCACCCATGCCAATTTGCACTGTGTTGGCCAGCTAGCCTTTTCCCTTCAGAAATCTCTTTCACGAATTGCACAGCAAACAATGAAACGAACGGCAGGCCATGCTACCTGGACATCTCCAACACTCAGCTCCCTGTTGACGTCGTATCTGACAACAAAATCTCCCAGGACGCCATTCCGTGCGATTTTGGATTGCTGGACAACGTTGGGACTGAAGGTCACCTTGGCTAAAGTTTTTGTCTGGCCAACCACCGTTGAGGGTGGCGGGGAGATGTCATCTGGTAGGGAAACACACTGTTAAGTACCTAAGACAAGCTTTGTAAACAAGATCACAACATGCTGCAACATTTTGTCGCAGTACCCACTTGTATTGTTGACTCTGGAAGCCTGCAGCAAGCTTGTTCGTTATAACTCTTGCCTTTAATTGATTCCAGCATTGCAGGAGGTTTTGGACAAGATTGACCCTTGGGGATTCTTCCAACTCTATAATTTTATGATTATTACTGTCAAAAATGGTGGTGCAAAATTGAAAGAGCCCTCGGTTGTTTTTTCCAACCTTAAAACTGGTTCTGCACAATTCTTTAAATTTTTTAAATGAAAATTTGAATGCAACGGTTTAGTGCAAAAGTCTCCTAATCTACACATATCCGTATGCTGCCTTTTTACAACACAGTTTTCTCTAATTTAATGCATTTTTGTATGTCATTTGCTTTTTTAAATATATATATATATTTATAATTTATTAACATATCATTTTCAACAGTAATTAAACATACTTTTACATCTTATTCAATTTTTTTGACTTCCATCAATCCTGTCTGAAAATTTTCCAATCTAATCTCTTAGTAGGCATTTCTTATTTCCCCTATTGCATTTCAAACTCATAACCAATATCTCTACATTTTTCTACTTTGTAACAGTTCGTATATTTCTCCTTACAAAACTTCTTGTAGTCCTACTAGCGTAATTTGTTGATTACAGTTGCTTTTGTATGTCATTTCCAGCGATACATGCATATTGTGCACACCTTACCGTAGTATATACATTCTGGTACACGTTTAGGGTTGCCATAATTTGAAGAGCAAAAAATGGGACACATTTGCCTACTTCTGCATTTAACTATTCATCGCTATGACAACTCTACCTGGAAAAGGAGGGCATGTCCTGGAAAAATAGGACGTATGGCAACCAGCTGGAGAACTGCGAGGCACGTGTCGGAGAAGTAGTTCATTGCAAATTGGGTAAGGTCGGAAATGACTGGCAGAATCCGAGACCAGGGAGAAGAGTCGGCGGAAGAAGATTGGAAGAAATTTAAAGTTTACTTACAGAAACACTGTAAAATTAAGGAATGTTAGAAGGATGTTGGAATGAAGTTATGTGGTTTTAGCAGAAATGCTATAAAGGACCAAGTAAAAATGGATTGTTAATTGGTGAAAGAAGAGAATGTAAAATTACAGTATATTAAGATAAATTATTAGGATAAAAACAAAGATGGAAAGGATTTGCTGAAATATCTAACTGAACTAGAATACAAAAAAGGGAGGTGTGAGGAGGTCAAGGAAACAAGTAAGTGAAAGATAAGTAATGGGAAGGTTTGATTTGTTTTTTTAATTGTTTGTATTTTTCTGTTTGTTTGTTTGTTTGTTTTTACTTATTGTGATGTATTGTTTTCTTTTTTGCTTTATTTGGTGTTTTTTCCTTTTTTCGTTTGTAACCTTTTAAACTATAATAAATATTATATAAAAAAAAACAAATTGGGTAAGGTCACCTTTAAATGTGAACTGAATCCAATTTCATAGAATTATAGAGTTGCAAGGAACCCTGAGGGTCATCTAGTCCAACCCCCTTGCAACGCAGGAATCTCATCTAAAGCATCCATGACAGATGGCCACCCAACCTCTGCTTAAACACCTCCAAGGAAGGAGAGCCCACCACCGTCTGACAGAGCCAGCGCTGCTGTTGAGGAGCTCTCACCATCAAAAAGTTCTTCGTCCATCTATGGCTTAGAATAAAATGACATTTCAGCAGGGATGGAGAGAGGAACTCTGGACTTTTGATGTCAGCTGGAATAAAGCCTGGGCATGAGATCATCCAAAAGGGCAAAACATATTGGCGTCAGTTTCCTATCCATCATTTTGTTGGTGGCAGCCCAAATCATTATAATAGCTAATTTTTAATAGCCCAACACCTGCCTGGCTCAGAAAACGGTTTTCCAAAAGTTGGTGGCTTGCAAATTTCCTGCCGGGGGACAACAAAATAGCTGGGTTCGCACGTATCTTACTAAGAGAGCTGTCCATTTGCAGCCAACTATTTCATCGTCAGTCCTTCCTGACAGCTAGTTCTCCCCTGGTCTCCTCGCTGGTCCAAATAGAACTAATTTAGCCAGCTAGCCCTGGTGATCATCTAATGTTTATTGGATGGATTTCCCCCTAAATTGATTTTTGAATTCTGAATTTATTGTTATTCACGTTTATACTGTATTTTATGCTGTGGCATCAATTAAGTGTTTTAAATTTGTTGTTAGCCACCCTGAGCCCGGTTTTCTGAACCGGGAAGGGCGGGGTATAAATAAAAATTTACTATTATTATTTATTATTCCTCTTCTTGTTCAAGACGTAACATTTTTCTACCCCTCATTAATAGAGGGATTCCGGGACGTGTGGGTGCAATTGACGTAAAAGCAAGCAAGGTGGGTCTTAATTTAAAGGTCCATCAGGGAAGGTTCATGAAGGCAACAGACTTACTACCTGCAGAGGAAGACTAGAGGAGCCCCTTTTTCATGAGTGGAGAAGGAGTTCACCATGGAAGGGCATTGGGACAAGTGAACCCCTCAATTCTGGTTTCACTCAGTTTCCATTCTTAAGTTCAGTTCTCCATAACATTTCCATTCACTTCTTAAAACCCTCGTAACAACCCACGAGCATTTAAAGGTGAATTTCCCGTAATGCACAACTGTGTGACACAGTTTTGTATGCAATTTTTGTATACATTTTTGCAAAGCAATTTCCCCTAAAACAATGCATGTCTACATGTTCCCTTAACCAATATATACCGTATTTTTCACTCTATAAGACGCACTTTTCCCCTCCTAAAAAGTAAGGGGAAATGTGTGTGCATCTTATGGAGCGAATGCAGGCAGGAGGCTCTGCTCAGCGCTCCCTTTAAAGAGCCGCATGGCACATGTGTGCGGTTCTCCATGTGCTCTTTAAAGCAATCGCGGCTCTTGGGGGAGCCTTAGCCGTGCGCAGCCTCTCCCGGGCAGGGGGGTGAAGGCTCCCCTTGCCCGGGAAAGACTGCACTCGGCTATCCCATAAGCCAGAACAGCAAGAGGCTATCCCAGAAGCCAGATCCCTCTTGCTGTTCTGGCTTCTGGGATTCAGAATATATTTTTTTCTTGTTTTCCTCTTCCCAAAACTAGGTGCATCTTATGGTCTGGTGCATCTTATAGAGCGGAAAAAAAATGGTATATGCAATTTCATGCAGAATTAAGCCCAGCATGTGAATTTTTGTGCACACTGTTTAGCGGGAGTACTGCATTCTAAATTCGGCAAAGTGAATTTTGAAGTACGGTTGCGTTTCGGTTCACGTGTTGCCTTGAATATTCAAATTAGACAGGTCCACCTTTAAATGAGAATGGAGTCAAATTTACTCCCATCTCTGCATCCAGAGACAGGGGTGGAATCTAGACACATAAAAAAAAACGCTGTGAAAATGCTTTTTTTCAAAAAAAAACCCCACCCGTTTTGAAAAATATATCGAATTTGCCATAAGCTCATCATCGCCATCTAGTGTCACATTTGTATAATGCACTTAAAACATTGCATTTGCAGCTGTATAACTGAGTCCTGAGTCCGTCTGAGCATCTTACAAGCAGAACATGAAGACTACCTTCTGTCTCCAGAGGAATATTACAGCCCCTTTCCAATGCATGGAAAGGAAGTTTAAGAGTGGGATTTTGAATGCGAAATGACTGGAGGGAAAGGGATTTTTTTTGTTGGTTTCTCTAGATCATAAACACCCACAGTTGTTTTCCATTGTGAAGGCAGCTGCAGCGAAGAGACTATTACACCCATCTGCCATGTAAACATCTTGTTTGACTCCAACACAGCAAGAAGTGAGGATGGGATCTTGGAAAAGACTGTCGGCTAGTTTAATGCCACCGAATTTCTTGCAACAGACACATGCTGCTGTTCTTGAAATCTGAGCGTTGGCACACGACACAGGTTCAGTCCCCACCTTGGGTCATTTAGCAAGACAGCCTTGCTAATTTAGCACGGTGTTTGCTAGGCTAAGCGACAGCGTCCTCATCCTTTCCTGCAGAGCTGCCAGTGTACAGAGGAACAATAAAAACTATGGACAGGGAAACAAAGAGGAGTGGCAGAATGCCTCTGCGTCGCCTGCTGGCTACTGCTTTTGGCAAACAGGGGGATTTCCATCACTGTCAAGCAGCTGGACTTCCTATGCGATTTGGCACAGCCAGATGGAAAAAACAATTTGCTTAAAATAAGCACGTTCCCAGGAGATCAGGGAGAATCGTTCTCAGATGCAGAAAAGTATTTTATTTCTCTGTTTACGTTTCCATCCCATCCTACGACAGGGTGACATGAATTTCCCCACTCTCAGCACTCAAACCTCGCATCAACCCTGTGAGGTAGGCAGTGCTCAAGAGTAAATTATTATTATTATTATTATTATTATTATTATTATTTATACCCCACCCATCTGGCTGAGTTTCCCCAGCCACTCTTGGCAGCTTACAGGATATATAAAACACAGTAAAATATGAAACATTAAAAACTTCCCAATTCTAACTGGTCAATTTTGGTTTCTCTCAGGGGGTTTTCTTCTTCTTTCAAACTTAGATTCAGTTCCACAAGTTTCTGCACCCGTTTCTGATTTATTTCTTTATTTAAAATCTACTAATTTACTAAAATATTTGTATACCACTGTGTCGCAAAACATTCATTGAAGTGGTTTGCAACAATAAAAACCATATAATAAAAATCATTGAAATAGTAAAACCCAGACATTTAATCATTGCGGAAGGAAGTATTCTTAATTGCCTGTATAGGCCTGGTGGAATAGAAAAGTTCTCAGCGAGCATTTAAAAGCTGGCACAGAAAAAACAAAAAACGGAAGGCATCCGCTGAATCTCTAATGGCAAAATATTCAACGGTACTGGGCCACTTTCTCCTAATACACAATTTTGTGTCTGCAAATTTGCAAAACACACGCAGGTCCCGCTATATGTCTGTGCAAAAATTCACTTATCCAAACACAAATTTTTTTAGCTATACCTTGCTACCTGCACAGCTGATTCAGATATCCGAACAGATGGAGCTCGCCATCTTCCTTACTGGTTTGTGCCCTGCTAGTCAACTGTGGCCACTTGTGGGCAAGAGCCATGGAAAGAGGGGGCAAGAAGCGAGACTGGACAAATCAGGGAGCAGAACAGATTGGACAAACCAGTGTGTCTTTTGCCTCTCTTTTGCTGGTTGGCTGGTTGCCATTTTTGAAAGAAACCATGGCGGTGGCAGAGGTGGAGAAACCATGGATTGGAAATGCTCCCATAGGAAATAAAGGAAGCCATCAGCCTGCTAAGCAAACCCTCAGTGAATTAACGGTTTCCTGGCAATGCATTGCGTTCAGTAAGCGGGACCTGTGCGTATACATATTTTTGAGGTTTCCTTGAACTCTGATAGCGCCTCTTGCTTGCCTGGATGAAGAAACTAGCCCACTGTACAGAGGTAAAGGTTGCCTCTGGCCATGCCCTCCTCTCCCAGCTGGCCCCTGGAAGATTGTCTAGAACGGAATTTGGCCCTTGGTGTGATGGCCTGGGACTCGGGCTCAGGCTTGGAACCAGTCCACCCTGGATCCTTTGCCTCAGGCGGCATCTGAATCAAGTCTGGGGCCTGATTCTGAAGAGCCCCAATCTGCACAGGTTCCCCTGCAACAAGCACCAGCTGGGCCGAGTCTGGGGCCTGAGCCTGCCCTGGATCCAGATGCTTGGGTGACCTCATTGCCTCCATCACTTACAGTTGCTCCACTACTGGTTGGGTCAGGGGAGGCTGAGGCGGCCCCTGGGTCTAGTAACCCACCAATGTCTCCCGAGCTGCAGAGACTCAGGTCTGAGAGAAGGAGAGACCTGAGTACTCGCAGGAGGAGTGCTCACCTTTGGGCGAGACAGGGAGGTGAGTCACCAGGGGATCAGGCCCGGCCGTTACCCCATCAGAGATAAAAGGCTGTCGGACCCTGCCCCAGGTTGCGGGAGCAACATTACTGTTTGCCAGAACCTGCCTTTGATCCTTTGCCTGACCTAGCCTGGTTTCCTGCCTTGGCCCTGTTGGACTGACTCCTAGCGGAACCCTTGGATTTGGGACCGGACCTAGACCGCATTGCTCGGGTTAACCCCTGGGCCCAGCACACTTGGCTGAAAAGCGTTCCTTGCCCACGTGTTAAGTTCTACTCACCTTCGCTGCTCCCATTGCCTCTGCTCTTGCTGTTTTGGAGAGGAAGGACTTCCAGAGAGACGATGCCTGAATTTTCAAGGATGTTCACCTCCACCCGTAGCTTCCCTACCAGCTGCTGAGGCCGGATGCTGACCATGTACTGATACTTCCCCAACCGTCTCTGCAAAAGCTCCTCATAGTGCAGCAGGAAGACGGCTTCTGTTTTCCGGGGAATTGTTCCGGAGGCTTTGAATGTCTCAACTCTGTGTTCCCTACCAGGAGAATTCAAAGGTGCAGTTAGCATGTGGGTTTCAATAGGGTGCATACTGTATTTTCATATACTTAGCACCTCATCCCCCACAGAGGCAATAGGGCAGAAAGGAGACTACTTTGGTTTATATAGGTCTCAAAAGCCAGGAGGAGGCGGTAGCTATCAAAGCAACCACAGCTCAATGGTACAGCATTTGTTTTGTGGGCCTTCATTGCAGTCAAACCATCAATTCATATTTTGCCAGATAGGCACATGAAGGGCTAAAGCTCACAGAGCTTTCCTGTAAAATTTGCTAGAGACAGCTCTGTGAGATCACTTCCTTTGTCTGCCTTGGCAGGAAGCTGTAACACTACATCCTTCCTTCCTGCCTGGGCATCTCTTTTCTTCTTCCTCATGCCTCCAAGCTGACCACATGTGCTGCCTGAGCTCTGCGGCTCAGACACTATTTTCAACACAGACTTTTGGGCTTGCCAATCAGAAGGTCGGCAGTTCGAATCCCCATGACGGGGTGAGCTCCCATTGTTCTGTCCCGGCTCCTGCCAACCTAGCAGTTCGAAAGCACGCCAAAAAGTGCAAGTAGATAAATAGGTACCGCACCGGCGGGAAGGTAAACAGCATTTCCGTGCACTGCTCTTGTGTCGGTGTTCTGTTGCACCAGAAGCGGCTTAGTCATGCTGGCCACATGACCTGGAAAAACTGTCTGCGGACAAACGCTGGCTCCCTCGGCCTGTAAAGCGAGATGAGCGCCGCAACCTCAGAGTCGTCTGCAACTGCACTTAACTGTCAGGGCTCCTTTTACCTTTACCTTTTTTTAAACCTAGATGGTAATCATAAACCTGTCTTCATATTGCTGCTGCTTCAAGACCTAGCTTATGTAAGTAAATACTACTTTTATTTCTTCACAAAACATTTTCTGTTTGGTTGTTATTTTTAAGGGGGAGAAAAGGGAAAATCCAGTTTGCCATAAAGTAGCCTGGATTATTGTTTCTAGAAGGTTAAATCAGGCAGAGGGCCTTCTCAGTAGTGGCGCCCGCTCTGTGGAACGCCCTCTCATCAGATGTCAAGGAAATAAACAACTACCTGAGTTTTAGAAAGTATCTGAAAGCAGCCCTGTTAATATTCTATTGGGAGCCGTCCAGAGTAGCTGGGGAAACCCAGCCAGATGAGTGGGTATAAAATTATTATTATTATTATTATTATTATTATTATTATTAGCCTTGTTTTAGCTTCCAAGTTTAAAGCTGCAAAGGATGGTACTCTGCTGATCTCACTCATGTGAGCAAGAAAGGATAATAACTAAATAATATATCCTCTCCTAAATCCATTCCTACATATTTCGTATGCAGAAGGTACTGGGTTTAATCCCTGACATCTACGGTCAGACTGGGAATTTCCTGTCTGAAATCCACGGAGGGCTGCTGCCAGTCAGTGCCGACAATGCTGAGTAGATGGACCAACGCTAATGCTATTCTAGGCTGTGTCAACAGAAGCCCAGATCAAGGAAAGCAATTGTACCGCTCAATTCCGCCTTGGTCAGACCCCGCCTGGAGTCCTGCGTCCAATTCTGGGTACCACCATTTAATAAGAATTTTGACAGGCTGGACTGTGCCTGAATCCTGCCTTGAAGGTGTTCATTGAGGCATGGTGACAAGAAGTCTCACATGCAAACTGCAAACAGCTGGGTGGTTTCTGAAGCTTTGAAACAGGTGGTTTTTTTAAGAAACGGAAAGAGTGAAATCCTTGCATTGCCTTGTAAGTAATGATCCACCCCCTTTTTCACATTTGCATTTCCACATGAATTGGCCAGGATTTCCCCTTAGAAATCTGTCCAGATGGGTCAAGTCACCCATGTAAGACCTGGAACCGATCAAATTGCAGGAGGTTTGCCCCTTTCTATGCAATACCTACCCGTTATCTGTGGGTCTCGAATATCTGTTCTTTCTGTCCGTGCCCCCATACTTCTGGTCCTTCCCAATTACTTCCCCGTGGTAAACCCTCTCCCCGATGACCCTGGAGCCATGAAAGAGAGAATATTAGCTGTTGAAATATACATTTATTAAAAAACCAGAAGCTTTTCTACTTGGAATAATAGGATTGGAATTGCCCAGAAAAGATGTTAGATTGTTTTTGTATGCCACAACTGCAGCAAGAATTTTGTTAGCTAAAAACTGGAAATTGCAAGAAATACCAACAGTGGAGGAATGGCAGATGAAGGTGATGGACTTTCTGGACCTGGAAGAATCCGCAATCAGAAAGAGGAGATACATCAAGAAGATTGGAAGAAATTTAAGGACTATTTAGCTAGATATTCCAATATAACATAAGTAGAACTATTTGTAAGTACCAAATTGGTCTAGGAGTAAAATATGTTGAATTGTATAACATTATGGACTGAAAATACTATGAGGAGAAAGAAAGATAGCAACTTGATTAAGTTAATTTTATTAGAAAGTGGATATTGGAAAACTGCTACAATGAGATCTATGGAAACTCAGTTAGGGAGGATTCGAGGAACTAATTTAACAATGAAAACTAAATTGGGCTCTCAACAGATAGGTGTCTATATTTCTGCTTGTTTTTTCCTTTTAATATTGTAATTTTTTTTTAATGTGTGTTTGTTGTAAATTTGGAAAACCAATAAAAAAATTTGGAAAAAGAATAAGTAAAAAAGAGAGAATATTAGCACGAAGGGGCATAGGATTAAGTGGATTCTGCCAGCCACAGCTTTCCTTGTGGTGGTGAGAAGCATTGCAGCTGGGTGTGCATTCCAGCCTTCCTATAAAACTGTCATTTTAAAAAATCTGAAATATTTTTTCCACCAGAAAGGAGATTTTTATGACTGTTTTTATAGGAAGGCTGGAATTCCCAGATGCATCGCATCTCACCATTGTGAGGATCGGCTGTGACCCATCGGCCTGTGTGCCTTCTTAGCCTGCTGCTGCTGAGGGGCAATTTCAAACTCTCCCCACCCCAGCTTTTCCCCACTTAAGGTTCTTCACCGTCAAATAAAGGACTGTTTCTGCAAAGTAGGCCACACAGCCATGTAGCTAAGTGGTCAATTTTACACCTGGGCATTCCACCCTTCATACAAAAAGCTCATGAAAATCTCCTTTCTAGTGGGAAAATTGGTTATTTAAGTACGGTAAGCATTTTTGAATGGCGTTCTATTACTGTTTCTGACAGGAGTTCCCAAACTGAGCTGTGGGGAGGCTGTGGGATAACCTGGGAGGGGTGCAAAAGAAGCAATGGGGTACCAGGCAGATGTTGGAGGTGTGCTTGACTACCAGACTTTGAAATGCAAGTAGCAATATATCATGTTCATCAGGTTTGATGAATTAAGTACACTAAATAGTTTGTATCGGATTCTGAATACAGTGGTACCTCGGGTAACATACACTTCAGGTTACATACACTTCAGGTTACAGACTCTGCTAACCCAGAAATAGTGCTTCAGGTTAAGAACTTTGCTTCAGGATGAGAACAGAAATTGTGCTCCGGCGGCGCAGCAGCAGCGGGAGGCCCCATTAGCTAAAGTGGTGCTTCAGGTTAAGAACAGATTCAGGTTAAGTACGGACCTCCAGAACGAATTAAGTACTTAACCTGAGGGACCACTGTATCTCCATGTGTCTCGAGAGGCAGTAGAAGATTGCACCATCGGGGGTAAAGACAAACTGTTGGGGTTTTTTTTATAAGATGTGCAATTACCGGTTTGAATCTTTATTGTGTTATAGTCCTTAGTGGGTCATGCAAACTGCTATTCTGAATAACATTTTTTATAGGGTAGGGGGCACTTAAAAAGCAGAGACATCACCTTGCCAACAAAGGTCCGTATAGTTAAAGCTATGGTTTCCCCAGTAGTGATGTATGGAAGTGAGAGCTGGACCATAAAGAAGGCTGATCGCCAAAGAATGGATGCTTTTGAATTATGGTGCTGGAGGAGACTCTTGAGAGTCCCATGGACTGCAAGAAGATCAAACCTCTCCATTCTGAAGGAAATCAGCCCTGAGTGCTCACTGGAAAGACAGATCCTGAAGCTGAGGCTCCAATACTTTGGCCACCTCATGAGAAGAGAAGACTCCCTGGGAAAGACCCTGATGTTGGGAAAGATGGAGGGCAGAAGGAGAAGGGGACGACAGAGGATGAGATGGTTGGGCAGTGTTCTCGAAGCTACCAGCATGAGTTTGACCAAACTGTGGGAGGCAGTGGAAGACAGGAGTGCCTGGTGTGCTCTGCTCCATGGGGTCATGAAGAGTCGGACACAAATAAATGACTAAACAACAGGGGGCACTAGGGATGAGTTTATGGAACCAAGAGGGCAGTGGCCCAGAAAAAACTTTGGGGAAAACTGGGTTATATAAATGCTGGAATACCCAAATGCACTACATCTCACCACGATGTACAGTGGTGCCTTGGCTTAAGAATAGTCCTGTTTCAGTTTACAAACTCTGCAAAACCGAAAATAGTGTCCCGGTTTGCGAACTTTACCTCAGTCTAAGAATGGAATCCGAACGGTGGAAGGGCACCGGCAGCGGGAGGCCTCATTAGGGAACACGGGCCTCAGTTTAGGAACGGTTTCGGTTTAAGAACGGACTTCCAAAATGGATTAAGTTCTTAAACAGAGGTACCACTGTATATGAAAAGGTATCCCTACATTCTATTGCGAGATCAAATTCCAGATATTTGGTGTGCTGGGGTTTTTTGGGGGGTGTGGAGGGTGTGTTACCATTTCAGAAAGTGCAAATATGTTAGGCTTGTCTTTAAATGCAAAGTGAATCCCTTCATTCCAAGCCACAGGCTCAGCAAAACCTCTCACCTACATGGTAAAATTGGAGATGAAGGCCGTGATGGGTATCTGCATCTCAAACTGGCCCTCCCTGGGCTCCGAGCCACTGTTCACCAAAGTGCAGGAGACGGTCGTAAATGCATAGCGAGAAATGATTGTGGATCTCACTGAGAATTCAGACATCCGGGGCCTGGTCTCCTGTTGGAAGAGAGCAGCCATTCCTTAGCGGTATTGCAACGTGTCGCTGCACCTCCAGCAATCCATTACAGCTCTCTGAGCTTTGAGTACAAACGGCTTTCATTCACAACTGACTGCCAAGCAAATCCCTGCATGAAAGGCCCATAGGCAAAGGAGTGTTGGAGTCTCCTTGGGTGTGAATGGAAGTTTGTGAAAGGCGGGGAGCTCAGCTTAGCAGTTGCAAATCATTCACGAAAGGTGAAGCCAGGACGTGGCACGTTCCTCAAGATCATTGATTCCGGGTGGGTGGTTCAAAACGCTACGAGAAGAAGTGCAATTGGTTTTCCACACTGCTGGTGATATCCAACTTTCTCCTCTTATGTTCTGCTACCCCCGGTGGGTGTGGCATAATCGCTCGTAATTATTTCCAAATGTGCCTCTTCTGGTAATTGCACTTTTTCAAATACTTGTAATGTATGTTCCTTCCCCTCCCCAGTTTTTGTGTGTGTTTTTTTAACTGCTTTGAGGTTTTCTTAATTGTAAGCCAGGGATGGGGAACCTGCGATGGTCCAGGTTTTGCAAGACTACAAATCACACAACCCCCTTGGCTCCACTGGCCATGCTGAAAGGGCTGGTGGGAGTCCCGAAACCTATTGAAACCCTCAGGTGTAGTACAGGTGTCTCCCCACATGATTGTGTAGATCAGGCATCCCCAAATTCGGCCTTCCAGATGTTTTGGGACTACAACTCTCATCATCCCTAGCTAAAAGGACCAGTGGTCAGGGATGATGAGAACTGTGGTCCCAAAACATCTGGAGGGAGGGCTGAGTTTGGGGATTCCTGGTGTAGATGCATAGAGAAGGAAACTCCTTCTGAACTACACAGCCAATCAGAGTGCCTCATGTCATGCTGCCTGGTTGCTAAGCAACACCTCCACCCATCTTCCCCCTTGGCTAGTTGAGTTTAACACTAACAGGATTAACCCTTAAGTTACAAACTGAATGATCTCTGCTGTTGCAACACAGAATATTGCCGGCTCGTAACTCCGGTGCTTAAGAGCTTGCACACAAGTTACCAGCCAAGCTCAAGGTTCGTGTATTAATCTGCAAGTCTTAACAACATGAGTCCAGGACACCTTGAGGACTTCATCTCCCTACCCGATCACAGAGATCCTCGGAGGAAGTCTCTGTTACTTGCACCCAGTGGTTTAGATGTACAGCTTATCTCTACCAGGAGCTGTTGTGGCCCCAATTCTGTGCAACTCTCTCCCAGCCAAGATCAGAGAAGTCCCCCTGTTGAACTTCAGATACTTGATGAGGAGTTGAGCTTTATGTTTTCACCTGCAGTTTTTGTGTGTTTTAAGCATCGTATTACTTAGATGGATGAGTTGATCTATGGGTTGTTGTGTGAACTGTTTTGTGACCCTCTACGGTGAAAAGAAGTCTAGAAATATTGGGAACCAAACAAGCAAACAAACTCGAAAACTCATCCTTTCTTTTCCTGCAAAGACAACAGCTTTTTGTAGGGAAATAGTGAACCTACCAATCTCTGCAGAAACCGGTTATGCCTTGGGACTCTTCGAGCAACCTGTAAAAGTAGGGGCACTGTTATTCATTGTGGTTTCCTTTTCAGAAAAAAACAATGTGGCAGGTGCCGAAGAAAGATTTGTTGAAAGGAAATCAAGAATGTTAACAAGGTGGCCAAAAGGCAGGCCAAAAAAGAGATCACACCAAGGAAGTATCATGCAGAAAGAGAGCTCTCCATCTGAGATGGAGAGAAGCACAGCTTTGGAAGGGGCCAAAAGAGTCATCTAGTCTAACCTTGAACCCACAATTCTGGCTGGATCTAGACACACACACAAAAAATGGTTTCAGGAAAATGTGTTGAAAACCTCATAATGGGAAATCGCGTTGCCAAAAGACGGGACTCCACAGAGCCATCTGGTGTCATAGTGTTATAACGCATTTTTTAGAAACACAAACAAAGCTAACGAAGCTGATTTCAGAATTCAAAAAGAATTTCAGAAGCAGACGTGAAAGAGAAGTTGCTGAATTACGACTTATCACTAAGCTGAAAACTATGGAGAGACCTGGTCTGAATAGAGATACTGGATTTTTGTCTCATTACATATGCTAATCCTGCCAACCTAGCAGTTCGAAAGCATGTCAAAGTGCAAGTAGATAAATAGGTACCGCTCTGGCGGGAAGGTAAACGGCGTTTCCGTGCGCTGCTCTGGTTCGCCAGAAGCGGCTTGGTCATGCTGGCCACATGACCCGGAAGCTGTACACTGGCTCCCTCGGCTAATAAAGCGAGATGAGCGCCGCAAACCCAGAGTTGTCCACGACTGGACCTAATGGTCAGGGGTCCTTTTACCTTTACATATGCTAAAGATATTTTTGGTCACCTGCATACTGCCCCTTGCTTTTTCCTGTAGGACTAATTGCAGTCGTTAACAGTCGTCAGCAGATTTCCCATATCCTTTGAGTCAATCACCCATCTCCTACTACCCTCCTGAGAAAAACCCCCACCCCACCCTCCCACTATATATAAGGGTCTGGTGACTTCTGTTTCAGTGTATCTGAAGAAGCGTGCATGCACATGAAAGCTTATACCAAGAACAAACTTAGTTGGTCTCTAAGGTGCTACTGGACTTTATATATATATATATTTCTAATGAAGCTGAGTCTCCCAAGATTAAGAGTCTCATGTTCTACCAACTGAACTGGGGAATGAAGATTTCTTGCACTTCTCTGCAAGGGATGGTTGCTCCATTTCGGAATTTTTAGTTTAGAGAAAAAGTGAGTAAGAAGAAACATAATGGAAGTTTGCACAAATTATGCATGGCATGGAGAAAGCGTAATAGTGCAAGTCTTTCTCCATCTCTTATAACACTAGGACTCATGGATAGCACACTGGCAATCCCTGGTGTAGGAAAGAAATCATTTTAACTGAGAAATAAACGGTTGCAGTCATGGACAGTTTTGTCCTGAGCGATTGCTTGTTTAACCGTCAAGTTCTCCTTATATTTATACACACACACGTGCGCTTGAAGGCAAACAAATTCACAGGACAAAGCTGCGAAAATGGAATTGTGATTGTATTGCCAAGTTATCGCCGGGTTGTGTCCTGGTTTGAATGCTGGAACGTGCAGCAGTCCAGCTAAGGAATGCATGGTCCTTGGCGCAAAGCCAAGCTATCCCCATAAAGTGTACACACACACAAACACACACACACACACACTCACAGAGCTAGCTACACAGGGAACCTTTTAGAATTTTGTAAGTCACGTTGCAGCTGTGCTACTGCAATCCATGCTCTGGTAAAATACAGATAAGACCCCACTGATCTGTTATACATGGGACTGCCCTTGGAACATCCGTTGTTTCTGAGATGTTTTCATATTGATTGATTGATTGATTGATTGATTGATTGATTGCACTTATAGCTCTCTCTTTTTTCTCGAAGGAGCTCAAGGGGAAGGGGTACATGGCTCTCCCTGTTTTACCCTCACCACAACCCTGTTGTGGCAGAGAATGAGTGATTGGGCCAAGATCACCCAGAGAGCTTCATGGCCAGGTGCAGAATTGAACCGTAGTCTCCCAGGTCCTGGAGATCTATGGCTGGAGGGCGATATACAAATTTAATAAATAATAATAGCTATAACAATTGCCCACTACACCCAGGGCCAGATTACGGCTTGATGAGGCCCTCTTGTAAACAAAATCTTCCCTTTTCCCCTTATGGGGTATCCAAGAGCCCATATAGAGTCCTTACGTAGGTTCCCTATTGGTAGGAGAAAATAACAGAGGCCAACCAGAGAATATTGAGAAGCAAAGCAGCTAGTAAGCCTGATCTTTATTGATCTGTTGCAACAGGGTCCCCACTCACCACACGCAGGAGGGAGGAGGAACCCAGAACAACGGCGCGCAAGGCCTTATATAGACATTTTAAATTGCCTTCCCTGGAGCTCAAGACCACCCCCAGAAACATCATACATACATCATAGAAAGGGGTGTAAAACAGAAATTTGAATGTCGTTTTTCCTGTTTGCCAGGTTATCTTATTGTCTTTCCTGATAGTCTGTCACCCATTAAAATGCTGATTACTCAATTCCTGAGACAATGGGAAGGCTCCCTGACCCCCTCCCTCCTTGCAGAGAAAACACCTGGTCAGTTTGGGAACCAAAAGTGGATTTCAAAAATGGTTTCAGGTAGGTCCTCCTGTGCTGATCTATGTACGTGCTTGGTTGGTACACTTATGAACATTTAACATATATCTAAGACCTCAAAATTCCAATCACAGCCCTAAGCTACTGAAGGTAATGGGGCCCTATTATATGGGCAGCTGCCAACAAAAAATTATTGCTGTTTTTGTGTTGAATATATGCTATATGGTAATTTATGGACCTAATAGGTATCTAAAGCCAGCTGCACATAACAAAATATGTATTTTATCAAGGTAATTGTTGAATTGAAATACAATTAAGAAGTATATTAACATTGAATTTTTTTGTGGGGGTCCCCAAGAGAGTGGGGCCCTAAGCTATAGCTTGTTTCGCTTATACGTAAATCCAGCACTGACTACACCATACTGGCTTTAACTGCAGCAAGACCGTTGACTGTAACTAGCTGAACAGAAGGCATCTCACCAGTTCTCAAACCAGCTGGCTGATCGCCAGCTCATTTCCAAGCACAATTCGACTTTCTGGTCTTAGTTTTTAAGGTCCTGAATGGGATCTGAAGGACTGCTTTCTCCTACATAGGAAGCTCACTTCAACAGTTGCTTTTAGCTGGCGCATGTAGCAATGGAGGCTGGTCCATTCATTGAATGGTTGCCATATGTCCTCTTTTCCCAGGACATGTCCTCTTTTTCATGGGTAGAGTTGACATAGAGATCCATAGTTAAAAGTAGAAGTCTGCAAATGTGTCCTCTTTTTTTGCTCTTCAACACATGGCAAGCCTAGGGGGGCTGCCCCACCACCTCAGTCTGCTCTCAGCCAGCCCCCAGCTGCCTGCCTTCTTGCTTTCAGCCAGCCCAGGGGGTGATACTGCCTGTCAGCTCCCTCCTGTTTAGTCTCAGCGGTTGTGCCTAGGAGGATGATCTTAATGGCAGGCCCCAAAACAGAGGCATGGATATAGGAATATTGGATTATATGGATTTAGACAGTGAGAGCCGTTGGACTATGGAACGGACGCCCTTGGGACGTGGTGGACCCTCCATCCTCAGAGGTTTTTAAGCAGAGGTTAGAATTAATATAATATAATATAATATAATAATAATTTATTATTTATACCCCGCCTGTTGGTGGGGTTTCCCCAGCCACACTGGGCGGCTTCCAAAAAATATTAAAATACAATAGTCTATTAAACATTAAAAGCTTCCCTAAACAGGCCTGCCTTTAGATGTCTTCTAAAAATCTGGTAGTTGTTCCTCTCTTTGGCATCTGGTGGGAGGGCGTTCCACAGGGCGGGCGCCACTACCAAGAAGGCCCTCTGCCTGGTTCCCTGTAACTTGGCTTCTCGCAGTGAGGGAACCACCAGAAGGCCCTTGGCGCTGGACCTCAGTGTCCGGGCAGAACATTGGGGGTGGAGATGCTTCAGGTATACTGGGCTGAGGCCGTTTAGGGCTTTAAAGGTCAGCACCAACACTTTGAATAGTGCTCAGAAACATACTGGGAGCCAATGTAGATCTTTCAAGACCGGTGTTATGTGGTCTCAGCAGTCTCAGTTGTAGTTTCCGGGTCACCTTCAAACGTAGCCCCACATAGAGCGCATTGCAGTACTCCAAGTGGGAGATAACTAGAGCATGCACCACTTTGGTGAGACAGTCTATGGCAGGGGTCGGCAACCCGCGGCTCCGGAGCCGCATGTGGCTCTTTTACACCTTTGCCGCGGCTCCGG
Organism: Podarcis cretensis; assembly: GCF_951804945.1. Classification (NCBI taxonomy): domain Eukaryota; kingdom Metazoa; phylum Chordata; class Lepidosauria; order Squamata; family Lacertidae; genus Podarcis; species Podarcis cretensis. The sequence goes on from NC_137179.1 coordinate 9,670,401, forward strand.
GGTGCCTCTTCTCTCATGGTGCAGGGAGCGAGGAAGAAGAGGAGGAGGGCGGCGGCAGGAAGGCGCGCCAGGGCGCAGCGGCGGTTCTCCCCTCAGGTGGACGCGGCTGCCACTGCTACCGCCGGCCACACACAGGTGCGTCCACACACAGGCGCGCTCCCTTTCGCCGTCCGCAGCCCGCCCGCCCTCAGGCCCTACGCGCCGTGCCGCGTGACGTCGAGAGCTGCCCACCCAGGCCACGCTCTCCTCAGCCCCGCGCGCGAGGCACCTGAGGCGAGGGAGAGAGAGTGCGCGCGCTTGAGGGAAATGGCGGGGTGGGGTTGTTGGGTTTTTTTGTGTGTGTGTTTGTGTGTGTGTATGTGTGAGGGGTGGCAGTGGTGCTTCGGGATCCTTTTCCGTGCCTTGCTTCTGAGTGGCCGCCGAGTTGAGGGAGAGCACCTGAGGTGAACCACAAAATGGGCCCGCCCTCCCTGTCAGGGAGGAAGGGGTGAATTACGTCAGTGACGAGGAGGGGGTCCAGAGGTAGCCAGCAGGTGCCGTGATGCAGCATCTTGGCCTCAGAGAGAGGCGGGGGAGCACAAGAGCAATTGCAGGGGGGGGGCTGTTAGGCACCAAAATCCTGCATGCGGAATTTCCCCCCTTCTCTCGTGCCTATGCAGTTCCTGCCCTTCTCCCTTCCCCCTCGAGATTTGCTGCAGAGACAAGCAAAAGAAGAAGAAATGGAAGAGTATTAGCTGACATCTCCCCGGATCCCATGGAAAGCACCACAGATTCCTTTGCTTACCAGCTCTTTTTATTTTAAGTTGGCTTCAAACCTGTAATTGTGTAGGCGCAGGTGGCGAGTGGGACGCAGGTGGCGCTGTGGGTTAAAGCCTCAGCGCCTAGGACTTGCCGATCGAAAGGTCGGCGGTTCGAATCCCTGCGGCGGGGTGCGCTCCCGCTGCTCGGTCCCAGCGCCTGCCAACCTAGCAGTTCGAAAGCACCTCCGGGTGCAAGTAGATAAATAGGGACCGCTTACCAGCGGGAAGGTAAATGGCGTTTCCGTGTGCGGCTCTGGCTCACCAGAGCAGCGATGTCACGCTGGCCACGTGACCCGGAAGTGTCTCCGGACAGCACTGGCCCCTGGCCTCTTAAGTGAGATGGGCGCACAACCCCAGAGTCTGTCAAGACTGGCCCGTACGGGCAGGGGTACCTTTACCTTTATGTATGTATACACAAACACACATAAATATTCATATCTCTTCCCTCTCACCTTCCTTTCACCCAGTTTCTCTGGCACTGGTTTATAAATGCTGCTATGTAGAAATGATGAGAAAGTTGCACCAGCAGAAGGAATGGATATGTGCTGTTAGTAAAAAGAGAGGGAGTTGAACTGCAGGGAGGGACAGACACTTTTCTATGTATTAATTTGTATAATGCCCTCTATGCACATGGTGCTTTGCAAAAAATGGATATGAGAGGTGCAATACCCCTCTTTGCTATCTGAAATAGACTCAGGGAAAAGAGAGAGAATGGGGGAAGGGGAAGAATGTGTGGTTATTTACATATGGCTTGTTTTGCGGCTCCCAGTTTTTTTTCCTCTTTGGAAACGGGTCCAAGTGGCTCTTTTTGTCTTAAAGGTTGCAGACCCCTGGTCTATGGGGAGGTAGAGTCTCAGCCTGCATACTAGATGGAGCCGATAAACAGCTGCCCTGGACACAGAATTGACCTGCACCTGCATGGACAGCTGTGAGTCCAGAATGACTCCCAGGCTGCGCACCTGTCCTTCAGGGGCACAGTTACCCCATTCAGGACCAGGGAGTCCTCCACACCTGCCCGCCTCCTGTCCCCCAAAAACAATACTTCTGTCTTGTCAGGATTCAACCTCAATCTGTTATTCACCATCCATCCTCCAACCGCCTCCAGACACTCACATATATAATAGAATCATACAACTGTGGAGTTGGAAGGGACCAAGGGTCATCTAGTCGAACCCCCTGCAATGCAAGAATCTCATCTAAAGCATCCATGACAGATGGCCACCCACCCTTTGCTTAAAAACCTCCAAGGAAAGGAGAGCCCACCACCTCCCAAGGGAGTCCATTCTCCTGTCCAACAGCTCTTACTGTCATAAAGTTCTTCCTGATGAGGGTGCAATCTGAATTTCGCAAATTATGTGCAATGTTCTGGCAAGGAAGAAAGGATTGTGTTCGGGGAAAGTGTTTCTACAGAATTTCCCTCTTAAAAGTGAACAGTAAGCCCTTTCCCCCTTTCCCTGGTGAAAAGGAACAGGAACTTCAGGAATGTAAGGGCATATTTTGCCTCCCACCCACCCTACAATTTTCTTTGCTGTCAATTTATATCTGCTGATTTGCCTCCCAGAAATGAGATTTTTATGACTGTTTACATGGAGGGTGGAATGCCAAGATGCTGGAGCTAAGTCACGCATTCCCCAGTGTCAAAACACATGAACAGCCTCGGTCCAGTATACCTGAAGTAGCGTCTACACCCCCATCATTCTACCTGGACACTGAGGTCCAGCTCTGAGGCCCTTCTGGCAGTTTCCGGAGGACTGGGGGTGGGACGACAATGTGTGGTCAGAGGGAGAAGAGGGAAAAGACTGGGAGGAGGAGGAAACTGAAGAGGCAACAGGGCTTAGTGAGCAGGAAGAGTCTGTGGCAGAGAGCAGCCTAGAATCGGAGGCAGAAGCAGAGGTTGGAGAGGAGGGAGGCCAAGAAGCAGAAATGAGTCAGGCTGGTCAGGAAGCCAGGCTGTCTCTCCCTCCTGCAGAGACCAGCTCCTCTCTCTTCTGGTCTCCCAGAATCCAAAAAGGTATGAAGAGAGCGGAGCAAGGACAGGCAAGACGAAGGAGCCTCAGATTGGAGAGAACCTGCAGAGAAGGGTTGCTGTGCTCACTAGGCCTGGACTCCTGAGTTGTTTCTTTGAATAAAGAGAGAGAACTTCACTGGCACCATGTGAGTTATTGCTGGCCTGCTCCTGACATCAGCCCTCCCAGGACTGCATGCCAAGGGTGGTCGTGACCAGAGGCCGAAGTGGAAGGAACATGTTTCTAGGGGAACGTGAGAATTGATTGTTGTTAAGTTGTGGGTGAACATATCAGACGACACAGCGATTCTTCAAACAGCTCTTGTTTATTCACAGGCCAGAACAGAACTGGGCTGAAGGGTTCAGCCAACCTGCTTATATAGAGCTCCACTACAATGCAACAGTAACAACTTTCTATCCAATCACTGAACATCACTTCCTATTTCTTATTTGCATATGTGGATCTGAGTGAAAACTATCTGCAGTATCCCCCTGCTGGCCCAGGGTGAGAACTTCAGTACTTAACAGAACAAACATGATACCTTTGTATAGCAGGCTACATCCCAGCCATGCAAAAGTCACACTCACCTCTCCATCCTCCGTCTAGGCAGGCAAGAGATATTTTCTCAGCTCCGGAACACATGCCGTTGCTGTTTTTAGGTAGTTTATTTTTATTGCCCTGTGTTCTGTGATGATGTTTTTAAATGTTGTAAACTGCCAACTGCTAAGGGACGCAGGTGGCGCTGTGGGTTAAAGCCTCAGCGCCTAGGGCTTGCCGATCGAAAGGTCGGCGGTTCGAATCCCTGCGGCGGGGTGCGCTCCTGCTGCTCGGTCCCAGCGCCTGCCAACCTAGCAGTTCGAAAGCACCTCCAGGTGCAAGTAGATAAATAGGGACTGCTTACCAGCGGGAAGGTAAACGGCGTTTCCGTGTGCGGCTCTGGCTCGCCAGAGCAGCGATGTCACGCTGGCCACGTGACCCGGAAGTGTCTCCGGACAGCGCTGGCCCCTGGCCTCTTAAGTGAGATGGGCGCACAACCCCAGAGTCTGTCAAGACTGGCCCGTACGGGCAGGGGTACCTTTACCTTTACCTTTAAACTGCCAACTTGGAAGAAAGGTGGGATCTAAATATATTTATAATTATAATAATAATTGCAACCAGACCAATGCACTGGAGAAGAGATCCGAGAAGTGCTGACCAGGGCTGTAGCCCAGAGAGATGGGAGTTGCCTAGGGAAGATTCTGAGGGCCATATAGTGTGGCCTGGGGGGCCGCATTCACACACACACACACACACATGGCTGAAGCACAACACCCTCGATCTAAAGGTTTTCTAGAATTTGAAGCAGATATCGGGCATGTGAAAATGTACACTTGCCAAGTTATCATGATAGTATTTCGAAGATTATATGTCAAAATATTGTTCTAAAAATGACATGCTAATAGGCTTAGAATAAAAAATGTAAGCAATAAGAAAACCAATAAAGAAAGAAGGAAAAATCAGAATTTAACAAAAATAATTTGTTATAGAATGCAAGGAAAAGAGTTAGAAAGAAATATAAAGAAGTCAAATTGCTGTGGAGGGAAGTACAGGGTGGTGGGTTTTATAATTAAGTGTATAATTATGCAGCTGTTATAATTTAGATATTATATTTTATGTGAGGGAATCATTGGGAATTCGGGTTATTGTGTATATATGTTAAGTTTCAATAAAGATCTTGGGGGGGGGAATGATAGGGAGATAGTGCTGTGTAGTGGTTACAGTGTTGGGATACGGCTTGGGAGACCCAGGTTCAAAATGAAACTCAGAAATGAAACTCAGCCGAGTGTCTTTGGGCCAGACACTGTTTCTCAGCCTAACCTACCTCACAGGGTTGTTGTGGAGATTTAATAAGTGGGGAGAACCACGTGCCCCACTATGACCTTCTTGGATAAAAAGCTGTGTTTTTAAATACAATAAATGCATCATGCAATAAAATGTTATTAATAAATAAAAAAATAATTCTCCAATGAAAAGCCCCAGAGGGCGATATAAATAGAAAAGAATGTAAGCTCTTTTTATATGCAATAACAGCAGCAAGAATAGTATTAGCCCAAAAATGGAAGCAAGAAGAATTACCGACGATTGAAGAATGGAGGATGAAGTTAATGGACTATGCAGAATTAGATAAATTAACAGGAAGAATTCGAAACTGGCGGGACCAGAAATTCACAGAAGACTGGAGTAAATTTACGGACTATTTGAAAAGTATTTGTGAAGACCAGACGACTTTTGTAGGTTTGCAAGAAGTTCTGTGAGGAATATTATTGGAAGTATTGCAAAAATAGATAAGGGAAAGGATAATTTGTTAAGAGACTTAAAGGCAATATAAAGTTAAGAAATGTATAAGAAGCGGATAAAATGGTAGATTATATCAGAGGTGCTGATGGAAGTCTAAAAAGATTGTATAAGTCATAAGTTTTGTGGTACATTTTATAATTTATATGTTAAAATCAATAAAAAATATTATAAAAAAAAGAAAGACCCCAGAGGGCAGACCTGTCTGCAATTTGGCTGGCCGCTGGCCTTTCTGTAGAACTTCCTGCTAAGAAACAAGACCTGCAGAGCAGATGTGTAGAAAACGCAATTGCCGGACCGTTTTGCAGATTGCATTTTTTTCTTTGCAAAGCACATAAGGGCAGTGGCGTAGCGTGGGTTATCAGCACCCGGGGCAAGGCAAGTAATTTGCGCCCCCTAACCCATGGATTTGCGCCCCCTAACCCGTGGATTTCCCTAACCCCTAGATGTTGCGCCCGGTGCGGCCGGCCCCCCCTGCACCCCCCACGCTACGCCACTGCATAAGGGCATGTGAGCAAAGCAGCAGGCCGGGCTGACAGCTTTATAAACCTCTCGCTGGAACAGATGATGTTAACCAGCGCTACCACAACAACCCCTGGCAACAAGTGTGGGCATTTGTTTATTTCTGCCCCGGGGCGGAAAAGTGAATGACGTTAATATATCCTACAGCCAAGTCATTCCTTTGCAATGTCTCCCGCCCAGCCAGCGACTAAGCTGCTCTCTCAAATGTAGTTCTGCAACCCCGTTTTGATTGCAGAGAAATCCCCTGGATTTGGAAAGGCTTCTCTGTCTTAAATATAGAATGAACCGGGGGGAGTAAAGTCCCCTCGACTGGGCTGGGGAAACCTGGGCCCAGATTCCAAAATATTGCAAATAGGAAACAGAGTTCTGTAAAACTATTTCAAGCAATCCACATGGACCTGTAGCCTTTCAGATGTTGCTGGAATTCGACTCTCATCCTCCCTCCCCACTGACCAGGCTGGCTGGAGGCGATGGGAGTTGGAGTCCAACAACATCTAGGGGTGGGGATATAAGAACATAAGGAGAGTCTGCAGGATCAGGCCAATGGCCCCATCTTAGTCCAGCATCCTTTCCTCACAGCGGCCAGCCAGATGTCTGTGGGAAGCCCGCAATCAGGATTCGAACACGAGACCCTTCTCGCCTCCTGTGGTTTCCAGCAACTGGTATTCAGAAGCACTACTTTATTTTTTTAAAAATATATTTATTTGATTTTGCAAAAAAAAACAAAAGAAGTTCAAAACAACAAAACCAGTCACAAGCATACCTCAACATACAAAAAACAAATTAAAAATAAAAACTCCAATTTTTAAATTCATGTTTACTAAGCTTTCTTTCTTGACTTCCTCACGCCTCCCTTTTTTGTGTTCCTCTTTGTCCAATCAGATACAGCAAATCCTTACCCTCCTTCAAAACTCATTTCTAATTATTATAATCACTTCTATTATGTCTCTGATCTTTCCTCCTTATGTTTTAACACCTTTAACATATTGTTTACTTTTGACATATTATAACTTTAATCTTTCACGCTTTTTCTATTACGTTTTTGCATACTTTTTAAACACTGTATCACCAATGCCATATTATTTTCATATCCAACATCATTTTAGCATTCATAAACCTTGCAGTATTTCTGCAGATAAGTCTTAAACTTCTTCCAGTCCTCTTCTTCTCCCAGGTCTCGGATTCTGCCAGTCATTTCTGCCAATTCCATATAGTCTATTACTTGCATCTGCCATTCTTCCAAGGCGGGCAAAAGCACTACTTTAAAGCCCTATGCGGCCTAGGACCCACGTACCTACGGGACCGCCTCTCCTGGTATGCCCCGTGGAGGACCTTAAGGTCCACAAATGACAACATTTTGGAGGTCCCAAGTCACAAGGTGGTTAGGTTGGTCTCAACTAGGACCAGGGCCTTTTCAGTACTGGCCCCGACTTGGTGGAACGCTCTGTCTAGGGCCCTGCGGGACTTGACATCTTTCTGCAGGGCCTGCAAGACAGAGCTGTTCTGTTTGGACACAGTCTGACCCTTATGTTTTCCCTCCCCTTATGGTTTTGATCTATGGGCTACTTTTAAAATGAGGCTGCATTTTAAATTGCATTTTAACCTGTATCTTAAATTGGTCCCCCCCACCCCACCCGTTGTGTTTTTACTGTAATTTTACTGGTGTTAGCCGCCCTGAGCCTGGCTCTGGCCAGGGAGGGCGAGGTATAAATAAAATTACTACTACTACTACTACTACTACTACTACTACTACTGTGGAGGCAGGGCAAAGTCATTGTGGCAAATAACCATTGGTAGCTCTTTCCTCCATGACTTTATCTAATCCTGTTTTAAAGCTGTCCAGGTTGGTCCTGTGGAAGGGGATTCCATAGTTTTGGTTCCTCGTCTTTGATGAATATGCTATGAACAACTTTAGTTACATTAACTGTACCCCAAAGCCACTTCCACCCTGCAGAGGAGGTGGGATTGCGGGTGTCACGGCCCCACCACGCGCACGGCGGCTGGAGCCCAGCCCCCACATGATTGGGGGAATCCCCGGGCACATCACCCCCTGGCCAGCCAATTGCCTGGCTTTGGGGGCGTGGCCTGCCCTATTTAACGCGGCCGGGGAACTCCCTCTTTTCCCTCCTACCAGCTGTTCCTCTTTCCCACTCTCCTGCCCTTTAAGGTTTTCGTTCCTTGACCTTGCTATGGACCTCGGTTGGTCACCGTTGAGGGGCCTGGTAGGATTTTTCCCACTTGGCAAATTGACACCAGCCACTTTGTTTTCGCCTACCTCATAGCAAATCATCACAACCTTCTTGGTATTGGTGGTTAGACATTGGTATTGTTTTGTAGATGGAAGAGGGGAGGTAGCGCCATCACCTGCCCCACATATTGAAGGGTAGTCTGATAAAGGATTCCGGGGGGCGTGGCACTGTCCGAAGCCTATGGAGGTGAGGGCCTAAGGCACGCCCCCTATCGGTGACCCCAGGGGAGTTCCTAGTTGCATCAGCAGGACGCCCCCTACTGGTGGTTAACCCTTCCTGGACTTCAAGCAGATGGGCTGAAGTCAGATATAGTCAGTTAGGACCAATGTCTAAGCCAACACGGCTCATCACCTGCAACCAACAAAGTTGTGGCCTTATTTAGCCCATTAACCTTAATAATTGTGTCGGGGGGGGGGGGGGACTCGCCACGCAAATGGTATGAAACCATTCAGGTAATGTTTGCTCTTCCCGCAAAATGCAACGAGTGCTTCACTGCCACCATTATTCCTTCTGTTTCCAGTGTCCAAGCATGAGTGCTGTTGGTCATGTAAACAAAATTGCTGTTCTCTCTCATACACACACACACCGGGGAGTATTTGTATGCTGGGGAACACCGCAAAATTTTCACAACTACAAAAAAATGGGAGACAGATGCCACATAACCCTCACTCTCCGAGGTTGTAAGAAATTGATCATTTAGTGGGGCAGCTTATTCACTATGGAACTCCCTGCCTATTGACAACAGCATACATCAAGAGACATCTTATTTCTCTCTCAGGGCTCCCATTTCCAGAGTGGTTTAACAATAAATCCTTCTTCTCTGGGAACTCTGGGAATCAAAGCTCTGTAAGGGGACCAGGGGCTTCTTAGCACCCTTAACAAACTACAGCTCCCAGAATCCTTTGGGGGAAGCCATGGCTGTTTAAAACGACATGATAACGCTTTAAATGCATGAATGTGGCCCAGGGCTGGTTTAATGATAATGAGTCGTTAAGAAAAGGAAGCAGGAGGAGCCTTGATGTTGCCCATTGACAGTGAGACTCTGGACGACAAATTCAGAGGCACATCCTTCACCCACCCTGGTGAAGTGCATTCTGTTTCTACTGAAGTTATAGAATATTTTATTCAGTTCGTATCCCGCCCTTCCTCCCAAGGGCATCGAGGGCATCAATTGCAATATCATTGGCAACATTCTAAAAAGAAGGTTAAATGCGACCATATTTTCTCAGTCCATGATTTCAGGCTTGTCAGGGCCAGCATCTTCCAGTCATCAAATGCCTGGAGTAAACAGGGATGTTTTTGAATTGACTCCTGAAAGTCAATAATGAAGGAGGGAGACGCACCTCATGAGGGAGGGCATTCCACGAATGGGGAGCCACCACTGAAAAGGCCCTGTCATGGATCCGATGCCAAATGGCAAAGTAGAACAATGGGTCTACTTGGATATCATACCCTGGATGTTAGCCAGATGTTACCCACAGCCATTGACGTCAAATGTGCATTGATAAATATAAATTTGGATGTGTAAAATGTTTGCAGACATATGCCTTCTTCCTGCGATCAGTTCCCTCTTTTTTGGTGATGTGTCAGTGGCTGCCTTAAGCAGCCGGGAGGGAGGAGGATAAGGATTGCTTAACCCTAGCCCAGCCTGCTACTGTTCTACTTCAAGCCCTATTTTCAGCTGTTCCCCCAAATGGAGTCGTCCCCCACCCCCTCATGAAAGACGCTTAGGTAAAACACATTGAAAACTGCCCCTGTGGCCAGTGGCAGAATTGCAGAGGGAAAGCAGTGGGCATGGAAAGGGTTAAGCCTGTGGTGGGCAACCGGCAGGTGGGCCCTCCAGATGCTACTGGACTCTAACTCCCATCATCCCCTGCCTGTTGCCCTTGATGGCTGGGGCTGATGGGACTTGGTGTCCAATAGCCTCCAGAGAACCTGCATCTCACCTCCAGATCACCTATTCCCCCCCCCCCCCGTAAAAGTTGCTATTTCCTTTTGTTCTGTGTCTTTGCCTCTCACCTGCCTTTCAGCCCAGGATCTCCTAGTGAATTCCTCAGGCTTGTTTAGTTAGGTGTTCCTGCGGTGTAAAGGACAACACACCCCTCGCTTTGCACAAGATCCCAAACAAAACACAGAGAATCTATGGAAGCTGAGAAAACAACCAGAGGATACCAGAAATAGCACCTCGAAATTGTCCGAAGGGGCGAGGTGCAACCCCAAGACAGACGAAAGGATATTTGAGCATTCTGACCTTGGCTTCTGAGAGAGTTGGGAACGGTAGGAACGGCCTTCCTAGATCAGACCAAAGGTCTATTTACAGTACAGTCCTATGTCTACCTAGGAGGAAATCTCATCAGGATGAGTGGGCTTTACTCTTGAGTAAGTGTGCATAGGATCGCAGCTGAAGCCTAGTATTCTGACGAGCCAGATCGATTGAAATTCCAAAATGGCCACCATCAGGGTGGGTTGCAGGGCAAAATGAATCATAGTATAATACATCATATCTCAGTTATCCTTTAGCACAGAATAAAACTGAGAGGCAAGGAAACTATATTAAGCAGAGAGGGCTACAGGAAGCATCCAAGCCGGGTGATGAACGTCCTCTGTTGTTTGTCCTCAGTACCAAGGTATACTGCAGTTGAAAAGGGAGGTTTTATTTAGCTACCTGGGGTGGCATCATTCATGTTTAAGCAGGGCTGTCAAATCCAGCCTTCAAGGATGGGGTCCTCCTGCACCTTAAGTGTGCATATTGGTTTATTTATTTGCCAGGTGTGACTATCACCCCTCCAAAGTTAGTGTTTTCTTTAGCTGAGATTCCTGCATGGCAGGGGGTTGGACTAGATGATCCTCAGAGGTCCCTTCCAATTCTACAATTCTATGGTTCTGTGAAAGAACCTTATGGACTGCCTTGCCAGAGTGGTGCATGCTCTGGTTATCTCCCACTTGGACTACTGCAATGCGCTCTACGTGCGGCTCCCTTTGAAGGTGACACGGAAACTACAACTAATCCAGAATGCGGCAGCTAGACTGGTGGCTGGGAGCAGCTGCCGGGACCACAAAAAAAACGGTCTTGAAAGACCTACATTGGCTCCTAGTACGTTTCCGAGCACAATTCAAAGTGTTGGTGTTGACCTTTAAAGCCCTAAACGGCCTTGATCCAGTATATCTGAACGATCCACCCCCATTGTTCTGCCCGGACACTGAGGTCCAGCTCCGAGGGCCTTCTGGTGGTTCCCTCACTTCGAGAAGCCAAGTTACAGGGAACCAGGCAGAGGGCCTTCTCGGTAGTGGCGCCCGCCCTGTGGAACGCCCTCCCGCCAGATGTCAAAGAGAACAACAACTACCAGACTTTTAGAAGACATCTGAAGGCAGCCCTGTATAGGTAAGCTTTTAATGTTTGATGCATTACTGTATTTTAATATTTTGTTGGAAGCTGCCCAGAGTGGCTGGGGAAACCCAGCCAGATGGGCGTGGATATAAATAATAAATTATTATTATTATTATTCCATCAGCATGAAGGGTCTTTTGTACCCCTAGTAACAGCAAGTGAGACACTACAGTGGTACCTCGGGTTACATACGCTTCAGGTTACAGACTCTGCTAACCCAGAAATAGTACCTCGGGTTAAGAACTTTGCTTCAGGATGAGAACAGAAATCATGCTCCGGCGGCGCGGCAGCAATGGGAGACCCCATTAGCTAAAGTGGTGCTTCAGGTTAAGAACAGTTTCAGGTTAAGTATGGACCTCCGGAACGAATTAAGTACTTAACTTAATGATACAAAGCAAACTATGGCAATGATACACAGCAAACTATGGCAACACAAACTATGGCAAGTTCTTAAAGAAATGGGAGTGCCTGATCACCTCAACAGTCTCCTGAGAAATCTCTATGTGGGACAAGAAGCTATAGTTAGACCTGGATATGGAACAACTGATTGGTTCAAAATTGGGAAAGGACCGAAGGTACATTCTTTCACCTTTGGTGGACATGCCCAAGGATTAAGACTTTCTGGGAGATGGACATGCAGGAAGAAAACCAGCGAACCTTTACCCACTGGGCTAAGAGAAAAGCTTTGCTTGCTAAATTATGTCAGATTTCTCTTCAAGTCACAAGAGCTGAGCTCCACACACCCTTTCTCAGTTATTCTGCTCCCTGCCTGTTAACAGTCTCCCTCGTATAATCTGGCCACAAACCCACAGCAATAATAAAACTATTATTATTATTATTATTATTATTATTATTATTATTATTATTAAAGATCTTACATTGTCAATGAGGTTGTAATCCAAAATCTCAGCTTCTTCTAGGTCCCTGGCTAGGAGTTCAGGATCTTGCTGTGCAGAAACGGCCAAGAGACGACAGCAAAGCCATACCAGCCAGATCATGGTGGAAAACACAAGCCAAAATTAGAGGAACTGGGTGGGAAAAGATGGGAAAGTTGTGGAGGGGGGTAGGTATTTGCTGCGGCTTCAGCCTGCAGCTGACTGAGATGGGGAAAGCATCTGACAGCAGTCTGCTTGGCTGCTCGCCTCGCCCTACTCTCCTCCCCTGGACCCAGCCCCTCTGCCAGAGTTCATCGCCAAGCCCGGGGTTTCCTCGCTCAAGTTTAATTTACCAGAAAGGGAAACACAAGCTGATCTTGCTGGATTTCCTGATAAAGTATAGTTGCTCAGGAGTGCCGCTTGCTTCGGCCAAGATTCTGGGTTTCATTTCTTCCAGATTCAGCTCAGTCCCAGATAGGGAAGAGGGAGGGGGGGGCGGATTCGATTCAGTTTGCATTTAAAGGTGAACCCATCTGTTCTGCACTTTCCCAAAGAGCACACGAGCTGAAAACCAGGCTGCCCACCAAAATCCACCCTTCTCCAAATTTTGCAATGCAAAGGAATGTGTGCAGGAATGCATATACGGTGCATACATACAAATGACTATATTGTTTACAATGGCACATGAATGTGCATTGTCTTGTGGGCAACATCTTGCAAAGCTGTGCAAAGCAGAATTCAAACAGATGTTTGTGTGGCATTGTGTGAATTTTCATGGTGGCTTTTAAAAAACCAGTGGGGAAGTGTGGAAAGCTGAATTTGGGGGGGGGGGCGATGAGAAACTGGTATTGACAGATTTTCTCATCCCTCGGCCCAAATGTGCTCATGTCCTGCTCTCGGGCTTCCCTCAAACATCTGGTTGGGCCCTGTAAGACCAAGATGCTGGCCTGATCCACCAAGGCTCTTCTTATGTGCTCCCAGCATCAGGCTGAAAGCTCTGGGTGATGTAAAATAAGGCTAAGCTGGTGCCTTGGTACATGTGAAGAGTGCTGTTATTGCTTACTTCGCCCTGGGATTACAGGCCACAGCTTCCAGCAGAACTGAGCCCCACCACCTATCTTCATGCAAATAACTAGACAACCTGCTGCAGGAATTAATTGTGGGAAACCCAGTGGGTCCAAGACTCTCTCTTCTTCCACATCCACCAAACATGGCAGAAGAAAAGGAAGCTTTCTGTATTGTTGGCTCAGAGGAGGACTGGTGTATCAGGACAACTGTTATGTACTGAAGTTCTCACCCTGGGCCAGCAGGGGGATACTGTAGATAGTTTTCACACAGGTCCACATATGCAAATAAGGAATTGAAAGTTTAGTGATTGGATAGTTACAGAAAGTTGTTACTGTTGCGTTGTAGTGGAGCTCTATATAAGCAGGCTGGCCAAACCCTTCAGTTCAGTTCTGTTCTGGGTCTGTGAATAAACAAGAGCTGTTTGAAGAATCGCTGTGTCGTCTGATATGTTCACCCACAACTTAACAACAACCAATTCTCACGTTCCCCTAGAAACATAGGAAGCTGGCTTAAATGACTCAGGACCCTCAAGAACCTCTTCCCCACCCTATAAACCGACCCAGGCTCTGCATTCATCATCTGAGGCCCTTCTTCACGTGCCTCCTTCACATGAGGTCTGGAGGGTACCCACACGAGAAAGGGCCTTTTCTGCAGTGGCCCCCTGTTTGTAGAATGCTCTTCTTTTTCAACCAAGCCTTTGGCTGATTAATATTCTTACAGCCTTTTAAATGTGTTTGTGGGAGGAGAGTTCTTGTTTTGTTGTTTGTTTTATCTGTGCTTTATCTCGTGTTTTTATCTTGTGAACTGCCCTGACATCTTTTGACAAAAGGGTGGCATATAAATCTAAATAATAATAACAATAATAATAATAATAATAATAATAATAATAATAATAATAATAATAATGTATACCAAGTCAGACCGTTGGTCCATCCAGTTCAGTAACGTCTTCACTGACTGGCAGAAGCTGTCCAGGATTCTAGATCAGGGTCTGTCCTAGTTCTGCCTAGAGTTGCCAGGATTTGAACCCCAGACCTTCTGCATGCAAAACAGGTGGTCTGCCACTCAGAGCTACACCCTTTCCTCTTCTCCCTCTCATCTCCCTCTGAAATATACTCAGAGTCGAGTGTGGATTTCATGCTCTTTATGCAGCTCATAGTAGTGAGGAATGGAAGTTCCCCTGAAATGTCTGCTTTATATACATTATTTACACAATGGGCCCCACGTGACTGGCTAATTCCGGGATCCTCCTGTAGGCCAATCAGGTTGCGGATTCACTTCCACCTGGAGTTGGATTGGGTGGCTCCTGCGGACCAATCAGGCTGCTGCATTCTGGATCCTATTGTTCTAGGACCAATCAGACTGCTGCATTCTGAATCCTATTGTTCTAGGACCAATCCAATTGCTGCATTCTGAATCCTATTATTTTAGGACCAATCAGACTGCTGTATTTTGGATCCTATTCAACTCAGTACATAACACCCTCTCTCCTTTTGATAGTCAAGAACAGCTTTTGAGTGGCTGTTTTGTTTGGCACTGCACGCTTCACAAACGAGAACATGCGGATGCGAGCTTGTTTCTGCTCTTTGGTTGCTCCCGAGGACCAAAACTGTGCCCAAGCAAACAGGTGTGTTACATGAATGAGTACATGCTCGGCTGTGTGGCGTGTCTGCAGGGCTCGGCGCAAGAGGTGCGCCCTGCAAAGTAGCCTGCACGCTCCAGAATGAAACATCCGAACACGTTTCCACTCCAAAGTGACAGTGAGATGCTTGTGCCATCACCTGCCTTTCCACATTAGTTGTCGGCAACTGGTCAGTCCTGGGCCAAGGCCAGCCCGAAAAAGGTTGCCAGCTCTCTCGGAGGTCAAATAAGAACACACACCCACACACTCTGTCCTGACTTGCCGGCTAATCATGCAACCAGCTGTTATTTCTGCCTCGGAGCCAGCTCCATACCAGCAGGGGAAACAACTGCAGGAACCAAATCGGAATTCCTCTTGTGAATTTATTCCCAGGCTTGCATGAAGCTTGCTATCAGCACCATTGCCAACTGACCAGATAACCCCCAACCTGGAGTGTTCTTGTGTCCTTAACAGCGGTCAGAGGTGGCAAAAAATCAGTATGAGGAGCATGAAATGCGATTGCTAATGATTTTGCAATTGGTGGCATGTTTTGTTGCTAAAGTTTCTTGCTCCTGTTTTTTTGGGGGGCGTTGTTTGATTGGTTATTGTATAGCTTGTATTGTAGTGTAATTTCCCCCCATAACTTTTTTTAAAAAATGACTGCAGTATTCACCAATTCAAAATAAATTTCGGGCAGGAGACAAAACTGTTCTATGAGCTGTGCTTGAAAGTACTCGCAACGTTTGCAACGGCACAGAGAGAGGAGAGTAGCTGGAGGTCTCCTCGGGAGTAGGGAGGAATTTGATTCCTTTTGCATTCAAGGTGAACTTACCTAATTCACACTTTCTGACCACAGGAGGAATGACCACTGGAAGGAACGCCGTGGTGCATCTGCAGCAGCACAGCTGGACGCCTTCGCCTGCCCCAGCTGCAACAAAACATGTCTCTCCCATATCGGTCTCTATAGGCACAGCAGGTGCTGCAACCATCCAAAAGTTTGACAATGGCACACTCCTCCATTGTCTCCCAAGACAGATGGATGCCAAGAAGGAATGAAAATCAAAATTAAGCCATCCTTTGAATACCACACATTTTCAAATTTTGCAACACAGTTCTCCAGTCAAGTAATATGTAAAGAACAAAACAAAAATTATATCCTTGGATGTGCATAGGTCTGTATAAGGTAAAGGTAAAGGGGCCCCTGACCATTAGGTCCAGTCGTGACTGACTCTGGGGTTGCGGCGCTCATCTCGCTTTATTGGCCAAGGGAGCCGGCGTACAGCTTCCAGGTCATGTGGCCAGCATGACTAAGCCGCTTCTGGCGAACCAGAGCAGCGCACGGAAACGCTGTTTACCTTCCCACCGGAGCGGTACCTATTTATCTACTTGCACTTTGACATGCTTTCGAACTGCTAGGTAGGCAGGAGCAGGGACCGAGCAACGGGAGCTCACCCCGTTGCGGGGATTCGAACCGCCGACCTAATGATCGGCAAGTCCTAGGCTCTGTGGTTTAACCCACAGCGCCACCCACGTCCCTAAAGGTATGTATAAAATGCATCTATTAGTGAACAGACCAGAAAGAATGCATTATATTAGGTGAAATCGCTTTGCAAAAATGTCTATGTAAGGCAAGATTGCATACACAAATGTGTTTTTAGGACCCATCTTACTTTTATGGTTGTAAGTCACAAGTTGTTTTAAATGGTTTTTAATATGGTTTTTATTTAATGTGTGACCTGCCCTGGGAGCTTTCAGGGAAGGACAGGTAATAATAATAATTTTTTTAAGCCAGTGCATTGCCATGAGGACATATATTATTTACAAAACCAAACAAACTCACAGACAGATGTGGAAATGTGAAGAACCAGACTTGCGATCAGAAAAATGAGAAATGCAGAGAAACAAAAATTGACAGATTTATTTATTTCTTACTCATGAATCTGGAGTCAAGATCATAGAGGGGAGGTTTCTTGGGTTCACATGTGTGGGGGGCTTCTAGAGTTGGAGTGTGCTGTTTGTTTATGCAAGTTCTGGGAATGCCTTATATGGGGATCAAAGCGAACAAAATCCAGAGCTAGATTGCTTTATTTGCAAATACAAGTACAAAAAAGCAGAGACATCACCTTGCTGACAAAGGTCCATTTAGTTAAAGCTATGGTTTTCCCAGTAGTGATGTATGGAAGTGAGAGCTGGACCATAAAGAAGGCTGATCGCTGAAGAATGGATGCTTTTGAATTCTGGTGCTGGAGGAGACTCTTGAGAGTCCCATGGACTGCAAGAAGATCAAACGTATCCATCTTTAAGGAAATCAGCCCTGAGTGCTCACTGGAAGGACAGATCCTGAAGCTGAGGCTCCAATACTTTGGCCACCTCATGAGAAGAGAAGACTCCCTGGAAAAGACGCTGATGCTGGGAAAGATTGAGGGCACAAGGAGAAGGGGACGACAGAGGACAAGATGGTTGGATAGTGTTCTCGAAGCTACCAGCATGAGTTTGACCAAACTGCGGGAGGCAGTGGAAGACAGGAGTGCCTGGCGTGCTCTGCTCCATGGGGTCACGAAGAGTCAGACATGACTAAATGACTAAACAACTAAACAACACAAGTACAGTGGTACCTCGGGTTAAGTACTTAATTTGTTCCGGAGGTCCGTTCTTAACCTGAAACTGTTCTTAACCTGAAGACCACTTTAGCTAATGGGGCCTCCTGCTGCCGCCACTGCACGATTTCTGTTCTCATCCTGAAGCAAAGTTCTTAACCCGAGGTACTATTTCTGGGTTAGCGGTGTCTGTAACCTGAAGCGACTGTAACCTGAAGTGTATGTAACCTGAGGTACCACGGTACAAAATGTGAAAGCCATAGCTAAATTGTTTCCCCCACCTTTGAAATATAACTGAGCAGGTCCTGCCACCTAGTGGTACCCTGGGTAAGTACCGCCATCACACGCAAATAAGTTGGTCTGACAGTATTTGTTTCCCATGGGACTTTTCTGCCCTGTAAGGTAGAGGATAGGGACCTTGTGGCCCTCCAGAAACCACAACTCCCATCATGCCCGGCTATTGTTGATGCTGGCAGCAGTTGATGGGAGTTGGAGTCCACTAATCATAGAATCATAGAATCATAGAATAGAATCATAGAATCATAGAGTTGGAAGAGACCACAAGGGCCATCGAGTCCAACCCCCTGCCAAGCAGGAAACACCATCAGAGCACTCCTGACATATGGTTGTCAAGCCTCTGCTTAAAGACCTCCAAAGAAGGAGACTCCACCACACCCCTTGGCAGCAAATTCCACTGTCGAACAGCTCTTACTGTCAGGAAGTTCTTCCTAATGTTTAGGTGGAATCTTCTTTCTTGTAGCTTGGAACCATTGCTCCGTGTCCGCTTCTCTGGAGTAGCAGAAAACAACCTTTCTCCCTCCTCTATGTGACATCCTTTTGTATATTTGAACATGGCTATCATATCACCCCTTAACCTCCTCTTCTCCAGGCTAAACATGCCCAGCTCCCTTAGCCGTTCCTCATAAGGCATCGTTTAGTTCCTTCCAACTAATCTCTGGCGAACCACAGGATTCCCCCATCCCTGGTATATGGGCTCACACGGATTTGCCTTTGATAATCCAGTTTTCTTCCACTTTTTAGGTGATTAAAAAAAAAAATTCACCATGAAGAAAGTTCTGAAAACCAAGCGTTGTGAGGGAACAGCTGATGAAGTTGGGTATGTTTAGCCTGGAGAAGAGAAGACCAAGAGGTGATATGAATGCCATTGTCAAATATTTGAAGGGCCTTCACATGGAAGATTCTTGGGAGAAAAGCAATGACAAACCTGGACAGCATCTTAAAAAGCAGAGACATCACCTTGCCGGCAAAGGTCCGTATAGTTAAAGCTATGGTTTTCCCAGTAGTGATGTATGGAAGTGAGAGCTGGACCATAAAGAAGGCTGATCGCTGAAGAATGGATGCTTTTGAATTCTGGTGCTGGAGGAGACTCTTGAGAGTCCCATGGACTGCAAAAACATCAAACCTATCCATTCTGAAGGAAATCAGCCCTGAGTGCACACTGTAAGGACAGATCCTGAAGCTGAGGCTCCAATGCTTTGGCCACCTCATGAGAAGAGAAGACTCCCTGGAAAAGACCCCGATGTTGGGAAAGATGGAGGGCACAAGGAGAAGTGGACGAGAGAGGACGAGATGGTTAGACAGTGTTCTTGAAGCTACCAGCATGAGTTTGACCAAACTGTGGGAGGCAGTGGAAGACAGGAGTGCCTGGCGTGCTCTGGTCCAGGGGGTCACGAAGAGTCGGACACGACTAAACGACTAAACAACAACAACAACAACACACATGGAAGATGGAGCAAGCTTGTTTTCTCCTACTCTGGAGGGTAGGACGCAAACCAATGGCTTCAAGTTACAAGAAAGGAGATTCCGACCAGAGAACAGGAGGAATGTTCTGAGGGTAAGAGCTGTTTGACAGTGGGATGGACTCCCTCAGGAGGTGAACTCTCCTTCCTTGGAGATTTTTAAGCAGAGGTTGGATGTTTTAGCTGAGATTCTTGCATTGCAGGGGGTTGGACTAGATGACCGTTGGGGTCCCTTCCAACTCTACGATTCCCTGCCTTTGGCCCCACCAGCCCCTGGTGCACCTGCAATTTCTGGTTCCTTCAAATAGCTGGAGGAAGAGGGCTTTTTACACTTAGGGGCTGTCTGAATTGGAATTCCCACTCCCCCACTGAGCATGCTCAGTGGCCACTGAATGTTGACCATCTACTACAGGGGAGGAAAAAAGAATGGCATGGCCGGGTTCCTGCACAGGGGAGCACCCTGTGCTGCAACATTCTGTTGCAGGTCCAACTGATGTCTATTAACTAGACCAGGGGTCAGCAAACCTTTTCAGCAGGGGGATGGTCCACCGTCCCTCAGACCTTGTGGGGGGGGGCCGGACTATATTTTTGGGGGGGGAATGAATGAATTCCTATACCCCACAAATAACCCAGAGATGCATTTTAAATAAAAGCACACATTCTACTCATGTAAAAACACCAGGCAGGCCCCACAAATAACCCAGAGATGCATTTGAAATAAAAGGACACATTCTTCTCATGTAAAAACATGCTGATTCCCGGACCGTCCGCGGGCCGGATTGAGAAGGTGATGGGGCAGGATCTGGCCCCTGGGCCTTAGTTTGCCTGCCCATGGACTAGAAGATACTTCCATGGATGTTACCAGCTAGGCCACCCTGTTCTTTGGTGTTCTCCTTTGCAGCATGTTTCCCCCCCCCCCTTCTTGTTCTTCCCTCTCCACCCCACCCCACCCTGGACCGTGGCCAGGCTGCTCTCCCATAATAGCACGTGATTCAGTCCAGAGGCAGAGGGCAAAAGCTACAAAGAGAAGCGGAGCGGAGCCTATCCAAAGCGGAGCCATTATCAGAGGATGCCGGTCTGAGAAGCCGCTATTTGCACAACTCCTAACCTGTGCCCCCACTTGCGTTACTGGGCAAATATTTGCCCGAGTCCAACCAAAGTTAGCATTTCTAAAGAGCCTTCAAAATACTAGAGAGCCTTGGGCGGCTGTTTTTAACTCCTCCTTGAACTTGGTTCGGCAGAGCAGAAACACCGGCCACCCAGCCTTTATGCTTGCCGTTCTCAGGAAGGCGACAAAATGAAGCCTCTCGCTTATTTCTTAGTTTTCCTGTTTGCTTTGGAAATACGGGGCTTTGATTTAATCATCGAAGAAAACCCAGAGGTAAGCGTCCGTTTCCATCCTGGGCTGCAACATTCTAAATCTACGGAGGAAAACAAGGAACAGGTTGCCTTCATTTCTCCCTCTGCTCTTTCTTACAAACTTTACAGCACAAGCCTCTTACAGGTCTACGCAGAAGTAAGCCATGTTGAGTTCACTGGGGCTCATTACCCGGCTAATAGGAACAGGACCCTTCTGACTTAATCAGCACAGTTGCTTTACGTAAGATGGAACCAATTTAACCAGCTGGCAGTGTGATTCTATACATATACCTGAGTTTGCTTTTTACCTCCTCCTCTCTCATTCCCTTTTCCTCTTGTCTCTTTGGTCAAGTCTCTTAAATTATGAACATGAGGGCAAGGATTGCCTTCTCTGTGATAAGTTGTCCTGGGGGTCTCTTTTCCAGCAGAAGAGCAGGATGAAAAAGGCTTCTGCTAGTAATATTAACACTGAGTGGGTTGTTATTATTATTATTATCTGACCCATTCTCAAAGGACCTCAAAACGGAATACAGGGTCCTCCTCTCAACAGCCCTGTGAGATAGTCTAGGCCAAAAAGTTATGATTAGCCAGAGATCACCATACAGAACAACAGTTCTCAGTGTGCTTGAAAAATCAATCCATCTTCCCAGGGAGCTCTGGGAATTACAGGTCTGTGAAGGAAATTGTTGTTGTTGTTTAGTCATGTCCGTCTCTTCGTGACCCCCTGAACCAGAGCTCACCAGGCACTCCTGTCTTCCACTGCCTCCCACAGTTTGGTCAAACTCATGCTGGTAGCTTCAAGAACACTGTCCAACCATCTCGTCCTCTGTTGTCTCCTTCTCCTTGTGCCCTCCATCTTTCCCAACATCAGGGTCTTTTCCAGGGAGTCTTCTCTTCTCATGAGGTGGCCAAAGTATTGGAGCCTCAGCTTCACAATCTGTCCTTCCAGTGAGCACTCAGGGCTGATTTCCTTCAGAATGGATAGGTTTGATCTTCTTGCAGTCCATGGGACTCTCAAGAGTCTCCTCCAGCACCAGAATTCAAAAGCATCCATTCTTCAGCGATCAGCCTTCTTTATGGTGCAGCTCTCACTTCTATACATCACTACCGGGAAAACCATAGCTTTAACTATATGGGCCTTTGTTGGCAAGGTGATGTCTCTGCATAGGAGTCTCCCAACAGTTCTCAGCACTCTGAATGAACTACAACTCCCAGGATTCCTTGCAGGAAGCCATGGCCGCTAAGGTGGTATAACAAGGCCTTAAATGGGGCCTCAATCAGATGGGGATTTGTGCTTCTGCATCTGCGTGTTCTTGGCGAGGGTATATTCTCTCGTTAACAGCCGACTTGTAAAGTTTCGGCACCATCGCAAAATTTGGATACGTGCAAATTTCA
Source organism: Podarcis cretensis (assembly GCF_951804945.1). NCBI lineage: Eukaryota > Metazoa > Chordata > Lepidosauria > Squamata > Lacertidae > Podarcis > Podarcis cretensis. Next base: position 9,692,375 of record NC_137179.1, read on the forward strand.
GAGTTTTCGATGTGTTTCGGTTTGCGTATCATTTTGGAAAGTGCAGATTTGATAGATTTAAATGTGCGCCAAACCAAATGTCTCATCCATCCTGAATCCCAGGACAACACTCTCTGATTCTTGATAGTGTAGCTAGGCATAACGTTTCGCAGATCAGTATGCAACAGGAGTAACAAACGCACATCAGTTGTACATCCTGCACAAAGCGAATTGCTGTTGTCTAGTCATCTTGGGTTGCTTGCTGCCTCAGTTATGGTAACTTGACCGTCTTCATTCACTTTTGGGTGGAAAGTTCACTATTGGTGTGTCTTGAACTGAACACACACTTTGCTCCCCTGATCTTGGCATTGGTTTTTTTCCTAGGATCTGGTTGATGTAAAGATTGATGGGTTCTCTGCGAGATCCGCTCTACACCATGGAAGATACCAGGTACAAATTGCTCACTTATTTACTTATTTTACAAAGCACAGAAGGAAAAGAAGAGTAATGAGGAAGAGGAGAAAAACAGAATAGATACCTTGCAAAGCAAATAAATTTATCTTAGAAGACATCTGCAGGCAGCCCTGTTTAGGGAAGTTCTTAATATCTGACGTTTTACTGTGCTTTTAATTTTCTGTTGGGAGCCGATTCCCCAGAGTGGCTGGGGAAACTCAGCCAGCTGGGCAGGGTATAAATAATAAATTATTATAATATAATTATTACTTAAATCCTGTGAGGTGATCTGCTCTTGGAATGTTGCACAACTTCCAGTGGTTTGTTTTTTTAACAAATATTTTTTTACTTGGTTTTTAAACAAATGCAAATGCAAGAACCATTAAACACTTATCCAGCAGTACATCTATTGATGTTTGTTTTATCCATTGTCTCTAGACATACACATTCAGCATTCAAACATATTACTCAACATAACCCCTCCACTGAGAATATTGAACCTTTTGGTATAAGAAAGTCTTGAGATTTCGGTCATTAACATAGTTAAAGAAAGGGGTCCATGTTTCTTAAAAGGTGTCTCTATTCATTATGCCTTTAATTGCCTTCCTGTGTCTGGTGAAAACAAAAAATTCCTTCCAGTACCACCTTAAAGACCAACTAAGTTAGTTCTACGTATGAGCTTTCGTGTGCATGCACACTTCTTCAGATACTGGAAGGAATTTTTTGTTTTGACAATGGCAGACCAACACGGCTACCTATCTGTAACTGTGTCTGGTGAGACACTCAGTCAGACATTGCTATATCCCAGATATTATTTTCCCATATATTCAGGGGGATTTCAGTCTGGTTCTTCCATTGCTGAGCTAATTGTGCTGCGGTCAGTTAAAGGTAAAGGGACCCCTGACCTTTAGGTCCAGTTGTGGCCAACTCTGGGGTTGCAGCGCTCATCTCACTTTACTGGCCGAGGGAGCTGGTGTACAGCTTCCAGGTCATGCGGCCAGCATGACTAAGCCACTTCTGGCAAACCAGAGCAGTGCAAGGAAACGCCGTTTACCTTCCCGCCAGAGCGGTACCTATTTATCTACTTGCACTTTGACGTGCTTTCAAACTGCTAGGTTGGCAGGAGCAGGGACCGAGCAACGGGAGCTCACCCCGCCGCGGGGATTCGAACCGCTGACCTTCTGATCAGCAAGTCCTAGGCTCTGTGGTTTAACCCACAGCACCAACCGCATCCCCTCTGCGGTCAGTTAGAAGCCAGCTAGTTTGCTGTGGCACAGGCTGGAGCCTAAGTCTATGTCCAAAGGCAGTTGGGCTAAGGCAGGGTTTGGAGAAATGGGTTGGCCTGTAATTGCAGGTAGAATGGAGAATACTCTATCCCAAAAGTTTTCAGCGTAAGGGCTTTCCCACCAAACACAAATAAATGAATCAAGTTTGCCACCTCCAGTGCTGCAGGTTATCTGTTTCTCAATGCCCAATGCAAGTTGGATGGGCATAATAATAATAATAATAATAATAATAATAATAATAATAATAATAATTTATTATTTATATCCAGCCCATCTGGCTGGGATTCCCCAGCCACTTTGGGAAATCAGCAACCAACAGAAAATTAAAAGCACAATACTGTGAGAATAGGATGCTGGACCTTGTGTGTCTTCTGAAGTTCTTTAGGTTATTACATTTACACAAGCTTTGTGTGCCAGAGGGCTCTGAGTCAATTCCAGTTATAAAAGGATCAGCTAGACGATAGACCTTCCTCTGCCTGAGACTCTGAACGTCTGCCGATCAGTGTAGACAGTATAGACCAGGGTATTACTGGTCTAGGTGGGCCCTGGTATAAGACAGCTGTGTATGTTACCATTCATTTAACCACTTTTAACCCAATGTATTTATACAGGCCCGGATTTAGGTTTGATGAGGCTTTAAGCTGATGAAGGTAATGGGGCTGTCCTTTGTCAACAACAAATTGTCACTGTTTTTTGTGTCAAATATATGCTATATGGTAATTTATGGGCGTAATAGGTATCTAAAGCCATTTGCGCATAACAAAATATGTATTTTATCAAAGTAATTGTTGAACTGAAATACAATCAAGAAGAAGTATATTAATAGTGAAATACAATTAAGAAGAAGTATATTAATGGTGAAATAATTATTAAGCTCTAACTTAAAATGATTTTTTTATCCATAACAAACTTAATAATGCAAACACATTGGCATTTGGCAATAACAAAAGTTCCTTTAGAAACACAATTTACAAAGACTCATAATCTAGTCTCTAGAAACTTGCTATAACATGAAATAATAATTGCAAACAAGTGATTTTTTAGGAAGCAGGCTAGCAGGCGGGGCCCATTACTTACATCAGGCTTCCTCAACCTTGGCTCTCCAGATGTTTTGAGACTACAATTCCCATCATCCCTGACCACTGGTCCTGCTAGCTAGGGATCATGGGAGTTGTAGGCCTAAAACATCTGGAGGGCCGAGGCTGAGGAAGCCTGACCTACATCATAGGAGCCTACACAACACAAAACACGGTTGCTGTTAGGTAGGTTTTATTTTATTTGTTTTTTATCTTATATTTTGGAAATGTACATACAGTTTGTTTCCCTTTAAATTTTTTTTGGGGGGCCCCAAGAGAGTGGGGCCCTAAGCTATAGCTTGTTTAGCTTATACGTAAATCTGGCACTGTATTTATACAACACAGAAGTATGAAGTCTAAGTCTTGGTTCTCATTTCACTCAACTCTCCCCCTCCCCACCCCCAGAGAAGCACATCCGGTGATGACGACTCAGGAGAATTGGTGAGCCTGTATATTGATTTTTCCTCTTTCTCTTCTATAATTTCCTGCCCCCACCCTCGACCCAGTTAACCATTAGCAGGAGATCAATCCCACTGTTTGTTCAGAGTCCCACCACCCAACCCCTTTGGAACAGTTTGGAAACAGTTGCACAATATTGTCCCAGGAGGCTGGAATGCAGATTGACAAAGCGCCTCACCTCGGGGGGAGCACATCAAAAGCCACTTGTCTTCTTCTTTCCAAAACATAATTACAGGATATTACAGTCTTTTGTTATTAGCCTGCAATCAGTTTATTTTTATACCCCATTTTATTTTAATATGCAATCTGTTCTGAGATTTTATATTGTCACGTATGTTTATAAGACCACTGATTTTATTTATATCTTGCAAACCTGTAGGTTAACTTGTGGGTTGTTGTTTTTTACCATCTGATTTTACCCGTAATATTAATATACGTTCTATATTTTATGGAAACAGCTTAGAGGTTTAGATGATTATCCCTGTTGAATAAATAGGCACCTGGGGTGGCAGTAGCTCGATTTGGCTCTCGGCGCCTTCTCATGTGGCCAGCCCTCATTTTGGGACTCCTCTGACGACAGATCCATCTCTGTCTACTTTCACAAACCTTCTCATGATCACTCATTGCTGGGGCTGGTGGCAGCTGAAGTCCAGCAACATGCCAAGGGTTCCTTACCACCTTCTCAAGGTCCTCAGTTAATACAGGGGCACAGTCAGTTCAGTTGATTATCTCTAGGCTGGACTGATTCAGGAAAGGCTTCTCAAAACATTCCCCAGGGCTGGATTTAGGTTTGATGAGGCCCTAAGCTGCTGAAGGTAATGGGGCCCTTTATATGTCCAGCTGTCCTTTGTCAACAACAAATTGTCACTGTTTTTTTGTGTTGAATATATGCTATATGGACCTAATAGGTCTTGGAAATGTACATCCAGGTTTTTTCCTTTAATTTTTTTGGGGCCCCCCAAGAAAGTGGGGCCCTAAGCTATAACTTGTTTAGCTTATACGTAAATCCAGCACTGTCATTCCCCATAGCTTCCATTTGCCTTTTTTTCTATGATGCCTTTGCTTCTTGTTCACTTCTGTCTGGGTCATCCAACGTAGACCGAGAATCCTCCGACCAAGGGACCGTGTAGCATGTTTGTTCTGTACGCCACCAAGCGCCCTGATGGATTCAAGCAAGGGATCCAGTTGCTCAACCATGAGAGAATCAAAGCATCCCTTGGGGAAAGTTCTAGGGATATGCATACAGTGGTACCTCGGTTGAAGAACAGTCCTGTTTACGAACGATTCGGTTTACGAACACCGCAAAACCGGAGGTAGTGTTCTGGTTTGCGAACTTTACCTCAGTCTAAGAACGGAATCCAAATGGTGGAAGGGCACCGGTGGCGGGAGGCCTCATTAGGGAAAGTGCACCTTGGTTTAAGAACAGTTTTGGTTTAAGAACGGACTTCCAGAACGGATTAAGTTCGTAAACCGAGGTACCACTGTATTTGGAGTTGTACCTGTCCCTTCACTGACTCCTGTCCAAATCTGCTGATTCCTCCAGGTGGCGGGCGATGACAACATAATCCTCCACAGCTACAAGGTCCAGTCCACCATCACATCTCGACTGGCCAACACGATGGTGAGGACCAAAGTGGAAAACCGAGCCAGGCACCCGCAGAACCTGGTCTTCGATGTTCAGATCCCCAAAGGGGCTTTTATTCACAACTTTACCATGTAAGTAAGAGCTGGCCTGGTTCCACCAGTTGGTATATGTGCAGGTGACTGTCTACAGCAGGAGTGGGGAGACTTGAGGGTACAGTCGTACCTCGGAAGTCGAACAGAATCTGTTCTGGAAGTCCCTTCGACTTCCGAAACATTCGACTTCCAAAGCGTGGCTTCTGATTGGCTGCAGGAACTCCTGCAGCCAACTGGAAGCCACGGAAGCCCCATCGGACGTTCAGCCTCCAAAAGAATGTTCGAAAACTGGAACAATTACTTCAATAGGCGTCCTATTGGGAAGACCCAGTTTTCTGAGTGCATGTTCTGGAAGTTGGGCAATAGGGGCAGTACAGGATTCCTACTGGTGTACCGACCTCCCCGCTGCACCAAGGATTCCCTGCCCGAGCTGCTTCAGGTCGTGGCGGATATGCTCCTGGAGACACCTAGCTTGGTTGTCCTGGGGGATTTTAACATCCATGCCGACACGACCTTACAAGGGGCAGCTCGGGACTTCGTGGAAAGCATGGCCTCCATGGGGCTGTCCCTGAATAAGTCTGGCCCAACTCATAGCCACGGACATGCCTTAGACTTGGTGTTTACCTCTACGGATGTTGGTGATCTGACATTAACTAAAAGCGAAACAAAAGAAGTGCCATGGTCAGATCACTTCCTGGTGCAACTGGACTTCTCTGCAACCCTTCCCCTCCGCAGGGAGGTGGGACCGATTCGGATGGTCCGCCCCCGCCACTTAATGGATCCAATTGGCTTCCAGAGAGTGGTAGGGGATGCTTTATCCCAAGTTGATGGCCTTTCAGCTGATTCCCTGGTGGCACGCTGGAATGCGGAGTTAACCAGGGCTATTGACTGTCTGGCTCCGAAGCGCCCTCTCCGATTGCATGGAGCCCGGACAGCCCCGTGGTTCTCCCCGGAGCTGAGGGTGATGAAACAATCGTTGAGATGGCTAGAGCGCCGGTGGCAGAAAACTCATTCTGAATCAGACCGGACACGGGTTAGAGCTCAACGTCGAGCCTACCAAGTGGCAATGGCGACGGCGAAGAGGGCCTTCTTCGCCGCCTCCATTGCATCTGCAGAAAACAGCAGCAGGAGACTTTTTCAGGTGGTTCGCAGTTTATCGGAACCACCTGTACCACCGGGGCCTGGTAGGGACCCCAAGATCTCCTGCAATGCTTTTGCAAAGTTTTTTGCAGATAAAATCGCTCAGATTCAGAAGGAAGTAGACTCCACAGTGGGAGCAGGGCCAGGGCGGGAGAGTGCTAGAGTTCTGTCTGGTCCTGTTATATGGGATCAATCCCAATCTGTTACCTCCGAGGATGTGGACAGGCTGCTTGGACGAGTGAAACCGACCACCTGTCTTCTTGATCCTTGCCCATCCTGGCTGATAAAAGCGAGCCGGGAAGGGCTGGGCGATGGGCTTTGCGGGGTGGTGAATGCTTCCCTCTGTGAGGGAGCCTTCCCAGACCCGCTGAAAGAGGCGGTCATTAAACCGCTTCTTAAAAAAAATCTTTAGACCCGGCCAATTTGGCCAACTATCGCCCAGTCTCAAATCTTCCATTCTTGGGCAAGGTGATTGAGCGGGTGGTTGCTGAACAACTCCAAGCACGCCTGGAGGAAACGGACCATTTGGATCCCTTCCAATCGGGATTCAGGCCTCACCATGGGACTGAAACTGCCTTGGTCGCGCTGGTTGATGATCTCCGGCGGGCTAGGGACAAAGGTGAGAGCTGTTTCCTAGTTCTGCTGGATCTCTCAGCGGCCTTTGACACCATCGACCATAACATCCTTCTGGACCGTCTAGAGGGGCTGGGAGCTGGGGGCACTGTTATACAGTGGTTCCGCTCCTTCCTCCTGGGCCGTGTTCAGAAAGTGGTGGTGGGGGATGAGTGTTCAGACCCTTGGGCCCTCACTTGTGGGGTACCTCAGGGTTCGGTCCTCTCCCCCATGCTTTTTAACATCTATATGAAGCCGCTGGGAGAGATCATCAGGGGGTTTGGACTGGGTGTTCATCAGTATGCAGATGACACCCAGCTCTACCTCTCCTTTAAATCAGAACCAGTGAAGGCGGTGAAGGTCCTGTGTGAGTGCCTGGAGGCGGTTGGAGGTTGGATGGCGGCTAACAGATTGAGGTTGAATCCTGACAAGACAGAAGTACTGTTTTTGGGGGACAGGAGGCGGGCAGGTGTGGAGGATTCCCTGGTCCTGAATGGGGTAACTGTGCCCCTGAAGGACCAGGTGCGCAGCCTGGGAGTCATTTTGGACTCACAGCTGTCCATGGAGGCGCAGGTTAACTCTGTGTCCAGGGCAGCTGTCTACCAGCTCCACCTGGTACGCAGGCTAAGACCCTACCTTCCCGCGGACTGTCTCGCCAGAGTGGTGCATGCTCTGGTTATCTCACGCTTGGACTACTGCAACGCGCTCTACGTGGGGCTACCTTTGAAGGTGACCCGGAAACTGCAATTAATCCAGAATGCGGCAGCTAGACTGGTGACTGGGAGTGGCCGCCGGGACCACATAACACCGGTTCTGAGAGATCTGCACTGGCTCCCAGTACGTTTCCGAGCACGATTCAAAGTGTTGGTGCTGACCTTTAAAGCCCTAAACGGCCTCGGTCCTGTATACCTGAAGGAGCATCTCCACCCCCATCGTTCAGCCCGGACACTGAGATCCAGCGCCGAGGGCCTTCTGGCGGTTCCCTCATTGCGAGAAGTGAGGCTACAGGGAACCAGGCAGAGGGCCTTCTCGGTAGTGGCGCCCGACCTGTGGAACGCCCTCCCATCAGATGTCAAAGAGATAAAGAATTACCTGACATTCAGAAGACATCTTAAGGCAGCCCTGTTCAGGGAAGTTTTTAATATGTAATGCTGTATTGTTTTTAACACTGATTGGGAGCCGCCCAGAGTGGCTGGGGAAACTCAGCCAGATGGGCGGGGTATAAATAATAAATTATTATTATTATTATTATTATTATTATTATTATTATTATTCTGGTTTTTGATTGTTTGGGAGCCGAAATGTTTGACTCCCAAGGCATTTGGGAGCTGAGGTATGACATTATTATTATTATTTATTATTATTTATTATTATTATTATTATTATTATTATTATTATTATTATATTTATTTATTTATTATTATTTATTATTATTATTTATTATTATTATTATTATTATTATTATTATTATTATTATTAATTATTAATAATACCCCACCACTCTGGGCGGCTTCCAGCGCCTATAAAAATAAAATAAAAAACTACTTAAAAAAAAAACTTGAACCAGGCATGAACTAGAGGTTCCTGCAGAAAAACAGACACCACTTTTTAATTTTATTAATTTATTTGTATACGTACTGCCCTTCATCCAAATATCTCAGGATAAAAAAATACAAGATACAAAAAAACAAAATACATAATAAAAACAAGAACAAAACAAACCCATACCCACCCCCCTCCCACAAGCACATTTATTTCAAAAAAAATTCCGATGGCACATTATTCCACATCCTGGGACCTGAGGGAACCATCACCATTCTCCTTTCAGATCACAATCGTTCTTTAGAGGTATTTCTCATACTGCAGTGACAAAGGAATTCCCCTGCATTCCTCACACCTCCAGTACCATTCCCCATCAACCAGTAAGAAAAGAAATCACCTTTGAGAACTGTCAAATTATTGTCAGAGAAATTTTCATGGGATTTTTGTCATGCTTAGCTTATCATTCCAGGAGGCTGAGGGACACATGGATGAAATTTTGTGTGTGTGGTGATATCATTTTTGGATATATATATATATATATATATATATATATATATATATATATTTCTAAAAAGAAAAAGTAGAAAGAACAAGAAAATTCCCCTCTCCTCCTTCCAAGTATTTTGCAGTTGTTGATAATATTTGTGACTGGCTTTCTGCCCCTCAGGAATGTCAACGGCATCACATTCACTAGTTCCGTGAAGGAGAAATCTGCAGCCAGAAGTCAATATGCCCAAGCAAGAGCGAAAGGCAAAGCTGCAGGAATATTGAGGTATGAACCTGACTTCATATCTATCTATCTATCTATCTATCTATCTATCTATCTATCTATCATCTATCTACCTACCTGTCTGTCTATCTATCTATCTATCTATCTATCTATCTATCTATCTATCATCTATCTATCATCTACCTACCTACCTACCTACCTACCTATCTAGAGTGATGGACTAGGAGCTGGGAGACCAGGGTTCAAATCACCGCTCTGCCATGAAGTTCACCTGGTGACCATGGGCCAGTCAGTGTCTGTTGACCAACCCTACCTCACAGGGTTGTTGTTTTGAGGGTGAAATGGGGAGTAGGGACCTTGAGGTCCTTCGAAAAAAGGTGGGAATCAAATGAATAAAATCTAAAAGGATGAATTCTCTCCTTGAGGGCCTCAGTCTCCAAAACCCAAAGGCCCATTTTAAATGGATGGAGAGATTGGTAGAAAGGCTTAGCTCTCCCAAAAGTATTGGCCTCTGGGGGAGTGGGGAATCTGTTGCTGATCAATGCCTTATAGAACGTATTTCTGTGGAATGTCATAGAGAACCATCTGCAGAAATGGCTTTTGAATAAAAAGTGTTGGTCACATTAATGGGCAATAGGTGCCCCAGTGAACAGACATGGCAAGCTGAGCCTGCAACAAAAAACTACCAGTTTATCCTCACCTTCGAACAGGTGTGCAGACTGCCAGCCAGCCAGGCATTCCCTATTCCAGGATACTCCGTTCCATGCCCCCTTTCCATGGCTACAATGCTCAGTTTTTTTGGGGGGGGGTGTTGCCCCTTAGGGCTTTTAAAACATGTCTTGTAGTTCTGCAAACCTCCCAAATTCACTGCCAGAGCATATTTGGGTCTGTAGCCTTCTTGTTCAAAGAACTACCACTATTATGAACTGTTTGAGAGATTTCTAGGGGCAAGTGGCTGACAGAATTCTGGCCAATATTTGTCCGATCCACATAGGCAGTCCTTATATTTGAATGCCAGAGGGATGGCAAAGAACCAGCTCATTGATTCCCGGTTCATATAGGCTTATTTTTAATATGGAAGAAGCACAAGATGTTGACTTGTCAGGGGCCTCCAAAAGCCTCAGAACAATCCTTGTATCCTGGCTTCACCCACCTTTTAATGATTTTCTGGCACGTGACGACTCATCATGTGGATCAGTGTCATCTTGAGTCCTCAGATGCTGTTGGACCGCAACTTCCATCGCCCCCTTGATCATTGGCGAAATCAGCTGGGGATGATGGGAGTTGTGGTCCACCCAATGAGCTGAGGGTGATGGGAGTTGTAGTCCCCAAATCAACTGGGGATGATGGGAGTTGTGGTCCACCCAATTAGCTGAGGGTGATGGGAGTTGTAGTCCATGCAATCAGCTGGGGATGATGGGAGTTGTAGTCCCCAAATCAGCTGGGGGTGATGGGAGTTGTAGTCCCTAAATCAGCTAAGGGTGATGGGAGTTGTAGTCCACCCAATCAGCTGGGGGGTGATGGGAGTTGTAGTTCACCCAATCAGCTGGGTGTGATGGGAGTTGTAGTCCCCAAATCAGCTGAGGGTGATGGGAGTTGTAGTCCCCAAAAATCAGCTAAGGGTGATGGGAGTTGCAGTCCACCCAATCAGCTGGGGGTGATGGGAGTTGTAGTCCACCCAATCAGCTGGGTGTGATGGGAGTTGTAGTCCCCAAATCAGCTGGGGGTGATAGGCATTGTAGTCCCCAAATCAGCTAAGGGTGATGTGAGTTGTAGTCCGCCAAATCAGCTGGGGATGATGGGAGTTGTAGTCCACTTCTGGGGAACTCTAAGAACGAATACTTATCTAGATGATCTTGAGATGCCTGGAAGCTTTCCCAAGCCTGGTGCAGCATACATGATTAGCAGAAAAGGTTAAATTGGTTATCAAATAAAATAAAATGGTTTTGTGGAAAATTTGTTTTCTGATGAACTGAATGGAAAATATTTTAAAGTGCAGAGATTATTATGAGATGTCCTGCCCCTGTCTCAATTTACTGCTGGCATTTCGGTGGCATGTTAAGGGCTAGGGTGTTTCTCCTCCCCTGTGTTTATTGATGACTGAATTCAGGAGCAACACCCTGGACATGGAGAACTTCAAAGCTGAACTCAACGTGCCAGGAGGAACCAAAGTCCAGTTTGAAATCCATTACCAAGAGCCAATTCGGAGGAAGCTATCGACGTACGAGCATGTTATCCCCCTTCAGCCAGGCAGGCTGGCCAAACACTTGGAGGTAAAGCAAAAAGACAGGGCCGAAATTGTGGGTTTGGAGCACCACTTTAAAAACTTAGTTAATTTAATTTGCAGTCATATTTCATCAGAAATCTCTCAACAAAAAGGAATCTGTGTAATACAACAGGAATTCTGTGTTCGGACCAAAGGAGCGCTTGTGCTGCTGCTACTACTAATTTTATTAAATAAAATAAAATAAAAACTAATTGCAATTCCACATTTTAAGTGTCGCAAATAAGCATCTCTGAACAATGTACACAAAACAAAACACAAATATAAATCATGCCCAATTATCAGAATATATTAAGATGCATCAAAACGCAGCGTAATTTTGAAGCCATCCTAAATTGGAGATTGTTCCTGGAATGCTTTGGAAAGATGCACCGCATTTTTCTAGAGGTGTTCCTGTTATTTCACTGTTTCTATTTGTTGCTTCTAAACTCCTCTGCGCTGTGTGACCACAGGTGGACGTTCGCATCATCGAGCCTCAGGGCCTTCACTTTGTCCATGTCCCCAGTTCACTTGGAGACCAGTTTGAAGGTATCCATACCATCTCCAAAGGAGAGAAAAAGGTAATGCAGACAGTGTCCCTGTGGGGAGAAATGGAGCTGCTGTTGGGGCAGGATTCTGGGGGCAGGAGCGCAAGGCCCCACACAACAGGAGAAGCAGGAGGGACCCACAAACGCAAATGGGTGGCTTTCCACGTTTTGAAGGAAGTGCTGTCCCCATCTAAAGAGGAAGATCTCCATAAGACCACAAAGTGCAGACTGGTGAACCTCAGAAATGTTAGAAACCTGGAAGGTTCAGCGGCAGATGAAAGAAAGTACTTTTTCTTGCAGTGCATAGTTAAACTATGGAACTCACTCTCTCATGAGGCAGTTTTGGATGGTTTTAAATGATGTTTAGGCACATTCATGGAGTTTAAGGCGACCAGTGGCTACTAGTCATGGTTACTAGTCATGAGGGATGCTGGTGGCGCTATGGTCTAAACCACTGAGCCTCTTGGGCTTGCCGATCAGAAGGTCGGTGGTTCGAATCCCCGCAGTGAGGTGAGATCCTGTTGCTCTGTCCCAGCTCCTGCCAACCTAGCAGTTCGAAAGTGCACCAGTGCAAGTAGATAAATAGGTACCACTGCAGCGGGAAAGTAAAGGGTGTTTCTGTGTGCTCTGGTTTCCATCACACTATTCCATTGCGCCAGAAGCAGTTTAGTCCCGAGTTTGCCTATGCCTGTTCTATATCCTCCACAGCTGTGTTTTGCAGTGGAAGGAAAAATTGTTTTGATGTTAAAGGGCCTAATCCAGACTGGGACTGCAGTTGGAGGGGGAGGAATAAAGGCCCTGTAACTGAAATCCCAATCTGGATCATCCCACTTTATTTAAACCCATGTGTGCATAAAATTGCTCGTTTATGCGAACAGCACTTCATGAAACCATCCTGAGAATATAACCGAGGAGCACTGTAAAAACATTTAGGATAGACAGATAGTTTTTTTTTAAGTCTGCGTCATCTGCAAATGAAGGACTGAAAGGGGAAAGGAGAGCTTTTAAAAATGCCGGCAGGTTTTGCATTCAAATTATAGCTGTGGTTTATGCAAATACCATTTGTTATGTACTGAAGTTCTCACCCTGGGCCAGCAGGGGGATACTGTAGATAGTTATGCAAATAAGGGATCGAAAGTGACGTTCAGTGATTGGATAGTTTTAGAAAGTTGTTACAGTTACGTTGTACTGGAGCTCTATATAAGCAGGCTGACTGAACCCTTCAGTTCAGTTCTGTCCTGGCCTGTGAATAAACAAGAGCTGTTTGAAGAATCGCTGTGTCGTCTGATATGTTCACCCACAACTTAACACCCTTGGTTGCATGAAAATGCCTCACTTGTGCCATTGTGATTTTCCTTCAAGGCTCATGTATCCTTCAAACCAACAGTGGCTCAGCAACAAAAGTGTCCCACCTGTTCTTCTACAGCAGTCGATGGCCATTTTGTGGTCACTTACGATGTCAACAGAGACAGCAAAGCTGGCGAACTGGAGGTACATTGGCTCTGCAGATGGGGAGCACTTTAAGGAGCGTGCTTAGAAATGCGGGCTAGATAGTCATCTATCAACTGGACTCTCTGGTACCAAAGCAAACGGCTTGGGGAGACACAGGCTAAAATATTCCATAGGAATGAGCAAGCTATAACTGCTTATTATTTTGATTTCATGACCCGCAAGGGTTGCCAGAGGTCTTGCCCATTTCAGAACTTCCAAAATTACAATACCTTCTATGTTCATTTCCTAGGAAATGAAACATCTGGGTTCCTTCTTTTTATTTTGCAGATCTTCAACGGGTATTTTATCCACTACTTTGCTCCTGAAAACCTGGATCCTCTGCCGAAAAACATCCTCTTTGTGATCGATGTCAGCGGTTCAATGTGGGGATTGAAAATGAGGCAGGTAAGTGGTAGAAGCAACAAGACATCCATCTTGGCAAGGTGTCCTTCTTTGTATAGGAGATGGTTTCATTGTTGCTGCTTTTTTAAGAAATCAGAGGCAGGGGAACCTTTTTCCAGCCTGAGGGTGGCATTTGTTTCTGATATAGCCAGAGGCAAAATTTTGCAGAGCTTCATGAAAAAGACCAATGGAATCAGTTTGACCTGGTGAAAGATAACGTGTGTTTGAAGGGGAATAAAACACTGCATATCCAGATTATTTAAATAAATATTTTTACAGTGGTACCTCGGGTGAAGAACTTACGGTAATTTGTTCTGGAGGTCCGTTCTTAACCTGAAACTGTTCTTAACCTGAGGTACCACTTTAGCTAATGGGGCCTCCTGCTGCTGCCGCGCTGCCGGAGCACAATTTCTGTTCTCATCCTGAAGCAAAGTTCTTAACCCGACGTACTATTTCTGGGTTAGCGGAGTCAGTAACCTGAAGCATCTGTAACCTGAAGCGTCTGTAACCCGAGGTACCACTGTATATGATGAACACACAAGCAGGATTTGAACTTTGAACAACAGAAAAGATTGAAGATTCCAGGAGTTTTGTTAAGGTTTAAGAGATAGAAGACAGAGTAAAGCAGAGGGAAAGGAACAGAAACCCTTGGAATAGGGGGGTTGGGGAGTCGGTGGAGTTTTTTATTATTATGTATTGAAATGTATGTGTGAAAATTGGGAAAACTTAATAAGAAATTCGGAGGGGGGGTCTTTTAACAATGCAATAGCTTGATACAGGAGTTAATATAAGGAGCTGTTAACGGTTCGGGGTTGTTTATTTTTTCATGCCTCTAAGAGGTTTTTAATGGAAAGGGAAAGTGCACATTGGGGTTTATGAGATTCCATAGGAGTTAACACTGGGGGACCAGGTACCATCTCTGCATACCTGTATCCCTGAAATATAAACAGATGCCGGAGGGTTTGCTGCATGTCAGGTGTCCGTGCATCAACCAGGGTAGACTCTGACCCATTAAAACTAAAATTTATCCCCTAATAATGAAAAATGTAGTCCATAATCTTAAACACCCTTACAAGGGAGAAATCTCCACTGAAGACAGTGGGTTTTGCATCTGAGAAAATATGCAAGGGATTGCATTTGAGGTCATCATCGCCGCAATTGTTGATGGCCAGATAGCTCACAAGATGAAGAAAATTGCACAATTCGCAAAGTTGCAAAATACAGTGGTACCTCGGGTTAAGTACTTAATTCGTTCCAGAGGTCCGTTCTTAACCTGAAACTGTTCTTAACCTGAAGCACCACTTTAGCTAATTGGGCCTCCTGCTGCCGCCATGCCGCCAGAGCACGATTTCTGTTCTCATCCTGAAGCAAAGTTCTTAACCTGAAGCAATATTTCTGGGTTAGCGGAGTCTATAACCTGAAGCATATGTAATCTGAGGTACCACTGTATAACAAAATTTAGTATCTGCCAGTCATTTTAGGCAATGCAGTGCTACAGTTGTGAAATGGATTAATGTCCTATGGTTTTACGTTACATGAATGGAGAACGGTAACCATAATTCTCACTGCAACGGTTCATTTTACAGACGGTTGAAGCCATGAGAACCATCCTAGGGGAACTCCGCTCCGCGGACCAGTTTTCAGTCGTCGACTTCAACCACAACGTCCGGTGCTGGAGAGACCAATTGGTGCAAGCCTCCAGATCGGAGACAGAGGCCGCAAAGAAGTACATTGAGGGGATCCATCCCAATGGAGGTGAGCATGGTACCAAAGTAGGTGTCAGGGAAGTGCAAACGGCAAAAGAGCCAAGGGGGGAGACCAGCACTTATATATATATATATATATATATATATATTTAAATATTTATTAAAGTTTCCACAAGAAAAGTTATAAAAATAATAATAAGAAATAAGGGGGGAAAAGACACAAAAAATACAAACACTGAGAAAAGCAAAAACAATTAAAAACAAATCCCTCTTTCTATATCTTACGGTTCATTTACTTATTTTCATGACTTCCTCACACCTCCCTTTTTTGTATTCCAATTCAAATATTTGATTCAGCAAATCCATACTCTCTCAATTTTCTCTTAATTCTTTGTCTTCACATATTATAATTTCGAGTTTTCATATTATAATTTCGAGTTTATCCATCCCTTTTTACATATTCCTTTTAACTTTATTGCTAAAACCACTTCGTTTCATTCCAACATCATTTTAACATTCGATAATTTTACAATGTTTCTGTAAATAATCTTTGAATTTCTTCCAATCTTCTTCCACCAACTCTTCTCCCTGGTCTCGGATTCTGCCAGTCATTTCCGCCAATTCCATATAGTCCATTACTTTCATCTGCCAATCTTCCAGGGTGGGTAAATCCTGTGTCTTCCGAGACCAGCACTTATAGAGAGCCGAAAGAGCTAATTAGCAGCCTCTCATCTGACAGCGAAGAAGAGGCAGGGAGGAGGCATGCTCAGCCCGGAACTAGCTATCCTTTGAACAGAGGAAATAAGAGGCGGGGTTTCTGCTGATTAGCCTGCTGGGGAAGGAAGAGTAAGAAAAAGCCATTCAAGGCATCTAATGAGACAGGGACGGACATGCTTTGAAGCTCTGGAAACCTTTTGAACTTTGTAAATAAATCTAAAAGACAAAAACTGGCGGCGAGCCTGGAGTTTTATCTATGCTGGCTTTGGCAGCACTCACCTCTCACAGTAGGTTTATGGAATGCATCATAGAAGCAATTAGAGTCGAAGGGAATCTTGCAGATCATCATGCACAAGCCCTTGCTCAGCACAGGAAGCTTCAAACCACAGCATTGCTGGTAGCAGGTCATCTATCGTCTGTTTAAATGCCTCTGGTGAAAGAAACCTTCACCTCCCAAGGCAAGCTCTTGCTTTTCATAGAATCATAGAATCATAGAATCATAGAGTTGGAAGAGACCACAAGGGCCATCGAGTCCAACCCCCTGCCAAGCAGGAAACACCATCAGAGCACTCCTGACATATGGTTGTCAAGCCTCTGCTTAAAGACCTCCAAAGAAGGAGACTCCACCACACTCCTTGGCAGCAAATTCCACTGTCGAACAGCTCTTACTGTCAGGAAGTTCTTCCTAATGTTTAGGTGGAATCTTCTTTCTTGTAGTTTGGAGCCATTGCTCCGTGTCCGCTTCTCTGGAGCAGCAGAAAACAACCTTTCTCCCTCCTCTATGTGACATCCTTTTATATATTTGAACATGGCTATCATATCACCCCTTAACTTCCTCTTCTCCAGGCTAAACATGCCCAGCTCCCTTAGCCAGTCCTCATAAGGCATTGTTTCCAGGCCTTTGACCATTTTGGTTGCCCTCCTCCAGTTTGTCAGTGTCCTTCTTGAACTGTGGTGCCCAGAACTGGACACAGTACTCCAGGTGAGGTCTGACCAGAGCAGAATACAGTGGCACTATTACTTCCCTTGATCTAGATGCTATATTTTAATGTTCAGCTGAAATTTGTTTCCATTAAATTTGCATTACTTAGATCACTGGAGCAACGGTGAACTAGACCAATCCATCTTCTCCATGACATCCTTTTTTGTTTTTGAAGACATCTCCCTTTAATCTTATATTCCCAGACTAAACACGCCCTGCTCTCAAAATCTCCAGTGCCAGATGGAATAACAGCAAAATATTACAAAAAACTAAGTGAGCAGCTGGTGAACTCTTTGAAAGACACAATGAATGAGATTTTAAAAACAGGAGAAGTTCTGGAAACATGGAAAGAGGCCTATATAACTTTGATACCAAAGCAAGATTTGGATGTGACGTTAATAAAAAATTATAGGCAGATTTATAGGCTGATCTCATTATTAAATAATGATTATAAATTATTTGCATTTGTATTGGCAAATAGAATGATTTTTCTAAAAAAGAATTCATTCATCATGACCAGGCTGGATTCCTTCCAGGCAGACAAATTAAAGATAATATCAGAAATGTATTGAATATTATAGAGTACCTGGAAGTGAGAAATGAGAAAAAAGCAGCATTAATGTTCATAGATGCAGAAAAAGCATTTGATAACGTTTCTTGGAGCTTCATGAAGAGGGTGATGGAGGAGATGGGATTTGGAGTAAATTTTAATAGGGGAATGCCCACCATTTGTAGACGCCTCACCATCTTGGGTAACCCCCTTTTGCAGGACATGCTCTCGTTCAGCCTTCCCCAACCTGGTGCCCCCCCCAGCTGTTTTGGACTACAGTTCCCCTTATTCCTGACCACTGGCCATGCGGACTGGGGCTGGTGGGAGTTGGAGTCCAACCACACTGGGGAGGGGCATCATGTTGGGGAAGGCAGCCCTACTTCACCAATATATATGAGAGAAAAATAACCAACAGAGTCTCATGCATGCAGTTGGAGGCAGCAAGGCTTCTGAATACCACTTGCTGGAAACCAGAGCATAAGGAGAGTGTTATTGTGCTAGAATCCTGCTTGCAGGTTTCCCACAGTCATCTGGTCAGCGACTGTGAGAATGGGATGTTAGTTTCTGTTTGCCACTGTGCAGCTGCTTGGAGTCACAGGACTCTGTTTACATTCCAGAGACCTTCCAGGCTGTTGGAAGTCTCACGGGAGACAGGATGTGACGTTAGTGGTTTCCTGTTCCTTTGTTCCTTTGTTATTCAGTTGCTCTCTGCTTTCATAGAGAGAGGATGTCTTTTCTGTCTGCGTAGCTTAGAAATCAAACTCTTTGCAACGTAGCCATAAATCTCATCACTTCCGCATGCTGCTGGAAACTCCGCTTAATGGGAACATGCCTGAGGCCTCATCAAAGGCTCAGGTCGTTAATTATTCATCGGAGGCGATTCCGAAAGTTTGGCCGGAGGAAAATGAGGCTTTATCAGCTTGGCCGAGTGGAGATGCCGACATGGGATGCTAGACTTCATGGGTCTTTGGTCTAATCCAGCAGCCTCTTCTTGTGTTCTCATGTTCTTGGGGTCCACCTGCACTACAAGGAAGCTCTATAACAGGCATCCCCCAACCTTCAGCTCTCCAGATATTATGGACTACAATTCCTATCATCCCTGACCACTGGTCCTGTTAGCTAGGGATCATGGGCGTTGTAGGCCAAAACATCTGGAGGGCCACAGGTTGGGGATGCCTGCTCTATAATCATTTAAATTCAAATTGAATTGTAATAGTTTCACCCAAAGAATCCTAGGATTTGTAGTTTGTTGAGAATTCTAAGTGTTAATCTATAATGAAATGAAAAAGGTGTTTAAGTACACCTTCCTGAAGAAACCAGAGGCCTTTCACCTGGGCATGGTTGGCCAATTGGTGCCAAAGAAGGACAGAACATTCTTCATGTATGCGACAACAGCAGCAAGAATATTCATTGCAAAATATTGGAAGACACAAGATCTACCCACTCTGGAAGAATGGCAGATGAAGATGATTGACTACATGGGACTGGCAGAAATGACCGGCAGAATCCGAGACCAGGGAAAAGAGTCGGCGGAAGAGGACTGGAAGAAGTTTAAAGACTATTTGCAGAAATATTGTAAAATTAAGGAATGCTAGAATGATGCTGGATAGAAACTAAGTGGTTTTCAGCTGTAATGCTTAAGAGATATGGAAAATAAGGTTTTGAAATAAGTAAGAGTATTAATAGTGAGGATTTGCTGAACAAACAACCTGAACTGGAATATAAGAAAGGGAGGTATGAGGAGGTCTGGAAAAGAGGTTAAAGGAAAATAAGTAAATGGAAACTCTTTGTGTTTTTTTAATGGTTTTTATTTTTTTGTATTTTTGTATTTTTCTATTTTTGTTTTTCTGTTTTTTCTGTTTTGTGATGTATTATTTTTGAAAACTTTAATAAATATCTTATGTATATAAAAAAAGAGAATTCTAAGTGTTAGCTCCACTCTTGGGATTATCTGGGAGTGAGTGATCATAGAATCACAGAATGGCCGAGTTGGGAGGGACCATGAGGGTCATCTAGTCCAACCCCCTGCAAGGCAGGAATCCTTTGCCCACCGTGGGGCTCAAACCCACAACTCTGAGATTAAGAGCCTCATGCTCTACCGACTGAGCTATCTGCAGTGATGATCTATTAAATCAGATTATGTACGCAGTATACTTGTAAGGCACATTCGAAGCGTGTTTCCCCCCTGAAATAATTTTGGGTGCTGTAGTTCGTTAAGGGTCACTGGTAATTGAAACTCGAGGAGGAGGAGTAAACTATTGTGCTCAGAATTCAGTGCTCCAAAATTAAGGGTCCGAAAGCCCCACTGAATACTATGCCCTCAATACTACGCACACCTACCTGGAAGTAAGCCCAATTAAACTCAACTCATTGAAGCCGCATTGAACTTGGCTTTACTTTTGAGTAGACATCTATAGGACTGCGCTGTAACTCTCCCATTGATTACTTTGGGGAAAATAGGGATGTCCTTAAATTCAATAGGATTTAAATGCGCCTATTTCCCTCTGTATCGGTCTGTTTATTGCCTCTTTCTCATTTTTTGAAACAGGAACAAACATCAATGACGCCCTTCTCCGGGCCATATTTATTTTAAATGAAGCTACAAGTCTAGGATTGTTGGATCCAAACTCTGTATCCATGATCGTGCTGGTGTCAGATGGAGATCCTACCGTTGGTAAGAATCCTGCGGCTACAATGTGGTCCTAAACATGACTAACTAGCCAGCGGCACCATTGAGTTTAGTGAAACCTGTTGCATGCATGTGCACACAGACAACATCCTTCCCATTGCCCATTCATGATTATTTGTGCTCATGATGCTATTGGGGTGGTGAAGCGTTTGGGGGCAGGGGGAGATTGTCTCACTTTTATTATGCTATATCCCCTCTGAAGAGCAATAATGTGGTAGCATTGGGGAGAACATCGCAGCGCAAAGGAGGTTTATGGGTTGGGTGGCTAGTCCATCAGGGATTCTTTAGCTGTGATTGCAGGGGATCGGACTAGATCAGAGGTAGGCAAGGTTTACCTCACCCGGGCCGGTTCACACCAGCGGAGATCCGTCCGTGGGCTGGACTGTGAGCGCCCGCGATTTCCAGTGTCTGTACCTTCATCTGCGCAGACGCGATTTCCAGTGACTGCATCTGCACAGACACGTTTAGCGCAGTGTGCGGGGACTCACCGAGTGGGCGGCTCGGTTTGGGGGCGGCTCGTGGACCAGTTAAACGACCCCCCCCCCGTGGGCCTCTTGTGGCCCATGGGCCTTAGGTTGCCTACCCCTGGAATAGATGATCAATCAATCAACCAACCAATCAGTAGCTGAACTGGGTTCCACACAGTCATAAAAACGAAACAAAAAAGAGCCACAAAAACGCAAAATAAATAGCAAAAACAGACAGCGTAACACTCAAAACAGAAGTGTGGCACTCAAATCAGAAGCGTAACATTCAAAATGGAGCACATTCAGCTTCCGAAAACAGTTCACGAACCGGAACACTTACTTCCGGGTTTGCAATGTTCGGGTTCCAAGCTGTTTGAGTACCAAGGCGTTTGAGAACCAATATACCACTGTACCAAGAAATAGCATCTTGATTTATTATTTTCCTTCATTTTCGGACTCACATGCAACACTTTAATGGAACAGTCCTGGGTGAATGCGACCATTTCCTTCCTTTCCATTCCCCATCAGGAGAACTTAAGCTGCCTACAATTCAGAAGAACGTGAAGAAGAACATTCGGGACGATATCTCTTTGTTCTGCCTTGGTATCGGATTCGACGTGGATTATGATTTTCTGAAAAGGCTGGCTCATGAAAACAATGGTGTTGCCCAGAGGGTTTTTGGGAACCAGGAGACCTCATCTCAAATGAAGGTGAATTTCCACCCTCTCTCCCCATTATACAAAATTTTATGGAACACAAAGGAGGGTGAGAATGAAAGGAAAACATGACACATACAACCTCTTTACAAAAAATCATCATCATCATCATCTTATCATCTGGTTATCTGTTAAATTATCTGGATTTAATAGAACCAAAGACTTGCAAGGGTCGTTGGAGGACATCTAAACTAACTTCTTGCAGGTGCAAGAAGTTTGGGATCCCTGAATAGATGGCTATCCAGCCTCTTTTCAAAAATATATCCTGTGACAGTGACCCCGTAAACTCCTAAGGCAATCTGTCCTACTGTTGAACAGCTTATACAATTAGGACCTTTCTTCTAAAGGAGGTGTTTTAGCTTGAGGGGCCAGATAACTGTGACAAGTTGGTGAGGCAAACCCGCCTGTCCATCACATGACATTCAGGTGTCTCACGATTGGCAGGTGGGTTGTCCCACCTACCTTTTGAAATTCCTTGCTGTGGTTTTCAAACACTCAGCAGCCAGCCAGTTGGCTGTTGAACACTTAGGAATCACGGCGCAAAGGACATTAGCAGGCCTAGGCTTATTGCTAGTTCACGTTAGCTGAATAAGGGACAGGAGAGAGCGAGAAGCAAGCAGTTGCGCTTACCTGGTTTAGCTGGCCAGTTGAATGGTTGCACACTAAAAACAGGACACCTGGAGGAACCCCTACAAAAAATAACTTTTATAGAATGAATGTAGAGGGTCTTGACTAAACATCTTCGAATCCCATCTTCTCCTCCCTGTCCCCAGTTTCCCCACTGTTGTTCTGTCCTGTTCCACTTAGGATACCAGACTCCCAGTACGTTTCCAAGCACAATTCAAAGTGTTGGTGCTGACCTTTAAAGCCCTAAACGGCCTCGGTCCAGTATACCTGAAGGAGCGTCTCCACCCCCATCGTTCTGCCCGGACACTGAGGTCCAGCACCGAGGGCCTTCTGGCGGTTCCCTCACTGCGAGAAGTTACAGGGAACCAGGCAGAGGGCCTTCTCAGTAGTGGCACCCGTCCTGTGGAACGCCCTCCCACCAGGTGTCAAAGAGAACAACAACTACCAGACTTTTAGAAGACATCTGAAGGCAGCCCTGTTTAGGGAAGCTTTTAACGTTTGATGCATTACTGTATTTTAATATTTTGTTGGAAGCCGCCCAGAGTGGCTGGGGAAGCCCGGCCAGATGGGCAGGGTATAAATAATAAATGATATTATTATTATTATTATTATTATTATTATTATTATTATTATTATTATTTATTATTATTATTATTATCTTGCACATGCCTGATGCAATTTTCTCTTAAAAACCAAGCTGTCATCACTTCTCCTCCTCCTTGGATTTTGCAGAAATTCTACAACCAAGTCTCCACGCCACTTCTCAAAAAGCTGGAGTTCAACTACCCGCACGGAATGGTGTCCGATGTCACCCACAACACTTTCCAGAACTATTTTGGAGGCTCTGAGATTGTGGTCGCAGGAAAAGTAGACACTGAAAACGTGCAACACTTGCAGAGTATGATTACAGCCACTGCCGTGAGTAGAGTGTTTGCGCATTTATCTCATTCCCCAGTGCAGATGTTTACGCCACTGTGGGGAGCTTTCTCAGTAGGGGTGGGGATGACATTTGAATCAGTTTTTTATTTACCAGGTGAACTTACCTAATTCACAGTTCCTGAAATGATATGCAAACCAAATTGCATCCATCCTTCAAAATTCACATCTGCAATGCAGTTCTCCAGCTGTTGCAACATGTACAGAAATGCATAGACTAGGGAAAACATATGTGAGATACATACCTTAGCGAAAATAACATGCAACAGATGCATTTTATCTGGGGAAAATTGCTTGCAAAATTAAGTAAATTAGCCAAAATTGCATATAAAAATGTGCATATACTAGGAGGAATTCTCCCTAAAATGCTGGTGAATTGTATTGAGGTCTTTTATAATCAGGAATTCCCAAACCAATATGGAAATGTGAAGAGCTGAACTTTTGATTGGAAAATGGAGAAACTAGAAATGGACCGATTTTCCCATTCCTGTTTTTGAAGGATGGGTAAGAAACACTTTAATAGCATCAACATAGCACCTGAGGGGAAGTTTCTCACAAAAGGTCTTTGTATCTCTCTTATTTCTCTTCCCCATTTTTAGTCCAATGCACAGCTGGTCTTGGAGACTCTGGCCGATGTTGAGGGACTGGATGAGTTCCTGAGCAAAGATAATCATGCAGACCCAAAATTCACTGAAAAGCTGTGGGCCTACATTACCATCAACCAACTGATGGCTGAGAGGTGAGAAGGAAAGCACTCGGTGGATTTCTTAGAGCCTTCCCCAGAAGAGGAAGAATTTCTGTAATTCTAGCTCTGAAATAATGCTAGCTGAGACCCAGTACTAGTGATTCTGTGTACTGTACAGTTAGTATGCATTCTGTAGAGTCGGATTGTGACTGGCTCAGTTTAAATGACAACAAACCTATGGTTACGTGAAACATACTCAATAAACACACAAGACGTAACCGGCTGTACTTTTAAATAAATAAGGTATACTTCATTGTATCAAATTGTAGATTTCAACAGAAGTCTCCTAAAGTTCAACGAAAAAAGCAGAAGACCCAGTGGATCAGTTCATTCTCTAGTCAGTTCATATATAAGGTCCACACATGTATAAGTGTCTATTCCACCTGTCTGTTCATAGATTCCAATAATCCACATGAACAATTGTTACAGTTCCACAGAATCCTTTCACTAAGACAAGGATTTCCGGAATATTAGCCTTGTTTCGCCATCCTAGGCTTCATCAGTAGTACAGGCTCATATGTAATATTACAGGCTAGAAATTCTCCCCCCACCACCACCACCACAAAAAGTTCACAAATGGATATGGATACGAAAGAGAGATAAACAACAACTACTACTACTACGACTATTACTACTACTACTACTTATTACTTATACCCCGCCCATCTGGCTGAGTTTCCCCAGCCACTCTGGGCGACTCCCAATCGAGTGTTAAAAAAATACGGCATTAAATATTAAAAACTTCCCTAAACAGGGCTGCCTTCAGATGTCTTTTAAAGATAGGATAGCTGCTTATTTCCTTCACATCTGAAGGGAGGGCGTTCCACAGGGCGGGCGCCACTACCGAGAAGGCCCTCTGCCTGGTTCCCTGTAACCTCACTTCTCGCAGTGAGGGAACCGCCAGAAGGCCCTCGGTGCTGGATCTCAGTGTCTGGGCTGAAATTTGACAGATTCACTCATCCCTTGGTAGTGTAGAGGGTTCATAGAATCACAGAATCATAGAAGGGAAAGGACCCTGAGGGTCATCTAGTCCAACCCCCTGCAGTGCAGGAATCTCTTTTAAAGCATCCATGACAAATGGCCACCCAACCTCTGCTTAAAAACCCCCAAGGAAGGAGAGTCTGCAAGCTTGTCAGGGAGACCGTTCCACAGTCAAACAGCTCTAACTGTTGGAAAGTTCTTTGTAATGTTGAATCGGAAATATCCTTCCTTGCAACTTGAAGCCATTGGTATGAGTCCTACCCTCCAGAGCAGGAGAAAAGAAGCTTGCTTTGTCTTCCATGGGGCAGCCTTGAAGATCATTTGTTTTTGTACCACCTAGAAACCTGGCCACCACGGCTGCCCTGAAAAGGAACATCACAAAGAAGATCTTGCAGATGTCTTTGGACCATCACATTGTGACCCCATACACAGCGATGTTGATTGAGAGCCCAAACGGAGACGAGCTGATGTTGGCTGACTCACCCCAAGACCGCAAAAGAGGGTGCTGCCCAGGTTGGTTCCACACTATTCCCAGTTGTCAGGGCATTACATAGGTCTGTAGGTAAAGGACATGGGTAGTGCTGTGGTCTAAACCGCTGAGCCTCTTGGGCTTGCTGATTGGAAGGTCGGTGGTTTGAATCTCCGCAACAGGGTGAGATTCCCTTGCCATAGCTGTCAACTTTTCCCTTTTCTTGTGAGGAATACTATTCAGAATAAGGGAATTTCCCTTATAAAAAGGGAAATGTTGACAGCTGTGCCCCTTGCTCTGTCCCAGCTCCTGCCAACATAGCAGTTTGAAAGCATGCCAGCGCAAGTAAATAAATAGGTACCGCTGCGACGGGAAGGTAAACGGCATTTCCATGTGCTCTGGTTTCCATCATGGTGTTCTATTGCACCAGAAGTGGTTTAGTCATGCTGGCCTAATAATAATAATAATAATAATAATAATAATAATAATAATAATAATAATTTATTTATACCCCACCAATCTGGCTGGGTTTCCAAAGCCACTCTGGGTGGCTTCCAACAGAATATTAAAATACAATAACCTATTAAACATTAAAAGCTTCCCTAAACAGGGCTGCCTTCGGATGTCTTCTAAAAGTCTGGTAGTTGTTTTTCTCTTTCACGTGGCCCGGAAATCTATCTGTGGACAAACGCCAGCTCCCTTGGCCTGAAAGCGAGATGAGCGCCACACCCCATAGTCGCCTTTGACTGGGCTTAACCATCCAGGGGTCCTTTAAAAAAGTAATTTCATTCCTTTTTTCTTACAGGTGCTTTAGCTGTTGGCCACCCCAAGCCTGAGAATTCCATCCCAGCTTGGGCCAAGCCCACATCCGGGGCAAAAGATCCTTCATCTCTCCTCATGGGCCCAACTGCATCAGCCATACATGCTGGTAAGAGAAAATGGGTCCCTGCATTGTGCTCATCACTTTTCCTCCCTGCAGTGACGATCTGGAACGTTCCTCTGGAACGTGTCCAGAGGAGGGCAACCAAAATGGTCAAAGGCCTGGAAACGATGCCTTATGAGGAACGGCTAAGGGAGCTGGGCATGTTTAGCCTGGAGAAGAGGAGGTTAAGGGGTGATATGATAGCCATGTTCAAATATATAAAAGGATGTCACATAGAGGAGGGAGAAAGGTTGTTTTCTGCTGCTCCAGAGAAGCGGACACGGAGCAATGGTTCCAAACTACAAGAAAGAAAATTCCACCTAAACATTAGGAAGAACTTCCTGACAGTAAGAGCTGTTCGACAGTGGAATTTGCTGCCAAGGAGTGTGGTGGAGTCTCCTTCTTTGGAGGTCTTTAAGCAGAGGCTTGACAACCATATGTCAGGAGTGCTTTGATGGTGTTTCCTGCTTGGCAGGGGGTTGGACTCGATGGCCCTTGTGGTCTCTTCCAACTATGATTCTATGATTCTATGATTCTATGATTCTATGATATGGGGGAGGAGAGTGCAAAACCTAAAGACAGGGGAAGCCACTGAAATTTATTAAGCATGTTGTTATTTAGCCTGGAGAAGAGAAGGCCAAGAGGTGATCTGATAGCCATCTTAAAACATTTACAAGGCTGTCAAATGGAGAAAGCTTTTTTTGCGCTGCTCCAAGGGGTAATATGTGAACCAATGGATTCGAACTGCAAGAAAGGAGATTCCAACCAAACCTTAGAAAGGACTTTCTGATGGTAAGAGCTGTTCAACCATAGAATGGACTCCCTCTGGAGGTTATAGATGTTGGAATTCTGCCTCGGTCAGAGGAATGTGCCTACCTCTCCAGACACCGGCTGAATTCCTTTGACCTCCCCCTGCAACTCCCGGCAGGTAAACAGGCGAGGTCTGTATCGGCGATTCTTCCCAGACTGTGAGAAAAACACACCACTGCTTCTCTCCTCCTCCCTGCTCCCCAGGGAGGGGAATCAGACTCAGACAGAGATGTATTTACATGTCTTTATTTCTGTCTTTAGCAGCCATACAGATAAAGATATCTGCACTCTTCACAACAGCAGAGAGTATCTAACTCCACCCTTGTACACCCTGTACAGGTCATATGTCACACACTGAGCTCACGTCTGGTGCTCAATACGGAGAATGGACTGCCCCTTTATTGCCATGGTAACAGTCACAAACACCCTGTCTGGCTTTCCAGCCACCAGCAGCTGACGTAGCTGCTGCTTGCTTCTGCATTGGTTCTTTATGGTAACAATAGACTCTCTTTTCTTGGAGGTCTCTAAGCAGAGGTTGGGTGGCCACCTGCCAGCGATGCTTGAGTTGAGATTCCTGCAATGCAGGGTGGTTGGACTAGATCAGGGTAGGCAAACTTTTTTAGCAGGGGGCCTGTCCACTATCCCGCAGACCTTGTGGAGGGCCAGACTATATTTTTTGGGGGGGAAATGAACGAATTCCTAGGCCCCACAAATAAATAAAAGCACACATTCTACTCATGTAAAAACACCAGGGAGGTCCCACAAAATAACCCAGAGATGCATTTTAAATAAAAGGACACATTCCACTGATGTAAAAACACGCTGATTCCAGGAATGTCCACGGACTGGATTTAGGAGGCAATTGGGCTGGATCTGGACCCCCAGGCCTTAGTTTGCCTACCCATGGACTAGATCATTATCAGTCCCATAAGCCACAGATTCCATGTCTAGGTCTGAGCCCCACAATTTAAGGATGTCGACAAACTGGAAGGTGTGCAGAGGAGGGCAACCAAGGTGATCAAGGGCAGGGGTAGGCAAACTAAGGTCCGTGGGCCAGATGCAGCCCAATTGCCTTCTCAATCCGACCCACAGACAGTCCAGGAATCAGCGTGTTTTTACATGAGTGGAATGTGTCCTTTTATTTAAAATGCATCTCTGGGTTATATGTGGGGCACAGGATTTCGTTCATCTCCCAAATAGATAGATAGATAGATAGATAGATAGATAGATAGATAGATAGATAGTCTAGCCCCACACAAGGTCTGAGGGACGGTGGACCGGCCCCCTGCTGAAAATGTTTGCTAACCCCTGGACTAGATGGTCCTTAGGGGTCCCTATGATCCTATGATCCTATTTGCTGCAGAGTTTCGTCTGTTTGTTAGTAGTGACGCTGGTGGCACTTTGGTCTAAACCACAGAGCCTAGGGCTCGCCGATCAGAAGATTGGCGGTTTGAATCCCTGTGACGGGGTGAACTCCCATTGTTCCGTCCCAACTCCTGCCAACCTAGCAGTTCGAAAGCACATCAAAGTGCAAGTAGATAAATAGGTACCGCCCTGGCGGGAAGGTAAACGGCGCTTCTGTGCGCTGCTCTGGTTTGCCACATGACCCCAAAAAACTATCTGTGGACAAACACTGGTTCCCTCGGCCTATAGAGAGAGATGAGCGTGCAACCCCAGAGTCGTCTGCGACTGGACCTAATGGTCAGTGGTACCTTTACCTTTACCTTTTCCGTCTGTGGGTTAAGGGGAAGGGATCGCACTGTGACTCTGGGGCTGACCCAAGACACAGTTGAGGCACTGGATGGGCAAGGATTGTGGGCAGTTGTCTGCTGAGGGAGTCTTGCAGCAGATTAAAGGGAAGCATCCATGAGAAGTTCTTGCTCTGTACCAGTCGGATGCAGCACAAAGCGGGGGACAGGAGTGAAAGTGAAGGTAAACAGAGGAAGCTTGGAGAAAGCGAGAGTGAAGAAGGAGCCAGGAGGAGAGATGGAGGAGGAGGTGGAAGGGAACAGGACAGGCTGTGAAGGAAATTAGGCTGCCCCAAGGAGCCTACTGGAAGGGTGTAAGGGGGAGAGAAGGAGAAAGGGGAGGTCTGTGATGGTGAGAAGCAGACGTTATGTAAAGAGGAGAAGTCAGGAAGGCTGAATGAAAACAAATGAACAGAGTAGTTCCAGAGTAACAAAACTCTTGAAATACAACCCACCGCCACCACCTGCTGGTTCTCTGAAGGGTTCTGAGGGCTCCTGCAACCTTAGCTAGGTAGCAACTGACATGGGTCTTACGATGCCTGGGTATTTTATTTTTATTTATTTATTGCATTTATGTCCCAGAGCTCCTTGGGAAGAAGGAGCAATTGTTAATCCACTCTGGGAACTGTAGCACTATGAGGGGAAGGGGGGGGTCTCCTCACAAGTCTCAGCAAACCCTCAGCAAACTACAGTTCCCAGGATGCTCTGCAGAGACAACTCTTGGAAGCGTTATGTTACCTCTTTAAATGTATAGTCCGATAGAAAAGCTGAGAGTTGTTAGGAGACCCCCCATTCCCTTCACAAAAACTACAATTCCCAGAGTTCATTGTGAGGAGGGATAGATTGTTCAACTACTCTGAGAACTCTGTGAGGGTAATAGGGGTCTACTAACAACTCTCAGCACCCTTAACAAACTACAGTTCCCACTAGGGAGAAAAATGTCTCTCTATCGCTTTCACATCATACATAATTTTATATGCCTCTCGTGTCTTCTTGTACTTTTCTCTAAACCAAAAAGCCCCAAACACAGGACCCCTGAGGGAAGGTGAGGCGACCATCTCAGGTGGCCAGGATCCACGGGGGCAGCAAATCTCAATTTAGATCTTTATTCCACCCTCTCTTCCCTGAGGGGGGAGAACAGGGACCAGAGGCAGAGTCATTTTGTTTTGTTTTTCGCCTCAGGTGCCAAAATGTCTTGGGCCAGCCCTGCCCAAAGATTTCCTCGCTCTTCTTTGATTTCCTGTTAGTGGAACAAATGCAGCAAAGGCTGCAAAGTCTTGATCTTTGAGAGGGGTGCTTAATGTCTTGTCAGTGGCGTAGCGTGGGGGTGCAGGGAGGGCCGGCCGCACCGGGCGCAACATCTAGGGGTTTGGGTTAGGGGGCGCAAATCCACGGGTTAGGGGGCGCAAATCCATGGGTTAAAGGTAAAGGTAAAGGTACCCCTGCCCGTACGGGCCAGTCTTGACAGACTCTGGGGTTGTGCGCCCATCTCACTTAAGAGGCCAGGGGCCAGCGCTGTCCGGAGACACTTCCGGGTCACGTGGCCAGCGTGACATCGCTGCTCTGGCCAGAGCCAGAGCCGCACACGGAAACGCCGTTTACCTTCCCGCTGGTAAGCGATCCCTATTTATCTACTTGCACCCGGAGGTGCTTTCGAACTGCTAGGTTGGCAGGCGCTGGGACCGAGCAGCGGGAGCGCACCCCGCCACAGGGATTCGAACCGCCGACCTTTCGATCGGCAAGCCCTAGGCGCTGAGGCTTTAACCCACAGCGCCACCTGCGTCCCATAATCCATGGGTTAGGGGGCGCAAATTACTTGCCTTGCCCCGGGTGCTGACAACCCACGCTACGCCACTGTGTCTTGTATATAATTTTTTTATTAGTTTTTTAACATATCATTTTCAACAGTAATTAAACATACTTTTACATCTTATTCAATTTTTTTTACTTCCATCAATCCTGTCTGAAAATTTTCCAATCTAATCTCTTAGTATGCATTTCTTATCTTTCCTATTACATTTCAAATTCATAACCAATATCTCTTTTTTTTTTTTTTACTTTGTAACACTTCGTATATTTCTCCTTACAAAACTTCTTGTAGTCCTACTAGCGTAATTTGTTGATTACAGTTGCTCTTCATATAATTCATATACTTCTTCCAATCTTCTGTAAATCTCTGGTCCCGCAGGTTTCGAATCCTTCCTGTCATTTTGTCCAATTCTGCATAGTCCATTAATTTCGTCTGCCATTCTTCTTTCGTCAGAATGAGGGGGCGCTTAATGTCGGCTTTGGCTGCTCTCCCACAAATAGTGGAAGAGTGTCAAAATACTCCTGTTAGGTATTATTCAGGACAGCGTGTCTATCTTCTGGTACAGTGGTTAATTTGTTCCGGAGGTCTGTTCTTAACCTGAAACTGTTTTCAACCTGAGGTACCACTTTAGCTATAGGGACGCGGGTGGTGCTGTGGGTTAAACCACAGAGCCCAGGGCTTGCCGATCAGAAGGTTGGCGGTTCAAATCCCTGCGACAGGGTGAGCTCCCGTTGCTCATGAGGAGATTTCACCCCTCCCATATCCAAGAATCTCCTGAGGAGCCTGCAGATTCTGAAGAGAGGAGGAGCAATGTTCTGCTCTCTACTTAGTCAGTGAGTGAATCAGCAGTGAGTGAGTCAGTCAGTGTATCGGAGAGAGAGAGAGTGTTAGAGATCGTGTCTAGAAATAAGGTTGCTGCTAAGAGCAGCTGCAGACTCTCAGTGTAGCATTGATTTATGCTTAGATATTTTAGCTCTGTATATAGTTTTGTATCATAGTTGTAGCTATAGAATAAAAGGAAGATATTCTACAGAGCTGCTCTCCGGGTGGTTTATACTCTGCAAGACTCTGCAAAACTCTGCTGCGCAACGACTGTATTAATGTGCAAGTGAATCCGGTGCTCTCAGCTCTAAGTTGTGAGTCCACAGCATGGTGACGTGTCCCTGTGAGAAAGGTGGTCGCTGGCAGTGCTACCCAGCTCACCTAGCCCAGTCGGGGTTGTAGTGCATGAGTCCAGTTGGTACACTGGCTCAAGGGCGATGCTGACAGCTCAGTCCCAGCTCCTGCCAACCTAGCAGTTTGAAAGCACGTCAAAGTGCAAGTAGATAAATAGGTACCACTCCGGCGGGAAGGTAAATGGTGTTTCCGTGCACTGCTCTGGTTCACCAGAAGCGGCTTAGTCATGCTGGCCACATGACCCGGAAGCTGTACGCCGGCTCCCTCAGCCAATAAACAAGATGAGCACTGCAACCCCAGAGTCGGTCACGACTGGACCTAATGGTCACGGGTCCCTTTACCTTACCCTTACCAATTTAGCTGTTGCTGCTGCGCCGCTTGAGCACGATTTCTGTTTTCATCCTGAAGCAAAGTTCTTAACCAGAGGTAATATTTCTGGGTTAGCGGAGTCTGTAACCTGAAGCGTCTGTAACCTGAAGTGTCTGTAACCCGAGGTACCACTGTATTGGGAAAAAAAGAGGATTTGAATAAGCAACATCTGCACTGCCCTGTGCTCAGGAATGAACCCAAACAATTAAAGCCCTGTGTTGCAAACAATATCAGAAATATCCAAGGCAACACGATGACTAAGTACAACAATGCGGTGTCAATATAAACTCTTTATGCAGCCTATACAATAGATAATCATCAAGAGTGCATATTTTGTGACTTTCAGAGATTTATAAGATTTCTGTTTATTTGGTTTTGCAGAGAATGCATATTTCATATATATGTTTCATGTTCTGTATAGATTATATAAAGAGTTTATATTGACATCGCATTGTTGTATTTGGTCATCGTGTTGCCTTGGATATTATGGAAATGAACCCAGGCAGAATCTGGCATTTACCGGCTGTTCTTCACCAGATATTCATTTCTTGTGGCAATCTGGTTTAAATCCTTTGCTGGATTTTGGGGTTTTTTTGCAGGGGAAATGGAAGCGAGAAGCTAAACTGGTCTGGTCCCAGTGGCCCTGCTGGCTGAGCTTTGCAAGGTATTGTCTCAGCAAGGAGGCGAGGGCCATCTGAGAAATGTAAGAGCCAAGGGAGCTGGCAAAAGAAGTCTGATCCTTGGCCCATTCGGTTCAGTGTTGTCAACACTGACCGACAACAACTCTCTCCAGAGTTTCAGGCGGGGTTTAAAGGACCATCATCTGGTCCGTTAAGGATTTTGAACAGTGTAGAATCGGCACCATTACATAAGAAATTGATTCTTTTAGTGTGCCCTTTGGAACTCCCCGCCTATTGATACCTGGCAGGTGTGTTCACTGTACTCTTTTTGGCGTATTTCTGTTTTAGACAAGCCTACCCGGGCATCTAGAATGCTGGTGTGTTCTTTAGTTTATTGCTGCTTTTCATTTCTTGAATGTTTTGTCTGTTTTCACTCATAATTTTATTGATTTGTCCTTTTTGTAAACTGCTTTGAGGTTGTTGTTTGCAATCCAGCAGTGCATATATTTCATGAAATTAAAAGTAAATAAACAACGAAACCCGCTGAGCTTTGCCCACAATGGGGCACCCAGTTTTGTCTGAGTACTGCTGTTTAAAAACAAACGTGGGAAAAGCCTGACTAATTGTATGCAAAATGGTCCAGTTACAAAGTATATTATATGTATTGAAGAATCAAGTCCCATGTAGCCCTGCAGTCCTACAACATAATTTCACAAGTATTAACACATACACGTTTTATATGTGTATATGCCTTGTTGTTATGCATCTTTCAAAGTGCTGGTTTCTTTCAGGATAACTGGAGTGTATAATATTATATGTATCATGCAATATGGCAGAATTGTTTGTGTTTCTAGCAGAGGTGATTTAAGAAACACAGGCATGAAAAACCTTGTTTGTCATCAGGCTCTTGGGTTGTGATGGGAATTGGGGGGGGGGTTGACAACTTAAGTACATTGCCCTATATTGTTTTAGAAGGCCTTTATAATATGGCTTTATTTATCTTGCAAAATGTGTACATTCATGGGAGTAGCTAGGGGGGCAGGGGGGCAGTTGCCCCCCTAAATTAAGTAAATACCGTATTTACTCAAATGTACTGCGCACCTTTTTTTGGCCAAATTACATGGCAAAAATTAGCATGCACATTAGATTTGATGGTGCATTAAATTCGATTGCAAGCTTGAAAAACACCGCTGACATAGCAAATGCTTTCTGGGTTTCAAGGTTTTGAAAATTGAGTTGCGCGTTTAGATTCGATGGCGCATTAGATTCACGTAAATACGGTAAATAAAAATACTTAAACTAGCTGACCAATCACTTGGCAGATAGCTGGGTTCTCCCCCCCCCCACTCCAACATAAAATTGCAAGAAAGAAGAAATAAAGAAAAAGAAAGGTTTATGATGCACAACTCTTCCTGTTATCGCTGTCCTGACCAGGGCCGTCTTTACACGGGGGTGCAAGGGGTGCGGGGCACCTGGATGCCGAATTCTGGGGGCGCCAGGTGCCTGCCGCTGAATCCACCTAAGCTCTTAATTATCTCCCTCCGGTATGTCCAACCGGTTGACCGCGATCGCTTGATCATTTCTATTCTCTTTTGCAGAATGAGCTGCAGAATCAATGTATCTGGCGACCCCTCTTACATCAAAATTTGGGGGCACTGGGCGGATCTTTGCACCCCGGCGGTGCATATGCTAAAGACGGCCCTGGTCCGGACACACCCTTATGGTGGAGAGAAGGATACTCTTGCCAGGTGTCTCTATGGTCATGCATCAAGGCAGTGGTGGCTGGTCCCCTTTGAGGCTAGTTGGGCCAAAGGCAGGGAGACCAACAGTAGCTGGAGCCAGAGGCAATGTCTTAATTCTAGTTTTCCCCCCTCTTCTGCCCTGCTGAGTTCCACAGGAGCCACACTGAGACTAAAGGGAAGGAAGCTTATTATTATTATTATTATTATTATTATTATTATTATTATTACTATTACTATTACTATTACTGTTACTATTATTATTATTATTTATACCCCGCCCTCCCCAGCCAAGACCGGGCTCAGGGCAGCTAACACGATCAAAAACAATTAATTAAAATACAGCTTAAAAACAAGATTAAAATACATTAAAATGCAGCCTCATTTCAGTAGAAACTCATATCAAAAACTTTTGGGGGATGAAAACATCAAATCTTCACCAAGGCCAACTATCCAGACTGGTCCTACGTGGGCCAGAAAAAAGCCAGGGAAGTCCCCAAATAGGAGTTCCATCACAGAAGGAGAAAGGAAAAAGGAAAGAGGGGGAGGGGATCAAGTTGATTCCAAGCCAAAGGCCAGGCGGAACAACTCTGTCTTACAGGCCCTGCGGGAAGAAATCAGATCCTGCAGGGCCCTGGTCTCATGAGGCAGAGCGTTCCACCAGGTTGGAGCCAGTGTTGAAAAGGCCCTGGCTCTGGTTGGGCTAATCTGACTTCCTTAGGGCCCGGGACCCCAAGCAGAGCAAACGCTCCATAGTGGTTGTAAGTAAGGAGGCAGAGCAACAGGTGAACCGAGGGAGGGGTGGTGAAGCAGCGCCCCATTGGCCCAAATAGACCCGCCTCTACTGCTTCAAAGGGACACGGGTGGCGCTGTGGGTAAAAGCCTCAGCACCTAGGACTTGCCGATCGAAAGGTCGGCGGTTCAAATCCCCGCGGCGGGGTGCGCTCCCGTTGCTCGGTCCCAGCGCCTGCCAACCTAGCAGTTCGAAAGCACCCCCGGGTGCAAGTAGATAAATAGGGACCGCTTACTAGCGGGAAGGTAAACGGCGTTCCGTGTGCTGCGCTGGCTCGCCAGATGCAGCTTGTCACGCTGGCCACGTGACCCGGAAGTGTCTGCGGACAGCGCTGGCTCCCGGCCTCTTAAGTGAGATGAGCGCACAACCCTAGAGTCGGACACGACTGGCCCGTACGGGCAGGGGTACCTTTACCTTTACCTTTACTACTGCTTCAAAGTTCGCACTGCTAACTCCTTTTTTAAAAAAAACAAAAACAAACGGCTGCGTTGGGCACATTTGTGGTAAAATGCAAATGTTAGAATGAGAGCTGCACTGTTAAAGCCAAACCCAAACGCTCTATGGACAATGCACTAATTGCACATGACAGTTATCTTCTGGTTTATCTGAACAGGATCCTTAGTTATTGGCCCAGCACCGACTGACAATTCCATCCCATCTTGGGCGAAACCTACGGTGAAACCTCAGGGTCCGTTAGCTGCTGTCATGGGTCCAACTATTTCTGCCATACATGCAGGTAATAGATGTTGGACTCTTTCCCTTCCTCCCTTTTTATGGCCATCTGGGTTTCCTCACTTTAAGGTGACCGTGTGTCCTCCTTTACAAAGGGCAGTCCTCTGTCTGAAGGGTTGTTGGCTCAAATCTAGATACAGAACCAGAGAGAGCATCAGGGGCATTAAAACTTACTCCTCTACTGCAGTCTGAGCATGTCCTAATTTAGAAATAGTTACTGTGATTTTAGGGACGTGGGTGGCGCTGTGGGTTAAACCACAGAGCCTAGGACTTGCCGATCAGAAGGTCGGCGGTTCGAATCCCCACGACGGGGTGAGCTCCCATTGCTCGGTCCCTGCTCCTGCCAACCTAGCAGTTCGAAAGCACGTCAAGTGCAAGTAGATAAATAAGTACCACTCTGGCGGGAAGGTAAACAGCGTTTCTGTGTGCTGCTCTGGTTCACCAGAAGCGGCTTAGTCATGCTGGCCACATGACCTGAAAGCTGTACATCGGCTCCCTCGGCCAATAAAGCGAGATGAGCGCCGCAACCCCAGAGTTGGTTACGACTGTACCTAATGGTCAGGGGTCCCTTTACCTTTACCTTTACTGTGATTTCGATGCATCTTGTCATAATGGAGGAAACTGTGATGAGGGGCCTTGTCTAGCTGCTCAGACTGCAGCTACGTCCGGGTTTTCCAACACATTTTGCTGCCCAGTTCCCATGCGTCCAGGAAAACCCATTGATTGACCATTGACACTTAAAATATTATGATGCATTCTGTTGCAGTGCTATAAACATGGGCCATTTTTTAATGAGCATGGGGCCATTAAAAAAAAAAGACACTTCAAGAATTAATTGTATTTGTTTGGGTTTTGTTGTTGTTTAAAAAAAAACAGCAGCAGCCATAACTAAGAAATATGCAAGAATTATGCCTGTGTTGACATAAGAACATCCCTCTTTATATTGTGCAATAAGGAATTTTTTATACAGGCAACATAAAACCAGGGTTTGTCGTTGTTGCATAGACCACTGATATCTTTGAGATAGGACGTTTTATTTTGCGTATTTCTTACCCTGATATATCCCCCATAAAGCATTAGCTTTTAGGATAAATTAAGAAAACAATGGGGACGCGGGTGGCGCTGTGGGTAAAACCTCAGTGCCTAGGACCTGCCGATCGTATGGTCGGCAGTTCAAATCCCCGCGGCGGGGTGAGCTCCCGTCTTTCGGTCCCAGCTCCTGCCCACCTAGCAGTTCGAAAGCACCCTTAAGTGCAAGTAGATAAATAGGTACCACTTTATAGCGGGAAGGTAAACGGCGTTTCCATGTGCTGCGCTGGTGCTGGCTCGCCAGAGCAGCTTCATTACGCTGGCCACGTGACCCGGAAGTGTCTCCGGACAGCACTGGCCCCCGGCCTCTTAAGTGAGATGGGCGCACAACCCTAGAGTCGGACACGACTGGCCCGTACGGGCAGGGGTACCTTTACCTTTACCTAAGAAAACAATGCCCAGCCATGAATGAAGATGGCAATTAATGCGTTACTAACGATGCGGTTGGTTCTAAGTCATCGTTCTATGGCCAACGCCTCCAGTATTGCCAAGGACACCTTTGCTGCGATGAGTAACTGAGACGCAGCTGCAGTTTCCATTCTGACAATATTTCCTTCTTCCAAAAGTAGATTGCTGCTGATCAGAAGGATAATTATATTTCCCCGATCTTCTCCCACAACAGGACCTTTACTTTCAGGCCAGTCCAAGCCTGGTCATTCCAACACATCCTTGGGCACAAAGAACCTACTTCAAAGCGGGATACATGCAGGTAGAAGATACTGTGCTGGATTTCCATCTTACTGTCTCTGAACTCAGCTGAGAGAAGGGCAGGGGCAAAACTAGAAATAGTTGTCTCTCTGGCGCCACCTACTGTCAGTCTTCCTGCTTTCTGCCCTTGGCTCTGGCGCCACCTACTGTTGTTCTTCCTGCATTCTGCCACCACTGTACGGGGGTGAATGTGAACATGGGTTCGACAGAGTTTTTAGGGGGTTACATTTGAGTAGGGGAAAGAGTGTCCCTTGGTTTCAGCCTGGGGTGTACATGTTCGCTTTTTATTCCGTATCCCCAGCTAAACCAGGGGGCGTCCCACTGACGTAAATAGAAATGATGCGAGGAAATCGGATCTTTCCATGTGTTACAGTAAATCTGTGCTTTATTTAATAAATCTATGGGGGGAGAGAGTGGAGTAATAATAATAATAATAATAAATTTTTATTTATACCCCACCCTTCCCAGTTCAGAAAGCCGGGCTCAGGGCGGCTAACAACAAATTTAAAACACTTAATTGATGCAACAAAAAACAGCATAAAATATAGTATAAAACATGAATAACAATAAATTATTGTGGGGTTTAAGCTAGTCCAGCAAAATTGGATGTGCTTTGTCTGCCCACTGTCTAATACAGCACTGATGGGAACACAGAGAGGAAATATTTAACCCTCTTCCTTTTCCAATGAAGCTCTCCCCCACAGCTGCTACCCTCAGGCAGGAAACTTACATGGAGGTGGGGGAGGTTTCAAAAGCATGGAAAGGGTTAACTCCTTGCATGCCACAATCCCAATTCTTTTTTGCATCTGTGGCTGCTATAGTTAAAGAACACCAGACACATTAAATGATTCAATGCAATTAACATCATGCGCTTTTCTGTTTGGTCCTAAAATCCAGAGAACAATTTAACGGATGCTCAGGCTGGGGTTTGTTGGTCGCACGTTGCAGAGGAGTCACATATTCTAACAATTCGAAAGAAGGAAGTCCCTTGCCACTTCCCAATAGTTTTGTTTTCGGAGGAACCACAGTGGTGCATAGACAAGTCAGTTGACTCAAAACTGGGTGTTATTTGTAAAGCGCTGGAGCAAAAAGCTCCAAGATCAAGTTGGTGGTATTGAAAGTTTGTTTTCTCTTAGAGCTCCCTTTGGGGTGGGGGTGGGGGATTGTTTTCAATTACAGTGGTACCTCGGGTTAAGTACTTAATCCGTTCTGGAGGTCCGTTCTTAACCTGAAACTGTTCTTAACCTGAAGCACCACTTAAGCTAATGGGGCCTCCTGCTGCTGCCGTGCCGCTGGAGCATGATTTCTGTTGTCATCCTGAAGCGAAGTTCTTAACCTGAAGCACTATTTCTGGGTTAGCGGAGTCTGTAACCTGAAGCGTATGTAACCTGAAGCATATGTAACCCGAGGTACCACTGTAATGCAGTGTTTGGAAATAGCAAAAATGCATTTGCAGGTGTGATGTGTGTCGCACAGGGCATGATTTAAGAGTGCCATTGCGGGGTGTAATTCATGATTGCTCTATGTATTCTCTTTTGCAGTTCAGTTTTGAGATCAGCCTGTCTGATTCTCGCCTCTGTCTTTGCCCTTTTGCCATTGCTTTGGGCAGTGATTCCCAAAGTGGGGGGTACTGCCCCCCAAGGGTCAACACAGTTACAGAGGTGGAGGTGGGGCGGGAGGTGCCAAGAGGCGAGAAGGGTGGCAGGGAACTCTGCACATGACTAACAGACTTTACGAAGGTGGCATCACTGAATCAAGTTTATCAGTTTCGTTGACTTAATTAAACTAAATAGCTTTAACTGGATTTTGAATGAATGGTCAATTGATTGTTACTGTTTTGGGCTTTGTTGTCTTGTTACTGTGGCTTCTGCTATTCTAGTTAAGGCTTTTTACAGGGTAGGGGCGCTGCGGATGAGTTCATGGAACCAAGGTTTGGGTGGCCCAAAAAACGGTTTGGAAACCATTGGATTAAGAATTTCTTAGCAGACGATTGACAGCTTTAGGAAGGACCTCAGTGCAAATTTTGTGAGCTGCCCAGAGTGGCAGGGGTACAAATTATTATTATTATTATTATTATTATTATTATTATTATTATTATTTTACATTCTATTGCAATTTTTTTACTTAGCAAATACTTCTGGTATTCACCCATGCATCGATCATACACCATTTGTTTCCTTCTGCAGTCGACAACGATCCCCACTTCATCATCAACCTGCCGAGGCAGCATAAGAACATCTGCTTCAATATAGATTCTGAACCCGGAGCGATCCTGAACTTAATTTCAGATGCCAAGTCCGGTAAGGGAGAAAAAGTGCCATTCTGCAGCTATTTTGCGCATTTGGAAACAGTCATAGAAACATGGGAGTTCAGAAACGTTCAGGGGGATGAAATTGTAAGAGCCAGTGTGGTGTAGTGGTTAAGAGCGGTGGACTTGTAATCTGGTGAACCGGGTTCGCTTCCCTGCTCCTCCACATGCAGCTGCTGGGTGACCTTGGGCAGGTCACACTTCTCTGAAGTCTCTCAGCCTCACTCACCTCACAGAGTGTTTGTTGTGGGGGAGGAAGGGAAAGGAGATTGTGAACCGCTTTGAGACTCCTTAAGGGGAGTGATAAAGCGGGATATCAAATCCAAACTCTTCTTCCAACTCTTCTAAGAGACCAAAAAAAGGCCAGCCTGGATTGCAGTACATCTGCAGAAACGCCAACACTGCTTTCTTTCTCTTTTGTAGGGATTGCTGTCAATGGGCAGCTGGTTGGGGCCAAGAAGCCCTTGAACAACAAGCTACATACCTACTTTGGCAAGATCGGGTTCAATTTCGAAAAGAAAGGCTTGAAGATTGAAGTCAGCACTGAGGGCATCAGCTTGAAGGATGGCTCCTCCACCACATCCCTCTCCTGGTCCAATTTAGGAAGCCTCATTCGAAGGAGGTAATAGGGAAATTGGATGAGCACCAGGGATTCCCTAGACTTGTTGATCTCCTTATGTGGGGGAGAGTTATTGTACGTTGTGTGCCCCAGCAGTGATCTGCAGCTTGCCTCTGTGTGTTCCTGAAATTTAATTGGAGTATTTGCATTCCAACCCACACCCACCTGCCCTACACCTGGTGGTGTCATAAACAGCCTCAGGTGTGGGGCAGGGAAAGAGACTTGCATGGCACTATGCAAGCCCCCCATATCAGCAATGCCACAATACAGATCTGCATTGGCTCCCAGTACGTTTCCGAGCACAATTCAAAGTGTTGGTGCTGACCTTTAAAGCCCTAAACGGCCTCGGTCCTGTATACCTGAAGGAGCGTCTTCACCCCCATCGTTCAGCCCGGACACTGACATCCAGCACCGAGGGCCTTCTGGCGGTTCCCTCATTGCAAGAAGTGAGGTTACAGGGAACCAGACAGAGGGCCTTCTCGGTAGTGGCACCCGCCCTGTGGAACGCTCTCCCATCAGATGTGAAGGAAATAAGCAGCTATCTTCTCTTTAAAAGACATCTGAAGGCAGCCCTGTTTAGGGAAATTTTTAATATTTAATTCTGTATTGTTTTTAACACTTGATTGGTAGCCGCCCAGAGTGGCTAGAGAAACTCAGCCAGATGGGCGGGGTATAAATAAATAAATATAATAATAATAATAATAATAATAATAATAATAATAATAATAATATAAGGTGTGTGCTGGTTTGTAATCACACAGCTCAAAGATGGAATTAACTCTTTATCAGCAAAGACACAGACTTGGTTGAGTGTCAGACCTAATGAGCAGAGCACCTCATTCCTGGTGCTCTTATTGCATGAAAATCAGTTGCCAAGACTGAAAGTCCCATTCTCCTCATAGCTGTTTAAATTCACTACTCTAGCCACTACACCGAGGGTAGTCAACATGCAATCCTCCAGATATTGTTGGACTACAATTCCCATCAGCCTCAGCCATCACAGCCAGGAATGATGGGAGTTGCAGTCCGTCAAAAGATATGGAGAGCACTTCATGGGCTATCCCTGCTCTACACCAGGCATCCCCAAACTCGGCCCTCCAGATGTTTTGGGACTACAATTCCCATCATCCCTGACCACTGGTCCTGTTAGCTAGGGATGATGGGACTTGTAGTCCCAAAACATCTGGAGGGCCAAGTTTGGGGATCCGTGCTCTACACCATATGGATGAGGCTGCTCTTTGGATGATGACATCATGTTGCAACCAAGACAGCATTTGACAGGTTTATTGGACACGACAGCTAGATCTATTTGGTTCACAATGAGACGGCCAAAGCCCAACCAAATGCGTTTCTGAGTAGAGGACTCGGAACACACTACTCATGTATCTACTTGCCGTTTCTCGTAGAGTGCTAGTCTCTGTGAAGAGTGACAACAAAGTCAACATCACGGTGGATGGGGACTTGTCCTTTGTGGTCGTGCTTCACCGTGTATGGAAGAAGCATCCAGTCAATGTTGACTTCCTGGGAATCTACGTCCCTCCTGCAAGCAACTTCTCCTCCAGTGTGCATGGCCTAATCGGTAAAGTCTCCTTGGAGACAGGGAGCCGGGTTCAGTGCTGCTTGTTGCTGTGTATACATGGGTCCTTGTGAAAGCGATGAGCTTTAGGGAAAAGAGGAAATGCTCAAAACCAGGGTGGGCGGAAGTTAAAGATGGTGGTTCCCCTTTAGAAGAACAGAATTCTCACCTGAACCATTCTGAATGTTGTTACTGTGGTCGCAGGCAGGACCAGATTTAGGTTGGATGACGCCCTAAGCTACCGGAGGTAATGGGGCCCTTTATATGTCCAGCTGTCCTTTCTCAACAACAAATTGCCACTATTTTTTTCTGTTGAATATATGCTATTTGGTAATTTATGGACCTAATAGGTATCCAAAGCCATTTGCACATAACAGTCCATGCAGAATGTAGGCACCCTATATATAGAAATGAGCAAACCAGGGATATTTTTGGGAGCAGG
This sequence comes from Podarcis cretensis, assembly GCF_951804945.1. NCBI lineage: Eukaryota > Metazoa > Chordata > Lepidosauria > Squamata > Lacertidae > Podarcis > Podarcis cretensis. Next base: position 9,735,079 of record NC_137179.1, read on the forward strand.
CTAGCAGGCGGGGCCCATGACTTACGTCATAGGAGCCTACACAACACAAAACACAGTTGCTGTATGTAGGTTTTATTTTATTTGTTTTTTATCTTATATTTTGTAAATGTACATCCAGGTTTTTTTCCCCTTTAATTTTTTTGGGGTTCCCCAAGAGAGGGGGCCCTATGCTATAGCTTGTTTAGCTTACATGTAAATCTGGCACTGCCTCAGCCACTGAGCCATGGCCCTTCCCACCTGTGATAAGTGTATATGGCACATGGGGTTAAATTGGCTACATTTACAACAGGTCCCCGATCCCACACTATTTTCAACGTAAAACGAATTGGGGAAACAATGGCTATGCTAGATCTGCAACCATTCTGACTCCCGCCTCCAAATATTTGGGGATTATAGTTGTGCAAGGGGTAATCCTCCTTAACGAGTGTTTCCACGTCTACAAATGCACTTGTGGGGGGCACACACAGCCCCCCAGGACCGCCTAATGTCAAGTGATGATTCTCCTCCCCCAGGGCAGTTCATGTTGGAGCCAGACGTGCACATCTATAATGAGCGGCCTGGACAAGATCCGGGGAAAGCTGATGCTACCATGGAAGTGAAAGGCCACAAACTCACTGTCACCAGGTAAACCACTTGAGTTAGCTGAAACCAAAGCCTCTCGACCTCAGAGATGCTCAGAATGGGATGTAAAGATGTAGTTTTGCTTACAGTGAATCTCTTTGTTCATGGTTTATTGTGGAACAGGATGGGGCAAAATTTCACATTGTAGTGAGGAGGAAAGTTGTGAGTTGTGTACAATATAAAATCCAACCACACAGCAGCTTTTTTTCAGGGTCCTCCCAAGCTTTGGGAAACACGTAATTTACGAGTTCTTTTTTTCAGCTGAACTCATATTTTTATACTGAATCAAAAGTTCCAAATCCTGCAAGGTTTCCCATTCGGGGAAATGGAGGTTCTGCGAGAGTTCATGAGAGCTGGCACTTTTCAACTGATTGTTCCATAGATTTAGTAAACAAAGCTGTTGTGAAGTTAGATTGGGACGTTTTGAGTATTTTGGTCATTCCTTGACAAACCAGCCTCCAGACTTGGGCAGTGCCACCACAGGTGAAGAAAGCTTCCTCTTTTTCGACACCCTAAAATGTTTCTGAAACCATTTCCCCCTAACAAACAGCATCCTGGCAACCGCAGATTAGTGAGGACGATGAGAAGACTATCCAATTCAGCTTTGTTGCATACCACAGTGGTTTTATTTGATTTTGATTTTCCTGCAGAGGTGTGCAGAAAGACTACCGCCTGGACCGTGTCTTTGGGACTGCTGTTCGTTGCTGGTTCGTGCACAACAGTGGGAAGGGCTTTCTCGACGGTCACTACACAGATTACCTCGTCCCCACGTTATACAGCTATCCGAAGCATCCTTGAAAGGGTGGGCGGGCCTAAAGCAGAGGCAGGCGATGGCCAGCATCTGATTGGCCAAGGCTCTTCTCCACCCACCCCGCTGGCGATTTGCTTGTGAACCTGTCTTTCCAGGTGAAAACCCCTTTTCCAAGAGAAAAGCCCTGGCAGGCTAGATGCAGCCTGCAGATCCCACTGCCTACCCCAGCACAATGAAACCTTCTCCCCACTAAAGACAGCAAACATCTCTCTGCTCATATCTAGGGTCCTCCATAACCTTTCTGGGTGTCGTGGAAAAGCAGAAAAGCAACTGGCATACATTGTGGAGTTTGAAAATAAGGCCAAGTAAGATATGGCCATCATATATATATATGAAGATTAGTCGTCCTGGTAGGAAAAAAATATTTTTCAAAGAGAATAAAAATCTTCCTTTTTGGGATGATGTCGTCTGTTTCATTTCTTTGGCGAAGCCTCCAGGGCTTCCACCACTGCAGCTGGGACAGAAGTCACACGGTATTAGCTGCAAATCTAAACTAAAACATCCATTAAATCACTACAGGTATGTTTCCCTGCTGAGAGTACCACACATACAGAGGTCCCCAGATGGAGCTCTGAGCTGTGTCTGTGTCCCATTTCCCACACCTGACACATGTACACAAATAGCATCTCAGGGCAACATTTGCTTTAGGAGGGGTTATGGATGCTGAGCAGTTTGGGGACTGAATTAGTGGGGCGTAAACACAGGTCCTCTTTCTGAAATTAAATTTAGGCTTGCCCAGCTGCTTATTGGAAGGAAAACCTCCCAATTATTTCACACCATCTCCCGAGATGGAAATATATATTCTTAACTCGAGGAGGTCCTGTCGTTGTGAACGCGTCGAGGAAAAAGGACACACTGTCAAATATTCTCTTTTATTTTTAAACAGCAATAAAAAAAATCACTGTACAAGTCATTATACATTTTTTACAAAACTACTGGAGGTGACGGAAGAGCATTTTGAAGGGAGGGTGGAGGGCTAGATGTAGAAAACAGTGTGGAGATAGTCTACCGTATTCCCTATTTCCCAAAAATAAACGTCTGTATCACCGGTGTTACACCACCCATTTCGTCCAAGGATGGGGTTGGGGTTCAGACGAGAGGATCCAAACGGCTATGGGGTGCCCCTTCTGGGGGAGCTTTCGAGGATGTCTCCCAGCTACTCCTCAAGACCTCCAAACAGCTAACTGAGAGACCGCTTAGGAGCCAATGTTGCAGCAGGAGAAGGGGCTGTAGAAAAGGAAATCAGGTAAAAGCTCATGAAATGGCGACAAGCATGGACCCCGTGTGTTTCACTACAGTGCTACCTCAGTTTACAAACAGGCCTTCACAAACTATTCAGTTTACGAACTCCACAAAACCGGAAGTACAGTCCTACCTCATGTTACGTCCGCTTCATGTTACGTTCTTTCAGGTTACGTCCCACGTCGATCCGGAAGTACCGGAAAGGGTTACCTCTGTGTTTCGCCGCTCGCACATGCGCAGACGCACAAAATGACGTCACGCGCATGCGCAGAAGCAGCGAATCACAACCCGCATCGCTGTAGGTTGTGCCTTTTTCATGTTGCGAACGGGCCTCCGGAACAGATCCCGTTCGCAACCAGAGGTACTACTGTAGTGTTCCAGTTTGTGAACTTTACCTCAGTCTACAAACGGAAGCCGAACCATGGAAGGGCACTGGTGGTGGGAGGTCTCATTAGGGAAATTGCGCCTCCGTTTAAGAACAGCTTTGGTTTAAGAACGGACTTCAGGAACGGATTAAGTTCGTAAACCGAGGTACCACTGTACTTGGATCCTAAGCAGACTCTCCCATGGGGAGAGCCATAACCTGACTAACACAGGGTTCCCTGGGAGCGGATTCCTCCAAGTGTACTTTCATTAATCACATGGGGTAACATGACAAAAACTGAAGTGAGGACTGAGCCAGCACCTAAAAATTGCCTCTTTCCTAGACCGCCCTTAGCTGGGAGCATGAAATAGGGTTTGGGCTTAGCCACAAACTGAGCTGGCTGGCAGGGCAAGCAAAGAAGAGGAAGCAAACCATCGGAGAGCTGCTCCCTCTTCTAACTCAACTATTCATGGGCGACAGCTCGAGAACAGATGAGATGGGTCATCTACCTTGATATCATCTCGCACAAGTGGTGCATAAGTAAGTCCAGCCCTTCCCAGGCAGGCCAAAATCTGCACCCATAACCTTTAACCCCATTTGGCAGATGAATCACTCCATGTTGTTTGTTGACTTCCAACTTCCGCAAGGAATGTAAGCTACCGATAATTCTACAAGGCAACTGGAAGGCTGCAACTGTTTATAGCTGGCAGCAGATTATAGAGACGGCTTAACGGAATGACTGCTTCCCACGAAATGCACTGGACAATTTGAAATTAAATATTACACTGTAAGGGATTTTAGGCACAAAAAATTATTGGTTCATAAAAATATAATACAATTCTGGTTTTTAAAAAATACAAGTTGTAAAACTCTGACACAGTGGAGTTGAGTGCATCAGGGAATCCTTAGGTAGGGTACCTTCCAGTCCGTCTGCTCTTCCAATCATCTCAGGCCAACTTGGAAATGTCTTCATAGGGAATGCCTTCAACTTTACGTCCTTTCAGAGGTCCCTGGGAAGGGAAGTCAGGCAAAAGGAAACCTTCAGTCAGGCAGTTCCTAGCACAGAGCCTAGGACTTGCCGATCAGAAGGTTGGTGGTTCGAATCCCCGCGACGGGGTGAGCTCCCGTTGCTCGGTCTCTGCTCCTGCCAACCTAGCAGTTCAAAAGCACGTCAAAGTGAAAGTAGATAAATAGGTACTGCTCCGGCTGGAAGGTAAACGGCATTTTCCGTGCGCTGGAAGGTAAACAGGGTTTCCATGTGCTGCTCTGGTTCGCCAGAAGCGGCTTAGTCATGCTGGCCACATGACCCGAAAGCTGTACACCGGCTCCCTCAGCCAATAAAGCGAGATGAGCGCCGCAACCCCAGAGTCGGCCACGACTGGACCTAATGGTCAGGGGTCCCCTTTACCCCTTTATCTAATTTGAAGATAAAAGGTGAGTAAGGGGGAAAATGAGAGAAGGATATGAAATTCTGCATGGTATAGAGAAAGCGAAGGTGAATAGTGGGAGATTCAGGGCAAAGAAGAAATACTTCTCCATGCAGCAGATAGCTGAACTATGGAATTTTCTCCCACAAAACGTGGTGATGGTCACAGACCTGGGCGGCTTTAAAAGTGGATTAGAAAAAAACAATGCTGGATAAGGCTATTAGTATACCACCCTTGCGATCAGTTGCTAATGGTCTGAGCCAGCAGAGCTCTTTTCATAATCTCTCCCTCCCTGCCAAACTGCACTGTTTACTCAAGAGGAAAGTTCACGAAGCTAAAGTGACCAGAAAAGGAAAAATAGGATAGAAAAACAGGCAAGGAGAGAGATTCTTTCGTCCATTAGGCAAACAGTACTGATGACACAGAAATCTTAAAACGACATTAGCAGTAAATAGAAGCTGAAATGTTAGGAGTTTGCCAAGCTTTGGGAAAACGCACAGGTTAGGCTGGGACTTGGCAAAGCGTTATGCAGGATTAGTGAGAAGATTGATCAAGAGCTCTGGGTGCAGTTTGGGTTGGGGAATATTTTAATATTTTATTTATGGTGCCAAAATACCCAAAACGAGGTTTCAGCAGCAGTCCTGTACAATATTTACCTGGGAGTAAGACCCTCTGGACACAGTGGGGCTTACTTCTGAATAAGCGCAGGACTGCCTTGTTAAAGTTCCAAACAGCACACCGTGAGACAGCAAGGGTGAAAAGATACTTACAGTTTCAATGAGTATCGTTGCCGAAAACTTTTTCTCGTGGATGCTCTCTAAGGTAGCTTCATTTCCTCTATAGCCCCCGTTTAGAACCAGCACCTTTTTGCCTGAAACATGAACACATGTGAATCTGCATTAGATCGAGTGAAACCCTGAGTCAGCCTAACTTGATGCTGTCTTTTCTGAATGCACAGACACTGGGGTTAGTAACTGGATTCTTCTGCATGCAAAACATTATTCTGTCGCCTGAGCTCACAGAGCTCTATCTCCCAATTTCATTGCTGCCTTCTGGCATTGGGGAGGTTGAGAAGGTGGGATTTGATCAGGAGTAAACATGAGAAGATTGGAAGAAATTTAAAGACTATTTATTGAAACACTGTAAAATTATTGAATGTTAAAATGATGTTGGAACGAAACAAAGTGGTCTTAGCAATAATGTTAAAAGGAATATGTAAAAAGGGATTGATATTAGATGAAAATTCGAAATTATAATATGTGAAGACAAAGAATTAAGAGAAAATAGAGAGGGTATGGATTTGCTGAATTAAATATCTGAATTGGAATACAAAAAAGGGAGGTGTGAGGAAGTCATGAAAATAAGTAAATGAACTGTAAGATATAGAAAGAGGGATTTGGTTTTTTTAAACTATTTTTGTTTCTCTTAGTGTTTGTATTTTTTGTGTTTTCTTTTTATCGCTTTTGTAACTTTTTCCTTGTGGAAACTTTAATAAATATTATTAAAAAAAAAAGAAGATGAGGAGTAAACATGGACCAATGGTACCAACTAGTATGGGAAACAGCCTTATTAGAAAAACTAACCAATAAACTGAAACTGACACGGGGACAAATGGAAGAAGACGCCTTCAGCCCGGTATGGCTCCCCTTTATCACATCCACAGCCCAACAAGACAACGACAAGAATTGACTTCCGGTCGGCGCCAGCGTTTAATGGCGGTCCGAGCCTCGAGCTCCGAGGCAGGACTGCTTCGCTAGTTCGGGTCTTACCCGCTACGGCAAGCGGGGGACCCCTAAAATCACAGGCGCGGAGCCTGTGAACAAAGGAGATTCGGTGGGCACCTTTTGCGCCCCCCGGCACTGTGAGGGAGCCTTTTTAAAGGCTTCTGAGCGGCATCGGGGTAAGTGCGGTGCTGAGAGTCGTCACCCAGCTAGCGGAGTGAAGCCGCGTCGCCATGAACGGAGAGCGCCGATTCCTTCCTGCAATTGGAATTTGACCATAGCACCCGTGAGTAAGACTGAAAAATTAACGGGACATTAAATAAGAAATGTGGCTGAAAATGGGAAAGGCATAAATTAAGGAAGTCTGCCTTCCCGGAGCTGCATGAGAGACAAAGCAACGAAAATCAAGCTGCATTTGAAGGGAACTTTTCTATTTTTTTTTAAGCTGTCAAACTGACATCGGACTTAAACTTCCCCCCCGATAGGCAGGAGAAGGGGGGAAGGGATTGGGACATTGTTAACCTGCTGGAAAATTACTGGAAAATTAAGACCTTCCATTGCCAACCCCCCCCAGGTAGGGCTGCCCAAATAAGACACCGGGATGTGAACTGTCAAACTCTGCAAAGTGGGGGTTTGTTTGTAACAAAGTTACTGGACCTTAGATTTACCCTGTTGCATTTTGGCTACATAGAAGATAGAGACGTTACGGATTGGATATTGGAAACTACTGGCTACTGTTATACTTCCTTGCTTCTTTGTTTTCCTTTTTCCTTGCCATTTGGATACAAATGAATGCTCCCTCTAGAGGGTCTTAAGTGAAACTGTTGCACTTGGAAAAGTAACAGTGGGATTTTCCACTTGGAAATCAACTCTGTGAAAACGACCTTGAGGATATGAGTGCCCCTACAGAAGAGATAGTAACAAGGCAGAAAGCAAAACAATCTCACAAGAAAAGGGGCTCTATATCAGGAACTGTACCAGCTGCACAGGAAAAAACAACAGCTTCTATGGATCCTATGACTCAGGCACTACTTAAGATAAATCAATCCCTGGAAGCACTGACAAAGCTATCGACAGAGAATTCTAAAAAATTAACAGAGTTGACAACAAGACTGGACGTGAATACAGCTAGTGTAAAATCTAACACAGATTCTATAAATAGATTAATCCAGGAGAGTTCAGAAACACGAAAGATTGCAGAAAGTGCAAAAACAACGGCTGAAGAGACAAGGGAAAAGTTTGGGCCTATTATTAAAAAAGTGAATGAGCATGATGCAGCCCTCTCCTTATTGGAACTTCAGCGGAAAGAGAAGAATTTAAAATTTAGATTGGTTCCTGAAGGGGAAGGGGACAACCTTGTGCAATTCCTTACAGAGAACATTGTAGCTTTTTGGCAAGAGGAATGGGATGAAGATGATGAATTCGAGATAACAACGGCCTTTCGACTGGGCAGAAGGCAGGATAAAAAACCAAGGGATTGTCTAATTACATTGAGATCAAAAGAAGAAAGAGATAAAATATTGAATTTGCACTATCAAAAGGCACTGGTGATCCAAAACTGTCAAATACAGATTTTTAAGGACATTCCCAAATATATTTTAGAGGTGAGAACATATTACAAAAGCCTAGCAGATCTGCTGAAGAAAAACACCATACCATTCAGATGGGAGTTCCCACAAGGACTGTCCTTTAACTTTAAAGGAAGAAAGATCAAAATAAAAACAATTCAGGACAAAGAACAATTTCTGGAGAGATACCTGGAGGACTTGCAGAAAGGAACTGTAGAGGAGAAAGAACCACCTGATATAGCAAATCTATCATTTGGACTTTTACCACCACCATCGGAGGAAGAACAGAAGCTTGGAGCAGTTGGAGGAACAGCTACTTAAATACAAAATGTCTCTGCAACTCCTTAGTTGGAATTGTAACGGCTTGAACCTTCCCCGGAAAAGACGACAAGTTTTTCACATTTTGAAGAGAGAACAATTAGATATAATATGTTTGCAAGAAACTCATATTGCCAGGATACATAGGAAATTACTGATAAATAAGAGACTTGGTCAAGAATTTATCTCATCAGACAAAGTGAAGAAAAGAGGTGTGGTGATCTATGCAAAGGAAAAATTGGCTCCAAAATTGATATTTAAAGATGAACAAGGAAGATACCTGGCAATTGAAATACAAATTCAAGGAGAAAAGATTTTGATTGTTGGAGTATATGCCCCAAATGAGGGGAAGGCCGAATTCTTTAGGAAGTTGCATGAGACATTAGTTGACTTTTTAGACTATAAAATCCTAATGATGGGAGATATGAATGGAGTTGTCTCAACAAACATGGATAAAGCACAGAGACAAGTGATTTCAAAAGAAGGGAGACTACCAAAGACCTTTTTTGAAATGACTGAAACAATGGACTTGATTGATATTTGGAGAACAAGGAATCCTCTAGAGAGAGAGGGAACTTTCTTCTCTGAAGCAAAAATGACATGGACAAGAATAGACCAAATCTGGATTTCTAGCAGTCTGGCGTTAAGAACAAAAAAAGTAGAAATATGTCCAAAAACGTGCTCCGACCACAATGCGGTGAAGATGGAGATGAAACTAACAACAACTGGATCCTTTAGATGGAGAATGAATGACACCCTATTTAAGGATGAAGAGATCCACAAGAAGGCCCTTAAAACATTAAAAGATTACTTTGAGATCAACAGGAAAACAGATGTGGAAAAAAGAATAATTTGGGACGCAAGCAAAGCCGTGATGCGAGGTTTCCTAATTCAACAGAATTCTATAAAGAGAAAGCAACAAAATGAGAAGAAGGAAAAATTTTTAGAAAAAATAAAAGAAGGAGAGAAGAAGCTGAGGTCCAAACCAAAGTCCCATGAGATTTTGAGAGAAATAAAGTTTTACCAGATGCAGTACATGGAGCTCATGAACCAACAAATAGAATGGAAGATAAAGCAAATGAGACAAAGAACTTTTGAATCAGCGGATAAATGTGGGAAACTTCTGTCATGGCAACTGAAAAAAAGGCAGAGAATGAACACTGTAACAAGTCTAGAAGTGGATGGAAAAATTATCCACAAACCCAATGAGATAAACAATTGTTTTCAAAGTTTTTTTAAGAAATTGTATGCACAAGGGCCAATCAATGAACAAGAAATAGAAGAATTCATCAGAAAATACGGTCTACCAAAAATTCCAGAACAAAGTAAAAGGATCTTAAATGAGGAAATAACAGAACAAGAAATAGAGGGTGCCATCCAAAATATGAAATTGGGAAAATCACCAGGACCAGATGGCCTGACGGCCAAATACTACAAAATGCTGAAAGAATGGCTGATACAACCATTGAAGGAAGTTTGCAATGAAATTTTGAAGGGGAAAAAGGCACCTGAATCGTGGAAAGAGGCTTTCATCTCACTTTCATCTCAGGTCAAAAACTACCGCCCTATATCTTTACTCAATGTGGATTACAAAATTTTTGCAGACATTCTGGCAAAAAGATTGAAAAGAGTGTTGATAGAAGAGATTCATAAGGACCAAACAGGCTTTCTCCCAGGTAGACATATGTCAGACAATGTGAGGAACATTATAGACATTTTGGAGTTGTTAGATGTTGACATTAACAGGAAAGCAGTTCTGATTTTTGTGGACGCGGAGAAAGCCTTTGACAATATCTGTTGGACTTTTATGAAAAAGAATCTCCAAGGGATGGGGGTAGGTCAAGGTTTTGAAAACGGTATAGGTGCAATATATTCTCAACAAAAGGCCAAGTTAATTGTAAACAATGTGGTAACAGAAGAAATACCCATAGAAAAAGGTACACGGCAGGGATGCCCAATATCCCCCTTGCTTTTTATATCAGTCCTGGAGGTTTTGTTAAACATGATTAGAAAGGACCAGTTGGTTAAAGGAGTTCAGGTCGGAGTTAGACATTACAAATTAAGAGCATTTGCAGACGACCTAGTATTGACCTTGCAACAGCCAGACACTAGTACTAAAAGAGTATTAGAACTAATTGAAATATTTGGTCGAGTAGCAGGTTTTAAATTGAATAAACAAAAAACGAAAGTGTTGGAAAAAAAATTAACAATGGAAGAAAGAGAGAGTTTTCAGAATGAAACAGGCTTGGAAATAACAAAAAGGGTAAAATACCTGGGGGTAAACTTAACATCCAAGAATGTGAACTTATTTAAGGATAATTATGAAAAATGTTGGTCAGATGTTAAAAAGGATCTGGAAATATGGTCAAGGTTGAAACTTTCCTTGTTAGGCCGAATTGCTACTATTAAGATGAATGTATTGCCTAGAATGCTGTTTTTATTCCAGACGTTGCAGATTGTGGACAAGATGGACTGTTTCAAGAAGTGGCAGAAAGACATATCAAAATTTGTCTGGCAGGGCAAAAAGCCCAGAATTAAATTTAAGATTTTAACTGATGCAAAGGATAGAGGGGGGTTTGCCCTGCCGGACTTAAGACTTTATTATGAATCAGCAGCTTTCTGCTGGTTGAAACACTGGCTACTTCTTGAGAACACCGACATTTTGGATCTGGAAGGGTACGACAATAGTTTTGGTTGGCATGCATACTTATGGTACGACAAGGTAAAGGTGTATAAAAGCTTTAAAAACCATATTGTAAGGAAAGCATTGTATAACGTTTGGATTAGATACAAAGATTTGTTCGAAAGTAAAACCCCTAGGTGGGTGTCACCAATGGAAGCTAGGGAAGTAAAAAAGCTTAATATGGATTCTAAATGGCCAAAATATCATGAGATTTTAGAATATGATGGCGAAAGGGTGAAACTTCAGAGTTATGAGAAACTAAAGCCTAAGGTTCGAGATTGGTTGCATTACCATCAGATAAATGAGACGTTTAAACAGGACAGGAAAATAGGATTTCAGAAAGAGAAGTCAAAACTAGAAACAGAATTGTTGGAACCCAATACTAAGAACTTATCAAAAATGTATAACTTGCTGTTAAAATGGAATACACAGGATGAAACGGTGAAATCAGCTATGATTAAATGGGCACAAGATATCGGTCATGATATTATGTTTGCTGACTGGGAACAGTTATGGACCACCGGTATTAAATTTACTGCATGTAATGCCTTAAAAGAAAATATTATGAAAATGATCTACCGGTGGTACATGACCCCAGTCAAGCTTGCAAAAATTTATCATTTGCCTAATAATAAGTGTTGGAAATGTAATGAGACTGAAGGCACTTTCTACCACCTTTGGGGGACCTGCCCAAAGGTTAAAGCTTTCTGGGAAATGATCTATAATGAAATTAAGAAGGTCCTTAAGTGGACTTTTCCTAAGAAACCAGAGGCTTTCCTCTTGGGCATGGTGGGCCAAGTGGTGCCAAGGAAGGATAGGATCTTCTTTATGTATGCCACTACAGCAGCAAGAATTCTACTGGCAAAGTATTGGAAGACGCAAGAACTACCTACTCTGGAAGAATGGCAAACAAAGGTGATTGACTTTATGGGACTGGCCGAGATGACGGGCAGAATCCGGGACCAGGGGAAAGAGACAGTGGAAGAGGACTGGAAGAAATTTAAAATATATCTTAAAAATAATTGCAAAATTGAGGAATGTTAAGATGTCAGGGGGTAAGAAGTAAAGAATTGCAGCAGTAAACAAAAAACTTAAGAAATTTTTATGAAAGGGTATTAAGACAATGGACCTAAGGGTTGCTAAAGAATTATTAAACAAGGATGCAGGGATGGGGAGGTATGGGGGAGTCAAAGAAAAAAGGGTATGAACTGATGAGCTTGAAGTTATACTGTTCTATACTGTTTTTATTATTTGTTTGGAAAATTAATAAAAATTATTTAAAAAAAAAAAGACAACGACAAGAATTCACCAACAGCATACAAATCAATATGGCTAATCTGATTCAAAAACACCCACCCACCCCACTCACACATGAAAACCAAGTCCACCACAGCCAATCACAAACAAACAACCTTCTTCTCTGGCGATCGCTCGCAGCCGAGTAAGACTGTCTTCCATAAACACGGTTTTTTAAGTATTTGCCAAGAAATTGTGAGGACTAGATTTTTTTAAAATAAAAAAATGAAGAGATATTTCAGGTTCTGATTACATGGCTTTCGGTTGTCAAATGCAAGCGGCTCAAATCTTTGCAAGGCTACCGGCAGCCACAATCACCAAGGATGAACTATTAAACTATTTATTATTATTTATTACTTATTAAATCTCTATACTGCTCTTCACTGGAAGATCACACACAGGGCAGTTTACAATATAAAAACACAACATAGATACTATAACAAGCAAAAATAATGACCTCCATAGTATTATTCTTTATTAATGTCATAATTGTATCAATAATTCTGTCATGTGAACTGGGCCACTGTTGCATTTGGAACTGGAAATTGGTGTTCTGAAATAAGAGTCTAGCCTATGAAAGTCTGTCAAATGACTTCATAAACAGACCTCCCCCCTCTGCTACAATTTTAAATTAAGGGTTACCGTATTTTTCGCACCATTGGATGCACGTCTTTCCCCTTAAAAAGTAAGGGGAAATGTCTGTGCGTCTTATGGAGCGAAGCCAGCAAGAGCTGCTGCTGCCGACAAGCTCTGCGCAGCTCTCCCTTTAAAGCAAGAGCTGCATAGAGTGTGTCTGCGGCTCTGGCTTTGTTTACAGGGAGGCGGGAGGAGGGACTGCCGTCTGTCCCTCCTTCCGGCTCATTGTAAACCCAGCAAGAGCCGTGGCTGCTGGGGAGGAGGGAGGGAAGGGGATTCCGCTTTGAAGCCGTGAAGCACCCGTGTAAGCAGCTCCTCTCCCACTTTCCTGCTTCAAAGCAACCATGGAGGAGGGAAGGAGTGGACCCATGGATCCTCACTGCTCGAGGCTGCATTGAAGCAGGAAAGTGGGAGGGGAGCAGCTTACACCCGTGTAAGCAGCTTCTCTCCCACTTTCCTGCTTCAAAACAACCACGGAGGAGGGAAGGAGTGGACCCATGGATCTTCTGCTGGAGGCTGCAGCAGATTCCCTCCTCCCAGGCTCCCTTTGAAGCAGGAAAGTGGGCGGGGAGCAGCTTACACTCGTGTAAGCAGCTCCTCTCCCACTTTCCTGCTTCAAAGGGAGCCTGGGAGGAGGGAATCCGCTTGCTTTGGGCTTGCTTTGAAGCAGGGTGTGGGGGTTCAGTGGGGAAAGAGGGCAGGAAATAGATGCTGGGCAGGAAGACTTTGACCACCTCAGCCTCCCCAGATTTCCACTGAGACAGCCAGGCATGGCCATAAGAGCTAGAAACTTGCATGGGCTGTTTATTTAAAGACGGAAACATGCACTCATGTGAAAGAAATCCTCCCAGGTTCCTGGACACAACCCACACTTGATATTCACACAAGGTTACATGGATGGCATTGGCAACTGGAGGAGCAGCACGGTTAAAGAGCAAGTCCTGGTTTCAAGCTTAAGATCAGCTCTTTCGTGGTGGCCTCAAACAACCCTTTGGCTGCAAGGGGAATCCCTCCCTTAATTCAGGATGCTACAGTCTACACATGCTGTGGCTGCCTGCCCTTTTCCCTGAGCTGTAAAAGCACCTTCAAGAGGGTGATGGGAGGTGACACAGTCATCTTCCAGATGTGCAAAGAACCACCCTCGCCACACTAAACGTGACAGCAGGCCTCACACCCAGATCTGAAGCATTAATGGGAACCTAGGAAGCTGCCTTATAAGGAGTCGGATCCACTACTCCATCTAGCTTAGTAATGTCAACACTGACTGGTAGCAGTTTGCCAGAGTTTCAGGCCTGGAGAGGCTGGGGATTGAACGTGTGGTGTTCTGCATGCAAAGCCACTGAGGTTACAGGTGTTCCCTTTAAAAACAAACTAAGATTGTAGTCCCCATGGTTCTGAAGAAAGGGCTAATTTAAACAGGAACACGTCAGGACCCCTGAGCCCATTTAGCTCAGTTTTGTCTTCACTGATGGGCAGAGGCTCACCTGGGTTTCAGGAGACACACCTTCAGTCCTACCTGGAGAAGCTTTCAAGGACTGAACTTGGGATCTTCTCCATGCTCTCCCCATTGAGCTATGATGGCTCCCTCTCTTCTCCTCCCCTCCTCCTATGCAGGAGGCCTATCTCAGCTTGTCATTATAGTGTATATATCTCAAGGGCTTTGAGATGCATATAAAATCAGGCTCAGCATTATTAACTGGACTTAGATAAGCCATGGTTCCCCTTCCTTCCCTCCTCTGAGGCTCGCTTTAAAGCAGCAAAGCGGACAGGAGCCACCCGCTTTGCTGCTTTAAATAGTTTAGTACAACATTTGATTCAGAATATTTTTTTTCATGTTTTCCTCCTCTAAAAACTAGGCGCGCCTTATGGTCAGGTGCGCCCTATGGAGCGAAAAATACGGTAACTGATAGCCTAACTTTCCATCTAGTATCACTCCACCTGGGCTCTTCAAAGCGGTTGGATTCAACAGAAAGCAGCAGCAAGCAAAATTAGGCATGTGATGCTTGGCAGCTACAAAACCACCATCAGTTTTCTTAGTGATTGGGGCCCTAAAGCCAAGACTTGAGCAACATAGACCAATGAGCTGCATCTCGGTTTTCTGGTTCCTAGAAGCCTGAGGCAATGATGAGCGTTTGAAAGTTTAAATGCCTTAAGACATGAAAGAGTCTAGGGCAGGCTTTCTCAACCCTGGTCCTCCAGATATTTTGAGACTACAGTTCCCATCATCCCTGACCACTGGTCCTGCTAGCTAGGGATCATGGGAGTTGTAGGCCAAAAACATCTGGAGGGCCGAGGTTGAAGAAGCCTGGTCTAGGGGAAGGGAAATGGAAATCTCAAGTTGGTGGCTACTAGGCATTCTGGCCAGGCTCAATCTCCTGTGCCAAAGGCAGACTGGGAGGCAAAAACTGTGCTCAGATCCTGCTTTCAGGCTTCCCATAGGCATCTGGTTGGTACTAGATGGGCCTGATCCAGCAAAGTCTTCTCTTATTGGTCTGGCCAGACGGCTTACCTGGTGCTGGGATCACAGTCTCCAGATGTGTTTGGTCAAGCTTCAATTTATCCCCAGAGTCAATCACCTTGACAACTGCTGTGTATTTGTCAATTACTTCCTATAATATTAATGCACATCATTATCATCATCATTTCAATTTATATACCATCCTTTATCCAAAGATCCCAGGGCAGTGTAGAACATTAAGAACATAATTTACACAGCATAATAGTAAAAACATAATACACAGCATAATAATAAAATAATCATAACAGTCCCCTCACACAAATATAATGGCCTATAGATTATTTAATGGCTAAAGGCCTGGGTAAAGAGAATTGTTTCCCAGGGTGCCTAAAGACATGTAGTGATGTCGCCAAGCGAGCCTCTCTGGGAACAGCATTCCACAAATGGGGAGCCACTGCAGGAAAGGCCCATTCTCTAGAGCAGGGGTGTCCAAACATTTTTCAAAGAGGGCCAGATTTGATGAAGTGAACGTGCGTGAGGGCCGACCATTTTGCCTGACGTTCTTTGAACCATTGAAATTAAATGCAAATTAAATGAAATGCAAATTAACTATTTCATGCAAAGTTTATTACAAACGGCATAATTTTCATTTCGTCACATGGATGACGAATCTAAACAGGTGTTAAATCATTCTGCCTTTCGTATCTGAAGGCCAGATGGAAAAAAATCCAGGAAGCTGAAATATATGTCAGGAACATTGTAAGGTACATTACATATTTTTGGTAATAAAGGTTGTCTGTCAACTTTTTAAGTTCAAAAAATATGAACAGGAACATAACACCAAGTTGGCACAAACCTCTTGCTGAGGTTTGACTAGCAAATAAATGTTAAAGGAAGTGTGTGTGTGTGTGCCTTCCCCCCCCCTCCTTAAAAGCACTCTCCTCTCCATTGCTGCAAATGGTCCCCAGGCCGGACTTTGGACATGCCTGCTCTAGAGGCAATGAAACACTTGCCAGGGTGAGGTGGGTAAATGGAACGGTGGATCTCCAATGTACCTCGGGTTACAGCTGCTTCAGGTTGCGGACCACCGAAACCCGGAAGTACCGGAAAGGGGTTCCTTCCGGGTTTCAGCGCAGACGCGGGTTGCAAACGTGCCTCCTGCACGGATCACGTTCGCAACACAAGTGTCCACTGTTTAGGGAAGCTTTTAATGTTTGATGTATTACAGTATTTTAATATTTTTTTGGAAGCCGCCCAGAGTGGCTGGGGAAGCCCAGCCAGATGGGCGGGTACAAATAATATATTATTATTATTATTATTATTATTATTATTATTATTATTATTTCAGATGGGAAACTTGGGACTGAGCAGTGCAACTTTCCCAAAGCACTTGAATTTTCCATGGCGCCTGGCTTTCCCAAAGGCACTGGATATGAACCCGGCCCTCGCAGGTCCAATGCCAGGTTTTACCAGGGCTCTTTGATTCATGAATGTAGAACCTGCAGCACACCCAGGGCTACTGGACTTCATCTCCCAGCCTGGCCAGGAATGATGGCAGCAACATTGCGGGGGGTGGGGGGGGGACAGGTTCCCCATCCCTGCCTAAAGTTGCAGCAGCCCAGTGGGGATGCAGAGCAGTGTCTGGGAAAACCCTGAGCCCTGCAGCACAGCTGCTTCAACCACGCCAAATACCTCCCCCCTCAACATGTTTGCTGACAGATAAAAGGCCAGCGGGCTCACCTTGACAACTGCCTTCTTTTTGTGGTATTTCTCACCCAGTTTCTTCGTTATAATTTTGACCACAATTTCCTGGAGAAGAGAGAGGGGGAAAGGCTATTTACGTATGTCACTACCGCGGCCCGTGTTTCCTTAGCCCCAAAATGGAAAACGAGTGAGGTCCCAACTAAAGAAGAATGGCAACTTAAACTGACGGAATATGCACAGATTGCAGATTTAATACATAGGATAAGAGAACAAGAAGAATATATGTTTAAAGAAGATTGGAAAATGCTTAATGAATATATGGGTGAAAACTGTATACATTTGAAAACGTTGGCAGAATTAAGATAAATTCAACAGTGTAAATAAGTTTTGATGGATATAAAAATGGAATAAAGGTAAAGGGACCCCTGACCATTAGGTCCAGTCGTGGCCGACTCTGGGGTTGCGGCACTCATCTCGCTTTATTGGCCGAGGGAGCTGGCGTACAGCTTTTGGGTCATGTGGCCAACATGACTAAGCCACTTCTGGCAAACCAGAGCAGCGCACAGAAACGCCGTTTACCTTCCCGCCGGAGCGGTACCTATTTATCTACTTGCCCTTGACGTGCTTTCGAACTGCTAGGTTGGCAGGAGCAGGGACCGAGCAACCGGAGCTCACCCCGTTGCAGGGATTCGAACCGCCGACCTTCTGATCGGCAAGCCCTAGGCTCTGTGGTTTAACCCACAGCGCCACCCGCATCCCTAAAAGTGGAATACTGAATGGTTTCGTTTATGTAAAATATGCAGGGATCTACGGCATGCAAATTGAACCATGGAAGGAGGAGGAGGGAAGTCATTGGTATTTTAAGGTTGTTCAAATGAATATCCTAAAATGTAAAACAGAAAAACCTAACAAAATTTATGCAAAAAATAAAAACAAAAGCATTATTCAATCATCCCTTCATATTACCACCACATGCAATTTTTCTCATTTGTTCAATTCAAATTACAAATTAAAAGAAATTCATCTGATTCATGGGGGGGGGGGGGAGATTAAAAAAGGACAAAATACATTCAGGTAGGTTGCTCTCCTTTCATTTCTCATGTATCTCAGCAGATGCTGCCTGTGAGGACCTTGGCTGCAACCCAGAGGCCCTGTTTATTTGGTTAACCGTTGTGCCACAGACTGCGGTCACAGCTGCTCTGGCCTTGTCCCATTGTCCACCCTTCCCTAAAGCACACAGAAAACTAGCACTCCCAGCACCCTCAAAGAACTACACTTCCCAGCATTCTTTGAAGAAAGCCGTGACTCTTTAAAGTGGCATCATACTACTTTAAATGCAGCTTGCAAATGGGGCTTGAAAGTGGACTTTTAAAAATTCATTCTGAACCCAGATTAAAAATAAAGTGCTACCCTTCCAATACTCCACATCGTTTGGTCCAGACACAAAACCGGCACGTGAGCAAATCAATCCTCTATTCCATTACGGAGTATTGTTTGGATGGAAGCAGCCTGAAAGTGAAAATGCAGCTTGCACGCTGAATGATAGGGTCCAGATCCCCATTTGGATACTTACAGGCTGCAGCCAATGGTCTGTCCGGGAAGATTTCTTCTTCTCTTCCTCAAACTAAGAGAGGTAAGGACACAGAACTGGTTCAAATTTAAGATCAAAGGAAGGATGATATTTAAAGTGTGTTGCTTCCATCTTTATTATGGTCATAGATCAGCATAAGTGGGGGGGGGGGTTTGCAAACATTTAAAATCTGTAAAACGTTTTGGAAAGCTAAAATTATTAAAACAGAAGGTATATATACACAAAACCTATAAGACTCTAAAAGCAGCTAAAAGAATCTATAAGAAAGGTTAAGAGCATTAAACAGATGTCGTAATTTGTGTGGTACGTTTTATAATTTGTATGTTAAAATTAATAAAAATGCATTTAAAAAAAAGAGCATTAAACAGATGTCGAAGAGCATAAAAGGTTAGTATATAAAATCCTATGGCTATCAATTTACAAAGCACTCTGATATAAGTGTTCATTAAATCCAGTTTGTGGCACAGGTCATCGTCCGACGAATTTTGAGCACTGCTATGCAGAATCTGGCAACATTATATGTGGTAGCAGGGTTGGTATCTGAAAGCAGCAGGGGAATATAGAATTGTCCTATGAGCCCTGGGTACTTATGGAGTAGTGGGGAGATGAGGCTAATACAAATGTCTCTATAATATAGGCACTGGAAAAGCACATGCTCTGTTGTTTCAATTTGTCCAGAATCACATGGGCATTAACCAGTCCCCAAAGAATGAATTTTATGACTTCCAGAGAGGTATCACCAACAACATGTGACCATACCCCACTTGATAGGGATATGCTTCCCCCAACCCACCCCTCAACATTTCAACCGTGAGAATCTGAACTTTAAAAAAACAACTATTGTCTGGAATATATTTTCCATACACTTTCCCAGACAGCAATGCCCCTGGTGGCTCTATCACATTTTACTCAAGGTGCAAAGAGAGATGTTTTTGAGAAAGGGGGCTTCTTATTATAGGGAGAAGCATGAATTAATGGGCTCTGGGAGAGGAGATGGGGACTGCTTTGCTCCCCCTGGTTAGCTCTCTCCAGAACAACCATGGGCTGCCATCTAGGTCCGCCCTAACGTTTATGGGTTTGTGGTTTGTCCAAGAGGGCGAAACCAGAAGCCCAAATTTGAACGATGCACCAAACCATAGCTCAACAAAATGCAGTAGCAAAATGCAAAGCAGCTGTAATCTCCTTTCTAGAAATTCACAGGTTGGTGCTAAGCCATGATACGGATTAGTGTGAAGTGTAAACCTCTTACTTTTTCAAGCTATTCAGATGGAAATCTTAACCCCGCATGGCTGCTTTATGTTTCTTGCAGATCTCCATGCTTTTTCCCCCTTTTTTTTCTTTCACATTTGCAACTTAATTCTGCAAATTTCATCTCACTGCACCTCCATGATCTCGTCAAGGGCTGTTTTCTTCTTTTTCTTCTTCTCCTTCTCTGAATTCTGAGGTGTTTCTTTCCGCTTCACTGTGGGTGCTGCTCCCGCCTCCTTCAATGCACTGGATCCAAGTGCGCTGAATAAAGAAAACGCAGACGAACAATGCAAACCTAACCCCTGTCTACTCAGAAGCTAAGTCCTAGTGAATTCAACAGGGCTTACTCTCAGGTAAGCGGGGCTAGGCCTGCAGCCTGAGACTGCAAGCTTTCTCAGAGAAACATAACACTTAACAGGGGCTGCAAGGGCCCACCCCCCTCTCCAAGAAGCAGCTTAATTGGCCCAGCAGAGTGCCAATCCGATTGCCACTAAGAAACTCAAGTCCTGTGCTCAGATATTAAATGCTGCTCTATACCTCTGCCTATCATGCTCAGTTTATCCTGTTCCCAAGTGAATAAGGGTTGAATTCAATGGAATTCTACTCAGACCTACTGGTACCAATGAGTCTATGTTAGGTATTCCCATTAATTTCAATTGGACTACCCTGAGTATGGCTAGCACTGGGTGCAATTCTATGGGCTGGATTCAACAGACATAGCAGTAGAAGGAATACAAGGGCTTTTGCCGGCACAACAGGGCTGAATGATCGCAAGAGCACAATGCTGAATTTCTCCCTGTATTTTCAAACCACCCCTTCCATTTCTGGTCAAGGATCAGAAAACGAAGGTTGCTGATAGTGTAACTGGGTTTAGATAGGAGGGTGTTAAGAGCCCACAGGGACATGAAATGAAGTTATGGAAAGAGTCAGGGAGATGGAAAGGAGGTGTCTTGAAATTCCACCCCTCCAACGCTGACCCATGTTCCAGATTTTTCGAAGGAAAGCAGAAGCTGGCAAGATTGCCGCGTCGGGAAACAACTCCCAGGCTTGGAGTACAATCGCAAAGGTTGTCCTCCTTTCTCTGAGGTGTGAAGGGAGAGGCAGAAAAGTCAGGTAATGGGGGGCACCCCGTGGAACAAACTTGTCGACTGGCAAAATATTCACAGTGCGGATAAGGGCAGATGAGAAACAAAAAATGCAGACTGGAAAGACACTGACCTGGCTTTGGAATGAGACGCTGTTGAAGTGCTTGCTCCTTTGCACAAATTAAATACCACTGAAATAAAGGGAAAAAAGATGTTCCCTCTTAGTTCATGCTCTCCAGACAATGAGTTCAATCTCAGGCTTGCCAATTAGTTCCCGGAAAAGCCTTGCCTGGGGAGATCACAGGGTTCCATATCCATTTAATTATTATTATTATTATTATTATTTTATTATTTATACCCCGCCCATCAGGCTGGGCCTCCCCAGCCACTCTGGGCGGCTTCCAAAAAATATTAAATTAATATTAAAAATATTAAAATACTATAATACTATAATTTACCTTTCTCCTCCTCGTTTTCTCTGTTCAGTTCTGTGTAGACCGGTTCTCCCTGCGAGAGGATAACAGAGCAACTTCAGGGCTTGAGCACACCACTGACGAACACAAGCCAGAGCAGTTCTGGGAATTTAAACTTAACAGTGACCGAGGATGAAGGAGGGAAGTTAAGCAAAACTCTATGAACCAAGTGGAGCCCTTTTAGAAACAGGCAGCATTTGGGCAGATGAAAGTGGCAAGATCTGCAGGAGGGAAGGTCACAGGTCGGGGACACATTGGGAATCAAGGAAAGGAAGACAGGGATGATGGTGGATGTTGCCACCAACGCAGGAACCACTTGCCAGTGGAGCAGAGCAACTATGCTAGCCTCCCAGCAGGGGGGTCGCTGTTGTTCATCGGGAAGGAGAGCAGGGAGGCGGCGGGCGGGTCATCAAGGTGCAAAGGCACCACCAGGAACACTAGATTGGCTCTATCAGTGTGTCTGCAGCTCACCGGCCTTGTGGCTGCCTTGCCCTCCCAGCAGCTGGGTCACTGTTGCTTACCAAGAGTGAGGGAGGCAAAGCAGCAGGCAAGTCGATGTGCTGCAAATGCACTGACAGGGCCATGCTGGTGCCCTGCTGAAATGTTTGCAGCACGCCAACTCCTGCTGCTTACTGGTAAACAAGAAGACCCATCTATGCTAAGAAGCTAGCAAAATAGCTCCGCCCCTTCCGCACCAACCTCCTTGGGCATTCTAGTTACACCCAATGACCTTTGCACTTCGAATCTGATGGAAAAGACCTTTGCAGACCTGCTCTTTCCCCTCCAAGCCTCTCCGGACTTGTTCTTCAATGAATCGGGCCGTTTTCTCTTCATCATCCAGGTCCTGTTTCTTTTTCTTCTCCTGCTCTTGCTGCCTACGGATCGTCTCGGGGTCCCGGTCGATATATTGGATGTACCAGCCTTTGGGAGTTTCGTCCACTTTGCAGAAGCCTTAAAAACACACAAAGCAAGAGAATGCTTATGGTCGTTCAGAAACAAGAAGCGGGAATGTACGTCCAGGAATTGAGATTTGGGTGTCCTCCACGCTCTTTTTCAGTCAATACAAAATTAGTCACAGGTTGATGCTGTGGCATGACAAGCTATCAGATCTCTGTTGCTGTATTAAAGAGAGCTGGGGTACTGTACTGGGGAATAAGGCAATGAGCCAAAAACCTCCAGTTCAAATCTCTTCTCAGTTACAAAACCAAGAGAGGGCACATAACCCTTCTTTCAGCTGCAAATCAATTCCCTCTTCTCCCACACCTGGCCATCTGCACTGTAAGATGATTACAGGTGTATGCACCAGACTTCCCCAACATGGTACCCTCCAGGAGTTTTGGACTACAGTTCCCATCATACCAAGCTAGCACTGCCCAACCTTCAAGGGTTATGAATCCACCTGCCTAGAGAGGGTCAAACCGTGTGAAGTCAAACCACTGTGTTAGCAGCACCGAAGTGACCTCCCCAGGGCACAAGCCTGGGCAGTGTGTCTGGAGGTCGTGAGCGGCCCAGACGACAAGACCCCCTCTCTTGGACTTGCTGATGTATTCCAAAGGAAAGCAGAGCAAGACATTTGACACCAGCATGGCTGCAGGATTGCCAGAAGGAGGAATACAAGGCACCATCCAACTGTCTTAGGGACTCTGCTCCAGATTTGTGTAGGGTTATTTCTCTTGAAGATATTTCACAAGGCAGTGCAGGTTTAGGATCAGAGCTTTCCTGCTCCTAATGGGCTACTTTCCCAGGCTGATGAGCCCCATCTGCCCCTCGCTTCCTTCTACAACATGTTCAGAAACCGCCATCTTGACTGTTGGACCCACTTTTGGTCTCATATGCTCAATCCACCGGAACCTCTGTACAGTGGTACCTCCGGTTGCAGACGGGATCCGTTCCGGAGCTCGGGTCAGATCCTGAGGTTTCCGCAACCAGGGGGACCGCTTCTGCACATGCGAGCGCGGTGACAAGAGTGCTTCTCCTCATGCACGTGGCGCGGTAGAGCGCTTCTGCACATGCGGCAAAACTTCCAGGTTTGCCGTGTACATATCCTGAAGGATACGTAACAGGAGGTGAACGTAAGTAGAGGTACCACTGTATTTGTATGTGGGGAAAATCCCTAACACACTGAGGGCTTGAGACCCATCGTAATGGCTAGACCATTACTTGCACACTTTCAAACATACTGTCACAATCATTAAGTACTAGTAACGTGTTGCTGCTTTTTTTAAAAAAGAAAGATTAAGCCTGTGCCCAACTATCCATTATATGACACTGTCCCTTTGGATTAGATGAATCTGGAACAACTGAATGAAAGATAGAATAATTCGCAACAGCAAGTTAATGCTCTCAGACATTTTCAACACCAGAATTCCTAGGTGTTTCTTGGTTTCCTTTTTGAAGCCATCCATTCACAAACAGAAGACAGAATTACCTTCTCTCCCTAGCCACTTGGTAAAATCCGTCAGAGTTTCCCACTGGGTAGCATTCATATGGATGTGTTCTCGGTGACTAATATATTCATTATATACTATATTATTGTGGACCCTCTTTGTTCCTAGAAAGGAAAAAAAGGCTCTTAATAACAAGTCTGAAGTTAGATAGAAAGAACTCTGAATTTTAAGAAATGTGATTCTGTTCCAACCAAGTGATTTACCAAATCTTCTTCTGAGAAGTTCTAAGAAATCATTCCGGAATTCCCTAGGGAAATATAAAAGGGACAATTGCAGCAAATGTATGTCTGACCAAAATCAGATATGAAGATAACTGCTTCCATTTGTGTGCAAGTATGCTAAGCTTCTGAGTAACACAGAACTCTTCCTAGGTAAGAGCTGGATGTGACTTTGATCTCTTCATTATACTGAAACTCTGGCACATGAACAGGAAGATTACTTGGTCCCAATCACATAAGGGTAGATCAATTCCCCATGGGGGAAGCCTCCACTATGCTCCAGTTTCATTCAATAACCATCCACATATTGAAAGTTCTTTGTATGTGCAAATCACCACACAGAAAAGGTTGTGCTGCTTGCTTAATTGTTTTTTGTCCTGGTATCTAAGAGGTTTTTCTTTTTCTAGAAAGTGTTTAAAAGATTACAGATACAGGTCAAATCTACAAAAAATTGCAGAACAGAATACCATGCAGGAAAAGTAAAGGTGGGAAATTATTCTGTGAGGCAAGCTGAAAAACATGCACTGACCAAATGATTTCCCTAGTATCGCACTGAATTCCGTGATATGCCTTTGTATGATTATAATATATAACAATAATTAACAAACAGCAGTAAAAACAGTGCCAATATTTTGGCCAAACTCACTCTGAAAAATAATCCATGAATTGCTGAGGATCTTCAGACGCCAGCAGCAGCTGTCGCTGGTGAGATTCTGACATGCAATGACATTTAAACCCATTCTAGGAGGGAAATGTAATAAGAGGGTTGTACTCAGAGATGACAAGCAACCTGCATTAAAAAACCCCACAATAAAACTTTAGGTGGAAATGCAAAATGTGTGAAGCTTTTTCCTTGATCATTTTCCAGAAGGACGTTGCTTACGGCTTACGTACTCAGCCACAAATCTTTTATATTACTACTACTACAGTAATTGAATTTATATACCACCCTATACTTGGGGGTCTCAGGGCGGTTCACAGGATATCATTATTACTGCATATTTATTAAAGGTCTATACTGCCCTTCATCCAAATATCACAGGGTGGTTTACAATGTGAAACACAAAAATACACACCATAGTAACAAAAGCAATAACCCGCCTTCACAGATACAGTTTAAAAGGCCATAGATGATTTAATTAGCCGAAGGCCGTAATGTTGTTAAGTTCCAAGGGCGCGTGGTATCCTAAATTATCAGAGATATTTAACCTGAGTGGATTTCCAAAGCATAGCTTACTCGGGAACAACTCCAGAAGATATACAAGAGTCCTTTCTTGCAAAGGTGATGAGCCATTAATGTCAAGCAGAGCCCCCATGTCCTGGGTCAACATACATGAGAAGCTTTGCCTTTGCTTTTTAAATTCTGCAGATTTTCAAATGTTTGTGGGTGGGTGGGGATATGAATGCTTCGTTTTCGTGTCTGCTTTTGTTATGTACTTTGCATTCTCGCTTTGCATTTTCTTTTTTTCTGTTGTGAACCGCCCTGGGATATTCGGGCAAAGGGTGGTAAATAAAATAATAATAATACAGTGGTACCTCGGGAAGCGGGTGGTGCTGTGGGTTAAACCACAGAGTTTAGGATTTGCCGATCAGAAGGTCGGTGGTTTGAATCCCCATGACGGGGTGAGCTCCCGTTGCTCGGTCCCTGCTCCTGCCAACCTAGCAGTTCGAAAGAACGTCAGAGTGCAAGTAGATAAATAGGTACCGCTCCGGTGGGAAGGTAAATGGCGTTTCCGTGCGCTGCTCTGGTTCTCCAGAAGTGGCTTAGTCATGCTGTACGTTGGCTTCCTCAGCCAGTAAAGCGAGATGAGCGTCGCAACCCCAGAGTCGGCCACGACTGGACCTAATGGTCAGGGGTCCCTTTACCTTTACCTCGGGTTAAGTACTTAATTCGTTCTGGAGGTCCGTTCTTCACCTGAAACTGTTCTTAACCTGAAGCACCACTTTAGCTAATGGGACCTCCTGCTGCCGCCGAAGCCCGATTTCTGTTCTCACCCTGAAGCAAAGTTCTTAACCTGAGGTACTATTTCTGGGTTAGCGGAGTCTGTAACTTGAAGCATCTGTAACCTGAAGTGTATGTAACCTGAAGCGTATGTAACCCGAGGTACCACTGTAATAAGGATGGTGGTGGTGTTACAACACAAAACAGATATGCTGCGTCTAACATTGTGTATGCCATCAAATGACGACAGTGTCCTTCAACTCTCTATATTGGACAAACAGGCCAAACCTTACGCCAAAGAATAAACGGACATAAATCCGACATCAGGAACCACAAGACAGAAAAACAAGTAGGAGAACACTTCAATCTCCCAGGACATTCTATACAAGATATCAAAGTAGCTGTTCTATTACAAAGGAATTTCAGAAATAGACTGGAAAGAGAAGCTGCTGAATTGCAACTTATTACCAAACTTAAAACCATGGAGAGACCTGGTCTGAACAAAGACATTGGATTCTTATCTCATTATACATGACAAAGCCATTTTTCACCTTCTCACCCCTTGCTTTTTCCTGTAAGACTTATTGCAGTCGTTAAGAGTCGTCAACAGGCTCATCACAGCTATCTGCCAATCACCCAATCCCACCCCCCTTCTGAGTAATACCCCTCCCCCACCTTCTCACTATATAGAAGGGTCTGGTGACTTCTGTTTCTGTGTATCTGAAGAAGTGTGCATGCTCACGAAAGCTCATACCAAGAACTAACTTAAAGGTAAAGGTACCCCTGCCCGTACGGGCCAGTCTTGACAGACTCTGGGGTTGTGCGCCCATCTCACTTAAGAGGCCAGGGGCCAGCGCTGTCCGGAGACACTTCCGGGTCACGTGGCCAGCGTGACATCGCTGCTCTGGCGAGCCAGAGCCGCACACGGAAACGCCGTTTACCTTCCCGCTGGTAAGCGGTCCCTATTTATCTACTTGCACCCGGAGGTGCTTTCGAACTGCTAGGTTGGCAGGCGCTGGGACCAAGCAGCGGGAGCGCACCCCGCCGCAGGGATTCGAACCGCCGACCTTTCGATCGGCAAGCCCTAGGCGCTGAGGCTTTAACCCACAGCGCCACCTGCGTCCCAATTGCAGTCGTTAAGAGTCGTCAACAGGCTCATCACAGCTATCTGCCAATCACCCAATCCCACCCCCCTTCTGAGTAATACCCCTCCCCACCTTCTCACTATATAGAAGGGTCTGGTGACTTCTGTTTCAGTGTATCTGAAGAAGTGTGCATGCACACGAAAGCTCATACCAAGTACTAACTTAGTTGGTCTTTAAGGTGCTACTGGAAGGAATTTTTTTTATTTCGTTCAGATATGCTGCGCCTGGCTCTGGAGGCTCTACTGGGCACCCTTCCACACAACACCCCCCTCCCCCCAAAACCCTTCCTCTCTCACCTCATCCCGGCACTGCTTCTGGCACATCTGGCAGTACCAGCGCAGCTTCTGCAGCCCCTTCGACTTGATGCGGTTGGCGATGGCCTTGGGGCTCAGGAAGTCCGTCTTCCCCATGGCGGCGGCGGCGGCGGAGCGACAGAGGAGCAAGCAAGCAAACAACAATCCAGAGCCGCTTCCGGGTTCTTCCCCCCCCTTAGGAAGGGCCGGAAACGGAAGTGACGAATATAACCAATCCTCATTCCCATAGAACGGGGGAGGCGGAAAGTGTAGAGGAGTAGACAGACGCTGACTTCCGGTTCCAAATTTGGAAATCAGGGCAGCAGCAAGAAGGACGCAGTGATAGCAGATGCGGTTTTTTAAACACGATGGTAGCATGCGGGTTTTTTATATATAATTGTTATTGGGTGATGCACAGTCACGCTCAGAGCAGACCCGCTGAAATAGAGTGGTTGCAATAGGGCCTGGCTTTGATACGGCTACAATTGCACTGTTAAAGCAATTCTTATAATTATCCCTCTTTTTTTGATAAAAGAAGTGGCAAACAGCTCATCGATAGATCTATCCAATGTATTTAGTCTACATATCTTTCACATATATACACACACACATATATTATAGATTAGATATAGATGTGAAATATTTTTATATATTAAATACAATATATTATATTTTATATTAAATAAACTAGATCTATAGATGCGCAGTCTGGATATCTATATGGATATATCTATCAAATGTTTATATATATATAAAATAGCTGTCAATGTTTCCCTTTTTTTAAGAATATTCGGAATATTCGGAATAGGATTCCTCGCAAGAAAAGGGAAAAGTTGACAGTTATTATATATATATATATATATATATATATATATATATATACACACACACACATACATATACATATATAGACTAAAAAATTTGATAGATATATAAAAAATTTGATTAAAAAATTGATAGATATCTATCTACCTATAGATCTAGTGTATTTAATCTATAATGTATTTATATACACACACACGTACGTACAATGTATTGAGATACTGAAATTTATTTATGGACCGTCTCTATGGAATCACCTGGGAGGGTGTGCCGCTCTTGCCCCTCATCTCTATGGTCCGCCCCTGCGCGGCATAAGAGAGTCCGGAAGAGGTAAAACCCGACCGGTTTGCCCTTGTGGCGGACCATAGAGACGCGCGTAGAGCGAGGCTCCAAGTTCCGGCGCCCTTTCACCCGGAAGCTGTCCTTCCCCCCCCTCGCTTGCCGTGGCCTTCTCCTCCTTACCATTCGCCCCGCGCCCGA
This sequence comes from Podarcis cretensis, assembly GCF_951804945.1. Taxonomy (NCBI): domain Eukaryota; kingdom Metazoa; phylum Chordata; class Lepidosauria; order Squamata; family Lacertidae; genus Podarcis; species Podarcis cretensis. The sequence goes on from NC_137179.1 coordinate 9,763,672, forward strand.
GGTGGAGCTCTTGCGGCGCATGCGCGTTGGGGGCTCTCTGACCTTCAAGCCGGTCCGGGTCCGGGGAAGGAAGGAAGGGCCGCGTCTGGAAGAGAAGGAGACGAGGAAAGGCCGCCGCCATGCTGTCCCGGGGAGCCGCCTTCGCCGCCGCCGCAGCTCTCTCGCAACCGCAATGGTAGGTGAAGGCCCTTCTGCTCCGAGGGGGTAATGGGAGAGGGCACTCTGCACATGCTCAGAGGTCCCCACCAGCCACGGTTGAAACCTGACCTGATGCTGCTGCTGCTATTATTATTATTATTATTATTATTATTATTATTATTATTATTATTTTATTATTATTATTATTAGGCAGCAAATATGTCCCGTTCAACCTCCAGTATCTTTCCTCTCAAGGTTATAATTTTTTATAAAAACAAAATAAAAGAAAAAAATTCCTTCCAGTAGCACCTTAAAGACCAACTAAGTTACTTCTAGGTATGAGCTTTCGTGTGCATGCACACTTCTTCAGATACACGCATGTGTGTATCTGAAGAAGTGTGCATGCACACGAAAGCTCATACCTAGAACTAACTTAGTTGGTCTTTAAGGTGCTACTGGAAGGAATTTTTTTTCTTTTATTTTGTTTTGACTATGGCAGACCAACACGGCTACCTACCTGTAACTATAATTTTTTATATTTCAGGCTGCTAGTTGCATTTTCCCGTCAGAATGCAAAAAAAAGAGGAAAAAACAGCTGGTCTGTAATCATCATCAAACCTTTTATTGGCATCACATACAAACATTCAAAACAAATCAATACAGAATTACCACTTCCCCAGTGGCACAAAACATTTGCTAAAAGGAAGGAGGTAGAGCGGTCTATAGCTGATCTGTGAAGCCTTCATCCTCTTCTTTTCCTCTCCACTCCAAATCCTGGGAAGGGGCAGCGTTTATAATTATCTTTCAATTTGTCCCGTCCCCCCCCCCGGCATTTTGCTGTTGCACTGCAATGCTTAACCGGCATTATTTCCACCGCCAGTCTAAGGAGTGTGGTGGGATTTGCGGGGCAGGGGTGACGCACCAGTGTATCTGCGCCAAATATCTCTTTTTCCTTTGCAAAAGGAGTGACAGGGTTGCCCTCCTCCTGTCAAGGTTTCTGCCCAATCGTTTTGGCATGGGTTGTCGACTTCCCAGCTTGCTTTTTAGCATCTTTGCTTTGCTGTTTAGTGGGACTCCATAGTTTTCTACCTATAGCAAGTGGGCCCTGCAACAAAATGTTGCAGTGTGGAGTGTTCCTAGTCACTCCACTCCCATAACAGCAAAGCACCAGTGCTTTGTGACTACTGAACCTCAGGCTGCCTTGGGGGTATTTCCGCCCCCCCCCATTGATTTATATATTTTTGTACATCTGCCAACTTTGGGGCTTACTCATGCCTGTTGGTATCTGCCTCTCGTGCATAGATGCGGCTGTTTTGATTGCAGAGAATGAGTTCACTGTTGGCATATATATGAATATGGTAAATATATATAGGCAACTCTCAGCTTACACTGGGGTTAACGTTCCAAGGATAGCAGCTAAAGCCAAAATCACGTATAGTCAAAAAACATTGGGTTCAATGGCAGGTGGGATTGCCAAAGTCTTTCTCCCCAGATGCCTTGTGGCTTTTATTATTATTATTATTATTATTATTGCCAAGTGCCACCTGTGAATTTTTTTGGGGGGGTACCTACAGCAGTTCTTTAGGTCTTCAGATGTGCCTCTGAACCTAGAAAAGCTGTGAATCACTGTTCTACCGGGGGGAAATAACATTTAAAGAAACGAAGTATCTGTTTTGTGTTTAATTTTTCAGGGTCCAAGTCAGGAATATGGCAACTCTGAAAGACAGTAAGTATTCCGTTCTAGATGCATACCCTGAAATGTCAAAAACTACTGCAGAGAAGGTAAACCTGTGATCTTCTAGACGCTGTTCATCTCCTGTCAGCACAGACAGTGGTCAGGGGTGATGAGAACTATAGTCAAACATCTGGTTATTCATCCCTGCACTGGTAGATTTGGCTGCATAATGCCAATGCTCTACAGATGGGTTGATTTTTACTTGTTACAGAGACCAGTGCTTAATAAGATCCTTTTTTAATGCTTCTTTTTCTCAGTGTCTCTTTGAAATCCTCCCTTTGCTCATTCACTCTCATCTGTGCAGTTACCCGGCGTTTAAAGTCCATCAAGAACATCCAGAAAATTACCAAGTCCATGAAGATGGTTGCCGCAGCAAAGTATTCCAGGGCAGAGAGAGAGTTAAAGCCTGCCAGAGTTTATGGAGTCGGGGCATTGGGTAAGCAAAGTTGCCTCTCTTGTGGCTGATTTTGCAGCAGTAGCCTTTAAATCATGGGGGAGGGGGAATGTGGGAGGTGTGAGATTTTGATCAGCTCCTGCCCATCTGGAGCTGATACAGGCTCGTCTTATCTTGAGCCCAAGCAGAGCGTAGTCACGCAACGAAAGGATAAGCAGGTAATGTGCTACATGATGAAGTTTATTTACAAGCTATGCTGAGAGCATACAGACATACATCTTGCTTCTGTGAGAGCAGAGAAGCAACTCCCTCTCTAACAAAGAAACGACAGAACACTGAAAAACAGGAAACCAGTGTACGTCACATCCAGTCTCCCATTCCTGTGGGAACCCAACAGTAACTCTGACTGTGGAATGTAAACATTGTCTTGTGGCAAGCATTTGCTGCACAGTGAAGAAAGCAGAAACCAACAGGAGGGATAATTTTCTAACCTATAACTTTCTGATGAACTACTTCTAAGTAGACTTGCAAATCATCTTTAAAATTTGCATTAACTATGGACCATTGGAAACGATGATACGTTAAGTTAGCTCAAAAGTTTGATGTTTCTCTAGATTTATAAAGCCCTGGTCCTTTAAAGCAGAGATAAAGAGCCTGTGGTCCTCCAGATGTTAAATTCCTTCCAGCCATAGCGATCATGACCAGTGAACAACATCTGGAGAGCCAAAGGTTCCCTACCTCCTTTCTTGTTTACTTTTATATATTGCTTCACACATTGAGAGATGCCCTAAAGTGATTCACAATTGTTGTTTAGTCGTGTCCGACTCTTCGTGACCCCATGGACCAGAGCACGCCAGGCACTCCTGTCTCCCACTGCCTCCCACAGTTTGGTCAAACTCATGCTGGTAGCTTCGAGGACACTGTCCAACCATCTTGTCCTCTATCTGTCCAACCATCTTGTCCTTTATCTTATGTTTGGATGGGACTCAACACCAGGATTTAGCCCACAGTGGGTTCTGAACCTCTGCAGTGAAGGATGTCATAGCACCAGATGCAGCTATGAAGATCCAACTCGAGGGAATTGTGGCGGATGCAGCCCAGCTAAGGAGGAGGTTTGGATACTGTGTTCCTCCCTGAGAAGCATTATTTTGGCCTTTGCCTACGAGTCGCCTTCCTTCCTAACTTGACAAGAACACTGTGGACCTTTGTGGGGTTCAAGAGCACAATCAAGAAACGAACACAGAGCTACAACTTGTCAGTGGGTGGCAAACAGTCATGCCAGGCAATTTAATGGGCACAAACTCAGCGTATGAAGGATGTCTGTAAGGAGCTCTGTTGTTGTTGTTTAGTCGTTTAGTCGTGTCCGACTCTTCGTGACCCCATGGACCAGAGCACGCCAGGCACTCCTGTCTTCCACTGCCTCCCACAGTTTGGTCAGACTCATGTCTGTAGCTTCAAGAACAATAATTTACAATAATAAAATACAAAACTCATAAAGAATTCAAGAAAATGATACAAATATAAAATACAGTACCAAGTTTTGTTTTAAAGAAAGTAATCCAAAACAACATTAGATATTGTTCTAAATAAATTCAAACTGCCAAGCCAAATTCTACACCAAAATAGACTGAATTCAGCAGCCTCCATAAATGTATGGGAATCAAGCATATTTTTATATATTGGATTGTTCCCAACAAAGTCTTCCCATTAGTGCAAAGATGTTTGGGAACCCCCAGAACCGGGGAGCGGGGGGTGACATGGCAGGAGGGGAAATGAATTTGAAGTTATGTTGTGCAAGCGTCACCAAAGAACTTTGTTGGATACAAGCCATTGTAATTTTACATTGTTTAAAGTATTCCTCCTACAAGGGTGTTGATAAGAAGCTATTCAATATGTTGAACCACGTACCCCATCGCTATTGGAAATACTTCAGAGTCCCCTTTGGTTTTAAACACTTTGCTAGGTATTGCTCTCACACTCAAGAGCCTATCTATATGGTCATGACTAGAAACTTGAGAGTTGCTTTTGTTGCTAAGATGAAAATTTCAGAACATTGTATTCTGTCATTGACATATTCTGTGCTTGTGCGGAAAATACCTTGCACTCTTTTTGTCCTTGATTGCCTATACAGTGGTACCTCGGGTTAAGTACTTAATTCGTTCCGGAGGTCCATACTTAACCTGAAACTGTTCTTAACCTGAAGCACCACTTTAGCTAATGGGGCCTCCCATTGCTGCCGCGCCGCCGGAGCATGATTTCTGTTCTCATCCTGAAGCAAATTTCTTAACCCGAGGTACTATTTCTGGGTTAGCAGAGTCTGTAACCTGAAGCGTATGTAACCTGAGGTACCACTGTAGTGTCTCACTTGCTGTTACTAGGGGTACAAAAGACCCTTCATGCTGATGGAATAATAATAATAATAATAATAATAATAATAATAATAATAATAATAATTTATTACAAAATAAAACAAAAAATTCCTTCCAGTAGCACCTTAAAGACCAACTAATAATAATTTATTATTTATACTCTGCCCATCTGGCTGGGTTTCCCCAGCCACTCTGGGCAGCTTCCAACAGAATATTAAAATTCAATAGTCTATTAAACATTCAAAGCTTCCCTAAACAGGGCTGCCTTCAGATGTCTTCTAAAAGTCTGGTGGTTGTTTTTCTCTTTGACATCTGGTGGGAGGGCGTTCCACAGGGTGGGTGCCACTACCGAGAAGGCCCTTTGCCTGGTTCCTTGTCACAGCATTTTGTGACTTAATCTCAAATGGTGTGTGCTGCAGTTTTGCTAACTCAAACATTGGGTCGTCAACAAGCTTTCAAAATGCAGAAAAGTACAGTATTTTTCGCCCCATAGGACGCACCAGCCCATAGGACGCACCTAGTTTTTTGGGGGGGAAATAAAGGGGGGGAATTATTCCGCCCCCCCCCCCAGGTGCTCTGCGCTAATCCCGAAGCTTGGGGCGTGCGGAGCTCAGCGCGCCCCAAGCTTCTGGGTACCGGCAAGGTCTCCGCTAGCCTTGGGAAAGCCGCACAACTTCGCGCGGCTCTCCCAAGGCTAGCGGAGCGCTGCGCTAATCCCGAAGCTTGGGGCGTGTGGAGCTCAGCGCGCCCCAAGCTTCTGGCTGCCAGCAAGGTCTCTGTTAGCTGTGGGAGAGCCGCGCGGCTTTCCCACTGCTAGCGGAGCGCTGCGCTAATCCTGAAGCTTGGGGCGTGCGGAGCTCAGTGCGCCCCAAGCTTCTGGGTGCAGACAAGCTCTCCGCTAGCCCCGGGAGTGCTTGGTCTCCCATGGCTAGCAGATAGCTTCCTGAAGCCTTGAGAGCGAGAGGGGTCGGTGCGCAACGACCCCCCTCGCTCTCCAGACTTAAGCGAAAGCCTGCATTCGCCCCATAGGACGCACACTCATTTCCCCTTCATTTTTGGAGGGGGAAAAGTGCGTCCTATAGGGCAAAAAATACGGTAAATCATGCTGAAGAAGCTCAGAGCTTCTGTTGCGTGATCTTGATCTGTGTGTTGGAATTTGATTAAGTAACAGGTGGTGATGCAGTATTTCTTGTAGAAGTGGTTCTCATTGGAAGTACTGTGGTTCATAGAATCTTAGAGATGGAAGGGACCCAAGGGTCATCTAGTCCAACCCCCCACAATGCAGGTACTGCCATCCATGGCAGATGGCGGGAAGGAAGGAAGTTCTACCATGTATCTTGGATGCCGCTGTGTTTTGATGGCTGCTAATGATGCCTGATGTTGGCTGTGTCCCCTCTTCTCTTTACTAGCTCTTTATGAAAAAGCGGAAATCAAGGCTCCTGAGGACAAGAAGAAGTATCTTCTCATAGGGGTGTCTTCCGATCGTGGCCTCTGCGGTGCTATCCACACTTCTGTGGCTAAAAATATCAAGAGCCAAGTCACCGCCCTCACAGATGCGGGGAAAGAGGTCATGTTAGTCGGAATCGGTGACAAGCTGAGAGGCATTCTTCAGAGGTAATGGGGAACAGCAGCCCTTTCCTTGAATTTGAACCTTGCTTTCCACTGGTAAAAGGTAAAGGGACCCCTGACCATCAGGTCCAGTCGTGACCCACTCTAGGGTTGCGGCACTCATCTCGCTCTATAGGCCAAGGGAGCCAGCGTACAGCTTCCGGGTCATGTGCCCAGCATGACTAAGCCGCTTCTGGCGAACCAGAGCAGTGCATGGAAACGCCGTTTACCTTCCCGCTGGAGCGGTACCTATTTATCTACTTGCAGTGGTGTGCTTTCGAACTGCTAGGTTGGCAGGAGCTGGGACCGAGTAACAGGAGCTCATCCTATCGCAGGGATTCGAACCACTGACCTTCTGATCAGCTAGTCCTAGGCTCTGGTTTAACCCACAGCGCCACCCACGTCCTTTTCCACTGTTAGTTTTGGATTAATCCCAAAGGCTGTAATGAGCTTCCTTCTGAGGAAGCTGTCTTAGGAGCAACTGAATATGCTCAGAATTGTAATGTAAGGCAGTGATACTTACCCGAAGACTGCTGAGGGCGAGCTGATGTGTAGGATATATTCGACAGGACCATAGGATCACTTCACCTATGCTTAAGGGCTAAGGCTTAATTGCTCAGAAGCTGGAAGGTTGAGGCAGGTTTAAGCCCCAGAATGTAGTGGATGGTGAAAAGGATGGAGGTGCTCAGTGGACTGGAATACAAAGAAAGAAGGGGAGGGGAACTGGGGGGGGGGAGACCTTGGTGGTGGTGCCAACACTGGGGGTTGCCCAGTCGGTGCTAACCTGCGACAGGACCTTTTCAGTGGTGGGGCCCCAGTTGCAGAATGCCATCCCTAGTGGGGAGCATCTATCTCCATCGTCATCATTAACTTCCACTAGATATTCGTAAACATTCCTGCCTATGCCGTCGTTTCAGTAAGGGAGAATCACACTAGCAATGGGTGCAACCCTCATTAGACGCTGCATTTATGGGCCAGGGGAAGTTTCTGGGCGCTTTTCAAAACCAGCCCCGTATAGAACACATAGCAGCTGGATTATAACTCAAGCGTGTTTCACTGTGGCCGGGTCTACTTTACACGCGGGCTCGCTTTTGTTGTAGGACACACGGCAAGAACTTCTTGTTGAACTTCAAGGAAGTTGGGAGGAAGCCTCCCACCTTTGGAGATGCGTCGATCATTGCCTTGGAACTGCTGAATTCTGGGTACGAATTCGATGAAGGAGCAGTCATCTATAATCGGTTCAGGTAAGAGAAAGCATAAATTCCATCATTTTCAAGGGGAATAAAAGAATTGGGCGGGGAGAGGTCAGTAGATTTGAATATAGTTTAGCGTTTTAATGTGAGTTTCCGCTGGGTGTCTGAATGTGGGTTTCTGTTTGGTGGCTCCAAGTGCCACCAGGATAATAGAGGAAGTTCTGCATGCTGCTTAAGTGTGTCTGGATTTTAACATTTGGCAGGCAGATCCTCTCAAGCCATGTCACTAAAACTGTTCAGCAGAGCTTTCTTTTTCTTTTAGGTCCGTCATCTCCTACAAGACAGATGAGAAACCCATCTATTCTCTTGAGACTGTTTCTGGTGCTGGTAAGTAGACTTTGGCTAGTTAGTTGAGTAAACAATTGCATTTTTAGGGGCATTTCCCCCTTGTGTGCTATTGCTTCTTATGCTGATTAAAGTTTTTGTTTCCGTAAGTGCTTAACTGCAAAAGTCCAAACCATTGCCCTTATCTATCACACTGGGGTTAGGAAGCAAAGAATTCTGGTCTAAAATTATCGATGCTGTATATAGACACATTGTCGTTACTACTACTACTATTATTATTATTGCAATTGTATTCTTTGCCTCTTATTTTGCTTTTTAAAAGGCACGATTAGAGCTAACAGTGTGCAAGTGCCAGTTGAATTTTGTAAAATAGAAATTGCTTATAGCTGGAAAGCTAAGGAATTACTGTGTGTTTTTCTTTTTTTTTAAAAAAAAAAGCTGATTGCTAATCTACAGTGGTTTTGAAATTTCAACATATATGTGTTTGGCTTGCTATTACTGTATCTGATAAATGTTAACTAATAAACCACCTATATTATTGTTCTTTGTTTTTCAGAAAGCCTTAGTATCTATGATGATATTGATGCAGATGTCCTGCGAAACTATCAGGAATTTACATTGGCAAACATCATCTTCTACTCATTAAAGGAGTCTACTACTAGTGAGCAAAGTGCAAGGATGACTGCTATGGACAATGCCAGCAAAAATGCTTGTAAGGAACTCTCCAAGCAGTTTACAGTGTACTGTGATAAGTTAGCAAAAGCAGAAACTACCAAAATTTAGATAAGAGGCCCAGTGGAGAGCAGGCAAGATTCTGTTTTGTGGGGATGTTTAGGGAGGCAGGAGAGGATATATTATTTAATGATATCCTTCCTAACTTGTGCTAGCAAGTTCCATATCCTAGCACAGTTCCAAACATCCCCCTTTTTAAATTACACGGCGGTTAGCTTGTTGCTGGCTCGTCTGAGCCTCGCTACTCAAGATTCCTGATAAGATCCCTTCTAATCCCTCTTAAAAAGAATAGACATGAGAATCTGATTAAACGTAATATAAAAGTAGTGTACTCACAGATTCATTCAGGTTCACAGATAGATCCCTGAAGGCAGACTTAGGTTACACAAGTATATAACTATATAAACTGTCCCATAAGGGAATTGGTTCCAAGTGAATGCGACTGAGCAGTTCATACAGAAACACAAAATGGAGAAGAAGAAGAACAAAACAACATGGAGGAACGTCTGCTCCTCTGCCCAGAATAGGCTACACCCTCTTCAGTGGAATTCTGTCCCAGCTCAGGAGGAAACAGGAAGTTTTCTTCTGAGTGGTACAAAACATCCCCTAACATGTCCACTGTAGGAATGTTGTACTTGACTGCTCTAAGTTTCACATCCCACATGTTTACATACCAGCTAGAATAGCTGCCTTTTAGTTACTTGCTTTACAAAAAGACCTTGGCTTTCTTAAGACAAGCCTAAGGCTTCAGTCCTAGGCACACCTACTTGGGAGTAAGCGCCATTGAACTTAATAGGGCATGATTCTGAGCATTGTAGATAGGACTGCACTGCACTTGCCTGAGGACAGTCTTGCTAGAGTTCATTATAATGGAAAGAGATAACAGAAATTGTCATGGATAGAAAAGACAGTATAGAAATTAGCCCTCGGCCCAGAAAGTAGCTGGTAGAATCCTTGATGCTGTACCCTTTCATATTCAGCGATTCGCAATATTTACAAAATTTCAAGTAACTTAAGTCCTTGGTTCTGAGCAAGCAAGAAAGTAGACTATATAAAGTGCTCAAAACGCTTCCTTACTTAAAACCAGTGGGCAAAATAAAATGGTTGAGTAGCTTAAGATTTATTGATACTTTTGTCATTGAACTTCTCCCGTCTCCCTTTCTAGCTGAGATGATTGACAAGCTGACTTTGACATTCAACCGCACCCGCCAAGCTGTCATCACCAAGGAGCTTATTGAGATCATCTCTGGTGCTGCTGCTCTGTAAGTATTGGCATACGAGTCTCCAACCTTTAGGCCTTCTGTTCCGTGCAGTTGAATGTGGCAGCGAATTTTCCATTTGTGCTTAAAAAAAAATCAGTGATCAGTGCATGGCACAGTTTGGCACCACCCTCTCCCCGTTAATTCCAAATTTACAGCAGTGGATGTTGGCTAATACTGGAGTTTTCTTGCAGGATATTGCTTTTCTCTGTGTCCTGCACCTGAGTTGATGCACATGTATTTTTTGGAAGGGTGCTTATTAAGGCTGCACACTAACCGCATTGCATCCAAGTTCCCATTGTTAGGTCCTGGGTGGGTGAGGAAGAATGGAGAGGAACCCTGCTTGCCTTTGGCAAGACAACAAACAATAACGGAATGCAACAGCCTTCAGTGGTCTTTGCTCCCCAGCACCTTACATTCAGTGGTACGCTGCCATGGAACACAGCGACTCCATGTAACCATTATGGTTAATAATCATCAGTTTAGATGGCTGTCAGTGGCCGTCTCCATCTCTTGTGGCAGTGAATTCCCTATGTCGGTTCTATGCTGACAAACCTTTCCCCCCTGAAAAGCTCAGTCTGCAGCTTTCCTTTGGATCAAGCTCTCTCCACAGAATGCAGAAGTGCATCCTCAGCATACCTTGAAATCATGCAATTAAGCTGGAGGAAAATGGCATTTTGTATAATGGAAAGCAATTGTGACTTTAATCCATGTGCTAATCAGTATATCTCTTCAGTTGATCTGACTTCCAACAGTGTTTTTGCTATGCATCGCATGTTTTGCCTTAATTTACATTGCTAATTGCTTCACTGCATGTTTTTGTGTTGTTGTTTTTTTACCATTCCACAACTAGGAACTAAGGGGTAATCAGAAAGTGAGGGTCGTCCAAAGTCAACAGGTAAAGTGGTGCTGGAAAATAGATGTTAAGGGTGGTGAAATAAAAAAAAAAAATAGAATGTAGTTAAAGTACTTAGGATGTTTGTTCTAGAAGTGCATGTTTATGAATGTCTGGTATTGCATGAATACTTGCATCCTGCAGAATTTTGCTTAAAATCAATCCATGCATTTGGCAGAAATGAAATCAAAATGCAATGTTTTTCTAGACAACACTAGAGAGAGATGGTGGAAGGGTGTTGTAGAGACATGCTTGATACTATCTTTAACTGTGTAGCTTCAAATGTTCTGGAAATACTACACTGCAGTTGTACTTAAAATTCCACAGCAGTATGTTCAGTTGTCTCATCCTTGAGGTGGGATTATCAGTGGAGTTCAAAAAATTACTGGGTTGCAAATAATCGAAAGGCAGTTTCTTTCTTAAAGCTAGTCCTGCCTCATCTCTCCCCAACTCATGAAGCCTGTGCTAAAGTGTCTGCAAGTGGGAGTTTAGAAAGTGCTTTGAGGAAACAAGCAGCAAAGTTTCTTGTGCTTAGGTCATGGCACTTACGATGACCACGTTGCAGAAAGGCAAAAGATTTCCTTCAGATCAGGCTGGTCTTTGAAGTACAGTGGTGCCCCGCAAGACGAACGCCTCGCAAGACGGAAAACCCGCTAGACGAAAGGGTTTTCCGTTTTGGAGGCGCTTCGCAAAACAAATTTCCCTATGGGCTTGCTTCGCAAGACGAAAATGTCTTGCGAGTTCCTGCGGTTTCCCCCCCTTCCCCCCCCTTTTCCTAAGGCGCTAAGCCGCTTATCAGCTGATCTGCTGATAAGCCGCTTATCAGCTGATCTGCTGATAAGCCGCTTAACAGCTGATCGCTAAAAGCCGCTAAACCGCTAATAGCGCTAATCCGCTAAGCTGTCAATGGGCTTGCTTCGCAAGACGAAAAAACCCCTATACGAAGAGCCTCACGGAACGGATTAATTTCGTCTTGCGAGGCACCACTGTATAGGCATATCTGCTGGTATATTTCCACGGTTACTTTTTGTGGGTTACCCGATTCAAGAAACAGAAATCAATTAACCACAAGCATTGATCTCTTAAATCTGTACACATTTTCATATGACAATAGCTGTAACGAAAACAACAACACATACTTTATGTCTCTTCCGAGATGATGCCTTCCCAAAAAAAAAAAAAATTAGTTGCATAAACATTTCTATTAACAATACCTTTATTGTACTGTACAATGCCGTATATACAGTTTAAAAGTTTCAATAGACTGAGATCAGTGTGATGTAAAGACTGCTTCCCTAGCTTAAATTACTTATTAGGCCCATTGCATTCTATGGAATGTTTTACAGTGCTGTCGTGGTCTGTTTAGAATTTTAAAAATGAAACTTTTAAGAAAGGACTAACACAGCAAGGAGAAAATGAGAAACCGTTCAAGTTCTGCAGCAATTTAGCAATTAGTAAACAAAGCTGCCGATCCCGTCAGAGTGACATTCAAACTTCCCTTAATGCAATGTTTTTCTCTGTAGGTAAAGAAGAAAAGCTGTTCTGGCAAGCAGTTTATCCCGCTTCCTTTCTAGAGAGACAAAATTATTGGTCTGTCATTCTGTGAAGGATTTTCAGGCAAAGAATCCCAACTGTTTGTAAATCATATTATAATAAAGTCCTACATGAAAAGAGCTGGCATGGTTCTTTGGGTATGTGGAACTGGAGGTGGCTGGACTGCAATACAAGTAAACAACAGTGTCTTATGCTCTCAGCCAGCATGTCAATCTCATTAAAAACATTCAGACACCTTGAGAGAGAGAGACCGAGAGGGTGGGTGTGTAAAAGCCTCTTTGATGTAAATGAGAGCTATGCACAGTTATGGTAACATCCAAAAACTCTCCGTTGTAAGTTTGAAAAAACTTTGTGAAATATTTTGGTGCTAAGGTATTACAGCTTCAGTCCTAAATTTGGAAACCTGAGTCTGCCCACCTGTCAGATCACCTGACGTCATCAACACTTTGCTTTTTTTTGGTGAGGCTGGAGCTGCCCTTACAGATGAAGATTTTTGAAGCCGGCAATTCAGAGAAAGAATCGGGAAATCGATAAGCATGCTCCCAGTCTGTTGCATGAAGAGGTTGGAGCTTTCAAACACCTTGCTGCCTTCTGTTCCCATGCGGGGATCTAGAGAAAGCAGCCAGATTCTAAAAGTGTGGACTTCTTGATGCAATGGAAGAATAGGGATTATTTTATCTTCAGATCACATGATGGCAGGTGTGGGCAACGTGGCTGTGGTTTGCAGTCCAAGCCCTGAGACTTGCGGGGCTAAATTAGGGCTATGGGGGTAAAGGTTCTGCACTAGAAGAGGAAGCGAAAGCGTGTAACCTTCCAGATGTGGTTGGACTCCAACTCCCATCAGCCCCAGCCACAATGGCCAGTGATTGAGAATGATGGGAGTTACATTCGTAACAGCTTCACCAGCCCTGCCCTAGGGTGAAGACAATGCAATAAGTAGGTTAGATGTGCTCACACGCCTTCCCTATGTTCGATATACACCTCAAGCCACAGATTCTCACTGAATATTGGCATGGAAGCGATTAATACGGATATAAAATTTGCAGCAAGTTATGTTTTTAAGAGAAAATTATATGAAGATGTTATATAGATTGTATCTAACACCTAGCAGACTGGCAAAAATGTACAGTACTGTATAAATCAAAATCGAGTAAGTGCTGGAAATGTAAAGAGAAAGGTACTTTTTTCATATGTGGTGGTCTTGTAATAAGGTTAAAACTTACTGGGATATGATATATAATGAGTTGAAAAAGATGTTTAAGATAACATTAGTTTTTTTAAAAAAAAACTAAACCAGAAGCTTTTCTCTTGGGAATTATAGGATCAGAACTACCTAAACAGTATAGAAATTTATTTAGCTCTGACATTTAGAATACATCAGTGGAAGGAGAAGTACCGTATTTTTCCATGTCTAAGACTAGGTTTTTCCCCTAAAAAATAATGTCCAAAATTTGGGGGTGTCTTATACATGGATAGATCTCCAATTTTCTTAAATTGGAGTCTCCCCAAATAGGGGGTGTCTTATATATGGGGGTGTCTTACAGACAGAAAAATATGGTACTTAGTCCAACTGAGGGCCATTTCACAAACTGCTACCAGGCGCTGTTACTGTTGAACAGTTTGACTTTACCCCTAAAGGCGTTCTCCATTGTCTCCTGAGAAAGATGGATGCCAACCTTTCCAGCTATATACTAGCCTTTCCCAACCTTGTGCCCTCTAGAGATTTGGGGCTACATCTCCTGTTATCCCTGGCTATTGGTCATTCTGTCTGAGGCTGGTGGGAGCAATGATGATCTTTGGTAAGGTTGGGGGATACATGGTCCTTCAGTTGTTACTGAACCACAGCTTCCATAATACTTGGCCTTGTTGGCTGGGGTCGATGGAATCTGGAGCTCCTGGAGATCTGCAGGTTTCTTATTCCTGATCAGTGTGCTGTGAAACACCTGTGACATTCATGCTAGGTCTTGACATTTAAGTCTGACCATTGTATGAAGTGATCCATGGTTATTTGCAGTTGTTGTTGTTTAGTCATGTCGACTCTTCGTGACTCCATGGACCAGAGCACGCCAGGCACTCCTGTCTTCCACTGCCTCCCGCAGTTTGGTCAAACTCATGCTGATAATTTCAAGAACACGGTCCAACCATCTCGTCCTCTGTTGTCCCCTTCTCCTTGTGCCCTCCGTCTTTCCCAACATCAGGGTCTTTTCCAGGGAGTCTTCTCTTCTCATGAGGTGGCCAAAGTATTGGAGCCTCAGCTTCAGGATCTGTCCTTCCAGTGAGCACTCAGGGCTGATTTCCTTAAGAATGGATAGGTTTGATCTTCTTGCAGTCCATGGGACTCTCAAGAGTCTCCTCCAGCACCATAATTCAAAAGCCTCAATTCTTTGGCGATCAGCCTTCTTTATGGTCCAGCTCTCACTTCCATACATCACTACTGGGAAAACCTTAGCTTTAACTATACGGATGGGGGGGGGGAATAACAGGTGTCAGTAATAAATCACACTGAGTAAGTGAAGTTAACTCTTTATTAGAAGAAACAAGGTCTGCCCAGGGGTTTGCCAGGCCTAAAGAGCATGGCGACTCTTCTCAGTAGGATTTGCAGTTGTAGAGGCTGAAGGTCCCTGCCTTCTGACAGCTGCCTAAATCTTCACTGGGTATTTCCATGTAATCTGAGACTATGCCAATGTGCCTGTCTCTGCTCCTCCCTCTTCATATCTTCTTCCCTTGGCTGTTTCCCAGCTGTTGCCTCCCATCATTCCTCAGCATTTAGCCGGACCATGACAACAGTTTGGGATCAGAATGTTTCCCTTTTACCTCTCAGGTAATCTAGTCTATCCTTCTGGCCTTAGCACTGAGCTCTGTAAACTTCTGTCTGGGCTGCAGCATTTCAGCTGGGAGTGAATGCTTACATTCTACATTTTTGTTAAAGTGGCACATCGGGAGTTAAGTCTAGGCTTGCACCCTTCTTGATATGCTAATTTTCTATGTGCAGGGAGTATATCCTTTATAGGGAAGAGTATTCAGCCATGCAAAGGTCCAAGTGGTATAGCCTACCAGGGGACAGCAAACTTTTTCCGCAGGGGGCCGGTCCACTGCCCCTCAGAACTTGTGGGGGGCCAGACTATATTTTTTGGGGGGGCGAGATAGAATTTCTGTGCCCCACAAATAACCCAGAGGTGCATTTTAAATAAAAGGACACATTCTGCTCATGTAAAAACACACTGATTCCCGGACCGTCCGTGGGCCAGGTTTAGAAGGCGATTGAGCCAGATCCAGCCCCCAGGCATTAGTTTGCCTACCCATGACCTAGACTAGTGGGGTGCTGTGGAATTAACTAGGAGTGAGTAGCAGAGGGGCACTGGAGGTGTAAATGACTACGTTGACTTCAAAACGTTCGCTTCACTGGATCAATCGGTTTTGTTGAATTAATTAACCTAAATAGTTTTAACTGGATTTTGAATAAATATGCAATTAGTTTTTACCGTTTTGGATTTTATTGTTCTCTTCCTAAGTGGATCTTGCCAACTACTTTTCTGAACGATGTTTTTTATAGGGTAGGGTGTTCTGGGGGTGAGTTTATGGAACCAAGGGGGTGGTACCACCAAACGTTTGGGAACCACTGGCCTAAACCCAGGTTTATCACCTCCGTGGATTGCTTAGGTATTTGTTACGGAAGCAGCTATAAGAGAGTTGCCAAGATGGGACTAATTGCCTCTTCAGAGTATCAATTTGCCTGCTGCTGTCCTCAATTAAAACCCAATTGTGAGAGATGACATTTTTCCCAGGCTTGCCCTAAACTTGGATTCAAAATGTAATGCAGACTAAAAGGTAATTGTTCCAGTCCAAGCATGCTTTAAAATGGGACAAATGCCCAGCTTTATAGTTGGCATGGGAAAAAAGCAAATTCCCGACAGATATGGATAGCTAATGCAGAAAGGGGGAGAGTTTTGGCTAACTTCTGCCCCTTTTTAAATATTAGAGGGGAAAAATATATATAATCCTTCATGGAAAATTAAGGCTGCTTCTTCAAGAGAGAGGGAATTGGATCCTCTTAGTGCCCAAACTATCCAGCAGTGAGTGTGGCTGCAGCTTGCTGCTCTCACATGCATATGGAAGAGAAGAGTCTCCTTTAAAACTCCTTGTGCTCTTGTAATTAAAAGCCATTTTGTTTCTTTTAGCTTTGGGGCTGCAAAGATGTATTTTATATCATCTGAATGTTATGTAACCTGCAAAGGTACAGTACCAGTGTTCTATATGACGCAGTGGTTAGAGTGTTGGGAGACCAGGGTTTGAATCCCCACCCAGCCATGAAACTGGGAGGCTTCATGGAGCTCAAGGAGGGGAGAACCACCTTGAGTTCCTTGGAGCCAAAGTTGGTATATATATGTACTCTGGTTGAGCCATATTAAAGTGAGAAGGTGCCATCGGCATACCTGACCACCATCTTGGCTGCGAGTCCTGGAAGACCTCCAAACTCTATGATTCTGTGATTCTAAATTGGTGGCCCTCAATGCCTCTAGTGGCAGTGAGTCCCAGAGCTTAGCTACGATCAGACAACAGCAGCATCCATAGAGTTGGAAGGGTCCTTGAGGGTCATCAAGGCCAAGCCCCTACAATGCATAAGGTTAAAAAAAAAAAAAAGGTAAAGGAGCCCTGGATGGTTAAGTCCAGTCAAAGGCGACTATGGGGTCGCAATTTGTAGCAGGAGAAACCCAGAAAAATGGCGCACAAGGCCTTATAAAGACTTTTGAAATTGCCACTCTGTAGATCAAGACCACCCCCAGAAACATCATACATACATCACAGAAGGGGTGTAACCTAAGACCCACCCCTCAGATACATCATACCTACATCACAGAAAAGGCGGTCTAAAAACAGAAATTTGAATGTTGTTTTTCTCCAGTTGTTGTTTATCTCCTGTCTGGCAGGTTACTTGATTGGATTGCCTGGGGAGCTTGGCCATTCTTTTGTGTAAGGAAAGAGACAATGGGGAGGTTTCCCACCCTGACCTTGCAGAGAAAACATTTGCTCAGTTTAGGAATCAAAATGGTTCCAGGTCAGTCTTCCTGTGCTGATCTATGTACGTGCTTGGTTGGTAACTTATGAACATTACCATATATCTAAGACCTCAAAACAAAATAAAAAAATTCCTTCCAGTAGCACCTTAAAGACCAACTAAGTTAGTACTTGGTATGAGCTTTTGTGAGCATGCACACTTCTTCAGATACACTGAAACAGAAGTCACCAGACCCTTCTATATAGTGAGACGGTGGGGAGGGGTGTTACTCAGAAGGGTGGTGGGATTGGGTGATTGGCAGATAGCTGTGATGAGCCTGTTGACGACTCTTAACGACTGCAATAGGTCTTACAGGAAAAAGCAAGGGGTGAGAAGGTGAAAAATGGCTTTGTCATGTATAATGAGATAAGAATCCAATGTCTTTGTTCAGACCAGGTCTCTCCATGGTTTTAAGTTTGGTAATAAGTTGCAATTCAGCAGCTTCTCTTTCCAGTCTATTTCTGAAATTCCTTTGTAATAGAACAGCTACTTTGAGATCTTGTATAGAATGTCCTGGGAGATTGAAGTGTTCTCCTACTGGTTTCTCTGTCTTGTGGTTCCTGATGTCGGATTTTGCAGTCGTTAAGAGTCGTCAACAGGCTCATCACAGCTATCTGCCAATCACCCAATCCCACCACCCTTCTGAGTAATACCCCTCCCCACCTTCTCACTATATAGAAGGGTCTGGTGACTTCTGTTTCAGTGTATCTGAAGAAGTGTGCATGCACACGAAAGCTCATACCAAGTACTAACTTAGTTGGTCTTTAAGTTGCTACTGGAAGGAATTTTTTTATTTTGTTTCAACTATGGCAGACCAACACGGCTACCTATCTGTATCTAAGACCTCAGTGATGCCTGGCGTGCTCTGGTCCATGGGGTCACGAAGAGTCGTACATGACTAAACGACTAAACAACAACAACAACAAGACCTCAAAATTCCTGTCACATTGGGTATAAATAATAAAATTGTTGTTGATTATAAATAATAAAATTATTGTTGTTCTATTATTATTATTAGCTTCTTCTTCTTCTTCTATTATTATTATTATTGACGTTCCCATTTTCATCCGAGAAATGTTGCAGGGCATGCATTTGCAGCAACCTCTAGCCGGGAGAACTTGCACCAGAAGCCGGTTTCTGCTTGAATATAACGCCACTACCTATGGTTTTCCCAGTAGTGATGTATGGAAGTGAGAGCTGGAAAGAAGGCTGATTGCCAAAGAATTGTTGCTTTCGAATTCTGGTGCTGGAGGAGACTCTTGAGAGTGCCATGGACTGCAAGAAGATCAAACCTCTCCATTCTGAAGGAAATCAGCCCTGAGTGCTCACTGGAAGGACAGATCCTGAAGCTGAGGCTCCAATACTTTGGCCACCTCATGAGAAGAGAAGACTCCCTGGAAAAGACCCTGATGTTGGGAAAGATGGAGGGCACAAGGTGAAGGGGACGACAGAGGATGAGATGGTGGGACAGTGTTCTCGAAGCTACGAACATGAGTCTGACCAAACTGCGGGAGGCAGTGGAAGACAGGAGTGCCTGGCGTGCTCTGGTCCAGGGGGTCACGAAGAGGCGGACACGACTAAACAACAACAACCCCTCGCCCGCCTCCTTCCCTCCGTCTTCCTCGAGTGAGGGAAGAAGAAGAAGAAGAAGAGCCGCGGCAGCAGAAGAAGGAAACGCCCCTCTCCGCGTGACGTCACGCCTCCTCCTCCCCCCCCCGCCCCGTCCTCCTGGATAGCCGACGCCGGAGCGAATCGAGCGGCTCGCTCTCGCTGCTGTCTCTGGGCTCGGCCGGCGCGGTCTGCCCGGGCGACCCCAAGATGGCGGCGGCGTCTTCGTCGTCGCGGTGGGCGCTGGTGGCGGCGGCGTTAACGGCGGGACCCCGGGGGGCGTCTGCTGCTGCTGCTGCGGGGCTGTCGGTGTCTCCGGCGTGAGGGGGGCGGCCATGGCTGTGGGGCCGTGAGGATGTGCGAGAGCTACTCGCGCTGGCTGCTGCGCGTGTCGACGGCGCAGGTGTGCCAGGCGCTGGGCTGGGACGCCGTGCAGCTCTCCGCCTGCGACCTCCTCACCGACGTCCTCCAGAGGTACCTGCACTCGCTGGGCCGAGGCTGCCGGCGCTACTGCGAGCTCTGTGAGTAACGGCCGCGGGGGGAGGGGGAAGGGGGCGCGGGGGGTCGCCATGGCGACGGGGCTGGCACGGGGAGGGGGGAGGAAGGAGTGGGGGCGCACGTGAGGTGATCCTGGGGGAGGGGGCCGTGGGGCTGCAGCGGATATGGGGTTGGCGTGGAGGCGTCACGACGTGGCAGTGGGGCTGGAGCGGGCTATGGGGTGTGGGGGGGTGTGAGGGGCAGAGGAGGGCCTTGGGGTTATCATAGTGGCACGGGGTAGCTGGGGTGCTGGAGTTAGGTAGGGGGAGCGTGGGGCTGGCATGATATGGCTTTGGGACTGGAGTGGATATGGGGTGTGGGGGGGAGTGTGGGGGGGTGAGGGGCAGAGGAGGGCCTTGGGGTTATCATAGTGGCACGGGGTAGCTGTGGGGCTGGAGTTAGGTAGGGGGAGCGTGGGGCTGGCATGACGTGGCTTTGGGACTGGAGCAAATATTTGGGCGACGTGGATGCTGGAGTGGGCATAGAGGTGTCAGGATGCAGCCATGGGGCTGGAGCGGATATGGGGTGTGTGTGGGGAGTGTGGTGGGTGAGGCTCAGAGGAGGGCCTTGGGGCTATCATAGTGGCACGGGGTAACTGGGGTGCTGGAGTTAGGTAGGGGGAGCGTGGGGCTGGCACGATATGGCTTTGGGACTGGAGCGGATACGGGGTGGGCATAGAGGTGTCAGGATGCTGCCATGGGGCTGGAGCGGATATGTGTGGGGTTGTTGTAGTGTGCTAGAATAGATACGGGGAGCGTGGGGTTGGCACGCCGTGGCGTTGGGGCTGGAGCGGATATTTGGGGGATGTGGAGATGGGGTGGGCATGGAGGTGTCACGACGTGGCCAGGGGACTGTAGGGCACTGCTTTTCTAATTTTTTTTTTTTTAGTTTTTTAACTGTTTTTAGCTATGCCCTTTTAAATTTGTTGGGAATTATTGGTTTGTTGTTGTTTTGGTTATGTATTTTGTGGTTTTATAAACTGCTTTTATCCTGTAAACCGCCCTGAGACCTGCGGGTATAGGGCGGAATATAAATTCAATAATAATAATAATAATAATAATAATAATAATAAATATGGGGGCAGGGCGGGAGGTTGTTGGAGTATGGGAGGCAGAGGAGGGCTGTGGGGTTTGCTATTCATTTACAGTGGTACCTCAGGTTACATACGCTTCAGGTTACATATTCTGCTAACCCAGAAATAGTGCTTCAGGTTAAGAACTTTGCTTCAGGTAGAGAACAGAAACCGTGCTCCGGCGGCGCAGCAGCAGCAGGAGGCCCCATTAGCTAAAGTGGTGCTTCAGGTTAAGAATAGTTTCAGGTTAAGTACGAACCTCTGGAACGAATTAAGTACTTAACCTAAGGTACCACTGTATTTACTTACTGAATTTCTATACCGCCCTTCATCTGAGAATCACAGGGTCGTCTACAGTATAAAAACCGCAAAAGGCATACCACAGTGACAAACAAAATCAATATTCCCTCCACCCAAACACACATACAGTTTTAAAGGCCGTAGATTGTTTCATCAGCCAAAAGCCTGGGAGAAGACGAATGTTTTTGCCTGGCACCTAAAGATTTGGAACAAAGGTGCCGCGCGAGCTTCCCTGAGGAGACACCCCCCCAAGTTGGTTGTTATAGTGGTGACATGATATGGCCATGGGGCTGCAGTCGATGGGGGGGGGCATATGGTGTTCTGGAGAGTGAGGTGACTGGAGTAGTGGACACTGGTGTACCATGGAGTTTTTATGGTAAGAAGTGGGTGGGTGGGGAGGACCATAAGGTTGTCATAGTAAGAGAGGGATGCCCACGTGGGTTGTTGTCACTTGACTAATATTGAATGTGGAGGGGAGTAAGATCACTATGTGGTTGTCTTCAGAGGCGGAGGCGGTGCATGGGTCTGTCAGGTTCATGGAGTGAAGGGCTGGAGTTGCCTTGCATAAGAACATACAAAAATGGAAACAGGAAGAAATCATACGAAAGAAGAATGGAGAATGAAGTTGATGGAATACGCAGAATTAGACAAACTAACGGGGAGAATTCGGAACCGGCGAGACCAAAGATTTACCGAAGACTGGAATAAATTTACAGAGTATATTAAAAATATATGTGAAGGACAATTAATGTTTGTAGGCTTTCAAGAAGCTCTGTGATAATAATGGAAAGAAATATTGTTTTATAATAATTGTTAAGATTAATTTTGGTTTTTTTTAAAAAAATACAGATGGAAGAAATTTGAATAATTGTGATAATATGGAAAATTTCCAGATAGACTGAATGAAGTTTGAAAGTGGAAAAATTAGAATTGGATGTATATTTTGAATGGAATGTTTTTCCTTTATTGTTATATTTGAAAAGTTTTATAAATAAAAAAAATAAAAAAAAGAACATACAAAGAGCTGGCTGGATCAGGCTAGTGGCCCATCTAGTCCAACATCCTGCTCTTACAGTGGCCAACCAGGTGTCTACCAGAAGGGGGAAAAGGGGTTGTTTTAAAGATGACAGAGAAGGGGTGTAGTTATGCATTCCTGGACTAGCATTTATTTCACAATGTAGTATTTATTTAGCCCTGCGTAATCCTCAAAGCACTTCACAAACATTATGTTGGCATTCTTTACAAGAGTCCTTTATGGTACCACCGTATGATTATCTCAGTATTGCAGGAGTGGAGCTGAGGCAGAAAACAGCGGCCTACTTAAGTTCACGTGTTCTGCATCCACAAGCATGACGAAAAAGAAGTAAATCCCGTGGAATTAAGAGGGACTTCATCCCAGGAAGACGTGTGTAAGATTAGAGACTCCACGAGTTTGTGGCTGAGGGAAGATTCTACATTTCAGTCTCTTATTTTTTTTATTTTGAAATTTCAGTGCCATCTACCACATTGGTCCGGTATACATAATTTTTAGATGTAATATCAGCATTAAGATCAATCAGATCATAAAATAAGAATGCCGCTGATAATCCAGGGCAAAATTAAAATCTAACAACCTTCTGGAATCGCATGGGTGAAGGCCTGAAAATATACATTTTTAGTAGGTGCTGAAATGTCATGAGGGTTGGTGCCTGCCTGAGATCAGATGGGAGGTAGTTCCATAAAGAGGGTAAAAAGGTAAAGGGACCCCTGACCATTAGGTCCAGTCGCGGACGACTCTGGGGTTGCGGCGCTCATCTCGCTTTATTGGCCGAGGGAGCCGGCGTACAGCTTCCGGGTTATGTGGCCAGCATGACTAAGCCGCTTCTGGCGAACCAGAGCAGCGCACGGAAACGCCGTTTAGCTTCCCGCCGGAGCGGTACCTATTTATCTACTTGCACTTTGACGTGCTTTTGAACTGCTAGGTTGGCAGGAGCTGAGACCGAGCAATGGGAGCTCACCCCGTCGCGGGGATTCGAACCGCCAACCTTCTGATCGTCAAGTCCTAGGCTCTGTGGTTTAACCCACAGCGCCACCTGTGTCCCATAAAGAGGGTGCCAAATCTTGAGTTTATCAATGCATGATGTTACAGTGGCCAGGCTCTCCTTTAGCTCTTTAGTTGCGTTTTTGGGTATGGAGTTCAGTTTTCACAGAGGGGGTGGATAGGAAAGTGGTGCTAAAGGTAATTGATAGGGTTATATTCTCTGTAAATGGTGGACCAAAGACTGGGGCTTCTCATGGCCTAGTATCCAGTTTCCCTGTTTGCTCCCTATTTGGGAATTATGGTTGAAGGGAAGAGAAGAGATGAGGATTCCGTTAGATGAAGGAGAAAATGGGTGCATTTAATGTTGGAACAGGGTTGACTGAGTTCAGCCTAAATACCAGATAGCTCCAAAACAGCAAGCGAGCTGGCAGAAAGAAGGCTGGATAGAAATATTGGTGGCACAGCAGCCTTCTACTCTGCCAGCTTGTTTGTTTGTCTTGAAGGAGGTAATTGTGTAAGAGGGGCACAGATTTAATTGCCGTGGGGAACATTATTTTCCTTTCTGGACATAGCAGTGCTGGGCATGACAGGGATTGGTTCCTATTCTCTTCTCCAGTTTGGAGGAGTGTATGGAGACTTACTCCCTTTTTTAATATAATTTTGTTTATAATTTTCATTTATATATATCACAACAATTATTTAAGCATAACTTTAACATTTCCGACTTCAACTCCCTTCCATTTCTGCGGTTCTTTACATTTATTTTCATCCTTTCCTGCATGCTGCAAATTTTCTTAACTTACCGTATTTTTAGCCCTATAGGACGCACTTTTTCCCCTCCAAAAATGAAGGGGAAATGTGTGTGCGTCCTATGGGGCGAATGCAGGCTTCAGGAAGCTCTCCGCAAGCCTGCGGAGCACAGCGGGAACTCCTGCGGGCTCCGAAGGCTTGCGGATAGGTGCTTGCAGCCCGAAGTCCGGGGAGCGCGGCACTGCGCACCCCGGGCTTAGGGCACCTATCCGCAAGCCTGCGGAGATAAAGAAAAAAAATCCCCCCCCCCCGAGCTTGCCAGGCTGGGGGCGGGGGAAGCTCGGGCTTCCCTCACTCCCAGCCCTGCAAGCTCCCGGAGCGATGGCGAGGTTGAATGCAACCTCGCCGTCGCTCCCGGACACGTTCTGGGGGCTGGAGTCGGGGGAAGCTCGGGCTTTCCCCGCCCCCAGCCTGGCAAGCTTGGGGGGGGGGTAATTTTTTTTCTTTATTCCCCCCCCCCCCAAAAAAAATAGGAGCGCCCTATGGGCCGGTGCACCCTATAGGGCGAAAAATACAGTATTCTTTTACTCGTCTATTCTCTCATATATTCTTGAAACTGCAGGTTTTTACAATAATCCTTTCAATGTCTTGATCTGTTTACAGTTTATTTGTGTATACTCAATAAACCATTTCCATTCCTTTAAAAGTTTGTTGCCTTGATTTCTTACTCTTCCGGTAAGTTTCGCCATTTCTGCATACTCCATTAGTTTCCGTAACCATTCTTCTCTCATTGGGACCTATGGAGAGTTATTCCCAGTTGATTGGACTTTGGATATGAGGTTGGTGGAGGCAGTCAGGGTTTGGGCAAATACACAATTTGACTGCCTGCCATTACCAGCAAGTGTGGTGTAATGGTTAGCGTGTTGGACTGTGACTTGGGAGATCAGGGTTCGGATCCTTACTCAGCTATGAAACTCACTGGGTGGTCTTGGGCCAGTCACTGTCTTCTCTCACAGGGTTGTTGTGAGGATAAAAGGAGGAGAGGAGAACCACCTTGAGCTGCTTGGGAGAAAAGCAGGTATATAAATACAATAAACACAAACACAAATATTTGTGGGCCTTTTTGTAATTGAGGTGGGAGGAAAAAATGTTGCAGCTGTCAACTACTGTCAAGGAATGGATGGGGTGCCCTCTGGTGGTGGATCTGGAGATTAACAAGGCAGTAGGGCATGTTTAGTCACAAAGAGTCAGACATGATGAAACGACTAAACAACAAGAAGTGCATGTTTAATGAATGATCATAGAATCATAGAGTTGGAAGGGACCCGGAGATTCATCTCACAGGGAAAGCAGTGCTCCCAAGAGACATATAGGTGGGTATACATGAACATAGAATGGTATGAAGTTACGAACGCAAAATAAATGGCTCATTGTAGAAATAAGTACCAATTCAGTTGATGTAGATTGAGGGGACAGTATTGGGCTAAGTGCACTAAAAAAGCAGATCCATACGTTCTTCAAAGGACAGTTTATCTGTCCCAGGGATAGTGGAGATCTTGAACTGTTACCTGGCCCAAATCAGTAGTTCTGTAACTTCTCATGGAGCACCAGAACAGGGGGCCCAGCTCTTGCTGCCCCTGTCCTCCACCATCCACATCTCGAGGGGAAGGCCTGACAAGGGGAGTCTCCTCTGCTTTTCTAGGCTCCCCACTTTGATTTTGTACCCTCAGCATTCAGAGCTCTAAACAGGGGTGGGTGGGTAATGTGCCTAGAGTAGACCTCTCCCTTTCCTACCTTCCCCTAGCACTGGGGAGATGGGACTAGCAGAGGATGTGATGGTACTCCATACAGATGGTCCAAATAAAACTAGTGTCTGTGGTGGTGGTGGTGGGGAACTAACAAGGGTAAACTGTTCATATTTATATGGCTGCACAATAATGTATATACTTTCAGCTGCTAAAAAGGTGACTGTCTGAGGAGTCATGTGAGCTTACATGAGCCTAAGACACCTGCAGCCACATGGACACCTCGTTGTCTTTAAACTCTACCACATGGCGAAATACATATTTTTATATCCCTGCAACCAAATGGGTTTCCCAGAGGGGCTCCCTTGTGGAGGTCGTGTTGATGGTGATGGAGGAATGCATTGGAATTAAAAGGGACAGGAAGTCTTCCAGGCCCCTGCCCGTCCCCTTCTGTTCCCCACAAATTATCATGGGGCATCACTTTTCTGCATCTACGCATAGGTTGAGCCACTGGCGTGCTGACTTGCTTCTGTAATTCTTGGCCACCTGAGTTTGACTCACCATCATGTATGGATATAAATTATTCCAATGGCGCTGTAGCCTTGTGTGCATATATTTTAAAAGTCTGAACTAGAAGTAGAAACAAATATTTTGAATGCGAGTAGTGCAGTGTCAGGTGTTTAGGACTGTGAAAAAAGTGTTGATATTCCTAGTTGCCAGAATCAGATTTTTGGACGCCCATGCAATGAGGCAGCTGGGACTTTTCTTGACAGTGATTTGCTGCTTTTCCTTTTGAAGCTACTAAATCAACATATTTCTTATGCACTTGCAATGTTTGCTTTCAAAACCTTTCTTGATTCCTTTTTTCCTTTTCTTTTTTAACAGATGGCCGGACAGATCCAATTTTGGAGGATGTAGGTGAAGCCTTCAATCTTATGGGGGTCAACCTGCATGAGCTGGAAGATTACATACTCAATATTGAGCCAGTCACTTTTGCGCATCAAATCCCCTTATACCCTGTCAGCAAGAATAATGTCCTGCAGTTCCCCCAGCCTGGAAGCAAAGATGCAGAAGAGAGGAAAGAGTATATTCCTGATTACATGCCACCCATTGTCTCTTCTCAAGAAGGTGAGAAATTAACAATTTCTTTGCTTTGTTTTTATCTGCTCGTTTTTGAGCAGTAATGCCTGCTCGCTTGCATTTCAGGAAGCTTGGAGTCTGCTACCTTCTGTTTCGCATCGTGAGGATACATTACAGCTAGCAGCAGAATTGAGTGTTGCAATAACGTGTAGTGGCAGGCAGCACATTTTGCTGTTCAGGTTTACCATGGTAGTTCCACTGGCTTCATTGACAAATGGCTCAAAGAGCTGCCATTGTAGGAAATGGAGCTGGGTTAGAATCACTGCTCAGCCCTGTTAGGTTGGGGCAATTCACTAATGTCCCAGCATTGGTTTCCCAGATAAAAGTTGTGAAGAACCTGAATTAAAAACATTGTAGGGTTAAGATTGGTCGTGGGGTGCATTACAACTTGGCATGTGAGCAAAGCATATTGGGATGTGTATTAATGTGCCAAATTTCCACTTAGACATTTACCTGGTCACCATGGGTGAGTAAGAATAACAGGGAAGTAACCAGGTTTTGTACCGTGGTAAAAGTAGGTTCTCTTCTCCACCACCTCTTTTCAGGAATTTAATGTGCTATGAATTGCTTCAAAAGATATGGCAAGTAGGTAGGCTGGTGAAAATTATTGTGAGCTACTAACTTCAGCTGATCAGTTTGGAACGCTGAGTGAACTGTGCCTCAGAACCCACTTACACAGATGGACAGTAATATGTCGGTGAGGATAAAGTGGCGCAAAGAGTCCTTGTATCTGAGAAGGTTTTCGTTCCAGTGATAGGAGTACTATTGTAGGGTTGTATGTTTGCTCCTCTTGAAATGTTGTGTAGGGTTCGTGAAACCTAAGGGGCGACTGTGGCTGCATATTTCATATAGTTCTCTGGAACATAAAATAAAAAGTTGGAAATGTTTCCCTTTTCTACAAAAATCAAGGTGTCCCGTCCCAAATCAAATCTCTACATATTTTTTATAATTTGGCAGGTTTAAGCCACTTTTGAGGGGCTGCTATGCCTGCAAATTTCACCCACTTCTGTCTGCTTTGATTTCCTATTAAAGTGAAATTTGTTTTCAGTGAAGCTGCTTCAGATCCCAAGCATGAGCCAAATTGGACAGACCATAGAGCAACTCAGAACAGATTGGGCCAATTCCTAAAATGACAAATATACAGTGGTGCCCCGCAAGACGAACACCTCGCAAGACGGAAAACCCGCTAGACGAAAGGGTTTTCCGTTTTGGAGGCGCTTCGCAAAACGAATTTCCCTATGGGCTTGCTTCGCAAGACGAAAATGTATTGCGAGTTCCTGCGTTTTTTCCCCCTTTCCCCCCCCCTTTTCCTAAGCCCTAAGCCGCTTATCAGCTGATCCGCTAAAAGCCGCTAAACCGCTAATAGCGCCAATCCGCTAAGCTGTCAATGGGCTTGCTTCGCAAGACGAAGAGCTTCACGGAACGGATTAATTTCATCTTGCGAGGCACCACTGTAAATAGGAACCAAACCTTATGCCCTGTGCAGATTTCATGGTATTGGTTGTTGCATTTTTTGTGAGTTATATAGTATTAGACATTACTTGGATAGCAATTTCAGTTATTTATATTACAGTGGTACCTTGGATGAAGTACTTAATTCGTTCCGGAGGTCCGTTCTTAACCTGAAACTGTTCTTAACCTGAAGACCACTTTAGTTAATGGGGCCTCCTGCTGTTGCCGCACCGCCAGAGCCCGATTTCTGTTCTTATCCTGAAGCAAAGTTCTTAACCTGAAGCACTATTTATGGGTTAGCGGAGTGTGTAACCTGAAGCGTATGTAACCTGAAGCGTATGTAACCCGAGGTACCACTGTATATTTTAGTGTTTTTGACACCTACTTTGAACTAACGATATGAGAAAAGCCAAGGTAGAAATAAATAAAAGTTCCTATGGACTGTGTAAAATTTGCATCCTAAAGGCACACATTCGTCATACAGTTACATTCAGTTCATCTGAAGCAAAATGTGGCAGCTCTATATCATATGAATCTGCCTGGACCATATGATCTTTGTCACAACCTGTCCTCTGAGTCCCACCATGTTTTGAATTTAGGCACAAGATGACCAGAAAGGGGGCTTTCCTCCATAACTGGAAAACCCTGAACAGCAAAATGTGCTCCTGCCTGCCACTACTCATTATTGTAAACCTTCCTCATATTGCTCCAGCTCCGTGATCACTCCTTTCTGCGTCTTTTCCAGGCTTGCGACACCCACTTTTCAATGCAGCCACCAGAACTGCACATAGTGTTCCAAGCATGGTCACACCATAGTTCTGTGTTATGTATTCGTTTAATGCTCCAATGTTGCGGATGCATGGAACTGACACACAGAGAAGTGTTGCCAACAACACGACACACCTGTGAATTTTTGCAGGTTTCCATTTCTAGGTACATAATTCAGAATCTGAAGCGCTTTCTGCCAAATAGAGCTGACCGTGTCTTGCAGTCACTGTTCTGCACGTGTGACTCTGCTGACACAACGAGACTTAACGATTCCTCTCCTTCCATGCACCACAAAATCTCTGGGTGGGTGTTTCCCCCAAACCCCGAAGCTGGTTTTGACAATATGGGAGGGGCCTGCACCAGTGGAGTTCCAGTATAGGATACAGCCTCACTTGCTAAATTCTTGAGCCAGTGTCGGCTGCAATGTTGTGTGAGTGGCCCTTGAGATTTTATTTGTTCGTACATTTATCATGGGTGAAACTTGACAGTTTCTTCTCACATTATTATCTCTCTCAAATATTTTGTATGTGTGTAGCTATTGAGAAGTGAAGTTTTTGTTTTTAGTGCCTATTGCTTGGATAATTTTTCTGTGGTGGAGACTTTTGTGTATTTACTATAACCCCTGACCAGCAGGTGTTGCTCTCCTACCTTATAAATGAATCGGGTTAGCGCTCTTGTCTGCTGCGTGTGCTGGTCTTTGTGAGCTGAAATACCACATTGAAGCTTAAACAAATTGCTGTCTTCTGGATATAGAATTAGTTTATTTTGCTTGCCATTCAATGTAAATAGATATGATCGCCTCCATATCTAGGGAGGAACAGATCTTCCCTTTTCTCTGTTGAGACAGAGATTCTGTTTTGTATAATCCTGATTAGATCAAAGATAGCTGCTTTGTTTAGCATGAAAGGCCATGGCAAGAATGGAGGACCATTGCTAAATGGTGGATTTAGTATTACTTAATAAGCTTGTAGTTATGAGGACAGTGCATTAGGAAATACAGTGGGTGGACATATTTCATATATAGTGCCTTGAGTAGTCTTCAGTTGAGTTATATTTAGAGTAGACCTGTTGAAATTAATGGGCCTCAGTTATATCTTCAGTTTATCTGGGTCTACTCTGAGTAGGACTAACATTGGATAAAACCCATTGTGTTTTTAGGGTGTCTGTCTCGATCATAGGCAAGAATGAGGTACCCCATGAAAGCAAAGAACATGCCACTGTGTCAAATACCAATTCTGTCACTTTGCTGGAAAAACTAATTCAAGACTAATTCAAGAAAAGGGACAAATCCCCAAGGCTGGTTGTTACCCAACCACCTCTCTTCAGTTGTTGGCTAACCTGCGATGAGACAGAAGCCCGGTGGAATGGAAGGCAATAGTTTGAGAGAGGTAGTGACCATGGGAATCGGGCAGAGAAGGAATGGGGTTTGGGACTGAATGTGATGGGTGAAAGCAGACTTGGGGAAAGAAAGGTGCAGGAAGTAGCAGATATGGGGAAGCAAAGTAATGATGAATCATAGGAAGGCTGGGTGGAACAGACACAAAATTGGGGAAGCCGAGATTTATAAAACGACGCAGCAGCCGTTGGTGGCAGAGTAGGGTTGAAACCTGTGTGTCTTGGGTCTCTGTGGGAGACCTTGCTGAGCTGCTGTTATGTGTCGCAAATTTTTGGATGAAAACCTAGCCTAGGCCAAGTGGACAAAAGGGCTGTGGATATTGCCCGCCTATGTGACTTGCTTTTGGGAGACACAAAGCCGCCATTACACAGGAATAACCTGCATTGTCTTGTCACCCTTTGGAAACAGTGAGGAGTGCCCATTTCTCCTTCTCTCTTCTCATTTTGAATCGTAATTTTAGTAGCCATGATAGGCTGCCGGTTTTGGAGGCAGAGAAGCTTTGCAGTGCTACGCTCTTAAGTCTGTATTGTATAGCCAGCCTTCCTGTCTCCCCATTCCCTTGCGTTTCTGGCTAGGAGGCCAGCCTGAAACAGCTTCTCCTGTCAACTACCCATGCCTGGTGGTTAAGTACTGTAAAAGTCTGTGTTAAGTTCCCTCTGCCATTCCACTTGTCAAGTGCCAGACACTGATTGCTTTTTGTACAAATGAGCTTCCATGTATGCATCGACCTAGCAGGGAGAAGCAACAGGAGAAACGGACAAAATGAGAAAGGCAGCCAAGCTTGAGAAGCAGACAGACGATGCCGTTAGAGAAGAGCCAGTAGGGAAGACAGATTTCAAAGGGAGAATAATATGGGATGTGAGCAGAGACTGGGCAGGTGAGGGTGGGGGGGGGGGGAGTCTGCTCAGTATCCCCCCCCTTACAGAGTGTCAATCAAGTGGTCCTTTTGAAAATATTGTTAAAATTTGCCTGAGATCTTGCTTGATGTAGTTAACAAGGAGAATACTGCAAGAATATTGATTAGAAGGATGTGTTTGCCTTAAAAACACAGCTGAAGGTGCATGATGAGCCTAGATAGGTAGCTGCCCCAAGACTGGGAAATTCAGGCTATTAATCAATCTATGGGATAAGTACAAGTGAGGGATGTAGCCTGTTGCGACTGTAGCATCATTTTGAATAAATTAGGTGTTGCGTTGAAGGTTAGGCTTAAGTCTCTGCAGCGGCTGGAATTTTTATTTACTTCCATGCAAATTCTTTGAAAAATTAAATGAAAATTGCCCGTTTAATGCTTCAACCTATATAAAAGGACACAAATTCAGAGGAAGAGCGTAATAGTTATTCAGTTCAGCCACCTGCTGGAAAAAAAAAACCTGTTCTGTGGTGCATAAAACCTGCTAATTAGATCCTAAATTATTTACATTGAAGGAGAAATTGCACTGCTGAGATACAAAATGCTGTTTTAGTTTCATTGTCATGGGGTCAAGAATAAAGGAGAACAACGTTGACTGAAAAAGAAGCCCATTATTCTGTATATTTGGGGCTAATAGAAAGAGGGAAACCAAATAGTCCATTGAACACAGATGTTACCCACACAGTAGGGAGAGCATTTTTAATCTCTATTTAATTCTTGGAAGAGCTTGGCAATGAAGTGTCTGCCAGTAACCTTCCCTGATAT
The DNA here is from genome assembly GCF_951804945.1 of Podarcis cretensis. Lineage (NCBI taxonomy): Eukaryota > Metazoa > Chordata > Lepidosauria > Squamata > Lacertidae > Podarcis > Podarcis cretensis. Next base: position 9,795,413 of record NC_137179.1, read on the forward strand.
TAAGAATACACCTTAGTGCCTCCAGTTATAGAGGGCAAAGTTAGAAAGCTTGTTCAGGATCTTGCTAATAATTGCATCTCATGAGGATATGGTACCCCCCCCCCCCCGTTTGTATAGGAAATATTAATTGGTGGGCTCCAGTATTTGGAAAGCTTTTTACTTTTTTATAATTCTGGTAAGATTCAATTTTGATGGGAGTCAAGCTTTGTATCCATTCCAAGAGAGACCCAAGAATTATCGCTCCATAAGTCTGTTGGATTTCATATGTAAGATTTAATCCCTATATTGCCAAAATTAGCAATTGATGCTGATGAACACAATATTGTAGTGGAAGAATAGAATGGATTCTTTAAAGGAAAGCTGAGAATACATAGGTGCTCTGTTTTGGTTCATATGTATCTAGAAAGGGCCTATAGCTTTATGAGGGGGAAAGAGAGTTGTGTAGCACCTTGAAGACTAATAAATTTTCTTTGACATAAGATTTTTTGGCTCATCTGACACAACGTGGGTTCACATGGCACGCCATAATCTGTGGGTCTTTAAGGTGCCACGAACCCTCTGCTGTTTTTGCTGGAAGAGACTAACACAGCTACTCCTCTGAATGTGTGCAATTTTAGATCTGTTTTCAGATTTTGATTTGTCAGATGGAGACTTGGTTTAAATTGTTCAGTACAAATGTTGTGATAAGAGAGTCACTAAATTTAATTAAAAACCTTTCTTCTTATACCGACCTTAAAGCTAGGTTTGGTTTAACTGGCCTATATAGTCCCTGCTCTGAGGACAGTAGGACATTGATGTCTGTGCCATTTTTGTTTAATCTTCAGCATTTATCTCCCACATTTTTTTGATGACGAAGTTTCCATACTAGTTTCTGAAGCTGGCATGGTGCTTGTATCCACTATAGCAATAGCTATGAGGCATCTTCATAGAGATCTTGGATCTTTTTTCTAAAAAGGAACTTCTTCCTTTGAGCTGTGCTGATACTAAGTTTAATGTGATTTGATAAAAGGCCCAAGCCACATAAGAGGATGATGGATAATATTAAAACCCTTAACTTGTACCCTATTAAGTATGTAGGAATTTTGCTTAGGCAGAATCATATGCGGGCAGGGCATCTGGAATCGACAAGACTTCTAACGGTACAAGTGACTAAGACCCTGTTAAACTTTGCCCACTTTCAAGAAGGTCATTTAGACAAGATCTTAGACAAGTGGCACATGTTACAGAAGTGTGGGGTGGGCAAATGTCATCAAACTGGAAACTCCCCAAATTTCTTTTTGCTCTTAAACCTCCCACATGACGCTCCTGTTCTCATGATGAAATTCGAGGTTGGGTTTCCTTCGCTATTGCCCACAATTTGTACAGTTTTGCTCCCATAATGGTTAAATTAAAGCATATGCTCTATATGAGGTTGCCTAAAAAAATGTTACACGGAGCAAATTTCCAATAGATACGTACGAAATTGTTGTTGTTATTTAAATTTATATTCTGCCCATCATTTGCAGGTCTCAGGGCGGTTCACAACATATAATTACGTTGTTTTAAACTAGGCAATTCTTACCATTTTATTTTTCTGTTAAATCTGATTGTGGTTTTCCAGAGCATTTTTTTCCACATTATGCGATGAGAGCATTTATTGCTTTGATGCGTCATGCTGTGCTCACAGCATATGTTTAAGGTCTGTGTGTGCTTATTGTCATCTCCACAGTTGTGGCCAGAGAGAAGTAGAAGATAATTTCCCATTATATATTGTAGTTCTGCCTATATAATTCCCCTTGGGAAACGACTTTGAAAGAGATTTCTGGGCCAGTTGCTTTTTGGAACAGTAGTGAGATAATCTGTTACTTATTGGTTGATAGGAATAAATATATTTATGTACAAAGGTTCTGTGTTTACTCTATAAGCCCAATAGATCAGACAAAAATGTATAGCACAAAATGGAGCCCAGTGTAAAAATGTACATTCCTTACAACTTGCGTATATTTCCATTTTTGTAATGACCACTGGTTTTTGGCAAATAAATTTGACTCTTGGGGGGCTAATGATTTTAGTTTCATAGCATGATTATTTCAAGGATTTTTTTTTTTTTAATCCCATAATTGAGCCGTCATTCCATTTTGTTCTCTCCCACTGCATTTCTTGTTAATGTTTTGCTTTATTTGGTGGTCACTTTGCTTCCTGTACTGTGTACAACTTGAGGATCTCATTACATTTGGAGCATCAGGAACCTTTCTCCCCCAGAATCCATCTGTTTCAAATTAGTCTAATAAGCACAGTCCACAGGGAACTCCCTTGTTCTGTGTATAGAGCTCTTGAGGAGTTCCTATTCATTTAATAACGTCTGTTGATAAGTTCCAGGCAGATTGTGCCCATTGTATGGTGGAGGCATATTTCCCTTCTTTGGTTTCGCACAACATTTTTTTTTAAAAAAAATCTTATTTATATATTTTTAAATAAATGGGTGTTTGCTGGGTATCACAAATAAAAACTAAGCATGAGCAATTAAAAAAGAACCACAGAAAATGCAGTGTGCAACTGATTTTGAAAGGAAAATCATACATCAGTAGTTTTTTCAGTTCCCGTTCATTTCTGCCTTATTTTCCTTGCCAGTCCCAGTTTGCATGTTTTGTGTTTCTGCACGTGTCTCTTCCCAAAAGCCTTAAGGTGTTCCAAGCCTGCCACCATCTTCTGCTAAAAGAACAGGAACAGAAAACCCCAAATTCTGCAAAACCCGCATGGAATTGCATGAATGAAATAACATCCAGAATACTGCCCTGTTTTCTACTTGTGGCATATGTGAGTTGTACATGGGGTTTACATGTAGAATATGGGGATAAAAATGTAATTTATTAACCACCACTGCCATCACCACTGATAATGTAGTTACTACATTGAAATGCTAGGTGCTGTTTTTTTAGGGCTCATATATGTGGATATAAAGCCTTCTGCTTTATTGAAATCATGAAGTGTTCCATAAATTGTCTCCCCCTTCATTTCTGTTACTTGAGCCAGCAAGGATGTATTTGAGCATCTTCAACAGAAATGTGGCATCTATGGGAATATTGCACCTTAAGTGGCTGGACACATCACACCTCTGATTTGGAGGTTGAGGGCAAAATGCATGAGCATGTTGTGGAGTAGACAGTTGCTTTTGCTGCTGGGGTATACTGCCAGCAATAATCCCACTAGAATATGAACATAATCCAATACCAATAACGGGGTTTAGTTATAAATTAACTAAGGAAGTCACAATGCATTAGCCGGAAAAGGAGGAGATGGTAACTTTATAGTGACATGGCAGAAGGCCTTCTCGGTGGTGGCGCCCACCCTGTGAAACGCCATCCCATCAGATATCAAACAGAAAAACAACTGTGTGGCTTTTAGAAGACAGCTGAAAGCAACCGTGTATAGGGAAGTTTTTAGTTTGTTTTATTAGGCTTTTACAGTCGTACCTCTGTTTACGTAAGCCTCCGGTTACGTGAACTTTGGGGTGCGCACATGGCAAACCCGGAAGTATTTTACTGGGTTTTGCCATGCGCAGAAGCGGTCCTCAGGTTGCGGAAACCTCGGGATCCAACCGGACCTCCAGAAGGGATCCCATCCACAACCAGAGGTACCACTGTATATGTGTTGGAAGCCACCCAGAGTGGAACAGTTCTTTCCCTCAAGGAACCTGTGTCTGCAGGGTAAAATTGGTTGAAAAATCAATAAAATATATTTTTGAAAACCCACAGTGTTCATTTATGGTTGTGAGGAACATTGTGGTCATGAGTGTCTGTACCTGGAAGAAGGGAAAGGGTCACTATGGAAGGTGCTTGACTAATGCAACTAGTCATTTTGGATGTGCTGGAAGAACACCTTTCTGAGGCCTGACTCGGATGGGTTTTCTTTTTCCTTTTTAGGTTGGGATACAAAGCATGTCTATTTGAAAGCAGGTTCTTACTGAAAATTAATGATGCTTGCATCTGAGGAAGTGTGGTTGGGAATTGCGGGCGTTGGATTGCTTCCCTACCCCACTGGATCGGGGCAGGTTACATCATTTCCTTATCTCATGTTAAGCTGCAAGAGAGTTGAGTTTGCCAAGACCACCCAATGAGACTCCAGGCTAAGCAGGAATTTGAACCCAACTGTTGCATGGCAACTTTTGCTATACTCCTTGGCTTCCAGTAGGTGGACTGGAAAACTCCCCTGCCAGCTTTTTGTGCATCCCACCCTCCTCCCCAGTATTGGAATACCGTATTTTTCGCTCTATAACACGCACGTAGTTTTTAGAGGAGGAAAATCCGTAGGCATGCCACCCGTAGGCATTTCCTCCATAACACGCACAGAAATTTCCCCTTACTTTCTAGGAGGAAAAAAGTGAGTGTTATGGTGCAAAAAATACGGTAAATATGTGGTATTTTGTTAGTGTTCTGGTGTCTCCTAGATATATGTGTGTGTGTTTTCTTTTGGCTTGTTGTCAGTATCAGGCTGGCTTTGTGATTTTAAATATTGGCGGGAGTGGGGGCTCATTTTCGGATAATAAGAGTTTACAAGAGTCCTTATATTGTGCAAAGTACTTTTTCCTGTGTTAGCTTTTGGTCGCCCCCCCCCCCATTGCGTGCCACTCTAACTCTGTCTGACAGACGCAATTGGGAATACCAAGGAGGAAATGGCAGGTTTTGCCCAGTTAGCTTTGCTCAGGAAGTCTCCGTGCCATAGGAAGGGAGAGAAACTCACCTTTCATTTCCCCTCAAGTCCGGCATGTTCAGATTAACTTTAAAGGAGACCATGGTGCTGTTTGGCGGAGCTGGCCTGCAATAGCGCTTTGCCTCTGCGTGGAGCCCATCTCAGCAGGCGATGCTGAGTCCCTGGCCAGGAAAGCTCTTTTAGCTAAGCTGCTGGGTATCCTATTGCAAATTAAATACGAAACAAAGCAATGCTTGATTTTGTATGGGAAAACTTAAAAGCATCCATTAAAGAGGCTTTTATTTCTGTGCCATGTGCCTTTAAAGCCACAGCGGCACCAAAGGTGCAACTTTTTCTGGATTTTTTTTTAAAATTTTTTTTTTAAGAAAACTATCTGCCAAATGACGGAATTTGCATGCATAGCAAATTTATATGTGTTGTTAATGCAGACGCCAGTGTTTCAAGAATTGGAAGCGCTGCAGAGAGGAAACAATTTTATATATGATTTTGGGTTTTGTGGACCTGACCAAATCTTCTTAAACAGCAAAACGATGAAATAGAATGACATTTGGTGAAAGAAAACCTGCTGGGTTTTAGTAATAACACCATAGTTATTATTCCTTAAGAAATGTACATACTGCCTTTCCATTTACTAGAAAAAATCATCAAGGTGTCTTACCAAAAAAAAACCACAAACCCTCACAAAATACTAAAATATAAAACAGACTGAAACAAGGATCAGTACTTAATTATAAGATTGATATAGTTCCTTAGAGTGTTCAAAGTGTTTCATCAACATTGCTTAAGTAATTCCTCACTGACCAGGCACCAGACCCAGACTCAACTTGATCATGCCATTGTGCAATGCATTAATAATTGTGAATAATTGTGCAATGCACAGTGATCTCTAGTGTATTTGTTTGGTGTTGGGTTTTTTTTGGGGGGGAAGCACATAATAAAATATGTGATTGATAACTGAAGGGAGACTTTCCTCCTCATCTGAAATAACTCATGTTTGCTGACCTTTAGGACATATTTACATTTTTCCTCTGTAGAGAACTGTTTGTTAGGAAAGGCAGAAACTTTCTTTATTTCGCTTTTCATTAGAGTTACAGAATGTGAGGCTGATCACCCTTTTTTCTGGATGTGAAGGAAATCTGCAGACCCTGAATAAGACACCTTGGTGTACTTCTGTCTACTACCTCACCACCTAACCTCAGGTGGTGGGAGGACATTTTTATGTGAAAAGCTTTAAGGATGTAGTTGAAAAGCAGAACCGTGGCATCTTGGAATTGGAAGGGATCCTGAGGATCATCTAGTCCAACCCCCGGCAAATCAGGAATATGCAGCGTGTCCCTTACGAGGATCAAACCTGCAACCAGTGGCGCTGCTGCTAGGAGGCTGTTGCTGTGGCTGTGCCCCACTAGGGCAGGCCACTCCGGTTGAAAAGCAAATGTGAAAATTCCAAATAAATCAACCTATGCGAGTGAAACTGAGGCCAAGAGAGAGCTTTTAATCCACGTGGCAGAAGTGAGAAGGTTTGAGGCTTGGGCTGTAATAGACACTTACTGATGAGAACCCTGTAAAGTGCTAATTCTACATTACACATAGGATGTAGGATGGATGTCTGTGCTGATAGGCCATGGGCCTATCTGTGGGTGCAGTTAATTGCACGGCAAGATTTCCTTCATAGAGGAAGGTTTAGAAGATGAATGCACGGGACTGGTCTACAGTTTTGCACCCTCTTGTGCCTGCACATTCGAGAGTAAAGAAGCAAATATAACCGATAGCAAATGAATGCGATTATTTATTTATTCGCGAATTTATAAGTTGCATTTTTGTAATAAAATAAAAACAACAAGGTATTAAAAACAAAGTTGGGAAAGATATCTGTAAGAACTTAATTTTAAAACATCAATAAAGACTGATTGGGTTACAAAGAAACCGCATGTTGCAAAGGCCAAGAAAGTATTCCGGAGACATCTGAATGGAGGGAGGGAAGGATGGTACCTTCCTAGCCCCTGCCGGCTAGGAGTTCCATAGGGCAGGGTCTGCCAGACTAGACGGCTCAGTGTGAATTCAGTTACTCTAAACCGGCAGTAGCCAACATGGTGCCTGTTGGATTACAACTCTTAACAATTGGCTATACTGGCTCCGGCTGATGGAGTTGGCTTCGCTTGCTCCAAACAATGTATGCACCTCTTTAACCTGGCCTTTGACACCTGAGATATGTGTTTTTGGGACCCACCCTATTCCTGTGGCTGTTAATTTGTTTTAAACTGTTTTCAATGTTGAATTTTAAATGGTTGCAACCCAACCTGGGACCTGCTGGTGAAGGGCGGGAAATAAATTGACACTGTTGTTACATTGTCTTTGTAGTTGTTGTTTTCTATACAGTTCAACAATATTTCAGTATGTCCTGATAAAAACGTCTGCATTCAGGTCTGATCGCTGGTGCTGAATTGCTAGAAACATTGGTGGCCTTTCTCTAGACATATTAAAATCAAGCCCACATGCTGTATATATCTCTGTATAATATCTGTCATCTCTGTATGACTCCACATGTCATTTATATTCCAGGAGCACATTTTCAATATTATTGAACAATAATTAGGAATTTTATCTAGCAAACATTGAACTTGGGGCGAATATTTTGATGCGATCCAAATTATTTTGGAATATTCTATGGACTGTGGCTGATCTTTTCTTTTCTCCTCTGCCACAAACATGTAACACCGGTTGTAAAAGAACTGTACAGTATTTCCAAATTTCTTAGTTCAGGTTGCTACATACCTCTTCAGTTGAAACACGTTATTGGCTAGGTCCTCTCAGAAGGGTTCGAGTTAGAATTTTCCTACCCACAGAATGGCAGCAAGGCTACTTTTCTTGGCTATTGTGACATTCAAAGCGACCTCTTTTCTCTAAATGTTTGCATACGGATACGCGAGTATTCATTTGTTGGATCAATCATCTCTGCTGCGCTTGTTCCGGCTAATGCAAAGTAATCAAAGTTTGTTCTGTGGTGCTTTCCTCAATTGGGACTGGTGTGGCTTTGGGAGCAGCGAGGGAGGAAGAACACCCGTGTTTGGGAGCTACCCATATAGAGTTGCGTAAGAGCATGTGCTATTTAAGCATTTCACAACATGCAAGTTGGCACCGATGCCTGTGAAACACACAATTATTCTAAGGTGGCGCCTGTAGTTTACTAAAGGCTGGGTGGACAGATACTTTCAAATTCTCTGAAGTCCATTTTTCTAGAGCTTTTGGGCCAGCTCACAGGATGGAGAGATGAAAAACATCGTCGTTGGTGTCTCCCAAATTGTCCTGCTGTGCAAATCAATTGCTACGGTGTAGATTTCTGTTGTTGCAAAGAAGTGTTGTGGCCAGAGGGGAGCCATTGGCATGTGGTGGGCAGCAGGAGTTTGTAGGTGGGCCACCATAACTGGAGTCTTGTGTTGGAAAGACAGCCTTGCAGGTTGCCAGATGATGTGTAAAGGGCCACATCATGAGCCCTCTATGCCAGCAGTGGGAAATCATGAAGACATAGATGCATTTTCATCTTAAGGGCTGGAGGGGAATGAGTATTGTTATTTTGAAAGACTGGGTCCAGGAAATGAAAAGCAACACAGGCCTGCGCCTCTTGGATGGGAGACCATCCAGAAACCACATTCAAGCTTCTTCGGATGCAAAACAGCATATAAGGGTGAAGAATGCAAGTGGGATCTTCTTTGTTAGCAATATTCCCAAGTTCTCAGGGCATCTTACAGCAAGGAGTTAGTATGCAGATGCCACTCATCTCTGTTTGTCCCTGTCATCTAAATCAGACGAGGCCATGCCAATGTGGCTTGGCTGCAGCATTGAGCTGGATAAATTCAAGCTTATACCCATCCCAACAAGATGGAGCCTCTGTGGGTTGGTGGCTTGCGTGTCTGGGAATTGGGTTAGAGTCCTGATCTGTGCACAGTTGTGCATGCATATGTTGTTGTTGTTTAGTTGTTTAGTCGTGTCCAACTCTTCTTGACCCCATGGACCAGAGCACACCAGGCACTCCTGTCTTCCACTGCCTCCCGCAGTTTGGTCAAACTTATGCTGGTAGCTTCAAGAACACTGTCCAACCATCTCGTCCTCTGTCCCCTTCTCCTTGTGCCCTCCATCTTTCCCAACATCAGGGTCTTTTCCAGGGAGTCTTCTCTTCTCATGAGGTGGCCAAAGTATTGGAGCCTCAGCTTCAGGATCTGTCCTTCCAGTGAGCACTCAGGGTTGATTTCCTTCAGAATGGAGAGGTTTGATCTTCTTGCAGTCCATGGGACTCTCAAGAGTCTCCTCCAGCACCAGAATTCAAATCATGCATATATGCACACACAAAGGAACAGATCCATAGCTTGGGAGCATTTCTAGATCAAGCTCCATGCTTTGATAACCTCCAGGCTAGATTACTGAAATGCACTCTACTTGGGGCTGCCCTTGAAGATGGTATGGAGGCTACCCAGCTGGTGCAAAATGCAGAGGCCAGAGTGACTGGTGCTCAGAACCTTAAAAAAAAAACTGGTTCAAAATAGTCTGAGCCAACTGACTATACCCACTGAACCATACTCAAGGTTTTAGAGTTTACGTAGAAATCTCTGAGTGAGTTTGGACCCAGTTTTCCGAGGGACCACCTCTTTCAGCATTAATCTGCCTGGGCTTTAAGACCAGCCAAGGAGGCCTCCCTTCTTATTCCATCACCAAGCAAATCTCAAGGTGTTTTGGCTCAGAATAGGACTTACTAGTGGTGGCACTGACTGTGGAACACGCTCCCCCCCCAAGGTGTATCTGGTTCAGCCGAAAACCCTTCTGTTCCTCCAGACTTTTGGTGGGAGTAAAAGATATTGTGCCACCTGATAAGTGGTATAGGAAACCGATTACTTATTTAAATAATGTATATACCACTGAACTGCGATCGTCTCTAAGCAGCTTGCAAAGATACCACACACAAAGGATACACGCTACAAAAATATTTAAGATAGGCATGCTTTTATTGACTGGTTTTGTTCTGTGTTTTGCGTTTGCTTTATTTGAATGTGACTTGGCCCCGAGATTGTTTGCCATGAAGGGCAAGAGTATCAATTCGATAAACAAATAAAATTCAATAACCGATTCCATAGAATGAGAGCCGCAGAACAGATGAAGCTCAGTGTCTGAAAAATAGTGAAACCCATTTGAGGGGGTTTGTTTTATGTTTTGAGGACCGTGTGTGAGGAAATTATCTTATGCTGTGTGTTTTAAAACCTTTGCACTATTGGTTGTTCAAATGAAAAGTAAAATTTCCATTCACTCGCATTATATGGTTTCTAGCAATATGCTATTAAACCAGTAGAGGGCACTGTTGTAGCACTAGTGGCTGTTGGAGTTGTCTTCAGGGTTGGTTGTGGGGTTTTTTCGCTACCCCCCCTCCCTCCAGTTTTGGAAAGCGTTTAATGTTCTCTCTGTAATTAAATTCAGTTCCCTGAATAATTAGCAATGGAGCCTTATTCTTTGTGCCATTGCTGTGGATAGTGTTGTTTTTCAGCCTGTTTGTCTTCACTCAATGGAAAACACTGTTGCTCATCTAAATGTAGAGGTTTTGTCGCACGCTCTCTATCAGCTAAGCCCTATCTAAGGAGGAAATACAAAACTTTATGTATCGTTTAGGTGCCCACAGTGAAAAACAGACGTGCAGAATTCCTGCAGGCACTTTTGCAACAATACTGTTAATGTACAGTTGTTTGTCTTGGCATTCAGATGTTCGAGTAATACTGGGGAATATTATGTGTATGAAGAGACACAAAATTGTACATGTGCAGAACACATATATGGTTTTTAATTAAGTGAGAAAGCAAAATGCCCTCTGCTCTTACCTGGCACACTTTCCCTTCTAATTTGCTTCATCTGCATTTTTTGCAGAGCAGTTATACAATATTGTTCAAGGCATTCAGCACACTGAAATCTAAATTATACTACACCCAAGTGTAATTAACATTTGTTTAATGAACAGCATAAGTAGTTATTATGGCTATAACTAGTTCACTTTGAGGCATCTAAATTCCCCTAAACAGCCTATTATTAATAATTTCAAAAAATATTGGTGCTACGCCCTCCCCTCCCCAGGGAATGCCGGAATAGCACATAGTGTCTTACGGGCTCGAGGAGGATACAGCACACTTAGATCTCGTGGCACATTTTTTACATCATTGCAACATTCATTGTAACATTAAGAGGGTTTTTAAAAATAAAATAAAAAATCAGAAGTTTTGCTACAAGTGAATCTTCCGATTTATAACTGCTGCAGGATTAATTTTTGCAGAAAGGTTCTCTTATCTCCCTCTCTCTTAGCTTAAAGAAAAACTTTTCGAAATAGCTGAACTCTGCTCCCGAGAAGTTTTGACAATGCGATTAATTTGGACGACCTCTGGACAGCGAATTCTCTTGCATTTCCTCTGCGAGCTTTTAATAAACGAGGCTTGGAGAAAGCTGTTTAGATCGTAAGCACGGTAACTAAAAGTAGAAAGCATTAACCAAATATTATTCTTCTGGAATGTCAGCCTGTGCCCCCAACAGTATAAAGAGAACATTTCATGGGAATGGACAGAAGCTTGTAAGTGCGGAAGGAGATAGTTCTACAGGAAATCCCCAAATTGGACCATAGGCTGTTAGAATAGGGTGCTCTGAGCTCTTGTTCCTTTTATGAAAGTCACATACGCCCTTGGAACACTTTGCAATTGGAACTTGATTCTTTTGTGCTGTTTTTCCCCATATAAAATGCATAGCGTTTGAAGAAGACCTCTCTAGCTTTTCCCCCAAACAAAAACAAAGGCTTTTGTTTTTACCCATTTTCCTATTGCGAGGAAAAAAATGCTTTCTTTGGGAAAGGAGGTACTGCTTTCAGATTTTAATTAAATGGACTTTGGGTTGTTGTTTTTTAAAAAAACCCTCAGATTGTTACGGAAGAACACTTTGCACCCTGTTCAGGACTCTGCTTCTTGTGGCACCCTAGGGATAGAGTTATTTTTATTTTATTTTGCTGGGTGCCTGAGCATCTCATGGGATTGGGTAACTTTTCACGTAGGACTCCACACAGACTCTTCAAGTTTAGCAAGCTTCATGGTTTTTTCTTTATTTTTCTCCCCCCCCCCTCCTTTGAGAAATTTCTGTTCTTTATGAGTAAATGGTAGCATATGTCATTTTGTGGTGGGTGGGAAGAGTGAAGGTAAATTCCCATTTCATCCAATACATTAATACTCATGTACTGTTCTGTATCATCTCTGTGTTATCTCTGTGTGTCTATTTCCCCCCACAAGGGGCTATCGTAGGATTGGTTGTGTGTGGGGTGGGGGTGTGTGTTTAAGTCCAGACTGTTCGTATTTGACAAGGTCAAGATAAGTTTTATCTCCCTAGATAAGTCAAGTGCTTTGCGATCAATACTGTTACAGTAAAATACAGTGGCCATATTTATTGCCAAGATTCTAATGAATTTTTAAAGCTTTCAGGAATCTGTCTTTGGTAAGTACCTTGTTTGTGGAGAGAGAGAGAGAGAGAGAGAGAGAAGCAGATGGCAACTTAAAATATATACCAACATAAAAGGCTGCTCATGCATAGTTTTTAAACTGAGTTGCTAGAATCTTTAATGAATAATTATGAGCTCATTCCCCAAAATGCTCCCCCACATTGTGAAAAAGGCTGTCATGGGTGACGTGGATTTTTCTGATATTGCACGGAGTGTAAGAATTGAACTTCCTTTTCCACTGTCAGTCCCTTACCTGCCTCCCTTTTAACCTGCCATGCCACTATAAACAAACAAATCATCTTTTTATAACGTCAGTCTTTATAATTTAATACCCCTGTCCAAAACTTAATAACTAAATATGTTTGTGATTCAGGGCATTTTTGAAAAAACTGTCTTCAATGCACATAGTGGTGTGGTTTTTTGTGAGAGTGTTTCACATTTAGCCGTTTAGGTATTGCGGAGAAATGGTCCAGTAACTGGTAAAAATGATTCTGGGCTGAAACATCCAGTTTTCCAGTTTAGCCAGCTCTGTGTTTCAACCTTTTGCCAAGCCTTCCAAGCGCCGTTCATGCGTCTGTTTCCATTCCTATCCTGCTGTTCTGCCCATGGCGTTGGAAGTGTCTTGAGTTGTCCCCAGAATAGCTATGTGTAAAGACAGAGATGGGGCACAGTGTCACTCCAGACTCAGCACCCGGCAGATTTTGCCACATGAGTGAGAATCTCTCGGCTCAGCGCCGCTATGTGCCTCCTCCTCCACCCTCCCCCATCTGTTTTATGGCATAATGGGTTTGCCATCTGCATAACTGTTTTATTCCCAGAAATTAAAATCAGTATTACTTAATGTGATCATGTTGGGAGGCAACTACGTAGCTTCAGCTCATTGTTACCACCGAGGTTTGATACCTGACACTTTTAATTTAATTTAATTAGGAAGTCAGAACCCCATCTTGGTAGTTCATTAAGGGGATTATTCTTCAGAGTTATTGCTTCCTTGATGGAGAATAACAATATCACTCGCAATGGCTGGTGTTGCTCCCCTAATTATACTACTTTTCTACTATTTTTCTCTCCAGGGCTTTGTACTCAAGTCTCTTAGTTAAATGTTTTTAAATAGAGGAAGATGTAAACTTCTGGTGCTGTGGATTCATGAGTACCGCGTCTGCACATAGCAAACCCATTTCTTCATTTTGCTTATTCACTTAAAAGGCATTCGGAATTTCCCCCCACTCCTTTGATTTGCGGCCCATTTACCTGCATGTAGGCGAAGTTCCCTGTGTGGTGGACCCAGGAGAGGGCTGTCCAAAAGTGAGCTGACCAGTCTTGTGTGGTCTTCTCTCGTTTTTTTGCTTTACTGTGATCCCTGAGGCCCACTGCTGTGTGTTTTAAATTTACAAAGCGAGGATGTCACCAGGGAACTCATAGTTCAGGCAAAACTATCTGCGCCGTTCTCTGAAAGCATGCATTCTAGCTCAACGGCATGAGAAGCTGTTTGCTGAAGGAGACCAAGCCCTGCAGCCAACAGGTCTAGGTGGTCCACCCGAAATCGGTCAGTTGACCACCATCTACCTAGCGTAGACCCACACGCATCATTGTGCGCACAGACCAAACTCTGCGTACATCGTCTCTGGAGCAAAGTTTTTGCGGGGTTAAGGAGTTGTTGATGAGGACTTCTGGGATTGAGACGGAATTTAATGAGCGGGTGGGGAACCAAATACCACCAGACCGTTTTTGCCAAAGTTATCTTTTGTAACACAGCGCCTTAATCCAATATTCAGAAAAACGAGAGCTTTAAAAATAGGAACAATCGTCCTTTTCAAAATGTAATGAGTTTTCTTAATTTACCCCAAAGTATCTGGTGTCTGTGACTCAGGAAAAAAAAAAGGAGGGTCCTTATCTCTTAAAGGGGGGCAGATAGCATTGCAGAAAAGGTGACAAGTTTTTTTCTCTCCCCCCCCCCCTTTCCTTGGAGAACATTTTAATTCCACTTTAATCAGCCTGCCAATGAAAGCGCACTTGGCTTTCAAGGGGGAAACGAATCAAAATGTGCATTTATCACTCTGAAGGCAGATCTCATTCACTCCCAACCGATGAACAGGCTGCCGACACTTGCTATCTTTCCCTACCACACCCACTGTGTGACCGTCATCCTTAATTACTAGGCCTTTCAAAGGAAGATGGCTCATAATTGTTGCTAATGGTCAAAATAAAACAAAAGTGGAGATACGTAGTGATCCTGGTGCGCTTTCTTAAATTTATATGCCGCTGCTGTGTTCGTAACTGTAGTTCGACAATGCCAGCAAAGGCAAGGGACAGACAAGGGGAGGTTGCTAAGAAACACCATCCATTGTCACAGGATGGAGCCTCTCAAAGGGCATGTCGCAGGGTCAATCTTATTAAAATAAACTTTATTTTCCTCCATAATAGAGGACACTTAGGTTCAGTATTGTTTTGTGCAGGAAGGGACTCTCCCCCCCCCCCCCCCCGTTCAGATTCGCCTGTTCTGCTTTTGGCTGAGGGAAGAGAACCCAGGTGAAAGTTTTTTGGGGGGGCTGTAGGTGCCTGAGCGCTCAAGACAAGTTGCTCGCTTGTTTTCAGGATGCGGAAATCTGTAGGAGGAGGGTTACTTTAAAAAACAAACCACTTTTAAGTACTCAGTAAGGGTCAGGCAGAAACACTATACTGTGACTGCTGTTTAAAAGTGCAATAATGTACCCAAGCTGGAATTTTTCTAGTGGGTGAAATTGCCTTTAGAACGACGCTGGCCCAACTGGTTCACAGTTCTTCTCTCACAGTTGCCAGCCAAGCAGGACCTGAATGCGGTCTTCCCCTTTGGCGTTCCCAGCAACTGATATTCAGAACCATCCTTTGGGCTGAGCTGGCTTGCTGAACCAGTGCTGTTGAATACATAGTGGGCATTTCCTTTTGTGTGTGTGTTCTTTAAAGCAGCATCCTCTTCAAGGCAAATGTCTGCTCCTGCATTTCTGCGGCCGTGACTCTTGAACGCATCACCATAAAGGAGCAAACGGTCTTGGGCCCTTTAATTTCAGGATTGCCGCTGTGGAGGGCAAAGCCTTTTCATGTCATTTGTGAACCACAGGTGGCGAGACTTCTCAGTGATGGTTCTTCTGCCTGTAGCCAACCTACTCTCTCTGCAAACCTCCCAGGCTTCCCTCATTTTATCCCATAACTGAATACTTTCCATTTCACCTGTCCTGCCCTACCAGTTTTCTGACCCACTGTTTCAACCTTGCCTGGAACAAGCTTCTTTGCACCGGGTTTGTTGATGTCTTCTCACATTCTCTGGCATTTAGAACTGAGTACATAAAAATACTGTTTGCTGTTGACCTTGCGATACAAACCTGGCTAAAGTATGGGCTGGTTAGAAAATATTTTTAAAAACAGAAATGGAGGGGGAAACCCACAACTCTATATGGCTGCGTTTTGGTGTGTATGTATTTGGCAAAGCCTTGTGCGCAACAAACGCAGTTCTCGCTTCTGTTGCTGCTTAACTGGTTAGAACAGTTCTGAATAATTGCCAGGCCTTCACAATTAAAAATAAAACTGAAGCTGCACAGCCGACGAGGCTTCTCTTCTGTAAATAATAAAAGCGTATGGGTTAATGCTTTAGTAAAATGCAGCTAATGGAGAGCTGGTTTTACAAAATATCTTGGCAGCAGTTGCTTAGATACCCTTTAGGCATACATTGAGCGGCGGCTGCGAAGAAATACTTCTAACCACGATGCGTGATCTGGAGTGGGCTGCAGGATCACAACCTCAAACCACCCACCCACCCCCCCCCCCCGCCCAACCCTCCTTGCATGTGAAGTCCTCCCATCTCACTCAGTTCTTCTTTGGCATTGCGCCTGACATTTCCATGTCCTGGTTTGGAAACCTGGCTCCCAATTGCTGAAGCGTGGTTTGTGTTCCAAGCAAATGACTCTCTCCCTCTCTCCCTCTCTCTCTCTCTCCCTCCCCCCCCCTAAACATGCACAGCAGAACTTTTGAAATTGCTGGGAGGCAGCCTTGTTTGTTTGAGGAGCTGGCCCCGTAGAGAACGGAGGAAGATGGTTTGGTGCCTTTAATATCAAATTCTTAGGATCCATGGCAGCCAGTCATTTAGGATGTCCCCGCTCCTAGCGGATTATGGGAAGGGTTATAGTTCGGTGGTAGAGCACCTGCTTCACATGCAGAAGGTTCCAGGTTCAGTCCTTGGCTGGGAGAGAACCTTGTCTGAAACCCTGCAGGGAGATACTAGTCTGTGTGAGCAAGACAGACGGTTTGTCTGTATGAGTCCACGCTATGTATTTATGTGCGTAATGTCCTTGGGAGAGAGGGGAGAGGCCTGTAGCAGGCATGGTGATTGATTAAAGCTGAGGAATTAATAAAGAACCCTGGCGCTGTATTATCTGCTCATTGCCCATTTTCAGACACAGGAATATTTCTGTGAGTTCCTGCTGAGCTGGGAAACCGACACAAGTGCCTGATGTGGAAGTTTACGTGTTAAAATGTTATCATGCATGCAAGGGCCTTCTCAGTAGCGGCTCCCTCCCTGTGGAACGCCCTCCCATCATACGTCAAGGAAATAAGCAACTATCCTATTTTTAAAAGACATCTGAAGGCAGCCCTGTTTAGGGAAGTTTTTAATACAGTATTTAATGCTGTATTGTTTTTAACACTCGATTGGGAGCCGCTCAGAGTTGCTGGGGAAACTCAGCCAGATGGGTGGGGTATAAATAAATTATTATTATTATTATTATTATTATTATTATTATTATTATTATTAAAGGAAGATTCTCAGCTCATTACAGAACAGTTTTTTTTGTAGTACTCTAGATGTAAACTCTGGCCAAAAGCAAATGACACAACATAATGTTTTGAAGAGGAATTCCATGTGACCAGTTAACTTCAGGATTATTTTTAGGGCAGGAAGGTTAGACCTACCTTTGGTGCATATGCAATGTTTCTGTAAAGCCCTTTCCAAAATTTCTCTATTTCTCTCTCTCTCTCTCTCTCTCAAATTGGAAAACAGCAGAGCTACCTTAAACAAGAACTTCTTAACTTGCAAACTTTATGGAACAACATGTGTTACATTTTGCATTGGTGTTCTCTAAATGTTAGTTAAGACAGCCCACGAGGCTCTGTGTGTGAAATTAATCTGGGCTTCAGCTTCCTAAAGCAAATGAAGCTGGGAAAGGTTGCTTTCCCCTGTTTTTATCTCGGCTGCATTGGGTTTCAAAAAAGCAGACCACAGCAGTAGCCCGCAGTGTGGTGGTAACCTCGGGGTCAAGTGAACTTGAATTTTAGCATTGGGTCTGTCACTGTGTCTATCAAGCTTTCCTGTGAAATGCCTCTCGTGGCGCTCCTGGCTGTGTGTTGCACGCTGCCGGCTAGCCGTGAAACTTTAACTGGGCCTCTGTGATCTTATTATTGCCTTCAGCTTGAAATCCACTTTTTCTAGTAAATGGGCTTGTGTCTTTGGGGCAGTGCCAGGAAAAGAGTGCAGTGGTCTGTGTGTAACTTGAATGTATAAAACTGATTTCACCCATTGTAAAGGGGAGTGGAAAATGCGCTTCAAAGTAAATAACGACTTAGATGTGCATGCCAGTGTACAATGATTTATTATTATTAATCTCAATTCTATTTATATCTCAATAAGTTTAAGGCAACATACATGGTGTGCTGCTGGCCTCTGGCCTCACAAAGAAGGTTAGGTTGAAAGACAGTGGGAAGAATATTGGCTTGGTCATGCTTAGAGGAGAGGCCCATTGAAATCAGTGGGACTTAAATTAGTCAACACTATCTTTAAGGGTAAAGGGACCCCTGACCATTAGGTCCAGTCGTGGCCGACTCTGGGGTTGCGGCGCTCATCTCACTTTGTTGGCCGAGGGAGCTGGCGTACAGCTTCCGGGTCATGTAGCCAGCATGACTAAGCCGCTTCTGGAGAACCAGAGCAGCGCACGGAAATGCCGTTTACCTTCCCACCGGAGTGGTACCTATTTATCTACTTGCACTTTTTACGTGCTTTTGAACTGCTAGGTTGGCAGGAGCAGAAACTGAGCAACGGAAGCTCACCTCGTCGTGGGGATTCGAACCGCCGACCTTCTGATCTGCAAGTCCTAGGCTCTGTCGATTAACCCACAGCGCCACCCGCGTCTCTGAACACTGTCTTTCAGTCCCATCAGTTTCAGTGGTCTACTCTAAATGTGACTCCACTTGGCTCCAGTGTAGTGACTGGCTCAAGGTCACACAGTGAAGTTCACGGCCGAGTGAGGCTTTGCATCTGGATGATCTTTGTGGTCCTATTCCGCCACTCTAAATTTTGTTTTGTGAACCGCCCTGAGATCTCCGGCTATAGGGCAGAAGATAAATAAAATTAATAATAATAATAATAATAATAATAATAATAATAATATAATAATAATAATAACCCAGTGTTAGAAACTCAGATATATAAGCTAGGTGCCAAATGGCTCCTTAAACCAGGGTTACAGTTGGTAAAACGGAATGCCCAGTTGCCATTTGTGGGTCAGACAGCTCGAAAGTTGTATTTTTCAATACGACTTCTTGGTTCATTCTGATTGTGCAGGTAAAATATAACGGAGAGAATTCTAGTGTGTGAAAACAGTAAAAATTCAGGGATCCCCAGGCATGCACCTCCAGATGGGGAGACGTCAGGCGCCAACATGGTGCCCGGATCTCTTTACTTGGTCACAAATGGCCGATAGCCAGGTGTGAAATGTGCCTGGTGAATTTTGAACGCTGCTTGGTAGCCAACCATTGTTTTTTTCTATGATGACGATGGTGATGAAAATGACTATGCATAAGGTTATCCATCAGCTATAAAAACAATAAACACACTCAAATACATGCAGTTTCCCATGAAGCAATCTGTAAGGGTGTTGTTGAGGCAATAAGGGTAAATTTGTTAGTCTTCTGACATATTGAATTAGGCATCACTTTGTCTATCTGCGGGGGCAGGGGGGGGGAAACCCCAGATAATATACAGTTCTATATATTTATCATATTTCTGATAATTGCCGTATTTTTTGCTCTATAGGACATACTTTTTCCCCTCCAAAAATTAAGGGGAAATATTTGTGTGTTCTGTGGAGCGAATGCAGGCTCCTTGGCTTCAGCGAAAGCAACGTGAAGCCTCCAAAGCGCAGAGGGAGCGCTTCCTCTGTCCTCCGGAGGCTACGCGTTGCTTTTGCTGAAGCCTGGAGAGCGAGAGGGGTCGGTGTGCACCGACCGCTCTTGCTCTCCAGGCTTCAGGGATAGCCGCCTGAAGCCTTAGGAGCGCAGCGGGACATCGCGCTGTGCTCCAAAGGCTTCAGGGTTAGCTGCGCAAAGCCTCCACAGGGCTGCGGGGTGAAGGCACCCCTCTGCCCTGTGGAGGCTTGAAAGGCTGTCCCCGAAGCCAGAACAGCAAGACGGAGCGGGGTATAAATAATAATAATAATAATAATAATAATAATAATAATTAATTACCACTGTTGGAAGAGAATCCTGTGCTAAGTAGGCCTTTGGTTTGATCCAGCAGGGCTGGTTGTACATTATTGTGAGTACAGTACTTACAATCCTATGGCATTTTCACATTACAAATTTAAACCAATTTGAAGCCAGTTTAGCAGAAGCTAGAAGACCAATATATATAGGGCCAGCCATAATTACCACCTAATGTGGGTCCAAAGGCTGCCACATCCAGTTAGAGCACACCCCTAAGTTCCCCTGTGACGGTGGGTAAGAAAATCTTCAAGATGGTGCTAGATATCAGTTTAGCGCACGTGTCTTAGACAAGTCTCTTGTACATGTGGAATCCATTTGGTGGTGCACCAGAGCCCTCTCCCTCTCCCATCATGCCCCAATCTTCTTCCCAAAGGGAGCCTAGCTCCGTCATACGGCCAGCCTTGCATGAGAATATACGGTATATATTCTTAGTTGGCTCATACTTCTGCCAGTTTCCCCTGGAATTAATGAAACTAGTGGCTGGGGAGGTTGGAGAAGAGCAGAAATTTGTATAGCCCAATGATTTCTTTAGAAAATAAAATTTGAAAACATGCTGAATTTTTGAAGATTCCCCCCCCCCATGCCAAAATATTGCTTTCCTTATCAGATAAATGAAATGCCAGATGAGCCTGCACATTCTCTATGTTGTTAGAGGTTTCTGTGTCTCAAGAAGTCCTAACTGTGGTTGATTGATTACAGAGGTATGAAAAACATTCCTTCTAAAAATACCAAAAAGCAGTCCCCCCCTTTCCTGCAAGCACACACCCCTTTGTGGTGTTGATTGAAAAACAAAACTTCTCTCCACCCCCCTAAGATGTTTGATTATGGCGTAATGCAGCTAATTTAAACATCTGTTTATCACTGCCTGGCTACTCTGAATGTGAAATTTCAATTGAATTACCTCCCAAGAGAGCTTTTGAGCTCGGAGGGTAAAACAAATCATTTTCCCTCCGCTCCCTTGGGATTGGCAGTCAAAAGCATTCATCTAAATAGTTTACATGCGATTTGAAAACGTTGCATCAACTGGCCTGGGTCTTTGTTGTTAGTGGAAAATTGCCAGTGTAAATGGCATATCTTGCGCTAACTTGACCGCAACAGCGTTACACGCTTCTACCGTGTGTAAGTAGTGTTAGAGCCTTGAAAGCCTTTTGCGGTGAAATAATTTGTGTTTGATTAAAAAAAACCACCTAATTGCGTGTTCTATTGTAGAACAGAAGGTAGACTATAAGACTGTGACCTTGAGACATTGGCTTGTAGGAAAAGGGTTGGGTCTTCACTTCCATGGCGATAGGCAGCACTGCAAATTGTTGTGATGTGGGGAATGTTGTCCCACTTTCAAGGGTATCCTTCTTTTCCTACCTTCTTTATTTTGCCTTCCTAGTTACTGATATTTTTTGCTTCCATTTTGCCAGCCTTCCTGAGATGTCTTGAAGCATTATTAGCAGCCTTCCACAATCTACACATGGATGGAGACTTGGTGCCAGCATTATGGGTTGTATCTGATTCAATCATCCATGGACTAGACCTGCTGAAATCAGTGGACTTGCGTTAGTAATGCCCACCAATTTCTACTCTGGTTATGACATATTCGGATACAACCCTATGTCTCTTTAGGCTACTGAGGGATGAGACGTTGTAAGTCTGCCCTTATATGTAAAAGAATCCCCTACAAGTAGAAATAGAGGGGCAAATTTCTGTCCATTTCACTCCTTACAGTGCTAGTGTACTGCCTGCAGGGAGGAGTTGTTGTTGTTAATATTAATATTAAATAAATTTATTTAGCGCCCCGTACCCGTAGATCTCAGGGCGGTTCCTGCCTGCACTCTGAAATGCTCCAGTCTGTTTGATATATCTCCATAATGAGCAGATCCTAGCCCAAGTCTACGTCTGTTCAACAGACAACAGTTGAGGATAAAACCTCCTAGAGCAGCCTTTCTCAACCTGTGGGTCCCCATATGTTGTTGAGCTACAACTCCCATCACCCCTAGCTAGCAAGGCCAGAGCTCAGGGATGATAGGAGTTGTAGTCCAACAACATCTGAGGACCCACAGGTTGAGAACCGCTGTCCCAGAGGATCTTCGAACTCTCGCAGAAACCAAAAACTGGCAAAGTAGGATAGCTGAAGATGTAGTGAGCCCTGTGATCCCAACTAGCTTGGGGCTGGGCCAGCAGTTGCTGTCAGCGGAGGAAGAAAAGGAGGAGGGCACAGAGGGTGCTGTTGGTGGGGAGCAGCCTGAGTGGAACAAGCCCCCTCCCAGTTCCTTTGTCTTTAGAAACCAGGGAGAGAGAGGCAGTCCTGGTGGCTCCATGTCCTGCCCCATTTATGGAGTGGAGAGATCCCTTAAAAGCAGGAGAGGGCATCAGGCGGTAAGGAGGAGAGGCTGGGCAACTGGAGAAGGAGCCAGAGGCGATGATGACCTCTGTCCCATCACTGTAAACTAGGTGCCACTACACCTTGGAAGAGACCCATGCCCCTTGGAGAAGTGCGCTCCTCCAAGCACACCATACCCGTGAGGAGAAAAAAAAGTCTCACGAGTGAACACACCACATCTCACCTTTAAAAGCAGCTTTTGTCCAGTCCCAGCCTCCCTGATGCTGTTCTCTGTCTCTAGTCGTGCCTCAAATAACATTTTCTTTCTTACTGACACCTAAGGGCCTCCTTGGCAGCATTCAGGGTGGGAACCAGGACAGAAGCAGGCTCTTTGTATCAGGTGGGGAGCACGTACCATGAGGAAGGTTCTTGCTTTCACAGCCCACTTAGAAACAAGCTGGTTGTCCAGTGTAGGAAACCGAACGCAACACAGTGACTCTTCATTCATTCTTGCGTAAGTGACGGCCCAAGGAACACAAGTGATTGGATGCACCTTGTTGGATTCCCAACTCCTATCGGTCCCAGCTAGCCCTGCCAAGAGTCGAGGGTGATGGGAGTTGTAGTCAAACAGCATCTTGAAGGACCACAGGTTCCCCAACAGTGTTGCATAAGGATAACCAAGTACCAGTGATTTTTTGAAAGACGATATATGGTACGGCAGCCCAATTAATAATTGGGGTGAAATGACCCCTTCATTTGGTCATTGTTTCCTCTTCCTGTCTCTGCTGCCAGTCTTGTAGTTAAAGGACTCTAGAAAAGAGAGAGAGAGTTATGTGTTCAGCCGCCATAGCTCCACTGTGGATTTAGCTGCCAGCTCATTAATACTCTTGGGAAGCAAGAAAGACATAGCTCATCTCTGTCTTGTTTAGCACATAATTGAGCTGGTAGGAAGCAGAGGGCAGAGCATTTATTTCTTGCCTCCAGAAAGAGAAAGGGCCAGCGGCTACTTAACCAGGTGCAGGTGTGGTTTCAGATGTACTTGTGCATCCTTTGGCTAGTTTTGGTGCTGAACACAGAACCCCAGAGCAGACCCAACAAAATGTTGCTCGTAAATTTGTTACGTCAAATTTGTTTGTCAAAGGGTCTACACTGAGTGTAGCTAACACTGGATACAGCCCAGAATTGTGCTATAGAGTTGTTGTATGTAGCACACTCTCTAAAGGGCTGCTTCATTTTTTTACACAAAGGGGCAGAGGCGAAACCCACCGTAGGTGACTAACAGATGTCAACGTGGCACCAAAGCCACCCCTGAAATGCTCTACTCCTGGTGGACAACATCAAAACGAGCAACATAACAACATAAAAAACAATGATGATGAGCAGTTTTGCTAACAGTGTCAGAATGCAATAGAAATTAAAAGTTCCTTATCTGCTTCTTAGCCTTGAAACAGAACCTACTGATCCTTCTGTCCCAGTATTCCAAAATGGCAAACTCTTGCCATGTCAGTCCCAAATGTCACTATGAAAATTGTCTTCTACCTTCTTCATGTTGAGAAATTTCCATTTTAGGAGGCAGATTTCTTATATCTTTCCATAGTCCCTGCCTTTCTGCTACCTAGCAACACTTCTCCTTTCCCTTTGGCCATGAGTGTTCAAGGCTGCTATGTCGGAGCACAGTGGGAGTTGAGTTTTAATTTGCAAGCCTTTCAAGCAGTCTTCCTCATAATGCACACTTTGCAAAGTGCAAGCAAACCAGAATCTCAGTCTATCATGCAACAAATGTAGCATAAAACAAACCCCCAATTGTTGTTGTTTTTTTAAAAAATACCTTTTGTAAACTGCTTTGAGGGTTTTTTGTTTTTACAATCAAGTAGCGTATAAATTTTATGAGATAAATACAGTAAACAGCCACAGGAAGCTTTGGCAGCACACTAATAATAGCATCATCTTATTCAGTCAAAAGCATAGGAAAAAAGAAGTCTTTATGTGGTGCAGGAAATATGTTAGCGAAGGTGGATCTCACTAGGTTCTGCAGATGGGACGCCACTGCTGAAATGGCCCTCTCTTGTCATCGTGCTTCAGTACACAGAATGGAGAATCTTGGAGACTTGGCTTTTAGTGGCAGCTTTTGAGAGATTGTGTAGGGATTGTGTACTGGGGATAGCAGTTCACAGCTTCACTCAGCTAAGTCTGGGACCCTAAGATGACATTTATCCCTGTGAATATTAAGGTGTTAAACTGTTGATTCTAGGCTGCAAGGGAGGGAACATGGTGTGATTACTACTTGAAACACAACATACCTTAGTTTATCCAAAAATGTGAGCAGGAGAAGGTGGAGGTATATATAAGAAAATTATCAAACAGGGTACTAGGGTTAGTTTTACTCTCATTTACAAAAGCTAGAAGAGGCCCGTGGCAGCAGAAATCAGGAGTTACCCTTGAATGAAGCTAATTACCCCCAGGGTGCATGTTGTCCACTCTTTAAAATTCTTATAAAAACAAGGAAATTAATTATCCAGTATAAAAATGGCTCGTATGTCCACTGGCAAACATTCAATTAACTTTTTAGTGCTTGCTACTTAATGTTGTGTTTGACCACCCAACCATTGAAAACGACTTTCCTTTGAAACGGGGCCTGAGTGGAACACGGTATTGCATTGCAGCTGAGTTTTGATAGCCTGTTGCTATTGGTCATCAACATTTTTTCCCAGGATCTTTCAGTCAAGTTTAGTTATATTTTACTCAGATATTGTGGGGTGCTGTTTATTTCTGGAAGTGTGTCATAGAGGAGAACAGCATCTTGTTAAAAAAACTTCTTATACGGGTTTGGTTTTTGTGAGTGCGCGTGTGTGTTTTCTTTTTGTGAGGCCCAGCTAAATTGGGTTTAATCAACTATTGAAGCTCAAACATTGCCAGAACATAATACTTTAATTCCCATCTCTGGCAGACGGAAAATATGGAGACCACTTGAGCTGATTTGAATCTATTCTGATAAGCTTTGTCTTCACCTTTTCATTTATAATATGAAACATATGCAGATCATGTTTTCCTTGTCTGCCTTGCTTTATTATTGCACTTTTGAATATGCTCCAAATAATGCCTTGTAGAATGGATGAACTTGGCCATGAGTCTTTACCAAAATATTAGTTTGCTTTGGTCTGTGGTGCATGATAGTAAGCGGGTCAGAATCTAAGCAGTTCCTGGAAACAGCCTTCTTCTTCTCTTATACTCTGCTCATCTGACTGGGTTGCCCCAGCCATTCTGAGCGACTTACAACAGAATATAGAAAAACACAACAGGATATCACAAATTAAAAGCTTCCAAATACATGGCTACCTTCAGGTGTCTATGGAAGGTAGTATAATTATTTATCTCCTTGACATCTGACGGGAGGGCGTTCCGCAGGGCAGGCACCACTACCGAGAAGGCCATCTGCCTGGTTCCCTGCAACTTCACTTTTCGCACTGAGGGAACCGCCAGAAGGCCCTCGGAGGAGGAGCCCAGTGTCTGAGCTGAAAGGACAGGGTAGAGGCACTCCTTCAGGTATACAGGACCATGGGTGTTTAGGGCTTTAAAGGTCAACACCAACCCTTTGAATTGTGCTCAGAAATGTGCTGGGAGACATTCTAAATCTTTCAGGACCAGTGTTATATGGTCCCGGCAGCTGCTCCCACTTTGGGGAAACTCCACTTTGCAAAATTTTACTGGGATCCTGTATGGCTGTTTGTTCTATATTGTTAGGCATGCATTTTATGCTCCCCTTGGAAAGCCCTTGTGGGGACTGAGATACCTGCTTAGTCATGGTTTCTCAGTTGGCCTCGAAATCTCTGGCAAACCCCTCCCCCACCTGCAGTCTCCCACAGTGGTCCTGGGAATGCACTTTGAACATGAAACACGCTTAATTGCAATTATGAACACAAGTAACATTAATAATGTGTGCAGTGTGTTCTGCCAATTGACACTTGAGAGCTTTTATAAATTAAAAATACACAAAGGTGTAATAACACCTTTGAAAAATCAGTCGGTAGCAATCATTATGAGCCAGTCTCTTAAGGTGCTTATATGTGCAGAAACCTTAATTGCCTCTAAATGGAGAAGCAGAAAGATGCTATCAGTGAAGTAATGGCTTTTAGAAAAAGCAAGGTATATAATATAAACAGTTTAATAAACATATTGCACTTGGTTTGTGGGGAAGATGAGCCATTCTTTTTGGATGTAATTGGCATCAAGTTGTACTTTGGCGTAGAAAATATACAGGGGCTAATAAATCATAACCTTGACTCTTTTGCACAGTCAGGTTCTGCATTTTCCATCATTCTTGCCTTCTGTGAAGGTGGTCCCTGTTCCTCTTTACTGTCTTGAGTTCCATAATAAAATATAACCACAGAAAAATGCTTGCTGCCTATCAGCGTAAGATATATTGGAGTGGAATCTGTGGACAGCTGCCCATTGTAATGAGGTTCCAGGAGTAGGCAGAGGTTTGCAGTATATAGAATCCGAAGCACTGTGTGCTATTTATTCCTTTCAGTGGCAGCCGCTTAAATCCTAGTGATCCCCCTCACCCCTGAAGGATTGCCACAGCACCATGCAGGTTGCCAGTTGACCACCACTGGAAGCAAAGGTCAGTGACTACCCCTTGCTGGCAGCTATACAGAAGCTTTTTGTGTCTCTTTGGATCCCGGCTATGGAAAGGAAGGAACCCAATTAAGTTTCGGAGTTTGGTTCTTGCCATAGCTACAGGCTTTATACTAGGTCTGGGAGAATGGTAGGCCCTGCAAATGTTGTCGGACTCCAACTCCCGTCCGCTCCAGCCAGCATTCCCAGCGGTCAGCAATGATGGGAGTTGTAGCTCTGCAGAATCTGGAACACCAAACGTTCCCCATCCCTGATTCTCTACTTTTATAGCCTTTGTGAAAATGCAGCATGTGAAGTGACCCTACTAGTTATCTCACTACGTCCCTAAAATATTTAAATGTGGAAGAATGCAAGTTCTTCATTGGCTGGAGCGGAGCATCCTGGTTTGCTGCATGAGGCAAAATGGGAAATGTGGCCCTGCCCTTCTTCTGCCTGCCCTGCCCGCTCCACTACCTCTGCCAGTGGCAAAGGGGCGCCAACATTGCCAAGACCTCGTGAAGTTTTGGCAAGATCTTGCCAGAAATTGTCGCTGATGCCAGAGCCGGTTCTCCACAAGTGGCAGGGCAGGCAAGGCACCCTCAGAGGTTTCTGCCGCCTGAGGCAGAGGCTTCACCCTGCCTAATGGTTGAGCTGGCCCTGCCTGGAACATGTTACGATTCTCCAGTTGCAAACTGACCACTTCTTTACATTTCAAAATTTATTAACTGTTAAAAAATAACTCTCATGTCTCTGCACGCTGCATCTTTTACATTCAGATTTGACTGTGCTGCTGATCAAAATACCTATTTGTTGTTGCGTTGTTGTTTTCTAAAAATAAAATCTTGTGGAAGCACAATGCCAAGCTGCAATGTATGTTCGTATATTGGAGTGATTACATTGCAAGGCAGCAGGAGTTCTCCTAGAAACAGGGCAAATCATCAGAGTAACAACGGCTGCGAATGCAAAGGTTGGTCTGTGGAATACAAATAAAGTATTGAGCATGAGGTTCTGCCTCATGGAGCTGGCGCTTTAGGAAATGTGGCGATAAATGCACTGATAAATCCAAGGGAATGAATGCTGTTGTGAAAGCCCTGATGAAGGCTAGAAAGTGTCCAGTAAGTAGGAATTGTACCGCTTGGTCAGGCACAATGAAATTAAATAGAATTTGCTTTAGTGAAATTGCATCAAGGTTGATTAAAGGGGCTCCTGCGGAAAGGTGCTGATCGCTTTTCTCTGTGAAGCCACTTAAGTAAGTGAGTCCCCTGCTCACTGTGCCTCATTCCCCCTCCTCTTTCCCCTCGACTCATTTCCATGTCCTCCTGCTCCCCCTTCTC
The DNA here is from genome assembly GCF_951804945.1 of Podarcis cretensis. NCBI lineage: Eukaryota > Metazoa > Chordata > Lepidosauria > Squamata > Lacertidae > Podarcis > Podarcis cretensis. The sequence continues at coordinate 9,823,368 of NC_137179.1, forward strand.
ATCATTCTTCTCCTTTTATTTCTGCAAGGCTTGCCTAATTCCCCTTGGCCTGGGCAACTTCATTTTGGAGTTGGTTCTGCTTTGGTTTTTAGTCTGCAAAAAGTGCTGTGGAAACAGAATGACTGACAAAATGGAACGAATCCACCTTGGTTGTTTCAGGTGTGAATCAGTTATACCGTCCACATACACCCCTCTAATAATAATAATAATAATAATAATAATAATAATAATAATAACAACAACCTCTAAGGAAAGCTTTTAAGAATAAAATACAATATGCATTGATAACCCCTTGTTAAGGGAGCCCACCGGCATATATATTACTCAAGAGTGGAGTCTTTTAAAAGCATGGAGCTAGCAGCAGAGAGTTATTTTCAAGTAGCCTGTTACTGAATAATTTTCTTCAAGTCTCAACCATGCAGAACTATTATGGTGTGTGTGTGTGTGTGTGTGTGTGTGTGTGTGTGTGTGTGTGTGGAATCCTGCTGACTCACTGAATGAGATAGTGCTTAGTTTTCAGGTACTTTAACTAACATTGCAGCTTGTTGTACAGTGGTACCTCGGGTTAAGGATCCCGCTCGCTATTTTGGCTTCTTTGCTCTTTGGGGCTTGGGGGCGGGGAAATTTTTTTTTTCTTTATTCCCCCCCCCAAAAAAAAAAAAAAATCTAGGTGCGCCCTATGGTCCAGTGCGCCCTATAGAGCGAAAAATACGGTAATTCGTTCCGGAGGTCCGTTCTTAACCTGAAATTGTTCTTAACCTGAAGCACCACTTTAGCTAATGGGGCCTCCCACTGCCGCCGCGCCACCAGAGCATGATTTCTGTTCTCATCCTGAAGCAAAGTTCTTGACCCAAGGTATTCTTTCTGGGTTAGCAGAGTCTATAACATGAAGCTTCTGTAACCTGAGGTACCACTGTATGGCCATCTCACTGCATGGCTATCTTAGCATTAAGGAAGCTTGGGTTTAGCAAGGAGAGAGCATAACCAGGAGCCCAGAGTCAGACAATATGCTTAGCCCAGCCTTGGCTTAGCTCAGTGTGCCGGGAAGTGAAAAAGACCAGGAAGGAGCAAAGCTATCGCAAGGCTCCTTTTCAGGAGTCCCCACGTTCATGTGGTCCCAGTAAGCCATGGTTTGGCTTAACATGTCATACGCACTAGGCCCAAGACCTATTTTTAATCTCTGCACAGCACTTAGCAAACTTTAGGCATTAGAGGATGATAGATAACTATCTAGGCTGATGAAATCTTACAAATCAAGTGAAATCACTTAGGAAATAAGATTTTAGGGAGTCTTCACAATAATTCACAGGGAAGTGCTAGGTCAGTGTGTTGCGGCCCTGAAAGAAGCAGATCAAAGAAGCTAGAGATGGTTAGGAAAGGAATTGAAAATAAACCTCTACGTAAATATCTTGTGCCCACTTCACAATATTTCGTGTGATTCTGCTTATTCTGATACGTGACCAGGTGATGGGGAGTGTGAGACTTTTTTAGTGTAGAAAGAAAAAAAGACAGAGGTTAGAATGTGTGATCCATATAACAGAGAAGTGGTTCTCAAACCAGTCACTAGTAACAGTAAAAGCAGATGCAGTCATAGCCCAGTGTGATTCTGTGTGGTAAGCCATTGCATTGGTAGACTCATCAAGTGCCTTTGGTTTTTTAAAAAAAGAATTTCACAGAGACAAAAATAGAAATGTGATTAGAGGAAAAAGTACTCAGCGCACCAGAACTTGAGGTTCGTTCCGTGAAACTGATTCAATGGCAAGTGTAAGGTAAACAAAAGGATGTATTTCTCTCCTCAACTGGGAGCTAACCTCTGGAACTCCTTGCCACAGTAGGGGCAGTGACTGCCGTTAATGGTGCACAATTTAAAAATAGGATTTGGGGGACATCTGTCTCCATCCTACTCAGACTGTGAGTCTGAATGGATAACAGTTGGAAATTGCATGCTGTCTTGGCTACTCCTGTGGCCTGAACCTTCATTGTAATTCTTATGTTCCTAACCAACTTTTGAAATATATACATATATATTTTAAAACATGCACAATCTTGGCTGCAAAGTTAAGAACCAATTGTTGGCAAACTTGATCAAACGGAATAGTTTTCATGTCCTCTGCGCTATTTCACAGTTGGACACACTTTTGTCCTTTCCTGTGATGCGTAAGATCCTAGTTTTGAGGCGTATAAACAGTACCGCTTTCGCCCGGACTTAGCTGGAGCGCCATTTTCTACACATCCCTTTGGCCCTTTACCCTTACCGTTCCCTGTTAGCAGTTGTCGAACGAACTAATTATTTTCACAGCTTGAAATGTATTAGAGCTCTCCTTGGAAACTGTTTATTTTATGGGCACTCTTTGATGTCATGACCTAAACTTCGGCTCAGCCCTCCTTTGCTCCCCTCCAATTAAGGACACAGAGGAGAAGCATAATAGAAAGGGCAAATGGGATGCGGAAGCAGTGGAAGGTGGGTGGAGCAGCCTCCGTGTTGTAACTACAGTTCTCTCTGCGGCTCCAGATTGCTCTCTCTAGCAACACCATGCTGTGAATCTCCTTGAGTTTCTAAGGGCAATGGAAAGTGGGCCGGCGAGCAGCCGCTCTCCATAGTAGGCCTGCCCTTCTGTAATTGTTGGATATGTCGGTGGAAGTTAATGCTCCTCCTAACAAGATTATCTTCCACGCCATGCCTGTGCAAGCTTCCTGTTTGCAAAGGTGTAGATGGAGGGGAAAGAACTGCAAAACTACGCATGCACACCAGAAGAGCCAGCAAGCAGGCAGATTTCTAGAGTTGTTCTCATCTTGTAGCTTGAGTTGGAAGGGACCATGTGGGCCATCTAGTCTAACCCACTACAACACAGGAATCTTTCATCCAATGCGGGACTTGAACCCACGACCCTGAAGTTAAGAGCCTCATGCTCTGCTGACCGAGCTATCTGGGCTGCACCAAAGAGAGAGCCCTTGCATGCCCCAAGAATTGATTGGCAGTAGAGCTTCTTCTTTTCCCAGTAGTATGGAAGTGAGAGCTGGACCATAAAGAAGGCTGATCGCCGAAGAATTGATGCTTTTGAATTCTGGTGCTGGAGGAGACTCTTGAGAGTCCCATGGACTGCAAGAAGATCAAATCTATCCATTCTGAAGGAAACCAGCCCTGAGCACTCACTGGAAGGACAGATCCTGAAGCTGAGGCTCCAGTACTTTGGCCACCTCATGAGAAGAGAAGACTCACTGGAAAAGACCCTGATGTTGGGAAAGATTGAGGGCACAAGGGACGAGATGGGTGGACAGTGTTCTCAAAGCTACCAGCATGAGTTTGACCAAACTGTGGGAGGCAGTGGAAGACAGGAGTGCCTGGCGTGCTCTGGTCCATGGGGTCACGAAGAGTCGGACACGACTAAACGACTAAACAACAACAACAGAGCTCCTTACAGACATCCTTCGTACGCTGAGTTTGTGCCCATTAAATTGCCTGGCATGACTGTTTGCCACTCACTGACAAGTTGTAGCTCTGTGTTCGTTGCTTGATTGTGCTCTTGAACCCCACAAAGGTCCACAGTGTTCTTGTCAAGTTAGGAAGGAAGGCGACTCGTAGGCAAAGGCCAAAATAATGCTTCTCAGGGAGGAACACAGTATCCAAACCTCCTCCTTAGCTGGGCTGCATCCGCCACAATTCCCTCCTTGAGTTGGATCTTGATAGCTGCATCTGGTGCTATGACATCCTTCACTGCAGAGGTTCAGAACCCGCTGTGGGCTAAATCCTGGTGTTGAGTCCCATCCAAACATAAGATAAAAATTCTCACGGTGGCTGTGCAGATTTCCTTGGTGCTAAGAACCAGAAAACTCGCAACCTCGTATTCCGAATATTTCTTTTTCTTGGAATTTCTGGGTAGAACAGCTAAGTATTCTCCATTTCCCACTGTATTCCTTTCTTAAATTTCTCTAAAAGACGTGCTTACAATTGCTCCTTGCGCTAAACAATAATTTTTCATGTACCAAGGTGTATAATTCCAGGTCTCTGCCCAGAGGCAACCCAGTAAGTACAGCTAGACCTCAATCTACTGAAATCAATCCCAGCTGTGTTTGTTTCAGTGTGTGATCTTGTATATATGAGAACATTCAGACCCCGATCGGTGCCTTCCATTTTACTCTCACGCTGCATGTTCAAATAAACTCTTCAGCGTTAAGAATAGGTAATCAATCACAGTTTGTTCCCTTTTCTTAAATCGGAGGAAATCCTAAGGAAAAACCGATACTAATATAACTTTATGGCTGAGAATTAAACACACACAGAGGACAGGAAATTAAGTTTCGTAGCTGCTGTACCTTTGGCTGCATGGCACGTAAAACGCCTTAGAGGGAAATTCTGCTCTGTGATCATACTCTGGCTTCTGACCTTGATAGTTTGCTCCAGGTATACATTAGAGGTTCACTGATGTCAGTGGAATGAACTGCTCATGTAAAGAAAGCAGCATGCCATAGATTTAATGGGGAAGTGTTTGCCTTGTAGGACATGATTTCTTTCAGAAGGGCAGAGAGCCCACAAAATTCATCACAAGCTCACAAGTGCCAAGAATTGTAACCACTGATGATTTATGCTGCAAATACAACCAACACTATGGGGGGTTTGGTTTTTTTTGTTTTGCTGTTGGTTCTGCTGATTGGTCATTTTTTTGTAAACCTAAACCATAAATATAAATTTAGTAAATTACTTAGAGTCTTAGGTGTTGATGGACTGCATTAGCACTACCCAGCATGTGGCAGTAGTCAGGGAGGATGGGAGTTGCCCTCCAGATTTTTATGGAGTACAGCAGATTCCTACCCCCTGAACTAGATCCTTCTGAGCCTCCCTACATGGTGCCCTGGCTTCTTTGCCTAATGCTAGCCATGCATGCTTCTATTAGTGCAACATTTCTTCATCCTTAGATCCGTGCACCCACCCACCAGCATATTTCCAAACTGCAGCTATTATCATTATTATTTATTAAATTTGTAAACCACCCTTCATCCAAAGAGCACAGGGCAGTTCGCAACATAAATATGCAAAATAAGAACACAAAATAGATAATAAAACAAAAGCAAAACAAACCAATAACCCCCCCCCCCAATTGTAAAGGCAATAGAATGTTAATCATTCAAATGGCTGGTTTAAGAGAAATGTTTTCACCTGGCGCCTAAAGATGAAAGTGCCAGGCGAGTCTCCCTGGGGAGAGCATTTCACAAATGGGAAGCCACTGCAGAAAAGGCCTTTTCCCCTGTTTCCATCCTCTGGACCTCCCAAGGAGGTGACACAAAAAAAGGCCTGAGATGATGATCACAGGATTTGGGTCAGTTCATATGGAGAGAGGCGGTCCTTAAGGTGCTGTGATCCTGAGCCATTTAATGAGCTATACATGCCTTCATGGGGTCTTTTATTGTATTATTTACTAACTTATTATTAAATAAAATTTGTGTACCACCCTTCATCTGAAGATCACAGTGCAGTTCACAACATAAAAATACAAAATGAGAACACAAAAAGCATAATAAAAGAAAAACAAACCAATAGCCCCTTTTCCCACAATCACATTTAAAAGACCATAGAATTTTAATCAGCCAAAGGCCTGGTGTGTGTATTTTGATTTATTTATTACCACTCTGAGAGGTGACTAAAGCCCCTGACCCAAGATCACCCAGTGTGCTTCTTAACTAAATGCGGACTTCAGCCTAGATCTTTTGCCACTCACTCTGTTCCATGCTCACATTTTTAAAAACAAGTACAGAAAAGTAACAGGGACGCAGGTGGCGCTGTGGGTTAAAGCCTCAGCGCCTAGGACTTGCCGATCGAAAGGTCGGCGGTTCGAATCCCTGCGGCGGGGTGCGCTCCCGCTGCTCGGTCCCAGCGCCTGCCAACCTAGCAGTTCGAAAGCACCTCCGGGTGCAAGTAGATAAATAGGGACCGCTTACCAGCGGGAAGGTAAACGGCGTTTCCGTGTGCGGCTCTGGCTCGCCAGAGCAGCGATGTCACGCTGGCCACGTGACCCGGAAGTGTCTCCGGACAGCGCTGGCCCCTGGCCTCTTGAGTGAGATGGGCGCACAACCCCAGAGTCTGTCAAGACTGGCCCGTATGGGCAGGGGTACCTTTACCTTTACCTTTACAGAAAAGTAGTGACACCAGGATGTTCAAGTCCAACGTTAGCCTCCATTGAATGTGTATCCGCATAATATTAATTAGTCTTGGAACATAACAGCACCAGTGTCAGACGACCTCAGTATCCTTTTGACTGTTTTGAAATGCTTTTAAAGGAATATCCAGTAGTTCCTCCTCCCCTGCCCTCCCAGTACAGTAATAGTTTGCTTACTATGCCAGAACTAATATAAACGATACTATGCAAAAATTGTTTCATAGATATTTAATGGCTTTAGTTAGTCAGAAATGATGGAAGCCCCTTCCCCATGAAATTCATTAAAGCTTGAGCTGGAATACTTTCTTGAAAGAGCTGTAAAACTTTCCTGTTAGGATTGGTATTCAGTGGCCAGGGTTAATCGGGTGTGGAATAATCTTTATTTAATTGGCTATTTTGTGTTTTATTGTTTTGCATGTTCATTTAATTTCGAACTGTCATTACTTGCATTGAGCCTCTGGGAAGAGATGGGATGGAAACGAAGCCAAGTAACTAAATATTGCAAAGAAAAATGAAAGTTTCGTTTCTTTCTTTCTTTCTTTCTTTCTTTCCTTCCTTCCTTTCTTCTTCTTCTTCTTCTTCTTCTTCTTCTTCTTCTTCTTCTTCTTCTTCGTCTTCTTTTTTGTATAATGTTTCCTTTAAATGGAGGATCTGTGTCTAAAGAGGGCCGTAATGCAAATTAAATGGTGACAGTAGACAGTGATGGTTTGCATTACAGCAATAGCTTTGCAGGTTCATTTCCGTTGTATATCTTACTTGAGTTATGCAAACGTGCAGGGGGAGTTCTGCAGGTTTTTCTGTATACTTTTTGAAAGACTTTTGTTTCTAAAGATGTAGAGTGAAAAGAACGCCATTTCCACACAAAGGGAAGAAATGTTTATTTTAAGAACACCCAAGTACCCTGCGACGGTATAGCTTGTTGGATTCCAGATTGCCACAGCTTCTTCACTCCGAAGATGAATGAGTATTTTAAAAGGATCCATTCAGCTTAAAAGTTATAGCTTACATTCTCTCCAGTCCTCCTGGCATTACTTTCTCTGTAAGTTTTCTGGGGGCAGGGTTTTTTCTTTTTCTTTTAAGGGGGGTGGTCTTTTAGTTTTGCAGTGCCTATTTGTACTTGAATAATAAGATACGCTTAAATTTATATATTTTTTGTTTATGCATCTGTACTAACCAAAGATCTTCTGGAGTTCTGCCAAATAAGAACACATGGGAGGTTGGGGGAAAACGTAACAGGAGCCTTGCCTGGGTCTTGGTATGACAGTACTTGTTGTCGTTTTTGCATTTGGGACCCAGCTAGAAACACATCGGATGAGGAGAGAGAAGCCATATTGTTTGTAGGAAGTTTTCCAGGGGATTCTCCTGCTGACATTTTCAAGCAAGCCAAGCTAAACTTACTCCAAATCCCCCCATTACACTAATAGTTGTCACCAGAATTTATCTGGTAATCATTTAGCTTGCAAAAAGGAATCAAAAGGAGATGTTACGTAAGTGGTTTTGCAGTTTATTTTTATGCATGGATACCGGTAAGTAAACTAAGTTATGACGAGTTACACACAGCATGTGCAAAGCTCCCTTTTCATGTCATTGCTTCTGAACATGCAAGGAGATCCTCAGGTCCTCATAAATTACTCTTTACAAATCCTTATGTTTGTGACCTGAAGTCCAACTTTCAGCACCACAATTCACATTATGGAACAAATTCACGTAAGCAACATTCACATCTCCTTTCCTAGCTATGCAGTTACATAGAGTTTCATGCCCGATAGCCAGTTCTTCACATTCTGACTAAATGTGAACATCACACGAAATCTGCAGTTAACCATAGGTTAAAGCTTAAAAGCATGGTTTTGCTTCCAAACGTTCAGGTATATCATAATTTGAAGATTCTAATCTCCTTTCATTGTCTGTCTGTTCAGCTCTCCTGTTTCTGTAGGACAAGCCTTCTGTAGGTGGAGCAACAGCAGTAACTATGGTATGTCAGAGACTGTGTTCCCAGATCAGTAATTATTGAACATTTTTAAAAAGTCAAAGTAACCTGCACAAAACAATTTCAGAATGATAACCATTAGATACTGGCTTCAGAAAACATTTGTTTCATGCAGATGCACATATTTATTTATATATCCACATGTATCCAATTTGTTAAAGTCATTAAACGGGGAATAATATATCAGCCACTTGCTACAATGTTGTTTTTATGAAGTTATCATTTGTGGTTTTGCTCTCGTAATAGATTCACATTTAATTCTTAGGATACCTTGGTAAGATGCGTATTTTGTCAAATCCATCGTTAGCATAAACAATGTTTTACAAACCCTCTTCAAATCATGATTTCTGATTCTGTATTTCTGGTTGATTGCAAACAATTGCTTGTCAATTCTCACATCATATTAAACCATAGTTAAACTTGCTTCACCACGGAATTTGTGGGGTGTTTGAATTGAGGCAATATCATCACTTTGCCATGTGTTGATCAGATAGGCAGCCTTTGGAAATAGTTACATGCATTATCGTCCTTGTTATGAGAGATTCCATGGCCAGAGGGATCTAGGTAGTTGCCTCTTCGTTACTAGTCTTATTTAAATACTACAAACATGCTCAGATGGCTGCGTTCTAAAAACAATAATGTGCTGGACAAAGATCGTCTGTCTTTTCCACCTAATTCCAGATGCTGAGTTCTATTCCCAGAAACAATGCTCAAATTACATTGACTCGGGGCCTGTGGTTTGGGAGTGTGGGAAGGGAAGAAGAAGGGTCTTTTTTGCAACTGATGAGAAGACTGAAGTTCAATTGTTAATAGAATCTTGAGAAAAGTTAGGTCGGCATCTTATAGAAGGCACAGCAATATCAACTGTTGGCTGTAAGCCTGAGTAAGCGCATACTGAATTTTTAGGTACATTGTTGGAGGTTTTCTATGTTTTTTTAAAACCCCATAATTTTTCATTGAGCGTGGGGCTTTGTTTGCAAGACAACCTGTCAGGTGCTTCTCATCGAGCATTTGAAACAGACGCCCCATTATGCTGGTCACACCGTTTAAACACATTTGTATGTATTCTGCCCCCCCCCCAATGGTCCTGAGGTGTGTGTGGAAATCATAGTACAGAACAATTATCCATGGAGAAATTTCTTGGCATTCTGCCAGATTCAACGAACTGGTGTAGCATAGCACTTGGAAGTTTGAATTTGGCACTTCTCAGCTCAGATCCTCACCTCCACCTTGATCTTGTCACCTTCATGCTGTTTCTGCAGGCCTCGCATAACTATTGTTTGGCTGCTATGGGCTGGATGTCGAACTGGCCCTCTATTCTAGCAGGATTCCTATTATGGCTCTTTCCATTCCGATATTATTTTATGGTATTCCTTGCAACAACCCCAGTGTAGCTAGAAGACTTGGCCCAACAGCCACCTGTGACTATTGGTAGGTCACAACTTGCCATGTAGACAGTGGTTGGGAGTGGTTTGCATGGGAGAATCGCAACAGGGTTTTCCGTTCCTTCCAAATCTTCCCTTCCTGAATAATGCTGCCCCCTGCTTCGAGGAGGAGGCATCGCAGAAGTGAAGCTGCCCTGTCGTCACTTCAAGAAACTTCCCTTTCTCAGACGGATCTGACCAAGTAACTGCTAAAAGTACATCTTATCGAGGCAAGAAATGACTGTGTTTTTAAGAGCCGCTGGGATCAGCTCAAATTGTTTTCATTGTCCTTGATAATGAGGGGAGAAGTCGTTTCTAAATGGAGCCTGTGAGTGCATTGACTGCAAATAAAGATAAATATATATATTATACCAGTCTGTTTTTATTTAGTTAGTTTTAAATGATGCTTCGAGGGAAGCAGGCAGTGCTGTTACATGCCTGTTTTACGCCAGTACCAATTCCAGCTTTTTTCCGAAGCGCTTTCTATTTGCCACATTTAATGCAGCGTAACCTCCAAATTCAGAAGGTAATGCAAATGTATGTAATGCGTTTTGTGTGGTGCAGAAAAATACATGTATCATTAAGTTTTTAAAGCTAGGCTTTTGACAGTATATTGGACTAATGATTTTACAGCATAATCATTTTAGCTCATTTGAAAGCAGGTATACATCCAACTCATTCTGTTTTGGCATAGCAGTTTGCCATTGGTATTATATCCCCCCCCCCCCATGGTAAACAAACTTTGTGAAACAGATCCAATGTTTTGCATGCGATGTAATTAGTCCGTTTTGGGTTTTTTTTTAAGCTTTCCCTGAACATTCATTTGATTTTTGAATACCTTTTGAAAGAAGCTAAGGAGGGAAATGGTTGGATAATAATTCTTCTCTGAGCAAGTTTGGTTTTAATAAAATGACTTCATTTTTAATGCAATTAAATTGGGCTACACGGGCTTGTTTTCAGCTGTAAATGTGCAGAATTGAAAACATATAGGAGAGACGTGTTAATTATGAAGTTCTGCAGTTACTCTTAGTCTGGCGCTAGTAGAGATCCCAGGTTTTAGATTACTGTAATTTCATAAGGGGCACTTGAGCGAGATCTCGCTTTGCTTCGTGAAATGGAAGAGAGAGAAAAATATTTTTGTGACCATATTAAAACTATGCTTGTTTCTGCTCTTGCCTCTCTAAAGAAGCCTGCCTTCAAATATTTATCAAAGTGGAGGTGGTATTCTTTTGTCCTTTGTCGCTGCATGCCAGTTTAATTGTAAAGAGGTTGCAAACATGCAGGCTGTAATGTTACACGTGGGTATGAAAGAGCAGATGGCAGTCAGCTGGGGTTGCTGAAACCAATGCCAGTCTCCCACTTAAGGTGAAATGTAGGAAAGAGAGATTGTCACTCCAGAGTGATTTGAAGCTGCCTTCTCCCTTGCTTGCTTGCTCCCTCCCTCCTTGACTGACTCACTCACACACACACACATAGATATATACACCTACCTTTCTTCCCCTGTGGTATAGGATTCCTACATGAGGGCACATGCTGGCAGCTTTCATCTCCAAGGAATTGTTTTCTTGACTGCCGCCATGCACTGTTGAATAGCATAGCATGGCTTTGAAAGGTTCCTGTCTTATTAGTAGTCTAAACAGTCTCTTGTGTCTTTTGTGTCCGAATGACAGAGAGGTTTGGAAATGGTTTTGGTGCCAGGCACTCCTTCAGCAAAAACACTCACCTCTTAACGCCGTGGCGCTTCATAATTGATTTTTTTCCCCTTTCCAAATTTCATTTTTGCTTGTCCCCCTGCCTGCCTCTTAAGAAGTTTGATCCAGAAATTCAGAGTAGAGATCTTAACACCATCCCATCCCACCCCCGATTTGCAAAACTCTGCAAGTGTACGTTTACTGTTTGGTTGGTAAATATTCATTTCCCCACTACCACTTTTAAGTTCCTCCAGTGAATAATGTGAACTTTGCAGTTTTATTGCAGCAGAAGAAAAAGCTTTTAGTATTCTTTCAAGGCTAGAATCTCCAAGACTGCAATCTTACTTACACATGTCCACTTAGAAACTAGTCCCAGCAAGTTTGATCAGATTCACTGGGAAACTGGGTCTAGGACAGCAACGAGTTATTTCTGATATGCACAGGAGCAAGCATCATACTTGCAGTTTTTGTATATTCAAAAGTGTGCCACATTCCAAACAGCACATTCCTTTACGCGCACAAAATAATGTTTGTGTTTTGTTGCGGTACTTTTGCTTGCCTCTCTCCAGCTTCCTTGTCTTAAATTTATGTAAAGGACACCAGAAATTCTTGTCCCAGCACAGCTACTGGTTGTAAATTTAAAAAGTATTTAAATGATCTCCCATTTTCTCAAGATGCTGGAATCATCTGAAGTGTTGATCATTCACACAAACTGTGTTGACATTAAAGTTTTTAAAGTTTACTGATGTCACTGTATTGCAGTTATTTACCCCTCTGAACAACTTTGTGAGTTATCTCTTTTTTCGGTGTTAAAAATTACAGCTTGCAATCTGCTTGGCTTACACAAGCCCTTTAAAACACTCCAGACAGGTTGTGTTTTTCACTCTGTTTTAGGTACTTTCGACAATTAGATGAACTAGGGGCTCCCTTTCTTCTTGCAGACCTTACTTTTATTGCTATCATTTATCAGTTGCAAGATGTAAAGTTGTAGTCTTCTCTGCCTGACCCAAATAAAACCAGCTTGTATTGATCCTTGCTCAGGACATAATGAACTGGCAAATAATCTCCGGCCATCTCCTCGGTGTTCATCAAAGCCATTTTTAGGGAATAAAGTCTGAATATGTACAATCTAAAAGCCTTATCTCGCTTACTTGATATACATGTGCAGGTTTAAAGCCAGAGACCCGATAAAAATCATAGCTAATTGTGTGAGATAGTACCTTTTTATTTTCATTATGGCTTCAATACAGTAGCTGCAGCTTAAAAGCTCTCAGATATTGCATGAAACTTTCTGGATATTAAGGTTAATGTTTCTGGGGGGCGGAGGGGTGTTTTTCTCTACTGACTGGGCTTTCCCCCTCCTCTAGTACCAAATAGAACAAAATTAGTTTTCATTCATGTGTCAGGTTAATGATTTTCTTTTTAATTCTTACCCCCCTTCTCTTTTTTTAGAGGAGACGAGACTACTGCCGATTTTTTCGAAAGCCTTAAACGTTAGCTGACCTTCCAGCTGAACCCAACTTTAATGTAAACAGTTTCTTGAGATGGTTCGAGGCTGGGCCAGCAAATCTGGATGATATTAGTGCTGCTGTGTTTGAGGGAAGTTGGAATCCCTGGGTAATTCTCAGGAGCTTTTTTCCAGGCCTGGGCAGTCGTCGACTTTGCTTTCTTGTCGATTTTGTAGGTTTCGTTGGTAATGCTCTGTGTGTCTTTTGGAAATGTAATTAGTGAAATACATAATTAGTTTTACTTTGAAGTATAACATCCCCCCACTTTGGACCAGCTCTGCTATACTCTCCAAAGTGAGGTTTCAGGCCAGTGTTGAGTATTTGTTTTCTTGGTGCTGTGAGATTTCAAAGATAGCATCATTATTAATATTACTTTTAAGCGTTTGGATTGCTATGCAACCTGGGTTTTGTTTCCTGTGACTGGACACTATTGTCTTTTTTTTACAGAAGAACCAAGACAAATAGAGCAACCTTATACATATTTACTTAAAGGTAAAGGTAAAGGTACCCCTGCCCGTACGGGCCAGTCTTGACAGACTCTGGGGTTGTGCGCCCATCTCACTTAAGAGGCCAGGGGCCAGCGCTGTCCGGAGACACTTCCGGGTCACGTGGCCAGCGTGACATCGCTGCTCTGGCCAGAGCCAGAGCCAGAGCCAGAGCCGCACACGGAAACGCCGTTTACCTTCCCGCTGGTAAGCGGTCCCTATTTATCTACTTGCACCCGGAGGTGCTTTCGAACTGCTAGGTTGGCAGGCGCTGGGACCGAGCAGCGGGAGCGCACCCCGCCGCAGGGATTCGAGCCGCCGACCTTTCGATCGGCAAGCCCTAGGCGCTGAGGCTTTAACCCACAGCGCCACCTGCGTCCCAACATATTTACTTAGAAGTAAGCATTGCTGTGTTCAATGGGGCTTACCCCCAGGTAACTGTGTGTAGGATTTTATTGATGAATTGACCAAACTGGAAGTTGAAAACAGAGATCTAGTTCACCACGCCTCACTGCTGTTTGTTTTTTGTTTTTGTTTTTTTTCACTAGAAATAGCAAAACAGATGAATTTCCCTTACAAAATGTTTTTGCGTAACCAACAAAGTAGTTCTACACTGATATACCAAAAAGTAAAATAAACATCCCAGGTGCTTATTTACAGCAGGTTTTGAAAACTTTCATTTTGGTGAGTCTTTAGGGATAAACAGCATATTATTAGTTTGAAGACACTCTTGTGATGTTCCATCAAGGATGAATTGCATTTGAAAGACAAAACTTGTCAAGCAATTAATATATGCGGTGTGATTGTTTTAGATATTCCACCGCTGTAGGGAAGTTTTAACATATTGCTTAGCTAGCGCCGGTTTGGTGTTTTTTTTTTTTTTGCAAGGATAATTTCATAAGCATTTCTCCACAAAAACAACACTCAGCGGTTGCTCTGACGTGATTAACCGGGACATGATATTTAGGACTCATTTAACACTAGCTGAGCCTCTCAAATACCCCCGTGTGCTCAGGACTTGTTCCTGCTCAGGATAACAAGCTTCTAGCTGATCCGTTTTTAGGCAGGTGGTCTTGATAGCCAGCAAACGTCAATCACTTTGGTGTGTCTTGGTTACCCATACTCGCACGCTCTGGTTTGCATTACAAGGAACTGTGAAACATTCATTTCATTTTGTTTTGCACACCAGAAGAAGGGTGCACATGGGTGAGGCTTTAACTCGTGGTTAGCTAATCTGTTGTAAGCATAGGATGCCCCTTGGAAAGTTCAGCTTCCCATCAAAATGCAGCTTTACAGCATGCAACTTGGATGTTCCATTTGCTGACATTCCTCTTCTTTGCCTCTGTACGTTTTACCTAATTAACATGCACCCCAAAATTTGAGGCTCAGATCAGACTATTGTATAACAGTTAACAGGTATTCCCCATTTGTACTGAGCATCTTGTTGTCCCTATGCATTGAAATGAATGTTATCCAAACCTGTTCTGCAAACAGGGTTGTGAAATCTCATTTTTTAAAGGGGGCAGCTTCCTAGCTGTGAGGCGTCGAACAAACAAAACAGTGCATCACATAGAAGCTTGTCCTGTTATTTATTAAGTCTATTTCTCAGTTTTCTGTTAATCTATCAGGGGCAGCATTTCCTATGGTGTGCAGAGACCAAGACTGCAATCCTATGCATGCTCACTTGGGAGCAAGACCCATTGAAAAATAGCCATGCTTCATTTAATATAAAGTACTATTGTTGGCCCAGGTAGAAAAGATGCCTTTGGGGAGCCTCAGCAGGAAGAGGAAGTGATGGAGGGAAATGATAGCTTGGCTTTGGACTGCTCCCAAACTCCCCACTCCAACCAAAAAAAACCCCATCTCTCGGAATAAAAATTACTCATAAAATTTGCAGAGGAGAAAACCACAGCCAACCTGTTCTGCCTATGCAGTGTCCTCGTGACATGATCATCAGCCTATACATCAATCTCCTCTCTTCTCTCTCATGAGTTTGCATAAGAAAGGTCTCCAGCACTTATCTTTCAAGCAGCTGACCTGCTTTCCATGCTGTTAATGCAGAAGATTTTCTAGTAACCTCTCATCTTGGATATGAGTAGCTGTTGCCTCTGGCATTGGCCACTTGCTCAACTTCCTTCCCCTTTTCCTTAATACACGAAGCACTGTTTGCCTCCATTCCCTCCAAACCAGAATTGCAAATAACAGTTTGAACCAGATTTTCAGTTATGGTTTGCGCAAACCATAGTTTGCCAAATTCAGGCAGCATGACAGCCTATGGTTTGCTGAAACCAGGACAGGAGGGAAGAAATCAGAGCTTAAGGGATCTGGCAGTACATGAGCCTGAAGCCTATTCATCTGCCATAACCATGGTTCAGCTCTTAGGTCTGGACCTTATAACTCCTTATTGGTTAGCCTGTTGCATATTGGGACCCTTACAACCACATTAAATGGAGTTTACTGCTTTTCAGATTCTCTTGAAACTTTTCTGCCCTCTGTGACCTCAAACCTCCAGTTTCAATCTTAATTATTTTGATCGCGCAGTCAAAGAATTCTAACTTCTCTAGTTTCTCCTTGTGAATATTTTTTCCCCTTACATTAGATCTTTTTTGGTATACACTACTGACTCATTCAAGTGTATTGTGTTCATGAATGTCCCACGTTTTTGTCACTTGAAATATGGTTTTGATTTAGCTAACACCCCCACACACCGGAATTTATTTTAAACCTACAAATGTAGCTAAAGTGTTTATTTTCTTACCTTGAAAATGTTAGCTGTAGCAATAATATATTTCCTGTTTATCAGCAAAGTACATTTTTTTAAAATCCTTTTTTCATGACATGATTTTGAAATGGAACCCCTTCCCCATGCGTCGGTTGTACAGACATCACTTTTTGTGCTAAACACAATGTGTCGTGAGTGATGATAAAATTGTTGTTTAACCCAAATATCCCTGACTTCTACTCAAATATGCCAAATGAATTGGGCAGGTGGAGAAGAGAATAGTTTTGAATCAATATACAAACATCGCTGTCTGTAAGGTAGGCCATTGTATTGCCACAAATGGGAAGAATATATTGAATTTATGCACACATGGTTGACTTTTCATACAGCGGGCTCAGGTTAAACATCTCGAATGTGGAATATGAATAGAGCTAACATTCTCATATGAAGCAGTAATGAAAATGAACAGAGTTCCATTTCGACTGCTAGCAAAGAACATTTGATACTCCAAGGCATGAAATGTGTTTAGTACTTGGGGTTTTGTTCGCTTGACAGAAGCCAGGAAGTGGGACAGTATGACTTCTTTATAAAGGCTTATTCTGTACCTGATGACAGACTCAAGGACGTAACTTGCTCACAGCAGCCGTGCTGCCCGGCAGCTCTTCATTCCATGCAGCAGACGGCGAAGACATTTCATAGCTCCATGTCATCAGTGGGCATTTCAGTCGTTGGGACATGCCATTTTGTTTGCTGTTCTGAGGTTGGCGCCAGGGCAGGGTGAATCCGCAGGGCAGAAAGGGAAGAAATTCTGCACCATAAGCACATGTTTTGACTAAGAGTGAAATCTGGGCTGGGAAAGAGGATCTGTGTGACCAGATAGTCATAAGAACGTAAGAAGAGGAGCTTCCTGGATCACGCCAGTGGCCCGTCAAGTTCAGCATTCTGTTCTCGCAAATGACCAACCAGATGCCAGTGGGGAACCCACACGCACAAGAGCACTCTCCCTTTCGGTGGTCACCAGCAACCAGGTATTCAGGAGCATTACTGTCTCCAACTAGGCAGGCATTTATGTTCCTTTACCCACCTGATTATCACACACCATATGTGTGTGGGGTTGCTGGGGTGGGGTGGGGGGTCTATATAATGATGATGATGATGATACAACAACAACAACAACTTACTATTTATACCCTGCCCATCCGGCTGAGCTTCCCCAGCCACTCTGGGCGGCTCCCAATCAAGTGTTAAAAACAATACAGAATTAAATATTAATTAAGTTTGGCCCTTGTTTTAAAATGCACATTATGGGTTGGTTGGTTGGATGCAGGCTTAGTTATTCTTAGAGAAGACTCATTGAAATTGGTGGGACTTAAGTTAATCAAGACAAGCTTAAATCCTACCCACTTCAGTGGCCCCAGTCATGACTTAATCTACCCAGTGACTTAATCTATCTCTTTTGTGAACCCAGTGCTACCCCCCAGAACATCAGCCCTGTGTCCAGTTCCCCTCTCTCTCATGTCTACTTAAACCTACCCTAGATCCTGACATCATGACCTTGTGTATGTTTCCATCCTTACCCCTTGTCGTGGTCTGTGTGCGTGGAAAAAATACAAATTATGACTTCAGAATTCAGGACATGAATTAGATCATAAAAATAGATGTGATAGTATTCATACTTGAGTATTTAAATTCACAAATAAAATGTCTGTGGATTTCAAAGGAATTCGCCCCACTGTAGCTTGGGTTTGTTGGCATCTTAGCTTCACACAAGTTCTACTTCCATCTAATAACACATCACAGTGGTGCCATCTAATTAGGCAGTTGGTTTCTTGGGACAGTTTTAAAGCGAGACAAATTCCCGTTGCTGTTGAGTCTGCTTTTCCAACGCCAAATACAACAGCGACCTTTCCGTGTCTCGCTTTTCTCTCCTACCTCTCTCTTACTTGTCTTCCTCTTTTGGTTGTTGTTTCTTTTTAATGATGCTAAATGTCATAGATGGCGAATGCTTTGGAAGACTTTCCCTCCCATTTTAAGAGTTCTTTTAGAAAACAAATTTAAAAGAGCTCTTTGGGGGTGGGCAGACGAAACTAGGCACAGCAAAGAAGAGATGATGCCTGAGTCATCCAGGTCCTGTGTAGGCACAGAGAAACTTCCCCTGAATAAACACTCACTGGCCCACTGGAGGAATTCCTCTGATCACTGACTACAAGTCCCTCATAGCCCTGCACTGCGTACAAAAAAGCTCTGGTTTCAGCTGAACATACATTCTTGATAGTAACCCCATGCCAATCCAAATTGGGACTTTACACATTCACTTCCTGCAAGGGAAAACTTATTATTCATGAGGGCACAATCAAGTAATGAAATACAGGGCTTGTTGGTCTTCTGGCGCCATTTTCCCTCCGGACCTTTTCATCTACTTGCAAGAGGTCAAACTGGAGCTTCCAAATAGATGCTACAGATAGAGTCCCAGGTGGTTCAGAATTGAATTTTAAACAGAACCGCGGAAATGGGCAAAGGAGCACACCCTTATTATTGAACAGACTTACTCAGTGATGGGTTTCCCATGCAGAATAGTGTTTTGTGTGTTTTGGTTTTTTATGAGGCTAGTCCTTGCCTATTATAGTTTCTTGCAAAGGAGTGATGGTTATCTCCAGGCAACTGGTGGCCAATACACATGCAAGGTGCATGCACTCTTTTTGCCCTCCCAGGAGAAAGTACACACACATGCAGCAACCCCTGGATTTATCATGATAGAAACATGACGTAATAGTGTGTGGGCAACATGCTCTGGTGCATACAGTGGGAGGAACAGGCAACCAGTGTTGGGGTTATCACGTCAGTCATTTTTGAGGCTGTATTATTCACCTAATTTAATGACAAAGAACCTTTGGTTGGCCAGAGGTTGTTGCATTTCCAATTCACATCTCCCCTAGCCAGCATGGGCAGTGGTCAGGGATGGTGAGAACTGTAGTCAAAAAAAAAAAGTTGAGAGTCGCAGGTTGCCCATCCCTATTCTAAACAATGTGTGATGGTGTCTAAGTCCTGAAGTTTTTAATGTTTGATTTTTTTTTGTTTTGTTTGTTTCCCAGAGTGGCTGGGGAAACGCAACCAGATGGATGGGTATAAATAGTAAAATTATTATTATTATTATTATTATTATTATTATTATTATTATTATACTGTTCTGTCAACTATCAGAATTAGGAAGTTGTTCTGAGCTAGTATGGGAAAACCTGTGGATTTTTAACGTATTGGATGTGGTTTGAATCATTTCCATGGTTGTTTATTTATTTGATACACGTACGCTACAGGCCGGTTAGAGTTACAGTGTGGCAAACAAAAACTGATAAAATACATGCCATCAATACGTAGAGCAGCAGAATAATACCGTATTTTTTGCTCCATAAGACACACTTTTCCCCTCCTAAAAAGTAAGTGGAAATGTGTGTGCGTCTTATGGAGCAAATGCAGACGGGAGGCTCTGCTCAGCGCTCCCTTTAAAGAGCCGCGTGGAGCCTCTTAGGGCTGCCCTTCTCCCTCCTCAGGGAAAAGCCCCCAAGAGCCACACACACACTCCGCTCACTCTTTAAAGGGAGTGCGGCTCTCAGGGGAGCCTTAGCCGCGCGCAGCCTCTCCTGGCCAGGGGATGAAGGCTCCCCTTGCCCAGAAGATGCTGCGCACGGCTAAACAAGAAGCCAGGACAGCGAACGGGATCGATCCCGCTGGCTGTCTTGGCTTATGCACCTTTAATAGTGTCTAAACAGTTGGAATCTTGTATCAATAGGGCTTCTAAGTTGAAAGTATTTTGAAAATTGCTAATATGAAAGTCATTAATTTATCAACCTGTAAAAAAGCAAAAATAAAAATAAAAATCCAACACCTGTGGAGGGTTTCAGAAAGATAAATCAATGGGAGTATCCCAAAACTCATTTAAAGCCCCTTCTGAATGGAGTCCATTTATTGTGCTGATTTCCATCTTTTGGAGCTGGAATTTATAAGGGTTTCAATTATTTCTTATGGCAGGAAGCACTAGATTATATTTTGCTTGTTTCTCACCTGAAAATGAGAAGGTTGTGTTTGTGCTAACTTTTTTTTTTTTTTTTGACACCCTTCCTTCAGACTAGATCTGATAAACTTCATTCTGATAGAAGGCTGTAAAGCTACTAAAAGCTTGTGGGGGCGCAGAATTTGAAGTAGGATTGTTGCAAGTGTTTCAACTTTAGTAATAGAGAACTTCTTCTTCTTCTTTTAAAAAAAATTAAATTAATGTTGGTCTCTCAATTTAGTGAATTTGCCAGTATTTGTTTTCAAATTGTATATACATTTTAAAAGAGATAATGCATGCAGTTCGAATGGTGCCTGATCTCAAACCATCATTTTTAATGTTCTTATGGAAAATCCTCAGATACCTTGTCACACTTTTGACTGTCAGACTTGCTTGGTATTTTAAAAGGGAACCTGTTGTTTCTTTGTTAGATGTGGACGTTCGCATCATCGATACTTCTGAGTTGTATCTGTAAATTTCATTCGTCATACTTGCATAAAACACACCAGCAGAAGGTGGGGACTGATCCCCTTTTGTTTGACCTCAGCACCTGTGATTCGAAGGTCTATTGCTTCTGAACATGGAAGGTCAATTTAGGTAAAGTAACCTAGTAGCACTTGATTGGACAACTTCATGGAGAATAGATCTATTTCTTTTAAAGGACTCCTTAGCAGTGGCTATTGCAGTGATGATTAGATTTCTTACTCTGGCCCTTTTACCATACACTCCCAGGGCAGGTTGCTGCAATTTAAAAGCACAACATTGTACGCTGTGCGAAAAAGAACTTGCATGTAAAGAAAAGTCATTTCTTAGCTGCATTTCTGGGGAAGAGCAGCAGTTCTCTCTTAAGCCTTAGGGAGTGCAAATTCAGAATTATGTTAACTGCTGATATTCTTGAGTACATCCTGAAAACAACCTCTTGTGGTTCTGAAATAGAAATCACATAAGTAGCATTGCAAAAGGAGGATAGTATATCTAATATATAAGAACTGGGTCCTACCCTCCTGCAAGCAGTATGCACATCATCACAGTTTCTTGAAAATACAGTATTATTATGGGTTTAAAAAGAGTTTCCTCCTGAAATTTATAGTAATATTCATTATTTAATCGATGTTTTAATGTGTTGTGAACCACTTTGATATTTTTTCTTTAAAATATAAAGCAGTAATAGGAAACATACATGTTTACTTTCCACTTACTCTTAAACGCTAGTTTTTCACTATCTGAAAAGTCATACAAGCTTGACCTTTGTAGAAATGTTGTTAGGATAGCTTGCAATTTATTTGGGGAGGGGGAAAATGGATTAGAGAGAGCAGTATGGTTAGTAGGTAGTATTAGTGTTGTGTGGTGTGTGTTTTTCCTCTGCCGGGAATGTAACAAATTGGTTGGCTGCTGTAATTTGGTTTTTAAGTTTGTTGAATGAGGACCAATTTGTATAGATAATATATTGTGTGTTAAATTGAATGCTCTGCTTTTGTACATTCCATTCCATTACGAAGATGAGACTTTGGATAACTACCTAGTTTCAGATAATGTGGAATCAAATCCTTTAGCGAGCCGTACTGTAGCAAATCAGCACAATGACTATTTTATGTTTTAAGTGGAGATCATGTTTTGAGTGCCTGTAAATGCCTCGTTAGAAAAATCAATTCCAAGCATCCCCTTTCTACTCTCTTTTTGGTTTACTTTATTTGAACTGCATTCTGACACTTTAATCCACTCTTGCATATATATAAGTTTCAGCTCCGCTGATTTCAGAGAAGTCATTTCAGACTTGGGTCATTGTAACTTGGCCAGCCTATTCTTGATGCTGTTGCAGTTAAAAAAAGGATAGAAAGGTCTAGATCCATCAGTGAAAGCCTGACATAAATATGTAAAATTGGTATGACAAAAATTTAAATGGTCTGTAGTGGGGGGGGGGGGAGCGTTATTGCAGATTAGTCCGCAAAGGTTACTTTATCCCACGAATTTGCTAGCCTAAATTTCAACACTCATTCAACTCATTGCAAGGACATTGCGAGCTTTAAATGGGATGAAAGGACAGCAACTTTCATACCTGCTGGATCATCTGGTGGCAGTTCTTATTCACCATAGGTGATTAAACGAGTGGCCTACAAACCAGTTTAATGTGTCATTTTCCAGTGCTTCAGGCTCCTAGCACTATCTCTATCTCAGCATCTTTCTCCCTATGGGATGCTTTGGTAGCTAATGGTGCTTTTGAGAAAGGTCCATTCAAAGGAGCAGTTGTATTGCTTTTCCGCATGGCCATTTCCATAATCAGTCCATAATGGTCATAATCACAGCCCAAAGTGATAACAGCTGAAACTTGCCCATGTGAATACTTTATTCGCCCCCAAAATATCTGCACGTATAACTCATTTGAGAAAGGATATGAAATACTTTTTAGTTTAGGTTACAGGTTGGGTTACTAGTTGCTTTGCTATGCTAGAATATGAGCTTGGAGGAACTTGTTTTGACTTTTTTTCTCAGATCAAATATGCCAGTGTAATTTCACCGTTCTTGGTTGAAGAGTCACTGATGCTTTTAAATGCTCTCTGACTTTGTGTGCGTAAGACGTTGCAAAGAGATGCTTTTTGTCTAACGCTTATTCATAAACTGCTGCGGGGGAGCACTTGTTATGCCATTTTTTCCCTGCTGATTAAGGGCACCAGCCACAGATTTTATTTCCTTTGTTATGTGTAAGAAGCTCAACAGGAGTTGTGCTTTCCAGGTTGTCTCCCTACTCTCAGACATATAAAATAGGATCACTTACAGCTTTTGGAAAAAAATGAAAAAGACACCTGAACAGATGGATGTGGCTTCCAACGTGTTCCGAGGGAGCCCTTTATCAAGATAATTTTTTTTATGCTACTTAATAAAAACCTGGACATTTTATTTTGTGCTGTGGCACACCAAAGCAGACTGAGGAGGAGAAATAGACAGCTTTAGGGAGGAACAAAATGGCAACCTGGATCATGATAAAATTACTGGCAATGACAGGGCCCAGGTTCATACTAGTCGGGGACTTCCCCATCCTCTCGGACTTCCCCTTCCTTTCCTCCCCTGCAGTCCCTCACAAACACACATACCCATCTTCTTCTAGAGCCCCCCCCCCCAGCCCTCCAAAACAGGCTTGGGCTTCGGGGGCATGATTGGAGCCCTGTTGCACAAGTAGACTGACGCCATTTGATGTAACCCAGTAAAGGGGAAATGATTCCCTACCTTTTTGAGAGCAGGTACCTGTCTTCACAAGATGTTGCATGGCCCCAAGGAAAATAAAACGTCTAAGTACAGTGGTGCCTCGCAAGACGAAATTAATCCGTTCCGTGAGGCTCTTCGTATAGCAGTTTTTTCGTCTTGCGAAGCAAGCCCATTGACAGCTTAGCGGATTAGCGCTATTAGCGGTTTAGCGATCAGCTGTTAAGCGGATTATCAGCGGATCAGCTGATAAGCGGCTTAGCGGCTTAGGAAAAGGGGGGAAAAGGGAAAAAAACCCGCAGGAACTCGCAAGACATTTTCGTCTTGCGAAGCAAGCCCATAGGGAAATTCGTTTTGCGAAGCGCCTCCAAAACGGAAAACCCTTTCGTCTAGCGGGTTTTCCGTCTTGCGAGGCGTTCATCTTGCGGGGCACCACTGTAATTGGAAGCATGAAGGAGCATTGATCAGCACTTTATTTTATTTTTATTTACTTTATTTAATATTTCTATCCCATCGTTTAGGGCAGGGCAGAAAAAGGGCTGGACTGAAAAACTGAACAAACATACCAGTAAATACAAACATTTGTAGAAAGGCAAAAGTAAGATCAGTGAAAAATTAAAAGCAAAATTAAAAAGTTCTGAACAACCACTTCAAAGTAGCAAGTGGCATTACGGTAGAATGATATTTACTGGTAGGTTTTAAGAAAATCAAAAATTCGCCTATATTTGTCAGTGCACATCAGGTGGTTTTCAGAAGTGCAGGCGCCATCCTTGTTTGCTTAATTTACAGAGAAAGGACAACCGTTGTGCTGCTGCTGGGAATGTGTGTGTGCATACGCACATACACATGCATGCACACACACATACCCAATCATGACACATTTCTGAGAATGTTTTGGTAAGCTCCATATTTGCAATCTTCACATCTACTATTGCGCACACACATGCACATCAGTTAGTCATTCTACTAGACTTTAAAGCAAATTTATGGGAAAGTATTTCACTTACTACACTTGATCTTAGCCAAAAGGCTGTGTTGTGTTTTACAGTATGAAAAAATAGTAAGACCAGTCTCTGCCCTGAGGATCTTGGGGAGAGGAGATTGAGAAGAGAAACAGGAATGTGAGCACCTGCAGTTCAGTTACCTTAAACTTTATTTTAGTTGGGCATAGATTTGAGCCAAGACTCCACAGAATTTGAGCATGAATTTGAAGGAGGGGATGTGGCACTTTATGCATGGGTGTATCAGGCATAGGGAGAAAAGTTTTCCATCTAAGCACACCTTCCCATATTTTAAAGCATTGTGTTGCATTTGTCCTCCATAATACCTAACTCTCTCAAAATGAAGGTTACCAATTTTTAAATAAACCACATATGCACATAGGAATGCATCAGGAGTAAAATTGAATTGAGAGACAGGACTGGGATTGGGAACCTGGGACACAGGTGGCGCTGTGGGTTAAACCACAGAGCCTAGGACTTGCTGATCAGAAGGTCGGCGGATCAAATCCCCACGACGGGGTGAGCTCCCGTTGCTCAGTCCCTGCTCCTGCCAACCTAGCAGTTTGAAAGCACGTCAAAGTGCAAGTAGATAAATAGGTACCGCTCCGGCGGGAAGGTAAACTGTGTTTCCGTGTGCTGCTCTGGTTCGCGAGAAGTGGCTTAGTCACGCTGGCCCCATGACCTGGAAGCTGTCTGTGGACAAACGCCGGCTCCCTCGGCCCACAGAGCAAGATGAGCGCCGCAACCCCAGAGTCGGTCATCACTGGACCTAATGGTTAGGGGTCCCTTTACCTTTAACCGCTAGATGGAAATGGAAGTGGCTGAAGGAGGAAGCCTTGTCTATGCCACTTAGCTGAAGAAGAGACTTTTTTTTCTTTGAAGTATGTCATTTTCTCATTTTATTTTGTTTCCTGAGAAAGTAGGCGAGCCTCAAAATTTCATACTGGAGATCTGAGTTGGATCCTCATATCGCTTTCATCGGAGTAGCCTTATTGACTCCATTGGCACTCCTCCAGAGTAAGCAGTTTGAAGCTTGCAATCCCCAAATCTGTGTTGGACTGTGTCCTGCAAATGTTTGCGTTTCTGGGAATGGACATATTAGCGATATCAGTAAAAATAACTGTGCTGTATTTAAGCTGGCCAGAATAGGGTGAAAATCTCTGCAGTGGGAAGAAGTATCGGTTTCCAGGCTGGCCAGAAAATCATATTTCTCCTTCAAACACAGCACAAGAGCTCATTGAGCACCAAAACGGACCGTCTAAGCTCTGAGTCAGTCCACCAGGGAATGAAGTCTCAGTTTCAGAATTCCTTCAGATAGCAGAAATTCTGGAAGTCCTGAGGACAGAAATATTTTGCCTCAGCAGATGAACAGAAAAGTCCCCCCCCCACACACACACCCTCTGGAGAGTCTGCTAGGCAGCAGCTGCGGGTCTTTAGTGAGGATCTGCAGGGCTCTTCTTCTCCATATTCCCTGTGCTAGTTGCCAAGGTAATTCCAAAAATAAAAAGGAAGCTGTTATTCATATGCATAACCCCAGCCTGGCGGGAAGACAATGTGTATCAGATGCTGATACACATTTCAATGGATATGCTGTACAAGCAAGACCTTTCAGACTCCGGCATTGCATTCCTTCAATACTTAAGCCTTTTGACATTGAGAATTTTAGCTGTGTAAAAATGCTTCTTGGAATATTGATTTATATGCAGCTGTTGCGTCCTCTTCAGGAAATGATTTGGCATCTGTAAGGTTTTCAAACATATCTAAGAAGAAGAGGAGTTTGGATTTGATATCCCGCTTTATCACTACCCGAAGGAGTCTCAAAGCGGCTAACATTCTCCTTTCTCTTCCTTCCCCACAACAAACACTCTGTGAGGTGAGTGGGGCTGAGAGTGTAACTAGCCCAAGGTCACCCAGCAGCTGCATGTGGAGGAGCGGAGACGCGAACCCGGTTCCCCAGATTACGTGTCTATCGCTTTTAACCACTACACCACACTAAGATGTTTGTCTCATTCGTAACTACCCTTCAAGACAGCAAAACATGAAGATGCTCCATTAAAGAAAAAAAATCTTCTACCACAACCCTGTGACGTAGGTTTGACTGGGAGTTACTCACTGAACTTCATGACTGACTGGGAATTTCAGCCCAGGTTCTCCCAGTCAAAGTCAACACGCTATTGACTACCCCACCTTGGGTGTCATACATTTCTTATTTTATACCCCACTGTAGAAGGACGTGGAACCAGAATTGGCCTCCACAGTCACTTACGGACTCATTGTTATAACTATGTTTATGGAAGACAATCTTACTCGGCTACAAGTAATCGCCAAAGAAGAAGAATTTGATATAGTTGCACACTGTCAACCCATATCAGCTGCCCCTGATCATTCGGCGTCAATTAAATTCTCCCGCACGGCATGGCAAAAAGTTTTGTAGTCAAAGCCTCGCGATGATTTTTCCCGCAGCAGCAAAATGGTTGAAGCCGCTCAACTCACAGAGTACCTTCCCAACGTGGAGCCTAAATTCGGCATTACAAGTTCGGACAAAGCCATATTTGAGCCAATGAGGAACTTAAATGTTATTTCCCATCCTCAAAAGCTACTTTTCTGATAGATAACATTGGGAAGGATAGTTCCGAAGATAGGAGCTTAGTCAGTGGAAGAGTAAAGATAAGGTAGTATTAAGAACTTCTACAGACTTCTTACCAAAAATCAATTCTATCTTTTATAGTTCTCTAGAGATAATTCTTCCTTCTCTCCACCCTAATCTTCAGAAAGGGGGGGAAAGGACAGGAACAGAATGCTACAGCTATTAAAACTTCCAGAAAAGAAGTGCCAAAGTCTGTAGAACACCTTTCTGTGTAAGCACTTCATCTAAGCCTCAGCGATAGGATGGCGAGCGTTTCTGAATTGGCTGTAACTCAAACGCTAGCACATTGCTAACAGACCTAATAAAATGAAAGGAATCAACACATTATTTCCAAAAGGGCTCTCTGTGCCCAGGGGAAACTGCAAGCGCTTTCTTTTAAAAATATAGATATATATCTTGATTATTTAACATGTATGCTCTTAGGGGGCTGTGCAATTTTGATATCTTCCCCCTTAATTGGGAATTGAAAAATGACTTTTTTCCACAAGCCACATAGAATGGTCTTCAGATAAAAGGTGCAGGGCAAAGACCATGGCATAGTAAAGGCTGAGTAAAGTACCGTTTTGGGTGGGAGGGTGTTTTCTTTCTTTTAATATTTTTATTGAAGATTTTCTTAATTTTACACACACACACACACACACACACACACACACAACTCCACACAACTACATCACATGCATGAAACTAAGTCAAACCAGTAATGCTGTCTTCCAGGACTAGAATATAAAATAATACAAATTGAGAAAGTAAAGAAAATAAAAATAAGAGTTAACATAGCATTATTATTATTATTTTATTACTTATACCCCCCCCCCCATCCAGCTGGGTTTCCGCAGCCATTCTGGGCGGTTTCCAGCAGAATATATATTATTTATTTTGATATTTTATTTATTGAATTTATATACTACCCTATACCTGGAGGTCTCAGGGCACTTCACAGAAAAAATCAAAATATAAAACCACAAAATACATAACATAAAAGCAACCCAATAGTCCCTCCCCCCAAAACCCCACATTTTAAAAGGGCATAAGATGTCAATCAAATCAAGCAAAGGCTGGTTGAAAAGGAACTTTTTGCCTGGTGCCTAAAGGTGTATGATGAAGGCGCCAGGCGAACTTCCCTGGGGAGAGCATCCCACAGACAGGGAGCCGTTGCAGAGAAGGCCCCGTTCTTGTGTTGTCACCCTCCGGACCTCTCAAGGAGGAAGCACACAAAGAAGGGCCTCAGAAGATGATCTCAGGATCCGGGTAGGTTCATATGGAAAGAGGCGATCCTTGAGGTATTGCGGTCTGGAGCCATTTAAGACTTTATAGGTCAAAACCAGCACTTTGAATTGGGCCCGGAAACTAATTGGTCGCCAGTGCAGTTTATAAAAGCATAAAGCCACAGGGTTATACCCAGAGTAGTTTTGCTTGTGCAATGGGATTTCCCCTTCCTCTCCACTGCTCCTGTGCCCCCCAAATCTGCTCCATAGGGTTTTCCCAACCCTATGGAGCAGATTGGGGGACGCGGGGAGAGGAAAGGTAGGAGAAGCTCCATTGTGCAAGCAGAAATCCTTGTGTTAGCTGAAGGACTTTATTGGATACGTCCATAAATCACATATCCATTGAGACTGGTGCTTGGTTCTTTGTGATCACTTGGACTTGCTATTATGTTTTGCCCAGTCAAAATATATATTAGCTTGCTCCAATCCCCCCTCCAGCCTTCTTACCTAAGTTGTAGAAACTCTCTTGTGTTTTGAAATACTAGCAAATGCCTGCTTTCTTTGTAGTTGCATTGCTGTTTCTTGGATTCCTTGGAAATTACCCAGTACTGCTTAAAAGCTCCCTCCCAATGTGTTTTCTGTAAGGTTGCTGTTGCCATTGAAATATATAGGCCTGTGTTTGCAGAAAAAGCCTGTCCTCCTACATATAGGTGAATTGGCAATGTGGGGGCTTTTCCATTTGACTAGAGGACTGTAGTCAGTGACTCGGCTAACTTTTTTCAGTCACCATGTTAAAAAATCATCCTTATCTACCTTTAGCTTCTAGCCATGTGCACATCTCTTCTTCCTGCTCATTTACTTTTCCTCCACCTCTTGCTTCCCCTTCCTCTTCCAACTCCCCCATCCTTCCACTCCATATCATATTCCCTCATTTTGCTGCATTCTAGGCCTCCATCTGCTACTTACTAAGGCCCTCTTTTTCCCCCTTCTGTGAAAGATCTGAACAACTCCACCAGGCATAGGCAAACTCGGCCCTCCAGATGTTTTAGGACTACAACTCCCATCATCCCTTGCTAACAGGACCAGTGGTCAAAGATGATGGGAATTGTAGTCTCAAAACATCTGGAGGGCCGAGTTTGCCTATGCATGAAGTCCACCATTGGCAGCCAGACATAAGAAGCTTCCTTATACTGAGTCAGATGGCCCTTCCAGCTCAGTATTGTTTATACTGACTTTCTTCTGCCTTCCAGTGTTTCAGGCAAGGGACATTCCCAGCCCTACCTGGAGATGTCAGAGATCCTCCACTCCGGAGCCATGACCCTTCTGAGAAGGTTCTTCCTGGTCCTTCTCTGTGGTATTAGGGCAGCTTGGCCAGTTGCTTCCAGGGACTTCATCAATACCACCGTCATAAAATTTCTCAGTACATTACAATGTGAGCTGTCCCTGTCATAAGTCTCATATGTGAGAGATGGTCAGGATGTGTTGATGTTCTCTAGATGTTAGAAAACACATTGACTCACATGGTTTTTAACTAGCTGATGAGTCTAGTAAGACCTACTTGAAAGTGTAGATTTGCTTTAAGGGGTGCTCCTGAGTGAAATCCTATTCTGTTCCTAAAATATCTGTAAAAAGTCATCTAGATGATGGATTGCCTAGGATCCATTGGTTGGGGAAAGAAATACGGGTCTTTAACTTTTTATGTGCGGTGAGAATATTTTCTAAGGACTTGAAAATAAGATGGGCTTTTATTCAGCTTCCACCATGCTACAAACACACACACACACATTGTACACTTTAAAAATAAAGTAGTCTTGCCGGAAACTCTTATCCAAAATTTCCTCCCTGCTTTATTTTGACTTAAAAGATTATTAACTATTTGGTTTTGAATTAGTGTTCGCCCACACATTTGGTTTCCTCGGTTAGTACAAGCCAAAATAGGCAAGATTCAAATGTTTTTGGAGACTTGTTGTTGAAAGAGAAAGTTGGCAAGGCAACCTCTGTTTCAGTGTTCTGAAGAAACCAAATGACTTTTAAAAAATTGAAAGACTTTCCCTTAGGGATTTTTTTTTTTGGGGGGGGGGTAAAATTTTCAAACAGTTATCTTCACACTCACCTTAAGTAAGCAGCAAGTGTCTTAATTATACATCATATTTTCCTAACCTTTGATATCACTGTTCTTTTTTTCTATCTTAATACAAACCTCTTGCCTGTTAAGAACTCGGGGTGAAGTCCTCCCAAACATTAGTGGTGACTGGAAGCAATGAGCACCGTCCTTCCCCTAGATATGTAGGGCTGGCGCTGAAAGAGCATCTAATGGTTTCAGGAACATGTGAAGAAAACTGCAAGAGACAAAGTCAAAGTTTCAGCCTTTCCTCCAGCTTAGCCACCAACCCAGCAGCAAATACTGCCTTGATTTATGAAGCTGCTAAGGTTACTATTTGCACTTTGCATTTGTATGTTCTTTGCTGAAGCATCCCAGACAAATTGGGGGTGGGTTGGAGGAAGTGGGCAATGGCATATTGTTGCTAATAGGATTTGATCAAACTGCTGCTTACTGTTTGGCATGTAACTAGATTAATAGGTTGGGTGTTCCTCAACATGGCAAGCTGCAGCAAGAGGATAATCTCCCTCCTTTTCCCCACCCGGTTTTGAGCCTTGCTCATCAGCAAATTGTAAAGCAGTAGTGGAGGTTGGCTGAGCAGCCTCTGCAGCGCTCTCTTATCCATTAAAAGGGAAGCTTCCCAAGCAGTGGCTTTAATCCTAACTTGGAAGAAGTTGCCCAGCTACGGCTGAGAAGATTCACTCTTCATTCTAACCGAATCATGAGACTATCCACAGTTCACGCTCCATGCCATAAATCTCTTCTCCCCTTCTCCCCCAACACGCTCAAGAAGTATGCAAAAGAAGAAATATCTTCCAGAACTCTACATTTTTAGAGTCAGAGTCTGTGGACAAAGTCTTGTGTGCCTTACACACACAAATGTCCAACCACCAATCATTGGGAATTGTGGTTTTTTTTTAAGGTGGGGGTTTGTTAATTCCTACTGGTGTTGACTTTTTTCATTGCATGTGAAAGACTTGGGATGTTATCCGCAGAGCCATGTGGAATCTGCACATGAGCAAGGACTTTTCAGACTGCCCCTTTCAGGGGAAGTCTACCTTAAAAGGCCCATCCCAGAAGGTCAGGGAATCCTTGGGACTGGCTTTTGTTGAGTAATTAGAGGGTGCTGCCAGGAGAAACTGGCACCTGCTCTCTTTGCATGAACACAGAAGTGTTTTGCACATGCAGAAGAGCATCTTTGGATCATCCCAGACCAAAAGACTCGACATCATGTTCTCACAGTGGCCAACCAGACGCCTATGTGGGAAATGTGCAAACTTGTAGCTCCTGCGTGGGTATTTTTTGGTCAGTGCTCCTTCCAGCCTCAGAAGCCAGCAATGAATTGATTTGTCTAACACAATCCTTTTACAGAGGGAGGGGCAAGGCTGTGCTTGCAAAGTCCTACAGGGCAGGACAAGAAGGAAAATAAAACATTATACTGCAGTAAAAGCACCAAGGAGTCCTGCAAGGCCTTAAAGTTGGTTTGTTGCATGGACTGTTGTGGACTCAAGCCCACTTCATCAGATGCCTGAAATAAAATCTGAGTATAGCAATTTGCAGTATTTGCAGTCTGAAAGGACTGTAGTTTGTACCTTCTCAGTCTCTCTCTTCTGGGGGGATTTTGTGTCAAGATCCATGTATTATATCAGGTGTTCCTGAGACACACACACACACACAGAGCAGGCAAATAAATTAGTTGCAAATAGGATAAAAGAAATATTTCAGATTTTTTTGACACTAGTATCAATGTTTAGGATATTAGCCCTCTACAGGGTGGTAAACCATTTCAGGTTTCTCTCTCTCTCTCAATATATATATGTGTACAGTGGTACCTTGGGTTACATATTCTTCGTCAGGTTACATACGCTTCAGGTTACAGACTCTGCTAACCCAGAAATAGTGCTTCAGGTTAAGAACTTTGCTTCAGGATGAGAACAGAAATTGTGCTCCGGCGGCAGCAGGAGGTCCCATTAGCTAAAGTGGTGCTTCAGGTTAAGAACAGTTTCAGGTTAAGTATGGACCTCCGGAACGAATTAAGTACTTAACCTGAGGTACCACTGTATATATATAAAATATGCCTCTATTTCTTTTTCTAACCCTGATTACTGTAAGCTATCTTGATACATCTCTTGGCTAAGGCAGTGGGTTTAAGGCGTTTCCCAACTGCTAAGTGATTTGTCCCTATTGTTTAGTCAATGAGGGTGGGTGTTTTTCATTAACACACTCAAAATTGTGCCTATGTTGAGATTTGTTGATGTATATATATTTCAATTAGTTAATTAATCCAGTCTCAGCCAGCTACTACTCACTGGGTGGCTTTGTGCAAAACCCTTATCTCAATCTTAAGTTTCCTATCTGTGCCCCCCCCCGGGGGGGGGCAGAATTGCAACGTACCTTGCAGGGATGTTTTGAGGATAAATTAAGTAAGGAGATTTTTGCCCACCCAAAGGTTTGTAACATGGGGTGGGCTTTGAATCTTTCTATTTTTAAAATATTTTTAAAATGCTTAGTAAGTTCAAAGACAAGACAGTTTTTGTGATTAAAACAAAAAAACTTTAGTTGACAACCCAGATAATATCTTGGACTGATGATCCAGGATATAATAAGCAAGGAATAAAAAATCCGAGAACAGTTCTTGAGGCATTCAGAGGTATAGACCTGCTCATGGTTTCTTGGTGGCCAACAAGTATGATTTATTGGATGGAAAGGGAAAACCAAATAAGCCGAACAGAAAGCTTTTGAGAGTCAGGATGTACAGGTGGGACAGCTAGATTGTGTGTTCTTGCTCCACCAGTCAGGCACCGAAAAGCCCATCAGATATCCACACACAGGTGTACTGTTTGTGTGGAGCTGATACCTGTTGGTGTTGACTTGGACAGGCCCAATGCAAGTGTGATGCCTGCTTGTGGCTATTCCATGGGCCCTGATGTTGAACAGATGAGCCTTACTCATCCACCCAACGTAGCCCCTGTGCACAGTGGAGTTTGTCCAAGCCACGTAGGAATGTGTTCACA
This sequence comes from Podarcis cretensis, assembly GCF_951804945.1. Taxonomy (NCBI): domain Eukaryota; kingdom Metazoa; phylum Chordata; class Lepidosauria; order Squamata; family Lacertidae; genus Podarcis; species Podarcis cretensis. The sequence continues at coordinate 9,856,554 of NC_137179.1, forward strand.
GCCCAGCATGTCCACCTATTGAAGAGTTGCTCATTGGGGTGCCAAAGCAGCCATAGTTGTGTGCGTGCACAGCCAATAGTGTGAAAGAGAATGTGAATCTCCATCTATCAGTGTATCTCTGGCATTCAGTGGAGCCTAGGTAGATATTCTGATGTGGACACACAGAACAGGGAGTCTGGGGTTTTGACCTCATATTTCAGTTGGTTCAAATGTTAGATGTTGTAACTGTTCGTTGTACCACAGGTAGCAGCCGAGCATTGGAGGAGGGAACTATAGTTAAGGGAAATAAATTCCAAGCACAATTCAAAGTATTGGTGCTGACCTTTAACTATACTTGGAGGAACGTCTCCACCTCCATCGTCCAGCTCCAAGGGCCTTCTGGGGGTTCCCTCGCTACGAGAAGTGAGGTTACAGGGAACTAGGCAGAGGGTCTTCTCAGTAGTCGCGCCCTCCCATCAGATGCCAAGGAAATAGCAACAATCGATTTTTGATAGTTTTCTATTTAAGTTATTGTCTTTAGAAAGATTTTTCCTTCAAAAGCATTTTTTTTAAAAAAATCCAATTTAAATTTAAAAAATCCGATTAAAATTTTTTAAAATCTAATTTTTTTAATCATCGATTTTTATGCACCCTGACCTGCAGTTTCATAAGAGCATATATTTAAAGTAGATGAATAAATGAACAAATTAATTTGGATATGCAGAAAATATTAAAAATAAATTTAAGGAACTGTAGAAAGAGGGGGTAGGAAGTCAAGTTTTGAAATGTTAAAATGACTGTAAAATTATTGAAATGTATAAACCTGAAAAATTCTTCTTATTCTTTTTATTCTCCTGTATTCCTCCATTGGGACCCCTAAAGTGGCAGGAGGCTAATCCATCTAGGGAACACCCCCCAGTCTAGGTGTTTTGCTCTGTATGAGCAATTCATGCCGGTTGCTGCCTTAAACTTCTCTTCTCTCTGGTTTTGTTGGTGGTTTTCCCTACAGGTGGCTATTGAGTAGCATCAGGGTCTTTGCCCTCTGAGGGGCAGATTTATAAAAACTCCTTAAAGCCAGCTTGGCATGCATCATCTACTTTTTCCTTCCTTTCTGCTCTCCGCTGTGTTCACACACCCCTATGATAATCACGGAGGGGTGTATGCATGTTTACCCAAATATAATGAAGGGATGGAATATGCATCTTTGATATAGCGGGCAATCAATCATAGAAATTGAACTAAAATAATGGGCTCCCCCCCCCCTTTAAGCTAAGCAACTCAGTGAAGACAGGGAAAAAGAAAATGTTTTACATTGCTAGATATCTGCATGAGTGTTTCAGGGACCACCACCGTACAAGCCCATCAGGAAATTTCTTGCCACCCTGAAAATTCATCTATATATAGGAGCATCTATATTGCGTGTTGAATACTGTCTTTCCTCTACCATCCTCTTCATGTTAAGGCCTCATGTCCTCTTTAACGTATTTACTAAGAATAAAATTATGTTGGTTTTAAATAGGATTTGCTTCTAAGTAAGCTTGCTTAGAATTGTGGACTTCCTCAAAGAATCTCAATATCTCTCTCTCTCTCTCTCTCTGTGTGTGTGTGTGTGTGTGTGTGTGTGTGACATTTGTCCACCAGCTTTTCCTATCTTTGGAATCTGAACTTGTTTGGTAACACACATGCAGATGTGTAAATGTAAAGGTAAAGGTACCCCTGCCCGTACGGGCCAGTCTTGACAGACTCTGGGGTTGTGCGCCCATCTCACTTAGGAGGCCAGGGGCCAGCGCTGTCCGGAGACACTTCCGGGTCACGTGGCCAGCATGACATCGCTGCTCTGGCGAGCCAGAGCCGCACACGGAAACGCCGTTTACCTTCCCGCTGGTAAGCGGTCCCTATTTATCTACCTGCACCCGGAGGTGCTTTCGAACTGCTAGGTTGGCAGGTGCTGGGACCGAGCAGCGGGAGCGCACCCCGCCGCAGGGATTCGAACCGCCGACCTTTCGATCGGCAAGTCCTAGGCGCTGAGGCTTTAACCCACAGCGCCACCTGCGTCCCCTGCAGATGTGTAGCTTTAGGCAATAGTCTCTTCTCTAATGTGTGTGTGTGTGCTATCACCACTGCCAGAAACATCATGGCAAAATCCAATTTTGCATTCCTGTAGCTGGGAAAACAACACCTGGAGATCATCCGCCTGGGTTCTGCTCACCATCATGAATGATTTGTGGCATAAGGCTGATCAGACTAGATCCTTAACTCCTTACTTTATATACGTAGTTGGTCCCTTCAACAGCCTAATTAGCTTCTAGCAAGTGGAATGCTTTCCCTTTAATTTCTCCTTGGCAATCTGAATGTAGTTTTGTGTTGTGCACAGGCACAACTTGACTTAGTTGGATGCACTGCTTGAGCAAACCTTGGAAAACAATTAGGGTATCTTTCAAACTGACTCAATTTGATTGCATAATTACTCAAATAATGGTCAGTAATGGAATACGTAGGGTTATCTTCTGGCTAATCCTCAAGTAATGGAATTGTGTATCTCATTCCCCCCCCCCCTCTCTCCTTCTCAGCCGTTCCCAATGTGCAGGGGAAAAACTGAGACACAAGTGATTATGGGAAGTAGGGAGAGCCACTGGAGGCCAGCAAGGAAAAGGAGACCTTATCTTAAGCAATTAATCAGGAAACTCATATTGTAGGACAATTATTCAAAGCTCATTCTAAAATAGTTTTAGAGCCCCAGGTCCTAAGATACTTTCCCGCCTCCCCCATCCACCCACTTTTCATTTGTCAAGGTCACTTGGAGCACCAGGGGCCAAGCCTTGCTGCGGTTTGAAGAGGGCTGTTTTTTAATTGTACTGCTTTGGACACCTTATCATGTTTCTCTCCCCCCCCCCTTTTTTTATTTTAAGTGGGTTACCTTCTGTTGGTGTTGAGCAGTCACCAGTTTAGGAGCCAGCCATCATTTTTGTCAAGCAAAGTGGAGCAGCAGATAAACAAAAGCGCAGATTAGTGTGTTTCTCCCCCAACCCTGTGGCAAGAGGAATAAATTTCTTTGCAGATCTGAATCTCTTGCATCTTAGCCTGGAAGAATGCCTGTGTGGGTTCTTGCTCAGGTATCATACAGGAAGTACAAATAGAGGAAGGAGGAATTGTTCCTTGATCCTTTTGTATAACATCCCTAGATGCCCTTAGTCTTCCCACTTCCTAAACATCAACTTGAATTCTCCAAAAGAAAGGCATGTCGAAACCATGCTAACCCTTGATTTGTTTTACCTATGGTTTGTTTCACAGACAAGCTAATAAGTAATGGCTTATCTATACAAAACTTGGTTTGTTTCCTAACTGTTCTTCCTTGTGCCTCTTCAAATGTCTGAGATATGGTAAACAAGCAAATTGCAGTTAATCAAGGTTGTTGAGTTTGCCCACATCAGCCCAGTCAACCCATTGTTAAGTGAGAACAGGCTTTGCCCCTCCCCTGATCTTTTGCTGCCATGCTTCTTGAAGCTAAGCCATGGTTTGGCTTAGTGTACATGAACCAGGGCTCATGGGTTGTCTGTAGTAGGACAAATCACGAGTGTAGGATCAGGCATAAAAATAAGCCAAACCGTAGCTTAGGTCTGAGCACTGTTGCAGCAGGAAGAACTAGGGAGAGTGAAGTGGCCACATGTTCTAGCTTAGCCATGGTTTGCCTTGGCATTAATTTGCATACTGGGATCACAGAAAACAAACCATAGTTAGTGGGCTGGATCCAGATATACAAAAAAACAACAACAACCACAACTTGGCTTAACAACAAGATGGCTTCATTGTTATGTGTGAACCAAATGGCTATTTTCTTACAGCTTCTAAAAGTTCAATGGAGTAACTTTAGTATACAGATAATAGGTCTTATTAAAATACAAGTATTTGTATTATCTTAATATGCCTTCTCTCTTTGACTGGAGAGAGAGCCTTTTCTAAGGCGATGTCTTCCCCAGCACAGGATGTGTGCAATCTGTTTATTTACCCTTTATATATCTACCAACACCCAAAAATCTCTAGGGGCTTTACAGTAAATTCAGTGAAAACAGTGAGCCACCATTTAAAATTGCATATTACAAAACGCAAAACAGAAATATAATATCAAAGGCCTTAGCAAACAACCAGGTTCTTACATGGGATCTAAATTCCCGCAGCATGAGAGCCATCTGAATTTCAAGAGGAAGTGGGCAGCAGAGCTGGGGTGCCACCACGGAAAAGGCTTGTCAGTGCCAAACAAGGAGATCCCAGCGCTGGGACATTTTAAGGAGGGCTACCTTGGCTGATACAAGGGCAGGTACATATAGGGAGAGAGTCTCTGAGTGTTTTATTTTATTTTGATTCTGAACTATACAAATGACAATTTAATTGACCAGTAATTTAATCCAGACCTTAGAAAATACATAGATAGGGTGTGCACAGCAGAAAACGCCACTTCAACTAGTGCCCTTGCCCTCGACCCTTCTGCCTCTTCTTGCAACAGTTCTGCAGTCCCATTCCCGTCGCAGTTGCTCAGTTTCCAGGACCTGAGCAGAGAGATTTATCAGAAAGCATTGCACTGATGCATGAGGTTCTGGGAGGAGAAGCGGTAGATCTCCGCAGCCCTCCTCCACAGAAAAGCCTAAGGTCATCGTAAACAGCGAGAGGCCTTCGAGTGGATGTGGTTTTAATTTTTCTCATGCCCTCTAAATTTTGCTGCTTGCTTGAGTGAGAAAACTACCCGCAGAATTATTACTCAGCGTGATGGCCCGGTGCTCTGGTAGCACTTTTCCAGGGGTGCTGACAGCAGCGTTTTGAAGCTGACAGAGAGTAGGGCTCTCCTCTCCAGTTTCAAATGGCTGCTGAGTGCCGCCTGAGAGGTGCTACTGTGTAGCTGCATGGAAGATCACACTACCTGATAATTCCCTGCCTGCCCGCCCCCTGCCCCCACTCCTCAACTCCCAGTCCTAGGGGCACTTGACGCGGAATGGGTTAGAAGTAGAAAACACAGAGAAGGAAGGAGGCCAGGTGAACATGGAGAGAAGCGAACAGAGTTCTTGTTGAGTGATAAAACGGGCGGGAGGAGGCTCTTTTCAAAGCTATGATCTACCCTCTTAAAGTCTTATGTTTGAAAAAACATAGGGGGAGGGACTTCTATTGCCTCCCCCCTCCACCCCAAGACACAGAACATTTAATGCTTTATTTTAACTTGTGCGTGCAATTTCTCTCCCCCTCTCCAGTTACTTATTATAAATAGTGTTCTGTATCTGTGCATGCATATGCCCAAGGACTCCTAATCGAGGCTTGAAAAGTTCCAGGGCTGTTCGCATGTCAACCATTTTCAAACTAACAGCATTGTTGGCATCCGTCAGTCTCGAGAGACAGTGGAGTGCACCTCCAGGGGTGAAGTCAAACTGCTTCATTAGCAGCACCAAAGTGACCTCCCCAGTGTGTATGGAGGTACTGGGCTGTCTAGACGACAAGACCCTCCTCTTGGCCTCACTGATGTGGTCCAAAGGAAAGCACAGCAAAACGTTTGGCACCAGCTTGGCTGCAGGAGTTGCCAGAAGGAGGCGTACAAGGTGCCATCCAACTGTCTTAGGGAATTCACTCTGAATTTGTGTAGGGTTTAGCCTTTTCCTTCCCCGAAGAAATCCTGCAAGGCAGAAGAATTTTAGGGACAAAGTTCTCCTCTTAGATTACCTGACTTCCCAGGTTGCCGGGCCACATCTGCCCCTCACTTACCTCTAGAGCACATGCAAAAACTGCCTTCTTGACCATTGGATCCACTCTTGGTCTCATCTGCTCAATCTTCTGGAGCTTTGTATTTGCATGCCTGTCAAAGCTGTTGCCAGGATAGTGGCTTCTGTCGCATGCTGACAGCTTCTAGGAGCCACAGGTGAGAGCTGAGTGAAGGTTCTGGCGTAAACTTGCATTAACTGCACAGGCCAATGTCTGCAGCAGCCATTATTCATTTTTCTACAAACCACTCACCATGTGCCTCTACACTGCATTCTGTTTTTTCCAGGAAATACTTATTTTTTAAATTTTTATTCTATTTATCAAAACATTCCTATCCGAGCCTTCTGGTACAAAAGCAGTGCTCTAATTGGCTTCCTATCTTGCATCTCAGTTTGTCGTCCCCTTTCCATTTATCTACTTTTTGCGAGGAATCCATAGTCCTTGCTTGTTTCCCTAACTTGTCGCAGTCTTATTCTCTTGCACTGATGCCTCTCATTTGGGGGATGTAGGCATGGGGACATGTTGACAACACAAAAACATTGCCTGTCTCCCACTAAATCCTCTGGATGCTGTCAACTTCCTGCAGTGAACAAGATGTTCTAATTCTGGTCTTCTTTGGCGATCACTCGTAGTTGCTGAGTAAGATTGTCTTCCATAAACACGGTTTTAACAATGAGTCCATAAGTGACTGTGGAGGCCAATTCTGGATCCACACATCCTTCCACAGTGGGGACATTGGTTTCCGGGTGGGAGTTGATCACGGTGTGGATTTGCTAAGTGTGCCTTCTTCTTAGCACGTTTCTCCCTTGCGTCCTGAGTTTGTCCTCAAAGCCATTGACACCTTTGGTAAAGGCTGTTCTCCAATTGGAGCGCTCATAGGCAAGTGTTTTCCAATTATTGGTGTTTATACTACTTTTTTTTTTTTTTTTAGATTTGCCTTGAGACAGTCTTTAAACCTCTTTTGTTGACCACCAGCATTATGCTTTCCATTTTTAAGTTCGGAATAGAACAGTTGCTTTGGAAGACCATCATCAGGCATCTGCACAACATGACCTGTCCAACGAAGTTGATGTTGAAGAATCATTGCTTCGACACTGGTGATCTTTGCTTCTTCCAGTACACTGGCATTAGTTCGCTTGTCTTCCCAAGCGATGTGTAAATCTATTAAGGGCTGAGGAACAAGATCATAACAGTGGCAGTTCTGCCTTTATAGGCTGCTCTTTGCAAATCTAGCCCAGCCTAGATCTCATCTACCCTGCGCCAAAAGATACTTGGCTAATTGAGCTATGAAATACCTTACTCTGATGCAATGTGCCAGAAGCGAGGCACCTGTATTGATACCTTTTTTAAAAAGTGCATTCAGTTTATTTTAGTGGGGGCAGAGCAACTTGTATGCGCACATAAGCAATTTGTCTTTTGCTGCCAATTTGTAGGAACACCTGGCAGGGGTGTGCTGTGCACATTTCAGTATCTTTCCATCTAGGTTTTCATGCTGCCTCTCTCACCATGATCTCTGAAGCTGGCTTTGAACGAGAGCGTCTTTAACAAGAGTGTGAATCGAGAGTGGTATCATTAGCAGCCTGCTATGGAAGCAACCAGGAAGGAATGTTGCCTTTTTAAACCAGAGCTTGTGTTTAGGTATGGAAGTTCATAAGAAGCCTGCAGAGGGTGTAGATAGATTGGGACTTACTGCAGCTGACTTGCCTTTTCTCTCTCCCTCTCTCTTTTTTCAGTAGCACATCCCTGTCCTTGAAAATATATGGCTGGGGCAACCAAGGGTCATGCCATATTATTTTCATTAAGCTTTACACCTAATACGTTATACCAAGTGTACATCTAAAACCTTAGGGTGGAAATGTGATAAACCTGTTTGCAAACACTTTGTCAGGGAACCTGATTGACTGCCATCTCGGCTTGTTGGCAGATCCAAGTTTACTGCTGTCGTCGCTATTTTCAGACTAGAGACACACCTTTAACACAGGCATACATTGGGGCCCCCTGTTTCTTCTTTTTAAATATATATTTGTATGGTGGTAGTGCTGCTGTTGCAGACCATCTTAGATTGGACCACAACCCAGTAATGCCATCGTGTAAATCGAAAGCAGGGTTTGTGAGGTAGGTCCTGGTGTATTGCATGAATTTGTGTCTCCTTACTAGGGAAAGAGAGGGACGCAGGTGGCGCTGTGGGTTAAACCACAGAGCCTAGGGCTTGCCGATCAGAAGGTCGGCAGTTCGAATCCCCGCAACGGGGTGAGCTCCCGTTGCTTGGTCCCTGCTCCTGCCAACCTAGCAGTTTGAAAGCATATCAAAGTGCAAGTAGATAAATAGGTACTGCTTCAGCGGGAAGGTAAACGTCGTTTCCGTGTGCTGCTCTGGTTCGCCAGAAGTGGCTTTGTCATGCTGGCCACATGACCTGGAAGCTGTACGCCGGCTCCCTCAGCCAATAAAGCGAGATGAGCGCCGCAACCCCAGAGCCGTCCGCGACTGGACCTAATGGTCAGGGGTCCCTTTACCTTTTACAAGGGAAAGAATCATAGAGGACCTTGACCTCTTGTTTATGTGTGCTTTAAGTGATCTCTTTACCAAAAATGGAGGCAGGGAGATGAGCGGGGAAGGTTGAAAAGATGTCCAGTGAGAAGTCCTCTGTCTCTGAGGGATTGGACATGGCATCCAGTTGAGACCAGCCTTTGCATAGTCTTATGCCATACTGACTTGCTTTTATTTTTAGCATTGTGCTGTTAAAATTGTCACCTAAGGCATGCTGATAGGGATTTTGCAGGGGTGTGTGTGTGTGTGTGTGTGCAATGGCCCATTTAGTTCAGCATTCTGTTCTCTCAGTGGCCAAACAGATAGATGCAAGCAGACCTCCTGAGTTCAGCAGTGCTCTCCCTCTCCCCTCCTCGGTTTACAGCAACTGGTATTCAGAAGCATATTGTCTCTCACCTTGGAGAGCCATCGATAGTCTATGCTTCCGCTTTGCTACTGGTCTTCTACATTCCCTGTGGGCTTCCCTGGTGTCAAATAATAGGGAAGGGACAGCTGAGAGCAGGGCAGATAGATGGCCTTGTTGCGTTGGGTAATGCCTGTTTGCATCTATGTTTTAAAATGAGTGAATTTGGAGGTTTGTTTTAAAATAAGACGTTGTCAATGCTAACACGAAAAGCCCCTTCTCCACAATATTAAATAAGTAAGCACAGACTGGGGAAACTAACTGTTTACTCACCAACCCTCTCCCCAACCCCCCCTGCAGCTCACTCCAGTGGCAGCACACTTGAGAAGTGTAAATACTGCCTGGATTCCCAATCTGCAGATCGTAAAACATGACCTTTTGTCAGATGATCGGTGGAGGATCTTAGATGGCTCAGAAATTTCCAACCCAGAAGCACTTGAAAAGGGAGATTATTGAAATACTCCAGATAGTGACATTGTCTCGGATGATCTCCAAATTCATATTTCTTTTATCGGGAACGAGCGGGTGTGAGAAATCTCACCTTAATGCACACTATTACCATAGCTGTGCCCCTATTATACTATTGTAATCGGGTCTGAACCAAGAGCAGTGATTAACGATGGCAATTTATTGTATCTGACGAGGGGAGAAAATGGGAGATGTTGTCGTTATCATAAATCATATCATAAATAACCAAAGAGAAGCCCTCGGAAAGCTTGTGTGGTGTCAGCAATGAGGCACTTTTCGGCGCGTTCGCCCAGGATGGTAGCCATAGAAACCCCAAAGTCATATTGTTATCTTAGTCTTGCTGCAGTTATGTGATACAACCATATTAACATATAGATTAGGCCATTTATAATACTAGGTGTCATTTCAGGTTAGCTTGCTTATATAGCATTTTAAGGCTCTCTCCTTTTCATTCTGCAGAATGTTAGGGAAAGGCTGCGTTTTCGCAGGTCAGTCTCAAGCCATTTATAACCCATCAGCGTCACACAACTGTCAGCCCAGTTAATATACTCCTGTTATTGATTGGTTGCAGTGTGCAAGTTGTCACTGCCTAATTACCTTGTCTTTGCTAATAATTTCATTTTTAACAGGGGGGGAAAATGAAATATGTTTAAACAAGGAATATAGTGCATATACTTTACTGAGTTCTTTGGTCTAAGAAGCCCGATTTATTGCTGAGGTGCAGATAGAGTGAGGGGGGGGAGAGAGCCTGTTGCAAGCATCCTAGGAAAACTTGCTCAGCTTTGCAGTTTATTTGTTTCTGATGCTTTTTGACTCTGTGCTGTCCTGTCCATCCCCCCCCCCCCGGTTGGTTGTTGCTCTTCTTAAGGTGAGATGCAGTGTAGGCTGCAGCTTGCAGAGGAAAAAATATGATGATGAGCAACTGGACTGTTGCCAGCATAGCAAGTGAAATTATTTAGAATTATATGGGATTTGTGCATAACTCCACCCCCACCACTGAAGTAATGTATAGCACAACATAATTCATTTATTATTTTAAGCAAAGCTGGGTATTCTTAAAGCACAGTATAAATGCATGATGATGGTTTTGGTTGTTACTGTATTCTTAACACATTTGTCAGCTGAGGGTTCTTAATGGTACCAAACAGGAAAAACAGCAACCCGGACCAGTATTTTGGCACCACCATGCAATAATATATTTCCGCCCTCTCTCTTCAGAAGCTAGCCATGCAGAAATTAATTCTATTTGTTTTTTACATTCACACTTTTCTGCTCTGCGTTATCCCTTATGGTTAAGGGCAAATAGCAAAGTTTTTAAACCCAAGTTAAAAAATAAATAAATCTACAGTACGTTTACCTTCTGAGGTTTAAAATTCTTCTTTAAAATGAATTCCCTGTTTGGGAACTCAAGAAGTGGTGTTTTAAAAAAAGAAAAGTGTGTGCATACACAAGCCGATAAAACCTCTCCTCCTGCAAAGAGGGGAGGGGTTGTGGACGGGATCTGATGTCCGCCTCATGCAGGGGGCGTTATGCCCCCTGCCACCCACTCACCTGGCTGGCGCACCACGCCCACAGGTAAGCGCCCAATCGGGCGGCTTGGAGGGGGCGTGGTTGGCAGCTTAACTTGCTGTCGCGCCAGCCATGCGGCCTCATTTTCTGCCTTCCCGTCGCGAGTCACCCACCCTCCACTCCCTTAGAGCTCAGGGTTTTAGTTTCTCTATTGGCCTTGCTATGGACCTTAGGTTGGTCGCCCAGGTTGTCCAGGGGGCCTGGTAGGAATTTTTCCATTTGGACTTCCGGTCGGCGCCAGCGCTTAATGGCGGTCCTCCCTTCGATCTCCGGAGGAGGACTGCTTCACGAGTTCGGGTCTGACCGCTACGGCGAAGCGGGGACCCCTAAAATCACAGGCGCGGAAGCCTGTGAACAAGGAGACTCGGTGGGCACCATTTGCACCCCCTTACTGTTAAGGAGCCTTTTTAAAGGCTCCGGAGTGGCATCGGGGGTGCGTGCGGTGCTGAGAGTCGCTTCCCAGCCCGTGGAGTGAAGCCGCGTCGCCATAGGCGGAGAGCGCCGATTCCTTCCTGAAATTTGGACTGAAATTGAATACCTGTAAGTAGGATTGGAAACCTTACTGGGACTATAAAAATTTCTTGAAATTTGGCCGAAATCGGGGACGGTAAATAAAGGAAGTCTGCCTCCCCCGGATTGCATGATTCTTAAAGCAACGGAACTAGAAAGCTGCAATTGAAGGAAAAGTAACTTTGAACTTTTTGAACTGTTTAACTTTGACATTGAACTTTAACTCCCCCCCCCCCAGCAAGCAGGAGCAGGGGGGGAAGAAAAAGGAATTTGGCTTAACCTGCATGAGAGAAAATTTAAGGGAAAAATTTCTGCTGTCTCTGACTCTGGGAACAGACTGCCTGAGTGAAGCACTTTGACAGGGGACTGTCAGATAAGACCTGCTGTAAAGCGGAGACTTTATTGGATATAATTTTTGGGACTCTACAGAAATAACATTGTTGCAATTAGAAGAATTATGACAAATGTTGGACAGAGGTAAAGAAAGATCTAGAAATATGGTCGAACTTGAAGCTTTCCTTGTTAGGCCGAATCGCAGTGATCAAAATGAATGTATTGCCTAGAATGTTATTTTTGTTTCAGACATTACAAACTGTGGATAAACTAGATTGTTTCAAGAAGTGGCAGAAAGATATATCTAAATTTGTCTGGCAGGGCAAAAAGCCCAGAATAAAATTTAAGATACTTACTGATGCAAAAGAAAGAGGGGGGTTTGCCCTGCCGGACTTAAGACTGTACTATGAATCGGCAGGTTTCTGCTGGTTGAAAGATTGGCTACTTCTTGAGAATGCAGACATTCTGGACTTGGAAGGATTCGACAATAGGTTTGGTTGGCATGCATATATATGGTATGACAAGGTTAAAGTTCACAAGGGTTTCAAAAACCATATTGTTAGGAAAGCATTATACAATGTTTGGATTCGATATAAGGATTTGTTGGAAAATAAAACTCCTAGGTGGTTATCACCAATGGAGGCTAAGGAGGTGAAGAAACTTAATATGGAATCTAAATGGCCAAAATATTTTGAAATCTTAGAACAAGAAAGTGGCAAATTCAAATTACAGAGCTTTGAGAAAATAAGGTCCAAGGTACGAGACTGGCTCCATTATTACCAAATAATGGAGACTTTTAAACAAGACAGGAAAATTGGCTTCCAGGTGGAGAAATCGAAATTAGAAACAGAATTGTTAGAACCCAATACTAAGAATTTATCAAGAATGTATAACCTGTTGCTGAGGTGGAATACAATAGATGAGACAGTCAAGTCAGCTATGATTAAATGGGCACAGGACATAGGTCATGACATTATGTTTGCTGACTGGGAACAGTTATGGACCACCGGTATCAAATTTACGGCATGTAATGCCCTAAGAGAAAATATTATGAAAATGATTTACAGGTGGTACATGACCCCAGTCAAGCTTGCGAAGATTTATCATCTGCCCAATAATAAATGTTGGAAATGTAATGAGACTGAAGGCACCTTCTTTCACCTTTGGTGGACCTGCCCAAAGATTAAAGCCTTTTGGGAAATGATTTATAATGAAATTAAGAAGGTACTTAAATGTACTTTCCATAAGAAACCAGAGGCATTTCTCTTGGGCATGGTCGGCCAATTGGTGTCAAGGAAGGACAAGACTTTTTTTATGTACGCCACTACAGCAGCAAGGATCCTTCTAGCAAAGTATTGGAAGACACAAGAACTACCCACACTGGAAGAATGGCAGACGAAAGTGATCGACTTTATGGGACTGGCAGAAATGACTGGCAGAATCCGTGACCAAGAGAAAGAGACGGTGGAGGAAGACTGGAAGAAGTATATCTTAAGGACTGTTATAAAATTGAGGAGTGCTAAAATGTCAAGGGGAAGGAAGACGCAGAATTACAGCTGAAATTGTTTGATGATTTAAGGTGAAATTGAGAAAGATAATAAGTTTAAATTTAATTGGCAAAAAGGGTTGCTGAAAAACTGTAAAATAAGGATGCAAAAAGGGTGAGGTATGGGGAAGTCCGAGAAAGGAGGTTTATGAAAATGCGGTTAAGAAACTACATTTGTATGTTTGTTTGTATTTGTTGATGTTTGCATGTTGTTGTTGACTTGTTTTAAAATTGGAAACTAATAAAAATTTAATAATAATAATAAAAAAGGAATTTTTCCATTTGGCATTAGGCTTTGTGGTTTTTTCGCCTACCTCGTAGCATCCGTCACAACTTTCGTGGTATTGGTGGGTAGGTTAGGCATTGGAATGTGTTTGTGGTGTGTGGAAAGGCTAGGTGTGGCCATCGCCTACGCCTTCAATTTTGGGTATTCTGTTAAAGGAATCCGGCAGTCGTGGATCCTGTCCAATGCCTGTGTGGCGGGGGGCCATGGCACGACCCTCGGTGACATCAGGGGAGAGCCTATAGTTGTATTAGCATCAACAGGCTCCACCTACTGGTGAATAAACCCCCGGTTTTTAGGCTCACCCCTCTCTGAGTGGGTGGAGTCAATTGCCGTAATCCAATGCTTAAGCCAATACCTTTTCACTTGCTGTAATCAATAAAGTTGTGGCCTTTTTCTTGCCCATTAACCTTATATTACGTGCCCTGTCTTCATTCCACCAAGCAGGGATCGGGTCCTCGAACCACAATTACATCTGCAGGACCTCTAGCTGTGAAAACTTGCAAAAGGGAGGCATGCAAGTTGACGTTTTGCTAGTCTTACGCTGCTGTCTTTTGTACTGTAATATTTTGGATGATCTTTATGCTTTTAAATGTGTATACTTCTTGCATGGTTTCCCAGCAGGAAATTACTAAGTAAATAAACAGTAAAACAAACCAGGTAGCCTCAGCCAACCTTGCAGACAAGTAAGAAACAACTTCTCACTACCGCACTCCCCCCCAGGAGCTTGAGCAATGACTTGCCCAGAAGAAGATGGTAGTTTTTCTCTTAGCGAATGACTGACCCACAGCCTTGGAGCAAGTAAACCCTGCGCAAATCCAGAGCGGAGTCCTTAAGATGGCTGGATGGCGCCTTGTACACCTCCTTCCGGCAACTCCTGCAGCCAAGCTGCTTTCCTTTGCACGACATCAGCTAGGCTGAGAGGGGGGTCTTGTCACTTAGCTCAGGACCTCCATACACATTGCCTAGGCCTGAGCCTCGAAGGGGTCACTTAGGTGCTGCTAGGGGAGCAGTTAGGAGTTACTGGCCTCTGCAGCCACAGCAGGTGCTGTGATTCTCCAGTGGTTTGACTTCAGCCCAGAGGCACACTCAGTTGTCTCTCGAGACAGATGGATGCCAAGAACAACAACAAAAGCACAGTGGTACCTCGTGTTGCGTAACCTCCAGGTTACGGAATCTTCGGGTTATGGCCGCGGCAAACCCGGAAGTCGGTTTGCCGCTTGTGTGTGCGCAAAAGCAGTCCTCCAGTTAAGGAATTTTCGGGATACGGCCGGGCCTCCAGAACGGATCCTGTTCGTAACCGGAGGTACCACTGCATTCATATGGCACCTCAAAGTGTTCCAGGGACTTCACGTTATTTTGTGAGCCTTTTAACAACCCTGTAAACTAGGTCCCATATTGCAGTTGAGGAGTTGAGGATGAGCGAGCATACCTTAATTTAAGCCGATGGAGAATTCACAACAGAGATGGGAGTCAAGTCAGCAGCTTCCCCATTCATAGCTCAAATCTCTTTGCTGTTACAGTGCAGCATCTCCCTGTCACAGGAGCTGCCAGTCAGCTGGCATTTTGAAAAGACCAAGGATCCTAAGGGATCCTTCATTGGTTACTACAGAGATTCAGGAACCAACATTCCATGGCTTTTTTCCCATGTTGCCATCACTTGGCAATCTGACCCATGGTGGGGTATGTTTGTATGGAAACAGCTGTGTAGGCCCTTTGCTCCATGGAAGTTAAAAAATGTTAATATGTGATGTTGTTTAGAGTGATGTTTTAAATGTTGCCCATTCTAAATCTTCATTTAAAACCTCCTTCCCAAAGTTAGGCCTAAGTCTGAAAGTCTTATTTTCTGTTTTGGCAAAGGGTGAGAGCCAAGCCAAATATTCATACGCTCCAGATTTTGAACTGCAAAGCTAATTTTCCATGTGCTAAATAAAGTTCTGTTACTGTTCATCCATATTACTGTTTTATGCTGCTTTTAAGTCTCACTGATTTGCTAAGTAGAGCTAAGCCATCTACAGTATCACTCCTCTGCCTTTAGTTTCAATGCAAAGCACAATAGCTCTGTTGGTAGAGCATGAAACTCCTAAACTCGGGTTGTGGGTTTGAGTCCCACATTGGTTGAAAGTTTCTAGATCTCTCAGTTATTAGCCATGATTGCTTGATGCTGAGAGACTACAGTGGTATTTGTTTGCAGATAAATATGGTGGCAGTTACATATGCCTGGAGAGAATGGAATTCTAAGATTGTGACAAGTCTTTAGAAGTGTAAATTGATTTTAAGTAAGATGGAAAGGTGTGAGAAAATGCAACAGCTTACAATAGTTGCTGTCGAAACTAATTTTATAATAATAATAATAATAATAATAATAATAATAATAATAATTTATTATTTATACCCCGCCCATCTGGCTGGGTTTCCCCAGCCACTCTGGGCGGCTTCCAAAAGAATATTAAAATACTGTGATACATCAAACATTAAAAGCTTCCCTAAACAGGGCTGCCTTCAGATGTCTTCTAAAAGTCTGGTAGTTGTTTTTCTCTTTGACATCTGGTGGGAGGCCGTTCCACAGGGCGGGCGCCACTACCGAGAAGGCCCTCTGCCTGGTTCCCTGTAACTTGGCTTCTCGCAGTGAGGGAACCACCAGAAGGCCCTCAGCGCTGGACCTCAGTGTCTAGATTCCATTTCCCCCTGTTCACGCAGCAACTATCAGATGAGTACTGAGGATTCCAGCCCAGGTTTTTGGGGTTCTCCAAAATGAGAATCTCAGTGTGCAGGGAATACTTTGAATGACCACTATCCCACTGCCCCAGGAGTGGAGAACCTCAACCCCAGGGGCCAAATGTGCCTCTCCAGGCATTTCTATCTGGCCCCCAGGACTCTGCCCAGGCCACATGCCCCCTCATCAGACCACGCTCCTCACCAGCCCTTATCCCACCCTCCTTGAATGTGTGCTCTGAACTATGATCATGCCTACTGCTCACCTGGGAAGAAGTAGTGGGAAACTCTTCTCTTTTTTTGCATGGTTGGAATGTGTTTTTACCATTCTGTTGGGAGCCTCCCAGAGTGGCTAGGGCAACCCACTCAGATGGCTGGCATATAAATAAAATAATAATAATAATAAGTTGTTAGTCCATCACCCTGCACACTTCTGCTTTTGGTTCCGCTGCAGAAAGTTGCCCATCTTGGAATTCAGCCCTTGGGTAGAAAGAGGCCCACACCTCTCTGCTACAGCATCACTAATATCGGCTAACATTTTGCATACTCAAGCTCTTCCATTTTAGCAGTGGAGGAACTCAGGCCTTTCGGAAGTGTAAGGCACTTCATTGCAGCCTGCCCCCTCCCCAGGCCATACAAAATGGCTAGGATTTCTTTCTCTCTAATAAGTGGCTTCTTATGAGCTGCTTTCAGATTGTTGGATTGTAGCACTGCATTCATTCAGGGTATAACCTGGAATTATTTATCAGCTGTCCTGGGTATTGAAGAGTGGCAATGCACAATTACTCAAGCCTAGTGCTCACAAAGAACAGGTGAAGAGGTAAACCAGTTTTGATGCTGCAGGTGGAGGTTCATAGGATCGAATCCTCCTGCATCCAGAAATATTTCCTGAACACGGAAAACTAGCGTGTCAGAGAGAAGAATTCAAACTTAGTCTTTCCCCTGACATTTGGGTTTCTGCACGTACAGTGCGTTTATAGTCACCCAGAGAACGTGAGTTATAGGTAGCCTATAAATCGTATTCATAAACAGAAGAAAATTTTGTATTTTGCTGTGAAGGAATATAATCATGTGAAAGCTCACCTTTCGTCTGAATTGATACAATCTAGAAAGAGGTTTAGCTTTTCAGATACTCTTGTTAAGAACGCAAGACACCTAGAATACCTTTGGCTTTAGTAGGCCTGTCAACATCTGTCTGAAACACCTTTTAGAGGACTTGTTAATAACTCTTGATGGACTGTCGGAAGGAGGAGCTATTGAATGGTGTTTTTGCAGGTGATCAGAGGTATATTCTGAAGCGGGGTAGGGGGAATCATAGTTCCTTGGGCCCCTTGGAATTTGATGCAGGGAACTAAGCGACCCGAAGGCATTTTTCCAGGCCTGCATTGGGCTGACATCTATAACTTGGAAGCTGTTCCCTATGAATTTGAAATGTTTTTCCAGCACCACCACTCATTCCCCTCTTAATTCATACCATTATAGGGCAAGAAAGCATATTTCATTCCCATAATAGATCAGATAATGATTGAAACAGATTTGAGAAACCTGCAGCACAAAAACTGGCAGTTCAGTCTATTTCTAGCAGGTGCCGACTCAGTCAAGAGTGATTTGCTTTTTTTTTTTTGCTTTTTTAAGAGACAGAAATGTGCATGCCCATCCAAGCAAAACTGAACTGCCTAACACTTTTCTGTTTTTCACAGAAGGCTAAGGCTTTATCCCCGGGCAAAGTCTCCACTCTGGACTGGCTGCTGTAAATCCTCTGGGCCTTGGCAAAAGCTCGACTTGTTAGCTCGTTTTACTTAATTTGTGATGCTGGCACTCATTCATGCTTCAGCCCAGGGCTCTTGACTCAACTCTCCTAAATCGGGGCATTGACACATTTTAGAGGGAAGAAACATCCCCTCCCATAGCCTGAAAGGAAACTCTTCCAAATGAGATTCTTTAAGTTGGATTCAGAATAAAGGAAGACTTTGCACAGTTTCAGAATAATATTTTATTTTATTTTATTTAAAAAAATGTTTGTTAAAATAACAAAAGTGCATACTCATTCCTCCTTGCAGCCACCTTCCAAAAACCGAATAATTCTGGGTATTCCTCACTAATGGCATCTACAGGTTGCTTTCATTCTGGAGTTTTTAAAATTCTTGCAATTACTAAGCTTCAAAAGCAGCCTCTTGGTGAAAGAGGATAAATGAGGGCCGTTATATAGTTAAGCGAAAGACGAGTGTGTACTGCACCCACTCTTGTGTTGCTAAGGTCAAGCCAGACAGACTTTTTTTTTATGAAGTTGGGTAAACATACAGAGGTTATTTAACATTAGTAGAGCTAGAGAATCATTTTGTGATTGAACCGTTGGTTGTATCCGACCAAGTGCTACTCAGAGTAAACCTGCTGAAATTAATGGACCTAAATTAATCTCATTCTTTGATTTCAGTTGTTCGACTCTGAATATGACTAACCTGCCTCCCGGGCTCCTTTGGGAGGAAAGACAGGGGGAAGAAACATTAAAAACAACTCCATGTAGCTACATTGATATTTTTTTAAAAGCTACACACCCTGACATAAACAAAAAGTGTCACATATTAAGGGACGTTTGATTCTAGATGACCAGCTATATTTTCTTGCCGCTACATACATAAATGTATATATATATATTCTTGTGATTGTATCCAATGCTGATGTTTTGTTCATGTAACAGACTTTCGCTTGTACAATGGACTGTTCCTCCTACTTTCCCCTGCAGCTTCCTGCACGCATGCAAAATCTGTTCTAGACAATTGGGTGACACTCTGGAACAGATATTTAGGGGTGCTTAGGGAGAGAACCCCCTGAGAGAGAAACGCGAAATCCTGCTGTGCTAGTGAAAGTCCACTCACACAGCGCTGGATAAAACTCACGGTGGTCAACCAGAGTTGTTTATGTTTCCTTTTGGTTTATTTGGTTCGCTCTTCCTTCCTTGCTACTTTACACATAACTTCAGTGAAACTCAGTAAAAATAAGGTTTCAGGTTGGTTGGGTGGTTTAAGGAAGGAAATAAGACATTTTTCTCTCTCTGAGGATATATATTTCCTTGGCCCTCTAGCGAAATCCAGCACATCTAGAATGTCTCCTCTGGTTGTGATATTTTGATCCAAAGAAGCAGCCAATCACTTGATGTGGAGGGAGATGCTGCAGATGGCTCCAATTGAAATGGTAGATGTAATGGATTGTAGAGAAACTGCTTATGGACCACAATTTGAGAATGGATTTCTCTGAAAATATGAAAAAGATAGTGTGTGTGTGTGTGTGTGTGAGAGAGAG
This sequence comes from Podarcis cretensis, assembly GCF_951804945.1. Classification (NCBI taxonomy): domain Eukaryota; kingdom Metazoa; phylum Chordata; class Lepidosauria; order Squamata; family Lacertidae; genus Podarcis; species Podarcis cretensis. Next base: position 9,875,946 of record NC_137179.1, read on the forward strand.
AGAGAGAGAGAGAGAGAGAATAAAGTTACAGATAGGTAGCCATGTTGGTCTGCCATAGTCAAAACAAAGTAAAAAAATTCCTTCCAGTAGCACCTTAAAGACCAACTAAGTTAGTTCTAGGTATGAGCTTTCGTGTGCATGCACACATCTTCAGATACACTGAAGCAGAAGTCACCAGACCCTTCTATATAGTGAGAAGGTGGGGAGGGGTATTACTCAGAAGGGTGGTGGAGTAATACCCCTCCCCACCTTCTCACTATATAGAAGGGTCTGGTGACTTCTGTTTCAGTGTATCTGAAGAAGTGTGCATGCACACGAAAGCTCATACCAAGAACTAATTTAGTTGGTCTTTAAGGTGCTACTGGAAGGAATTTTTTTATTTTGTTGTGAATAAAGTGCTATTGGTGGCGCTGTGGGTTAAACCACAGAGCCTACGACTTGCCGATCAGAAGGTCGGCGGTTTGAATCCCCGCGACGGGGTGAGCTCCCATTGCTCGGTCCCTGCTCCTGCCAACCTAGCAGTTTGAAAGCACGTCAAAGTGCAAGTAGATAAATAGGTACCACTCCAGCGGGAAGATAAACGGCGTTTCCGTGCGCTGCTCTGGTTCGCCAGAAGCGGCTTAGTCATGCTGGCCACATGACCCGGAAGCTGTACGCCGGCTCCCTCGGCCAATAAAGCGAGATGAGCGCCGCAACCCCAGAGTCGGCCACGACTGGACCTAATGGTCAGGGGTCCCTTTACCTTTACATTTATGTACCATTTAATCTGTATACTGTATCTGAGAAGTGAAATTCTTTGTTTTTGTACATTTCTTAAACCGAGTCATTCAGTCCATGTGAGCTTACTTCTTGTGATTTCTCTAGAAAGTTGTGCTATTGTCTTAAGTAAGCTAACAACTTTCCCTTTACTTGTTTCTTTCAACAGAGGAAGAGGAAGAGCAGGTGCCCACTGATGGCGGGACTTCAGCAGAAGCCATGCAAGTACCTTTGGAGGAAGAGGGAGAAATGGAAGAAGAGGAGGCTGTCAACGATGAAAACTACTTGAGCAAGAGGCCATTAGAAAGTCCCGAATCTGAGGAAATGCCTGCCACAAAGCGGCCAAAACTAGCTAGCGTGAAAGGAGATAGTCCAGAGGGGATGGTGGAACCACGTGAGCCTCTTAGTTCAATCAATGCCCAGAAGGTGCCACCCATGCTTTCCCCGGTTTGCGTTCAGGATGGTGCTGACGTGGCTCCTCTCTCTCCAGAACCACCCGTACTGGCTCCCATTGCAAAATCGCAGTTGCCAGTTTCCAAACCGTTGGAGCCGAGAGCATTTACACCTAAAGCAAAGGTGAAAACGAACTCCCCAGGGCAGAAAACGAAGGCGCCCAAAGTTCCTCCATCACCAGCAGTGGCCGGAAGCCCCATCCGCTCTCCAAAAACTGGACCCAAAGAGAAGAAATCGCCGGGCCGATCCAAGAGCCCCAGAAGTCCTAAGAGTCCAAAGGTTCCGGTTCATGTCCCTCAGGTAGCAGTTAAGCAGGAGACCCCGAGTAGAACGCCCTTGGCAGCGTTAAGTGAAAAGATGGGGAAAGAGAATATCCAAATAAAACAAGGGCCAACCCCCGTTGACCCTGGGAAACCAAACAGTGAGAATCCGGCGAAGAAAGTGGCCGTTCTCGACAAGACAATTGACGATTCCATTGATGCTGTAATTGCTCGTGCTTGTGCTGAACGGGACCCGGACCCATTCGAGTTTTCCTCAGGGTCAGAATCGGAAGGGGATGTTTTCACTAGCCCTAAAAGACTGTCTGTGTCAGAGACTACAACCCCTAAAGCTTCTGTTTCTGCTAACAGCAGCTTAAATAAAGCAGGAAGCACCCCAGTTCCTCCCTCTGGTGGAACATCAAGCTCAGACATTTCATGGACGATGGATGACTCCATAGATGAGGTCATTCGAAAAGCAAATATGGGTCCTCCTGCCAATTTGCCGGCAAACTTCCCTTATTTCTCATCTCCCTCTGCTTCTCCACCAACTCCAGAGCCTCTGCTCAAAGTTTACGAGGAGAAAACTAAGTTGGCTTCCTCAGTAGAAGTTATGAAGAAGCTGAAGAAAGAGTTGAAGACAAAAATGAAGAAGAAGGAGAAGAACAAAGACAAGGAGAAGAATAAGGAGAAGAACAAAGACAAGGAGAAAAACAAAGACAAGGATAAAGACAAAGATGGAGGCAAAGAAGTAAAATTTCCGTGGAAGGACTTGATCAGAGATGATGACTTGGATCCGTACAAGTTCAAAATTAAAGACTTTGATGATGAGCCAAAAGTCAAGGTAAAAGATGGCAGCACCAAGAAAGAACGAGAGAAGCATAAAGACAAGAAGAAAGATAAAGGCAAGAAAGATAAAGACAAGAAAGACAAAGAGAAAGTTAAAGAGAAAAATAAAGGCAAGAGTAAATCTTCGTCAGTGCCTCTTGTTCTGCCTCCCAAAGACTTGCCCCTGCCCTTGTTCAGCACCCCGGCTGCCATGAAACTCCCGTCGCTGTTGCCAGCCCTCCCGACGATCCTTCCCGAAAAACTCTTTGAGGAGAAGGAGAAGCCCAAAGAAAAGAAGAAGGACAAAAAGGAGAAGAAGAAGAAGAAAGAGAGGGAGAAGGACAAGGAAAAGGAGAAGAAGGAGAAAGAGAAAGAGAAAGAAAAGAAGGAGAGGGAGAAGAAAGAAAAGGAAAAAGAGAAACACAAACACGAAAAAGTAAGCAATTGGGGTTCTTTATTGCTCAGCTTCCCACACCATAGCAGAATGATACCGGAGCAACATCTAAATATATGCTTCATAGGGTTCTGAAACAGTAAAATATTTAAACCTAAAAACTGAATTGATCGAAAGGATTTCACAGTAGTAAAATGAGGATAACGGAATCATAGAAGCCTAGAATTGTAGAGTTGGAAGGGACCTTGAGGGTCATCTAGTCCAACCCCCTGCGATGCAGGGATCTCAGCTAAAGCATCCATGACAGATGGAGGTTAAGGCTTTGTTCTCCCTCCACTGTCTGAGACAGTATGACTTCAAATACCAGTTACTTGGAATCACAAAAGTGTTTTCAGGTCTTGCTTGCAGGCTTCCCATGGACATTTGGCTGGCTACTTGGACTAGATGGACCTTTGGGCAGATCCAGCAGGGCTTCTGTTTATGTTGGTCTTTTAATTATAAAGTTAACAGATCCCTAAATCCACACCTTTCCTGCAGTTTTCACCTTTACCCTACCCTAAGTCTTCTTTTAAAATTTGAGCATGTTCAAGTTAATGCACCTGTACTAATTCATATAGGGCAGGCATGTCCAAAGTCCGTTTTTGAGACCTAATCCAGCCCGCCGGTCTGTTTAATCTGGCCCTGTGGCAGTTTATTTCCTGGGGTAAAATCCAAAAAACACCTCAACAACATTGGTTGGCCCTCACTTCATCAAATCTGGCCCTCTTTGAAAAAAGTTTGGACACCCCTAATATAGGGGGACTATATCAGTTTCCAAAGCATTACTTGAGGTTACATGCACAGGAAAGCTGGCAGTCCAAAAATGAATAGGACAACAGGGGTGTTGGAGGCAAGGATAAAAAGGAAATTTTATTTATGCCTGACCTCGTGTCTTTACTGGTCCAGCACTGCATCTCTGTCCTGTATGCCAGTTTCCTAAATAAATCAGCTCTATGTACATCTAGCTGCTATTTTTCACTGGCATTAGAATGATTCCTTCTCTATATAACAACAACAGCAACAACAGCAACAACAACATTATATGCTGCCCAGCCCATCTGAGTGGGTTGCGCCTGCCACTCTGGGTGGCTCCCAACAGAACATTAAAAACACAGTAAAACATCAACCATTAAAAACTTCCAATCAAGGCTGCCTTCAGATGTCTTCTAAAAGTGAAATAGTTGTTTATCTCCTTGACATCTGATGGGAGAGTGTTCCACAGGGTGGGTGCTACTACCGAGAAGGCCCTCTGCCTGGTTCCCTGTAGCTGTTTGTCTCGCAGTGAGGGAACTGCCAGAAGGCCCTCAGCGCTGGACCTCAGTGTCTGGGCAGAACGATGGGGGTGGAGACGCTCCTTCAGGTATACTGGACCAAGGCCGTTTAGGGCTTTAAAGGTCAGCACCAACACATTGAATTGTGCTCAGAAACGTACTGGGAGCCAATGTAGATCCTTTAGGACCGATAACTACAGTGGTGCCTCGCAAGATGAAATTAATCCGTTCCGCGAGTCTCTTCGTCTTGCGGTTTTTTGTCTTGCGAAGCACGGCTATTAGCGGCTGTTAGCAGCTTAGCAGCTATTAACGGCTTAGCGGCTTTAAGAAAAAGGAAACGAACTCGCAAGACGTTTCGTCTTGCGAAGCAAGCCCATAGGGAAATTCGTCTTGCAGAACGACTCAAAAAACGGAAAACTCTTTCGTCTTGCGCATTTTTCGTCTTGCGAGGCATTCGTCTTGCGAGGTACCACTGTAGTAACTGCTCCCAATCACCAGGCTAGCTGCCACATTTAAAAGTGAAACAAAACTCAGTAGAAGTTCTCCTGGCCATGCAGGATTAGGAGAGGGGATGGGGCTCCCTCACGAGCAGTAAACAATGGTTTAGCATTGCATGTAAACCAGGCTGCCAATACTGATGGCTGTTGGCTCCCCATAGCCCAACCATCCGCAGCGAGGGCTGAATTGGAGATACATTGGTGAGAGGCATCTGTGTTGTCTCAGTTAATTTTGTCCCCAGTTTCAGAGAGGCAGCAGTCCTCCTCTCTGAGAAAAGAGGAGGTCCTGGGGAAAGAACAGGCTTAGGCAAGGGAAGTTTGTCTCAGCTCAAAGATACGCAGTCTGCTTGGGAGGAGGTGCATGACAAGGTGGTATCCCTAGTGAGAAAATCAGGTCATTTGGGTTTTGGCAACTGTGTGTGCATCTTTTCCAACCTTCCCCTTTTTCCATCCACCCAGCCATTTGCCTCTTTTCTTTCTCTCTCTCTCTCTCTCTCTCTCTCTCTCTCTCTTTACTTCTCTTTTTATTTTATTCTATTTAGCTTGCAAGCTTTGGGGTAAGAAATTGTGCTTTAAATCCCCTTAATAACCAAACTAGGTAGGGAATTATACCAGTGGAAAACCATGTATAAATAAATACGTATGGATGACAATAGTTTTTGAATAACTAATCATAGCCACAGCCTTTCACAATACAGGGCGAGGGGTGGAATTATACCAAAACCATACCATGTGAACAAACTCAAAAATAATTCCCGTGAATGTAGTTTTCCACTCCCATTCCATAACTGGTTCTTGTCTAGGTTTTGTCTCCTGTTTTTTTAGAATTCGGTGTAACATTAGGAATATAATGGAACAATACCACCTATTAAAAGTCTATTCTTCATAGCCCTAAAATATATTGTATTATAGGGCAAGCCATATAAGCTTGGGCAGATTACATTGACAAAGCTTCCTGTTACCTTGGTGAAAAGTCCCTGTCAAAAGATAAACTTTAAAGCCAGGCTGCATGAAAGAGTCCCTGGATAGAATTAAAATTTAAACTGATCTAGACAGATAAGCTTTGGAGGAAAAAAAAAGTGGAAAAAGTCCACCTCTTTGCTGCAAGTCAGGATTTTGAAAATAAATTTCCCCCCTTTTAAATCTCTTGAGTGATTTTCATTTTTTGCAAGGCTGCTCTGCTGGTGTCCTGGAAAAACGGAGAGTTTGAGCTTTATCAGTTGGTGCCCTGAGGTATGTGGCAAAGAAGCTAAATCCTTGAAGATTAGCAAAAAAAGAGGGGGGAAATGCAGCACATGGCAATAAGGGGCTTATATGACTACTAGTATTAGTTCAGGTGAAAGAAGTATTGCTTATACATAAAACTGGACAAATCCACTGACAATGTATTTTTAGTTAGCTACAAAGGAGTCTTATATTGCTGGACTTTACTTCTTTGGTGATTTGGGAAGCTTAGTAATCCACTGTAAATGCTCTTCTGCTGGCCCGAATTTCCAGTATTACTCCAGAATTGCAGCTCTTTAATTTTTAACCAATGAAAGCTCATGTTCCCTTAACATTCACCTTTTCCGTAACATCCACCTTTTCCTGCTTCTCTTGTATTTGCACGCATCTATTCTCTCTCTCACAGACATACAGAGGTTCTTCTAACCTCCTGGTTTCCTGTTAAATGCAAAGACTCAGGTTACCATTTGGAACCTTTGCGGATTGTGACAGTTGGACAAAAATTAGGAGACCCAAAAGTTAACCCTATAAGTAAGCAAGCTTTTGGGTGGGCCTCCATACTTGAAAACCAGTCCATGGGGGGTGTCAAAACATGATTTCTGTTAAGATTTCTTTTCTGATTAGATAAAATGTCTGCTGCAACTGATGCTGACACTTGAAAATTTATTCCTTAAACTGAGTTTTTTCTAGAGTTGTTTATGCAGTGGCATCTTTGGTGGCAACAAGCAGTAGGCTGTATTTAAGGTGCAAACTCAACAGTACACTGTCACACAATTTTCTGCCTCTTCCATTTTACTAGAATGTTACCCCCAGAAGCTGAATAGCAGGTCCTGAAGTCTCAATAGGATGTATTTCACCACTGTGTAGCTTAGTCACAAGAACTGGTGACAGCTGCCAGCTTAGATAGTTTCTAATAAAGTTGGCGAATTCATGTAAGGCAGGTGTATCGATGGTTGGCTGTATTTCTGTGCCACTTCCATTCAAGCAAATCCCAAAGTGGCCTACAAACCATAAACCTCACACTGCAGCATCACAGTTGACAGCACATGACTTATACAATTGGCAAATCATCACAAAAACAATTATTGATAATTATAATCTATAAAACAGTGCTAAGAAAACAGCAGCTCAAAAGCTAAACATTATTACATTATTAAACGGCCTCGTCTCCCCCCCCCCCCCATTGTTCTGCCCAAACACTGAGATCCAACTCCGAGAGCCTTCTGGCAAGTCCCTCACTGCAAGAAGTGAAGTTACAGGAAACCAGGCAGAGGGCCTTCTCGGTAGTGGCGCCCACCCTGTGGAACACCCTCCCACCAGATGTCAAGGAGACAAATACCCATCTGACTTTTAGAAGACATCTGAAGGCAGCCCTGTTTAGTGATGTTTTTAATGTTTGATGTTTTATTGTGTTTTAATATTCTGTTGGGAGCTGCCCAGAGTGACTGGGAAACCCAGCCAGATGGGTGGGGTACAAACAAACAAATAATGATTACATTCACACACGCAAACATTAGCTCGGTAATAATTTGCTCTACTCGGTCTATCAAGATACACAGCCAGTATATCAGGGACGCGGGTGCCGCTGGGGGTTAAACCACAGAGCCTAGGGCTTGCCGATCAGAAGGTCAGCGGTTTGAATCCCCGCAACGGGGTGAGCTCCTGTTGCTCTGTCCCAGCTCCTGCCAACCTAGCAGTTCGAAAGCACGTCAAAGTGCAAGTAGATTAATAGGTACCGCTCCAGCGCAAAGGTAAACGGCGTTTCTGTGCACTGCTCTGGTTCGCCAGAAGCAGCTTAGTCATGCTGGCCCCATGACCCGGAAGCTGTACGCCAGCTCCCTCGGCCAATAAAGCGAGATGAGCGCTGCAACCCCAGAATCGGCCGCGACTGGACCTTAATGGTCAGGGGTCCCTTTACCTTTAACCAAAGGAAAGACTACCAACAGAATGGAACTATAACAAGTGCCTGGTCTCCAAGACACATAGGCATGTGTTCATGGACAGCGGTCCTACTCCCATCCAGAGTGGTGTCCCCCCAAATCCTGCTGTCACCGAGAGATTGGATATAAGCACCACACACCCCTTTCCTTTGGACTCCCTATGAACAGTAGCAACCTGAAACAACAAACAATGATATTAGCTTTGGGAGCCAAATGGAATTTCCCAATACAGTATATCTCTGAATGTCAGTTGCTTGTAACAAAACAGAATAGGAAGACCCCCGTCTTTACTCCTTGTTTGGAAGCGCACAAGTGCCTTGGGTTGGCTGTTAATGAAACAGAACACCGGACCAGATTGTCTTTGCTCTCAGCCCAACAAGACAACTCCTGTATGCGTGTTTGCCAGCTCCTGTTATATAGCACATTGAATAAATGACAACAGACAATGATGTACAAGCCTAGCCTGCTTTGTGAGTGTCTGCACTGAATCATAAAGCCAAAGACTGGAGAGGAAGGTGATTAATAGTGTTTATTAGGGCACCTTGCTGATTCATCCACCGGCTCTCGGCCAATTAACTTTGAATACATTTTTGCAAAATATCAGTGCCTCCTGAGGATTCTTAAGGAAAGGGACAGTTTTAAATGCAAAGACATAAAAAACTGAGACAGGGAAAACTACTACGTTAGTAGAAGGAAAAACCCTATTTATTTATTTATTTATTTATCTATCTTCTATCTATATATCTATCTTAGAAATATAGCATATGAGGTTTTCTATTGTAGAAGAACACACCAGAGCTAGAATGACTTCAACATGTAAACAAGTTCAAGGTCCATCAGCACTCCTAGCCTATTGTATTTATTTCAGATGCGTTTTAGCTTTAATCTACTACTTAGAATACTTCCAAGGTTTTCCTTTGATTGCCTTTGCCTTCTGAAGTTAGGTAGGAGGTGACCAGAGAGGGCCTTTTTAGTTGTGGCACCCAGTGTGTGGAATGACCTCCCCAGGAGGGCTCAGCCAAATCCATCTTCCTTTTGACACCAGATGACCTTTATATGTGGCTTCATCACCTGCATTGAAGGGGGTTGGACTGGATGACCCTTGGGGACCCTTCCAACTCTACACTTCTATGATTCTAAGAAGACTCTGATTCCTAGTCCTTGGCGCCATTTAGGTTTCATTTCAAACCAAGCTTTTGGATTCCAGTTACCTTGGGGGTGGCACTGTCTGTCCATTTACACAGCACAATGTCATACAAAGACAGCACAGTTTTAAAAATTCCAGGTGAATATCACACTAAACCATACTGTCACGAGGAGTAAATGCAAAATCTGCTATGCAGCCTTTTCTCATTTTAACCAGAATCTGTTCCATGGTAAAGTTACGTGCATCCTTTCCCGTAAAATGATTTCCTGCAGTGTCCCACCGTCGGTGCTACATTTCTCTTTAGGAGATGCAGCCTATTTAACAGTTAAATGTGTTCCCTTTAGCAGATGAAAGTGGAACCTGTTGTTCCTGCGCCATCTCCCGTGATTCCGAGGCTGACGCTGAGAGTGGGGGCTGGTCAGGACAAGATGTAAGTATAAAGTAAACCCCATTTGATAAAATCTTGGTGGTGGGTGGGCTGGGTGCAGTGTCATCCCATTTGTTTATTTCCTCCCCCTGGCAAATCCTGTTTAATGAACTAATCCCCGTTTTCTAATGAATATATTGCCTAGACAAACGTGCATGCTAATTGGCTCCCGTCAAGATTTAAAATGTTTAATTTTGAAACCAAATAGAGCCTTTATACTATTCAGGGGTAAGGGACGTGGGTGGCGCTGTGAGTTAAACCACAGAGCCTAGGACTTGCCGATCAGAAGGTCAGCGGTTCGAATCCCTGCAACAGGGTGAGCTCCCGTTGCTCGGTCCCTCCTCCTGCCAACCTAGCAGTTCGAAAGCACATCAAAGTGCAAGTAGATAAATAGGTACCACTCCGGCGGGAAGGTAAATGGCGTTTGTGTGTGCTGCTCTGGTTCGCCAGAAGCAGCTTAGTCATGCTGGCCACATGACTCGGAAGCTGTACGCCGGCTCCCTCAGCCAATAAAGCGAGATGAGCGCCGCAACCCCAGAGTCGACCACGACTGGACCTAATGGTCAGGGGTACCTTTACCTTACTATTCAGGGGTGCCATCTCCGGTCATGCAACCTGCGTGCATAGATCCAGGGCTTCTGTTTGTCTCTCCCTGTACACAGACAAGGACACTAAGCAAGAGCTGTTACTTGAAAGACGAGGTGCCCAAGTGTTTTCTAGAAATGAGGTCTGGTGGTGCAGCCTTCCTTTGTGAGAGGGAAAGGAATGACAGTGGTGGGGAGTTTCCAGCCCATCAGCCTAGTTAGGTTTTCCAGGCCATTTGGAGCAAATCCTGCCCTACTCCCAGTGGCCTGACATCCTATATGACATCCAGTGCAAGAAAGTTCAAGCTCCCACTAGAAAATGAAAGCCACAGCTAAAAGCAAGAAGCTCCTGGAGCAAATCCAAGGTGCACCCTCAGTTCTTCCATTGCAACTGTCTTGTTTTTATATTCTGCATAATGCACCCTTGTCCTTGTGTTGTAGAAAAAGGAGTATCCAAATTCTACATGCCTCCCTTGCACCACATTCACACTGTCACGTACGGGGTTTGTTGTTGTTGCTACTTGGAAGTGGAATTATCCCCACAGTCACACTGCACTGTGCTTCCAAAGGGACAACCTTCTGCAGGGACAACCTTCCCTCCCTCTTCAATTCCAGGTTTGAGAGGAACGCATTCCAGTCAGTGGGGGGCACACTTACCATGTTAAGTGGAGTTGTGCCTTGCTCCTGTCAGCAATCGTGCTGTAGCATTCTGCACCAACTGCAGCTTCCAGATCATGCGTGAGGGAAGCCCCACAAGGACTGCATTGCAGTAATCCAGTCTTGAAGAGACCAACACATGAATTACTGTGGCAAGGTTTTCCCAGGAACGGCCATAGCTTTTGAACCAGTCGCAGTTGGTAAAAGGCCTTTGTAGGCACTGAGGTTACCTGAGCATCCCCAAACTGTGAACCTTCTCCTTCAGGGCAAGTGCAACCCCATCCAGGGTTGGCAGCTGTCCTAATTTCTCAGACACGGGAACTATCCACCCACAGTGCCAACATCTTGCCAGGGTTCAAGATCGGCTTGTTGAGAACCAACTCCCTAAGGTAGCCTCACTGCCAGCTCAGGCCTTTTAGGGCAATAACCGCCACGATGTGTAGAATTAACCTCTTGGTATCTGTGCCTTTAGCATCTTGTGTTGTCAGTATTTACAGAGCATCTTTCAACTTTGCCATTTCATTAGTATCTGTGTATTGTTTGTTTTCAGCAGTTCCTTTTTTCACACCCAAGGGATTGTTTATTCCAAGATGGTGCCTGCTATGGTTCATTATATGCATAAACTAAAAACAGATAGAGCACCTTCATTTCATAACATTTGTCTCATCCACAAGCAAATGCATAAAGTTCATCTGCTGAGTTTCATATAATCCCCCTGTAACAGTCCTGCTGTTTACTCCAGCCTTCCCTGACCTGCTGTCTTCTAGGTGCAGTTGGACTCTTTAACTTCCACCAACATGGACATTTTCAGGGTTGGTAGAAATGGTAGTCCAAAATATCTGGCGGACACCAAGCTGGGAAAAGCTGACCTACTCCATTGGGTGAACCACCAGCAAATAAATATGCACTAACTTATTTAAAAACCGGATTTCCTTTGTCATAATTTAAATGCAGGTTTGGGTCACTAGATATTCAGATCTAGCTCTAGCAAAGTGTAGGGGACATGTTACATCCCAGGTGGTGGTTTCTTGCAAGTGCTTTGACTGCACACTAAAACCAAGTGGAAAAAAGATTATAATCAGAGCATTTCTATCTTTGTAGTAAACAATTACAGCAACACTTGCATAAATGCCACATTAGAAGAAATTTACTGGATTCCATTCTAATGCAATTAGAGCTAATTTTGTTCTTTAAATGAATAAAAGGTCAACCAGTAAATCTATTTTATCTCAAGCCCAGGCCTCAATAAATTGTTTTATTTAATTTATTGTGAAAGATCTTATCCTTAATGGATCTGGGACTTATTAGTTTGCTGGGTTTTAGAGAAATCTATGACCGTTTTTTATATGATTTGAATGATCTGCTGGTGCATATGTGTGTGTTTTCCTGTGTTATCAGGCTACAAGATCACTAATTCAGTCTCTTTGGGGAGGCATTTAAGATTGGTTATCTGGAAAGGGCTTGTGTGGACTTCTTGAACTTAAATTGCCAATAGATTTTTGAGCAACTAATGTGTATTGTGGTCACAAACTGGCTTTTTTTTAGAACTATTGTCTGATTAACCTTTTCGCCAGATATATTAATATTTCACACAAATCAATGTTTTTCTGCCAGTGGGATTTCTTTGGCATCCCCATTCACTACTGTAGTTTAAAAAAAAAATGTTTGACCCAAACCACTGGCCAGTTTCTGGTGGGCTACCAAATGATTACTGGGAATCTTGCAAAGAATGCTGGACTCAGTGGGCTTTGATGTTGCCCAATGAAGCAATCATTAAGCAAGAGTTCAGCATCCAATTTAGTTTTACTTTAATCACTGGTGTCAACCTGGCTCTCTCCAGATGTTATTGGACTTCAGCTTCCATTAATGACTGTGTTAACTGAGGATGTGTAACAACATCTGGAGAGTACCAAGTTGGACATGCCTAAAACTGATCCTGTGCATTCTTTGAAAACTTAAAGCACACTAGCTTGGAAGAACATGACCAGTAATGATAATACATAGCATTTATATGACACTGTCAAGCAGTCAATTTTTTTCAGAAAACCTTGCAACTAACTTTGTAAGGCAGGTTGGGGTTATTGTCCTCATACTGCAGAGAGAAAAACTGAGGTTGAAAGAGAATTGCTTGACCAAGAGGTGAGATTATTTATCACTGTAGCCCAGTAATTTTCGATGCTCGTACAGTGTCTGCCTTCAATAGAGAGAATCATGAATAAGATCTGTGTGACTAAGGTGAAGCTCTAGAATAAAATTTTACAAAGCTTTTACAAAGTTTATGAAATATTTTATATGTTTATATGTTAAATTTAAAAATGGATTTAAATATTTTGAATCCATATAACAATGTATGGATATTTCACAGCAGTACGGTTTGATTTTGTCTTTATGGGATATATCTATCTATCTATCTATCTATCTATCTATCTATCTATCTATCTATATCTATATATGTGCGTTTCTGCATTGCAGTGCCTGCACAAAGTAGGAAATTTCACATGAGCAGACCCTGCAATAATTTCACACCCTGTTCAGCAATTGCATTTGCCATGGTTGCAGTAGAGTTTGCTGTGGTCCAACACACAAAGTGTGACAGGTTGGCAGAGTGGACATGCACCAGGGGAGCTATGGCAAATTGCAGATCCCTAGCGCCTGGGCCCCAGAGTTTGAAGGTGTGGACTTAACAGAAGAGAAAACCCCCAGGGTGAAGTGGTGCTAAGGAACTATTAAGCCTTGAGAAGCTTTGACTCTGACTCAAAATGACCAAGACTGGGCAATACAAAAAGCAGGACAAACATAAGGGAAATAACTTGATCCTTCTAGAGAAGCATATAAGATTTTTTTAAACGTAGCGTGTGTTACGTTCAGGCACTACAGAGCAGTGTAGTTGTAGTCCAGCGATTCTTATAAATTTAAAACACTCAGAATTTGTCTTGGGATCCCTTCTTCGTCCTAGGCTCCTGGTGGGACAATGGTCCTCCTCTGAAAGGGCAAATAAGTAAGCCATTGTAAGGTTTCTTTTGAACTCAGTGTGCCATTTAGCGGCAAGTTATTCAGACTTTGGTAATTTAGATTACTGGCTTCATAGTGTTTGCCCACAATAGCCAAATAATGGGGCTCATTAAGCTCCCTGTGTAGGCCTATCCAAATTGTGTTTGCCTCTAACCTTGGCTCTCCATGTGTGTGGCTGGGGAGGGGAGGGTTGCCTCTTTATTGACTTGTCAGGCAGCGGGATTCCGTTACAGGCCAAGCCGCCCACGACCCATTCCATTTAGTTCCTTGTTTTGTGGTGGGGAAACAGGTAAAGGGATCCCGCTGGAAGGCCCCTCCTCCTGCACGTTTTTATGAATCGGACCACTGTTTACCGCAGTTAGGGCACCGTGACCAAATCTTTCACAAGCTGTAACGCAAGCAGGAGGGAGCTATTGTGGGACGCAGCTGCGGGCAGTGTTGGTTACCCCGCGAGACACTTCCCATTCAGCAGAAAGCTCTGGAGGAGAACTTGACTGTGGAATTAAATAGGAAGACAGGGAACAAGTGATACTTTGGGGTGGGGGGGGGGAGAGAGAGAAAGTGGTAGAAGGCTTTAAGGCACAGCTGGGGCGGGAGACAGTGTGGACTTGGCAGCCAGTGTCTTCTGTTGATTACAAACCTAATGGCGAGCCCAATTATTGCACAAAGGAGCACTTAGCAGTGAATGGCTAAGCGCTAATGGTGGGATAACAGAATTGAAACTTTAGTGTGTCCCATTTTTCAGCCTTTCCCCTGGATCTCGAAAGGAGAATAGACTGGCTAAAAGCTACTCAGTGATAGAATTTTTCTTCAGACTGGCATCTTTTGGGGGAGAAAAGGTGTTAAGCTGACAGATTGCGTGGTCCCAACATTTAGCATTCATTTGGTTCATTTTAATTTGTCTGCTTTGTGGCTGTTGTGATATATATTATTACCTTGCCCAGAGACTCCCAGGGATAAGATAAGTTTAAAATCTTCTCTCTTTTTTATATGTAGAAATGAGAGGAAGAGGAAATGAAACAGCACATTGTCATGGAAGGCTTGGGAATGTTCCTCATGTGTGGACCTTCCCCCCCCCCCTTCCTTTCCTAAAAACATGCAGTTAAGTGAACAGAAAGAGGCAGCAGACTTGGGTCCCTTTCCTTTTGTCTGGCCTTTTCAGTGCACAGTGGGAGTGAATGCTCCTCATTGTAGGCGCTGTGCTGAGGATATTAGCAAAGTCTGTCCTATCTCATCAGTATATTGAAAGTTCAAATAGACATCTCTGGCTGCTGGTCAATGGCCAGCTCTGTCCCTGTGATGTCTAAAAAGGGGGTTTCTGAGATCAGGTTAGCCTATATGCAGGTGGGAGCTTCTTTCAGTTCTGGAGAAAAGTGGATGTTTTATTCCAAGGGACTCCAGGGATACCCATTTCTCAGAACAGGAAGGGCAGCTCTCCATGGCTTGTAGACAAGAGGATTTGAACCTTATCCTCAGAATTATAGCTATCTACATGTATCCTAGGGACACGGGTGGCGCTGTGGGTTAAACCACAGAGCCTAGGACTTGCCGATCAGAAGGTCGATGGTTTGAATCCCTGCGACGGGGTGAGCTCCCGTTGCTCGGTCCCTGCTCCTGCCAACCTAGCAGTTCAAAAGCACATCAAAGTGCAAGTAGATAAATAGGTACCGCTCCAGTGGGAAGATAAACGGCATTTCCGTGCGCTGCTCTGGTTCGCCAGAAGCAGCTTAGTCATGCTGGCCACATGACCCGGAAGCTGTGTGCCGGCTCCCTTGGCCAATAAAGCGAGATGAGCGCTGCAACCCCAGAATCGGCCACGACTGGATCTAATGGTCAGGGGTCCCTTTACCTGTACCCTACATGTATCCTAAGGAGGAAGGGGAGATGCTATTGAGTGCCTAACCAGAACATGGGCAAAAACGGTGTAAAGTATAACTTTTTCACTCACATCCACCACACTTTTGTTTACCAAATGAAATTTCCCAGTAGAGATGGTTAGTTTACTCCAGGACATTATCAACGCTTAATCTCAGGGTCATGGGTTTGATCCCCACATTGGGTGAAAATACTCCTGCATTGCAGGGAACTGACCCTCGTGGTGCCGTCCAACTCTGCAGATTCTATGATTCTGCTATCTCAGAATGTATGTCAAGTAGCACATACGTTCAGATGCAACATTTGGAAATAAAGGATGTACTGTGAAAGCGAAGGCATGAGTGGGGGCAAATTATACAATGAGCGGTTTTCTTTCTGTATTAATCCCAGTATAGAAATATCAGCAGTCTATATTTGTGGTAATACATACATGTCCAAAACTTGGGTAGGGGAGGGAAATTATTTTTGTATATGTAGCTTGTCATCAGCATCCATTATTACCCGTGTTCAAAACTCCCATTGTTCTAGGCTCATTTTGCAGCTGGGAACTTCATTAGCGCAAGCGGTTTCTGAGCTCTTGGCGCAGTACTGCACCTAGGATTTCAGATTAAAACTGCAGAGTGGAAGGAAAGGAGGACCATTTTCTGCCTCCTCACTTCCAGTCACTCTCTGAAGACTGGAGAAGAGACCTTCTTAAGAATATTAAGTGGGTGGGCAGGGGAAGAACTAGACCATGTGAAAAACGAACGTAATATTTTAGCTGCGGTTCATTCATTTTCAGCTTTGCATTCTTGTTATTAAAGAAATGTGCCTAGGCGTTCCGTTGTTGCGCCCATAACCTAGGGTTCAAGGTACCATTTACAGTGGTGCCCCGCAAGACGAACGCCTCGCAAGACGGAAAACCCGCTAGACGAAAGGGTTTTCCGTTTTGAAGGCGCTTCGCAAAACGAATTTCCCTATGGGCTTGCTTCGCAAGACGAAAATGTCTTGCGAGTTCCTGCGGGTTTCCCCCCTTCCCCCCCCCCTTTTCCTAAGCCGCTAAGCCGCTTATCAGCTGATCCGCTGATAAGCCGCTTAACAGCTGATCGCTAAAAGCCGCTAAACCGCTAATAGCGCTAATCCGCTAAGCTGTCAGTGGGCTTGCTTCGCAAGACGAAAAAACCGCTATACGAAGAGCCTCACGGAACGGATTAATTTCGTCTTGCGAGGCACCACTGTAGCTCCTAGCTTTCATATCTTGGTTTCTAACACTGATTATTACTTTATTCTTAAACTAAATGTGACAGGGATGCTCCCCACAAATCCATGATCAAATGATGACCAGTGGGGGTGGGTGTTTCAGTTAAGGAAGGCATTCCTTGTTTGCATGTTTAGATTACTGAGGAACCCATAAACATGTGAGCACCCCCAAAGTCCCCTCCCAGCAGGCTTAGGTCTAGAGTTGCTCAAACTCTGGGTTGAATCTGGGTTGGGAAAGGCAGCCTCAGAACTGATAGGGCCTGCCACTTCTGACAAGGGCAAGCTGTGCTTCATGCAGTAGTTTTCTCTGTCCTCCTCACACGATGGTAAAGTGTGAGGATTGCAAATAGGCTGTTCAGGTAGCAGGTGAGATGCTTGCAAGACCTGCATATTATGGTTGCAGAAGTCTGCATATTATGCCTCGTGACCAAGAGAACCAGGCCATCTTTTCTTTCCGAGTAGATGTTTGCAGTAAATTATGCTGTTGTAGATAACGTTGCCATTTCCAGAAGGTTTAAATAATCACCCTTTTAGCTTTCTCCTGAAGGCAACCTGGATTTTAAGCGTGAGAACATGTCCCAGTGTTGATTTAGGTCCTCTTCCCTCCTTTTAATTACAGAAGCCACCGCACCAATTATGCCGCTGGGTTGTGTTAGGTGGGGGAGCAGGTGCAAAATTATTTTCATTTTGTTGTTGGGCCGCACTCAAGCAGTGACTCCCAAAGTGAATCCATAAAGACGTTTGAGTCATTGGGAAGAAAAGACCAATTACTTGGATGCAAGATTCTTTGATTCTGCTCTCTGTTGCACAAGAGTGACGGAGGCGCGCTTGTGTGTGTGATGTGCACATCTCAATTATAAAAAATAATAATAAATGAGAGAGCTTCAAGCAAGTTGAGACATATACCTGCCTGAGCAGAGCTCCATGCACAAACGAGTCGGCGGAGCCAACCAAACACTTACCATGCCAAGGCCACAGAGCTGAAGGTGGATGCCTGCAGGATTTCTTCATTACAAGCTTTGTGACACAGGGAAGAGCTCTCCTAACATTCCTCCCTCAAATGTAGTTAATGTTACCTACACCTACCAATATGGTGTGGCCAAAGGTGCTCGAGAACAGCTTGAAACATGTTTGCTGGTACACATCAGTGTTTCCTGCAGGGCAAACACAGTGTGGGCAACAGACAAACATAGGCGCACATCTTTGGCTCCTTAGTTACATATGTCTGGGAACCAGCATTGTGCCAAGGCCCCCAGCCGCAGATGCAGAGGTGTGGGCAACATTTTTGCTCTTGCTTCAGAGAAACACCCAGAACCTGTTGTGCAGAGTTTGCATTCAAGCACAGTTTTATTTTTGAAAGGGCATCACGCAGCAGGGGTATTTTATTTCACTTTGTAGAGGTACAGGATTGTGGTTTTCAGTGTGTGCGGCTGGTCTTCACATGCAAGACCTGGCAGACACTTGCAGGAGAGTGGTGTCTCTCAGTTGACCCAACCTTCCTCCTCGATTTGTGTACCTTCACTTGGGTATTTGTTGCTGTTTTTAGCTTGCAGGTGAGCTGCTGGGCCATTTCCAGGTACACTGGTGCCAATATTGTATTTATTTAGGCATCAGACAAAAAACCTTCCTCTGTAACCATCTTTGGCCTTTAAGTATCTGTGGCCTTTTAGAAGTGGGTGGGATGCTTTTCCTCTTGATTTTAATGTATCTAGGTGGTGGCAGGGGGTTGTCTGTTTATTTGTTTGGTAAGTAGCTTTAGGTTACCCTGCGAAAGAAAAAGCAACTAACAAATTCTAATCATCACCATCATCCCCTGCCTCTTCCTGAGCAGTGCAAAAGAGTATCTAAGGGCCCCCTTCATTTGTACTTCAGCTGATAGAAAATAAGGCAGTCTCTGTAGTTATTGCCCTGCTTATAGGTTGGTACAGATTTGGTGGTGGTAGCAAATCAGTTGGGGGGTTGTTTTTCTTAGGCATCTTGCTTCCTTTGGGGTCCACCTCCCTTGAACCATAGGAATGCTGGAAGCTGCTGTCTACCCTTGGTTCATCCATTCAGTTCACTGATTGCCAGGGGCTGCCCAAGGTTTCAGATGGTTGGGGACATTCCCAGCTGCACATGGAGATGATCAGAGATTGAACCAAATGCTCCACCATTGAGTCACCACCCTTCCCCAAGGACTCATGGTCTTATACCACCTGCCACCTTATTGTCAGCCTACTTCACCCCAAACCCACGTGGAGAGAGAATGTCATATCCCAAACACTTGACTTGTATGAACAAGCATCCATGTTGTAGATAGCTGCTACTTTGGAGCTCCACTTTGACTTTTGGAAGCATACTTCTAGAACTGATGGCGTTCAGTTACAGGTGCTAGGTACTTTTTCAGAATGGCTTTCTGCCTTTGACTTAAAGTTCAGTTCCCGAAGCATGAAGCAGTCCCCTGTAGTCCCCTGTCTAGTTGGATGTGAGATAGTGCCATGCAAGTCTCAGAGGTCATAGCAATCAGAAAGCAGGACAAGAGCTTTATTGTGTCTTAAACAAGAACAGAACAGCAACAGGAAGCTCCAGCCCTTCACACAGATTCAACTAAGTTCATTACCGCCTCGTGGCTAAACTGTATAATGACACTTTCTACACGTCTCTCCCTTTAGATTTAAAGAAAAGCAAGTTGAAACATCTGGTGGTTCACCCATTCAGTCACTCATATCTAAAAAACTCAAAGATTTCTGAATAACTCAGCAGGAGTGAGTGACCTTCTGAGTAGTAACATTGCTTTCGGTTCTTCAGGACGGCTCTGGCAGAATCTCAGTAAATAATCTTGGTGTTTGGGAAACTACTCGTGCATTTGGTGATTGTACCTTTTCAGGAATAAGATGATGGTGTTGGGTTTCACTGCGTTGATCTCCCAACATAATATTATCTGTGTGTTTCCTCATTTCTTCCATGTACTTGGAGTTTGCTATGCTCCTAATATTGTAGTTCCGACACTAAATTATAGCAGTTGTAGAAATGTTTGTTACCTCTCCTGCCTAGTCTGAAACAGCATTTTTCCCCTAGGTCAAGCCACTTTGGAATGAGATTCTTCTGTGGAGTCAGAAGCCGTGTTTGTATTTATTCTCTCATTAGCTACTGGATATAGCCCAGCAGAATTGCTATCAGTAGGGTTGACCTGGAACTTACATGAGAAATGCATGGGTCATTCTGTCTCTCTGAAGTCTGTCCAGCTTTCTATAGCTCACCTTTTGTTTGAGTTCAATGGTAAAGGCCAGTGGTAATGTGGTGAAAATTGTAGGATATCTGGAACACCTGGAATTCTGATCCTATAATAGGGTTGCATGGTCCGTCACAAGTTCATCCGGAGCACCAAAGCAAACAAAAGTATTTTTCAGTTGAGCAACAACACTACAGCAGGTAATTCCAAGAAGAGGGTGTATATCAATATGCATTGAATAGTAATCAATAACAGCTGAATAGTATTGGCATCCCGGATGCGCAATGGCCAGCTGTTGGCTTTTTACAAGGCCTGTTGGGTAACAGTGTGGTGATTAAAGGTTCCTTTTGTCTGTGTTGATCTATTTCTTCGGCAGTAATCTCAAGATAAGATTTTGTTCTCTATGTCATTTCCAGTATCAGCCCCCCATACTTTCTGCTTGGCTCAGATAAGGACTAGAATTTCCTTCATAGACTGTGACACATCAATATGATTTCCTTCTGTTCCTAAGTAGATAGATAGATTGAGCCTTTAATTCATTCATTAGTCCATGGTTAGCAAAGTACTTTCTAGTCATCTCTGAAGCATTGCTGAAGTATCCTGATTTGATACGGAGTAAGATTTCTTGAAGTTCTGGGCCTCCATGAATAGCCTGTTTTCAGTTGCTGATGAAGAAGCATACACAGCATGGACAAAAGCCTCAATCTCCTCCTTTGACTTGTGTCTATTTGCATTGTGCAGCTGTCTTATTAGAAGGCACACCGGTACTGTAATTGTGCTTGGTCCAGATCTTTCCCTTAATCAAGGTCAACAAGGATTCATGGACTGTGAAGAGTCTCCAAGAAGATAAATTGCATTGGTATCTGTAGGAAGCTTCACTTGCCCACACCCTAGGAAGATACCCTTTTTCAAGTTACGTTTTGTGCTTTTCTGCTTTAATAACAGTTCTGGCTCAGAATGCGACTGTCGTCATTCTGAAAATTGCACAAAAAGTAGAATTTCACTTTGTAGCTGCTTGCTTCATTGTGGGAATCGTTTGCATCATAAAGCTAAGACCGAGGTATTAAACCCCATTTCCTTTTTCTTTGTAAAGGCAGCCTCTTGCTTTGGTAGACATGCTAGATTTCAGTGACAGGTTTAGAGATCTTACCTCTGCGGAGAAAGACACCGTGCCATTTCCCCTTAGTCTTATTAGAAATCCGTTAGTTCAAAACTTGGACTTCTGGCTTCTTCTTCTTCTTCTTTGGCGATCACTCATAGCCAAGTAAGATTGTCTTCTATAAACAAGGTTTTAACAGTGAGTCCATAAGTGACTGTGGAGGCCAATTCTGGATCCACACATCCTTCCATAGTGGGGACATGGGTTTCCGGGCGGGAGTTGATCATGGTGTGGATTTGCCAAACGTGTCTTCCTCTTAGCACGTTTCTCCCTTGCGTCCTGAGTTCGAGTGTCTTCAAAGCCCATGACATCTTTGGTAAAGGCTCATCTCCAATTGGAGCGCTTTCAGGCAAGTGTTTCCCAATTGTTGGTGTTTATACTACTTTTTTTAAAAAGATTTGCCTTGAGACAGTCTTTAAACCTCTTTTGCTGACCACCAGCATTACGCTTTTCATTTTAAAGTTCAGAATAGAGTAGCTGCTTTGGAAGACGATAATTAGGCATCCACACAACATGACCAGTCCAATGAAGTTGATGTTGAAGAATCATTGCTTCAACACTGCTGATCTTTGCTTCTTCCAGTACACTTCTGGGATAGTCATGTCATAGAAGGCTAGAAGACACATTAGTCAGGATGCTAGAGAAGAACTTTATTACCTCTCTTAAACAAGAAGTGGAAGCAACAGGAAACTTCTGGTGCTACTCAGGAAATTGGCCGCTGCCACCTAGTGACAAAACCAGGGGTGTGAAACAAAATGGATTCTGTGGGCCATTTTAACAGGTGTACAGGACCTCATTTGATCTTAGGTGGTTGCATAAACTTATCTTCAGTCTTAGTGCCAAGCACCACAGTCCTAAGTAAGGTAAGTCTTAGTTCTGTGGTGCATAGTACTTTCACCGGAGAGAAGATATTCCTTATCTCTTACCTTCGTGCTTTGATCAGAGATAACAGGTCTTCACACCTTATATATTATGTCAAGGGACTAATATGTTGGTGTGGTTTGGCCAAAATGGCCTCACGGGCCAAACTTAGTGACTTATCAGACCTAATTAGGAGTATGAGTTTGAGGTTCCCTGCTGCTGCAGTAAACTATATAATGTCACTATCCACAAAGGCAGACATGCACAGCTAATTCTTTTTGTGTATTTGGTGTTGATAACTATCGAAATAGGTCCTCGAGCAGTCCTTTCTCTGAGTCTTTCAAAGCACGCCCCAAACCCATTTTTTTCCTTTTGCACAAGACTCCCACAAGTCACCTTTTCAGTCACAATAGTAGCTGCATTTTCCCATGTAAAAGCTGTTTACTTGCAGAGCACTCAGAAAGTGCAGTGTCCATGGAACAAAACCATACTCTTGAGAATTGTGGGCAGTGTGAGAAACAAATGCATGTTTATTGTGCAGTGAACTCATTTTTTGAAAGACTGTAAGCGAGCCTCAATTGGACAGAGTTTTGAGAACCCCTCGCTTACTAAGGTATGTGGCTTACTAGTGTGGCTAAGTACACGAGACCACTATTTATCTCCCGTTTGCCCTAATCTATATAGCTTTTCAATCTATGCACATGTAAGTTATATATTAAATCAGCTCCAGCTTTGGGTAATCTTTTAGGGCGCTTTCTGTGGTTGTAGAGAGCTGAGCTGAGGTATCATATTTAAGCAAGAACACTGAGATTTTGAAAAACATAGTGGTTTTGCAATTTATCCCCGCAATCAGATAAACTCAGTAATAAAACTAAGGTAAATGCATGTCTTTGAATTCCAGCATCAGTTGATTGAAATGAGACTTTCATAGCTGTGGTGTTAAGGAATATTACAAACATTCAAACTTTTCAGAAGTTCTAGGCTAGGGTCAGAAGGGGTTTGGGGCTGTTGATGAGAAAGGAGGTCAGCAGGAAAGGCAGCAGTATTGGAGTAGTATTGTTGGTCAGCTGCTAGCCTGCGTTTGTGTGTATTTATAAATACAATTATTGCATGGGTGTGTGTAAGACATTGAGAGCAGAATGGATATAGGAAAGGCCTTGCCCACAAGCACACATTTACAAAGTTACATGGGTTTCTACTTAATCCATATAATGACCACAGAACAGAATTAATAACAGAAGATGAGTAAATTTACAAAACTGCCACAGTTCTTTGCACAGAATTTAGATTTATTTACTTATTTGGATGCAGTTGAAATATATATAAAAATAAAAAATATTATCCAGTAGCACCTTAGAGACCAAATAAGTTTGCTCTTGGTATAAACTTTCGTGTGCATGCACACTTCTTCAGATGCAGATCTTTAGATGCAGATCTTAAATATTTCTCAAAGGGGGGAAAACATCGTTTACGCCTTTTCGGTAATGCCTCACACTTGCGCTTTTGGATCACTTGGCACAGCAGCCTTTGAGGCCTGGGAATCAAATCTTACTTTCAAAAGCTGCTTCCTTTTTAGCGTTTGTGGGGTGACACTCTCCCCACCCCCGTTTATTTTCATCAGTCATGATGCTTTGGGCCTGCAAAGGGTGAGATTGAAATCAAATAAATTGCTTCCAAAGATAGGAAATTATTTCACATCTCAAGAGTCTTGCTGTGCCTCAGATGCAGCATGTCACGGCTTGCGTCTGTGCAAGCCAATTACATCCCAAACAATCTGCCTGCCTGCCTGCCTACCTGTGGCATCATAATGACTGGTAGAACTTGCTCTGCCCTTGCAGGTTTAAGGCTTTGCCTTCCCTGGGAATGTGTCGTGTGGGGAGCTCCGTCCTGTAGAATGGAATGAAAGTTCCAGGTCCAAGCTGAATATGATAATAACGATTTGCCCTCGGCTACTTTGGAAAAAGACTGCGCTCAGATTTGGTGTGCCATGATGGGTAGTGTTTTATGGCTCTGGAGCCAGGCAGCACAAGACAAATGTCAGCCTAAGGCAGGGGCGAAACTGAGCTTTATTTCACCTGGGTCCAAAACCCAGATTGGCACACACCCCACACTCATTTGCTTACACACACACACACACACACACCTTCAATGGTGCCCCTCTGGAGGCAAAAATGACAACAACCAACCAGCACCCACCCCCCAAATAGTTACAGCACTGCCCAAGCTGGCCATAAGGAAAACCATCCACTTTGTTTGGGATATTAGGCTATTATCTTGTGAATTTGTTGGGGAGGATAAGAGAGCACCTCAACGCAGCAGTTGTGATGCAGACAGAAAGGGTCCCTCTTTGGTGAGCGTGGCAATGATTTGCATGCGCAGAGGGGGAATCCCCCAAGATGGCGGTGGGAACACCCTTGCGTACATAGAGCTTTCAGTAGTTCCCAGTGACCATAAAGCGTTTTGTCTGATACCAAAGCAGAAATGTATGAAAGAAATATCCATGCTCCGTTGCAGCGTTAGGAACCGTGCTGCTTGTCTTCCAATACCCCCTTTTTCAAGAAAAACGATGAGAAGTGTACTTAGAGCAAGACCGTCTCCTTGCCAGTGTGAGAGCCAGTGTGGTGTAGTGGTTAAGAGTGGTAGTCTCCTAATCTGGGGAACCGGGTTCGCGTCTCCGCTCCTCCACATGCAGCTGCTGGGTGACCTTGGGCCAGTCACACTTCTGTGAAGTCTCTCAGCCCCACTCACCTCACAGAGTGTTTGTTGTGGGGGAGGAAGGGAAAGGAGAATGTTAGCCGCTTTGAGACTCCTTAAAGGGAGTGAAAGGCGGGATATCAAATCCAAACTCTTCTTCTTCTTCTTCTTGCCAAAGCCTTTCTCCCATTCCCACATCACAAGGGAAGGGAGTGGTGTGTGTGGTACCTTGTTAACTTTGGGTTGATGTGGTTGCTTGGGAGACTCATCCCAAGAAGGCTTCAAGGCTTTTCTCACATACACCTCCTTCGTTCTGGGGTGGTGATTTTTGTTGTTGTTAATTTACTTTTTATCTCTTAATGAAGGGTATTGTTGTGTCAGAATAAACCCTGCCTGGTAAAGCAACCCATCGTGGAGCTAATCTGTGATCCCAGTGCTTTGGGCAGATTCTGTGTGGGCCTGGTTGGTTTTGGGGTTTTGGGGGGGAGGGTTTGCTGTTGTTGTTGTTGTTTTTAAGGGAATAGTCACTAACTACACATTGAGAGATTCCCATGCTCACTCCTACCGGTTCAGAAAGAATGTGGCATGGTGACATGTTGAGAAAGCAACAGTGTTTTTAATTGGTTGGAGGGAGTCTCCACCTTCGCCATGCACTATGGAACCTGACGCACAATTACGCTTTCTCGGGGTTTTACTTTAAAAATGAAAAAGTCCATAGTCCTCATGACTGCAAACTACGCATGTGGATGTTATCTGCTGAAGGCTCTGGAAGCAAGGGTAGTTTGTGGAGGAGTTTTAAGAGTTTGAAGTAGAACGTGTAGCATTTTAGCCCTTGTGCAGATCTCAGTCCCTTCCTCTGGTCTTTAGCCAGCCAAACGTCTTCCATTTCCAGTTATTACCATAATTCTTACAAACAAAAAGAAAAGGAACGTAAAATAAGCAATTAAAATAGTGCGTATGAGCACTCTGCATAATTTTTTGTTCTTTGTATTTGTGTTGGACGATACGTATTGTACACCAATGTTTGGGGATGTGGTGCAGCTTGGGGTTTCTGACTGGAAGCCGTTTTTATCTGCAAACCATCTCTGCTGTCGGTGTGTGAGAGCTTTCTACCTACATATAAAATGAGAATAATCTCCACAGAAAAACGGAGTATGCTTGCCATGTATGGGAGCAGCAATCCACAGGCTAGGACATTATTGAGTTTGCTGTAATATTTATTACGTTTATTTCAGAAACTCTGTGACAGATAGGATGCATCATTATAATGAATTAAGATAGTTTTTAAAAGGGGGGGGATAATTATGTATAAATTGTGTGAGTATAAGCCCTAAGACTGAGGC
Source organism: Podarcis cretensis (assembly GCF_951804945.1). Lineage (NCBI taxonomy): Eukaryota > Metazoa > Chordata > Lepidosauria > Squamata > Lacertidae > Podarcis > Podarcis cretensis. The sequence goes on from NC_137179.1 coordinate 9,901,814, forward strand.
CTGGTTCAGATGTAGCAGGAAACTATGGTTTTCAGCTGCAAGAATGAGCCTCAGGCTCATATATTTCCCTCTCCTCCTCCTCTTTTTCATGAGCCTCACAGGGTTGTAGTGAGGATGAAATGGGAAGGAGAAGAACCATGTATACTACCTTGTGATCCATGCAAAATAAAGGTGGCATATGAATATAATGATAAATATATAAATAAAGGATTTATAGACCAATAGTAAGGATTTATAGACCAAATCAGCAAACAGTGCAGTTCTCTAAGTGGAAGTGTCCAATGCTGTCAGAATCTACCATAAGAGAGAACTTTTTAAAAATGCAACATAGATGGTACTTAACACCTTGGAAACTTTCCAAGATGTTTAAAGGTATCCTATGCGATTGCTGGAGATGTGGAGAAAAATCAGGCACTTTTTACCATATGTGGTGGCAATGCAAGAAAATTGAGGTGTTTGAGGAGGGCACCCATTTAGAATTGCAAAAACTGTTAAAAATCTCTTTCAATAAAAAGCAAGAAGCTTATCTTCTGGGAATTACCGACTTGAACTTTCCTAAAAAAACACAAAGGATATATTTTTATACGCTGCAGTGGCAGCAAGAGTCCTTATTGCTGCAAATTGGAAATTTGATAAACTTCCATCTATGCAGGAATGGATTCAAAGATTGATTGAATATGCGGAACTAGACAGTTTGTCTGAAAAAAATAAAAAACAAACCAAAAACAGGTATTTGTATCCAAATGGGAAGTCTTCAAAATATATTTGAAAAATAATTACAGTAGCTTAAACTCTGTCGCAGCATTTCATTAACTTCAGTAGTAGCTTTAAGAATTAAGATAAATTAAGATGCAGTAAATTTTGATAATAGTTTGTATTGGCAACAGGTTTGTGTACTTGAATTAAGGAGTAGACGGGAAGTCATTTGTGTCTTTGAGTCGGTTTGTATTAAGTCTATTTGTTTTTGTATGGTATAGGTGCAATGGGTGTTTTTCCTTTTTCTTCGTGTATTTTATATATACAGTGGTGCCCCGCAAGACGAACACCTCGCAAGACGGAAAACCCGCTAGACGAAAGGGTTTTCCGTTTTGGAGGCGCTTCGCAAAACGAATTTCCCTATGGGCTTGCTTTGCAAGACGAAAATGTCTTGCGAGTTCCTGCGGGGTTTTTTCCCTCCCCCCCCCTTTCCCTAAGCCCTAAGCGGCTTATCAGCTGATCCGCTGATAATCCGCTAAACCGCTAATAGCGCTAATCCGCTAAGCTGTCAATGGGCTTGCTTCGCAAGACGAAAAAACCGCTATATGAAGAGCCTCACGGAACGGATTAATTTCGTCTTGCAAGGCACCACTGTATATATAAAAGCTGTCAGGATCTCACTTCTGTCACCAACTTTGCTGCAGCATTCTGCACTGGCTGCAGCTCCCAGATGAAGTGCACGGAACACAGCTAATTGCAGTAATTCAGTCTTGAAATCACCTGTGCCTGATCTACTGTGTCAGGCTCTCCTGGTCCACGATCTGTTGCAGCTGTCATACCAGGCGCAGCTGGTAAAAGGCTCTTCTAGCCCCAGAGGCCATCTGGGCCTCCGGTGGCAGAACTGGGTCCAAAAGCACCCCCGGACTGTGAACTGAACATGCTCCTTCGGGGTTGGGTGGGGAATGCAGACCTGTCCAGAGCTGGCAACTAATTTCTTGAGACACAGGACCCATTCACCCACAGTGCCCCTGTCTTGTAAGGATTCTAAATCAGCTTATTTTCCTTTCTTCCATCTCACCACTGCATCTGTGCACCAACCCAGGCCCTGCACAGCCTCTCCTGATTCAGGTGTTACGGAGGAACAGAGCCAAGTGTCGTCAGCACACGGATTTCTCCTTGCCATGAAGCTTCTAATGACTGTTTCCGCTGGCTTCATGCAAATACTAAACAGCACTGGGTATAAAATAGCACCCCATGGCATAACTGCCAGGGGGCTGAAAAGCACTCTCCCAGTTCTGCATTTTTGGACTCTGTCCTGCAGGTAGGACCAAATCTGGTATAACACAGTGCCCCAATTACCATTCCAAGGACCTGAGCCAGGAAGATGCCATGGTCAGTGGCATCGAAAAACTGCGGATAGATCAAGAAGCAGGAGTGAGGTCATCTGTCAGGGAGCCCCAGGGCGGCTCAGTCCCATGGCACTCAAGGCATGATCAAAGCAACCTTATTAATCATCATTAGACTTGGCTCTGTCTCCTCCTGCATGTTGCCACACTCGCATCCTCTGCCTTCAATAGGATGACGAGAGTCACCATCCCCCTCTGAGATTGCCCCATCGCAATCAAATGGCGTAAGCCAAAACCATTTCTCTGTCTGCTGTGCCAGAGCTTCATTAGCTGAAGGGAGTGGTGGCCAGGCTTCATTGGGCGCTCTTCGTAGCGCAGATCTTGAATGTGATACCTGAGATAAACAGGCCAGGCCTGTTGTTGTGCACACGTTTGAAGCCTGCACTTCAAACAGAGCCAGTCAATCACTTCCCTGTTAGTAAAATTGGGATTTGAACCTTGCGGACATGCAAATCAAAAGTTGGGCATGGGAGAGTGCAGAAGTAGGTCCCTGCAGATGGGGAGAAGTGAGCAGGTGTGCAGGAAAATGTCACAGAACCCCTTGACTTCCACCACACCCCAGAAAAGTGACTAAGACCGAAAGCTGTGCATGCATGTTGCCTTCCTGCTGCCAAAGAACTCTTCCAGCAAAGGGCCAGGAGGTTCAAGCTCTCTTGCTGGCTGAGTTGGGAGCTTAACAGACTACAGGGAAGCAAACTGGGTGCTACTTGCTTACCTTTACCCTGGTACCTGCACTATGGGAAGGAAGCTATTGGGCTGGAAGCAGGTGCAGCCTCAGGTGTGCACCCATCCAGCCCACATGCCTCCATTAATAAGCTCCTTTAAACTGCAAGGGGGGAAAGATTCCTTGCCATCTCTCGGATCAGGGGTGGGGAGGAATGGGCCTCAAAGAACATGCACCTTCCTGAAATTATTTCACCTCGTTTGTGTTCTAAAAGGCAAATTCTGTTCACTTCCGTGTGTGCAAATTAATCTGCTCTGCAGATAATTTAGGGCATGGTGTGCACTCAGATGCACCTCCAAGCACACAGTCAATGCAAACAATGCAGGGCTGACACTTATCAACACTGCACATTGGTGTGCAGGTGCTAACCATCTCCACTGCATTGTTTTCAACCGAATTTGCCCATGGCTGAGTGTTAGAAGCAGTTTGGTGCAAATATTATTTGTTTATATGCATTTGCACTTTACAAACAGCAGGTAGCAATCCCTAACCCCTAAAGAGCTTTCAATCTAAAATAGACCCAGGGATACATTGGGGTGTGGGGTGGGGGAAAGGGTGGTGTTCAACTAAGTCCTTCTCAAAGTAGACACACTAAAATGAATGAACTTAAGTAAGCCATGCCCCTTAACTTCAGAGGGTCTTCTCTGAGTAGGACTAGTAGTGTTGACTACCGCCCTGTGTGATCATGTCAGTTACAGTGGTACCTAGGGTTACAAACGCTTCAGGTTACAGACTCCGCTAACCCAGAAATAGTACCTCGGGTTAAGAACTTTGCTTCAGGATGAGAAGAGAAATCTCATGGCGGCGGCAGCGGGAAACCCCATTAGCTAAAGTGGTACCTCAGGTTAAGAACAGTTTCAGGTTAAGAATGGACCTCCAGAACGAATTAAGTTCTTAACCCGAGGTACCACTGTATATGGCTTAGTTACAACAAGTCATAGGGACAATCTACAACCATGCTGGGAAATGTGAGTTTTGAGGAGAGGCTTGAAGGAATTGAGGCAGGTGGTTGACCAGAGGCGTTTTGAGAGTCAGGTACAGGCAGAAAGAGCAGTATGGGAAGATGGGTGGAGCTGTTTCACGCAGCAGGAGACCTTTGAATGGCTGAGGGAGGGTGGTGTAGATACATAACATATGCACTCAGTTGTGCACATCAAGTACATTGGCATATGCAGCAGAACTCTTTCACACAGTTGTAATATTGATTGATGACCACTTAGCATTATCAGTTTTGTAAGTTGCGTTCATTATGACACCTGACTATGTAATTTACATTTCTGTAACCAAGACGTGATTAAGCCTAAGCTGGGCTTCTACCTTTTCCCCATACATATTTAGATCTTTCTGTACCCAACAGCTCAGGCAGATTACACTGAAATCTTACCTTCATATATCCTATCAGGCAGGTTCTTAGATTGCATTAGGTTGAATTGCCCAGTCTCCATCCACTGCATGTCGGTCTTCCACATCAGATGCAGCACCCTGTTTCGCTGTTCTCCAGACTGTTGCTTGCAAGTTATATTATCAAGGCTGAAAATGTCCTGCACAGCCAACTAGTGTGCATACTAATGACTGTTCAAAATGTTTCTCCGTACTCTATTCAGACTTAGCAGGTGCTGAGGACCAATCTTGGACCTTGAGCATGAAGTTCACTATAGACACTGGCTGCTCAAATGCAAATTGCTCAAATTCAATTTGTTCTGTGTCATACCTGATTTGGCATCTCCTCTGGAGGACAGGAGTGCCTGGCGTTCTCTGGTCCATGGGGTCACGAAGAGTCGGACACGACTAAACGACTAAACAACAACAACAATTGTCTCTTCTATATCTTCCTAATTGCTAATTTATCTGTCTATATAATTTATATCCCGCTTTCCCTCTCGAGTTAGGCACATCATAGCAACCAACGTTGATGCTCTCACACGCTCTTAATAAGAATACAGCTTGGAATCTCCACTTCCCCCCACCCAAAGGGAGTCATGCTGTCTTGTCTACCAAAGATGATGGTCTCCGTTGGAGCTTTTTTGGAGAAGGCGTTCCACATTGAAAAAGTCCTCCTCTTTCTCTTTGCTTGTTCTAGAATTGTTCATACCTGTGAATGACACGCTTCCTCCTCAGCCTAGAATTTGCAGAGCGCTTGTGTTTGTTGCTGCTGCTGTTTCAGCAGGGCCGCGGGGAGCACAAAATGCCTTCTGCTTCCAAAACTTGACAGCAGCATAACCATAACTTTTTGTGGTGGGAAGATATGTTACAAATGCCAGAGCTGGGCAACCATCTTTATACCTTTAGATGACAGGCGAAAACATTTCTCTGTAACCAGGCCTTTGGCTGATCTAACATTCCATGGCCTTTTAAATATGTTTGTGGGTAGGGGGCGATGGGTTTGTTCTTGTTTTATTATACATTTCATGTTCTAATTTTGAATTTTTATGCTGTGAACCACCCTGTGGTCTTCAGTTGAAGGGCGGTATTCAAATTTAATAAATAATAAAAAATCCTGGATGCAGGTCTATGGCTGAAGCTTTTAGCCCCACTGTACTTTAAGCTGCACAGAATAGCTGCAGTGTAGTGTTGTCAGCAAGAGTTAGTTGTGTCATTAAAGGATCCCTTATCCCCTTTTAGGGACACGGGTGGTGCTGTGGGTAAAACCTCAGCGCCTAGGACTTGCCGATCGCATGGTCGGCGGTTCGAATCCCCGCGGCAGGGTGTGCTCCCGTCGTTCGGTCCCAGCGCCTGCCAACCTAGCAGTTCAAAAGCACCTCCGGGTGCAAGTAGATAAATAGGGACCACTTACCAGCGGGAAGGTAAACGGCGTTCCGTGTGCTGCGCTGGCTCGCCAGATGCAGCTTGTCACGCTGGACACGTGACCCGGAAGTGTCTGCGGACAGCGCTGGCTCCCGGCCTATAGAGTGAGATGAGCGCACAACCCTAGAGTCTGGCAAGACTGGCCCGAACGGGCAGGGGTACCTTTACCTTTACCTTATCCCCTTTTAATGAAACACATATTCCATGTACGTTGGTAGGCATTGTTCTGTTTACTTCCTCACAAAACAAAAGTGGGATTTTGAGTCGTATTGAAAATCCAAAGTTGAGTTAGTTCAGCATCTCCTCTGCTATTTTTATGCACAGCTACTACTAGTAGTAGTATTTATTGATATTGGGATGTATCAAATGCTATTAGACCCATTGACATTGATAGGCATGACTTAGGCCCATTAATCTAATTTAGCTGGAAATAATGTATTATTTATTTGTCCTTTGGGCAACCCATGTTGACTGGAAATGCTGGTTTGTATGTGAAATGGCAACTCCAATCTGCTTCCTGTCTTCCTTCAGTTCATGCTTGGGATCTTTTTCTTTCCGTTCGTAGGCAAACGTTGCAAAATCAGCATCGTTGCCCTGCTAGCTAAGATTTCGGAATAGAGACAGGATTGGGTGCTTGACATAAGCTCATTCTGATCAGCTAAACAAGTTGACTGTTCAGTTGTAATCTTTTGATATGGCCTTTGTCCATAGGCTGCTGGTTCTGTAAGCTCCACCCTAGACAAATCTTGTGGGTTCTCTCCTCTCCCTCATCAGTTGTGGTTTTCTCTTCCATTTGATAACTTGTCTGCCTGTTGCTGTGTAGGAAACAGTTGTCTATAAATAAATATTGATTGCCTCAATCCTTTGCCAGCGCAGTGTTTTACTTCTAGCATGTATTTACCATAACAACACCCTGTGATGGATTCTAGCAAAGGCAGCAATTCATATCTGGGTGCTGATTATATATTGCATATATACATTATTGATCCTAAACAGATATGGCTGCTTTCATAGTCATCTGATGAAAGCCATAATGCAGATTTTTCAAATTTTATTTATCATGTGACTTTTGGGACATTTGGATATAGAGCACCAAGAGTGAGTTCTCCAGCCTGTTCCCCTGTTTTAGGAGCAGCTTTTCCATTCAAAAAGACCCTCAAAGCAGTGTGAAAAAGCAATAAAATGCAGTTTTAAAAATCAGCAAGATTTAGGCAAGCAAATTTTCAAAATTTGGTTTTAGCACTATATGGTTCATGAATGGGAAGGAAAACTATTCTAGGGCTATCTTGCCTTGATAAAAATCTGTGGCGGGTTTTCCTCTGTTTTTTTCTGGGCATCATTGTAGTGCACTGTTACATCTGTTCTTTTCCTCTCTTTTATCCGACAGTGTCATCAGCAAAGTGGTGTCGGCACCGGAGGCTAAACCATCGGTCATGGCTCGGCCCAAGACGCCACCGCCTCCACCATCCCCGGCACCGGCTCCTGTCCACGTGACGCCGCCTCCTCCTCCCGTGGTTCTTCCTATGCCTCCTGCTATCATTTCCCCAGCTGCAATTCCACCACCGTCTCCTGCAATGCCTGCTGTGGGAGGCTCCAAGGCTCCCGTAAGGAGTGTGGTGACGGAGACTGTCAGTAATTACGTGGTATGTACAAAATGTGTGTTGATTTCCCTCTTGCAAAATGCTCTCCCCAGGGAGGCTCACCAGGCGCCTTCATTAAACACCTTTTAGGAGCCCAGCAAATATGTTCCTCTTCAACCAGGCCTTGGGTTGATTGACATCCAGTGCCATACACACACACACACACACACACACACACACACACACACACACATAATTTTTATTAAATTTTCTGCTTTACAATTTAGAGTATTCATTTAAAAAATCCTTAAAATATCAATGACTTCCCTTCTTTTCTTTCCATGGTTGATTTTGCATAACATAAATCCCCGCATATTTTACATAAACGAAGCCATTCAGTGTTCCATTATTACATCCATCAAAACTTATTTACACTGTTGAATTTATCTTAATGCCGCCAATGTTTTCGAGTGTACACAATTACCCCACCCCCCGGGTATATTCAATAAATATTTTCCAATCTTCTTTAAACGTATGTTCTTCTTGTTCTCTTATTCGATACGTTAGGTCCGCAAACTGCACATATTCCATCAGTTTAAGTTGCCATTCTTCTTTAGTTGGGACCTCACTCGTTTTCCATTTTGGGGCTAACAAAACACAGGAGGGATTTTTTGGTTGTCTTTGTTTTTGTTTTTTAATGTATTTTGTGCTGTTTATATTATAATTTTATGCTGTGGGCTGTCATGAGATCTACGGGTATAGGGTGCTATATGGATTTATTATGTCCCTAAGTCCACCTGTTCCCAACAAATCATTTCAATATCACATAAATAGTTGTGGAAATGAGACTTAAGAGCTATTAATTTTTATGGTAAACTGAACTCAAATAGCCCATGCTAAGTTTAACTTATTTGTTATGAGACCTACGTGTTCAGGCTTTGATGACCTCCTTCAAAACGATTTATGCCAAGTTTATTAAACATCCTTGTTTTCATGTTTGTAACCTTGTGAATAAAACTTAAAGTGCTATTTTGCTTTGAAGCACTTCCTGGGCTTTAGAAGGGATACACTCTTTATCCCACTTTATTTGGCTTTTGAGTGTTAAGCAGTAGCCCGTATCGCCTTCTGAATAAAAGAATTTTATGTGCATTGAAAAGATGGTAGTAATCTTTGCTTAAGGACAATGGCAACAAAGAGTCAACAAGAATGTTTATTGTGGATGTTTATTGTGAAACAGGAAACTTTACTGAGGCCTATTGGTGAATGTCCAAAACAAACTACATGAGATGTGCATTGCTGATGTTTACTGATAAATCTGAAGGCTGACTAAGCACCAATAACCAGATTTCAGCCTTATTCAGGTGGAAGTCCAGCGTTTGCCATGATAGATTCACCATATTACCCAAACCAGATTTATTTATTTTTCCATCTTGTTTTCAGCACTTACACCTGCCCTTCGGTTGGTGACAGTTATGGCAGAAATTAAATCTGCTTATATAACCAGAGGCACTTTGTTGGCCTTGAAATAACCAGTGAATCTACAGGTTTGGGGCAGTTGGCACTGTCCTCCTTAAAAACCTTAAGAATTCATGGCAGATAGTATCATTCACAGATTTGGACATTTATCAGATGTCTATATGCATGCTCGTATGTAAACCTACATGTGTGTGTCATTTAAAACTGAATGGTAGAGCAGATATTAACAAGGAAAAGTACACAACTGTATGACAGAGGATGGAGATTTATATGCCCGAAATATTAATGCACCTGTTTGATTGTGAAATCCTTTTCATAGTTATGAACTTTTAAGTAATGCAAGGCCGATGGGATCTCATTTTTTATTACTTTGCTCTTTTAAGTACCTGTAGGAGAATTCAGATCTCTGCATTTCCAGCTTTTAGCACCATACACTCTCACTCTCTTTTTGCAGCAATCATTGGCATTTCTCATAATAAGCACATAAAGGGTGAAAAGCAGATCTGTAGCTCTAAAGAGAGTAGGGTTGTGCTGGGAGTCCTGATTGACTGCCTGTGTTTGCGTAATATTCACATTTCACATGTAAACATAATTGCTGTGATGTGTTTAAGAACAAATGTTTAGCCCTCCGGGTTATACACTCAGGATTAGAGCCAGGGCAAGCTAGTTGCGCCCATTGAAGATATGCTAGTTATGAATAACTTTTCACATTGGTTTCAGTAGGACCTAAGTGCAGCTAACCTGCTCTGGTTCCAACTTAGAAACACATAAACACAACACATAAACACACACAGCAGAAATACTAAACACTAAGCAATCAATAAAATGAAACCTGAATGCGTGACTTTTAGGATTTCATGAGGTTTTAGCAAACGACCACAGCTCTTTTTGCTGGGTGCCATATAAATCTGGCTCAGAAAATATCAGACCTCAAAATGAGGTCTAGCCAAAGAGATTCAGAGAGAAAGGAAATAGAAAATAGGAGTGTGAAAGAGAAAGGAAGTTCCCTCCCCATGTCACAGGCGAACAACTGAACTACAGGAGGAGTTACTGATCTTGTAGCCTAACAGGAAGTCTGAGGTAGGGATTTAGCTCCAGTTCATGTCTTAATCACAAAGTCACCATCTCCGTCGGTGAGAACTACGGTAGAGAAACTCAAGGCCCACTTTCTAAGCCTTCTCAGGCTGTGAAGCAGGAAGGAAAACCTTGCAAATCAGTTGCTTGTAATTGATCCTTGTTTGCCTTTGGCCAGAAAGGCCCATTTTACCCAGTGTTTCCGTAACACAACTGGCCAAGCAGGTTAGACACTTCCCTGGCACTCCTGTGGACTACAGCCATTCTGCGCCTGCAGTTTTATGCTTTCCAGCATGTGAGGCTTTCCTCCTTCGCTAGCAAACTGCAGTGTAATTTCTGCACGTGATCCAGTAAACTTACAGTAATACGCTTCACCGGGGGACCTTTTGCCTTTGAGAAAACTCATCGTAGGTACCCATTCCATACAATCAAAGTTCCTTAAGATGGATATCGGTTGAGGAGGGACCACAGGCTGAAGGTAGAGGCTGCACAATCCCAGGTAGAAGGCTCTGAGGAAGAAGGAGAAGGAAGGTATTATGCCATTCCAGTTAGAGGAAACAATATCGGGCTAGATCACAGATGGGGGATCTATGGACCTGCAACTCTCATCATCCTCTGATCATTAGACATGCTAGCTAGGGCTGATGGGACTTGGAGACACTCCATCGCTGCACTAGAGTGACCAGTGGCCTACTTCAGTATAAGGCGACTTGATTTCATGCGAGGGTTCATTCATTCATTCATTCATTTTATTTTATGTCTCGCCTCCTTTCTATCGTGGAGCCCAAGGTGTCATGCATTGGGGTCTCCCATCTGGGCCCTGACCAGACCTAGAATAAGAATAAGAATTATTTATTACTTGTACCTCACCCATCCAACTGGGTGGCTTCCAGCAGACTGTTAACAACAACAACACATCAGACGATAAAAGCTTTCCTGGTCTCTTCCTGTGCTTACGTTTACATCCTGCCTTTCCTCTAAGGAACTTGAGTCACTTGATTCTGCCCCCTTTTTACTTCCGCAGCAACTCTGCGGTTCAGGGTAGGGTGAGAGGTGAGCAACTAGCCCAAGGTCACCCATCAATCTTTGTGGAGGAGTGTGGATTTAAATTCATGTCTCCCCAGCCCCTAGTCCAGCACTCGGAGACCCAAGCCGTGGGGTTTTCTTTTTCCAGTGAGAGCACTCAACACCTTTTGTGTTTGCAACCATAGAAGCATTTTAACCCCCCCCCCAAGTTATAAAATAAAGCAGCCACGAGGAAGGGTTGGCTGTGTAGCAAAATGGACGGCACAAATCTCTGCGTGTGTTCATAATTATCTGTATCCTTTCTCGCACGTGAAGCTTTTCACATAAGTTATGAAGTCATCTAAGTCTAAAAAGGGGCAAATTTCATGATTTCTATCAGATATTTATTCAGTTAATACTTGCTTTGTCAACTGTTTTGTAAACTTACCCTATAATTTCATTTATCAGGTTTATCTTTATAGAGCTTTATTTATTTTATTTATTTTGTAAAAACAAACTTTTAAAGAGCGATGACATGAGAAGCTCGTTGTACATGCTATAGAAATTACCGGAAGCAGCTTGCTATGACAGCTGCAATGTACGGCATGGCTGGAAACGTCATTATTTTGTCATATTCTGAATATGCTTCCATATTGAATGAAATAAGCAGATTCCACCAGCCTGTTTCTGAATTCTGTAAACCTTCTATGTCTCTCTCTCTTTTTTCCATTTACCCTTCAGTAAACGGAGCCATGGCACAAATGTCAAAGGAATGGAAAGTTACTCAGTAACAATTTTTATACCCTTGATCTTATCAGTTAGTTGAGCTGGAAGAGTTTGGCTAATAAGTAATAACACAGCAATACCTGCACCCCAGACTGTATATATTAGGGACACGTCATCAAGATTGTCTTCTGCAGTGGGAGAGAGGGGTGATGATTTGGCCCTGTGCAGCATGGAAGTAAAAGCATCTTATTTCCCACACCGGCACCAATCCCTGTTTGTGCAGCGCTTGAACCACTGGAATAAACAAATGGAGATGTTTTTTCATTCACTGCGGCAAGCAAATATCAAAGCTATACCCCAAAACAGTTAGTGGTGCCTCTACCCCACCCACCAGTCAGAAATATTTTGCACACATATCGACACGCAGGCAGAGATGCGAGATGAGGGCATATACAGGTCGTGATCTTTTATGGGTAAAGAAGACCCACTCCCTGACTTACAGAAGATCCACCACCAAGACCTTCTTTCTCTTTCTTGTGTGTGAAAAGGCAGTGTCCCCCTGCACAGCATTCATTACATCTCGTGGTCAGCTTAGCGGTCTCTGCTGGCCTGGATTATGAGACAAAATTGCACGTCACAAGTTTCTACCATTAGATTTGGGAAGTGGAAGCCCCGTTTTTAGACTTCTAATAATCAGGATATCTTGGGCTGTGTGTGCACTGGGTTTCTACCTTCCTGGAAGTGACATGGAAATACTGCAACTATTTTGGGGTATTTTCTAGTATTCAGGAGGTCTGCACGGGTACCAGATTTCAGCTTCCTGAGTCATGTGGAAGTGCAAAGCCGTTATGTATATGTATATATTGTTGTTTAGTCGTGTCCGACTCTTCGTGACCCCCTGGACCAGAGCACGCCAGGCACTCCTGTCTTCCACTGTCTCCCGCAGTTTGGTCAAACTCATGTTAGTAGCTTTGAGAACACTATCCAACCATCTCGTCCTCTGTCGTCCCCTTCTCCTTGTGCCCTCAATCTCCAGTATCCCTGCCAAGAAAATTCCATGGACGAAAACAACAGGCATATGTATATATAGAAACAGTTTATTGTGTGTGTGTGTGTGTGTGTGTATACACATTCATATATTGAGTCTATGTAAATAGAGTGTGGTGGCACATAATCTTCTCTCTATTGAACAGCTTTGGGAAGTAATTGGCTGCATGAAGTGCCTTTAAAAACACACACACACCCCTAAGCCATCAACTTTTCCCTGCCTTTTTATCCCAGATCAGAGACGAATGGGGGAACAAGATCTGGATCTGCCCCGGCTGCGAGAAGCCAGATGACGGCAGTGCGATGATAGGCTGCGATGACTGTGACGATTGGTACCACTGGTGAGTGCCTGCCCCGTAAAGTCAAGCTGGAGAATAACTTTTATCTGTCCTTGGCTACCTCTCTCTTTTACAATCTTCCATGCCTTATATGAAGCAGGCAATATTTTCACCTGCTTTTGAACCCGGCCATTCCTGAGGCAGCAGAGGCCAACAGTGTGATGGCTCCAATGTCCCAACCAACTGCTGGTTGACTTTTAAAGAGACCAGATTGTCAGTAGTGACAGAGACGAGAGTTGTGTGCTGGCTGTTTGCCCTATGTGCAGTACTGAACTCCCTTCACACGGGACTGAAGTCGGGATATGAAGCTATCTGAACTTAATTCTACGCTTAGCCAAATCTTAACGAGTTTTTTTCCAACCGCAAAATTAGACCCGCTCCATAAGTTGGGGGACTGGATCAGTTAACTGATATCCTTAATCATCTTGTGCATTTAGAATTATAACTGATCCGCCCAAAGGGTACAAAAAAAACCCGAAACATTTTTTTCACTAACCTGCGTCATCCTAAAATAAGAGTACCAGCTGCTCTAAAGTGGGTGGGTGTTTTAAAGGAGTTCAAGTGTATTCTGGGGAGTGGGTTGAGGGGGGAGAGGGAAGTGCAACACAGCACAACCCATGAATTTGGGGTCTGAATGGCCAAAATATAATATCCTAAAGAAAATTGCATTATTTAATTGCAGGCACACTTTTTGAATATAGCATAGTTGTTATAAAGGACAGCTACAGAACTGCTCATAAACTACAATTCAAACAAGGTGCCATAAACTTAGCACATTAATACAGTGACTCTGTGCCATTTAAATAACTTTTTTTTATAAGAGAGTAACTTGGGCTGACCTTAATTTTACCCATTCAGTATCTTACTTTATTCATAGCCAAGAAGGGTTTAAAAGGAAAGGGAATAATAGTTCATGAGTTATTAGGTGTATGTGAGAAATTAAGATGGTGGTTATGGAACCCAGATATCATCCCTTTATCATAAGCAAAATAATGCATAATGCAGTGCCCAGAGGTTTTAAATAACAGGAGTTATTTATGTCATTGGGTTTTTGATTATATCTGTGATTTAATTTGTCTGTCTGACCCCAGTTTTAGATTAGCGAGAGGGTCCCTTCCCACAATATAACCGGGTCAGATCTGCAAAACAAGCTTCTGTCAATTCCTTCATTGCAAGGGTTTGGACTAGATGACCCTAAGGGTCCCGTCCAACTCTTCCATTCTAGGATTAATCGCAAAAGAGCAGAGCTTGCAGCCCTAGTTAAAAACAACAGCTGGTGTTTCACTTATTGGGAACCCTTGTTCATTTTCTTACATTTGCCTCTTGTGTTCTCCAACGCGCAGGCTTTGCGTCGGAATCACGGCTGCTCCCCCGGAAGAAATGCAGTGGTTCTGCTCCAGGTGTGCCAGCAAAAAGAAAGATAAAAAACACAAGAAGGGGAAACACAGAGCACACTGAAGCCACTGGGGAGACCGGTCGGACTGTCACTGCAGCACTTCAGCCCTGACCCCTTTTGTCGCCATCAGGTTTTGAGGACGTGTGATTCTTGAGAGAATTGGGGACAAATGCCCACTGTCCGCCCTGAGCTGGCTGCTTGCCCTTCCCTCCCTGATGCTCCTTCGTCAAACGGTGTTGGCCTAGACCAGGAATTCTCTGCCACGAACTCACCGGCTGAAGAGCCAAGAGAGTCTATGGCCAAAGAGAGCTGTGTTGATCGGCCACGGCTTTGCTGACACTTGTACATATTGCTGCCCTTCTTCCAGCTGCTTCCCCACCACCACCACCTCCACCTCTTCAGAGTTCTGTCCTTTCAGAAACAGGAAAGTCTTCCCAAATGTGGGCGGCTGTCCCTTGGGAGCCACTCAAATGATTTTCCCGCAGCTTCCTCTTCCGCGTAGCCAGATAATCATTAAAGACACAGGGTGGGGTAGCTTCCTGGTAAATATTTTTCTGACAAGAATATATGAAACCTCTTTTCTTCTCGCTCCTCCTCCTCCTCCTGCCCCTCCTTGATTTTTAAGACCTAACCTTAATAAACATGCTTGAGCTTTTTGTGAAATAACTTCTATTTTTTTAAAAGACGGGAAAGTTTCTATGGTGGCCAACATCCTTGTTTTGTGTGTGTGTGTGTTTGCGCTCCTTGAGGCTCTAATAATGTGATATAGACTCTTGCCCCCTCCTCCATCCCATCGGAGTTTATTCTGTCCTCTTTGTCGCTTGCACATTTCATAGGCGTGTCCAAGTTATTTGCATAAACAGATTTTTCCTCAGGCAGATACTCTTTAGGTTCTGTTATTTTCAAAGATTGCAGCAGGACAGTTTTCATTATTTTTAAGGTACAGCGTAGCATTTTCTAGAATTCCCCAATAATATACTGATGGGGCAAAGCTTAGAAAATGCTTACCCAGATGCACCTAGTTTCAGTGCTGCTTCTCAAGCTATGCTTTAAAGATGCAACCTTCTGGGTTATTCCCATACCTGAAGATACCTGCAGATGTGAGAATGACCATTGGGTTTAAACAGCAGAATGCATGCACAGTGTTGACAATTCTAAATGGTGCCTGCATGCTTTCAGTGACCTTGGAGCCAATGCTTGCAAAATGACTGGGCCCTAACACTTCCTTGCGTATTCTGGGGAACACGGTCATTTGAGCACAGTCATTTAAGCACACATGCAACATTTGCAATGGGTAAATGCCATTCAATAGCTCCACCGCAGTTCAAAAGAGGTGCGAAAGAACGGAATGGTGCATGCAGAAGATACGGTTTAGGATGAAGAAGAAACTGAGGATCTGAGGAGGTCCATCTCTTTTCCCTTCAGTGCTTCCCAGGGGAAGACCGGTCTTTTTCCAGCCAACTTTACGTGCCATTGTGCAGGTCCTCATTTTCCAGAATAAATCAGGGGTCACCACCACAGGCATGGCTTGAAGTGTGTCACTGGGTGAAGACTCCCCACTACTTATCTCAACCTCCTTCACCTTCTATATCTGCAATCATTATACAGTTGCCTTCAGTGGGTGGAGAGAGAGATCAGAGTGTACAGTTGCTACCAACCATCTGCCCACAGCCCTGCAATGCCAGGAGGTTGTTCCAGCAACCTCTCAGCTTCCTCTCCAACCTGGAAAGCTGAATGCCACATGCTGTGGCGGATCCACTGTGCGTGAAGCCTTCAACGTGCTGCTTCTCTCTGAACGGCATCTGCTGCTCAAGCTCTGACATATTAGCACGTGCTTCTTTAAAAAGAAATAGCGCACATCTCTCTTTAAAAAAGTTGACACCTGCAGTTTTCAAATACGGTCTGCCAGTTTCCTGTATATAAAGCCCAAATGCCAGAAATTTCACCAGCTGTACAAAAGGAGAGTTTACCAAATTTAATTGTACCGAAAGAATTTTGAGCTGGGATCACCTCCCTATTTCCAAATTGTTGTGTAAGTCATCAGGCTTGACCGCATTCATATTTGCTTGAGTCAGCACTGCAGCCACAACTTTTCCTCCTTTGGAGCTGTAGTTGTTTAGTGAGCCTTTTTACATTGACCCCCCCCCCTTTTTTTAAGGCAAATGCAAAGTGTTCATGAGGTGTATGTTTTCTGTGTCCATTGTCGGAGAGCAGAAAAACTAAGGTTGCCATAAAACATGTAAACGTTACTGGACATCTCACTGCATTTCTTGAAGAGGTAAATAAACTATTGTAAAAAATGTGAATCCTACCTCCTGCATTTCATTTAAGGAAACCTAAAAGGGAGTGTTTATAACTTAACCGTATTGTTTTTTATAAGAATCTGGCATCTCTCTGGGTCTGGAATATTGGTGCATTCAATATCACTTGGCATTGGTCCAACTCCACCATGAAAAGTAAATAAATAAATCCCACTTTGGTTGGCAGACTCCATTACCATTACCTCTTGTTGCTTAAAGGGTTGTGGCTGCCACAAAAACTGGGTAGAGTCGAGGACTGGGTAGCCCCAGTCATTAGAGACCAAGTGCAGATTTTGGGTCTGTAGGTCTGATGGAGGGATTCCTTTCTTTGGAAAAAGTTCCTTCCATTGGAGGAAGGGAACCTCTGCATACAGCCCAAGGAGAAATTTCAACAAATGTATGGCCCCAAATTGGCGCAGAGGGTTTAAACTCAGATGGGAAAAAGGGAAAACGGTAAAGGACCCCTGGACGATTCAGTCCATTCAAAGGCAACTATGGGGTTTGTTTGGGCACTCATCTTGCTTTCAGGTCAAGGGAGCCAGTGTTTGTCCACAGACAGCTTTCCGGGTCATGTTGCCAGAATGACTAAACCGCTTCTGGCACAACGGGACACCGTGACGGAAGCCAGAGCGCATGGAAATGCCGTTTACCTTCCCGCCGCAGCAGTACCTATTTATCTACTTGCACTGGCGTGCTTTCAAGCTGCTAGGTTGGCAGAACAAACTCAGATAAGTGCAAGGGCCCTAATACTAGATGCACAGGGGCAACACATGTAAATTCGGGGGGAAATGCCATTCAGATGCAAAATTTCACCTCCGTTGGACACAAGCAAACATTGAGGAGGGGACAGATGGTTGTGGCAACGTTTGCAAATATATTCATTTGTTACATTTAGCAGGAAAGTTACACTAGGCAGTATTATTTGTATGCCACTATACTATCAGTGGTTTACAGCAATGAAACAAAACCATACAATAAAAGCCGTAAAAAGTTAAATGCAGGTTAACCATTGTTTGGAGCATGTCTTCTTAATTGCCTGTACAGGCCTGGCGGACTAGAACAAATTTCAGCAGCTGTTTGAAAGAGTTTGAAAGAGTTTGGATTTGATATCCCGCTTTATCACTACCTGAAGGAGTCTCAAAGCGGCTAACATTCTCCTTTCCCTTCCTCCCCCACAACAAACACTCTGTGAGGTGAGTGGGGCTGAGAGACTTCAGAGAAGTGTGACTGGCCCAAGGTCACCCAGCAGCTGCAGGTGGAGGAGCGGAGACGCGAACCCGGTTCCCCAGATTACGAGTCTACCACTCTTAACCACTACACCACACTGGCTAGTTAGTACAGAAGTTAGTACAGAAGGCACCTGCTGAATCTGTTTTGGCAGAGTAGTCCATAGGACTGGGCTGATGACACTAAAGACTTGGGTTCTTCTTGTTGTCAAATGAGCCTTTCCAACTTGGGAAATGACCAGTGATGTTCCTGCACGTAATCTCAGTGATCAAGCTGGGATATAAGGGTTCAGGCGATCCCTAAAATACCCTGGACCTAAGTTCTTCAGGGCTTTGTAAATTAAATCAGGAACCTCGTGTCAGTATATGGAAACATCACCGCTGCAGACAGCCAGTTTGTTGACATCACATGATGCGCCTATCTGTGGGAAAGAAGAATTTCCCAGTACATTCATAGGCTGGATAAGTCTTTGTGAAGAGTGTAACTTGAAACCTTCTGTGTGCGCATGCTCAGGAAGTTTGTCTGACTTGCTGGAAGAACTGAACTGAAAGGACGTGTTTTTCTCTAGTGCTGTAATGTCAGAAATAAAGATCATGTAAATAGATTTCTGACTTATTTTCTTTCCCCTGCGGAAGCAGGAGGGAGGGGTTGTGCATTTGCCAATGCTTGGGAAAATGTCACCTATCAAAATCTCCCTGGTCTGTCTGGATATCAGCCAGAGGAGGTTACCGGTATGCAAGCTCCGAGGACAGTGAGAGGGGCCAGCCTCTGTGAAGGGGGCTTGCAAACCAACACCTCGAACCCATCTCAGTAGGAAGTGGGCAACTGTTTTAACAATGGCGTCACACATTTTCTTTTTAAAAAACATTTTTTGTTTTACATACTTAAAATTATAATCCCACCACATAATAATAATAATAATAATAATAATAATAATAATAATAATAATAATAATAATTTATTTGTACCCTGCCCACTCTGGGTGGCTTCCACAAAGACCAAAAATACACTAAGATGTCATACATTAAAAACTTCCCTGAACAGGGCTGCCTTAAGATGTCTTCTGAATGTCAGGTAGTTGTTTATCGCTTTGACATCTGATGGGAGGGCGTTCCACAGGGTGGGCGCCACTACCGAGAAGGCCCTCTGCCTGGTTCCCTGTAGCTTTGCTTTTCGCAATGAGGGAACCGCCAGAAGGCCCTCTGCGCTGGACTTCAGCGTCTGGGCAGAACATACCCACAGTTAAAAGATTCCTCCTAATCTCTGGACTTCCCACCTTCCCCTCCATAGATTCTGTCATTAAACCTTTTTCTACTGCATCTTTTTTCAGTAATTCATGTTTTTTCTAACTCCACTCTGTCCATATTTCTCATTACATTACAAGCGTTATTGCAGTCCTCCTAGTGTTTTCATTTGCTCACAGTGGTCTTTAAGGTAAATTATTAATTTCTGCCATTCCTTATTAAAGTTTTGGTCTTTCTGGTTCCTGAGCTTTCCGGTCAGTTTTGCCATTTTGGTATAGTCCACCAACTTGATTTGCCATTCTTCTCTGCTAGGGACTTTATCTTCCTTCCATCTCTGGGCTAACAATATCTGTGCAGCTGTCATTCCATACATAAAAAGTCTTTTCTGCTCCCTTGGAATTTCAGCACCTACAATTCCTAATTTTAAAAAATTGGTGTCACACATTTTTGACCAGATGCCTCCATCAGCAGCCATCTGGAGCTTCCGAATCACAACGAAGGGCAGCCCCATGTGGAGCACATTACAGTAATCCAGCCTCAATGTTACCAGTGCATGGACTACAGTGATCAACCTAAACTTGCCCAGGAACTGCCATAATTGGTGAACCAGATGCAGCTGGTCAAAAGCACTCGTGGCCACAGAGGTCACTTGGGCCTCTATTGGCCAAGGTATCTCCAGGAATATCCTCGAGCTACGCACTTGCTCCTTCAGGAATACTGGACTGAGGCCGTTTATACTGGACCCTACTTTTTTGGCTACCACCCTCTGCTCTCCTCGCTTTTTCCATGCCACGAATCCTTTTTTAAAAGCTGCATAGGGAGATGGGGGCCCTTTAAAAAGCCATTGGACTATCTATACCTCTGTTGTGAACCACCCTGTGATCTTCGGATGAAGGGCGGCATGCAAATTTAAAAATGAAATCCATGGTCACTGGTCATGCTGGCTGGAAGATCTGGCCCTTCCACTTGTCAGAGTGAGGCAGCTGGTGAGAGGTGGGCAGAGTTCTGGGTGCCACCCCAACAGTCTCACATCCCATAAACTAGCCTGCTGCTCTTGTGTGTATTTGCAGGAGAATGCCCCATCGCTAGTATCAAAGGAAGGGTGAGCTACCAGTCTGGGCTGCTTTTGTCCACGGAACTGGAAGAAGAAGCACATTCTTGTTCTTTGCCTTAGATGACAAAATGCCCTGATTCCAATGCCACCTGGTTCCCCATTCCTGCTGCAAAGGGGGGAAAGTGATCATCTGAACCCACCATAAGATCACGGGGAGAAGGCCACAAACTTCTCCATCGCAACTTTTTCATGGAGAGGCATTTGTGCAGAGCTGAGCGTCAGGCACTTAACCCGAAGGTGTAACGCAGACATTCTTTTGCAGAGATAATCTTCCTTTGGAACAGTCTGTAGAGCTGAGAATATAATTTCTGTGGGTGACAAAGTGTTTTCTTTCTCTTCTCCCTCCCCCCCCCAAAAAAAAACCCCGCTCTGGAAGGTGTTTGCCACTAAGTACAGTGGGGATCTTTATCATCCCCTGCCTGATTTGTGATTCCAAATGTCCTGGGGAGAAAAGAGAATCGGAGAGTATCAGAACCTCCCCAGTTTGCCCGAGCTTTCGAGAGATAAAATATAGTGCATTACCCTTCTGTATCACCTAAACCTCTTTTGTTCCCTTTTGAATAGGACGATTAAACAAAGGCCGACTAACCAAATTAAAGTATAAAATGAACGCTGAGATATGGAGACCTTGCCAGCAAGAATGTTAATGAATGAAGTTCACTGAAGCCATGCTGGCTAAGTTTTCAATACTAGTAGTTTTATGTGCAATCTTTAGATCACCGTGGGGTATTTTCCCTCTCTCCCTCCCTCTCTCTCTGTTCAGAAGTTTTTAAAAGTCTAAAAGTGGATGCATTTCCGTGCCTGCAGAACGAAGCAGATAATGTTCTTAATAACGTCTCACTCTCTCTCTTAACAAATGGTGTCAGTCATTCTCTCTTTAGGAAACGATCTTGATTTAATGCAATTGAGGGGGAAGGGAGCCTTGGGTCTGTTTGCCATCTCCTAGGCATGAAGCAACTGTTCAGCCGTGTGCTCAGTAAATCAGATGTCGTAAAGTGCAGCCTGGCAGATTGCTAGCCAGATGGGTGCGAGGTGGAGCCTTGAAAAGACCATCACAATTCTTCACTTGGCTCTCGGCATCCAATATTTCCTTGATTAGTAGTATCTATAACCTGTTCCTCTGCCCACAAGCTCTCGTGGCAGAACACAACTCGTTAAAATGCAGCCACCACCTTGGATGGCTTTAGAATTAGACAAATTTGTGGAGGAGAAGACTTTTAATGGTTACTAGTCATGATGGGCCTGTTGTTTTTGTCCATGGAATTTTCTTGGCAGGGATACTGGAGTGGCTTGCTGGTTCCTGCTCCAGGTGGAGCACGTTTAGTCAAAAATCTCCACTATGACCTGCCCATCCTGGGTGGCCCTGCACGGCATAGCTCATAGCTTCTCTGAGTTATTTAAGCCCCTTCGCCATGACAAGGCAGTGATCCATGAAGGAGGACCTTGCCGACAAAGGTCCGTATAGTTAAAGCTATGGTTTTCCCAGTAGTGATTAATGGAAGTCAGAGCTGGACCATAAAGAAGAATGGATGCTTTTGAATTATGGTGCTGGAGGAGACTCTTGAGAGTCCCATGGACTGCAAGAAGATCAAACCTATCCATTCTTAAGGAAATCAGCCCTGAGTGCTCATTGGAAGGACAGATCGTGAAGCTGAGGCTCCAATTCTTTGGCCACCTCATGAGAAGAGAAGACTCCCTGGAAAAGCCCCTGATGTTGGGAAAGATGGAGGGCACAAGGAGAAGGGGGCGACAGAGGATGAGATGGTTGGACAGTGTTCTCGAAGCTACCAGCATGAGTTTGACCAAACTGCGGGAGGCAGTGGAAGACAGAAGTGCCTGGCGTACTCTGGTCCATGGGGTCACGAAGTGTCAGACACAACTAAACGACTAAACAACAACAACAGTCACAATGGGCATGTTCTACCAGAGGTAGCTGCTAGCGAGGAGAGTGCTCTTGCACCCAGGTCCGGCTTTCAGGCTTCCCATAAGTATCTGGTTGGCCACTGTGGGAAAAGGATGCTGGACTAGATGCGTCATCATTGGTCTAATCCAACCATGGGGAGTCGGGGAGCAAAAGAGAAGGCA
The DNA here is from genome assembly GCF_951804945.1 of Podarcis cretensis. Classification (NCBI taxonomy): domain Eukaryota; kingdom Metazoa; phylum Chordata; class Lepidosauria; order Squamata; family Lacertidae; genus Podarcis; species Podarcis cretensis. The sequence goes on from NC_137179.1 coordinate 9,924,057, forward strand.
AGTTGCACAACATCCATGGCCATGGAAGTGAGAAGGGCAGGCACTGAGGAGTAGAAGTGGTGGTTTAAAACAACAGCAGATCTTTGAATAAAGCGGGGGGGCGGGGCGGAGAACTGAAAGTAAAATGGCACCCTGATTTCATGCAGATCGAGGATTGTCATGTGGCTCTACAGATCCTCCAATCCGGGCTGCACTCTGACTTCATGCAAATGCAGAATTATTGTCGTGGTGCTGCAGATCCTCCAACGGGGGCTGTGTGATGACAGCCTTACATTTGTATATATATAGGAAGATACACATCTACATTACACACACAATCCGTATGTTCACACAGAGAGAAGAAAGCGAGAGAAGCGCCAACTGGAAGAGTGATACTGTACGTTGTGTTCTTGGGGCAGGGGCTGGTGTACAATTAGCGCAGATCAGAACATCTCGTACGCTACATGACCACAAATTAAATCAGTTGTTTCTCTTCTCTTGCCTGTTCACATCAGGTGTGCTAGTGACATCTTCACGATACCCAGGGCTTCTTTTTTTGCAGCTGGAGCTCACAGGAGCTCAGCTCTAGCACTTCTCTTAAAAATAATAATAATAATAATTTTTATTAAGTTTCCCATTTTAACAATCCAATCAAATCACATTTAATGTTCCAAATTATACAAATACATATCAAATAGTCCAAATATTCTGCCTAAATTATAATTTTTTTCTTGGGACTTCCCATGCTTCAAGTTTGGGGGGGCTCTGATCATCTCATATCTCTGAAGAAGAAGAGTTTGAATTTGATATCCCGCCTTTCACTCCCTTTAAGGAGTCTCAAAGCGGCTAACATTCTCCTTTCCCTTCCTCCCCCACAACAAACACTCTGTGAGGTAAGTGGGGCTGAGAGACTTCAGAGAAGTGTGACTAGCCCAAGGTCACCCAGCAGCTGCATGTGGAGGAGCGGGGAAGCGAAACCGGTTCCCCAGATTACGAGTCCACCGCTCTTAACCATTACACCACACTGGCTCTGCTGCCTTCAGGGAAGATGAAGAAGAGAGTTTGGATTTTATATCCCGTGTGATATAGATGCCTTATTGTAGCTTTCATCAACCTAGTGCGCTGAATGGAGTAACTGTGCCCCTGAAGGACCAGGTACGCAGGCTGGGAACATGGCCCTCATATTTCTGGCTACTGCCTGCACCTCAGCAACTGTCTCACTCTACTTCATCATAGGGCCGGCCCTGCATGCATGGCAGATGCACCGCCACAGAACCATAGCCCTTCCTAAAGTCGAGACATCCCTCACTTCCTCTTTCATTGAAGTGGCACCTCTACATTCTCGGCCCCGGATCCCAGAAACCCAAAAGTAGCAGAAGAAAACAAGGAGGAAGAGGAGGAGGAGGAGGTGCATTTTCTCCAGGCAGTTGCATCACGATCTCTTCCTTGCATGGGAGATGCTTATCAGCCAATATGTTAATGGTAGCAATTTGTGGTCTTCGGGGAACGAAGAGCACTCTCTGGCAACTGCCAGCTCCATGGAAGACTCTTTAATTAGTAGTTGCGTTTGCTTCTAACCTAGATTAAAGAGAGTTGCCCGGATTAAGGAGGGAGCAAGGAAATGGGTTGTAGGCCGTCTTTGCTGAACCCAAGCCAGGATTAAGTCGGTGAAGAAGCTGGGTCAACAAATGGAAGACGTCTCGCTGACTCCACCACTGCTATTATTGGCCCTTCTTCTACCCCATCCGGATGATTTACGAGCTGGCCTCTGGCTCTTCATCACCATCTTTGTTATCTGCTGCAGATTATAAAATGTCTGAGCAGTGATTGCTCATGAATTCAGGCAGTCACGCTGCCCGCTCTGCTCCAAATCCCTCCACACAAAGTCTAACTTCTCCGGGTAGCATTAAGGTTTGTTCCTAGCTGGAAACATAGTTTGTGTCAGTCTAACTGGCTCCAGGGCCGTCTTTACAAGGGGTGCAAGAGGTGCGGGGCACCTGGGCGTCGAATTCTGGGGGGCGCCAGGCGCTGAAGCTGCCTAAGCTCTTAACTACCTACCTGTTATAATAAATAATAATAATAATTTTTTATTTATACCCTGCCCTTCCCGGTTCAGAAAACCGGGCTCAGGGTTGCTAACAACAAATCTAAAACACTTAATTGATGCAACAAAATATAGCATAAAATACAGTATAAAAAGTGAATAGCAATAAATTCAGAATTCAAAAATCAATTTAGGGAGGAAATCCATCCAACCAGGGCTAGCTGGCTAAATTAGTCTTATTTGGGCCAGCGAGGAGAACAGGGGAGAATTAGCTGTGGGATCCCAGAGTGGGTAATCTTCATAAAAAGGGGAGGAGGGGGAATGAAGGAGAATAAAAGATCAGGCTAAGTTCATATTCAAAGCCAGGTGGAATAGCTCTGTCTTACAGGCCCTGCGGAAGGAAGTTAAATTGTTATGAAATAATAAATAATTTTGATCAAGCTTGAAAAACAAAATACAGTGGTACCTCGGGTTACATACGCTTCAGGTTACAGACGCTTCAGGTTACAGACTCTGCTAACCCAGAAATAGTACCTCGGGTTATGAACTTTGCTTCAGGATGAGAACAGAAATCGTGCTCCGGCAGCGTGGCGGCAGCGGGAGGCCCCATTAGCTAAAGTGGTGCTTCAGGTTAAGAACAGTTTCAGGTTAAGAACAGACCTCCAGAACAAATTAAGTACTTAACCCGAGGTACCACTGTACATATATACCTATGTATTACTGAAATGTCTTGACTTTGTGCGCTTATTTACCAAAGACGCACTGCACCAGCAGCGGCGCTTGTCATTCACAACGGTGGCGCTTGTCAGACTCAACGATTTGGGGGCACTGGGCGGATTTTTGCACCCCGGCGGCACATATGCTAAAGACTTCCGTCACTGGCTCACATTGACCCTGTCTTACCTTTGACTCTTGTATGACCGTGGCGTGAACAGGAAGGGAGAAGGTTCTTATGCTTGAATCCTGCTTGTACATTTCCCACAGGCAACTGGTTAAGACCAGTGAGGACAGGATGTTGGACTAGATGGGCCATTGGCCTGATCCAGAAGGATCTAACACTCTTATGTATGTACCTTGATGGCATTCTCTGAATTGGTGATTATAATCCACATAACCATGGCCCTGATCAATGGATAATTGCATTGATCACATGGTGACTCACAGCAAAATACTCGTTTAATCTTTGAATCAAGACTGATAGTTCAATGGGGAAGGACACCTCCCAGCTTCATGTAGGTGCAGAATTTTAGAGCTGGAAGCAGGCGCACCCCAACGCAACGTGGTCTAGTGGGAAGGTGCCCCAGGCTGACCAATGTGGCCTGGTGCGCAAATGTAACACTGGGAGGCGTCCTGGCTGGCCTCCCCTAATGCGACAGTCATCACGTACATGCACATAACATCCCACGTAGCCACCCATCCACCCTAATGCTAGGCACAGCTCGGCGCCTGTAGTTTGAAGGGACTGTGAGGGTCATCTAGTCAACTCCCTGCAGTGCAGGAACCTCAGCTAGATCATCCATGACAGACAGCCCTCCAATCTCTGTTTACAAGCCTTCAAGGAAGCACCACCTCTCGTGAGAGTCTGTTCCACTGCTGAACAGCTCTTACCACCAGAAAGTTCTTCTTAATACTTAGTTGGAGTTTCCTTTCTTATAATTTGACCCCACTTGGTCCTAGCCTCTGGAGCAAGAGAAAATAAGCTTGCTCCATCCTCCTTTAGCTATTTGAAGATGGCTATCATCTCCAGTGGTGTAGCATGGGTTGCTGGCACCGGGGGCTGGCAAACCGCAAGAGTGCCAGAGCTCCCTCCCCACTGGACTGCTCTGCCACCTTTCCAGGGTGGGGATCTCCACAGAAGCTGACACCTGCGTGTGGGTGCCTGGTTGCACCCCCTCATAATTTTGCGCCCCCTGCCCCTCCACGCTACACCACTGATCATGTCTCCTCTTTGCCAGGCTAAACATACCCAATTCCCTCAACCGGTTCTCATAAGGCTTGGTTTCCAGACCCATCCAATTCATGGAGGGTGACTTTGTGAAGCAAGGAGCCTCCTGTCTACATGGCGGGCAGCTGCAACAGTGATGTGGTTGGAGTTTGCACATTGATTCCTGCAGATGTCTCTTGCATGTTAAGGGAGATTGCTACTTCCTGTCACATGAAGCTCTTCTGATGGAATTCCAGGGACCCCTCCTCCTCCTCCTCCTCCTCCTCCTCCTCAGCCTCCTTATGCTTTGGGCTGCTGAGCCTTGAACGCGAACCCTCAAACTTTTGACATATATTCACATTGGAAACTTACACTTGGTTCCCTAGCCATTTCTCTTCCTAAGGAGGAATCTGGGAACTGTACTTTGGGGAAGAGACTTGAAATCTCCAACCAAACTCCTTCATCAAAGTACATCTTAGTATCTAGTGGAGGAATACAGGAAGTAAGAAGCAAGAACACAGGAAACTGCCTTCTTCCAAGTCAGGTCAATGTTCCATCTAGCCAGGGTTTCAGATAGGGATGGCTCCCAGCCCTACCTGGAGATGCCAGGAACTGAACCTGCTCTACCACTGAGTTATGGAACTTCCCCATAGCATCAGCTTGTCAAGTTTCCAGCCTCATATAACCAACATGCTTTAGTTAATGCATGAAGGGGTTAAGACCATAGAGTAAGATGTCCTGCCAGGTTTAGCGAGGTCACTCTCTTGCACCTTGACAGGAAAGATTGCGAAATCTTTGTTCTCTCTTCTTCCACCATGTGAACCCCATCGCTAAAGAGGTCTGATCACTCCTAGCCCAGAGTGTGTGGCTTAAGCAAGCCAACTTGGAGTTTTAATGGAAATAATTAAGAAACATTTACTGTTTTGAAACCTAAGTTGTACTGCCTGTCTTTTCTTCTGCAATATGGAAAAGCAATTGAATCTGACCTTTGAAGAGTTTGTAAGTAAACCATTTTTTAACTTACCAGACATGGGGTCTCTTTCTCTGCTAAGGGAAGTGGGGGGCTTTGGAAGTAATTTAGAAGGGGATATTTTAAAGGCCTAACAGCCTTTATTTCCATGCTTTGCTGCATGCTTTGTGATTTTAAATCTCTGCTGGGACTCTCTTATTATTATTATTATTATTATTATTATTATTATTATTATTAGACTTTATATACCACCCTATACCTGGAGTATAAAAGAGTACTAGCAAGTACTTGCCCCAGTCCTGGATCTTAGGCATCCAGGGAATTCTTCCTTTTATTATACTCAGTATTTTATCTTTTAACCAAACCAAATAACGAAAAACAACAACCAAGTTAACTTTCTGGGGTGATTTCAAATGGTTAGCTAAGATTCCAAAATTAAGATGAAGTTTTGGGCAAAGATATGTGAGATGTCAGGCAGAGAGGGCATCTTAAAAGGAGCCTCACTCAGGATTCTCTACTGACAAACTTGTTGCTCTAGATCCATGGGCCCAGATCCAAACCCCAGATGTGTTGTGCAAAGAGTGCCTAGGCTGAGTGTGAGTGTACGCTTTCCACCCCCTGACTATTTTAATTCTTTGGGCAATGACAAATCTGTTTATCTCTGCTCAAAGTGCCCTTCATCAACACCCAGCCAAGAGCTGTAACTCAACTTCAGATCAGATAATCTTTCTCACACTTTTACTACTTCAAGATATACCAGTGTGATGCAAGAGGACAACTAAGTCATCTTCCGGAAATGTATAACAAATATGGGCATCGTACCTGAGCTGGGTCTGTGTAGCCTACTGCCATCTCCTTGCCCCGCCAGCTCACTAAGGTTGGAAGGGCTAACTTGGTTCAATTCTTGCCATCTTCAGAGACAGACCCTGCTACCTGAAACAAGGGAGAGCAGTCAATGTTGATAATGATGAGCTAAATATACCAAGACAGCTTTCTGTGTTTATAAGGTCTCACACAGGGATCAAACCCAAGATCCTTTCAGCCAGAGATGCCAGACAGTGGCTGAGACACCACTAGGCTATAGCCAAGGCTAGAGTAAGGTGGTTGGGTGGCCCCTTCCCCTGTAAAGGAACACATGAAATAAAGCACCACAAAACAAGTCTTGTTAAAGACTAACAAATTTAACATGACGTAACCTAATAGTCGAGATGCGGGTGGCACTGTGGGTTAAACCACAGACCCTAGGACTTGCCGGTCAGAAGGTTGGCAGTTCGAATCCCTGTGATGGGGTGAGCTCCCGTTGCTCGGTCCCAGCTCCTGCCAACCTAGCAGTTCGAAAGCACGTCAAAGTGCAAGTAGATAAATAGGTACTGCTCTGGCGGGAAGGTAAATGGTGTTTCCATGCGCTGCTCTGGTTCGCCAGAAGTGGCTTAGTCATGCTGGCCACATGACCCGGAAGCTGTAAGTCAGCTCCCTCGGCCAGTAAAGCGAGATGAGCACCGCAACCCCAGAGTCGTCCACGACTGGACCTAACGGTCAGCGGTCCCTTTACTTTTACCTTTAACCTAATGGTCAGGAGTCCCTTTACCTTTACCTTTTAAGTTGTCACTGGAAAAGTGACTCCCTGGAAAAGACCCTGATGTTGGGAAAGATTGAGGGCACAAGGAGAAGGGAGAAGTGGACGACAGAGGACAAGATGGTTGGACAGTGTTCTCAAAGCTACCAGCAAGTTTGACCAAACTGCCAGAGGCAGTGGAAGACAGGAGTGCCTGGAGTGCTCTGGTCCATGGGGTCACGAAGAGTCAGACATGACTAAACGACTAAACAACAACAACAAGTTTTCACGAACAAAAACAAACAAACAAAAGGACTCTGAGCATGTGCAGATTCACAACTCTCAGATAAACTTTTATTTATTGCCTACCTTGATCAAGAAGGGGTTCATCTGAGATCAGGTACTCCAGATAAATTATTTTCTGCAGACGTTGTTTCACAATAAATATGGGTGTTACAGAATCCTCACCAAGTGGCAAATGCAAAATGCAAAAGCTTTGCAAAGAGGGGCAGTCCTAAGTTTGTGACTTAACTTTTTCATAAATGCCACGTGCTATACTTTGTGATATTATATGACTATATACCCTACCATACCTTCCAAGAAAGCCTCAGCTGCAATCCTGAATTAACTCACCTTAGGGTTGCCGTATTTCAAAATGTGAAAATCCGGACGGAAAAGTTGCTGAGTGTTGTTGTTTTTTAGTTTTGAGCTTTTGGGGGCAAAATTTGCCATTTTTAGCTATTTTTAAGGGAAAGAAACAAAAGCAACACAGGTTTTCACAGACATTTTGCTGATTTCCACCCAGACACTGCTTCTGACTGCAGTATTCTGGATATGTCCGGGAAATATCAGACAGATGGTAACCCTAACTCACCTAGGAGTAAGCCCCATTAAATACAAAGAGGCTTACTTCTGAATAGACATGTGCCCCATTGTGTTGAAAGTTAACTATATACCTTGAATTCTTGATGAGTGTCCAGACTTCAGCTTCTGCACAGCAGGAAACATATCTGCACCTCTTTGCAAAGTTCTAACCTTTTTCTCATTTGTCATTTGGCGGAGAGTCTTTAACACCCATCCACATTTATTGTGCAATGAAAACAATGTGCAGGGAGTACCTGATCTCAGGAAGAAAGAAAGAAAGAAAGAAAGAAAGAAAGAAAGAAAGAAAGAAAGAAAGAAAGAGGAAACTATGGGGGAAACAGCAGCATTTTAGTACCCCAGGGATTGCTATATTAGCCTGTTGGCCAAACAACTCACTTCTCAGTCACTGCCCTGACATTAATAAAAGGCAGGAGCGGCCAGGATCTGGGTCGGTTCATATGGAGAGAGGCAGTCCTTGGGATAATGTGGTCCTGAGCCATTTAAGCCTTTATAGGCCAAAACTAGGGGACGCAGGTGGCGCTGTGGGTTAAAGCCTCAGCGCCTAGGGCTTGCCGATCGAAAGGTCGGCGGTTCGAATCCCTGCGGCGGGGTGCGCTCCCGCTGCTCGGTCCCAGCGCCTGCCAACCTAGCAGTTCGAAAGCACCTCCGGGTGCAAGTAGATAAATAGGGACCGCTTACCAGCGGGAAGGTAAACGGCGTTTCCGTGTGCGGCTCTGGCTCTGGCTCTGGCTCTGGCCAGAGCAGCTTCGTCACGCTGGCCACGTGATCCGGAAGTGTCTCCGGACAGCGCTGGCCCCTGGCCTCTTAAGTGAGATGGGCGCACAACCCCAGAGTCTGTCAAGACTGGCCCGTACGGGCAGGGGTACCTTTACCTTTTTACCTTTAGGCCAAAACTAGCACTTTGATTTGGGCCTGGAAACTAACTGACAGCCACTGCAGTCGGACCAGGATTGGTATAATATGCTCAAACCATCTTGCCCCAGTGAGCAACCTGGCCACCGAATTCTACACTAGCTGAAGTTTCCGAGCCGTCTTCAGAGGCAGCCCTACATAATGGTGGTGATAATAATAATAATAATAATAATAATAATAATAATAATAATAATAATAATAGACTATAAGGACTCAGGCGGTCTTTAAACTCTGTGTGCTACCCAAGCAAAGCAGGAGGAAACAGCCACATGGATTTCCCCCACCCACCTTAACAATGGCTTTCCGGATGGTAGTCAAGTGGAAAATACTCATGCAATCCACCCACGCCCAAGCGGTTGCAGAATCCGCAGCCACACATCACAACCATGTGGGACCACAGTGCAGGGATTGTCCCTTCACGGCTGGGGATGAGTGAAGGGTGCCTAAGCGAATCGCCATCTGTGCATACTGTGGCAGTGAGTTCCCTAGGCCAGAGCTGTGTCGCATTAGATTCTGTTGCCTGCCTTGAGGCTCCCATGTAAAGCAATGGGATTGTGATTGATTTGTGTGTTTGAAATATTTGGCTGCTGTCCGTTACTCAGCTACCTGGTTGGAAGACTCCCACTGAACACAGAGGGACTTGCTTCTGGGTGCATTTTTATTAATACAGTGGTACCTCGGGTTAAGTACTTAATTCGTTCCGTAGGTCCGTACTTAACCTGAATCTGTTCTTAACCTGAAGCACCACTTTAGCTAATGAGGCCTCCTGCTGCTGCCGTGCCGCTGGAGCACGATTTCTGTTCTCATCCTGAAGCAAAGTTCTTAACCTGAAACACTATTTCTGGGTTAGCAGAGTCTGTAACCTGAAGTGTATGTAACCTGAAGCGTATGTAACCCGAGGTACCACTGTTTATCCAGAGTGTTTCAATCTTCCCGAAGGTTTTGCTCTGAACTGATCACCTGCAGAAAACTTTTCTCCCCTTTTACTCTTTCCATCACTTGGTTTGTTTCAGCTTTTCTCTCCCCCCTCTTCCTCTTCCTCTGGGTTACCCCTTCCCACATGAAATTAGACTGAGGGTCACATGCAGTCCTCAGGCTGCAGGTTGCTCACTCCGATCTAAACAATGAAAGTACTGATGGACAGCATTCCTCAGCCCAGTATACCTGCAGGAGCGTCTCCACCTCCATCGTTCAGCCCGGATGCTGAGGTCCAGCGCCGAGGGCCTTCTGGTGGTTTCATCACTGTGAGAAGCAAAACTACAGGGAACCAGGCAGAGGGCCTTCTCGGTGGTGGCACCCAGCCTGTGGAATGCCCTCCCATCAAATGTCAAAGAGATAAACAACTACCTGACATTTAGAAGCCATCTGAAGGCAGCACTGTTCAGGGAAGTATTTAATGTGTGACATTTTAATGTATTTTTGTTGGAAGCCGCCCAGAGTGGCTGGGGAAGCCCAGCCAGATGGGTGGGGTACAAATAATAAATTATTATTATAATAAATTATTCTAACTAAGGGGCCAACACTGAAGAGGCCCTCTTCCCCAGTCAGCTGGAGGAGGATTTCTGAAGTAGATGCTTAAAGATCATAGAATCGTTGTGTTGTAGAGTTGGAAGGGACCGTGAGGATCATCCAGTGCCACCCTCTGCAATGCACGGATCTTCCGCCCAGCGTGGGACTCAAACCCAAGACCCTGAGATCAAGAGTCTCATGTTCTACCGACTGAGCTATCCCAGTTGTACCACTCCTGAATACAAAAGAAAGCAGTGCCCTCCCTAAACACAGGGATGGGCAACCAGTTGGCCTCCAACTCCCATCACCCCCCAGATCACATGGCCAAGGATCAGGGATGATGGGGATTGTAGTCCAACAGTATCTGAGAATACAGGTTGCTCACCCCTGTCTTGATATGGAGTTAGATCTTTCTTCAGCTCCCATAAAAGGGTCCAGGATCTGGAGAAAGAGGGGAACAAGGAATGAGAAAGTGTTGTGTTTTGGAGCTTGAATTATGCCCGGCTACATTTCCACAGTTCCCTTAACAACTTGCGACCAGTTTACCTATGAGATCGTCTTACCCCACATGTGTCCTCTTGACCCCTTCAATCGGTGGAATTGGCACTACTGCAGGTGCCTCATAATTGTTGGGATACTGCCAGGGAGACAGAGTCCATCATGACCCCACGTCGTCTCCGTTGCGATCCATCGACCTTCCGTAGACACGCAGTATCATTCAATTAGCGACACGAGCTCCAGAAATATCTTGCCACATTCCAGAGCTGATGCACGCTCTATCAGCAGATAATGCACAGCGAAAGATGCACGCAGGAGAGCATTATTTACAATTTTATTCAGCGTTGGTCAGAACAAAGAAAACATGACTGCCTGCTTCAGTGTCTCAGACACAGAGAGAAAACGAAAGCAATAGACAAACATAAACTTCCTGTGAACAGGAAATACACAGGCTGTGACACACACATCCTGCTCCCTTTTAAGGTTGAACGGAAATATCCTAACAATAATACCCATTCCACATTTGTAAGAACTCAGTCTTTTAGGGTGGCAGCACCTAGACTTTGGAACTCCCTGCCTATTGAGAACAAGCAAGCCCTTCCACTGCCCTCTTTTCAGAGTCTTTAAAAACACTATTGTTTAGACACAGGTGGAGCTGTGGGTTAAACCACAGAGCCTAGGGCTTGCTGATCAGAAGGTCGGTGGTTTGAATCCCCATGACGGGGTGAGCTCCTGTTGCTCGGTTCCTGCTCCTGCCAACCTAGCAGTTCGAAAGCACATCAAAGTGCAACTAGATAAATAGGTACCGCTCCGGCGGGAAGGTAAATGGCGTTTCCGTGTGCTGCTCTGGTTCGCCAGAAGCGGCTTAGTCATGCTGGCCTCATGACCCAGAAGCTGTACGCCGGCTCCCTCGGCCAGTAAAGCGAGATGAGTGCCGCAACCCCAGAGTCAGCCACAACTAGACTAACGGTCAGGGGTCCCTTTACCTTTATCTTTACCTATAAGGCACTTTCTGCATGTGCTGTAGAGGGAAGCAAGGGGCAGATGGGACTCATCCACCTGGGAAAGTAGCCCATTTAGGAGATGGAAAACTATGATGTGAAACCTCTGCTGCCTTGCGGGATATCTTTGGGAGAAGAAAAGGCTAGGGAGCAAATCCTATACAAATCTAGAGTCCCTAAGATGGTTGAATGGCTCCTTGTATGCCTCCTTCCAGCAACTCCTGCAGCCAAGCCGGTGCCAAACATATTACAGTGGTACCTCGGGTTACAGACGCTTCAGGTTACAGACTCCGCTAACCCAGAAATATTACCTTGGGTTAAGAACTTTGCTTCAGGATGAGAACAGAAATCGTGCAGTGGCGGCGCGGCGGCAGCAGGAGGCCCCATTAGCTAAAGTGGTACCTCAGGTTAAGAACAGTTTCAGGTTAAGAACAGACCTCCAGAACGAATTAAGTACTTAACCCGAGGTACCACTGTACTCTGCTTTCCTTTGGACCACATCAGCAAGGCCGAGAGGGAGGTCTTGCTGTCTGGGCAACCCAGGACCTCCAGACACACTGCCCAGGCTTGTGCCCTGTTATGTACTGAGCTGAATCCTAGAACAATAGGATTCAGAATGCAGCAGTCTGATTGGTCCGCAGGAGCCACACAATCCAGCTCCAGGTGGAAGTGAATCAGCGACCTGATTGGCCTGCAGGAGCAGCCCGGAATTAGCCAATCACGCGGGGCCCATTGTGTAAATAATGTATATATAGCTAGACGTTTTGGGGAAAGTTTCATTCATTGCTACTATGAGCTGAATAAAGAGCATGAAATTCACACTCGACTCCGAGTATATTTCATGCCCCAAGGAGGCTGCTAACACAGCAGTTTGGCTTCACCCCCCCCAAAGGCGCACTCAATTGTCTCTTGAGACAAACGGATGCCCACAACAGCCTAGATGTTTAGAAAGCTGTGGTAGTTTGATTTAGTTTTTTAACATGTGTATATGTTTTAAAGTATGGTTTTGACTTTTTCTTGTTGTTACTGGTTTATCTTTTGAGGGTGGGTTTTTTTTTTTTTTTGCAATCAAGCAGTGTATAAATTATATGCAAATAAATAAAGAGATAAACAATTGCAAGCATTGTGCCATTTTTCATTCCGAGCCTGTCCCTGTAACTCAAGAGATAAACTTTAAGAGATAAACATACATAAAGGGTAGTGCCTACACCTTAAGACTGTTTTTCCTGATTTCCAGGCCTCATTAATCAGCAGAGGTAGGTCCTGGTTTGTTTTATAATATATGACGATAGACCATTAGAAACTGTGAGCATTCCGGACTGTAACGTCCTCTCACTTTTTCCACCCGTAAATCATCAACACATCCGACAGGCTCTCCTGATAGCAGTTTGATCCCCACATCAACTCCTCTAGCTCTGATATTCCATTCATGCTGCTGTATCTCGCATGGACGGATGTGGAATGTCTAGCAATGACCCCAAGTCTGGAGGGATTTTCTGCAAGTTGATTTAATATATGCAGTCCACTTTTCCAAAAACAGTTCTGAGCTCAAAGGCAGTGAGGGGGGTTGTCACGAGAATAACAGCAAGGGGAAAGCAAAAAACGTTACAATCACTCGGATCAAAAATGCAATAATGTATAGATAAGGCAAAAGAGCAGATTCGGCAAACAATGAATGCAATTTGAGGCAAACTCGTAGCGATTCGAAGTACAATGGTACCTTGGTACTCAAATGCCTTGGTTCCCAAACGCTGAAAACCTGGAAGTGTTCCAGTTTTTGAACGTTTTTCAGAAGCCAAACATCTGATGCAGCTGTCAGCTGTTGTTTCTGGGGCACCTGCACCAATCAGAAGCTGCGCCTTGGTTTTTGAACATTTCAGAAGTCAAATGGACTTCTGGGATGGATTAAGTTTGGCACTTTTGTTTTTGCTATTTATTTTGTGTTTTTGAGGTTTTTTCAGTTAATTTGATTTTGTGACTGTGTGCAACCCAGTTCAGCTACTGATTGATTGATTGATTGATTGATTGATTGATTGACTGACTGATTGATTGATTGTGTGACTGTGGAAATGGATAAAAGCCCCCCCCCCCCATCCAAACAATGCAGGTAAGAAAAAAAATAATTTTAATTTTTATCATCTACAATACTGTCTTATTTATTTTATAGTACAGTACATTGATTATTGGGACGTGGGTAGTGCTGTGGGTTAAACCACAGAGCCTAGGGCTTGCCTAGTTTGAATCCCTGTGATGGGGTGAGTTCCCATTGCTCGGTCCCTGCTCCTGCCAACCTAGCAGTTCGAAAGCACGTCTGGCGGGAAGGTAAACGGCGTTTCTGTGCGCTGCTCTGGTTCGCCAGAAGCGGCTTAGTCATGCTGGCCACATGACCCGGAAGCTGTACGCCGGCTCCCTTGGCCAGTAAAGCGAGATGAGCACTGCAACCCCAGAGTCGTTCGCAACTGGACTTAACTGTCAGGGGTCCCTTTACCTTTACCTTTTCGACTGTTTAAAGTGGTATTACAGCACTTTAATGATATTATGTGAATGTGTTTTAAAGTGTGTGTGTGTGTGTGTGTGTGTGTGTGTGTGTGTCCCTCCATTTGAATGTGCAATATTCCATTTCTCCTAAGTTATGCAAACTTCAGGTTTGCCCAGGTTTCCTTATTCTTTCCTGCTGTAGGTAATGCCTGAAAGCTGGAAACAGAGGGAATTGCTATTTCTTTCTCTATGAATTTATAGAAGCATTTCTGGAAAAGGCAGTGTGCTCATTACAGACCCTCCAAGTGTCCCTATTTTCCAGGGACAGTCCAGGATTTACAGCAGCCATCCCGGCTTCTGATTTGATCCCAGAATGTCCCGCTTTTCCTTAGGATGATCCTATTTTCATCGGACAAATGTTGGAGAGTATGGAGTTATGCGACCCCTGAGCCAAGTAACTATCTTTAGAAGACATCTGAAGGCAGCTCTGTATGGGGAAGTTTTTAATGTTTAATGTTTTCTTGTGTTTTTGTATATGCTGGAAGCTTCCCAGAGTAGCTGGGGCAACCAAGTCAGATCTTGTTGGTGTTTAGTCATTTAGTTGTGTCCGACTCTTCGTGACCCCATGGACCAGAGCATGACAGGCACTCCTGTCTTCCACTGCCTCCTGCAGTTTGGTCAAACTCATGCTGGTAGCTTTGAGAACACTGTCCAACCATCTCATCCTCTGCCGTCCCCTTCTCCTTGTGACCTCAAATTTTTCCAACATCAGGGTCTTTTCCAGGGAGTCTTCTCTTCTCATGAGGTGGCCAAAGTATTGGAGCCTCAGCTTCAGGATCTGTCCTTCCAGTGAGCACTCAGGGCTGATTTCCTTCAGAATGGAGAGGTTTGATCTTCTTGCAGTCCATGGGGCTCTCAAGAGTCTCCTCCAGCACCAGAATTCAAAAGCATCAATTCTTCGGCGATCAGCCTTCTTTATGGTCCAGCTCTCACTTCCATACATCACTACTGGGAAAACCATAGCTTTAACTATTCCCACCTTTGTCGGCAAGGTGATGTCTCTGCTTTTTAAGATGCTGTCTAGGTTTGTCATTGCTTTTCTCCCAAGGAGCAGGCATCTTTTAATTTCGTGCCTGCTGTCACCATCTGCAGTGATCGTGGAGTCCAAGAAAGTAAAATCTCTCACTGCCTCCATTTCTTCCCCTTCTATTTGCTAGTCAGATCAGTGGGGTATAAATAATAAAAACATTGTTGCTGTTGTTGTTGTTGTTGTTGTTATTGTTATGGAATAGGACATCCTTTTTTCATCAGAGAAATGGTGGAGGGTATGTCATTACTGGACCGTATCTTGGGTAGTTCTGGTTTTGACCTTTTAAACCCTAAGTGGTCCTGGGTACTTGAAAGGTTGCATTGCAAGAGTTCAGAGCTAAGTTTGACTGCAAGAGATGTCATAAGATGCATAATCATTGTCCCTTTGAAACTGCTTTCTTAGCAGTGAGGTTTTCCAGTTTTAATCATCCTCTCCCCAACTTAGCTGGCTTCCTGGTTTCTCTTTTAATTATTGCTGACTTTAAAGTTGATATGGGTGAGTTTCTAAAAATGAGCTGCGATCTTAATCAATGTTAGCTGCTTCAAAGCCAAGGGGTGTTATCCAATTAAGTTATAGTCAGGGCAGGCCTATGGAAAAATAATAGCTTTACGTTACTCCAGTCCATTGATTTTGGTGGGTCTACTCTGAGTATATGATTAACACCGAACCTCTCTCTTTCTTTATTTACATTTTTATAAACCCACACTTTGGCAGGAAATATTACAAGGTGGGATTTAGTGTAAAAGCAGAGGGTTAAACATATCCATGGCATATTAAAGAAAAACTGGTTGGTGAGGAAAAAATGTCACATTTCAAAAGCCAACTTAATAATACAAGTTCTTGGGCGGAGATCCCAAAAGAGATGGTTAAGTTGTTTATGTATCCTGCTACAATCAGAATCCTGTATGTGCATAAGTGGAAGGAAGAAGAAATCTCAACGAAAGAAGAATGGATTCTAAAGTTAATGGACTATGCAGAGATGGCAAAGTTGAAAGCAAAAAGAAGAGATCAAGAAGATGAGAACTTTGTTAAAGAGGGGAGGTTCTTTTCAGACTACTTGAGAATAAACTATAGGCAAATGAAATCGCGAGCAGGGTTTGAATAATAGGCAAGGGAAGGGGAATAAATGAATGAGTGAAATATAAGTTGAAATAGAAAATAGAAAATAAATGGTTGTTATGGACACAGATAAAAGGAATACAACAGGTACAACACAGACGTAAGGAAGGGAAGTCAAAATGTAAGAAAATACAGTGGTACCTCAGGTTAAGTACTTAATTCGTTCTGGAGGTCTGTTCTTAACCTGAAACTGTTCTTAACCTGAAGCACCACGTTAGCTCATGGGGCCTCCCACTGCCGCCACCATGCAATCTCTGTTCTAATCCTGAAGCAAAGTTCTTAACCCAAGGTACTATTTCTGGGTTAGCGGAGTCTGTAACCTGAAGTGTCTGTAACCTGAGGTATGTAACCTGAGTTTTGTCGCTCATTCTCTCCACCACCCCCTTTTTATTTCACTAGTCCCATAAACAGGAGACTGTCCGATACACACACACACACACACACACACACACACACACACAAAACTTTTCAGATCCATACATTTCACTGATTTTACAATAATTTTGACATTTTAAAACTTGACTGCGGTTCCTTAAATTTATTTTTAATATCTTCTGCATACCCAAAAGTCACTTAACTTACTCATTTATTTATCTTCTTTAAATGTATGCTCTTATGTAACTGCAGGTTATTACAATAATCCTGCCAGTGTTTTTATCTGTTTACAATTTATCTGTAAATATTCAATAAACCATTTCCATTCTTTTATAAAAAAGTTCATTATCTTGATTTCTTGGTTTTTTTTCTGGTAAGTTTCACCATTTCTGCATATTCCACAAGTTTCTGTATCCATTCTTCCTTTGCTGAGACTTCTGCTTCTTTCCATTTTGGGGCAAGTAACATTCTTGCCTCTGTAGTCGCAGGGGAACTTGTCCACTTTGAGATTCTCAATAACATACAGTGGTACCTCGGGTTACAGATGCTTCAGGTTACAGACGCTTCAGGTTACAGACTCCGCTAACCCAGAAATAGTACCTCAGGTTAAGAACTTTGCTTCAGGATGAGAATAGAAATTGCGCAGCAGCAGCAGGAGGCCCCATTAGCTAAAGTGGTGCTTCAGGTTAAGAACGGACCTCCAGAACGAATTAAGTTCTTAACCCGGGGTACCACTGTACTCTGATCAAAGTAACTGTGCTGGCACAATGCACACAGGTGTGTGATGAACTGGGAACATGTGGCCCAACTCTGGCATCGAAGGACCAAGAATCTGTCCTGGTACAAGGCACCTTCCTAAGATTTAATCATGCTCCTATGGTTTAATTGATCATCCCTTTCATGGCATGCATGTTCAACAGCTACCCAATACACGAGACGGACCACAACATTGTTTGCAAAAATTAAAAATAAAGAAATCAGGGGAGCTTTGGGGAAGAGAAGGGAATATATGGCAGATATATCAACAAATCCTCTGCACTAATTGATGGGCCTCTCTATACATCATCCTGGATAAAGGGCCCTCACGCAGTAAATGCTGATGTTTCGAGCCGCCCAATAGCATTTTGTTAACAAGTAGATAACGGAGGAGCAAGACGTGTTTGTTTAGCTGCTTATAGATAAACCCCACCGTGTCTTTGTTAAGTTCCCCTCCCCCACCCCCATGACTGATGGCAAACGCCGAATGCAATAAATAATACTCTAGAGCCCTGATTGGCCATCTGACTGTAGAGCATCGAAGGCAACAGGGAATCTGCCGGAGAAAGAGCCATGCATGATCACAGCGCTTTTCCTTTCCTTGTGATCATCAAGGTAACACTAATAGGTCCAAAATAAATGGCAGGCAGAAAAAGCATTTGGTGCGGCACCAGGAAAAGGTGACCGAGTGGAAATGTGATTACAGTGGTTCCATACCCACCAACATTTCTCCAATGAAAATATGGACATCCTAAGGAAAAGTGGGACATTCTGGGATCAAATCAGAAACCGGGGCGGCTTCTGTAAATCCGTGGATGTCCCTGCAAAATAAGAATTGTTTTGAAAATAAGAAATATTTAGGGGGGTGCCAAACGTTGTCCTTGCTCAAGACGCCATATTGCCAAAGTCCACCTCTGTCAGTCATTCTGTCACATGGGAGAAAATGGATCTGATTTATACAAGACACTGGGTGCTTAAAGACTATCAGAATTTCAGACTTATTTTTCTCAGGGCGTCCAATAGAAGGAGCAAAACTCTAGGCGGAGGAGCCAGCACCAAGGGAGCGGGCTATTTTCTGCTCAGTCTGAGAGGAATTGCTATTAGTTCCACCCTATGGTCATCAAAAGGAACGCGAGTGGCACTGTGGGTTAAACCACAGAGTCTAGGACTTGCCGATCAGAAGGTCGGCGGTTCGAATCCCCACGACAGGGTGAGCTCCTGTTGCTCGGTCCCTGCTCCTGCCAACCTAGCAGTTCAAAAGCACATCAATGTGCAAGTAGATAAATAGGTACCACTCTGGCAGGAAGGTAAATGGTGTTTCCATGCGCTGCTCTGGTTCGCCAGAAGCAGCTTAGTCATGCTGGCCACATGACCCGGAAGCTGTACGCCGGCTCCCTCGGCCAATAAAGCGAGATGAACACCGCAACCCCAGAGTCAGCCACGACTGGACCTAATGGTCAGGGGTCCCTTTACTTTACTTTTATGGTCATCAGGCTTCGCCCCTGGGGCAACAGGAGCAGCCAGACTGCAGTCATAAACCCTCTGCTCTGAACCAGCTGGGCTCCACCCCTTGACCTGAGAAGTCCCACCTACTAGCTCCCAAGCCCCACTCTCTGAGTCTCCAGTTCTAAATCTCAGGGAGAACTGGTGACCCCACCATCGTGGAATTCTGGGCCATGGTCTCAAAGCATTGGTTGGGATAGGGGTGGAGACCCTGTTGTTGCACTCCAACTCCCATCAGCCCCAGTCAACATGGCCCATGGTCATGGGGTTGGAAGTGAGAGTCTAAAAAGGCAGAGGGCCTTCTCGGTAGTGGTGCCCGCCCTGTGGAACGCCCTCCCATCAGATGTCCAAGAAATAAACAACCACAGTCATACTTTGGAAGTCGAATGGAATCCGTTAGACTTCCAAAACCTTCGGAAACCAAAGCGCGGCTTTGGGTTGGCTGCAAGAAGCTCCTGTAACCAATCAGAAGCTGTGAAAGCCCTGTCGGATGTTCAGCTTCCAAAAATAGTTTGGGAGCCAAAACATTTGAGAACTAAGCGGTTCGAAAACCAAGGTATGACTGTATCTGACTTTTAGAAGACATCTGAAGGCAGCCCTGTTTAGGGGAGTTTTTAATGTTTGATGTTTTGTCGTGTTTTTAATATTCTATTGGGAGCTGCCCAGAGTGGCTGGGGAAACCCAGCCAGATGGGGCAAGGTATGAATAACAAATTATTATTATCATTATTATCATTATTATCATTATTATCATTATCATCATCATCATCATCATTTCATCTACAGAGCCGCACCCACCCCATTAGGTGGTGATTCTTATGCCTTAAATGGACTCCATCTTTTCTGGCATCTTGTTGTTGGCATCTGTCTATCTCGAAAGACAATGGAGTGAGCCTCCAGGGGTGAAGTCAAACTGTTGCATTAGCAGCCAGAAGTGACCTCTCCAGGCAGCACAAGCCTGGGCAGTGTGCATGGAGGACCTGAGTTGCCCAGATGACAATACACCTCTCTTGGCCTCATTGACATGGTCCAAAGGAAAGTATTGCAACATATTTGCACCAGCTTGGCTGCAGGAGTTGCCGGATAACACCCATTATAATCAGATAGTAAGGCGGATATCAGTTTTTTTGGATGGGAAAGCTAATATATTAACCCCTCCCTTCAAGCAACATGCTTCATGCCATTCAAAAGTCTGACTCCCTTTCATGCCCTACATCGATTTCTTGAACATTTTAATTTCCTTGTTTTTATTTATTTTGGGGTTTTTTCTTGTTTGTTTTTTAAACTTCCTCACCGAACCGAAGGGACAAAAGGCAAACCAAAATCACTGATGTGAAGCCTGCCTGTGTAAACATGCTCTGCCCAGGCTCCAAGTTCTCGATTTGGCCTTATTTTTATTATTATTTTGTATGTGTATGCAATTCAGGAACAATATTATCTGCCTCCGTTATTGCGGCCTGCCTTGCTGGATACGGGCCCCCTCCCTTCTCATTCACAGATATATATATATATATATATGCAAGTGCCAAACTAGCATCTCAGTTAAGAAAAGAGAGTTGCGAGCCGAGGTTGGGGGGTGGGCAGAGGAGGGACGGACAGAGGGAAACAAAGAATAAAAGTTTAATAAACGTGTGCTGTGTTGGGGATGACTTTGCTGCGACCTTTGTTGCAAATGGTCTATGCAGGCGGAATAATGGTCTCCTTGCAGAGAGGGAAATGGCTTAGCGCTATCATGGTTGCCTCGGTAACCATCAGAGTTTCCATCTAGCAGAGAGAAATGAGTTATGAAAAGGCTTGAGTGAGGAAGGGATTAACACATGATCCCAGGGACAGCATGTCAATCAAAATCAGCGGAGAAATTACACTGCTGTATTTGAGAAATTTCTCCGGAAAGGCTCCCTTAGTGGGATACAGAATATATGTATATATTATACACACACATTGGTCGGAGGCGTATTTGTAGGCGGCTGCATCTATCTGTGTCCTCTGTGATGTGATATATGGGATCCGTCCTCCTGTCTGTTGCTCTTGATATATGTAGAAATATTATTACTGCATCATGATATGCCAGAATTTTTTTCTTCTGTTGCGTTTTGTTCCGGCTATTCGGCTTTAAATGTTCAACAAGCTGCTGGCACTATATATATATTTGTAAGATGCTTAGAGTTTTATATATATTGGTAAAAAGCGATGAATAAATGCAATAAATGAATTGCATTGAATGAATGAATGAATGAATGAATGAATGAATGAATGTAATAAATGAAAAAGCAATGAATAAAAGCAATAAATAGAAATACATTTTTTGTTTGTGGACGTTGAGATATTTTTTGGGGGGAGAAAGTGATGAATAAATGCAATAAAGAGAAATATGTGTTTTGTGCGTCTCAGATGGGGGGGGGGTAGAAAATGATTTTTAAAAAGGAAATAGAAGATGATACCAGCCATTATGGTAAAGGGACCCCTGACCATTAGGTCCAGTTGTGGCTGACTCTGGGGTTGCGGCGTTTATCTCGCTTTATTGGCCGAGGGAGCCGGCGTACAGCTTCTGGGTCATGTGGCCAGCATGACTAAGCCGCTTCTGGCGAACCAGAGCAGCACATGGAAACACCGTTTACCTTCCCGCCGGAGTGATACCTATTTATCTACTTGCATTATGGCTTGCTTTCGAACTGCTAGGTTGGCAGGAGCAGGGACCGAGCGACAGGAGCTCACCCCGTTGCGGGGATTCAAACTGCCGACCTTCTAATTGGCAAGTCCTAGGCTCTGTGGTTTAACCCACAGCGCCACCCGCGTAGAAAGGCATTTATTTCAAGGAACCAGCATAAGGAAAGGGATATTTGTCGTGTGTGCATACAGAGACATGTATCTCTTTCAGGAAGGGCTGCCGTGTTGTCCCATGCCAAGGGGTGTGTACAAATTAGCAGCTTAAAATGCAATAAGGTTGTATCTCACACACACGGCATTACAAGATGCATTTGAACATCAGAGAGGGGGGCCAAGGTCCTTGCTCTGGGGAGGGGGGTGTCAGGAGCGGAAATGGCCCCACATGGTTCCACATTCTTTCGGCAGCTAACATGGGCAAAGCCAAGCACCATGAGTCGAGGGGAGAGCTGGAGCCTGAGGCGACCCCAGATAAGTTGTACCATGAGCTGGTGGACAACGTGAACTCCATCGCGTGGCCTCTGGCTTCCCGCAAGTTGACGCGCAAGCTGTACAAGTTGGAGGATGGATGGTGGCTAATGGATTGAGGTTGGATCCTGACAAGACAGAAATACTGCTTTTGGAGGACAGGGGGCAGGCTGGTGTAGAGGACTCCCTGGTCCTGAATGGGGTAACTGTGCCCCTGAAGGACCAGGTGTGCAGCCTGGGAGTCATTTTGGACTCACAGCTGTCCATGGAGGCGCAGGTCAATTCTGTATCCGGGGCAGCTGTCTACCAGCTCCACCTGGTACGCAGGCTACCTGCCAGCAGACTGTCTTGCCAGAGTGGTGCATGCTCTAGTTATCTCCCTCTTGGACTACCGCAATGCGCTACGTGGGGCTACCTTTGAAGCTGACCCGGAAACTACAACTAATCCAGAATGTGGCAGCTAGACTGGTGACTGGGGGTGGCCGCCGAGACCATACAACACCGATCTTGAAAGACCTACGGTACATTGGCTCCCAGGACGTTTCCGAGCGCAATTCAAAGTGTTGGTGTTGACCTTTAAAGCCCTAAATGACCTCGGCCCAGTATACCTGAAGGAGAGTCCCCACCCCCATTGTTCTGCCCCGACACTGAGGTCCAGCACCAAGAGCCTTCTGGTGGTTCCCTCATTGTGAGAAGCAAAGCTACAGGGAACCAGACAGAGGGCCTTCTCAGTAGTGGTGCCTGCCCTGTGGAATGCCCTCCCATCACATGTCAAAGAGATAAACAACTACCTGACATTCAGAAAACATCTTAAGGCAGCCCTGTTCAGGGAGGTTTTTAATGTGTGACATCTTAGTGTATTTTTGGTCTTTGTGGAAGTCGCCCAGAGTGGCTGGGGAAACCCAGCCACGTGGGTGGGGTATAAATAAATTATTATTATTATTATTATTATTATATTATTATTATTATTATTATTATTATTATTATTATTATTATCAAGAAAGCATTGAAGCAGAAACAGATCCAGCGTGGGGTGAAACAGGTCCAGAAATTCATCAACAAGGGCGAGAAGGGGAACACAGTTCTTGCAGGAGACACACTTCCTATTGATGTCTATTGCCACATCCCCATCACGTGTGAAGATAGGAGCCTTCCATATGTCTACATCCCTTCCAAAACAGACTTGGGAGCAGCTGCAGGTTCACAGCGACCAACGTGTGTTATCATCAAGCCCCATGGGGAATATCAGGAAGCCTATGATGAGTGTATGGAGGATGTGGATGCTCTTCCCCTCCCTTTGTGAAGAACATCAGTAAGAGATGCTACTAAGATGGACAAAAAGGCACTTGACCCTGATTTTAGAGGAGTGGGGCAAGGAAGAGAATACTGCAATTGGCACTGTCACCAGCCCTGTGGCTCATACCCGCTTCAAGGGCCAGATATTAAGCAACTGATTTAGAAAGAAGCTATTGACTTGTCTTGCAGCAAGCGAAGTTTGTGAAGCTTGGGTGGGGGGGGGGGGAAGGTGGAGAGATTAAACTAATTTTAAAGAGAGAGAGAGTGGGGGGCGAGATGACTTCACTTGATGCCCACGACTTTTCCATTTCCCTGACTCCCACTGTGGCAAACTGCCTCACTAAAGATGGGCTTGAGGCAACATGACCAGGTCTGTGTGACTTAAACTTAGGCACTCCCTATCAGAAGCAGCTATGGATTCGGGGATTCTCTCTGTGTGTGGTTTTTGTTGTTTAGTCGTTTCCGACTCTTCGTGACCCCCTGGACCAGAGCACGTCAGGCACTCCTGTCTTCCACTGCCTCCCGCAGTTTGGTCAAACTTATGTTGGTAGCTTCAAGAACACTGTCCAACCATCTCGTCCTCTGTCGTCCCCTTCTCCTTGTGCCCTCCATCTTTCCCAACATCAGGGTCTTTTCCAGGGAGTCTTCTCTTCTCATGAGGTGGCCAAAGTATTGGAGCCTCAGCTTCAGGATCTGTCCTTCCAGTGAGCACTCAGGGCTGATTTCCTTCAGAATGGATCGGTTTGATCTCCTTGCAGTCCGTGGGACTCTCAAGAGTCTCCTCCAGCACCAGAATTCAAAAGCATCCATTCTTCGGCGATCAGCCTTCTTTATGGTCCAGCTCTCACTTCCATACATCACGACTGGGAAAACTATAGGTTGAACTATACGGACCTTTGTTGGCAAGGTGATGTCGGTAGCGGTTACTAAAATTCAGCAACAAGGTCAAGGACGCTTACGGCTCAGTTGATAGAGTACGAGACTCTTAATCTCAGGGTTCTGGGTTTGAGTCCCACATTGGGCAAAAGATTCCTGCATTGCAGGGGTTGGACTAGATGACCCTTGTGGTCCCATCCAACTCTAAAATTCTATGACATCATCATCATCATCATCATCATTATTAATTGAATGTATATACCACCCTCAAGGCGGTTCACAGAATATTGTTTATGGTTGGGTGGAGGCATCCTGTAACCATGTATTTCTTGAACTGGGAATAAAGATGAGGAATGATGGAAACAAAACTGGAATTTTACTAACAAACCCTCTCTGAGGGACGAAGCCTAGCTGTTTTGATAGTAAAGGCACAGCGCTTTGTTCCAGTCAAAACTTCATTTATAACTTTCCTCTGTTTCTAACCAATCCAGTTCCACGCGGAATGGCTATCTGTTTGAAGCTGCCTATAACATGCCTCTAGCCCCTTCCCAAGATATCTCCCCTTCCCTATGCAAATTAAACCAGTTTGTCTTGTCTAACAAACCCCTTCAGTATACCTGAAGGAGCGTCTCCATCCCCATCGTCCAGCATTGAGGGCCTTCTGGCGGTTCCCTCACTGTGAGAAGCAAAACTACAGGGAACCAGGCAGAGGGCCTTCTCAGTGGTGGCACCCGCCCTGTGGAACACTCTCCCATCAGATGTCAAGGAGATAAACAACTACCTGACTTTTAGAAGACATCTGAAGGCAGCCCTGTTCAGGGAAGTTTTTAATGTGACATTTTAATGTATTTTTAATCTTCGTTGGAAGCCACCCAGAGTGGCTGGGGAAACCCAGCCAGATGGGTGAGGTACAAATAATAAATTATTATTATTACTAACCATCCTATCTGAAGATGCCATTGGGACATTAGGCTTTCAAGGCAGCCAATCTACCACTCGGTTGTGACATCTCCAGGTAGGGCTGGGAGAGAATTCCGCCTGCAGTCCTGGAGAGCAGCTGCCATCCAGTGTAGACAGTATTGAGCTAGATCAGGCTTCCTCAAACTCAGCCCTACAGATGTTTTGAGACTACAATTCCCATCATCCCTGGCCACTGGTCCTGCTAGCTAGAGATCATGGGAGTTGTAGGCCAAAAACTTCTGGAGGGCCGAGTTTGAGGAAGCCTGAGCTAGATGGACCAATAGATGGAAGGAATCCTGAGGGCCATCTACTCCAACCCCATGCAGGATGCAGGAATTTCAGCTAAAGTATCCATGACAGATGGTCATCTAACCTCTGCTTCAAAACCTCCAAGGAAAGAGAGAAGAAGAAGAGGAGTTTGGATTTGATATCCCACTTTATCACTACCCGAAGGAGTCTCAAAGCGGCTAACCTTCTCCTTTCTCTTCCTTCCCCACAACAAATACTCTGTGAGGTGAGTGGGGCTGAGAGACTTCAAAGAAGTGTGACTGGCCCAAGATCACCCAGCAGCTGCATGTGGAGGAGCGGAGACGCGAACCCGGTTCCCCAGATTACGAGACTGCCACTCTTAACCACTACACCACACTGGCCCACAAACTCCCAAGGGAGACCATCCCACTGTCAAACAGTTCTTCTTGGTGTTAACTCTGCATTCCTGCAGGCCACCAGGGAAGCAGCTGAAAGGCCATCAACATGGGATAAGACATCCCCTACAGCAAGTAGATAAATAGGTACCACTCTGGCAGGAAGGTAAACGGCGTTTCCGTGCGCTGCTCTGGTTCACCAGAAGCGGCTTAGTCATGTTGGCCACATGACCCAGAAGCTGTACGCTGGTTCCCTCGGCCAATAAAGCGAGATGAGCACCGCAACCCCAGAGTCGGCCACGACTGGACCTAATGGTCTGGGGTCCCTTTACCTTTTACTACTCTCTGGAAGCCATTTGGATCCATTAAGCGGCAGGGATGGATCATTTGAATCAGTCCTACCTCTCTGAGGAGGGGAAGGCTCACCGAGAAGTCTAGTTGCACCAGGAAGTGATCTGACCATGCCACTTTTTTGGTGTAGTGGAACTTAGTGTCAGATCACCCACTTCCATAGAGGTGAACATCAGATCTAAGGCATGTTTACGGCTAGGAGTTGGGCCAAACTCATTTGGGGACAACCCCATGGAGGCCATGCTTTTCACAAAGTCCTGAGTGGCCTCTTGTAAGGTCGTGTTGGCATGGATGTTAAAATAAAGGTAAAGGGTAAAAGTAAAGGACCCCTGGATGGTTACGTCCAGTCAAAGGTGACTCTAGGGTTGCGGGGCTCATCTCGCTTCAGGCCAAGGGAGCCGGCGTTTGTACACAGACAGCTTTCCAGGTCATGTGGCCAGCATGACTAAACCGCTTCTGGTGCAACGGGACACTGTGACGGAAACAAGAGCGCACAGAAATGCTGTTTACCTTCCCGCTGCAGTGGTACCTATTTATCTACTTGCACTGGTGTGCTTTCGAACTGCTAGGTTGGCAGGAGCTGGGACAGAGCAACGGGATCTCACTCCGTTGCGGGCATTCGAACCGCCAACCTTCTGATCGGCAAGCCCAAGAGGCTCAGTGGTTTAGACCACAGCGCCAGACCAGCAGACTAGGAGTCCCCCCCCCTCCATGCAAAAGTGTATCAGAGATGTGCAATGTAATCCTATACATCCCTCTGATTCATAGGTGTTACATCTAGGTAAGCCATGTATTGCAAACCTTAAAGGTTTTGCTCAGAAGTAAGCCCTATTGGTTTCGGTGGCATTTACTCCCTAGTAAGAGTAAACCTTAACCTCCTTCATGATGCCGTGGTCAAATGAAAGGGCCAATGAGATTCCAGAAAAACGAACCTTTGCTTTGCAATCTTCTTCACTCACAATACTTGAAGTACTTATATACAGCAACTATAGGACTTTGTAGGATGTTTGCGTGTTGCATTCAATGAGCACACAACCTATGTACACAAACACTTGGGCTGCTCACTCCTACAGCTATTGGCAGGTCATATCACTGAGGGGTGAGTTGCCTGTCTACCAGAGTACACAGTGACAGAGCTCTACAAATCAACAAATGTACACTATTCCACGCAAACACTTGCACACATAGGCATAGCCAGGGGGGCAGCTACCCTCCCAAATCAATAAATATACATAGCTAACTGAAGTTCTGCCCTCCCCTAACAAAAGGGGTGATCACCTGTGCCTGGTTAAAGGGTAACATGTGAACAAGCCCTCTGTCTTCTGTTTCATGCTAACCACCAATGTCCTGTATGTTCAAATAAGTGTTAATTACAGCCTCTATTTTATCACTGTTTTCAACCATCATAATAGTTGCAGTTCCCACCGATTGCCATACATATAGCATGGATGATGCTTTGCAGAATGACTTTTCTTTTTAAGAGCTTCTTGCCCCAAAGAGCTTGCAAATCAAAATATTGATAGAGAGGAAGATAAAGGGGAAATAACTGAGTCGTCATCATCATAATTTATACCCCGCCCATTTGGCTGAGTTTCCCCAGCCACTCTGGGCAGCTTACAGCACATCAAAAATTGTAAAACATTAGACATTAAAATTTTCCCGATGCAGGGTTGCCTTCAGGTGTCTTCTAAAAGTCAGACAGTTGTTTCTTTCCTTGACGTCTGATGGGAGGGCGTTCCACAGGGCGGGCGCCACTACCGAGAAGGCCCTCTGCCTGGTCATACAACGTATGGGAAGGGAGAAATTATGCACTGTATCAGCCACTTATATCCTTTTTATTAATGGTAGCTAGGCTAGAGATAGCTAAAGCCTAGAAATTAGCAGAAACTATGATCCTGGAAGCAAGGCTTCATATCTGGAATGTGGCCATAGTAGAAAAACTGGCCTTTGCAATGAAACTGTCCAAAGGGAAAGCAAAGTTAGTGGATTACGTTTCCCCCTCCCCCACTGTGGTCTGGCACTCTTTTTCTGGATTATATTAACATAACTGGGGGAAATCGTGCATTGTTTCCATTCTGGGGAAAAACTGACTTTCGAATCAAATAATAACTCAAATAATAAATAAAATGTCTGTCTCTTTGCTGCAGGAAGTAATGCATGGAATATAACTTGCTGAGTTAGGTACTCTT
The DNA here is from genome assembly GCF_951804945.1 of Podarcis cretensis. Classification (NCBI taxonomy): domain Eukaryota; kingdom Metazoa; phylum Chordata; class Lepidosauria; order Squamata; family Lacertidae; genus Podarcis; species Podarcis cretensis. Next base: position 9,952,102 of record NC_137179.1, read on the forward strand.
AACTGAATCTGGGAGGGGAGGGGTAAGATTAGGAGTGGGATGTTACCTACTTTTGATTTGGTTTACCTGATCAATTTTCAGCTATGCATTTTGTTGTTGTTTAGTCGTGGCCGACTCTTGTTTAGTCATTTAGTCGTGTCCAACTCTTCGTGACCCCCTGGACCAGAGCACGCCAGGCACTCCTGTCTTCCACTGCCTCCTGCAGTTTAGTCAAACTCATGCTGATAGCTTCGAGAACACGGTCCAACCATCTCGTCCTCTGTTGTCCCCTTCTCCTTGTGCCCTCCAGCCTCAGCTTTAGGATCTGTCCTTCCAGTGAGCACTCAGGGCTGATTTCCTTCAGAATGGATAGGTTTGATCTTCTTGCAGTCCATGGGACTCTCAAGAGTCTCCTCCAGCACCATCATTCAAAAGCATCCATTCTTCGGCGATCAGCCTTCTTTATGGCCCAGCTCTCACTTCATGCATTTTAGTGTGGTTCATTGATGTGTTATGTGGTGTTTGTTGTTTGTTTGGGTGTTGTTGTTGTTGTTGTTGTTGTTGTTGTTGTTGTTGTTGTTATCATCTGTCCTTCACACTAAGGACCCAGAGCAGCTTACAGCCATTCAAACACAACACTGAAACAATTTACAATCACAGAAATTAGGCAAGTCCTGAAAAATATACGTACATCTCAGGTGCCAAAGGCCAGGGTGAAGTGGCAGATATTCAGCATTCGCTGAAAGTTGTATCATGAAGGTGCCAAGCACACCTCTTTTGAAGACCGCAAGGGTAGCTGCCCACCTCTTCTGAAAGTTAGTTCTCAGAATTCTGCCTCTGTGTGCTACCCTTGGGGACAAAATTGTTCCCCATCCTTGGTTTAACTAGCTCTACATTCTCTTATCAAGAGTGCAATCAACCTTCCTGCCATTGCTTGTCCCCTTCACCTCAACAGCAACTGAAATTCAAAGGTATAGGTAAAACGGTAAAGGACCCCTGGACGGTTAAGTCCAGTCAAAGGCGATTATGGGGTTGCGGCTCATCTTGCTTTCAGGCCGAGGGAGCCGGCGTTTGTCCACAGACACCTTTCCGGATCATGTGGCCAGCATGACTAAACCTTCTGGTGCAATGGGACACCATGACGGAAGCCAAAGTGCACAGAAACGCTGTTTACCTTCCCGCCGGAGCGGTACCTACCGGTATTTATCTACTTGTACTGGTGTGCTTTCCAACTGCTAGGTTGACAGAGCAATGAGAGCTCACTCCGTTGCAGGAATTCGAACCGCCAACCTTCCAATCGGCAAGCCCAAGAGGCTCAGTGGTTTAGACCACAGCGCCACCCGCGTATACTCCCCTTGAGCATGGAGGTTCCATGGCTCACAAGACTGGGGCCCTGTTAGTGGGTGATTCCCTAAACCAGATGGATGGGAGGTAGCTTGCTCTTGATGAAGTTGAACACCCTCTAGCAGCAGTTCTCAACCTGTGGGTCCCCAGATGTTGTTGGACTACAACTCCCATCATCCCTATCTAGCAAGGCCAGAGCTCAGGGGTGATGGGAGTTGCAGTCCAACAACATCTGGGGACCCACAGGTTGAGAACTACTGCAGGAGCACTTACACAGCTTGGAGTTAGGTTACTTCCAGATCCTTTGCTGTCACTTGAGGCACAGGTGACCTCAGTGGCCCAGAGTGCCTTACTTCAGCTTTGGCTGGTGGCCCAGCTGCACCCCTATCTGGACAGGGATAGCCTAACTTCTGTTTTCTAGGCTCTGGTAATCTGTAGGTTAGATTACTGCAACACGTTACACAAGGAGCTTCTTCTGAAGATGGTTCCCAAACTTCAGCTGGTGCAGAATTCAGCAGTCAGGTTGCTCATTGTGGCAAGATGGTTTGAGCATATTACACCTATCCTTGCCCGATTGCACTGGCTGCCAATTAGTTTCCGGGCCCAATTCAAAGTGCTGGTTTTGATCTATAAACCCTAAATGGCTCAGGACTCCAATACCTCAAGGACCACCTCTCCCCATATAAACTGCCCCACATCCTGCAATAATCATCTGAGGCCCTTCTACAAGAAGTCTTGAGGGTGACAACACAAGAACGGGCCTTTTCTGTGGTGGCTCCCCACTTGTGCAATGCTCTCCCCAGGGAGGCTCGTCTGGTCCCTTCATTATATATATTCATCTCCCAGGCCTTTGATTGATTAAACTATCTATGGGCTTTTAAACTGGGGTATGTGTGCAGTCTTTTATTGGTTATTATGTTATACATTGTTGTGCTTTTATATTATAAACCGCCCCATGATCCCCCAACAAAGGACAGAATAGAAGTTTGATTATTTAATAAATGTGTAACTATAACTATAATTATAACTATAACTGGTGACTGGAATGTCTTCTAATGATTGGTGAAATCACATTTTAAATTAAGGGCCTTACGTGCTGGTTTGCATTATTTATTATTATTATTTAGTCCCTTTTCTTACAAAATGACCCAAAGCAGCTTACAAATCCAATATAAACACTAAAACCAATCACCACAAACCAACCAATGAAAAACTACCCCCCCATCTCTACAAATAAAAAACAGGTCTTATAAGACTCGCCCCACTAAAAGAGGCAACAGGTATCACCTGATGGCTGCAACTTCCAAGTGATGGCTTGCATGTGTGAAACAGAGACGTCTCAGCTTTGAAGTACAAGTACATGGTCATACAGTTTCCATTATTTCTGACACAGAGGGCCGCTCATTCATAGATAGCACCAGAGGGAAAAGAAGGGGCGAGGGTCCCCATAAGGAACTTGCCCACCCCTCTCATTGCTGGACCTCTTGGTTTACTTATGTGCTCAGAATCCCCTTCTCCTTTAATAAAATGAATGATTAATATACACATTTTCTCACCCAGGTTCTTAAGTGGGTTTTAAAGAGGGAAGTTAAAAGAAGCTAAAACTCATTTACATTTTTAAAGAAAATAGTTCTAACCCCACCCCTTTTAGGGCACAATATATATATATATTTCCTGTTAAAGAACAGCCCCCTACAGCAATACACCATCAAAGAAAAGAGAGTTGTTAAAAACATCAGAAGCGGTTGGGTAAAGGGGGTTCTCTCTGCGCTCAAGCGACCAGCTCAGACCAAGCCTTGTCGGTCTGAAGAAAAGGATGCAGCTCCGCGGCGGAGCATCTGTCCTGCATGCAGAAGGGCTGGGAGAGACTCCCCGCCTGAAATCATGGAGAACCAGATGGACTGTCTTCCGTACAAGGCAGCTTTCTATGTCCCGTGTTGAGGATGGGGGCTGTCTGTAACGCGAGATGGGTCGTTCTGCCTTTCTCAGAAAGAAACGTGGGCGGGGGGAGAATCTGGCACGCGCGACAAGGCTCGCCCCTTGGCAAACGGCGCAGGTTGCTCGAAATGCAGCCCGTGCGTAAAACGCCCACCCCAATCTTTCCCTCCCCTGTGGGCTGAAACCACTAGGCCGCCCTGCCTCTCCCCTTCCCACCCTTCCTGTTCCAAGCCTCTCTTCTTTCCCTGTGTCTTCCCAGAAGCCTCTGCTCCGGCCTCCGCGGCGGCTCCGGCAGCCCAGCCCGCCTTGACCTCGGGCCCCCCCTGCGCCACAACCATCGGCCTCCTTGACAGCGCTTCGCGGGGAAGCGCGCCTTGGCGCTGCTGCAGACCCCGGGCCAGCGCAGCAGCCCTGAAACCCAAGCCCTCTGCGCGAAGGGCGGAGGGGAGCAGATCGCGAGAACCTGATAGCTGGAAACTCTAGTCCTCTCCAAAAGCTCCCTGGACGTCTCGGGGACGGATCAGGAGTCCGCCGAGCGCCAGCGAGTCGCCAGGCAGGGTGTAAACGTTAAATGTTCGCTATTTGTTCCAGGAGATTGGCATGAAAGTCGAGTCCCCTCGGCCTTTTCCCCGCCTCCTCCTCCTCTTTCCTTCTCTCTCTCCCCCACCTCGGATCTCACAAACACTCATTCATTAAGGACTTTAATAACCCTGCCGGCTAATAACAGCTCCGATTCTTTGCGCGCGCCTCCGCCTCCCCGCCCAGCACCAAATGTCCAGACACCGAGGAGGCAGAGCGAGGAAGAATGGAAAAGGATCTCCCTCGCGCGCTCTCGCCTTTCCCATTTACTCCAACTTTAATCTCTCTCGCCCGCTTTTGCCTATGCGTGTGGGTGGTGCGTCCATTTGCAGAGGCGTTAGTCAGTTTGCAGTTTTGTTTTGTTTTTTTGTTTAAAAAGCCCACAAGACAGAGAGGCTGTCTTTCGTGGCACCTCAAAGGCTGGAGTCCACTTTGTCTGTCGCTTGGCGGTCCTCAGAGAGAGGTAGATTACGCACACACGGGTGAAAAAAGTGCATGGTGTAAAAGTTGGAGTTTAATGGCACTAGAATGAGGACCCCTTTGAATGAGGGGTTCCTTTGCGGGTCTGTTCTGCATTATGTCCTTGGCGCAGTAATAGCGGATTTGTGGTGGATCGATGACGAGCAGTCCACACACGTGTTCCCTCTTTATTAGCTGCGATGCAACATATAGATTTGCGCAAGGGCATTGTGATGTGTGCAATTGTGCTTCCCATCCTTTCCCTTTCCTTTCCTTTTCACATCTGCCACTCACAGGGTCGACCTTTTCATTGTGCTATATCTCAGCAGTCCAAAGTTCTCCCTCCTGGGCAGTCCCTGCTAGTTCTGTACACACACGTGGTGAGGGTTTCTTGCTCTAGCGTGCTCCAGTTGGAGAACAGCCTTTACCAAAGGTGTCATGGGCTTTGAAGACACTCGAACTCAGGACGCAAGGGAGAAACGTGCTAAGAGGAAGGCACGCTTGGCAAATCCACACCGTGATCAACTCCCACGCAGAAACCAATGTCCCCACTGTGGAAGGACGTGTGGATCCAGAATTGGCCTCCTCAGTCAAGTTACGGACTCATCGTTAAAACCGTGTTTATGGAAGACAATCTTACTCGGCTAAGAGTGATCGCCAAAGAAGTGCTTCACTATACAGCAGGGCTGTTGTTGTTTAGTCGTTTCCGACTCTTCGTGACCCCCTGGACCAGAGCACGCCAGGCACTCCTGTCTTCCACTGCCTCCCGCAGTTTGGTCAAACTCATGCTGGTAGCTTCGAGAACACTGTCCCACCCTCTCGTCCTCTGTCGTCCCCTTCTCCTTGTGACCTCCATCTTTCCCAACATTAGGGTCTTTTCCAAGGAGTCTTCTCTTCTCCTGAGGTGGCCAAAGTATTGGAGCCTCAGCTTCAGGATCTGTCCTTCCAGTGAGCACTCAGGGCTGATTTCCTTCAGAATGGAGAGGTTTGATCTTCTTGCAGTCCATGGGACTCTCAAGAGTCTCCTCCAACACCAGAATTCAAAAGCATCCATTCTTCGGCGATCAGCCTTCTTTATGGTCCAGCTCTCACTTCCATACATCACTACTGGGAAAACCATAGCTTTAACTAGAATCCCACCAGATGTTGTTGAACTCCCAATTCCCAATTTCTGGAGCACCACAGTTCTCCACCACCACCACCCCATTTTACTCACATCCTTGTGTTGAACCACAGCTCGCATTTCACGGAATCATAGAACTGCAGAGTTGGAAGGGACCACGAGGGTCATCTAGTCCAACCCCTGCAGTGCAGGAATCTTTTGCCCAATGTGGCAAATGTTGAACCCACAACTTGGAGTCTCATGCTGTACCATTCTATGCTCATCTTCCCAGTCTGGAGAGATCCCTTTGGAGCACAATCACACTCACATTTTCGTATTCTTACTGTGAATAATTTTGTGTGGTCTGTAAACCATAGCTGTCAATGTTTCCCTTTTTTTAAGGGAAATTCCCTTATTCCGAATAGGATTCCTCGCAAGAAAAAGGAAAAGTTGACAACTATGCTCTAAACACAGCTGCCCCCCTGTTTGCCTCTAATTTGAATTGGCATTCATCAACCTGGTGCCCCCCAGCTATTTCAAACTACAATTCCCACAGCTGCCTAGGGCTCATGGGAACTATGAAGTTCAAAATACATAACCCTGAACAAGTTGAAATGCATGGGTCTAAGCACAAATCCTTGGGGCACCCAACTTCTTACATCTTTCTGAGGTGAGAACTGTTCATTTATTCTTTTTCTCTGCTTCCTGTTACCAGTTCATGAGGACTTGAGCTTCTGCCCTGTTACTATGGGTGGCACTGTGGGTTAAACTTGCTGATCAGAAGGTCGGCGGTTCGAATCCCTGCGACGGGGTGAGCTCCCATTGCTCGGTCCCTGCTCCTGCCAATATAGCAGTTCGAAAGCACCTCAAAGTGCAAGTAGATAAATAGGTACCACTCCGGCGGGAAGGTAAACGGCGTTTCCGTGTGCTGCTCTGGTTCACCAGAAGCTGCTTAGTCATGCTGGCCACATGACCCGGAAGCTGTACGCCAGCTCCCTTGGCCAGTAAAGCGAGATGAGCGCCGAAACCCCAGAGTCGGCCACGACTGGACCTAATGGTCAGGGGTCCCTTTACCTTTACTTTATTCAAAAGCCTTTACTTAGGGACTTTGACAACAGCTTTCTGAAAGTCAAAGTAAGCCCTATATCTCAGATATCCCTATCAGAATGCTTATTGACACTCACCCCGCAAAAGAACTCTAAAAGGTTAGTCAAATTGGAATTATCTTTGCAGAAGCCATCCTGATGAAGGTCCCAGTCTGACCAAAACTGGGCCCTTTTAACCACCTGATCCCTTTTAACAGAAGCAGGCCCCATCCTTTCAAATGACCTTACTCCCAAGTAAAAGCATATAAGATTTCAAACACAGGTAGCCATGTGAAAGATTACTGAAAGGAAAAAATGTGTGTGTTTTCTTGATTTCAACTGAGTGTTTATTCTCAAACAGGTAACTTAATTGACTTCAGTGAAATCTATTTTTTTTTTAAAAAAAAAAAGGTTAGTGAGGACTGCAACCTTAAATCGCTCCAGTGAAATCAATGGGGCAGTCAAAGTCCTTCCTTCAGTCTGAATATTTTGTCCAGCGTCTTTAAGATGAATGTTCGGTACATAAATATGTATGTATCACTGATCATAAGATATAAACTAGGTTCTAAGTGAGTTTTTAAATGACTAATTTCCATTCAACAATGCAATAAACAGATATATTTTCTGCAATCAGTGACAAAGGTTTCATTGCCCTGATTGGATCGCCACCCAATAATAGGCTGAGTTTACTAAAAACGAGACTTTTTACTTTCACTCAGTATTGGGCCCGACCCAGCGAAAGTGAAACTACCTCCAGTCCTGATGCGTCCAGAGACTTAAATCTCTGCGGTTAAACGCAACAGAACTTAAGGGTTCTGTACCCACTTACTCGTGAGTAAGCCCTATTGAGCTCAAAGGGCTTAGGTACTTCTGAGTAAAACATATAAAACGTCATCACAAGGTTGCAAATCCCGCTGAATTCAATGGGATTTACTTCTGAGAAGACATGGGTAGGATTACATCGTTAAGTGTCCCTCTGTGACTGGATCGAGTCCAAGCGTATTTATTAGGATCGAGAGGCGGTTCATCTAAAATAGGCGTGGGAGCTCGTCGTCAGACTTTTAAAATTACTTTTTAAAAGAAGTATCCGCTGCAAAGTTTTCCTTTAGAGTGTTTTGGAAGAGAATAAAATCCGAAAGCAAAAGTTGAAAACTGCTTTGATATTTTTTAATGATAAAGCGGTAAATATTTAATAAATAAGTAAGAGCGACGGTTCTCCACACCACCCTTAGTCTGGGTCCGCCCCTTCCGACTCTTAATGTGACTACTCGAGAGTAAACGGTGTGTGACGCATGCAAAAAAAAGTTCTCTCCAGTCCTCTAAGCCAAGGAGGCACGGGAGAATCTTACGCCTTCCACATGTTTGACGAACTACAATTCCCATCCTCCCAGGCCATTGGCTGGTGCTGGCGGGAGTTGCAGTTCAGCAACACCTGGAGGGCCAAACGTTCCCCATGCCTGCTCTAAAGCAATTGCATTTTCTTCCACACCAGCCCCAACGCAGTTAATGAATGCAAATTCATTCCTCTTGAGGCTGCTTTCAGGCCTGTTAATTCCAGTCACCTTAGAAGGCTGGTAGCTTGGTCCTACTAGACTAGAGCCAAGCCGGTTCAGTTTAAGCCAATACAGTACCCAATATGGTTGCGATCTCTACACCAGTCAGATTCACAGCACAGTTGGCGATTGTTGCCGCTGTTAGATCTTTTAGTGGGTTTAGCGCTGTCCAGACTTCTATAATGGGTTTAAAAAACAGGACTCGGTCACCAAGTGGCTTACAATCACATTTTTGTTGTTTCTTTTCCCTTAGAAAAAAAAAGGAGACTTCGGTTTCATCCCAAGAATTTCATGTTAACTGGCTTATAGTCCTTGGTTTTTTTAATGTAATCCATTGACCCAAAGCAGAAGATTTAGGATCGGGATTATTTAGTATATAGGAATCCACTTAATTCTGTATATTACTCCTCTGAGTGATGGTTCTTGCTTCTTTCTTTCTTTGTACGGGGTAGATTTTCAACCCATACACACACACACACACGCTCCAATTTTCGTCTAGGGCTAAGCGGATTCGATTCCACCTTAGCTATGGCCAAGACCGAAATCGAATGGGGCCCGGAACTCCAGACTCATTAATGCGGAGTAAAAGAACATTGGTCCGGATAGGTTCCGAATTAGACCCTTGGTGGTGAGGGCAGGAGCGGATGGTGTCAGGAAGTGCAGATCGGTTCATGATCGGAAGTTGCGTTTTGAGCCCATTCATTTCGACCCATGGGTTTCAGTAGAATTAAACAGGCTTAATTTAAATGCAAGTCCTTCGGGGTGAAAGGGTTCAATATGAGGAATCACTGAGGTGCCCACATGAAAGACAGAAGTTCTCCTGCCGAGCTCCAATGCACTGACTTAACTTTCGATAAACGAGTTTTGGGCTGGCACGCTAGTGGGGATTGCCCTGGTTGCGCGGGGGTCTGGATATTTAAATGCCTTGAATTTAATCTGCCTTTCACGCGCGACATTTCCCCTACAACAGCGTACAATAGCACTGGAAGAATCCTGAGTATTCCAGGGGGGTTCAACCTCCGGGTAAAACGGGGTCTGGAGCGTGCACATCCTTCGAAGGGAAACGTCACGTGAGAAGGCAGCTCTGAAGAGAATGGAATGCTCGTGTCTGGGAACCTGTGCCCCTCTAGATGCTGTTCGACTGCCACCTCCCTCAACCCCAGTCCGCACGACCAATGGGCAGGGGTGATGGGAGCTGCAGTTCAACAACGTCTGAAAGGGCACAGGTTCGAGAGCCGAAAACGTGCATCCTCCGGACTACTGGACCAGCCTCTTGAACTTGTCCCTTGATGGCCATCCCAAGCGGGAAAGGCCCAGCGGCGGGGTTTGCTCGTCGCGGGACCATTCACACGTGCAAGTCAACACCCGAGAATGACGCCGTCACGTGTGAACCAACCCCTAGCCCTAGTATTTTCTTTCCAGTCCCGGGAGCGTTTAGGGTCTCCGCCTTACCTGGAAATGTCCCACTAAGACAAAACTTTACAGCTCTGTGGATGCACATCAAAGGAAACTTGCCGACATTGTGAGGTTTTATTTTTCTCGTTCAGTGATGGGATGGCGCCTGATAGCGGGTGACGATCAACCTTAGCCATACTCAGAGTGTTAAATTGCCCATTGATTTCAATGGGCCCATTCTGAGTGTGTCCAGTGTTGGGTCTCGCCAAAAGTCTTCTTCCCATTTTGTCGGTGGGGAAGGACTCTCCTATTCACGCTCTCCTCCCCCCTCCCTTTTTGAAATTTTCTGGTAAGAGGGTGTGGTGTTTTTTTTCTTTCTTTCCTTTTTTTTAATGAACGGCAGATGTGAGATATTCAATATCCTATCGGGGACAGTCATAATATTGGAAGAGCTAAAAAAAAAGAAAAAAAAAGAGGCTTGCCAGCCTCTGAAGACCCAAACTGCAGGCAAAACAAAGGGGGGGGGGAGGAGAGGGAGAGGAGTGGAGGGGAGGGGAGAAAGACCGGGAGATGCTCATCAGCTAATTACAACTGCAAATATTATGCAAATGGCGCTTGGCAGCGCAACCGAGGAGGCGAGTTTAAGAGCGGAGATAATGCGAGAAAATGAAACATGCATCCAAGCGCGGGAAAACGTCCAGGAGGATAGGTCCTCTGTGAGTCACGGTGGGGGGGATATTGCCTTTATGGGTTTTGATTAAAGATTATCTAAATTCCATCTAGTTATATTGCACCTGGTATGTACCGCAGAGCATGCAATGCGCACAGGTATCTTGAGAATGCCATACCCATCCGTATTTGCAGTACTGTGCATGGCACGGTCATTAAATAATCGATGCAAAGGGCAACCAAAACCGTAAAGGATCTGAAACATCTCCGCTGTGAGAAATGGTCCCGAGGCTTTTGATTTTAGGGGAGAAGGGGAAGACGTGGTTGAGGTGCAAGAAGAAGAAGAAGAGTTTGGATTTGATATCCCGCTTTATCACTACCCGAAGGAGTCTCAAAGCGGCTAACATTCTCCTTTCCCTTCCTCCCCCACAACAAACACTCTGTGAGGTGAGTAAGGCTGAGAGACTTCAAAGAAGTGTGACTGGCCCAAGGTCACCCAGCAGCTGCAGGTGGAGGAGCAGGGAAGCAAACCCAATTCCCCAGATTATGAGTCCACCGCTCTTAACCACCACACCACACTGGCTCTCAATTAGGCATGAGTGGGAGCATAGCTGCCAATGCCATGGGGTCCTGGGCACCTGAGCAGCCACAAAATTCCCCACAAAGGGGCTGGGCACCCACAAATTTCGGTGCCATGGCCATGCACGCTGCACTCCTGAGTGGGAGAAAGTGGATAGAGATCAGTTGTTGTTTTCTCTCTCTGATACTAGAGCTTCCCTTAGTTAAACTAAGGGGATTTGCTCCCAGAAGAGGTAATGATGACCACCAGCTAAGGATGTCTTTAAAAGACAAGTAGGCAAATTCATGGAGGCCATGCCAGCATGCATAGCTCAGTTGGTTAGGGCATGCGTAGGCAAACTAAGGCCCGGGGGCCGGATCTGGCCCAATCGCCTTCTAAATCCGGCCTGCAGACGGCCCGGGAATCAGCATGTTTTTACATGAGTAGAATGTGTCCTTTTACAGTGGTACCTCAGGTTAAGTACTTAATTCGTTCCGGAGGTCCGTTCTTAACCTGAAACTGTTCTTAACCTGAAACACCACTTTAGCCTATGGGACCTCCTGCTGCCGCCGCACTGCCAGAGCACGATTTCTGTTCTCATCCTGAAGCAAAGTTCTTAACCTGAAGCACTATTTCTGGGTTAGTGGAGGCTGTAACCTGAAGCCTACGTAACCTGAAGCGTATGTAATCTGAGGTACCACTGTATTTAAAATGAATCTCTGGCTTATTTGTGGGGCCTGCCTGGTGTTTTTACGTGAGTAGAATGTGTGCTTTTATTTTAAATGCATCCCTGGGTTATTTGTGGGGCATAGGAATTTGTTCTTTTTTTCTCCAAAATATAGTCCGGCCCCCCACAAGGTCTGAGGGACAGTGGACTGGCCACATGCTGAAAAAGTTTGCTGACCCCTGGGTTAGAGCATGGGGCTGATAATGGCAAGGTTGTGAGTTCCTGTGTTGCAGAGGGTTCTTCCCAACTCTACAATTCTGTGACAAGGCTGTTGGTGGTTACAAGCCTGTAGCTGTGTCCCACCTTCTCTGTCACAGAAGTGTTAGGCCTCTGAATGTCAGTTCTTGGGAAATACTAGTGGAGAGAGATTGCTGTTGCTCTCAGGTGCCACTTCTGAGCTTCCCATTGCCCTATGGCTGGCTACAGTGAGACAAAAATGCTGGACTTGGTGGGCCTTTAGTGTGATCCAGTTATAGGGCTCTGCTAATGCACCAGATGGGAACACAGTATGGAGCTGGAAAGGGGACAGAAACAAATAGCCAGCATTTTAAGGGAATGTAGTAAGGAAAAGGCTGCAGACTATTCTGGTTCTTGTTTGTTTAGAGGTAGGAGACGGCACAAGGGACGTGGGTGGTGCTGTGGGTTAAACCACAGAGCCTAGGACTTGCTGATCAGAAGGTCGGTGGTTTGAATCCCCGCGACGGAGTGAGCTCCCGTTGCTCGGTCCCTGCTCCTGCCACCTAGCAGTTTGAAAGCACATCAGTGCAAGTAGATAAATAGGTACCGCTCCGGTGGGAAGGTAAACGGCGTTTCCATGAGCTGCTCTGGTTCGCCAGAAGCGGCTTAGTCATGCTGGCCACATGACCCGGAAGCTGTACTCCCTCGGCCAATAAAGCGAGATGAGCGCCTCAACCCCAGAGTCGGCCGCGACTGGACCTAATGGTCAGGGGTCCCTTTACCTTTAGGAGACAGCACAGCTTTTACAAAATTATATATAGTGAAGAGAAAGGAACCTGGCTTCTCCCGACGAAGCTGGATGGTTAGAAGGCTCAGGGCAGACAGTAGGAAGTATGGTAATAGCTTCCCCGTAGCATGAAGTTAAACTATGGAACTCCATGCTCCAAGATGTGATGAGGGTCACCATCGTGGATGACTTTAAAAGGGGGATCTACAGAGTCGGGGGGAGGAGGCTATCGATACCAGTCATGATAGCTATAGGTTACCTCTGAGACCAAAGGGAACATACCTTTAACAATAATAATTATTATTTTATTATTTATACCCTGCCCACCTGTCTGGGTTGCCCCAGCCACTCTGGAAGAAGAAGAAGAGTTTGGATTTGATATCCCGCCTTTCACTCCCTTTAAGGAGTCTCAAAGCGGCTCACATTCTCCTTTCCCTTCCTCCCCCACAACAAACACTCTGTGAGGTGAGTGGGGCTGAGAGACTTCAAAGAAGTGTGACTGGCCCAAGGTCACCCAGCAGCTGCATGTAGAGGAGCGGGGAAGTGAACCCAGTTCACCAGATTATGAGACTATCGCTCTTAACCACTACACCACAGTGGCTCTCAACACATATAAAAACATTAAAAAATGTACTTGCTAGGAAATGTGAATGTGGAGAGTGCTGTTGACCTCATGGACTTTGGCTTGATCCAGAGGAGTCACACACAGATGTATACTTCCCTACATACACATACACACAAGGTGTGGCCTCCACAGTCACTTACAGACTCATTGTTAAAACCGTGTTTATGGAAGACAATCTTACTCGGCTACGAGTGATCGCCAAAGAAGAACAGTCAGACAACACAATCCTATGCATGTTGGCTCAGCTTTGCTGGGTGACAATGTTCCAAAGCTTGCAGTCAATGCTAAGCCCTGCTGATTTCAGTGGGAGAGGTTAAGCCAATAGAGAGATAAACCCAATGTGCTCAATGACACTAGGATGCCTGGATTTAAGCTGCCCTAGGCCCTGACCGGAAGCACATTCACTTGGTAATGAATTCCACTGAAATCAATTGGATTTACTGCCTAATAGTTTGAAGCAGGGTGCTAGTCCACATGATTTCAAGCATTCGGAATTCACTAGGTGTGGATGAGGCCAATATTCTGAACACATGTGTCAGTACTTGAACTACTTTTGCAAATACTGTAATGGCTTCCCTTGGGATTGTGTATGTGTGTATCTGTGTGTGTAGGTAACACAATCTATGGATATGTTCCTAAGTAAAATCTAAGATACCTTAGCTTGAATCCATGGTTTTAACTTGAAATTTCTTGGGGAGGAATGTCACAGAACATACTTCCTAGAAAGCCTTCAGGGACCAAACACTCCTTGCTCACTTACTTGGGAGCAGCTTCCACTCAACTCCGCGGAACTTAGGTAAGCGCACCTTGGCAAATTGCACTGTAAGCACGGAGAACCTTTGTTTACTAGTAAACAAGGAAGCCTGGAACATAAAGAAGGCTAATCGCAGAAGAATTGATGCTTTTGAATTATGGTGCTGGAGGTGACTCTTCAGAGTCCCATGGACTGCAAGAAGATCAAACCTATCCATTCTTAAGGAAATCAGCCCTGAGTGCTCACTGGAAGGACAGATCCTGAAGCTGAGGCTCCAATACTTTGGCCACCTCATGAGAAGAGAAGACTCCCTGGAAAAGACCCTGATGTTGGGAAAGATGGAGGGCACAAGGAGAAGGGGACGACAGAGGACGAGATGGTTGGACAGTGTTCTGGAAGCTACCAGCATGAGTTTGACCAAACTGCGGGAGGCAGTGGAAGACAGGAGTGCCTGGCATGCTCTGGTCCACGGGGTCACGAAGAGTCGGACACGACTAAACAACAACAAAACAAGGAAGCAAACAGAAACGATCACCTAGATCCCTCGTGGGTGGGGGGGAGAGAGGATCAGCTTAATCTACCGCTTTGAAAAAGGAGCGTGAGGTTATTATCCTCCTTGCCTGTGTGTCTCCCCCCAGCCAGCCCCTCATCCTTCGAGGAAGCTCCCCCCCCCTTTCTTTGATGCTCGCACGCGCGCCTGCTTGGAGAGACAAGGCGCGCGTGGGTTGAAGAGAGCGCTGGGAAGCCTCCAGCAATCAAGCCCATAATGAATCCGATTGGATGCTTTTTAGAAGGGAGCTGGCAAAGGGACGCCGTGCGTTAGGGAGCCTGACACCTTTCCTCTGCCGAGACGGGGGAAGCAAAACACACAGGGCCCCACCGAGGCACCTCTTGCGAGGCTGACATGAGCTTGGGCGCGTTTCAAACGCGCACCGGCCAATTTAGAACCAGCCTTGATCCGGAGGCGTCAAGGGCAACCCAGGAGGGGGAACTGGAAAGGGCAACGAGCCCGCCGCCCCTCCCTTCCAAAAAAGGAAAAGGGAAAAAACAACAAAAAAAAAAAATCCTACCCACCAATTTTGGAATCGAGCCGGGAAATTTCCCCTCGCCCACTCCCCGCCACCGAGTTGCAAACGACAAAGATGCTTTTTTAAAAAAGGGAATTCCTGCTGCACAGTTAACCAACGACACAGAGGAAATAAATAAGGCATCAGCTTATCTGAGGTGGGCTAAAGATAGGGACGTCGCGATCGCGGGTGGGTGTTAGGAAAAGAAAGGTTCCGCCGACTGGTGATTCCTTTTCAGAGATGTTTGGCATCGATCCCTACTCGGGAGTAGGTCTCACTGAAACCAATGAGGTCTACAGCAAGTGGAACTGCAACCCTTAGCTAAACACGCCTGCTAGAGAGTAACCCTCCTCGGGATTTATTCCTGATTAAAGAGGGGTAGGATCCGGCTTCACCAAATCGGCTTTTCTTTTTTGGGGAGAGTCAGCTGGAGGTCCTCTGAACGTGTCGCTAAGTGTCAACAGATTCCAACGCTCTCCCCCATCCCACCCTACTTTCCCGATTTGCACGCATATAATTTCAGGGGAATACCTCTTTAAGTCTTGGCAAACGAGAAACAAACACGTCTCCGCGTTCATTTGCATACAAAGCAGCCAAAAGATTTGCTTCAACGAATTTGGAGGGGGGGGGGAGGAGAGAGAGAGAGAGAGAAAGAAGAGGGGAGGGCAGCGGTCCTGATTTATAAACAACAATGAAATCGGTCGTCCAAATGGCGAATCGATTTTCCCCCTGTTGGTTTTCTGCACGTGTGCTTGTGTTTGGGGAGGGGGGGTATATGAGTGTGGGAGGGGTTGAATAAGGAAAGAAAAAAGTATATAGACAATCACATTTTTTTATATAAAAAGATGCAAATTCCACCTTATCTCGGCTTCGTTCTGTGCTTTCCTATGTATATATATAGTGCCAATCGATTTTTTTTGCTTCATATATGTGCGCGGGAGGTGTGTATTTGTGAGGGACTAGTAAAAGCAGGAAAAAAAAACCCTATACATTTTTTTTTTTAACAGATGCAAATTTCATCTTATCTTAACTTGGCTTTGTGATATGTGTGTGTATGTGTGCGCCCCTTCAACCCCCCCTTCCGTAAAGTAAATAATGAAAAATTTAAACCCTTCTCCGTTCTGAGAACATAAGCGAGTCGATTTTGCTAATTTCGTGCTGAAATTGACACATTAATTAAAGAAGCAGTGAACATCTCGGTTTGGGGTATATCAGATCTATTTTATATTTTCCCCAATTAAAATGTGTGGTTTTTTTTTAAAGGAAGCAGTTTTTGCTGTCCCCAAAAAAAGGGGGGAGAGTGGGGGGGTGGGGGAGAGAGAGAAAGAGGGCTCCTTCTTTTTCACAACGTTCCCCATCGCTTTCTGCCATCAGATCCATTGTGATGTATTAGATGCAATAAATTATCCCAAGTAACAAAACATTGGAAGCTGAAAGGTTGATAATCTGGAAACCAGAGATAAGAATTCATTATTCTGAATCATTATGAATCCAGCGTTGCCTCTGACTCCTTTCTTAATCAGCTCCTCTGATCCTGGATATGTGAGCGGCAAAGATAAGGACGAAATCATTTATAATTCTTCACCTCGCCTAATATTTTAAAATAAAGTCAGAGGCAAGGAAACGTCATAAAACACACGCGCCCGCATACGCGCGCACGCTCTCTCTCTCTCTCTCTCACACACACACACACAGACACGCAGGGCGAGAGGCAGAAGATGGCAGGATCAGAATGAAAAATCACTTCGACGTTACTTGAGCTCAACAGTAAGATTTAATTAACACCGCCGCCCCCCACCCACTTATTCGCCACCCTCCCTCGATACAAACGTGCACTTATTTACACGTGTATTGGGAACCGAAATTTTAAATAACACGAGACATATATTTTTTTCAAGAGAGGGGATTTTCAAGTGTGCGTTTCTGTTTGTAGGAAATCTATAGCTACCTTCATTCATTCCAAAGGCATTGATTTAAACACACAAGCACACACATTTATATATTTTTTAAAAAATCCTCCATTTCTCCAATAGCAGACATGTTTTAATTCTAGGTCTAACGGAAATCATTTCTAAAGGCACAGACGTAAAAGCAAGGAATCGATGGTGGGAAGAGAAGTAGCGGGTGAATGGTGATAAGGGGGGGGGGGGGGTCGTGGCAGAATTTAAAACAATTAAGAGCCTGCGATCCAGTTGGGTAGATATGTTGCGCGAGCCCCGTTGAAATGAATTCAGTTTCAATGGAACCCAGAACTGGTCCTCGTTCCCCCTTCCATCACAGTGCTTGAGATAGCAGTGTGTGTGTGTGTGTGTGTGTGTGTGTGTGTGTGTGGACTGTGGTTACGCTGCTCCGGATCTTTAGCATGGCTCAAAGCCATCACACAAACTATGGCGTTAAATAAGCAGGGAGAGAAAATTAACGTTAGGATTTCATCTAGGTTTGTGCTTGAGCATAACACGTGCGTGCGCCGGTTTGGGAGAAAACGTTGCACTCAGTTGGCGGCGGCCCTTTTACAAAGTGAAGGGACCCCTGAAAACTCTTATGGAACGATTGCCATAAGGGGTGGTCCGACAACGTAGGAAAGGAAGACGGCCTCGTTCAGGCGATGGTGACTGAGGTTATTGGGTGGCGAGAAGGCGAATGCACATGATGACTTTTCACGAAGCTAGTGGAGAGAAGGATATCTGGTTCTGGAACAACCGGGGACGCGGTGAAAAACTCAGTGGTGGGCCTGTGTGTGTGTGTGTGTGTGTGTGTGTGTGTGTGTGTGTAGGGCTACCTTTAAGCAATAGGCTGGGGATCAGGCCCCTAACCCCCTTCCCACGAACATGCTACACGTGAGTCTCTCCAATCCAGGCCTAAGGCTCTCGCCCTCCCCCGCCGGCACACTTTCTCAGGAGCCCGTGGTACTGAACTCGGTGGGACTTACCGCCGAGTAAACAAGCAGGGCCTCACACAGAATCCCAGTCTCAGTGCTCTAGTTAACAGTGGCGCCAGGATCGTGGCTTTTACGCTGGAATCCCACGCGCGCTGCCTCTCGCGCGTCCCCGCACATACACACGTGTGCGTTGCTGTGAAAAAGAGGTCACTCTCACCCTCAGAAAACACGAATCCTATTCTATGATTTCTAAGCCAATGGTCTACCACAATCAAACATCTACGCTCCAGCCATCCATCTAACTAGGGAGAGGGACTTAAATTGGTCCTCTTTCGTTTCACGCCGCGTCAGTAACCTTTGAATCGCCTGCCAAAGCTTTCGGAGTGCTCTCTCTGTGTGTGTGAACGGAGGAGGAGAGCCACGTGGTTGCTTTCTGTTAGTACTAAGGGAGAAGCCGACTTCGGTGGGCTCGATTCGGAGGCTGAGGAAGAACCCCCATTTATTTTTGGGTGGATGGGAAGGACGGGGGATGGATGGATGGATGGATGGAGACACCATCAGCCGAATGTGTGTCTCTCCCCAAGCCCTTTCCCAAACTGGGGAAGTACTCGAGGATGTCACAATGAGCGAAATTACGCGTGTCAGTTTCCAGAGCGGGTGGGTTTGCCGAGATAGATAGTAGACAGCGCCACTGGGGAGGGACGGAGGGAGACTTTCGCCTTATCACCCAAGACATCAACCGATCGCTTTCCTCCTTTCTTCCTTGCGTATCTATTTCCCATATATACCATTAATTTCATTCTCCAGCCGCCACCCCCCGCCATTTTCTTCATGGCACTGTGCTAACCCAATCTCAGGTTCTCTGTGTTTATGCCCCCCCCCAGTTTCTCTGGCGCCCTCCCGTTCCCCCAAATTCTCTTCCCTTCTTTCCCTGCAAATCCGCCTTTTGTGCTTACATTTCCAATTCCATTCAGTTTCAAGACCACCCCCTCTGCCTTACCCAACAGCGAGCCACTGATTTGTTTCTGATATTGGCATTATTATTATTATTATTATTATTATTTTAAAGTTTATGATGATCTGTGAGTGGCATTTTTTTTTTGTTCCAGGCAGACACGCTCAGGCCGCCGCCGCCGCCGCCGCCTTCCCTCCCGCCCCCCCAAAACGATCTTTAATTTATTACCTTAATTGAATTTGTTTGCTAAAGATAGACGTGGACGTCAGATCGCGTTACCTTTCACCTTAGAAAGGGAGAGTCACTTAAGAAGTGCAGATAGGAAACTCCCCACGTCAACAGAAAAGAGGGGGGCGGGCGGGGAAGAGTGGACGGCGCGGGGAGAAGATATTTGCTAGGTATAAATGTGCTCATTTTACACCCCCTGATTTAAGATTTCAGCGGAGGTCTGTGCGGGAAGCAGAGAATAAAAGCTCTTTCAACCCTGCAGAGAAACCCCACCTCTTCCGTTAGGGCGAAGTATAGGGCGGTATTCAAACCCATTAAAATAATAATAATAATAATAATAATAATAATAATAATAATAATAATGCTTCAGCCTTGTTAAATTAAGCCTATAAGGTAAAAGGATTCAATTTACATCCGACTGGCATTGCCAACTTGCACTGATGTTAAATATAATCCATAGCCCAAGATGGGAAATAAACAATATTAAACTGAGTACTGATTCTATTGGCCAGGACAAAGCCATTGAGAAGAACGAGTTTACCTTTCCCACAAACAAACAAAAACAAATAAGCCTGGCTGCCTCTTTTGGTTACTCAATTTCAAGCTCTTGGCTCTCACGGCCTTGTAGTTTGTGAGTCTTCCCTAAACCCGACCGCCGTTTTCTGGTGTAAACTCAAGCAAATCTGAATACAGTTGGAAAATCAAACTCATGCCGATTGGAAATCGTTATCATTGACTTGTGGGGTGGGCGGTCGATGCTCTGGATTTATTATGTGGGTCTTTTCCATACGTGTGTTTGTGTGTGTATCTTTACATTTGCGGAGATTTGGGCAGGATTGCGCAAATGAAAGGAGATGATTGATCGGTGCTCGTGTTTGTGTGAGAGAGAGAGAGAGAGAGAGAGAGAGAGAGAGAGAGAGAGAGAGAAAGAAAGAAAGAAAGAAAGAAAGAAAGAAAGAAAGAGAAATATTGCTGAGCGGGGAGCAAAGAAGGAAGGCGGCATACCTACAGTGTCCAATGCGCTTTACACGCACGTGGCAAAGAAAAAGTGGATCTTTCCCCCGCGCGCGTGCGAATTCAAGGCACCTACGCGCATCTCAGCAGCCGCACTTCCCACGCCAAATCTTTTGTTCTTCTTTCTCTCATCGACGATGGTCTTGGACAATCTCTCTCTCTCTCTCCCCCCCCCCCCCCGTTCTTTTGTGAGGCAGGAAAACATAGGCGCAGAAAGAACTTCCAGCCCTTAAACCAGGTGGAAATGAAGGGAGTTGACCGGGCGTTCTGTTGCCCGCTTCCATGCCCGACGAGATTCAAAGGAATCCATGGAACAGATGGTGGAAGAGAAATTGATCTCTCTGTGCGAGAGAGCGCATGTCTCGCGCATCATTATATCTTTTGTGCAGATTATATGTGCGTGTGTGTGCGCGTGCGCGTGCACGCGCGTACATACACTAGGTATCTTACCTATATAATTAGATAGATAGATAGATAGATAGATAGATAGATAGATAGATAGATAGATAGAAAGAAACTTGGAAAATCTTCAAAGATTTAACAGCCTCAGCTTTCGGGGAAATAAAGCTTGTCTTTTCCTAACATGTCAGTTCTAGCGAAAAAGTGAAGCTACCTGATTCTTACTTGCAAGTAAATGCATTTAACATTGTGTTGAAAGGACACGTTTGCGGCCACCGGAAGGTTTCGGGGACTGAGAAAGACGAGTCCTTCTCCCCGCTCCTATTCTATTAGATTTAAATAGCTATAGGGGTTTGTATATGTCTCTGTGTGTCTGTGTAATTTATAGATCCGACAAGGCAAAAATAATAGGGGAACACAAGGCTCTTTTTGATTTTTTTTACGCTCACCATCTTTTCAAACGACCGGCGAGGAGGAGAGAGGGAGGGAGGGAAACGGGAGCTTGGCAAGGTCCTAACAACGGAATCAGGACATCTCTGTCGGTGGAGCAGGGGTTAAAAGTGGCCCTGCAGCTTCTAAGGAGCTAGAGGGAGGATTGTTGTGGTTGTTGCTGTTCTGAGTGTATAGTTTGGCCTCGGACAATGGCGAAGGACTTGACGTGGGTTTAGGGGCTGCTGCTGCTGTCGAAAAATACCCCAAATTGCGGCCAGGGATTCCCCGTCGCCGCCTCCGGAGGCATTAACAAGGTAAGAGGCTAAAGCTAAGTTAGAGATGAGACACTGTGTGTGTGTGTGTGTGTGTGTGTGTGTGTGTGTGTGTGTAAAAGACAGAGGGGGGTTTCTCTCCCATCAGTCTCCCCGCGGGGTGCTGCTGTTCCCTTCAAGGCCCTCGATCCACAATCCACTTAAGGCAAACTGGTCCCAATCCTGAAACACCTTAATGCGCGTACGGGTGGGTGATAAAGCGAAACAATGGTATTTGCTCACAAGGGAATGTGTCACAAGGGTCGTGTGTACCCCCACCCCACCCCACGCTAAGTCTAATCGATTTCAGTCCAGCTTCTCCAGGGCGCGATTGGTGAACGTGAGCGTGTTTTGTCTCATTCCCCTTCGCTGTTATGTCTGGATTCAGGCGCGGGGGCGCGCGCACGCTGGAGGAGAGGGGTCTTCGCTTGCCTCTCTCCTTCTCTCCCCCTCCCCCACGCCGCAACCCCCCCCCCCGCATCTGGGCGTTAATTTGGGTGGGAAGAAAGCAAGAGACGTCATAAAACAAACAAACAATCGCGCGCGCAGAATGATTTCATGCGCCCACCCTGAATATCCCTCCGCCCAGAGAATCTTGCGAGCAGGGCTAGTTGCCTCCAGGGTGCTGGGAACTGGAGCTTTGCTAGGGGCTGAACTACAGTTCCCAGTATCCTTTGGGTGAGGGAACTGTGCTTTTAAAGCTGCGGGGGTGTCTCCGGGTGGATGTTTCCGTGTCAGCTCTCTGCTCCCTAAATGCGCGCATGGTGGCGAGGACCCCCTCTCTCTCTCCCTCCAGAAAGCGCACGGTGCGCCTTAGATCCAGGTCGACTTTGGTCAATGACAAAAGCTTCCGACGCCAAGCCCCTGTGACGGACCACACGCTTCCCCCTGCTGCTGGCTCTTTTATTTGTTATTCCCCAAAGCCCCCGCGAGCTTTCTGCCTGTCTTTGTCAATTCTTCAGGCGACAGCGGCAGGCGGGCCCGGGCCGGGTTGATTCCATGACATCACATGCAGCTCCACTCGATTCCCGAAGAAGCCTCCTCCCCTCCCCTCGCCCTCCTCCTCTTCCCACCCCAAACCCCACCTGCGATTCGCGGGGTGGCTGCGTAAAGACCCGCCCGTCCTCTTTTTCTCCCTCCCCTCCCCTCCTGCGTCTCTTTCACTCTTTCTCTGCCCTCTTTCCAACCCGGAAGCGCTCCGCTCTCTCTCTCTCTCTCTCGCACGGTGGTGAGGAAGAGGAGGAGGAGGAGGAGGAGGAGGAGGGAGGAGGGAGGGAGGAGGAGCAGGGAGGTCAGAGAGATTTGGGCTGGGCGCTTGGAGGATGCGGATCACCCAGATCCCTCGATCTCGGCTTGGCAGCAGCTTCGGCGATGCGCGCGGCCCCGACGGCGGCACCAGCAAGAACCGCGGGTGGACTCGGCTGCTTTTCCTGAGCGCACCTCTCCAGCAGATCGAGAGAAGATAAATCGCTCTCGGCGCTTGTTCCCAGGTCAGTGCAAAAAAGAGAGAGAGAGCCATTCCTCGGCTTCTCCTCTTTGCGCGGTCTCTGGTTTTCCACGTGGGTCAAGGCGGGGGATCCCGTCGAGAATCTCCTTCACAAGCCTGCAGGGAACGGAACGATCAGTAAATAGTGTTTCTCAGGATGCACTTGGATGATATATTTTCACCCCTCCAACATCCTCTCTCTCCCCATCCCTCCTTCCCTCCTCGGTGACCTTGGAAGGGGACTTGGGAAGGTGGGTGAACCGGACTTTCCCCCTGTGAGATCAGATGACCTCTTGCAGGTTTCTCGGCAGCCCCGACTCGGCTTGTGGCTAAGCCTCCGGACTGGGGTGGTTCTGGTCCTGGTGGAGCAGGGTGGGTGCTGGGGGGAGCAAGTCCACGCAAAATATCTGAAATCGCCCCTGGTTCTAAGAGAGAGAGAATGCAAACGGGAGACGGGCCCGCGTTTCGTAGAAAGCCTGCGGAACGCTCAGGAACCCCACATTTCCTTGGGGGTGAAATGATGGCCGGCAGGTATCTGCAAAGGCAGGCGCGATAACTGGGATGCATAATCTTGCGTGACATCTATCGCGCAGCCCAAGGGGATAATTTCGTCTTTGCATCGAAATAAAATCAAATGGATGCCGGGGATTTCTTTTTATTTGATTTTTTTTTTAATAGTGTTTATTTAATTGATGCGAGAATGCTGCTACCCTCCCTTGGGCCTTAGGAAGCGGCGAGCAATTTAAAAACACAGATACATTAATTCAATCAAATAAGGATATACGCTTATTTAACGCCCATAATACCTTCTCTAGCCTATGTCTTCTCATTAGGCTTGGAACATCGAGATAAAGCGTCGCCCTTCTAATCTATATGTATCCGTGAAGATACATAAAGAGATTCCATAGAGATGCTTAAGAGATTCCATTGGAGTCTAGCCTAGACCATTGGGGGGAAATGCTCCCGGTCTCTTGTCAATTTCACTTTCAAGGTCCGCCTTTGTCTGCCTCCATCTTTGCAGTCCCGCCAGTTACTTTCCATCTTTCTTTAACCCGCTGTAAAATTTGCAAGCCCCCTTGCTATCCCTTCCACAATTTATACCTGCGGTGCCCTGCAAATAACGTCTGCGGGCTCGCTCGGATTCAGCTTCCTTCGCTTTGGTTATTCAATAATTTGGCATCACTAGTTCTCCTTCCCAAAACAATCAGCAGGCAGTCTCAGGATACTGAGCACACCTGCATGTATCAACAATTCCGACTGCACCTTCTTCCAGTAGTAAATATGCAATTGGTTGTTTTTGTTTTTTTTAATGGGATCGGAGAAATTAAGCGCTGCAACTGTATTAAAATGCTAGCTCGGGGATATAAATATGCGTAGGAATAGAAACATGGAAGCGAGCGAGGGGAACGGATCCACCAAGAAATTACGCCGGAGAAGGAAACTCTCAGTCCCAGCCGCTTTCAAAAGGCGCGTCCTCCTTTGCTTAAGTGCCGTGTGGATCCAGAAACAATCGTCCCTTGGCAGGCGCTGCCCCTATCAAAGGCACCCTTTCCTCCGGAGCCGTTTTAGCCTCTGGATTCTCTTGCGCGAGGTAATAAGAACAATGTTGCGCTAAGAAAGGAGGGACGGAGCGAGGGACACGAGACCGAGCCACCTTGGGCGTAATGATAACCGCAATTCAATTCGTGGACCTGAAAGGGGAATCTGGAAAGGACCCCTGAAATGTGCCAAGCCGGGTTTGCAGAGAGGAGTCTTGTGTGGATACGACCGATCCGAGCTGGGGCAGCGGGAGTGTAGGGGTCGCTGAATTTTACGAAATTCATTTTGAACAGAGCTCGGATCGTTGGAGAATCGTTGTGTGTGTGTTTTGTTCCCTTCGCGAGAAAGGATAAACAAAGAAACCTGCATTTTGTTGGCGTAAAAACGCGCGTGGGGAAGACTTTTATCGTAAGCAAGCGGCAAGCGTATTCCTGCGCATTCTCACACCCGCAATTGACAGATCGCAGTTTGAAAATGGGATGGGTGGGTGAGAGAGAGAGAGAGGAGATGCCCGTGGTGGCGAAACGTTTGCCGGGTCCTGGGTGCAACGCATTTGCTAAAGAGCTCCCTTTGCAGAGCGGTAGGTGTGCGCGTGCGAGACAGAGCCGGAGTGGCCCTTTCTATATATATTGTTTCTAATTCGAATCCTTCTCGTTGGTTTCGCTGTGCAAATCCTCCAGACTAATCTGGAACAAGGGGCTCGCGTTGCTGCAGTTCCTCCCCTTGGTTCACAGGCTTCCTTAGATCTGTGTGTGAATGGAACAGTTTCTCCTAGGTCTGTCCTACCCCCTCTCCTTTTTGAAACACCTAGCCTTTTTTATTTTTCTGCTAAGAAAGAAGTGACCCCCACTTCGGCGCGTCCTTGACCGCGGCGCACGCGTGTTTGTTCAGCCGAGTACTCACGAGTCTCTTGACCCTCGCGGGTTTTCGGATTGACCCGGATCGTGAGTGTTGCTGACTTCGAAGGAAGTCAATTAAAAAAATAATAATCATCAACGGAATTTCCTCCCACGCAAAAGGCAGAGCGGGGAGTGGAGAGGGGGAGGGAGCCATAAGTATTCTGATACTTTCCTTGGAAGTAAGCTGACTTCAGCAACCGGCCTTCCAGGTAGGTGTGCTTATGATGCATTTGTGGACTTTTGCGGTCGCTAGATCGTAATTCACCGGCGTACGGCGACAGTTCCAGAGAAAGAGGAGACGGTTCCACGTAGCTGCAGAAGTCCCCCATCTCTGTAGCTTGTTCTCCGCTTTCCAGGCATCCAGATCACATATTTTTGCCTTTTCTGTCTTTTGGGGGGTGCCTTTTGGCTTAATACTCAATGAGCTTCCACCTGGGCATTTGCTTCGCTTCTGAACGCGCGTCGATCTATATTGCTTTGGGGCAGAATCTGGCGGTTATGTCTTCCTGCGCAAACCCCACAGAAATGAAGGGGAACGATTTCCCGGAGGGTCGTGCGTTTCTTCGTTGCGATGCACTTCATTGTGTTGTGGGGGATGTAGAGGTTCATGACAGCTGTGTGTGTGTGTGTGTGTGTACGTGTACGCGCGCGCGCGGCACAGAGATTTAAGCTCTCGAGGTTCTATGTAGTGCGAATTACTCTATGTTTCCAACTTAGCCGTTTTCGCTGGGTTATGTGTGGGTGTCTCCTTGCTATATTCGTCGATGTTGCTTTGAATCGAGTCAGTTTCTCCTCTGGGCAGCGAGAAGCGGCGCGTCTCCATCGCCCGCGCGCGTGTCATTTTCTCCGGGATTTCTCCAACACTTCCGTGACCCGGTGAGTGCGCGAAAGCACACCTTGCTTAGGCACGCACTTTCGAGAAAAAGATGTGTCTGTGAGCCCGCGTGCTAACCGTTCCGCCACACTTCACGACCCAGTTAAACCGGAGCGAGCGCTCAATGGGACTTCTTGTTCAACCGCTGGAATATGTTATCCAACGGAATCTGGAGCAGCAGGGTTGCCTGACATTACCCTAGAGAGGCTGTGGATCCGGCGCACAGAGATTTCAATGCAAAGATGATTGTGGCCGCCAATCTACACCCCCCCCCCTTGACCCGTCCTGGGTCACTGGGCCAATTTTTCGCTCTTGAAGGAAAGCCAACACCGTGTGATTTTTCTTTCCTTTTCACGTCGGCTTTCCAAAGCCGTTGATCCAAATAGCAATCCGAATGATCAGCTCCCTTTTGCTTCTTGAATTGATGGCGGTAGAAGTAAGCGGGTTTCTCCCCCCCCCCCCAAAAAAAAATGGCTTCAGATGCTAGAAAAAAATGTGTGTGTGCGTGAATTGGCATTGGCGCAGTGCCGTGGCTGACTACGACTGACTTCAAACAAGGGGGCTATTCTAGGACAGTGATCGCGGCGGTACCCATCACGCCCCCCCACCCCATGCAAGAGGGAAGGTCTTTCCTTTGCTCCTCCTCTCATCGCTCTGTTCAGTTTTCTAAGGAAGCCCCCGAATGAAAAGATAGCGAGAGAGGGAGACCCAGAGGAAAGCAATAGGTCGGCAGTGACCTTTCCAAACTGTACAGTGGACCATCATCCTATAGATGCGAAATTCCTTAAGGTTTTCAAGGAATCATTCTTTAAATTACAGGGCAATCCGCAATTCGGGATTAGGCGATAACAATCAAGTTCAGTACAAACTGGGCTGTTTGGGCAGCAAACAGCAAGTCTAGGAAATCACGTTTTGTTTTGTTTTTAAGTGCTTTGTTAGTTGTAGGTATACTACTGACAAAGGTTTGTTCCCGGCTAATGAACCCAACCAAGAGACTTCATTTAGAGTTTTAAATGGATGCGTGTGCAGACACCTACACCCCTCTGTGTGCATAGGTAGACACACCGATATATTTCTGAATTACATTTAGCATGTGTATAGTGCTTTAGTATTCAAAGTGTTCATCTACATAAAAAATAAGCAACTTCTGGCCCTGCGGATGTTGTTGGAACGTTTCTAACCAGGTCCAGCTGGCATGGAGCAATGATCAGGGATGATGGTAGTTGTGGTCCAACGAACATCTGGAGGGCCAAAGGTTCCGCAACCCTGAGCTACTTCCCCAGAGCAATCTGCACAACAGTCCTCTAGGTGGGCTGGTGCTATCCTGTCCACACTGAGGATAAAAGTGAAGACTGACTTGGTTTACAGGTTTGTTCATTACCTGGGAGATTCATAGCAGGAGCAATATTAGAATCTATGATTTATTGGCTCAGTCTGTCTATCTTCTCTCTTTCTCATCTGTCTGTCTGTCTGTCTGTCTGTCTCTATCTAAATAGCTTAAACAAGCACACCCACCAGATATTTAGAATAAATTTATTTCAGCTGGCTAACATGGAGACCATGGCTAACTTCTCAAGAAGGCCTGGAGCTTCGGCTGAAACCAAGAACCTTGCATCTCATATTGGAGAGAGCTCAGCCTTTCTTCCACTTCCATTTCTAGAGAAGAGGGTGATTCAGAAATCAGGAATTCCTTCCTGTCATCTTTATGCAGGCCTGTAAAGATCATGTGTCCACTCCACACAAGGTTCATGGGTTCTTATTTACCCTGCACCACCATCAACCCCCACCTCCCCTCTGTTTTTGTCACAACAGGTCTGAACAGCAGAGAAACATCAACAAAAACCTTTGAGGGTTTGGTCCTCCCCCTTCCCCCCAAAAAAACTCTTAGGCCTGGAAAGGTGCCTAAAAGATTAAGCCAAGATTAATTTATTTGTTCAGTTACAGAAACTTCTTAGAAACAACAGGCCCTTCATGTACTATTCTAGAGGCCAGAGAATGTCTAGGTGTGTGTGTGTGTGTGGGGGGAATTATTAAAAGGTATCATTTTGATTGACACCATGACACCATTCTAAGAGCATTATCTAAGAGCCGACGCATTCATAAACAAATCAACTTCAGGGTTGGGTTCCCAAGCAGGGTCAAAGGCCTGCTCTTAGAGGTACTCAAACCTTGCATTCAAGCAGCCACCGTGCATTTCCACCCCCCCCATGCATTCCTCTTGGCTCCTTTCAAGCTCATAACAAGAAATACAACTGCTTCGGATCCACACGTGGTAACGAGCCCGCGGACACGACTCCCCATCCCACACTCGCGCAGAGCAGGTCTGAAAGAAAGGCGTCAGAATAAAAAAAGAATTCGGGGGTCTGGAGGAGAGTAAAGGTTGAGAGATCTATTGCCTTAAAATCAACGCGGGGAAAGACAGGATCTTTATCTCGCGCCGGTTATATTTCCCAGAACTGCACGTTTCTAAAGACATCTCCGGATTCTTAGACACGTCTACTCAGAAGCTTGAGCGAATGGGCCCAGGATTGTAGGTTTCAATAGAGAGAGCCTTTCTGACGAATTTCTTTTTAAACACCTACTGCTAAGAGGGGGGAGCGCGCGCGAGAGGCCGGCGGAGAGAAGCACTTTGTGTCGGTGTGTGTGAGAGAGATTTCACCACCTCCTCTCTACGCGCGGTTTGTTCAAGTGCGCGTGCACACCACCGTGTGGACACAAGCAAGCAAGCAAGCAAGCAAGCAAGCGCGCAGGGGTATTTGTTCTTTTGGGAGGGGGCTCTTATGGAGGGAGGGAGGGCAGCAAGGTGCCCAAAGTGTGTATCTGTTGACTTGCAAGCTGGTCTGCGTGTTTGCAGGGGGTGGGGAAGGGAAAGGAGCAAGTTGATGTGGTGATGGTTGTCGCTCGCTTAAACCCTCCACCCCCGACGCCGTGCACACTCCATTCACCAGGAAATCTTGTGGGATCTTCCTCGCTCCCAGCGGAGAAAGTGAAACTTAACTAGATCCAAAGCTGAAACTGACTGGATCCTAGGTAGCCTTGCGGTTTGCGAGGGGATGCGCGGGGGCGAAGGGAGATCCCCGCGCAGATTCTAGAAAATTAAAAACCCCAATTTTTTTTTTAAAAAGCCCCCCTAAGCGTGGCTTGCGACGAGGTTGTTTCTTACTTTTCGACTCCCCCTATTTCCGCACCGTCTTCTTTCCCTCTCTTGGGAATGTAGAAGGGGGAAGGGTCGCTTCCTGGACTGGTGGAGCCGGTTTGAGTCTGCCGTATCTCACTTTTGCTTACTTTTTAAACTGTCCTGAAGGCAGCGGATCTTTTAATTTCAGAAAATGATTTTTTTTTTGGGGGGGGAATGGTGGAGAGGAAAGAAAAGAAAAGAAAAGAAAAGAGAGAATGTATATATTTTTCTTCAGGCCTCCTTCCTACTCACCAACCATCTGCCCCCTTCTCAAATGGGCCTCTCTCCAAACTTTATTCCATGAGTCAGACCTCTAGAGGTCTGAAAGAGGGTCTCACCCGACCCCGACCCCCCCCCCACGTCTTTCCCGATCTCTCGGGATCTTCAGAGGGAAGCTGGCCACTCCGTCGGTGGCGGTGGAGGAAGATCATCCGAATCGACACGATCGGATGCTGAGGCGTTATTTCGCTTCCTCTTTTTCTCCCTGCAATACGCACGAATTTCCAGCTTTTGACCCGTCAGGCTTGGTGCTTTCCAGGCTTCCACAGTTGGCAGAGAATGGAGAATCGATGAAGAAAGAAAGAAAGAAAGAAAGAAAGAAAGGGAAAGAAAGAAAGAAAAAGAGAGGGAAGGAGGGGGAAAACGTTATAGGCAAAAGCGTCAGAAAACCAATGAGAACGAAGGGCAAGCCAAGTTGAAAGCGGTGAAGGGGTTATCCTCTCTCCGCGCTCAGACAGAGGGGGGGGGGGGCCCGGCAGCCTTGCATCCTAAATTAAGCATCTGCAAAGTCCCGTTGAGTTCAATGGAAGCACCGGAGCATGTGCTCGAACCGATGTCCTTTGCCATCCCTGAGATTCACCAGGCTTTTGAAACTTTGAAAAGCTGCTGTTTCCTTGATAGCCGGCACCACCGAGCAGGGCTGGCCTAGGGGTGTCAGCGCCTCCACAGGGCAAGCAGGCAGGCAGGCAGGCAGGCAGCAATTCCAGCCAAGCTTACCTGAGAATAGCCCCCCCCCATTGAATTCAATAGGACTTGCTTCTTTTGCGTTGGACAGGCACTGTCAGGCTCACTTGGTGTGACTCCTGCGTTAGGATCGCGCGGCTGAGCAGAAGCCCTCGATCCAGGCTTGCAGAGCTCACCAGGGTGCGCGGAAGGGCGACCCCCCTTCCCCTTTCGGGTGTTTAGTTTTGTTCGACGTTTCGGGCGCTGAACAACCACTCCCTTTTGTCCCCCGCCCCGCCGGTCAGGGATTCAGGGCTACCTGTTTGGGTTGCTTTTGCAGAGATTGTTGTGTCTCACGTCTGTCTTCGCTGGGGAAGCGTGCGCCGTCCAGCTGTTTTTGGCAAGGAAGAAGCGACGCGCCTTTTTCTCCCGACCCCCATGCGCAACAAAAGTTGTCCCCGAATCCTCCCACTCCCGGGGAACCCGAGTTGCTTTGCGATGGGGTGGGGTGGGGGGGCTGGGAGAAGAGAAGCCTTCAGATCTCAGCCCTGGGCCGTGTCCCTTCCATAACCCTCCGATGCCTCGCTCGGGGCTGTTTACACAGCTTTACCTGCGCTGCGCTGCTTTCCCTGTCAAATCCCAGCCCAGTAAACGTAACATAATCCTATTCCAGTCAATTGTATGCGGGCTAAAAGCAGTTCGGCGACGGGATGAAGTGTTTTTGTGTGTGTGTGTGTGTGTGTGTGTGTGTGTTGCGTGTGTGTATGTGTGCTCTTCGAGCCCCCCTCCTTTCTCCCCCAGCAAGGAGACAGGGAAATTCAGACCAGGTGCCAGTAATCTAGAAGGTCACAGAGGAACTCGGAGAGGCCAGGCGGTTTTGCTCTCTGTCAGCTAGTCCGGAGTTCTTTGGGACCCCTTTGCCAGTACCTACCCATGCTTGAATAAAGGACACGTGGTGGGCATGCAGAAGGCCGCAGGTTCAATCACCACCTACAGGATCCCAAGGGCCAGGGAGGCGACTGCAATATACCCCCCCCCTTTTGAAAGCTGCTGTCCGTAGAATAGATGCCTTACTGGTCTACTACCTTGGCTCGTGATAAACAGAACAACATTATTTTGTTAGCTACCTGATCATACTAGATCCGGCCCTTCTTCCGGGGGGGGGCATGTTTCTTCTTTAACATGCTCAGTGCTAGTTACAGGTAGGTAGCCGTGTTGGTCTGCTGTAGTCGAAACAAAACAAAACAAAACAAACAAACAAACAAAATTCCTTCCAGTAGCACCTTAGAGACCAACTAAGTTAGTTATTGGTATGAGCTTTCGTGTGCATGCACACTTCTTCAGATACATGCTCAGTGCTGCAGTCCTATACACACTCAACTCGGGAGCAAGTCCCATTGAGCATGCTGGGACTTTACTTGCGAGGAGACGCGGATAGGATCGCAGTGCGCGCCACTCGCTTTCTTACTGAGCCATCTTCTTAGCTAATCAGAAGTCAAACTCATTGAAATCAGTGGGGCTCACCCCTCCCTGGTAAGTGGGGTAAGATTGCAGCGCTACTCACACTGGCTGGGATTAGGATAGATCACCCCCCCCATTTAATTCACGAATAAATCACACACACCCCTTAGAGATTGCCTGAGGTCCTGGCACATTGTTTTATCCCGGATTAGTGAATAAGGAATAACGGCTGGTTCCGTACTGATGCATCACTAGTGAGCATGAAGACATTGGTTCTCTCTGTGAAAGGGAAGGGGCAGAAACTCCGACTTTCCTTAAATTTCTGTATTGCAGGGGGTTGGACTAGATGACCCTTGGGGTCCCAACTCTACGATCATAAGACTTTTGACATGGTGGTGAAATGTAAAAGAGAGTTAAGGAAATGCCCCCGGTTAACTGACCAGCATTAAATTAGCCACCCCTGTAGTAGTATTGATTCTGGATCAAGTAATTCGGAGTACACTCAGACTGGAATGTGTAAACCACCCCCCTCTCCCTCAGACCTGGAATATCCTCCTCCCACTGAAGTCCGTGTACAACCTATTTATTTGAATGAATCAGCATCACACACTCGGCTCCTGCAGTTGCTGCACCGAGATTCTTAAAAAATAAAATACTGCACATCTTTACCGAAGTTTTCGTGACAACACTCCCATAAATTTTAATTATTGAAAACTGCAGAAACGTACTATGCAGAGCAAGACGGAAATAATTATATTTATTTTTTAAAGTAACAAGCACGCAACTACCACCCACGCAGAACCAAGTAGGAGAAGGCCTTTTATGTCGCTAAACAGTATCTTTAAAATGCCCGGGTATAGTGAAATAAGAGTCTTTTTTCCATTTTTTAAAAGAGGTCTTCGGTTATAGCAAGAACTGGTCCTTTTGCAATCTCAAAAAGTTGATGCAGCTGTTCAGCTAGAATTGTTCATCGATTTTGTTTGATTTTTGTGTAGGTTTTTTTAAATAAAGATTTTAGGGGAAAGATCTCGGGACTATCGAGCGAATCAGGTTCCCCTGTGTGTTTGTGTGTGTGTTGGTAGGGAACAGGGAGCAATATCTCTGTGTCATGTTGTGGTCATCTGTGTAGTTATTGGCTGGGAAAACCGGGTCTCCTCATGGTGTCCAGTGCGGATCTTTTCGGTTTGAAAGCTTTGGCGTGAGAGAACTTTAGGACCTGATCCGCGCAGGACGGAGCAGGAGAGTTCAGTGGAGGTCAGGTGTCTGGTAAACGTACGATACTGTGGGTTGTGGACCTCGTTTTGGTGCAACGACCCGGATGGTTGCTTGTGTTTGAAATTAGAAGCAAACTGCATTGAACTCAATGGGACTTGCTTCCAAGAAATTGTTTTCTTCAGAATCAGACTATGCGCAAAGAAACAGGCACTTCCTTTCGCCTGATTTTGTTCCACTAAAATTTGTTTGCCGTCTCCGAAGCAGATGTGCTTTCTGGGAAGTGAGTTTAATTTGATTCAGGAGAAAGTTCTTAGGATTAGAGGTTTAGGGAGCGATCCTACGCATTTCTACTCAGAAGAGAGTCCCATTGAGTTCAATTAAGCTTGCTTCCAAGTAATAAGATCGCACCTCCAGAATTTCAGTTTTGATGAACCTACCTTGGCATTATCTGGTGGGTATCTACCTACTTGACACGGAATATTTCAAACCAAAACAAACACTTCCCGCGGAATTAAGGGGGTGCGCTGAAATGTTTTTAATTTATTTGTTCACGTTCGAATGGCCCCCTCCATTCCTGAACTCTGACCGTGGTCATTACTCCGAAGTAATGAGAATGAGGGCTTAAGATGGGTGGGTTATGGAAGCAAAAGAGATGTCAGAAGCTACCAGCCAAAGCCCACTTTATCTTCACAACAACCTTGTGAGGCAGAAGAGCGACTGGCCCAGTTTACCGCAGAGCCTAGGGCGAATCTCAACTCTGCTCGCCTCCTCCAACCACTACACCGCACTGCCCGCTCCACTTAGCAGAATTCCGCTTCGCTTCGGAATGAACAGGACTCTCCATCTGAGAGCCAGTAGGTGAACATGCACCACACGCTTACAGCATTCCCCACCCAAAGAACCCTGGGAACCGTAGTTCACCCACCACGGAACTACAATTCCCAGCACCCTGAACAAACTACAGTTCCCAGGATTCTTAGGATGGGGGAAAGCCATGTGCTTTAAGTGTTTAGTGCGTCTGCAGCCCGAGAGAAGCCGGGAGAGCGTGCGCGACCCCCTTTCACAAACAGTGCCCCATTTATCCTCGGTTTCCCTTCGGGCTCAGCTCCGCCTGGCTTCCCCCGGCTCCTTCTTCTCTGCCAGCTGGAAATTCGGCCTCTCGCTTCTTCTCCCTGCTCCGCCAGCAGGGGCTTTAATTGACAGTTTTGCCCTAATAGGAGCTCATTGTTGGGAGCAATTAGCAAAGCAACCAGTTTGGAGGAGGAGAGGGAGAGGGGGAGACGAGGAGGAGGAGACGGGGATGGGGGAAGAGGGGCGTTTAATTCGATTTGAAGGTGAGGGGCGTGTGCCTGAAATCCCGGCCCGCGCTTGGTCGATCTTTTCCAGCTGAGAACGCGGGGGAAAGCCAAGGCGAGGGGCTGCTTCGGAAAAAAAGAGGAGTAGAGCGCAGAGAGAGGGCCCGTAGCCAAATGTTAATGAAGGATAGAGGAACAGCTTTGGCTGGCCACGCAAAGGGAAGGAGAGTGGGAGATTAATTCGCTCCAGAGCGCGCCGTTTAGAATTCGAATTTAGTGAAAGTGCCCAGGATGGACCACTCCGGATCTGCTTTAAGCCGATCTTAGGGCCCCATCAGAGATCCCAACTTGAATAAAATATTGTGGGCGCCCAGGTAAGCCCTGCCCCGCACAACCGATCACATGACACAACGCACACGCACCATTTGAATGGCAATGCCGATCAACTTGGGGGGAGGGCGGTTCTCTCAAATATTTTATTGTGGGGGCCGAAGCCCCCACGGCCCCTAGGAGTTGGCTCCTATGGACCCCATCCCTTCCCATCTTTCTTTGCGCGTTTGCTCGCAAGTAAGTCCCACTGAGTTGGATAAGACAGGCTCCCAAGCCACTCCGCAAGGCGTGCATCCAGATTTGTAGCCTTTCTTGGCGGGGTGGGGGGACGACCAAACTAAATCCCAACTCATTAGACACTCCTAGGCTTGCTTCGAAGTGAATCCCATTGGCAAGGGAATCTCACCGAAAGCCGAGAGGAGACTGAGATCGTCGCGTTTGCTTTTTAAATCCACCGGTTCAGTTTCGGTGGCTCAGGCTACCTAACTCCGTCTGTGTAGGGACGGGCAGGGGAGAGGTTTTGGAGAAGTTACGGGTGAGTCTTTGTGCAGGAAAAATGCCCCTCGAGAAAAAGGGAATTCCCCTCGGAACTCCGGAAGATTTGGCAAGCTTCGCCTTTCTCTAATGGAAAAAAGGTGCGTCTGTGAGTGATGAATAATCACTCGGAGGCGGCAGTTCTACACGCGCTCCTTTGACAGAAAACCCCACTCCCACCGACCTCGGTGGAACTTACTCCTGAGTAAAAATGCGGATGTCTTTCTGCAAACCGATTTTTGCTCGCATTTGGAGAAAAGCGCGCGACTGCGTCTTCTCCGCGCTTAGGAAAGCGGGATAGGATTCCCAAACAAAACTAAACCTCCATGTGCGCTTATTCCGTAGTAGACTAAGTCAGAAACTTGGTCGGATTGAATCTAGTTTATATATGTTGAGAAGTTTCCCCTGAATAACATTTATGTGGGGAAATTTGGGGCGCCACTTCGCGTTAATTTGGCCTTCTCTTCGCTGTATATACCTAGAAAGGTTCGCCTGGGAGTCAGTCTTACTGAGTTTAGAGTCTCTCTCTCTCATCTGCAGCGCGCGGGAATTTTCAAACCGTCTTACTCTAGAGGAGTCCCATGGACGTCCGCCCGACTCAAGCCACATAGAATAAATGCAATTATGTTAATGGCCTGGGAAACGCATTCGGTTTGCCTGGTCAACAGATCTATTCTGCTCCTACCTTTAGCCACCTGGAGGAAAACAAACCACACTTTTTGCAGCGCACTGCCTTACTTAGAAGTAAACTGTACTGAACTCAACGGGATTTACTTCTACGCAAAGAGTATCTGCATCCCTTCGAATGGTGCTCAATGCCCTTGCGCCTGTGCGCCAAAATAAACATCAAATAAATGTATATATGACTGATGTCGTGCAGGCCTACCGCTTTTAGAGGTCGGAAATGAATACGATGGTCTTGCCAACTTCGCTTCCATTCTCTTGGGTCTCCCAGTGGTCCCCTTCTGAGCACGTGCAGAGTGCCTTATTTATTTATTTCATTTGTATCCCCCTGTTTCTCCAAGGAGCTCAAGGTGGCGCAGATACTTCCCCCCGCTGTTATCCCCCCCATCAACACTGTGGGGTAGGTTAGGCGGAGAGTGAGCGACTGGTCCAAGGCCACCCAGGGATCTTCGTGGCCGAGTGGGGAATTTGAACCCAGGACTCCCGGGTCCTAGTCCAGCACCCTAATCATTGCACCACCCTGGCTGCCCAGACTGTCACCATTCCGCATGGCACCCCTTACACCGCGGAAGCATGATTGGATTCCTGAACCCCCCTCGCTTGAACTCAGTGGGCCTTCTGTGTGTGTAAACACACAAACACTGGGAATAGAATCCCGGATGATCCAAACAACATTCTGACCCGGTGTGGCGAGGGTAGTGTAACGTCTGTACGAGGAATCCTTCTTACACGTGTATCCAGTGCTGGGAACCATAGCGGGACTGCATTGAACGGCTCCTTCTATTTCCGCCCTCCCCACCCCGGTCACGCTCCTTTGGCCCCTCCCGGATGGGCACAATGGCCGTGACGTCAGCCCCCAGTGGCGTCGGCCAGGCTGGCCTAGGAAAGGGGCCTTCGGCAGAGCAGCCTCCCAATTACAACCGGTCAATCCAGTTACCGAGAGGGGTGGGAGAAGAGGAGAGATCTGCTCGCAATAAACCCCCCATCTTTACAGCAGCAGGCACGGTTGCTCCAGGTTTCCTCCGTTGCTGCGGTGGCTAAGAGATTCTGGGTTCGAATCCACACACCCACTGAACAGCTACTTCCCTTCCGGAGGGAGGGGCGAGGGGAAGAGTAGCAATAATAATAATAATAATAATAATAATAATAATAATAATAATAATAATGATGATGTTCCACCTAACAGGGCTGTTAATTCATTGCTTTTTCCTGCTACGCCTTTTCTCCAGCGCGCGCAGAATGCGCCGCCCTTGATCCTCAAAACAATCTTGCGAGGTAGGCTAGGCTACATACTATGCATTTAAAACACATAATCTCCCCCCACTCCAGGAACACCGGGGGCACTGTAGTTTGCCCTCGCACAGAGCTATAATCCACAGCACCCTTAGCAAACTACAGTTCCCAGGATTCTTGGAGGGAAGTCATATGCTTTAAATTATGCTGTGTACGCAGCCTTGGTCCCAGGCATCCTAAATCTTATTTGGGAGGGAGAAGGCGGCGAATAACACCACCCCAAAAAGCCCTCCCCTCCCCAGAAACTGATATTATGCAGAGCTTGGGACCTT
The DNA here is from genome assembly GCF_951804945.1 of Podarcis cretensis. Classification (NCBI taxonomy): domain Eukaryota; kingdom Metazoa; phylum Chordata; class Lepidosauria; order Squamata; family Lacertidae; genus Podarcis; species Podarcis cretensis. The sequence continues at coordinate 9,989,120 of NC_137179.1, forward strand.
CTTCAAACAAAACTATTCTTTACCTGTTTTATCTAATACAAACCGAGCCTTCTGAATAAGGACACGGGGATGAGCCATTTACATTTTGCCTGGAATACTTTTAAAAGTGACCAAAGCTCAACATTTTTAATCGTCTTACCTTTTTAAAAACCATTACAATTAATATTTTAAGTGTCCCAAGAGAGTATGCGTCGAAAGTTCACTTCAGGCGCCCCACCAAATACCAAGTGGGGATGAACAAAAAACAGGAAAGCAAGCCCTTCGATTAATCGACTTTATATACTTTTCATTTAATCATCTAGTCGGGACAAGATTCCTCTGCGCCTGCAGCTAGGGACTTTTTACTCTTTCTTTTCCTCATTACTTCTGTTTTTAAAAACAATAATAAATCGCAATCCTAACCATGTCTACGCAGATATGTCCTATTGAATTCAACTGAATTTACTCCTCAGGGGTTAGAATCGCAGCCTAAATCACGGGAGAGCACTGGGTCAATTTTTTTTATTTTTTTTTTGAAGGGAAGGTGTCTCCCTTCCTTCAGAAAAAAATAACCCCATCCGCCGACCTTTCTGCGTCAGTTATAGTTAGAGATTCACGTGAAATGGTCTGGACAGATTTTTTACACAGTGCAGTTCCGACTCATGCAGGAATCTCGCAACTGTGAATGAGGCAAAAATGTTAAGGCTCTTTTAACTGCCAGAAAGAGTTAGCAAAGGAGACACATATATAGAATTGGGCCCTTACTTTCGGAATGGGTAAACAACAACAATAATTCAGGTCGTCTTTAGGCAGGCGACAAACATGTTTAATGACACTAATCGCGGATTCCTGCTTGCTCTAAAGTTTTTTAAAATTATATTTTAAAGTGGGCATTATTTGTACGTTTCCGGGCTGCGATCTACAAACCATGGTGCGAAATTATTCTAAACTTTACTCTGAGTAGACCCATTGAAATTAATTAACACGCCTAAATTCGGTCCATTAATATCAAACGGGTCGGCTCTGAGTAAAAGTTAGTTGAACGCCACCCATTGCGCTTCTTACTCCGAAGTAAGCCCCACTGTATTCAAGGGGAGTCGCTGCTATCAAGGGTGCATAGGATCGTAGCCTCAATCCGGAGTCAGTGACTGAGCGTCGGGAAGATTTGGGTCTGCCCTGTCGGCGCCTGAGGATTACTGGTAGCTGCGCTCAAAGAAGGGATTTCCCCCCCTTTTTGGTTAGGAAAGTGTTAAATTACGCCCCAAGCAACTCCTAGACATCTCTGATCATCAAAACAGACTGGAGATGCAAATCTGTCAGTGAAGGCAAAAAGAAAAAAAAGGGAAAATAAATCCTTGAACCCGATCCACAAACCAATTAAGCTGAAACATTAGGACCATCTCCCTGCACACTTAACTTAAAACTGATGTAGTAATAACTTTGGTGGAACTTCCATAGACTTCCAACGGCGTGGAGGCTACCATCCTCTGCGCATTTACGCACAGGCAAAACACATTAAGTTCAAGTGGGGCTGCCCTCTGTGAGTAAGTACGCTTACTCTCGGCCTACATTAACACTCGTGAAGCCAAATGCTTTCGCTTAACTGGGTAGTGGATCCTGCGAAGGGACTGCAGTACAGCATTAGGAGATCTCTCTCTCTCTGTCCAGTACAGGGACAATGACCACAATTAACAGAGCTCTCTCTCTCTCTCTCTCTCTCTCTCTCTCTCTCTCTCTCTATATATATATATATATATATATAAATGCAACTTATTAGCATTTCAGAAACAAAGCCAATACTCGGGTCCCTTGCGCATATTTTAAACACTTGTCTAATTCTTCCCAGCAACAGTTTGATTTCCCTCAATTCAACCCAATTTATTGCATTGCAAGGTCTGGGCGAATAGGAGAAAGGGCGACAAGACGGGTGGAGCCGGGGTGGGGGGAGCAGCGGAAAGGAAGACGATGCAACTTGTTGCGCTTTCAAAGAGAACAAAAACCCCACCACCACCCTTCGAAATAAATGCTCAGGGCGAAAATAGCTCCTCCGGGTTCTTGAGTTTGAATGAATCACTAGGGGGTGCAATGGCTCAATGGAGAGAACGTTGAGAGAGTAGTTAAAAGTTCGAACGCGAGGCGAGCAGCCAATCGCTGACGCCTTTGGCCGGCAGACGGCTCTTGCTGCGTCCTGATTGGCTCCGAGGGTACCCCTTCCTTTCTCCTCCGGCCCCTTTCATTTTCGCAAGCCAAGTGGCCCGTGGAGGAGCTCAGGGGCCGAAGCCTCGCATACGGCTCAGCCCTCGCCTCTTCGGACCGATGCCGGATTATTATGGGGCAGTTAAGGGCTTTGAGAACTGAAGTCCACAAGTCAAATCCACTCATAACTCCCCCACTTTCAGACTTTCTGCCAGTGGCTCCCTTTCACCTGCAAGCAAGAACCCGAAACTCAGCTTCCTCCAGGGATGACACTGATATTTTAAATATTACCCCTCTCCGTTTGCCAAAGCACGCTAGGGCTAGCTTGAGCTGATCAACTCTCACACGCACCCGCTTTGTTTTGCGTGTGGACAGCCCGCGAAGTACTAAATTCGCCCGTATTCACTCACTTTCATCTGCTCAGAAATAGAGGCTAACTCGTATCCCAATATAAACAGCCACTCAGTTCAGTGTCCTTACATTATATGGTGCCCAGTCCTTCCTCTGAAAGGATGATCCAATAAAATAAAAATCATTAATAATAATAATAATAATAATAGAGGGCTGATTCCTCCCCCCACCCCAAAATCATCAACTTATAGGAACTCAAACTTGAGATGGTTAAGTCTTTCCCCCTCGCCCTCAAAATGAATTTATTTCTTTCCGGCTCCGGTACGCGTGGGTGGAGGGGAGGTGTGTTTTCTTTTTGGGGGGAGGAGGAAGAGGAGGGGAAGGGATCAGCCTTAGTTCGCTTTCTTCCTTTCCCCCCTCCCTGCCCGTCCCCCTGTCCCTCCTCGTTCAGGGACAGACTCCACCCCCTCCCTGCTGATGACACTGGAACCTCCTTAAGTTCTGTCTCGCCGCAGCTGTCTGTGGATACTGAGCCGGCTGGCGCCATCCTGGTTCTTTCAGAAATAATGCCTTCTCTTTAAAAAGAAAAAAAGAAAAAAGAAAAGCAAGAGAGAGAGAGAGAGGGAAGGAAGGAAGGAAGGGGGGAGGGCAGGCGGGCAGGCGAGAGGTGGAGTGAAATGAGGAGGACAATTTGAGCCGATCAAGTTCTCCTTGGCTGTTTTCGCGCAACTTTTCCGAGGGTGCTTCTGTATCCATTTTTTCTTCCTTTCTTGTCTTCCTTCCTTCCTTCCTTCCTTTTCGGGCTCCTCGCACCTCGTAGTTTCTCCTCCCTTTCTCGTTTCTTCAGCATGCTCTTAGAAATAGCATTTTAAAACGTCCGCCAAGTTTTTTTTTAGTTTTTTTTTGGGGGGGGGCAACGCTTGCTGATTTTTGAAAGGGGGGAGGAGGAGGAAGAGGAGGAGAGATGCTCCCCGTCGCAAAAAGCAGCCCCCACCGACCAACGCACTCCAAAACAACCTAAAAAAAAGAGGGGGAAAGGAGGGCGAGGAGAGGGGAAAAGTAATCTCTCCAACAAACCAGAAAATCAATACAAGAATAAAACAAAAGCGAACTTCTCACCGCCGCTTCTGCAGGTGAAATTGGCCAAACAGGAGACTTTGCGGGAATCGGTGTATTTATTTCTTGTTTTTTAAACCTGAGAGGGGGAGAGAGGCGAGAGGGTAGGACAGCGCGGCAGCGCAGGCTGAGCGCTCAGAGATCCCTGCGGCCAATTTCCCCGCGAGGCTGCGGAGATCGAAAGAGAAAGAGGCGACATGGTGCCTTCGCTGGGCGGATAGGTGAGTCGCGAAGACTTGTTTGAAAAGCCGGGTGGGGGGGGGAGATAAGAGAGGCACAGGAGGCGGACTTTTGCAGAGATCTCTTTGGGGCGGGGGGCGCATTTTCTGTGCGCGTAAATGAAAAAAATAAATCCAGTGTTTTAAAAGTTTTTTAAACCAAGTTTTTTCTCTCTCCCCCCTCCTCCTTTCTCTCTTTCTGTCTCTCCTTTTGTCCCCCCCCCTTCTATTACAGGTGATCGACCCAAGGCAGGCAAGCTCTCTCCGAGGAGAGGAAAACTCCCCTTGCCTCGCGTTGCTCTGCAGGCTCTCCCGCCCCCCCCCCTCTCCAGCCACCCCCACCCATTTTGGGGGAGACGGTTATTTAAGCAACACCTTTTCCCTGCACCTAGACATTTTCCAAATCTCTCCCTCTCTCCAGTCCTTCGGGCGACTCACTTTGACGAACTTTTTTGTGTGTTTGTTTAATTAATTCAGGTGTTGGCATTTGTAAAAAGTTATTTCCCCAGCTCGTTGTCTCTCCCCCCGCTCCATTAAAAGAAAAAAGATTATTATTATTTTTGCACTGGGGTGTGTGAGAGAGAGAGAGAGAGGGGAAGAGAGAGAGAGGCCAGAAAAAACCTTTGTTGCAACCGACCAACCCAAACCCAGCCGCCACTGATCGTGAGAACAGGATGGAAGTAAGCACGGATCAGCCCCGGTGGGTAAGCCACCACCACCCGGCCGTCCTCAACGGGCAGCACCCGGACTCCCACCACCCCGGACTGGGCCATTCCTACATGGATCCCACGCAGTATCCTCTGGCGGAGGAAGTGGATGTACTTTTTAACATCGACGGGCAAGGCAACCACGTCTCTCCGTATTACAGCAACTCGGTTCGGGCGACGGTGCAGCGCTACCCCCCGGCCCATCACGGTGAGTGCCAGGATCCTAGCAGATCCCAGGGAGGGCGACCGACCCGCTTCTCCCCTCCTCTCGCTTGCTTTCTCTCTGCCTTCTATCCAACAACTGCTACATTTTGACAGCCAGCGATGAGCCCCGGAAACTAGGCAGAGAAAAGCTGGCGCGCTCTCTGTCTCTGCTCTTTCTGCATGCTTGGTCTTCTGAACTGCTGATTTAATGCAAGCCCAAAAGCCATTAGCAACTGACAAGAGAGAGGATCGTTTCTGGGAAATACCAGGTCTGTGTCTCTCGCTCAGGCTCGGCCTTGTCCTGGTGGAAGAGGATGAGCTCTGGGCCTCTTTGCAAACCAGCCACGCTCCCCGCGTGGAAAGTGCTCCCTGCTGCCCCGATCCTGTAGCATGCTTTAAAAAATCTTACTCGGGAAGCAAAACTCTCCCTTTTTTCTGGTTCAACGGGATTTTCTTCCCCAATACGCGCGCATTGGGTTACAGGCTGCGGTCGCGCCAGCTTCCCTTGGGATTTCCTTCCTCCCGTGTAAACGTGTCCTAAGATGTGCTGAATCCCCATTATTTGAGGAGAAACGACCCAATGGCCTCCGCGGAACCGGCTTGCACACACAAATCCGATTTGAACTGCAACCCGGTTGCAGCCGCTAACCTGAGAGCAAGCCCCACTAAAACTCAGCGGCGCTTCCTTCCGAGTAGACATGGCTCGCTTTGCAGCGTCAGGCTGAATGCCGATGCTTGCTTGGGCGGCGGGGACTGAGGCCCACGGAACTGAGCGCGAGGCTTACTTGCGAGTAAATGTTGGCCTAGGGGACAGGTTGTAACGTTTGTGGGTTAAAAGCAGCTTGGAAAAATGGGTGGTGGATGGGGCTCATTTGGGCAAAAAGCAGGGGCTATCTAGTAGCCACACACTGAAGCATTTTGAAATCCTCAGGGATTTCCGCTGGATCCCCAGGCTTTTAAGAAGCGCCCGTCCCCTGCTCTTTTACCTAAGAGTAAATCCACTGCACACTTGTTTCCGAGTAAACGTGTCCCTTCTGCTGGGAGGTGGGGGGTGTGTGTGTGTGCAGATCTTAGCTCTTTGAAAATATTTGACTAGCTTTTAGATCCTGCCGCTATTTTAATCCCTCGCCTTCATTATTACATCCGGAACCACGATCCGGAGCAGACAGGCTTCAGTGTAAACAAACAAACAAAAACAGCCCATCAACTACGTTTACTCGGACGTAAAGTGAGCTGAAGCCGACCTCACTGAGGACTTTAAGACCGCATGCAAAGAGTTTCAGAAGTTTGTCCTTAACAGAATTTGTGGCTAGTTAGGAACCCACACGGCTCCCCCACTCAGCCGCCCCCTGCTCACTTTGAAAGCCCCCGCGCGCGTGTTTTTTAAATTATCCCTTGGCTGTCATTTCTAGTTTTTAATATTACTTGTAATGATGCCGCTGCAAAAGACAACAGGCTCCTTTTGACAGTGATTATGAAAGCACTTGGGTAAGAGAGAGAAGGGGGGAAAAAACCTTCCCAGTTGGGCGATGAAAAGACAAACTTGAACCGTTCCAAACTAAAACTCTGGGAGGAAAAGAGAGAGAGAGAGAGATGTAATGACTTAGCCTCCGGGCTGAGATGTTAGAATTAAAAGCTGTCAGGGAAAATAAGTGATATGATTGTCTCCCTGGGACTTCGTCCCATTAGTATGTATGAATCTGTACTGAATATTCACAGAAGCAATACAATAGCACCTTGTCATGACCTTCCAAGTCTGACAATGTGGCCTGCCAGTTTTCGGAGTGACACAGAATGCTTCAAGCGGGATGGCAACAAAACACATGCAGTCAAAAGTTTCTTAAGTTTTTTTTTTTTAATATACACATAGAAATATAAATATATTAAAGTAGTGAGAAGCAGTGCAAGAGCCTGCGCCTGTCTACTTAGAAGTAAGGCCTACTGAGTTTGATGGAGCTAACTTCCAAGTCAACACTGCACTCCGAGCCTCTTACCTATTTCCCCAGGAGCAGGTCGCTTTAATTTCTCAGGGATTGCAGCCTTTAACCGTGTGCTAAACAATCTGCTCCAAGCCAACTAAAAGTATTTAACTTTGGGCTGGGTCGTGCTCATTCCTGTTTGATTTTAGCATTCAGCCTGAGGTGCTCTGTGTAGGCTCCCAAACTCACCCACTTAGTTTGGTCTTTCTAAAAGGCTTAATTTACTCTCTCTCTCTCTGTGTGAAATTTTATTCTAGAATGAATTTTTAAAAGGGTGAAGAAATATGAATGCAGTAGGCAGGAATGTATCTATGCAGTTAAGGAGAGCACGATAAATTGGTGGGTGAGAAAGAATAATATTTGTGAATATATATCTCAGAGATATATTCATCCCCCCCAAAAAAATAAACCCCAAACTTTTCCAGCTGCAGATTTAGCTCTCGCTTTTCAAGCCCTTCTTTGGTTTCCCTCGCCCAAAAATTGGGAAATAAAGTTGGGGGTGGTGGAAGAGAACTAAATTTCCCCAAATGTTTTAAAGAGCAAAAACAGGCCTCCTCCGCCTCCGGGGAACTGAATGAGCAATATTAATCCCTGATTAGTAATTGCCTAGCCCCGCTGTTAGTCTTTACAAGACATTTCAAAATATCGTTAACCCTTCCCCTCCGAGTTGCAAAACAATCGCTTTGATCTAACGTGAATTTGAGTGACTCTGACGCTGCTTGCCCAAGAGCGTTTTCACACCTGAGGACTAAATTGGGTTAGAAGGAAAATCTCTCTCCATACCCTCAGAAGAGTCTTCATTGTTCCGAAATACCCATTCGATTTAAAAATGGGTCCCTTTTCAAACACACCCTCGCCCCTACCGTCAACAATATGCACACACGGCAGAATAGCTTACGAGGGCTATTTCGTTTTTCTTGTGAAAGTTGCCTAGTTTATCTCTTCTTGGGCAAACAGATCCAAGCCGCCCACCCCCGCAAACTCAGAGCCAAAGAATTTCGGGGTTTTGCTTGTTGCTGCTTCACCCTTGATTTAATTGGGACTGACTTCCAAAACGAACCTGGTAAGATCTAGTTCTGGCTGCGTAGCAGGCAGGGGGACGCCAGTGGGTTTAAAAACAAAGATCCTAGCTTAACTTGGGTGGCTGGAGAGTGCTTGCTCCAGAACTTTGATTTCTTCATCCCAAAGTCTGGTTACAAGGCAAGAGTTTAGGTAGTTGTGCTTGCAAAATCTGCAACTATCTATCCGCTCGGAATCGTCTCTGTATATTTGAACTCTCCGAATAATTCACAATATCACTAAACAGCTATAGGAGAAAGCTGGCTTGAAAAGTTGCAGATTCCCCCTCCGTTTACCCATTAGAGTAGACTGCTCAACCCCCCAGTCAATTGCAACTTGGTCAATTAAAATAAAAGGTAAGATGTTTTTAGATCCTCAACCTGAACTTATTTTTTAAAAGGAGTTAATGCCTGTCTGATTTTTCCTCTCTGTGGAAAATGTCCTGGTTACATTTACTTGCAAGGAAGTCCCATGATTTAAGAGGCACCTTAGCATGTGGTTAGGATTGGGGAGAGACCCTGTTAAAACCCTAACTTGGGAAACTGTAGAAGTCATTGATTTGAATGGGATGTTCTTGCTTCAGAATACATATAATAAGTATGTCCTCTTTCTCTCTGTGTGAATGCCTTAAGCTTGAGCATGTATATGTTTACTCAGATGTAAGTCCCCTTGAGTTGAATAGGAAGTGTAAAAAGGAGAACCGCCTCAGTTTGGATCACTGGATAGTTTTCTGGTTCAAAAGCAAACACAGGCAGACTCAGGAAACTTTTAACAGGTACCATGAGAAATTCTTGTGGAAAAAGTAAAATTTGGAGCTGTCTGACAGACAGAGGTTTCTTTTTTTGGTGGGGGGGGGGTGTGAAGAAGAAAGGAAAAGGAAAAACTTGCTCAAGTAATTCTGCATAATAATAATAATTTTTCTAAAAAGACATTTTTCAGTCAGCTTTTGGCATGTGTCGCTGAACGACATACTGGAAAACTGCCTTTCTTGCTTCGATCGTAAACCTATTAAATTGGAATTAATACTTCCAAGTACTTGGATTTAGCATGGTAATTTGTGTGTGGGAGGGGGACTGCCACGCAGTCAGCCCCAGGTTGTCTTAAAATGTTTCTCATTGGCTTCAACAAGATGCTAGTTGCAATCTGAAAGCTGTAATGTCATATGTGTCTACTTGAGAGTAATCCCCTTTGAGCACAAGGAGGCGACTGTGGAAACACAGGTATTTTGTATTTGCAATCGTACACCAGGCCAGGTTTGCTGGTACCCATACATGTTTATCTAGGAGTAATTTGATGGGACTTACTTCTGAGTAAATATGCAGCATTTTGGACTGCATAGTGCTTTTTTGGAAAGGAGCCTGCAAGGTCCGAAACAGGATATTTTAATAATAACCAGGAATTTTTAAAGCCCATTTAAAAAGATGTGCAGCGTTTGCTCTCTGAAGATTGCTCCACTTTTCCTTCCAAGTATGGCACAGGTTTGAAACTTGATTTATGTGTGGTGCAGGCATGATCCTAAACACGTTTCCTCAAAAGTAAACCCCCCTGAAGTCCATGGGGCTTGGTCCCAAGTAAAGTGTGATAGGACGGCTGCCTTATCCAGCATTTACTTAGCAGGAACTAAGACTGATTGAGCGGAGGTGTCTTACATCCGAGTAGATCTGCTTAGGATCAGGTTGTTGAAGTCCCAACTCCAATGCATTGGGCTGATTTTTCTAGTGAACATGATTTAAGTGCCCTGGGCTCCTTTTGGGGGAGAAGTGCAGGATAAAAATTTAATGATTAGAATCGTATGTATTACAAAGGTATGGACAGGCAAAATCAGCGCTTCAAGAGGTAGGGAGCTGAAATAAGTCTGGCTTAAATCTATCCTTCTGGCCTAACTGCATGATTATTCCTCCTGCCCGAAGCTGTTGCAAAGTTCCCCCTGCTATCTTGCAAAAGGTGGGGAGTCCTCGTTATGGGTTTTTGTCAATTTCACGTGGCCTCCTGGTTCAAGAAGCCGTGCAGGATTGATTGGGGAAGGCCCATTAGCAGGGATTGATTTGTCCAAGGGGGGTGAGTGGGGAACATTGAGAAGAGAGAGAAGGAAATCTGAAGGGGATCATTCACCAACAAGGAACGATTGTTCTCAGTTACACTTTACCTTAAAGTCCGTGTGAGAGTGTAAACACCGAATTGGAGCCTGTGCGCGTGTTCATAGGCAATAGCTCCTGGTACATTTTACCCACGTTCGCGACAATCTTCTAGAGAAGCGTGCGTAAGACCGTTGTCTTCTCACCTTCTTAAGAAGCACACGCACGCAGGTAAACGGAAGGAAGGGCCCTTTTACATAGTACACAGAGCAAACTCTGTTATGTTGCCTACTCCTGTGGTCCTGGGCTTTCTGACCCAGCAGGGTTGCCAACTGATCAGAAAGGAAGTGAGCCGGCTTCCTCTTCTGCCTCGAGCAGAAGGCAGCCCGACACAGTAGAGAGGTACGACAGCATTCTCACCTGTTAATGCTTGTGCAACAAAAGCCTGCTGTTAAAGGCAAAGCTACAGTGTCCAGTCGAAAAGTTGGCCGCATTACTGAGGAGGGCATCTTTAAGGTCCTTTCCTTACACTGCTACATTTTAGGCATACACTTAAAAAAATGTCAGGTGTGAATAAATCATTAAACACCATTGAAACTTCCACTGAACTAAACCCAGAATTTTAAGGGGTTGGACTAGATGACCCCAGGGTTCCTTCCAACTCTACAATTTTACGATTCTATTATCAACTTGTATTTAAGATACAGAGGTGAATGTGTTGTGTGCTCATGCCTAGCCTAAGCATTTTTTACTTGGAAGTGTTTTAAGCTCCACGGTAATCAGTGTAATGTACTTGCCTGTCAATGTTTAGCCTTAGGATTTAAGTGGGGTTTAGGGTCAGAAACCTAACCCCCCCCCCAAGCCTGTAGATGTTAGTCCCATTTATTCCAAAAAGTTGTACTTCCAACTCTTGAATTTGAGATCTGAGTGTTGGAGAGTTTTGTCTTTGGGCCTGACCTAATCCAACATACATTTCCGAGAAAAACAATTACCACTTTGTTGAATTTAATTTCAATTTACACACCATCATAAAATCAGTAATGGATGATAAAATCCACCAGTTTGAAATGAGCCTGCCTTCTACATAGATGTCTGTTTCCTTTTCATCTTGAAACATATTTACTCTAACACACCTGCCTCTATTCTGTTTGTTGGCTACAACTGAGAATTCGCTTCCAAGTAAGTAGATTAATTTTTAAAACATGGAGAGGGGGAGGAAAACCTCAGACTGCTTTTTTAAAAAATAAAATAAAATCAAGTATTAGGTTTATGTAATTTCCCCCACTGTATTTTAATAATACCAACAAAATATTCTTAAGGCAAAAGATCTGGTATCTTGACCTATTAGATTGTTGTTGGAATATGCTTTGCAACTTGAATGCATCAATTTTATGTAGCAATTCAAACTTTTGCCTCTTGTTTTCTCCATTCTCTGCTGCTGTCTTTCGCTTCAATACTGGGGTAACACTCCATCCTATTTATGAGAACTGAGGATGTTCAGGCTTGGGGAGGGAGGGCAAATGCAGCTTCTAGATCTCTCTAAACCTCTGTTGAGCTCTCCCCAGTCCATATCCCTCACTGGTCCATACCAGCACCACTTCTGACTCTCCATGAATGCTTTTGACTGCATGGGATGTGGCTTTGAACTCTTGAGAATGCCCCTATGTGCCTGGATGGAGAGAGGTGTCTGTGTCTCAAAACCTCTGGCTTTTGCATGGCCTGTTGGACAAAGGCTCTATCCTCTGTAGCCTCGTCCACCACTGTCATGTGGCCCTCAGAAGCTTGTATTATGAGGGAATGTGGCCCTTCAGTGAAAAAATGTTCCCCTCGACCTCTAAACACTGAGAGAGATCATTTAGCGTTTGGAGTAATGATCCCCACAGTGATGTGGGGAAAGGTAGAGGAGCGTCTATGGAAATTCACTAGTCCCACCGCCTAATTTTAGCAACATTATAGCCTTCTAAAAATAACAGCTGAAGGGGTTGAGTGCGAACACAGCACAGAACCCAAATGGGTTCTACTCAGAGAAGACCCACTCAAATTAATAGACCTAAGTTAGTCACGTTCATTGATGTTGATGGGCCTATTCTGAGCATGAGTCATGTTGGAGACAAGACACAATACCCCGTCACATTTGCTCCAAAGTAGTCCTATCGGAGACCGCCCTGGAGAGAGGCGGCAATTTGATTCACACTTAATTTGTTAAACTTGTTGGAACTTACTTCTGAGTAGCCCTGTACTGAATTGCAGTGTCAGTTGGGTCGGTACCATCGCCATTCCTCTCCACTTCTGATCTCAGACTTTTATCCTGAGCAGGGCTAGCCCAGCTATAGAGGCAAAAGGGACATTTGCCCAAGGTAGGATTTGCACGGCTCCTGCTAAGTAAATGCCACTTCCTCTGAACTGGCTGAACTGACGCAGAGGCTTTCAAGCGCTTGGGTGTGATTAGTCTTGTACTCAAAGCGTTGGCATTTGGGTTTGAGAAGGTGGGTGGAAACGCTTCTGTTTTGCACATGGTAGCCAACGCTTCCTCCCTGTGAACCTCAAATCTCGATCGAGGGATTTCCGTTTTGGGTTGCCAGCAGATCTGTACTCAAGGCATTCCTCGACTGGAGCCCTGGGAGAGCACCCCTTTTGCATGCAGAAGGTCCCAGATTCAGTTCTTAGCATTGGCAGCCAGTCCTGGGAATATTCCTGGTCTGAAACCCTGGAGAGCCACTGCCTATGGAAAATACTGAGCTAACAATAACAATAATAATTATTTATTATTCCTACCCCACCCATCTGGTTGGGTTTCCCCAGCCACTCTGGGCGGCTTCCAACAAAATATTAAAATACAGCAATGCATCAAACTTTAAAAGCTTCCCTAAAGAGGGCTGCTTTCAGATGTCTTCTGAATGTCAGGTAGTTGTTTATCTCTTTGACATCTGATGGGAGGGCGTTCCACAGGGCGGGTGCCACTGCTGAGAAGGCCCTCTGCCTGGTTTCCTGTAACTTTGCTTCTCGCAATGAGGGAACCACCAGAAGGCTCTTGGCGCTGGATCTCAGCATCCGGGCAGAATGATGGGGGCCGAGACCGTTTAAGGTTTTAAAGGTCAGCACCAACACTTTGAATTGTGCTCGGAAACGTACTGGGAGCCAATGTAGGTCTTTCAAGACTGGTGTTATGTGGTCTCGGCAGCCGCCCCCAGTCACCAGTCTAGCTGCAGCATTCTGGATTAGTTAAAGTTTCCGGGTCACCTTCAAAGGTAGCCCCATGTAGAGTGCATTGCAGTAGTCCAAGCGGGAGATAACCAGAGCATGCACCACTCTGGCGAGACAGTCTGCGGGCAGATAGGGTCTCAGCCTGTGTACCAGATGGAGCTGGTAGACAGCCGCCCTGGATACAGAATGGACCTGTGCCTCCATGGATAGCTGTGAGTCCAAAATGACTCCCAGCTAGATGGACTATTGGCCTGACTCTGTTGCAACTGAGCCCATCTGACTCACGGGTCCCTAAGCTGTCCTACCACCCTACCTCCTTTGGGGAGACGTTGGCTAATGGGGATCTGCTTTTGTCTTTCTGTCCTAGCAGGTGGTCAGGTGTGCCGCCCGCCATTGCTGCATGGTTCTCTCCCTTGGCTGGATGGGAGCAAGGCTTTGGGAAGCCACCACAGCACCGCCCCATGGAACCTCAGCCCCTTCTCCAAGACCCCCATCCACCACAGCTCGCCTGGACCCCTCTCCGTCTACCCTCCGGCGTCCTCCTCCACTTTGTCTGCCGGCCACTCCAGCCCACACCTCTTCACCTTCCCGCCGACCCCTCCCAAAGATGTCTCCCCGGACCCCTCCATCTCCACCCCAGGCTCCACTGGGTCCAGCCGGCAAGAGGAAAAAGAGTGCATTAAGTACCAGGTGTCTCTGGCTGAAACCATGAAGCTGGAGTCTTCTCATTCCCGGAGCAGCATGGCCTCATTAGGAGGGGCCTCTTCCTCAGCTCATCACCCCATCTCCACTTACCCTTCCTACGTCCCTGAATACGGCTCTGGACTTTTCCCTCCCAGTAGCCTGCTGGGGGGATCGCCGACCGGTTTCGGGTGCAAATCCAGACCAAAAGCACGTTCCAGCACAGGTAGGGTCCTTGACGGATTCTTAAAATGCTTCTGTTTCAGGTTCAGGAAAGACTTTTTTTTAAATTAAAAAATGAGCAAAGGTTAAGGACTGGGAGGAATAATCATACGGGGAGAAGGGGGGTTGTATGGGTTTTCAGCTGCAAATTCAGACCAAAGAGCATCTAGTGCAGGAAAGGTGCTAAATGGATGACCAGTTAGAAGCCAACTCTTGTTTTATTTTTAAAAAGAAGCCGAGGATCGTTATAAGCAGAGAGCAAACTCTGGCAATGCAAAGGTCAACAAAGGGATCAAGCAGATACCACAGAACCTTTCTCCCTAAAACACTGTTGCATTCCACAACAGTTGCTATATTTTGCTCTTCCTTTAGAAAGATAAGAACGAGCTAAGGTGGGCTTCCTGCTGGTTTCCCAGTCAGGTCTTGACCAAAGGTGGGGTGGGTTAGCTTTTACAATGTGACAAGAGTCTCAGGTTCTCCCAGGCTATTCACTATTCACTCTGTCCATTTGCACATGAGAAACTCAACTGATTTTTAATGGGGATCATTTACCAGAAGAGGGAATTTTGAACGTGATTCCAGGAAACTCAGCGGGCCAACTAATTTTTGATATTTGCAGGGCTTATGCACTTTCTCTGTTCTATACACAGAGATATTTGATTTTATATCGGTTCCTCTGGCATTTTGAGACACAAATCTCTTCGGCCAGGGATCCAAATTTCACCGTTTGCAAAATGGTTAAACCGAACTATGCTGGTTTAACTACATTATGTCAATTTCGACTTCCTTTTCTTCCTCCAGTTGTTATTTTTTCTGAATATAAAGTGGATTGGATTCTCCCCCTCCCACAGCAAAGGGCTGTTAGCGCTTACTGAAATGTAGGTCCTATTGATTTCAATAGAACTTACTTCCGAGTAAGTGAACTTGGAATCCTTGCTGAAATTGATTGAAATGCCAGTTTTCTTGGCTTGACATGAGTTGCCCCAGATTTTATAAACCCTATTTTGAGCGTGTTTGTTTAGGGAGCTGGTGAAGCAAACTTTGTTGATTTTGATGAAATGTTCGTCTGAGACAAAGTTCTTACAATTGCATTGCTCTGGAGTTGCATGAAATTAATTGGATCCATGTCTGAATAAACATATTGGATAGGTGATTCAGCTTTCTCCTTATTATCACATATGCTAAACCTCATTCACTCATACCACCCCACTCCTAGGTTCAGAAAGATTTGTACAAGGTGGTAGTGATTAAAAATGTTTTCCATACTCTACAGGTCAGTCCTTTCCCTTCCTTTTTTGATTTTTGCCTCGTGGGAGAGAGGAGCAAAGAGTTGAATCAGATCTAAGCTGAAACATCACTTCCAGCCCCACACATTCAACAAGTGGGGCGGTCCTGATGTTCATGGGAGGGGGCTAATCCCAAATTCTCTAGAGCCAAATATAGCATAGGACCAAGGGTCAGCAAACTTTTTCAGCAGGGGGCCGGTCCACTGTCCCTCAGACCTTGTGGGGGGCTGGACTATATTTTTTGGGAAAAATATGAACGAATTCCTATGCCCCACAAATAACCCAGAGATGCGTTTTAAATAAAAGCACACATTCTGCTCATGTAAAAACACCAGGCAGGCCCCACAAATTACCCAGAGATGCATTTTAAATAAAAGGACACATTCTACTCATGTAAAAACACGCTGATTCCCGGACCGTCCGTAGGCCGGATTTAGAAGGCAATTGGACCGGATCCGGCCCCTGGGCCTTTAGTTTGCCTACATAGGACATCACCCCACTCTGATGGGTGATTAAGGATCAATGCACCCATTTAATGTAGAGATTTCACTCCTATCTAATGGACTCCATTTTCACACCTACACACATGGCTATTCGGCCACATATACACACTTTTTGGCTGGGCGTTCCTGCGCTGTGAACATTCAGTGAAACAGATATGACAGTGAAACTTGAGAGAGAGAATGTGGAATAGATACCGGGGATGGGGAACTTTGAGATGTTGTTAGACTACAACTCCCATTATCCCTGACCATTGGGTATGGTGGCTGGGGCTGATGGGAGCTGGAGTTCAGCAACATCTGGCAAGCCACAAGTTTCCCATCCTTGTTACATTCAATATGCTTGCCAACTTTTTAGCTTGGCTCGGTAGCTGACCCCTTTTAGCTGCAGTAGACATTAGGAGAGGCTCACGTTTATCCACTATTGTGAATGGTTTTAACTGGTTGGCAAAGGCACAAGAGCAAACCAGGCCAGTGTATTTTTCCAGTCAGTTGGCAATCTGTAAGAGTCTGATTGTGCATTTGTCCAGCAGCCCTAATCCACTTATGGATTAAAACAGCAATTGCTTTGGCTGTTTTAGCTGAAATTGACACACCAGGTGGAACTTTGACACATGATTCTAAGCCATGGTTTAAGCCATGGATGAACAAACCATAGGTTAACTTATTTTATTTATTTATTAGATTTATATACCAACCTTTCACCAAAAGATCTCAGGGTGGTTCACACGATAAAAACATGAGATAAAAGCACAAATAAACCATGAGTTCTTCAAAGTTTGTTTTGTTTTCCAGCTGCTGCTCCTGCCTCATGCCTTTGCAGTGTGGTGAGAGTGGGGGAGATAAAACAAACCGAAGTTAAGGAAGGCTAGTGGTTTTACATGGAATCCACCATGGTTCAAAAGCCTACAATAAACCATGGCCTCAGATTGTGGTTTCTTACCAGTAAACAAACCATGGTTAAGCTGCTGAGCAGGATTCACGTGTAACGCTAAGACATGGTTTAATAAACTGTAAATTAACAAACTCCCATTTAGCATATGTGTAAACCAGGCGGTTCGCTTTTCCTCTGCTGTTTTTTTCCCCAAGGACTCTTTTCTTTGTAAGCAGACACGCAAAACCAGAATGCACAATTCATTCATTCCTCTTGCTCCTGTGTAAGCCTCATTCCCAACCTGCTTGCTAAACTTAGAAACTCATTTTAATTCACTTGAAGCTACCTGCTACTAATTTGAACATTTCTGGAAAGCTGGTTTTTTCATGCACAGAGAGAGAATGTGTGTGTGGTGTTGTTGGGGGACCACAAAAACCTAATGTGTTCCGGAAATGTTATTTATTGGTTCAGTGACTTCCTTATGCTGAGAAAAAAAACTGGATAGGACTGTGTTCACTTTCCCCACTCAAAAGTCTCTCTCTGCACTTCCCCCAATTCTTTTCCCAGATCCCAGGAGCGAGTTTATTTTAAGCTGGTTTCTTTTTTTCCCTTTCTGTTGGGGGTGGGGGGGTGGGAGAAGGGGAACTACCTAAGAAAAGAGGGAAGTTTTGTTTAGACTGCCTGATCTGGGTCTGTCTCCAAAATATTTCATAATCTATAGGCTATATAGTGAAAGAAAGCAAATTCGCCCAGGGAGGCAGTAGTGCTCAGCACAATTTCTAGAAAGTGTATTTTAGCAGGCCTTTGGGACTTGCTTGCAAGTAAATGGCCATGATCCACAGCAGAATTATATGCAGGTTTTTTTGGTGCAGCCCTGAGCATCCTTGTTCATGAGTCAGTTACTCTTTAATAAGTGTGAGTGGGACCTCAGCTTCAAGTCTGTTGATTTTTGTGTGGACATCCTTACGCTGCACTGTGTTCAGAATCCAGGCCTGCCAACCTTTTAACCACCCACTGCCATTGTGGTTTCAACAAGAAGCTTGGATCTGCAGCTGCTAGCTGATCACCATGTTTATCTCCCTGCTGTGAAAAGCTAGACCAGTAGATCAAGCTGCTGTTAAGTGCAGAAGAGCAGGACACTTGGCAACACTAACTTCTGTTTTGTGATTCCTCCCCTGCCCTCCATCTTTGTACTAAAATCTTGGAAATATGCACCGAAATCAGTGGGGCTGGTCTCGGAATGAATGCCTTTAGGTTCCAGGCAGTTTGCATATTAAACAAAGATCAAAATAAGTCGCTCCCTCACCTTTCCCCTATTCCTCCCCCCACGTTCTTCTTTTCCTCATTGAGACTCCTGCAAGTAGATGTTGTCCAGTGTGAGTCAGATCAGTTTTCAGGGTTTTTCCAGGGTGACATTTACTCTGACTGTCTGAGCAGGGACTGTCTCTATTTAGCTGATATGTTTTAGCTAATCCAATTATTTTCAGACGGCTGCACGCGACAGTTACATTGTTTATCCAGCGCCAGGAACTTTAATAGAGTCCGGATGCGGTTAACAGTGACAAAAAGAAAGAAAGAAGTAAATGCAGAACTGCCTCTTTCTGTATATGCAAGCAGACTGGGTGTGTGTTTGTATGAGAGAGAGAGAGAGAGAGAGAGAGAGAGAAAGAAAGAAAGAAAGAAAGCAGAAGAGAATGAAAACTCAGATCTCCTGCCTTTCCGACTTCTAGCAGCAGACCTCTGCACCTTTAACAACTGCCATGTCAGGCAGAAAAGGGAGAGAAGAGGCTTTCTCCACTGCTACTACAATCACGGCCATCATGGGTAGACTCGCAGAACTGTAGAGTTGGAAGGGACCACCACGATCATCTAGTCAACCCCCTGCAGCGCAGGAGTCTTTTGCCCGATGTGGGGCTCGAACCCACGATGCCAAGATTAAGAGTCGCATGCTTTACCAACTGAGCTATCCATGTCATCGTGGTCCAGGGCAGGGCCACAGAGCACCTGCTTTGCTTGCAGAAGACTCCAGGTTCAATCCCTGGCAGGTAGGGCTGGGAGCATCCTGCCTCCTTGAAATCCCTGGAGAGCTGATCAGTGTAGAAGCCATTGTGCTGGATGAGCTGATGGTCTGATCCAGTATAAGACAGCTGCCTTTCTAGGGTTATTATGGGTAAGGGCCATAGTTCAGGGGTAGAGCATGTTGAAGGTCCCACGTAAGGCTTGAGAGCCACTGCCATTTAGTGCAGATAATACTGAGGCAGCTTCTTATGCTCCTGTGTCCCATGGATGATGTTTCCAGGGCCTACTGAGCTGAGATCCTGGGTGTAATTTCTAACCCACCCTCTTCTAGTCCTTAGGAGACCAGTGAGAAGGTGGGCGAAGGACCACAGGAGTTAGAACGGTCTGGTCTCCCTGTTGTGTTGTACTGAGTGTGCAGGGAATGTGCAGGCTGCACGTGATGGGTTGAGATGGCTCCCTTTTTTATCTTCTCTTTTTTGCCCAGGGCCCCACACAGACACGGAGTGGCCTTGGCTGTGAGTCTCCAGTGCTGAACACACTTGGGAAGTAGTGCTATGGGAACCAGTGGGATTTTTTGCCGAGTGGAAGGGTTTAAGATCAGGGTGCTTTGGATGCTACAAATGAGGTGTGTGTGTATGTGTGTTGGCTTCCCATTGGCTATTGTTGTAGACTACCCAGGTCTTTTGCTTGCTCCATTGGGTCTTCTTAGGTCCTTGGTGATGGACAAGAAAGATGGTCTTCTTCTTCTTCTTCTTCTTCTTCTTCTTCTTCTTCTTCTTCTTCTTCTTCTTCTTCTTCTCCTCCTCCTCCTCCTCCTCCTCCTCCTCCTCCTCCTCCTCCTCTCTGCCTAGGGAAGGCCTGTAGCTCCATGGTAGAGCATCCAGGTTGCATGTGAAGGGTTCCAGGTTTGAATTCTTAGCATCATCTCCAAGTAGGGCTAGGAATGTCCCCTATGCAAGACCCCACCAAGCCACTGCCACTCAGTGTGGACCATACTGTGCTAAATGGACTCAAGGCAACTTCCTCTGTTTCCGTGCAGAAGGATGTTAAGATATATGGAACTGCCTTATTATTCTGTATTCTATCACTGGTCCATCTAGCCACCAAACTGCCCACTGAGCAGGCTGAAGGTAGGTTTAGATCTGCAGAGCCAGCTCCAAGTTTGAGTGGGGGCTCATCCTATGTCGGTGGGCTTGCTTCAGTCTGGCGGCGGCGGCAGCAGCTGACAGCTCTGTCTGGGAGCCACGGCTGAAGTTTCCCACAATGCCTCTGATGTAGCAATAGCTTCTTCTTCTTTGATGATGTTAGGAAAGGGTCTTAGCTCAGTAGCAGACCTTGCATGAAGGAGGTTCAGTCCTAGGCATCTCCAGGTAGAGCTTGGAGGGACAATTGTCTGAAATCCTGGAGAGATAGGTCAGTGCTAGTCAGTGCGGAAAATAGAATAACAGAATTGTAGAGTTGGAAGGGTCCATGAGGACCATCTAGTCCAACCCCCTGCAGTGCAGGAATTTTTTGCCCAATGTGAGACTCACACCCACAACCCTGAGATTAAAAATTTCATGCTCTACTGACTGAGCTATCCCAGGAGGAGGGCAAATACTGAACAAGATGAACCAATGGTCTGACTCTGTGCAGGGCACCTTCCTGTGTCCCTATGTTCTTTCCATCTGTGTCTGAAAAAGCAGGTAGAAATGGCAAGGAGGAACAAAAGCAGGGTGAGGAGGTCAATATTAGCCTCCCCACCTGTGCAAAGGGCCTTGGCAGATACCTGCATGAAAGGACTGTGCAAACAGATTTCCAAGCTCAGAATGAGCTCTGGGGCACCCAATTCCTTAAATTTAAGTGTGTGTCTTTGCACCTGCCTCTGATTCATGGACCTTGGTACTCTAGCATAAGACACAAAGTAGGTCTTTCAGGTCTTCTCACTCTCAAAATCTCCAGTCCTGCTCCTGGAGATATTTTCACCTTAGAGGGCAGGGCTGAATCTTGTTGAGGTCGCCAACTTTCTCCTTAGTTGGGATTCCTCTGTTTTGAATGCGCAGGCACTTAGCAGCTAAAACTTTTCTGGGCAATGAGCTAGGGAAGAAGCATCTTCTGTTTAAAAAAGTATCTGCCACGTCACCCGATTGCTAAAAGCGCAGGAGCTCTTTCAGAAAAGAAGGTGGCAACCCTAGGCAGGCAGAGTCTGGACTGCGCCTTCTGCAAGACTTTGGAAAAAGCTTGTAGTATGGAATCATACTTCTTATTTTTTTAGCTCTTTTCCGCCTTTGTTGCAAAAGTTCCCAAACAACCTGAAAGCCAGACATAACATTGTTGTGTTGCAGAGAGCTGGGCTGAGTTTGGATCTCTGGCTGAGTGGAGGTGAAGGTCCAGAGATGGGAAAGGAAGGAGGCCCAGGCGAGATGGTGATGGAGAAGATCAGGAGAGGTGTCCTGCCTTCTTGGTTTCTGCTGTTATTCTAGCTGTGTTGTGACTTGCTGGTGCTGTGCCTAACACAGACCAGGAAAAGGAACCAAAGAGGAAACTGCAAGCAGGTGACAGACACCTTTCTGGTTGCGGATCAGACAGACTCAGATAGGGCAGCTGGCTTCAAATGATTGCCTTATCATTGCTGGGTCTCTAACCGCCATCCCTCCTATCTTCCGACATCAAAGAGCCCAGGGCTGCTTCTCTTCTGGGGCAATCTGAGAACAAACGCTGACCACATTTTGCATTCTCGAGTGCTTCAGTTATCGTGCGCTTTGTCTGAGTAATGCTTACAATAACCTTGCAAGGTGGGACCATTGCTTATTGATTTACGGAAAACATTTCTGTGCTGCGGTCTCATGAAATACGAAACAAAAAGCACTGTCAAAAATTAAAAAAAACAGGCAAATTGTGTTTACCAGAGAAGCCAAAATAAAAATTAAAAAATGGGATGAGTGTAGGCATTAGGCATCAGTTTTAACTTTTATTCAGGAAGAAAAACCCAAAGGAATGACTGCCTGTCTCTTGCTTTAGGGAAGTTCAGGATTAGGGTGAGATTTCAATGGGGACTTGCTCACAGACCCAGGTGGGCGGCTGTTCCTAAGATAATATACCTGAGACAGCTTGAATGCACATTATGCACCAAATCAACGCCAAGGCTTTTCATGGTAGTCTGCTGCAATAAGGGGGGAGTGGAGGGGATTCTCATTAATTGCATTTGGACCCCACTTTTCTCCGCGAAGCTCAAGTTCTCAAGCCTCCCCTTTCCCAATTATATTCTCACAGCTGCCCTGTGAGGTAGGTTGGGCTGAACGATAAGGAGTGCTTCGGGGTCACCCAGAGAACTTTATGAGGATTTTCTCCCCCCCAGTCCTAATCTGACTCACACAATAAATCAGGAATTCTGTTGAGGGTCACACTCCCGGGATTAGAATCTGTCAGGGGCTACATGGCTGTGGTGGGCTGGGAATATTCTCTCTCTCCCTCCCTTTGCCTCCCCCCCTCTCTCTCTGCTGCCACCCCCTTCTCTATTTCTCTCCCACCCCTTTTGCCACACTCCTTTCTGCTTAATTCGCTCCCACTTAAAACTAGGCCCTGTTTTCTCAGGCTACAGACTGCCCACCCCACGCTAACTACCACACCACACTGCCTCTCAGAGGAAGCGTGAGATGAGCTTCCCATATCCGGCAGCTTCCTATATCCAGGCCTTTTGAAAGAGACAGGATTGTTTCCCAGAATGCACACGGGGAGCCCTACGGCACCATTCCCGTCCTACTTGTACTCTACCAAATTATTCCCATTTTACAGAGGAAGAACTGAGGCAGAGCAAGCAAGGGAGCCACGGGTGTGGTGGCGGCGAAGCCATCATGATTGGAATGTTTGCATTTTGGCCTCATGGCAGTCTGTGTGGACGCGGCGTCTGCTGGCGGTTAGGCGACCTCCTGGCATTTCATTGGGATGTGGAATCTGCTAGAGGTGATGAGTTGTGGTTCAGACTTCTGCTTTTCCCTCTGCCCTGAGTTTCCTGCCTGTGTGTTTAACAGCAGTCTGAAGCGCAGAGGCACAAAGGAGATGAAGCGTTTGTCGGCCTGGTGAGTGGTGGTGAAAATTGCAAGCTCCATGGGCTAAAACGTTTGTGTGCCAGCTTGCACAAGGGAGTCTGCTTCATTAGAGCAGACCAGACACTGCTCTCGGTCTGCTTTCACTTTTTTGCCTCCTTCACTGCAGCCAGTTTGGGGGATCACCAGATGTCTCCTCCTTTGTCTCCATGTTGCCTTTGCAAAACTCAGTGAACAGGAGCATGGGGACAAAAGTACTGTACAGTGGTACCTCTGGTTGCGAAAGGGATCCGTTCCGGAGGCCCATTCGCAACATGAAAACCTGCAACCTGAAGCGCCGTATCTGCACAGGCGCATGGTGCGATTTGGTGCTTGTGCGCATGTGCGAAGCATGATTTAGTGCTACTGTGCATGCGCGAGCAGCGAGACCTGGAATTAACCCTTTCCGGTGCTTCCAGGTTGCCGTGGGAAGCAACCTGAAAAAAGTAACATGAAGCAAACGTAACATGAGGGATGACTGTAAGAATCAGTTGGTTCTGCCACTCATTGGCTCTGGTTTTAACTAGCAAAGGGTCTCCTTGTCTTCTGCTTCATGAATCCTGATGGGATTTGGCCTCCACTGGGGCCAAAGAAAGAAGATGCCTAGGTGTCTGGGTAGCCATGCGCCCTACTTTACAGAGAACAATCCTCCATTAGAATACAGACCTCGCTTGGAGTGAGTCCTCTGTTTTGGAAGGGCTGTCCAGTTGGTTTAAAGAGGGGGCAGCAGGAACTGCCTACCAGCAGTTAGTACTAGGACTGGGCGATATCTGGTTTTCCACATCGTGACATAGCTAAACATTGGTTGTGCATTTTCGGGTTGTGCGTTTTCGGGTTGCGCATCACACCAAACC
Organism: Podarcis cretensis; assembly: GCF_951804945.1. Taxonomy (NCBI): domain Eukaryota; kingdom Metazoa; phylum Chordata; class Lepidosauria; order Squamata; family Lacertidae; genus Podarcis; species Podarcis cretensis. Next base: position 10,012,708 of record NC_137179.1, read on the forward strand.
CAGAAGTACCAGAATGGGTTACTTCTGGGTTTCGGCGCTCACGCATGCGCAGAAGTGCCAAATCGCAATCCGCGCCTGTGCAGACGCAGCACTGCGGGTTGTGAATGTGCCTCCCGCATGGATCATGTTCACAACCCGAGCGTCCACTGTAGTGGCATTGGCTGGCTTCACGGTTTCCCCCACATTGTGATTTTTGCATAGTGCGCAGACACACACATAACGATTCAAGATATGTAGCCAGCTCAAAAATTATGAAACTGAAATCGCAGCATCCTGGATAGCTCAGTTGGTTTGAGCGTGGTGCTGATAATGGGACAACTGCATATTCCTCCATTTTGGGCTAGTTGATCCTCAGGGTCGTCGTCCCCACCAACCCTGTGATTCTGTGATATGGACGTCAAACTGGTTTTGCACAATATATTGATATATCACCCAGCCCTAGTTAGTACCTGGACAGGTGACAGATTACCTGATCTGTGGTTCCATTCTTACCCAACTATCGTGAGACGCATTGTGGTTCGATGATGAGTACACTTGTTGTTTGTTAATGAGCGTCTGCACATAGGCAAATCTGTGTCTTGATTTGTCCCCTGTTTTCAGTGATGCGTTTCCTCTCTCTCCCCCCCCCCCCGGCAATGTGAGCAACACCATCTTAGCAGGCTTTTGTTGTGTGGAATGCTGTGGAATGGCCGTATCCTGAAACGAGGAGCACATATTATATTCAGGGGTTGGGATGGGTTTATTTGTCTGCGGTTGGCAAGCCTTGAAAACGAGAGGTGCCTCTAAGAATATTCTGGATGTTCCAAGTGCAGAAAACACAGTAGGCCGGTTCTGTTGTTGGTCAGGTGTGAGGAATTATAGAGCTTTGGGTGGAGAGGGTCCCCAGCATTTCCACGTAGGGCTAGGAAGAGTTTGTGCTCTAGAACCCTGGAGAGCCACTGTTCACCTGTGTAGACAATGCTGTGCTAGATGAGCCTAATGGTCTTGGTTCCTTGGCTATCCAACTGTTGGACTTCAGAGCTATGTGCAACACCCCATCACCAACGTAACCTGCTATGATCCTGTTGCCACTGTTGAAATAAGACTCTACTGCCTCTCCACTCTGCTTATGTATATTGGGAGGTGGTGGGCAAAACGGTTCTCGGCCTCGGGCGGCAAAATGTGTTGGGCTGAACCCAGTTTCTTCTTTGGAACTGCATGGTCTGATTTTTACTCTCAAGGAAACGGGCATCCATGCATTTGTTTTGGCACCTCTGTGTGCGCTAGGCAACCTCAACGCAAAGACAACCCTCCTCTCTTTATGCACCCAGTACTTTTCCATTTCTGAACAGTAGCTCTGCAGCACTCGGCAGACAGCAATGGGGAGTTCTGCTAGAGGTAGCCAGGGAATTTACACTTCTGTCCCTTAAGTGGAGAACTGTACATTTGTCCCAAACAAATTCCAGGAGGTCTTCTAACCCGCAACGGAGGCTATGTCCACACAGACTGCCATGAGGCCAAAATGCAAACATTCCAATCATGATGGCTTCGCCACCGCCACACCCGTGGCTCCCTTGCTTGCTCTGCCTCAGTTCTTCCTCTGTAAAATGGGGATAATTTGGTAGAGTACAAGTAGGACGGGGATGATGCAGTAGGGTAGCCAGTGTGCATTCTGGGAAATCATGCTGTCTCCTTCAAAAGCCCTGGATACAGGGAGCTCCTGCAGCTTGGCTCACCTGTCCCCTCCTCTGAAAGACAGTGTGGTGTAGTAGCTCGCAGTCTGTAAGCCCGAGGAAACTCAGCCTAGTTTCACATGTGAGGGGAAAAGGCAGAAATGGGAGAGGTAGAAACAGAGAAGGGGGTGGCAGGAGAAGTGAAGAACGAAGGGGTGGCAGGGGGGAGAGAGAGCGAGAGACAGGTGGCAGGAGAGAGAGATGGTGCCACTGCCATTCAGCCCCTGACAGATTCTGATCCAGGGAGTGTGGTCCTCAACAAAAGAACAATTCTGCACTGCTGATTTAAGAATGTAAGTCAGACTAGGAGTAGGGGGACGACTGGGTTTAAATCCTCATGAAGCTCTCTAGGTGACCCCAAAGCACTGCTTATCACTCAGCCCAACCTACCTCACAAGGCAGCTGTGAGAATAAAATTGGGGAGATTTGAGAACTTGAGCGTCTCGGAGAAAAGTGGGGTCCAAAAATAAATGATAATCCAGATGACAGCCCTTAAGATATTTGAAGATGGCTATCGTGCCTCCTCTCAGTCTCCTCTTTGTTAGGCTAACCATACACAGCTCCTTTAAGCGTTCCTCGTAAGGTTTAGTTTCCAGACCCTTGATCATCTTGGTTGCCCTCATCTGCACACGTTCCAGCTTGTCAACGTCCTTCTGTAATTGTGGTGCTTAGAATTGGACACAGTATTCCATGTGTGGTCTGACCAAGGCAGAATAGAGTGGGACTATGACTTCCCTAGATCTGGACACTATACTTCTGTTGAGGCAGCCTGGAATAGCATTAGCTGTTTTTGCTGCTGCTGCATCACACTGTTGACTCATGTTAAGCTTTTGGTCCACCAAGACCCCTAGATCCTTTTCACATGTACTGCTAGTAAGCCAGGTGTCCCCCATCATTTATTTGTGTATCTGGTCCTTCTTACCTAATTGCAGAATTATACCTTTGTCCCTATTGAAATTCATTTTGTTAGCTTGTGCCCAGTTCTACCTTGGATTAGAGGGATGGTTTTCTGATTAGAGGATGGCGTCTCCAGCAAATTTGAACTCCTTTATCTGGCTCGAGAAATCAGGTGTGGTTTTATGAATGGTTTCTTTGGCAGAAAGCAAACAACTGAGTGGCTTGGGGATTCTGGGTTCAGCGACCATCTGGCTAAGTAACTGCAGCAGTGATCCTTCAGAACCCAGCTTCCCAAAATGCAACCTGGGCATAGCTGCTGTTTGTGGAAAGACATACCTTCGTTGAACAGGTAGATTAGTCTGTCTGGGAATGATGGTTTACCCAATTGAAAGCACCCACGAATTGACTCATTTGGCTGAACGAGTCCTTTGCAGACAGGGGCAAGCTTGTCATAAGAGGAAACTGAATCACCTGCTAATATTCATAAGCGCTGTTATAACTGGGTGGAGGGCAGGATTGCATCAAAGAAGAGGCAGATCTAGGCTGGATCTAAGGAGGTTGCTTTGCTTCTGTTTATCTAGGTCAAATAAGAGATCAATCTAATAATTAAAACAGGAACATGCTGCTCGGTTTCACTTGGAAGCAAGCCTGCCTTACCAGCTTCCTCACCCAGAATTTATGTCTGCGCCTTTAATTTCTCCAGGATGCTCAGATGGGAAGCATTCACCTACCTTCTTGCCCATGTTTTCCCAGGCTGAGAGAGCACAGTCTTCCTCATCCTTGCAGGCTTCCCCAAACTTGGGCTTCTCCAGCTGTTTTCGGACTACAGTTCCCATCATCCCTGACCACTGCTAGCTAGGGATGGTGGGAGTTGTAGTCCAAAAACAGCTGGAGACTCAAGTTTGGGAAACCCAGGTTAAACACATAAGATGAGCCTACATCCTGTAATCACTGTAGCTGACCAGATGCCTTTGGGAAACCAGCAAGTTGTACACAATAGCAGCTGTAACTGGAGTTGGTGGTTCTTAGGTAGGGTGCTGTCAACTAAAAAAAACAAAAACTGGCCCTAATCCTGGGTCTTCAAGAGCAACTTCAGCTTATTCCTGCATTGCAGAGGGGTTGGACTAGATGACCTGTGAGGTCCCTTCCAACTCAACGATTTTATCGTTCTGCAAACCTGCTCTGCCTGCATTCTCAGCATGCTGTAAAAAGCTGGTTTCTCTGGAGATAAAGCTTTAATTTTAAAAAAGGGGATGGCTGGCCAGCCTGTTCTTAGGGGAAGGAGGAAGCAAGGTGGATACCTTTCAAAGTCTATCCCATTTTATTCATTGGGGGATATTAATTAGGAATTTTATTTACTTGATTACATTTATCCCCCTCCCCATTTTTATCCTTATGACAACCCTGTGAGGTAGGTTGGGTCAAGAAAAAGCAACTGGCCCTGAGTCACACAGTGAGCTTCGTGGCTGAGTGGGGATTTGCCCTGGGTTTCTCCAGGCTGAGCCTGACCCTCTGATCACACCGGGGGTTATTTGCACGTTACATTCAAGACATGCGCAATCTGCGATCCCACTGTCAAGGTGTATGTATACTCACGTAGCTGTTCACATGTAACACCCAACACCTGTGCAGTACGTGTGCCTGTTTACACAATATACAAATCAAGGGGTGTACAGCCCTTCGCACAAACACTTGTACCTATGTAAAGATACCTTGTTGTTGTTTAGTCATTTAGTCGTGTCCGACTCTTCGTGACCCCCTGGACCAGAGCACGCCAGGCACTCCTGTCTTCCACTGCCTCCAGCAGTTTGGCCAGACTCATGTTAGTAGCTTCGAGAACACTGTCCAACCATCTCGTCCTCTGTTATCCCCTTCTCCTTGTGCCCTCCATCTTTCCCAACATCAGGGTCTTTTCCAGGGAGTCTTCTCTTCTCATGAGGTGGCCAAAGTATTGGAGCCTCAGCTTCAGGATCTGTCCTTCCAGTGAGCACTCAGGGCTGATTTCCTTCAGAATGGAGAGGTTTGATCTTCTTGCAGTCCATGGGGCTCTCAAGAGTCTCCTCCAGCACCAGAATTCAAAAGCATCCATTCTCTTATTTGCAAGAGTAGATGCAAACAAAAGAGCAGCCGCATGCTTGGGAAAGAGGAGGAATGTGTTTTACCTTATGCTTTGATAAATCATTGGTGGGAAGAGAGCTAAGGGGTCTTTCAGGAGAAAGATGAGCAGTGGCTGTGTACGCATGCAACAATGGTGTTCTTTTTTTCAATTTGGATTGAAGTTGGCTTGGAAAAAGGAAAGAAGCTACTTCTGCATGCATCCCATAGTTAAACTATGGAACTCTCTCCCAAAGGAGGAAATGATGGCCACCAACTTGATGGCTTGAAAGGAGGATTAGACAAATTAGGAAAGGGCTCTTGATGGCTACTAGCCAGGATGACTATGACTCCGTTGTTGGAGGCAGCACTGATTCCAAGTTCCAGTTACTGGAAAACACTGGAGGAGAGAGGGCTCTTGTGCTCTGACCCTGCATCTGGTTGGCCACTGTGAGAACAGGATGCTGGATTAGATGGGCCATTGGCCTGATCCAGCAGCTGGTTCTTCTTATATTCTTAAAGTGCAATATCTCATAAGAAACAACAGGATAGGCAGGTTCACTGCTTCCCAAACCAGTCGTGAGAGTGCATTGGATGCAGAGTTAAATAGCCAATGCAGGTCAAGAGCCACATCTGAATCTTACCTTGCTGGTCTTATGTACTTGGGCTTTATGCTGGCTTGCATTTTAAAGATTTATTGAGGGTTTTTAACGGTATAATCATTGCTTTTGCTTCCTTTGTATGCCGCTCGGAGGACTTGTTTACGAGCCATTGAAGAAGCAGAAATAAGTCCCCATTTTGTGGACTGTCCACATCATAGCTGTCAACTTTTCCCTTTTCTTGCGAGGAATCTTATTTGGAATAAGGGGATTTCCCTTAAAGAAAGGGAAAAGTTGACAGCTATGGTCCACATTGCTGCAGGGCAGAGAGACATGGTAAGGAATGAATGCAGGCACCTCTAATCCTGACCTTCTTTTCCAGTGATTAATGAAATTTAATTTTTACAATCTGACCTCTCCAAGAGCGCTTTGATAGGCTGTGGGTGATGTTTCGGAAGGTAGAGGAAAGAACTGGGTTAATCTGAGTGGATGTTGGATCAGCCCCATAAATCTTTCAGTTTGACAAAGTAACATTTCGTCCAGCCATCCTCCATAACACGATTGCAAAGGGGACAGTGGGGTGCAGTGGCTAGTGCATCTGAATGGGGATACAGGTGTCCCGGGTTCAGATCTATGCACTCAGCCATAAAGCTCCATGGGAGACTTTAGGCTTGCCGCTGTCTTGCAACATTACCTGCTTTGCAGGGTTGTTGTGCGAGGGTGGTGAATGCTGCCTCGAAGGAAAGGCAGGTTAGAAATGAAATAACTCCTAGGACCCGGAATAAGTGCACAGAGGAGATGTAATAACTTTTGGTGTGGCTGCCAAACACATCTGAGCCATACAAGGAGTGCAATAAACAGCTACATTGCTGCACCACTGGTTAGTCCAGGCCTCCCCAGCTGGTGACTCCAGATGTTTTGGATCATTAATTTAATTTAATTTAATTTAATTTTGGGGGGAATATTTATATTCTACCCTTTGCACAAGCCGCGAGACGGTTTAAAACAAAATCAGATGCGACACAGAGAATCCCTAAAACAATGCAGTCTTTTTTAACACCACCGTAGCTCATAAGAAATCATTAAATAGCAATTACCAATAGAAGCAGCTGAGCAGTCCATTTGTCTAATAATCTCTCTCCTTCCCCAAACACCTGCTGGAAAAGGTGCAGCTTCTGAAAACCATAGAGAGGGGGTCAGAGGTGCCTCAATAGAGAGTCCAACATGTTAGGAGCCACCACCGAAAAGGCCCTTCTCATATCAGCCCCAGCTAGTATGGCCCAACGGCCAGGAATGATGGGTATTGTAGTCTAAATCACCTAGAAAGTACCAGGCTGAGGAAGACTGGGTTTGTCTTTCCACAAGCAAGGCAAAATTGGGGTCTTTGATGATGGGCAGCTGGCTTTGCTTGCGGACGTATTATTTGCTATATTTTGCCGTAGCAGGAGTGTTGCAGGCCTGGGCTTCTTCAAAGAGGTCCCGGAAGAGAGGGGGGGGGAAGAAAGAAAAATGAGTTTGGATGAAGGATAGAAAGAGAGTTGGCTGTAGCTGCAATGTTTTCCTTCTATGGTGGAAGAGACATGCACTGAACAGAGAATGAACCTTCCTATTTCAAGGACAAATTGCAAGTCGAATTTGAGCATGCTGTTTATGGATCTGCCCTGTGAATCCTATATATAGGCGGGCGACTTCACAAACTACGTAATTAGCTTTCTGAATTTGCTGGCGCAGGATGTGTCGATGGCTAGAAGCTTAAATGGCTTTGAAAAATGAGAGAGAGAGAGAGAGAGAGAGAGAGAGAGAGAGAGAGAGAGAGATTCACAGAGGAAATGGAACCTCCTTGGATATTGGCCGTAATCTCCGATGGGGGATCCTCCATAGATTGTGGCAGAATATTTACAAATTGATGCCGGAGATAAACACCAGTGCCTTCATTTCTTGCTGATAGGCTTCTGTTTGTTTGGAAATGGTCCAGCTAGATGGAGCACATTCTAGCTTTCCATTTCATGGTATCATTTTCCGCATGTATCTCTCTCAGCTGCAAGTTGTCTTCACAGCATTGCGGAGAGCCATTTCTTAACTCTGCACCGGCGCAAAGTCCACCATCCAGAATATTTGGGGATTAGCCCTGCATGCTCAGTTTTTGCCTTGCCCTTCCCTCGACAGCCACCCGCTCCGCCCAAGGCTGTTCAGAAAACCGCTTTGACATTTGGAGAGGTTTCATATGGCGGCGTACAGCATGAGAGAAACACACGTAACTACAACATAACAAAGTAGTCGTCACCGGTAAATAAAAGATTAAAAGAGATGCAACCAAATGGAACAATTTCCATGTACAGTACATCACAACAAGATCTGAAATGCAGATATGGAAACCCAACATCAACAACACACTGCCCAACAATAAATGAAGATACACACAGGAAGGTGATGGACATTCGATGAAGGGACCTTCATGAGAGGCAAGCTAGAGAAGCTTCCTCAGGGTGTGAGGCTGAGGGAAGACGGGGAAACTCCCAGGTGATTGCTGGGAGGGTTCACTCTTCTGTGTGTGGAATAAGGATTAAGATATAATTGTGATAGAGGGCTTGGTATTATATACACACATACAGTTGTGCCTTGGTTCTCTGATGCCTTGCGACTCAAACGTTTTGGCTCCCAAACGCTGCAAACCCGGAAGTAAGTGTTCCAGTTTGTGAACGTTTTTTGGAAGCCGAACGTCCGACGCGGCTTCTGATTGAGTGCAGGAAGCTCCTGCAGCCAATTGGAAGCTGCGCCTTGTTTTGCGAACGTTTTCAGAAGTCGAATGGACTTCTGGAACAGATTCTGTTTGAGAACCAAGGTATGGCTCCCCCTTTTTTCTTTTTTCCTTCTTCTTTTCTTTTCCTCTTGGTTTGTTTCTTTTCTCTCTCCTTTAGATTACTTCGGTTTTTATTGTATTTTATGTTGGAAAAAATCTCACCAAACCCCCACCCCCAATGAAGCCCCCAAACAGCACCCCAGTGTCCAGTGAGGGGTGGGAGGGAGGGGGAGAAGCAGTACATGGCTTGGAGTGGATGGGTTGGTGTCATCACTGCATCCTCATCCAAGGCAGAGGTGAGGTGCCGCTGACGGCAGAGATGGCTCCACCAATGTCCTACTTCAGGTGATTCACCTGAGCAGCAGGGCTTAACAAGGGACCCCACGGGAATCCCAGTCTGATGGCTACAACACCCCCATCATCCCCAGCCAACATGGCCAATGCTCAGAGATGACGTGAGATGTAGTCTTGACAGTTTTGGGGGACCCACATTCAGGGAGGCTGCTTTTAATGTCTCATGGATGAAAGTGGAGTAGCTGCACTTCTTTTTCCATTGGGGTTGACACAAGCTCTGCTTTCGAACTCAGGATGTTATAGGCAACATTGTTTCTTCTACTTTTTCTTCTTTGGTGATCCCTCATAACCGAGTAAGATTGTCTTCCATAAACACGGTTTTAACAGTGAGCCCGTAAGTGACTGTGGAGGACAATTCTGGATCCACGTGTCCTTCCACAGTGGAGACATAGGTTTCCGGTTGGGAGTTGATCATGGTGTGGATTTGCCAAGTGTGCCTTCCTCCTAGCACGTTTCTCCCTTGCGTCCTGAGTTCGAGTGTCTTCAAAGCCCATGACACCTTTGGTAGAGGCTGTTCTCCAACTGGAGCACTCGCACCCCAGTGTTTCCTAGTTGTCAGTGTTTATACTACATTTTTAAAGATTTGCCTTGAGAGTCTTTAAGCCTCTTTTGTTGAACACGAGCATTACGCTTTCCTTGCTGGATGGATTTTTCACATTAGAAGTAAAATATCTGTTGCTAAAGCTAAAGGTAAAGGGACCCCTGACCATTAGATCCAGTCGTGGCCGACTCTGGGGTTGCGGCGCTCATCTCGCTTTATTGGCCGAGGGAGCCAGTGTACAGCTTCAGGGTCATGTGGTCAGCATGACTAAGTCGCTTCTGGCAAAACTAGAGCAGTGCACAGAAACACCGTTTAGCTTCCCGCCGGAGCAGTACCTATTTATCTACTTGCACTTTGACGTGCTTTCAAACTGCTAGGTTGGCAGGAGCAGGGACTGAGCAATGGGAGCTCACCCCATTGCGGGGATTCGAACCGCTGACCTTCTGATCGGCAAGTCCTAGGCTCTGTGGTTTAACCCACAGCGCCACCCGCGTCCCTTGCGGGCAACAGTAGGAGAGGGCTATTGTCCCCATGCGCTACTTGTGGGCCTCCAGAAAGCATCTAATTGGCTACTGCAGGGAAGAAGATGCTGGGTGAGGCAAGCCTTTGGTCTGATCCAGCTCTTCTCATGTTTTGCAGTTCATCTGATGTATGATGGTCAACTGCTGCAGATTCAAAACTGATAGACAGTGTTGACCAGTGTTTATTTCATTTCTTTTTTAAAAAAGCTCTAGGGACTTAGATCTTTTAACCTCTTTCTTTGTTTGCTATGGACAATTTATTTCAGGGGTTTGCTTGCAGTTACTGAATATTGCACACACTCAAATAATATTTCACCTTTTCTGAAATCTTCGCATTTTGATTTCTCATATTGCAAGACTCAGCAGTGACATTTAAAATTGCTCTGGTGCAAGGCAGACACTGTTAGAAATTCTGTCTACTGGCCTAGGAACTTCCATCCCTAGTTGCAATCCTAAGCACTGTTGAATAGTGTGGGATTTACTTCTGAGTAAACATGCATAGCATTGTGCTGCAATTCATAGAATAATAGAATCATAAAGGGATCCCAAGGGTCATCTAGTCCACCCCCTGCAATGTAGGAATGTCAGTCAAAGCATCCATGACAGAAGGCCATCCAAGGAAGAAGAGTCCACAACCTTCTAAGGGAGTCTGTTCCACTGTTGAGCAGCTCTCACTGCCGTAAAGTTCTTCTAGAGCAGTGGTTCTCAAACTTGGGTCCCCAGATGGTTTTGGCCTACAACTCCCATGATCCCTAGCTCACAGGACCAGTGGTCAGGGATGATGGGAGTTGTAGGCCAAAAACAATCTGGGGACCCAAGGTTGAGAAAGGCTGTTCTAGAGGTTTAGCTAGAATCTCCTTTCTTGTAACTTGAATCCATTGGTTCGGGTCCTTTCCTCCAGAGCAGGAGAATACAAGCTTGCTCCACCCTCCATTTGACAATCCTTTATATATTTGAGGAAGGCTATTATGTCTCCTCTCAGTCTCCTCTTTGCCAGGCTGAACATACCCAATTCCCTCAACTGTTCCTCATAAGGCTTGGTTTCCAGACCCTTGAACATCTTGGTTGCCCTCCTCTGCACACGTTCCAGCTTGTCAACATCCTTCTTCAATTGTGGCACTCAGAACTGGACACAGTTTCCCAGGTGTGGTCAGCCCAAGGCAGAATAAAGTGGGACTATTACTTCCCTTGATCTCGACACTATATTTCTGTTGATGAAGCCTAGAATAGCATTAGCGTAAGTCCAGATACCTGCATCTAGGATAATTTGGTTTAAAAGTCACTTACTCCTTGGCCCATTCAAAAAGTGACTGCTATTTACATGCCATTTATTACAACATTTACACTAACTTCTTCCTAAATGTATGTTAAAACTTCATTAACAACAGGAAGATGTTGAATACTGGCATACGTTAACCTGGGTATTTTCACACTCTCCCATCAGTCTATAATGCAAATGTAAAACCTGCCTTATTAGGATGTATACAATCTTCTGTGTTCTGCTGTGCATTAACACCAAGAATGCATGCAAAGTTTTAATATCTTGCTCATGAAAACTGCATAAGCCTTATCTGACCCTAGCTTTGATATCGGCAGCTGAGGGTTGTGTTTTTTGGGGGGCACATTTTAGTTTATTTACCTGCAGGGAAGCAGAGCTCTTGCATGATTCGATCTATCAACTCAGGGTTTTGTAGGGAGAGGAGGTTAAGCAGCCTGGCTTTTTTTCAACAAACCAGTGAAATGATGAGATCTTGGCGAAGGCGATGGGGTAGTGATGGGGGACAGATCTGCCTTATTTGACAATATGGAAAGTGAAACAGATCAGAGAAAACAAAAGCTACCAGGAAGGAAATAAGATCCAGTTCTTACCATCAGTTGAGAAAATGGTGCCATCTGTGTTGAGTTGGCCACACCATCATTATGCAACGTTCTTTTTCTACAGAACCACAGCCTGAACATAAACGCTCCAAGTGTCCCTGTTTTCCAGGGACAGTCCAAGATTTACAGAAGCTGGTTTCTGATTTGATCCCAGAATGTCCCACTTTTCCTTAGGATGCCCCAATTTTGGAGAGTACAGACTAGGAGGTCCTTATTTTCATCAGAGAGGTGTTGGAGGAGACATCTCTACAGTGGTACCTTGGCTTTAGAACAGCTTAGTTTATGAACAACTTTGAAATAGAACGCTACAAACCCAGAAGTAGGTGTTCCGGTTTGTGAACTTTGCCTTGGAAGCTGAACATGTTCCTCTCCCTGTTGAGTTCTGTTTGTAAATTGAGTCCCCCGCTGCTAATCAGAGGCTTCCCATTGAGTCTGTTGGTTGTTGAGTCCTAAGCAGCCACGCAACACAGAGGTGATATTTGGAGCTTTAGTTTTTGCTATTTTTTTGCGTGGCTTTTTTTTTATTTACTGTGACTTGTTCTTCGTTTTACGGGGCTAATTTGTGACTGTGGCTTGTGACTTCGTTTTTGTGACTGTGTGGAATCTAGTTCAGCTACTGATTGATTGATTGATCGATTGTGTGACTGCGGAAATGGATAAAAAAAACCCCATCCAAACTATGACTATCATCAGTGCATGTAAGGGAAAAAAATTAATTTTAATTTTTACCATCTACAGTACTGTTTTATTTATTTTATAGTACAGTACATTGATTATTGCTTTCATTTTATGGATCAATGGTCTTCTCATTAGATAGTAAAATTCATGTTAAATTGTTGTTCTAGAGGTTGTTTTTAAAAGTCTGGAATGGGTTAATCCATTTTGCATTACTTTCTATGGGAAAGCACGCCTTGGTTTTGGAACGCTTTGGTTTTGGAACGGACTTCTGAAACGGATTAAGTTTGAGAACCAAGGTTCCACTGTATTTTCATCGGAGAAATGTTGGAGGGTATGTGAACAAATTTAAGAAAAGTGACCTCCCTTATTTGGATAGGCTTCTGAGTACCAGAGCTGAGCAAACATTTTTGGGATTTACAGAGTACATCATCCTTGACCAGGATGATAGGACAACCTCTGGAGAGCCATAGGTTCTCTTTCCCATATCTATCTCCAGATTTTGGATAGAATTGCGATTAAAATATAGAGCGCACTTCGATTTGGAAAAGGAAGTGCAGTTATGTTCAAATGGACTCTGTTTACAGGAGGAGGCTGTTTCCTGGCACCTGCCCTTAGGAAATAATTGTTCTTATTTTGTCACTTCTGCATTTGAGGGGGATACCTTTGCTGGTGTGTGTTATTACACTCTCTCAGTCTTCAAGGCTAAACCTTCTCCCCCAGTTACTAACACACCAGTCTCTGAGCATGCGGTGATGATGTGCAGTCGGAACATAGGGAAGCTGTCTTCTCCTGAGTCAGACCATTGATCCATGTAGCTCAGTGTCGTTGACACTGACTGGCAGTAATTCTCACATACCCTCCAACATTTCTGCAATGAAAATGGGGACGTCCTATTCAGCAGCAACAACAACACTCCGCCCATCTGATTGGGTTGCCCAAACCACTCTGGGCAGCTTCTTACATAACAAAAATTAAACATTAAAAAACTTCCCTGTACAGGGCTGCCTTCATACGTCTTCTAAAGGTTGTATAGTTACTTATTTCATTGGCTTGGGGGTTGCATAACTCCATACCCTCCAACATTTCTCTGATGAAAATAGGGACGTCCTAAGGAAAAGTGGGACATTTTGGGATCAAATCAGAAACCGGCTTCTCTAAATCTGGGACTGTCCCTGGAAACTAAGGACACTTGGTGGGGGTCTGGAATTTCAGATGATTTTTTGTCCCAGGCTTACCTGTAGTCACCAGAGATTGAACCCAGCACTTTCTGCATGCAAGACTGCTGAGCTATGGGGCCCTTCCTCTAGGGCTGTAATAAGCATTTTGTTGCTCTAGTGACTGCGCATCTAAATCCATGCACCAAAACACTAAAGCAGCATGCATTGCGCAGGCTGTCATTTGCTCCCTGCAGCTACTAAGAAATGTATATTTTGAACTACCGACAACACCTTGTGGGAGACAATTACCCCATGCATATTAATGGCAACGGCATCTCTGAGCACTGATCGTTATGTAGTCAAATTGCCACCACCTGTGTGTAAGAGGGACGTATCAGCAGGTTCAAGGGAATCCCAAGGTTTTCAGAAGCACTTAAAAAAAACAACAACCATTAAGGAGAAACTTTTCCCCAAACAACTCATTGAAAGCCAGACATGGTCACAGATTTGCTGAGTGTCTGTGGGATGAAGTGGGGAATGCAACAAGATATTCCGGAAAAGGGGCTGGCCGGCACATTGAGCAAGGATGCTCCATGACGCAACGTTTTGGTCACATCCTAATCATATCCAAATAACTCAGGCAACTGGATTCACAAAGCTACAACCCCCAGAACCCTAAATAAGGTACATTTCCCAGGATTCTTTGGGGAGAAAGCCATGTGTTTTAAATCTGCTTTAAATTTACGGTGTGGATGTGAGCTTTGTTGCAGATCCAGCTCACATGATTTTCTATTATATTTTGAACCTAAAAGAAAGCCCACCCCCTTAGCTGTTAAATGATAGTGGAGTGAGTGAATGCAGCATTCAGAAGACCAAGTGGAAGGTTTGATAGTAGTCTTGGGTATATTTTTCAGTTATTTCTTCGCATATAAAGTGTTGATAATATGCACAATGTACTACTGAACCAAAATGGCCCCACCCATAATGTAAATCAGGGTTTTTGAACTTGGGTCTCTAGCTTCTTTTGGACCACAATTCCCACAATCCCTGACCACTGGTCCTGCTAGATTTTTTTTTAATGGGGCAGCAAGCATAATGGTTTAATTGCACCCGGCTTTTCCAGAAGTGCCTGCCTTTTGACCAGGGAGGGTTGGAAGTTGGGACAGGAGAGAAATTTGGTTCAGCCCAGATTTTAATGTGAATCTACCCGATCCACACTTTCCAAAATAAAATGTGAACCGGAAATTCGGCTTCCCTTCAAAATTTGCGCTTCCTTGAATGTTGCGATGTGGCTCTCCACCCAAACGACTTTACGAAAACCTGACTAGTAGGGGAAAGTAGGCTGAAAGTGCATGCGTTAGGGAGAATAACAATAGGAAACGCATTCTGTTAGGGGGAATCTCTTGCAAAACTGTGTCCGCTTGGCAAAATTTTATACAGAAAGAATATGAAATCCTCCAGGAGAAATTTGCACTGAAATGCTGATGAATTTTCACGGGAACTTTTTTTTTTAAAAAGTCACAAACCAATGCAGGAATGCAGGGAACAAGAATTTAAGGTTGGCGGAATGAGAGAGTGAAGTTTAGAGATTCACCTAGCCCTGGTTGGAAATGTTACAGGAGAAATTTGCAATGAAATGCTGACGAATTTTCACGGGAAGTTAAAAAAAAAATTCACAAACGGCTGCAGGAATGTGGGGAACAAGAATTTAAGGTTGGCAAAATGAGAGAGTGAAGTTTAGAGATTCACTTAGCCCAAGATGGACTAGGAAGCTGAACTAGGTGGAGCAATTGCTAAGACCTCTTTCGATTCTCCCCCCGTCCTGCCTGTTAATTTTCTTGTGCCCTTGCTGTCCATCAATGAACTGTGTCCCCTCTTGTTTCCAGAAGGCAGGGAGTGTGTAAACTGTGGCGCTACCTCGACCCCCCTATGGAGGAGAGATGGTACGGGGCATTATCTGTGTAACGCCTGTGGACTGTATCATAAAATGAATGGGCAGAACCGCCCCCTGATAAAACCGAAGAGAAGGCTGGTAAGTGACTTGACTCTCAAAAACTGCACTAACTTCTTATTTTTCTTTTTCTTCTCCCTCCCTGTCATGTTGTGTTTTTGAATTTCCTCAGCCCAAGATGGAGAACTTTCTGGAGGGAGTAGATTTGGGCACCCCCGCCCAAAGTCTTATCTGTCTGTACAGAAGAGGGTTTTTGAGAGAGCCCAACCCCCCTTTTTCACTATGCCTGCCAAGTTATGTACCATTTCTATGTCTCTCTATATATCTCTTTTATTTTTTTATTTAAAAAAAGAATCAAGTAAGGGGTGGTGTTTTTCTTCGGCGGTTTCTAGAGGGGGGTGGCTGAAGGAAGTGGGAGCTTGGGGGGCGGGCTGGGAAGCATGCGGTAGGCATGAAAAAAGTATCCATTTCATTGTAAAAAAAAAAAGGGGGGGGATGTTTTGAAACTAGTTTTTCTCCAAAGTTGAAAGTGTCCTGGATTTAAAAGCGGTGCATCGGTTTCCCATTCATGACGACTAGTGACTTTGGGATTACATTTGTTGTTTTAAATGACACAGGATGGTATACAGTGTTCTCCATAGTCAAAGCAGACCCATCGAAATTAATACCGTCTATCATTTTGCCCAGGCTATCCATGTCCCATAAAAATTGGACCCTATTATTTCCGAATTCATGTTTTGACCTTCTCCATTTCAGTTGGTCACCTAGTTCATGGTCTGGAGCACATGATGCGCACAATTGTGGGAACGCATCTTGGCCACTTGAAATGGCTTCACACTCTAGACCTGCTGTGAGTGGGTTGTGTACAGCTATGACCGATTGTGCTTTTAGCAGGAAGTTACTCAACTCCCTTTGGAGCGGTGTTCAGTTGCGGTGCTTATGTGTGACCCTAGACACAACTGTGCAGAAATTCAACTTGACGTGAGAGAAGAGCCAGTGACCAGAGGGTTTTCCCAGTTGTCGTATGTTATTTGCCCTTTGGAAACAACTGGAAAGTTTCCAGACATTTTGGAACTGCGACTGCAGAACAGGCATGGCTAAGCTGTGGATCTCCAAATGTTGTCAGACTTCAACTCCCATCAGCCAATGGCCAAGCATGATGGGAGCTGGAGTTCCACATCATCTGGATGGACACGGGTTTGCCACCCATGTATAAAAGCACAAATCGCAAGTGCTCTATGTGGGAATAGGCTCTGGGGATTGCACCAAGTCCACCTGATAAGGCCGTGTGTTTGCATCCAGATGCCTTTGGGAAGCCTGTTACTAAGTCATGAAGGCTACTAAGTCACTTTGACTCCAGCATCTAGTTTTCAGAGGTATACTATCTCTTGAACATGGAGGTTCCATTTAGTTATAGTTGCTCACAACCATTGGGAAACTTCTGACAGGTGTTGATACCTGCCCTCCTTGACTATTAGAACCTCAAAATTCCTTATAGCCTTATTTCCAATATAAGGGTATAATAATCGGCGTGGGAATTTTGTAAGAAGACCACAAAGCTGTGGTTCATGGAGAAACATGCAAGTCCGAGGTGACCTCTAGTGTGGATGACTCAGTGGTGAAAGTTGTGAATCCTTACTTCCTTGGTTAAATTAGATGCATACGATCGGAAGCATGAGTTGAACTGGCAGGTTTTTAAACTCCATTGTTTTTGGTAATGGGCAGATTGGTTTGTCTTTGGAAGAGGCCCTGAACTGCAGGAGACTCAGAAATTGGCTTAGTCAATTGGCTTAGGGGTGGGGAGCCTGTGCCCCCTCCCCCGAGATATTGCTGGACCTCCACCTCCCATCACCAGTTGATCCACATTCTGAGATCTGCTGAGGGCATTCTTGTTCACGGTCCCACTAGCAAGTGTGTTCAGGGACGTGAGACAGGGCCTTCTTGGTGGTGGTGAATTGACTCTGGAATTCCCTCCTGCTAGGGGTGTGCTGCTGAGATGGTTTTCTGTTGTTTAGCTTGGAGGAATTGGTTAATCTGTCTTGGAGATCTAGAGTGTCGTGTCATGCTGTTTTTATTTGTATTTTAAGGATTGCATGTTTTAATATAGTTGGAAACTGCTTTGGGCCTTTTCAGAGAAAAGCAGTCTACAGGTTTTAAAAACGAAACAAGCAGACTTCCTGAGGCTCAGAGGTTTTCTCCATCTTGGATAGATGCTAATGACAGTCCTTGTTTCTTGCTTTGCCGAATTGAAAAGGAATTTGTTTGTGAACAGATTGACACCTTTGACAAGTGGTGTGCACGCATTGGTAGTGATAGTTCTGTCCAGCACTTTTTTTCTGGGAGGATGCATACCCCTAAACATTTTGCGAATCTAAGTTTGGCCTCATTGAGGGGCAGTATTTCAATATGAGTAGGAAAATGAGAATACCCCTAAACATTTTTAAAAAGAAAAACAGCACTGGTTCTGTCTGTGGTGTTTGGCCTGTGATGACCTATTCACACATGCCTAAATCTTTGATTTATGCTGCTGGTGATCCAGGGTCCAAGTCTACCTGAAGATGCAACAGCCATTTGGACTCTGCAATAGTCATCTGAGGCCCTTAGTCAAGTGCCTCCTCCGTGAGAGGCCCAGAGGGTGGCAACACGAGAACAGGGCCTCCTCTGCAGTGGCTCCCCATTTGTGGGTTGCTCTCCCCAGGGAGGCTCATGTGGCAGCACCAGTACATATCTTTAGGCGCCAGGCAAAAACATTCCTCTTCTCCGAGGCCTTTGGCTAATTAATCTACAGCCTACTAAGTTGTGTGCGTGTGTGTGTGGGTTATTGTCTTTTGTTCGTTACTGGCTTATATAATTTTGTGTTCTTATATTTTAAACCACCCTGTGATCCTTGGATGCAGGACGGTATAGAAAATTTAATAAGAATTAATAATATCTAGATTTGCCCCCCATTCACAGACAGGCTATCAGTAATTAATAGCCATTGATGCCAAAGGGGAATTGCTTCGTGAGGGTTCAGAACTGTGTCAGGATCAGGTAGAGTTGCCGTATTTTGAGGAGCAAAAAAACAAAGGACACATTTGCTGACTTCTGCTTTTAACCACGGATGGCTATGACGACTCTCATTTTACATACCCATGAAAAAGAGGACGTGTCCTGGAAAAAGAGGACATATGGCAACCCCCTTGGGCTTCCCACAGGCCTCTGGGTGGCCACTGTGAGAATAGGATGCTGGACTAGATGGGCTCTTGTGATTTTACGAGAGCGCAGAGCAAAAGAAGGGGGCTCAGGTAAGGAGAACGGGGCTCTTCCTATCTCTGATACTTACCTTCTTCCAGCTTCTTCTCCCGCCTATGTTTCTGCTTGGAAGGAGAAAGATATTGGGGAGACCTTATCTCCCACCTGGCGGAGCGGGACCAGGAGAAGCAGCTTAGGGGAGGAACGTGAATTCAAAACTAGCCCACGGGGAAAGGGTTAAGCAGCCCCTCCCCTGCCAGTGTTGCAGTCAAGAATGGAAACCAACCCCCCCCCCTTGGCTGCTTTTGATTAGAAAAGAAAGGTGGGGGGGGGGAATGCGAGGAAATTTACACATGACTGCGTGCACCGTGTCGTTTGGCCCTAAGGAAATAGGACATTTGTTTGTTTCTACATCTGTTTCTCTAAACGCTTTGGATGACTTACAATGCTGTTCCGATAGAAGAAGGGTTTTCGTGCGCGCTGTAAAGTATTACGGGGTTGGGGGGCAGAGAGGGGAAACTGAGCGACTCCGGAGTGGGGTGAAATGTGTCCCAGTGCGGTCTGCATGCAATGTCACCTTGTCCTTCCACTGCCCCCAGTTTAGGGTCCTTTTCAGTTGCGGCTGGGCTACCCCCTGCAATGGCACCCCATATGGTAGCCCGTTTGCCGTCCAGAATGAGAAAGGGTTCACTGGCTTGAGACTCCTTCTATAGCTACGGGGAGCGAACGGCCAGCCAGTGTTGACAATACAGAGCTAAAGGGTGCACCATGACTCAGCAGTGGAGCTTTATGCTTTGTGTGCTGAAGGTCCTGGGTTCAAATCCTGACACCCCCGGGTTAGAATGATGGACTAGTTGTGGGAAGATTAGGTAAACAGACTGATGCCTGCAGTCCTGGAGAGGCACTGCCGGTTAAAGAAGACCAGGATTGAGGAACAGGTTTTTGATTCGAGGGCCACATTCTCTGCTTGGTAACCTCTCGAGGGCCACATGCCCATAGTGGGAGGGGCTATGTATGTAAATGTTGCACGTCTACCTCAGGTTTCTTCCCAAAGAATCCTGGGAGTTGTAGTTCATTATGGTATCTCCATGAGGGGTAAAACTCAGTTCCCAGTTCCCTGGAAGAAGGTACAGGGTTATAAAGACTAGGACTAGCCACCCGAGAAACAGTTTCTATCCAAATGTGATTTTGGTTTTAAAAGCAGTGTAGGGAGTCTCTAGGGACGCGGGTGGCACTGTGGGTTAAACCACAGAGCCTAGGATTTGCCGATCAGAAGGTCGGTGGTTCGAATCCCCGCGACGGGGTGAGCTCCCGTTGCTCGGTCCCTGCTCCTGCCAACCTAGCAGTTCAAAAGCACATCAAAGTGCAAGTAGATAAATAGGCACTGCTATAAACGGCGTTTCCATGCGCTGCTCTGGTTCGCCAGAAGCGGCTTAGTCATGCTGGCCACATAACCCATAAGCTGTACGCCGGCTCCCTCGGCCAATAAAGCGAGATGAGCGCCACAACCCCAGAGTTGTCCGCGACTGGACCTAGTGGTCAGGGGTCCCTTTACCTTTAAGGAGTCTCTATGGGAATATATTGTATTTTTAAAATGGCGTCTTAGAGTTTTTAGGGGGCTAACCAGGTTGGGATACCTGGGATACCTGGCTTGTTGGTTTTGAATGTCTTAGGTAGATCTTTTCTTACTTTCTTTCAATTTCGTTGTTCTGTGTGGGACAATGACAATAAAGATTATCGTATTATCGTATCTATCTTTTGGGGAACTGTGCTTTAAATGCATGGTGTTTGTGGACCCTGAAAGCAGAAGAATTTGCAGTCTGCATTTTTTACCTGTTCCAAGACCCAGCCCAGGGGCTTTCTTCCCTTGAGTGCCCACACAAATTTCAGATGAACTTTCCATCTGTGAAAGCCAGACACCTGGGGAAGACCAACTCACCACTGCTGGTGAGAATAAAAGTGGTTTTTTTGCTTTTTCCCCCCTTCAGAGAAAGAGGTATAAATTTCCTGGCCCTCCCCCGTTTCCTTTTTACATGAATCATGAACAAAACTCAAGGTGCCACCTTGATCTTTTTCTAGCTGTTTCCTTTAATAGTGTCATAGAATTGTCAAGTTGGAAGGGGGTACCTAGGGTCATCTGGGAGCTGGGCATGTTTAGCCTGGAGAAGAGGAGGTTAAGGGGTGATATGATAGCCATGTTCAAATATATAAAAGGATGTCACATAGAGGAGGGAGAAAGGTTGTTTCTGCTGCTCCAGAGAAGCGGACACGGAGCAATGGCTCCAAACTACAAGAAAGAAGATTCCACCTAAGCATTAGGAAGAACTTCCTGACAGTAAGAGCTGTTCGACAGTGGAATTTGCTGCCAAGGAGTGTGGTGGAGTCTCCTTCTTTGGAGATCTTTAAGCAGAGGCTTGACAACCATATGTCAGGAGTGCTCTGATGGTGTTTCCTGCTTGGCAGGGGGTTGGACTCGATGGCCCTTGTGGTCTCTTCCAACTCTATGATTCTATGATCTAGTCCAACCCCCCGCAATGTGGGAATCACAGCTAAAGAATCCTTCAAAAGGATAATCTTTTTCTTTCCTTTACTGGGAAAAGCAAAACACCTATAAAGAACTGTTTTCGAGAGAGGACTTCAATTTGGTGCATCCCCCCCCCCCCAAATACCTCCCTTTCTCTTAACTTTCTAAACATAAATTCAGTGTAAAGCTAAACTCTTAAGAAATATCTGTGGATTGGAGATTATACATGATAAATAGTTGTCCTTCTTTCTTCCCTCCTCCCCAGTCTTGACTGCTACAACAAGGGTTGGCCCACATCTCCTTGGTCTTAGCCAGCATGGCCAATGGCGCTGGATGATGGGATTTGTAGTCCAGGAACACTGGGAGAGCTTCATCTTCCCAACCCTTACACTCGAGAAAAAAATGGACATATCAGAAGCGGCTGGGATTTATTTCTTTTTGAAAGAAAATGCACCTCCCTAGCTACGAGGGTTTGCATAGGATGGGCACATAGGGAACTGCCATGCTGCCTTATGTTTGTTTTCTCCTGCTCCAGAGAGTACAGTTGCCATATTTACGTATAAGCTAAACAAGCTATAGCATAGGGCCCCACTCTTAATATACTTCTTCTTAATTGTATTTCAGTTCAACAATTAATTACTTTGATAAAATACATATTTTGTTTTGTGCAAATGGCTTTCGAAACCACAAAACACCGGTCTTGAAAGACCTATATTGGCTCCCAGTACGTTTCCAAGCACAATTCAAAGTGTTGGTGCTGACCTTTAAAGTCCTAAATGGCCTCGGCCCAGTATACCTGAAGGAGCATCTCCACTCCCATCGTCCAGCCTGGACACTGAGGTCCAGTGCTGAGGGCTTTCTGGTGGTTCCCTCACTGCGAAAAGCCAAGTTACAGGGAACCAGGCAGAGGGCCTTCTTGGTAGTGGCACCTGCCCTCTGGAACGCCCTCCGACCAGATGTCAAAGAGAACAACAACTACCAGACTTTTAGAAGACATCTGAAGGCAGCCTTGTTTAGAGAAGCTTTTAATGTTTAACAGACCATTGTATTTTAATATTTTGTTGGAAGCCGCCCAGAGAGGCTGAGGAAACCCAGCCAGATGGGCAGGGTATAAATAAATAAATTATTATTATTATTAGGTCCATAAATTACCATGTAGCATATATTCAACACAAAAAACAGTGACAATTTGTTGTTGACAAAGGACAGCTGGACATATAAAGGGCCCCATTACTTTCATTAGCTTAGGGCCTCATCAAACCTAAATCCGGCCCTGGGAAGGTAGGTTCGAACCAATGGCTTCAAATTACAGTGGTATCTCGGGTTAAGAACTTAATTCATTCTGGAGGTCTGTTCTTAACCTGAACCTGTTCTTAACCTGAAGCACCACTTTAGCTAATGGGGCCTCCTCAGGCTGCCGCCGCGCGATTTCTGTTCTCACCCTGCAGCAAAGTTCTTAACCCGAGGTACTATTTCTGGGTTAGCAGAGTCTGTAACCTGAAGCGTCTGTAACCTGAAGCGTCTGTAACCCGAGGTACCACTGTACAAGGAAAGTGATTCCCACTAAACATCAGGGAAAGCTTTCTGACAGTAAGAGCTGTTTGACAGTGGAACAGTCTCCTTCGTGTGTGTGTGTGTGTGTGTGTTTGTGTGTGTGTGTGGACTCTTCTTTCTTGGAGCTCAACAATGCTCAAGAACTCGCCTAAGGCAGGTTTTGCTGGTAGGTTTTGCAGAGGCATTGGGTTGGCTGCTGTGAGAGCAGGATTTAGCTGGCCGTAGATGTGCCACTGGCTTGGTCCAGCAGGTTCATCTTACGTTCCCATACCATCGGTCTACTTAGCTCCACATTGCTTCTGCAAGCTCAGATTATTTTGCAAGCTCCCGATGGCTCCCATGGAATGGCAGCAGCATGCCAGGATTTCAGCCCTGGGACCTTCTGCATGCAAAGCAGGACTATCGGTCTTTCCCGAAGAGGTTTGCGGCTGTTATTTGGACGCAGGAGCTCTAGGGGGGAGGCTTAAATCTCAAGGAAGTGGGACAGCACCAAGGGAACAGCTTGATTAACCTGCTTGGCATGAGAATGCTAGCTATTAGCCCTGCCTCCTCTTCATCAGGCCCTGCCTCGAGCCCTCAGGCACATTTCACTGGGCGCTGCCCTCAGATGAACTAGGCACTACTCTTGCTCCTCCTGAATCTCAGAGGCCTTCCAGCCTTGGTGGCACTCAAGGCAGGTTGGCATGAGGCTTTGGTTGTATGCCATATCCTCAGACGCACACACAGTATAAGCACCCCTAACAGAGAACCTTGGGAACAGCAGTTTCCCTCTTGCAGAGCTTCAGTTGCAAACTATAGCTCCCAGGAGTCTTTGGAAGGAGGGAACTGTGTTTAAAATGCCTGTTGTGTACGCAACCAAAGTCTGGGTGGAGGGTACTGCTAGTGGCATCCATGCCAGCAACTTCTTCTTTTTATTGCCATCCTTTTTTATTGTTCATATAATAATAATAATTTATTATTTATACCCCACCCCTCTGGCTGGGCTTCCCCAGCCACTCTGGGCGGCTTCCAACCAAATATTAAAATACAGTCATACATCAAACATTAAAAGCTTCCCTAAACAGGGCTGCCTTCAGATGTCTTCTAAAAGTTTGGTAGTTGTTCTTCTCTTTGACATCTGGTGGGAGGGTGTTCCACAGGGCGGGTGCCACTACCGAGAAGGCCCTCTGCCTGGTTCCCTGTAACTTGGCTTCTTGCAGTGAGGGAACTGCCAGAAGGCCCTCGGCGCTGGACCTCAGTGTCCGGGTAGAACCATGGGGGTGGAGACGCTTCTTCAGATATACGGGACCGAGGCCGTTTAGGGCTTTAAAGGTCAGCACCAACACTTTGAATTGTGCTTGGAAACATACTGTTCATGTCTCAGAGTGCAGCTTAGATTTTAATGACCAGTTCCAGGGCTGAGCCCTGCTGTCACCCTAGATTAAATTCTGCTCTCCGTCATGTGATCATACGCCCTTTCCAGTCCTCTCTATATTAAGGTATCTTCAATATGAATTGATTTAACCATCTTGTGGATCGCCTAGCGTTCTGTACCGGCTGAGCTGATTGACATCCAACGCCCTTTAAAAATGTGTTGTGGAGCGGGGATTATTGGCTTGTTTTGTTTTTATTACGCATTCTGTATTTTTATATTGTGATTTTATGTTGCAACTGCCCTGGAACCTGCGGGTAGAGGGCGGTGTACATATTTAATAAATAATAATAATCATTTTACAAAACGCATTGCACCACAATGTGGCAGGTGTCTAAATCAATGTTGCCACATCCCCAAGGCATGGCAGAGATAACTTACGGTACCTCAAATAGGCTTTGCTACAGAACTCTGGTGTGCATCAGTCCTTAAAGCCAACGTCTACAGATGCCAAGGACTCAGTGCAGTTCAAGTTAAATGTATTTTGTTTCCACTGATTTCAGTATCAATTTTAAGCATGGCCTTAAAGCTCAAATTTGAATGGCCCTGGGGCAAACTGGAAGTGTGATATGTTTTCAAGGTATCCATGGCTGTGAATTTGGGGTTGTTGGTTTTTTGTCATTTTCTTATATCCTCTGTGGAGCTAAGCATACTCCAAGATTGATAGTGCTCTAGGAGTGTGGATTTTTGGTAACTAGAATAGAGTTCAGCATCCTCAAACTCTCATATTGAAAAATAAGCAGATTCCTAGTCCCTAGGGTGACAAATCTAGGCTTTATAAGTGTGCGGGCAACAATGATTTGGTGAAAATTCAGGAGGCAGAGGTTGGTACACAGAATTGCCATTGGTTGTATGCAGTGGTGGCTCGCAAGACGAAATTAATCCGTTCCGCGAGTCTCTTCATCTTGCGGTTTTTTCGTCTTGCGAAGCATGGCTATTAGCGGATTAGCACTATTAGCGGTTTAGCGGCTTAGCGGCTATTAGCGGCTTAGCGGCTATTAGCGGCTTAGCGGCTTAGAAAAAGGGGGGGGGAAGGGAAAAAACTTGCAAGAACTCGCAAGACGTTTCGTCTTGCAAAGCAAGCCCATAGGGAAATTCGTCTTGCGAAGCACCTCAAAAGACGGAAAACTATTTCGTCTAGCGAGTTTTTCGTCTTGCGAGGCATTCGTCTTGCGGGGCACCACTGTATTTGCATGTGGGTGTAGAAGGCTGTCGGCAGAGAACTCTCTGTACACACATTTCCCCCTACCCTATGCAGTTACTGGGAGTTGCAGGTGGGCAGAGTGTGTTATCTCCTGCTTAGGGGCTTCCCATGGGCATCTAGTTGGCCACTGTGAGAAAAAGATGCTGGACTAGGTGGGCCATTGGCCTGATCCTGCAGGTGTTTCCTGTGTTCCTAGGCTGTAACCTCCCAGCACAAACAAAAGAAATAACTGCAGATGGGCCAAGTTACAGGGTGCATTCTGCTTGCAGAATTCAGTTTTCCCTTGTGCATAAATTGCACTAATGTTGCACAGAATTCTGGTGGTGGTTTTTTCTTTGGAGCACAGAACACATCCATTGACAATTCTTGGCAGACATATTTTCTTTTTAGGTTTGCTCTGCTTGCCTGGCGAGATATATGCAGTCATTGGACTTAAGTCCATTGATTTCACTGGAGGCTCATCCATTATACTTAACCTTTGCCCCAAGCTATTTAGGGACAGGGACGCAGGTGGCGCTGTGGGTTAAAGCCTCAGCGCCTAGGGCTTGCCGATCGAAAGGTCGGCGGTTCGAATCCCTGCGGCGGGGTGCGCTCCCGCTGCTCGGTCCCCAGCGCCTGCCAACCTAGCAGTTCGAAAGCACCTCCGGGTGCAAGTAGATAAATAGGGACCGCTTACCAGCGGGAAGGTAAACGGCGTTTCCGTGTGCGGCTCTGGCTCGCCAGATGCAGCTTTGTCACGCTGGCCACGTGACCCGGAAGTGTCTTCGGACAGCGCTGGCCCCTGGCCTCTTAAGTGAGATGGGCGCACAACCCCAGAGTCTGTCAAGACTGGCCCGTACGGGCAGGGGTACCTTTACCTTTTTATTTAGGGACAGGTTTAGTCTTTGAAATGCTTTGTCAGAGCAGGTTTCTTCCCCCCTTTTTCTTTTACACCTGGTGCTTTTGATGCAAAAACCTGCTCTTTAATGCAGAACTGGAACAAACACCAATTCAGGTCTCCTGGCTGTTGCCATTTGCTCTGAATCAGCGATAAAAAACGATTTTTTTAAAAAAAAAGTACTCTGACATTGCACTTTAAAGCACAGACCTGGGTCGCCAGCTGTTGCTGGACTACAACTCCCATGATCCCTAGCTAGCAGGACCAGTGGTCAGGGATGATGGGAATTGTAGTCCAAAAAACGCAGCTGGCGATGCAAGTTTGGGAAACCCTGCATTAGTTGGACACCAGTGGCAGAAACTACTCAGCCTTTAAACTGTAGTTGAGGACAAAAGATGGGGTCCTATTCTATGGCATACTTAGCATCAGAATGAATGCGACTGCGAAGGATTACCCAGATAATTCTCTTTTACGGGAGTACGTCAGTTAAAAAAGCAGAGCACACGTGATATTTTGCAAATAGATGGGACCAGGTTCAATCCCTTGGCATTGCTAGTTAAGAGTAAGAATAAATGTTGCAGGCAAGGGGAGTTGCGAAAGCTTCTGTAAAATAGGTTACTGGATGGACTGTTGGCCTGATATGGTATAAAGTCTCTCCGTATGGACTGACGGAGTTTGTTAGTCATGGTATAATTGCGGCTGGAGCCAAGGGAACCTTATTTGGGAGACTGTTTTTCTATCATGTAGAAAAACAACATCAGTCCGTGTTTGTGGGTGTTTTTGAGCATTTGTTTACAGCGAACCTGTATGGGTTGCCCCTCCCTAGGAAAAAATAGTTTGACAGAGGGGATGGAATTCAGGGGCAATGGGGGAAAGTCTCTGTTCCTGGTATCTTCAGTTAAAAGGATCAGGGTTTGAGAAGAGTCTTTTCTGGAGACCTGCTGCCTTGACAGTAAGGGTACCAGAATTGTGGGCTAGTCTGACCTGGTAAAAGGCAGTCTGTTAGGGGACCATTAACCATGCATAATTGTCTATCCAGGTGCTTCAAATCTCTCTCCCCAGTCTTCCCCATAGAAAGAGTTATTGAGCCCTGGTGGTTTGGTAAGAAATGTGTTCATGTATTTTGTATGCAAATGTACAAAATGCCTGAACTGAAAACGCAGCCAATCCTCTAAATACACACTTGTTTGAGTTTTGCGGTGCACCTCTTCAGCCCCAAAATGTGCACGTTTTAAGGAAAATTGCCCACAAAGACGAAAAGAAATTGCATGCAAAATGGATAGGATGGACACCTCAAAATATACATATTAGGAAAAAATATGTGCAAAATGAATGTGAATTTCTGTGCAGACTTGAAAACAGTAATTTGCAAATGAATGCAGTTATGAATTGATCTGGATTTAAGATTGTGGAGAAACAGATTCTGCTTGTGGTCTTCCTGTAGACTTCTGGTTGGTCCTTGTGGAAACAGAACTGCATGAGTCTTTGCCCTGACCCAGTAGGTTCTTCTCTTCTTATTTCTCCATCTCTAGTCTCCTTACATTGTTGATGGTGTTAATTTTGCCTTAGTGGGCCATGCATAGAGTTCAGTTCACCTGATCTATAATGAACAGCAATTGCACCAGCACCACCAATGCAATGTTATAGAATTCTATAACATCTCCACTGAAAGCAGCTACTTTGGCACCAGTGGGGTTCTGCTGTAGCCTTAAACTCACGACGCAGGAGTAGGTTTTTTAAAAAAATTGGTGTGACTTACGGGTTTATGACTGTGGCGTTAAGACGACGCATCCTTTGCACTGCAAGCCTTTTGATATCCTCTTATTGGAACAACCAGCCTTCACCCAGCCAATCACGTACACAAAAGACTTTAAGAATTACTTTTGGCAAAGATGCCTCTATGATTCATTATTTGGCAAAACTGCCTATTCTTTTCCATTTGTGATGCAGGAATCTCTTGGAGTATGAATATATGCTTTATATTTCCAATCCCCACATGTGAAAACAACAAGGCTCTTCCACGTTGCGAAAGATTGCTAAGCCGTTACAATAATTTCAGCATGACAGCTTAATGATTTGGTATTCCACACTGTGGAATACGCTGGCTTTTCCTCATTTTTGCTATTTGATGCAACACAGCGGGGACATGATTTTTGCCTTGCTCTTCTCCTAAGGGACACAGGCTCTCCGTATGACTTTCTTAAAAAACGAGGCAGTGCCTCTTAAAATCAACAATAGGGATTCTGTCCCCCCAGGATGGGAAGATGGATTCCTTCACAATGGTGGAACAGGCTCACTCCATACCCTCCAACATTTCTCCGATGAAAATAGGGATAATGCATAATAATAATAATAATAATAATAATAATAATAATTTTACTATTTATACCCCACCCATCTGAGTGGGTTGCCCCAGCCACTCTGAGCAGCTTCCAACGTATATAAAAACATAAAAAACTTCCCTATACAGGGCTGCCTTCAGATGGCTCAGGAGTCACATAACTCCAAACCATCCAACATTTCTCCGATGAAAATAGGGACATCCTAAGGAAAAGCGGGACATTCTGAATCAGGAACTGGGATGGCTTCTGTTAATCCAGGACTGCCTCTGGAAAAAGAGGGGCACTTGGGGGGGTCTGTCAGGTCTGGGGGCAGAGCAGTTGCTTTGGGGTTAATGCCTCAACGCTTACCTCCCTCCATCTCCAGGTTCTGGGGATGGGGAGATGATTCTGTATCCTTGCACATCATTCTATAACTAGGGTAGCCTTTCACAGAGACATAGAATCATAGAATTGGAAGGGACAGGGACCCCAAAGTTCATGAGAGCCAGTGTGGTGTAGTGGTTAAGAGCGGTAGTCTTGTAATCTGGGGAACCAAGTTCGCGTCTCCGCTCCTCCACATGCAGTTGCTGGGTGACCTTGGGCCAGTCACACTTCTCTGAAGTCTCTCAGCCCCACTCACCTCACAGAGTGTTTGTTGTGGGGGAGGAAGGGAAAGGAGAATGTTAGCCGCTTTGAGACTCCTGAAGGGGAGTGAAAGGCGGGATATCAAATCCAAACTACTACTCCTCCTCCTCCTCCTCCTCCTCCTCTTCTTCTTCTTCTTCTTCATCATCATCATCTAGTCCAATCCTCATTGACCTCAGGCGGCGTGGCTATTGCTCAGGGATGAAAGGCACTTATTTCTTCACAATGCAGACATGGTGTGTTTGTTAAAGGATGTGGTGTGCCTCTGAAAAAAACAAAAAACAGGTTTCTAGAAAACTAGGTGCCAGGAAGAAGGGTTTGACACACTGTGTGTGTGTGTGTGTGTGTGTGTGTGTGTGTGTGTGTGTGCGCAATGATTCACTGCAGTATGTGAGTTCCCCAGCCCTGAAGTCTGAACTGGGACAGTCCAAACAGGGAAGAAACTAAGCTTTGTGCAAAACCTGGGCTGGAATGACTCCCGACTCCTGTGGAACAGAACACCTAAAACACAGGCCCGATTTCCCTAACATTACAGTTTCTTGGCTGCTTGTTATGGCTGCTTTATTTCAGACATGATTCTAGCCTCTTCACAGTTTCTAAACGCCTGGCAAAAAGATCCGTATACAACCTGGTGCATGTGCTAGTCAGCTAAACTAAAGATCATAATCCAACATAATCCCCAAGATTTGGGGATGCAAGACTTGATACTTTAAAGTAGCTTTTTAAACCAAGTCAAAAAGTTGGATAGTAGTCAGTGGACTCTTGTCACTTCTATGTCATTTCCTTCCTGGGATATGATGCAATATTTTTTTGACAGAGAGTTGATGTAAGGTAAATGGCAGGCTAAGAGCCCAAATTCTCTTTTAAATCCCTGGTCAGCCAGGAATGTTCTAGCTGGCTTTAGTCCTTTAATTCAGTTGCCTACCTGTAAAATGGGCATAACAACACTGGCCCTTTGTACGGTGATATTATTGCCACCTTGTACATATTTCTGAAATCCTTGGCTTTCAAAATCAGTTTCTGGAGAATCAACTTGACTTAAAACCCCAGGCTTAAATTAAGCTTCTGATTTAAGGCAGAGAGATTGGACAAGCTAGACGGTGCTGTGATGTTGTTGTCTTCTGAAAACATGTATTAACTAGCAAGCCTGTTCCAAAATCCCCATTACTGGTGCACAAAGGGTTTTCACACATTCATAATTTTTCTAGACTCCTCATATTTCGGAAACCATTTTCTCTAATAAATAAATAAAAAGTATCAAGAGAATTGTTTAGTATTTTTAGTTGGTGTTGTAGGAGGGAACAGCCCCAGTGAAAAAAAAGTAAATTTTTCATGGCTCGTGGATAACAGAAGATGTGTGCTGTTACTTTGATGCAATTAATCAATGGGAAATCTATGGATACAATACACTATGGATAGAACACAACCCAAGTCATCGTCAACCTCTTAATACTTTGTTTCAGTGCTGCAAGATGCATAAATATATATACAGAACGTGAGGAAATGCCCACAACTATACTCTAGCTGCAACAATCCCTGTAACAATCCCTGCCACTTATTGTGGCAAATGTCTGTAATTGACTATACAGTGGTGCCCCGCAAGACGAATGCCTGGCAAGACGGAAAACCCGCTAGACGAAAGGGTTTTCCGTTTTGGAGGTGCTTCGCAAAACAAATTTCCTATGGGCTTGCTTCGCAAGACGAAAATGTCTTGCGAGTTCCTGCGGGGTTCCCCCCCCCTTTTCTAAGCCGCTAAGCCGCTTATCTGCTTATCCGCTAAGCCGCTAAGCCGTCAATGGGCTTACTTCGCAAGACGAAAAAACCGCTAGACGAAGAGACTTGCAGAACGGATTAATTTCGTCTTGCGAGGCACCACTGTAATTCACTGCTTTGCATATACATCAATGCTCCATTTTTGACATCTTTGTAACACGCTTGTCTTTTCTTTTTCTACCCCAGTCAGCGGCAAGAAGGGCAGGAACATCGTGCGCAAATTGCCAGACCACCACCACCACCCTGTGGAGGAGGAACGCCAACGGAGACCCTGTGTGCAACGCCTGTGGGCTGTATTACAAGCTCCACAATGTAAGTGAGGCGGTAACTCTCTGAAGAATACCTTTTGGGGTTTAAACTAGGATAGAATATACTGCATTTTTCACTCTATAGGATGCAGTTTTACCCCTCCCAAAATTAAGGGTGTGTGCGTCCTATGGAGCGAATGCAGGCTCCTTGGCTTCAGTGATAGCAACGCGAAGCCTTCGAAGCGCAGAGGGAGCGTTCCCTCCGCACTCTGGAGGCTTTGCGTTGCTTTCGCTGAAGCCTGGAGAGCGAGAGGGGTCGGTGTAAGACTCTCCTGGCTTCAGCAGAGAGGGAGAGCTGCGCAGCGCCCCTCCAGCCAAGCGGGAGGAGAATTGGAAGGGGCTCCATTTCTCCTGCCATTTCACTGAAGGGGCGCTGAGCAGAGAGGGGGAGAATTTGTTTTTTCTTGTTCTCCCCCTCTAAAACAAGGTGTGTCCTATGGTCTGGTGTGTCCTATAGAGCGAAAAATACGGTATTTCCTGGCTTGCGTGTGGACAGGCAAACCACAGAGCTTTATCTCACCAGCTCCTGCTTGGGGGCCCCTTTGGCTGAAGACAGTGCACTTCAATGCACACTGAGGCTGTTCAGCGAACTCTAACGCACTCTGAATGAAGCTGTGCTAGTCGGGTGTAAATGGGCCCCATGGTGACTTCATGGTATTGTAACATATAAAAGGGAAGCAAGAGAAGTCAAGCTGACAGTCCTTTTAATGGGGCTGCACATTGTATGGAATGCTGGTTGGAAGAAATAATAATAATAATAATAATAATAATAATTACATTTTAATTCTGCCCTCTAATTTGATCAGGGAAAGTGAAAATGATTTGCTTCCCAACCATTTATCCTCATAACAACCCTGTAAGGTAGGATAGGCTGAGGAAAGGTGATTGGAAAAAGGTCACCGGGGAGCTTCACGCGTGAGTGAGATTTGAACCCAGGGCTTCTTAGCCTAGTCCAGTAGTTTAACATTGAGGTATTGGCTAGATAATACATTCTTCTAACCAAAATGAAAATTTCCTGATTAGAAAGGTAGCAGATACACAGGGACCCTTTACAGGTTGCGTCTCGATTCTTGCTAGGGTTGCCATCCACTTTTCCCTTCCCAAAAACTCCTGAGGCACAAAGAACTGCCAGACCAGCTGAAAATTAGCAGGCGCAGTGTATTCTCATAACCACACTGTCTCCACAAGATGGTAAAAGGGCCCTCGTTAAATTTCTCTCTGTCGGATGGTAGCCAAAGTATTAGAAGCCCTACAGGGCAGGGGAAAGGTGGCAACCCTAATATTCTCACAAAGCTCTGGAACATTTTTTTTCGCACCCCTGCTTCAAGGGGAAGGGGGAAAGAAAGAAAGTGACACAAGCAATTCTCCAAAAGAAGGGAATCTGATTTTGTCCGGTCTGCTTTGGCTGTGTTGGGGTGCTTTTAGTACATCTGAGAGATTCTTTTAAATCAATGTGTTTGTGGGAGCGAGAGAGGCTACTGTTTCATTTTATTTTTTGCCCTTGTTTTTATTATGTATTTTGCGTTTTTATGCTGTGAACTGCACCAATGAAGGGTTTTTAAAACACAAATCAAATCAAATCAATAAATAAAATAATGCTCATAAAAAGAGATGGGGAAATTTATATGAAAAGGTGTATCCTGCAACAAAATGTACCAGGGTGGAATGCTGGCCAATGAGCTGTGCCCTATACTAGCACACTCCATTCCATCCTGTGTTGTCTCTCACCTCCCCGTAGCAGCCAGTCAGTACTCCATGCCCTTTGAACATGCTATTTTGGGAAGTTTCTGTCCCTCCCCCGGCCCCAGGGAGGTTTCCTCTTAAGTTTTTGCACACATCTGCAAACCTTGGGTTTTCCCCAAGCTACTTAAAACCCCCTTCCATGGATGCAGTTTCAGTTATTCAAGGACTGGTGCTGAGAGGTGACATGATAGACATTTACAAAATGGTGCATGGGATAGAGGAAGTGAGCAGAGAAAAGGTTTTCTTCCTCTCTCATAAAATTAGAACTCGCAGACACCCAGTGTTGGAAAATCCATGATGTATAAAAGGAAGCGCTTCATGCAGTGCACAGTTCGGCTATGGAACTCACTGCCACTGGAAGCAGTAATGGCCACCAGCTTGGATGGCTTTAAAAATGGATGGAGCAGTGCTTCTGAATCCCAGTTGCTGGGAACCACTGACTGGCCACTGCAAGAACAGGATGCTGGACTTGATGGGCCATTGATGTGGTCCAGTAGTCTTTTCCTACAATCACATGCTAGAATAACGTTGCTATTTATATATCTGATAGGGTGCCCTACCTCGAAACAAAATTTAAAAATTCCTTCCAGTAGCACCTTAAAGGTAAAGGGACTGACTCTGGGGTTGCGGCGCTCATCTTGTTTATTGGCTGAGGAAGCCGGCGTACAGCTTCCGGGTCATGTGGCCAGCATGACTAAGCCGCTTCTGGTAAACCAGAGCAATGCACGGAAACACCATTTACCTTCCCGCCAGAGCAGTACCTATTTATCTACTTCCACTTTGAGGTGCTTTCGAACTGCTAGGTTGGCAGGAGCTGGGACCGAGCAACGGGAGCTCACCCAGTCATGGAGATTCGAACCGCCGACCTTCTGATCAGCAAGTCCTAGGCTCTGTGGTTTAACCCACAGCACCACCCACGTCCCTAAGTAGTTGGTCTCTACGTAGCACCTTAGAGACCAACTGAGTTTGTTATTGGTATGAGCTTTCCTGTACATGCACACTTCTTCAGATACTGGAGGGAATTTTTTTATTTTGTTTTGAATTTTTTTGTTTTGTTTCGACTACGGCAGACCAACACGGCTACCTACCTGTAACTGGTGCCCTACCTTGCATTTGAAGGGCTCTCGGAGGGCATTCCTCTGTTTGAGGGAGTTTTTTATCTGAAGGACTGCCTGAAACCAAGTCTGGTTTAAAAGACCGAGAAGCATTAGAAAGGGAGGTTTTGCCCGTCAGCCACTTGGCAGCTGGGCACGCCTGCACGATTTGTGCTTCTGTTTAAGATACAGTCCTTATAATTTGCTGCCCTGGGCTGCTTTGGAAGGAAGGGCGGGATATAAATTTAATGAACAAATAACCATCTTGCAAATTTTATGCAAATTTTAGCCTTTTGCTTTGGGTATGCTCGCTCTCTCTCCTTTTGACAATGCGTAAGTGGCACCCCCAAAATATGCTGCCTGGTAGACTTTGTTCCCATATCTAGGTGTAAAGGCAGCTACAAAAACGCACCACCCTTAAGGAAATGATTGAAAAGAATCATCTTATAGCGACAGCAGTAATAGCAGAGCTTTAGCACTAGAGTTGGTGGTTCGAATCCCTGCGACGGGGTGAGCTCCTGTTGCTTGGTCCCTGCTCCTGCCAACCTAACAGTTCAAAAGCACAAAGTGCAAGTAGATAAATAGGTACCGCTCCGGCGGGAAGGTAAACAGCATTTTCGTGCACTGCTCTGGTTCGCCAGAAGTGGCTTAGTCATTCTGGCCACATAACCCGGAAGCTGTACACCGGCTCCCTCGGCCAGTAAAGTGAGATGAGCACTGCAACCCCAGAGTTGTCCGCGACTGGACCTAACGGTCAGCGGTCCCTTTACCTTTAGCACTAGAGTAATGTGAATGGGGGCAGCGGGGTGAGATTTTTCAGTTGCTTTGTATGATGTTCCTTGCACTTTCTTTAATTTTTTAAAAAGCAATTTCTCACTTTTATGTGAGGCTTTAAAAAAAATCTTTTGCCCTCAGCAGCTTTCATGCACCCCCCCCCCTTCAAAACCAGTGGGGGTTGGTTGTGGGGTGGTGCTTTTAATGCATGTATTCATTTCTGATTTTAAAACGGGTCAGCTTCCACCTTTCCCCCTCTACTTCCACCTCTCCTGGGCGAGTAAATGTTTTTGCATGAAAGAAAAATAGAGACATGCCCCCCACCCCACGCAATTAGGAGAATCATACAGTGACTTTATTGATATTGAAATGCTGCCTTTTTCGGATCTGGAATTGAGTCACACTGGCATATTTATGCTGTGAGCTGTCCTGAGATCTACGGGTATAGGGCAGTATACAAATTTAATAATAGTAATAATAGTAATAATAATAATCTCCCAACATGCCAACCCAGCTCATTTCTTGGCTCTGTTGTTGCAACTTCATCTCTCCTGCAAATTTTGTCTGACCTCCCATGGCTGTTTTTCTGTTCTCATGTGAATTGGGTAGTTCTTTTCAGGGGTTCAGCCTACACTCGAGTAGGACCCTGGCAGAGACCCATGCCCGACTGGCATGTTCCCTCCCTCCTGGTCGATTGTTCGGGAGCTTCAAAAGCTTTCTTCAGCCCAAACGTCACAGTGACTGATGCCAACAGACTCCGGCACACTTAGGGATCCGCAGAGTTTGCACAGCTGCGTAACAGACCTCAGCAACTCAGCATTTTGGCTAATCTACTTTATTTACATATAAACACACACGGAGCACTGCAACATGGCTCCGTCTCTCTCTAGCATCAGACAGCAAAGAGAAAAAAAAACAAATAGTCCCATTTCATGGAACACAGTAACACAATCATTCT
Source organism: Podarcis cretensis (assembly GCF_951804945.1). Taxonomy (NCBI): domain Eukaryota; kingdom Metazoa; phylum Chordata; class Lepidosauria; order Squamata; family Lacertidae; genus Podarcis; species Podarcis cretensis. The sequence goes on from NC_137179.1 coordinate 10,048,310, forward strand.
GTTTCCGTCACTTTCCACTCTGTGGAGTCAAAATATATACTGTCATGTGATAGACAAAAATCCCATGACTGCAATCATGGAGCAGGAATTCTAACAGTTCTGCCTTTAAATGCAAACTGCACTGAAATCTCCCCCATACCGAAAGACAACCCACCAGTTAAGGACTAAAGTTCAGGAAAAGGCCTTAATGCCAGGTCAGACTGTTGGTCTATTTAGCTTAGTATTGTCTACACCGACCGGCAGAGGCTCTCAAAGGTTTCAAAATGGGTTGAATTTGGGATCTTCTGCATTCAAAGCAGATGTCCTCCTGCCAAGCTGTTCCCTTTTAGCGATTAATGAGACGTTTGCTACCAGCAGATCACATCCAGTTAAGACTGCTTTAGTCCATGATGAGAAAGGAAGGTGTTTGTAAACCACAGACCTACTTTTTTAAAACAACAACAACAAAGAAGCCCCAAACCACCTGCAGATCACAAGGTCTTTTGGTTAGATATTCAGGCTGATTTGTTGAGGAAACTGTCCTCTTTTCCCCTGCCTTGGTACCGTAGAAAAGGGTGAGAGATCACCGCAACAAGTTTGGGGTAATATATTTTCAGGGGTTTGTCAGGGAAACAGGGTCAGCCCAGTGGATGGGAGAATAAAGGATGAGAGTATACTAAACAGCATGTTTGGGGGTTTGGTAAATGGAAAGCTTAAGAGAGAGGTGTTTTCTTTGCCTTTTCTTTGGTGTTTTAAAGAATGTACATTGATAATAAAAAGAAGATTTTGCATAAAACGGGGGGAAATGGGAAGAAGAAAAGACGAATACAATTTTCGTTGATTCAGCAATACAGTCAAACCATGGCTGTCGGACATAATCCATTCCAGAAGCCCGTTCGGTTTATGAAACATTCGACAACTGAGGCGTGGCTTCTGATAGGTTGCAGGAACTTCCTGCACTCAAGCGGAAGCCGTGTCGGATGTTTGGCTTCCAGAAAACGCTCGAAAATTGGAGCATTTACTTCTGGGGTTTTGGCGTTCACAAGCCAAAAGGGAGGTGTTCAGGAACTGAGGTTTGACGGTACAAAAGAAAATTACCAGTGATTGACAGATTTCCAAAACAACTTCACCCCCTTTGCAATTAAATACATTCAATCAAACATATGGCATAAGGGGTATATGGATTTAAATTTTTCACTTTTGAGTGACTCTCGAGTCAGATTTGCAGCTTTTGGGTCCTTTTGCTTGTGTCACTGTTCAGTTTTAGGTGCCAAAAGTGCAGCAGGACTTTCTTCCTTACTCTTTATATGGCAATATGTATTCCTTCACATCCTTCAAAACATGGCTTCCAGCCTTGCTCTGTTTGAGGGTCTCTCTGCCGATTGTGCCCAGTTAGGCCCGGAACTTATATCCCCCAAATCCCATCCTGACAGATAGGAATTACCATATTTTTCGCTCTATAAGATGCACCAGACCACAAGACGCACCTAGTTTTTGGAGGAGGAAAACAAGAAAAATCTCAGAAGCCAGAACAGCAAGAGGGATCGCTGCGCAGAGAAAGCAGAAATCCCTCTTGCTGTTCTGGCTTCTGGGATAGCTGCACAGCCTGCATTCGCTCCATAACACGCACACACATTTCCCCTTACTTTCTAGGAGGGAAAAAGTGAGTCTTATAGAGCAAAAAATACAGTAGTTTCATTTGAAACATTTTGCCCTATGTAGCTTTTGGAGGAGGAGGAGTTGGGAGGGCAGGTGGGGAGACGAGACGGCCCCACAAAAAGATTAATTGATTTTTGTTTAGATTAACAGACCCCTGACTATGAAGAAGGAAGGCATCCAGACCCGAAACCGAAAAATGTCTAGCAAGTCGAAAAAGTGCAAAAAGGTCCACGACACCTTGGACGATTTCCCTAAGGGCGGCTCCTTCAACCCTGCCGCCCTGTCGAGACACATGTCTTCCATCAGTCACATTTCGCCCTTCAGCCACTCGGGTCACATGCTAACCACACCCACCCCGATGCACCCGCCCTCCAGCTTGTCCTTCGGACCTCACCACCCGTCCAGTATGGTCACCGCCATGGGCTAAGATCGAGCCCGAGAGAGAGACTTAAATCCCCGCTGCGATGCTTCCTTTCCTTTTTTTTAAGTTCTCAGAACAAGAGGTACGTTGATAATCCTTGCCTTGTTAAGAGGCGAGAGCGCTTCCCCCTCGGCACACGAATGGACAAGGGCACAGAAAGAAAAACGAAATCTTTAAAAGTTGGACGGAGGCGTAGAAACGAATACCCCCCCCGAGCAAATGTCATGGGGAGGTGAACTCTTGGGGGCTTTTTCTCCAGTGTCTTTTGCGTCGCCAGCCACCAAATTTGGGGTCCCATTTGTGAATAAACCATTCTGACGCAAGTCCGCTCTTGAACTGGGTTTCTAGGGTCGCGAAAAAGAGGTGAAAGGCTGCCCACCCCCCAAATCCCCAACCTTCCCCCCCCACTCGCTCCCCCAAAGAAAAGCAGATCGATGCTGAACACTGTATAACTTATATTGTAAGAAATTCTGTACATTTTTGAAGAACACTCTTGACATCTGCTTAGCTGTAAAAAAAAAAAAAAAGGAAAGGAAAGGAAAATGGCTTGTTGGTCAAATGAAATACTGAGTTGAATGTTTTCCTGGTACGGACTGAGAAGAACAAGGTTGGACTGGCAAATGGACAAACTGCCACTTGCGTTTTTTGCTCTCTCTCTCTCTCTCTCTCTCTGTCTCTCTTCACTCACAGGCTCAAGTTGTTTTGACGCATTAAAAAAATAAATTAATCCAAGTTGTAGGCAAATCATGCATTCCAGGCTACGGGGCCTCTGAACAATAGGGGATGTTTTTGTTTTTGAAGGGTTTCAGGGCAGTTGGTGTGACATTCAGCTTGTAGCTGCGGCGAGTTTGTCCAGGCCTTATACGCATTGTGAACAAGTTCCTGTAATTGTTGTTTGTATGTATAATTCAAAGCACCAAAATAAAAAAAAACACCGAGATGTAGATTTATTTCATCCTATGATACAGACTGAATGGTTGTATAAATTTTACTTACTGCTAGTGTTAAGAACTGCGCTTTTGATTTTGTTTTCATATTTTTTCCCTCTTTTTTTGGAGAATAAACTAGATTAAATTCTGTTGATTTCTTGTCTGCTTATGCTTTTGGAGTGATGTTCAAAGGTTCTCTCTGTGTGCATGTGTGTCCGTGTGCCTCTGCTTCCATGGAAAGGCAGAAAAGGATTTGGTCCTGGGCTCTAGGATTCTCGGGATCCAGGATTTTAAGACCAGCAACATTGAAACAAGTTTAAAGGATTGTAGGAATATAGGAAGCTATTGTAGACCAAGTCAGGACACCAGTCCATCCAGATCAGAATGATCTACACTGCTGGTCTTCCACTGGTTGGGTGGGAACCCAATAGTGGGTCATGGCCTTATCCAAGGTGTGTCACAACAGAAGCGCCACCACCATTCAAATATATGGGGAAAGAGTAAGAAACGGGTCTCCGAATTCATGGAAGGTAAGAATGTTAGAGTTAAAAGCTGGTGGATCAGGGGAATGCTGTGGATGTAGTATATCTTACAATCACAGAATTGTAGAGTTGGAAGGGGCAACAAGGATCGTCTAGTCTTTTGCCCAATGCAGGGATCGAATTCATGACCCTGATCCTAGAAGTTTCATGCTCTACCGAATGAGTTTTATTTCAATAAGGCTTGTGGCAAAGTTCCCCAATATAGTCTTCTGGAGAAGCATGGGAAATGTGGACTGGACGAAGTAACTGTTAGGCTGATTTGTAGCTGGTTGACTGAACCCAAATAGTGCTCACTAATGGTTCTTCACCGTCCTGGAAAAAAGTGGGGTGCTGCAGGGTTCTGTCCTGGGCCCATTGTTGTTGTTCAATGTCTTTACAAACAACTTGGAAGAAGGAATGGAGGAGATGCTCATCAAATATGCAGATGACGCAAAACTGGGAGGGGTGGCTAATGCTGCAGAAGAGAGAATTGAGATTCAAGATGGCTGTAAGTGGCCGCCGAGAACACATAACACTGGTTTTGAAAAACCAACATTGGCTCCCAGTACGTTTCCGAACACAATTCAAAGTGTTGGTGCTGACCTTTAAAGCCCTAAATGGCCTCGGACTACTATACCTGAAGGAGCGTCTCCACCCCTGCATTCGATCCCTGCATTGGGCAAAAGACTAGACGATCCTTGTTGCCCCTTCCAACTCTACAATTCTATGATTGTAAGATATACTACATCCAAAGCATTCCCCTGATCCACCAGCTTTTAACTCTAACATTCTTACCTTCCATGAATTTGGAGACCCGTTTCTTACTCTTTCCCTGAGATCCAGCTCCAAGGGCCTTTTGGAGGTTCCCTCACTGCGAGAAGTGAGGTTACAGGGAACCAGGCAGAGGGCCTTCTCGGTGGTGGCACCCGCCCTGTGGAGCGCCCTCCCAACAGATCACAAAGAGAAAAACAACTACCAGACTTTTAGAAGACATCTGAAGGAAGCCCTTTTTAGGGAAGCTTTTAATGTTTAATAGACTATTGTATTTTAATATTTTGTTGGAAGCCGCCCAGAGTGGCTGGGGAAACCCAGCCAGATGGGTGGGGTATAAATCAAATCAAATAAAATATTATTAACAGATTGGAGAACTGGGCCCAAATTAACAAAATGTATTTCGATAGGGACAAAGGTAAGGTTCTGCACTCAGGCAGGAAGAACCAGCTGCACAAGTATAAGATGGGGGGGATACCTGGCTTGCCAGTAGTACATGTGGAAAGGATCTAGAGGTCTTGTTGGACTGCAAGCTTAACATGAGTCAACAGGGTGATGCAGCAGCCAAAAAGCTAATGCTATTCTAGGCTGCATCCACAGAAGTCTAGTGTCCAAATCAAGGGAAGTACAGTGGTGCCCCGCAAGACGAATGCCTCGCAAGACGGAACACTCGCTAGACGAAAGAGTTTTCCGTTTTGGAGGTGCTTCGCAAAACGAATTTCCTATGGGCTTGCTTCGCAAGACGAAAATGTCTTGCGAGTTCCTGCGGTTTTTTTCCCCTTTCCCCCCCCTTTTTCTAAGCCGCTAAGCCGCTTATCTGCTAAGCCGATAAGCTGATAAGCCGCTAAAAGCCGCTAAAAGCTGCTAAGCCGCTAATAGCGCTAATCCGCTAAGCCGTCAATGGGCTTGCTTCGCAAGATGAAAAAACTGCTAGACGAAGAGAATCGCGGAACGGATTCTTTTCGTCTTGCGAGGCACCACTGTAATAGTCCTGCTCTAGTCTGCCTTGGTCAGACCACACCTGGAATACTGTGTCTAGTTCTGGGCGCCACAATTTAAGGAGGATATTGACAAGCTGGAACAGTGGGTATGGGCGATTACTGCAAAACCACAAACCTATACCTTGCCACCATGTTTCCTCCTATAGCTTGCTAGCATGAGTTTGGCTGAAGAACACAACCCTCTCTTAACATGGTATGGCTTCCTTTATTTTTGTTCGTTTAAAGAACCAGACCTAGAAAACTCAAATAAAGATTAGACATAAAAATTATTTCCATCATCCAATGACATACTTCCATACATACCTGTGACTTTGACCATGTGACCAAGTATCACAGAGTTAAGCATCTTTTGATCTCATTAGTTCAACTATCTGTGTTTACCAGGAACACTTCCAATTTTCTGGTTGCTGTCCCTTCTTGATCCCTTCTGTGTCCCAAGAGGAGGCACTTCTGGTCTCTTCCCACCCTTGTTCCCTATGTAGATCTTCACTCTGTCCTCCTTCCCTGGCTGGGGGATGGGTGCCATTTTGTGGTTCGCTTCAGGTGCTAAAATGTCTTGGTCCAAACCTGTACTGCACAAAAGGAGAGCCACCACCAAGAAGGCCCTGTGCAGAATTCATCTTACGAAGAATGGCAGTTTTTATTAACGCCCCCCACCCCCCCCCAGCCAAAAACTAATCAGGCTTCTGGTCCTTATGGCTGCTAGTATATACACCAGAGAGTATGTGGGAAAAGCTGGCTGAAATCTTTAAAGTCAGAAAGACAGCCGGATAAAATTCCCAGTGGTTGGAGGTGAGACTTTCGTTACTAGTAAAACCAGAATCAGTGATGCAAAACTGAGACCGCAAAAGTGGCGGTGGGGAAAATGTACAACAAACAATGCAAAATAAGGTAAATTATGCTGACTTTCCTAGTTCGCACAATAGTTTATTTGTTTATCTCAACGGTTTGTACAGTACTCAGTTGCCATTATCTCTCTCTATAATTTTATTAAATTTTCTGTTTTACAATTTAAAATACTCATTTTACATCCTTAAGATACCAGTGACTTCCTTCTTCTCTTTCCATGGTTCATTTTCCTTGTCATAAACCCTGCATATTTTACAAAAAATGATACCATTCAGTATTCCATTACTACATCCAGTTGCCATTGTCTCTAAGTAGTGTACAAGTAAAACACAACAGAATAAAGATTAAATATCAGATTATTGTTATATTTTCATCAGAATATTTTCTATATCTGAACACGCACACAAACCTTTTTTCTGAATAATTTGGCTTTGCTTGGGCATGGTGCTTTTTTGTTTTAAAGCCCAGATTATGTATAGAATTATAGAACGGTAGAGTTGGAAGGGACGCAAGACTGTCTTGTGCAACTTCCTCCAATGCAGGAATCTTCTTCTTCTTCTTTGGCGATCACTCGTAGCCGAGTAAGATTGTCTTCCATCAACACAGTGTCAGAGCTGCCCAAGGTCCCAGCTCACAGAGGACCAATGCCAGGTCGTCGTTATATACAAAAGTCTTTATTCAAGTTCAGTTTCCATTCCAAAGCCGTAGCGCGCAGCTCTACGTCTTAAACCCTAGACCGCCGAAGTTCCGTCTGAATCTCCTCCCCCCTGACACCAGTTTAAGATTCTAGCCCTGCTCCACCTCTTCCTCTGCTCTCTTCTCCTCTGGGTCCTCCTGTCCGCTGGGGCATTCCCCTTTCTGGACTCTTCTGACGCTGAGTCCCCTGACTCCTCCCCCTGCCTCCGGCGGGCTTTAGGACCCGGTTCCCAATCCTCGTTCTCTGCTGCCCCGCGCGCCTGTACTTTTGAACTTGGCTCTCGCGCCAACCCAGTGACCTTCCTCCTGACCGTTACACTGCTTCTGTCACTGCTTCCCTCTTCCGGGATGCTAGCTGGACCTGACCTCCCCTCCGCTGCCTGACTCTCTGATGGAGGCGTGGTCAGCCCTGACTCCTCTTCTCTCCCTGCTGGGGGAGACGCTACCCCCGATACCTGGGACTCTTCCCCCCCACTATGCTCAGGTGGGGAAGCTGGTCCTGATCTCCAACTGCTGCTCTGGGAGTCCCCGCTGACCCCTTGCTTCTGGAGTGTCCCCCTTGGGACCCCCCTTGCCCTGGCCACCGGCGCCCCCTTCTGTGAATCTTCCAATTCACTGGAGAGGCTCATGGAATCTCTCGGGCCACTGTCATCTTCTCCTACGCTGCCCTCAGATTCTTCCCCTTCGCTCTCCATCTCCCCTCTTCCCTGTGCTTCTGCTCCTGAGCCCCTGACACACAGTTTTAACAATGAGTCTGTAAGTGACTGTGGAGGCCAATTCTGGATCCACACGTCCTTCCACAGTGGGGACATTGGTTTCCGGGCGGGAGTTGATCACGGTGTGGATTTGCCAAGCTTGCCTCCCTCTTAGCACGTTTCTCCCTTGTGTCCTGAGTTCGAGTGTCTTCAAAGCTCATGACACCTTTGGTAAAGGCTGTTCTCCAACTGGAGCACTCACAGGCCAGCATTTCCCAGTTGTCAGTGTTTATACTACATTTTTAAAGATTTGCCTTGAGACAGTCTTTAAACCTCTTTTGTTGACCACCAGCATTACGCTTTCCATTTTTAAGTTTGGAATAGAGTAGTTTACAAATGCAGGAATCACAGCTATTGTCCCCCTAAGAGGTACACATAAGACTAGGGGACCAGCCCTCTGCCCCACCTGCAAATATTGTATTTGCTGGAGCAGGGTGTACAGTCTCCCAACCACTTGGGTTTAACTGTTTGAGTGCTGGCAAATAGTGACCCCCCCAATTGCCGGCTTGGTGACATCATCTGGGTTTGATGGTTTGGCGAATGCGCAACATTCCACGCACAGCTGCATTGAAGCACGAGAAAGGATTAACCCTGTCACTCTTGCCAGGATCAATGCTCTGCCACCCTCTCTTGTCAGCAGCGAAAAGCATGATGGAAGGGGCAAGCCCTTCCACTGAATTGTCCAAAATGTGCTGTCTTTCCTCCTAGTGGGTTGACCAACAAAGAACCTGTCAACCCATTCTGGGTGATCAATAAAAGCTGCTCTGTGCTTCTGTTGCTCTGAAGACAGACCTTCATAGAAGGAGACAAGATCATGGAATGCAATCTTCTCTTTCTCCTGAACAATGCTTTGGGATCTGGGAACAAAGCTTTGGTGAGCTCCAGATGTTCTGGAGGTGGGGCTGATGGGAGCTCAGAACATCTGGAGGGTAGCAAATGGCAGAAAATTTGAATTTAAGAAGATGCTTAAAGTAGTTATTCCCAAGACGCCTGCAGCATTTCTTCTGGGAGTTATAAGGGCAGAGGTTCGAAAGGTTGTTTATATATGCCAGTACTGCAGCTAGAATCCTGTATGCACAGAAGTGGAAAGAATAAGACGTCCCAATTTTAAAGTTAATGGACTATGCAGAGATGGAGAGGTTGACAGCAAAACAAAAGATCTAAAGGTTGAGAACTTTGTCAATGAGAGGAGGTTCTTTTTGAAGAAAAACCTATAGTCAAATGAAATTGTGAGCAGGAGAATCGCAAGCAAGGGAAGGAGAATAAATAAATGATTGTCATATAGCTGAGAATACAACAAAAAATGCATGGCGGTTGTGGCAGCAGATAAAGGATTACAACAGGAGCATCACAGATGTAAGGATGGGAAGTCAAAATGTTGTTGTTGTTTAGTGTTCTTGAAGCTACCAGCATGAGTTTGACCAAACTGATCAGCAATGTTGTTGTTGTTGTTGTTGTTTAGTCGTTTAGTTGTGTCTGACTCTTCATGACCCCATGGACCAGAGCACGCCAAGCCCTCCTGTCTTCCACTGCCTCCCGCAGTTTGGTCAAACTCATGCTGGTAGCTTCAAGAACACTGTCCAACCATCTCGTCCTCTGCCGTCCCCTTCTCCTTGTGCAATCCATCTTTCCCAGCATCAGGGTCTTTTCCAGGGAGTCTTCTCTTCTCATGAGGTGGCCAAAGTATGGGAGCATCAGCTTCACGATCTGTCCTTCCAGTGAGCACTCAGGGCTGATTTCCTTAAAAGGTAAGAAATTATTATATTGAAAGCGAATTGAATAATGTCAAATTTTGTGTAAAAAATGTGTGTGTGTGTTTTTACACACACACACAAATGCAGAAAGAATGCTAAACAACAGTGACTGGCCAGATTGCCCCAAACACACTCAGACATGAGGCTTCCTCCTATTGTAGCAGTGGGGGATCCATAGCCCTCAAATGTTGTTAGACTACAGCTCTCATTAGCATCAGCTGGGCTGGTCAATGGTTAAGGATGATGGTGGCTTTGTGATCCAACAACATCTGGGCGGCTACAGGCTCCCCACTACTGCCCTATTGTTCACTCACAGGCTCAGGCAATTAAAGGGCTGTATGAGATGTTAGGGGAGTGGGAACCCTGTGGCGGTGGAACACATTGTGTTCCTTCTGGGATAGTCATTCTACCTTTGGTCCCTGCCCCGCACTCATCTGTCACTTGTAGTTCCTAGAAGCATTCTGAAGGAAATCAGACCTGAGTGCTCACTGGAAGTACATATCCTGAAGCTGAGGCTCCAATACTTTGGCCACCTCATGAGAAGAGAAGACTCCCTGGAAAATACCCTGATGTTGGGAAAGATGGAGGGCACAAGGAGAAGGGGACGACAGAGGACGAGATGGTGGGACAGTGTTCTCAAAGCTACCAGCATGAGTTTGACCAAACTGCAGGAGGAAGTGGAAGACAGGAGGGCCTGGCGTGCTGTGGTCCATGGGGTCACGAAGAGTTGGACACAACTAAACAACTAAACAAAGACAACAGAAGCTGTCCACACGTGACCCTTGGAATGGTTTCGATTGGCCAGCTAAAGCAGGGAAGGGTAACTGATGGGTCTCAAACCCTCAGTGAGTTAGGGACTTCCCCTGCATGCAGTGGGTCCAACGATCAAGAAGGCTGTTTTTGCCCGTGTTGTAGAGGGAAGTGAGGTGCAGATGGAACTCATCAACCTGGGAAGGTAGCTCATCTAGGAGAAGGAAAACGGATCCTAAACTTCCATTGCCTTGTGGGATATCTTTGGGCCAAACCAGTCGACACTCTAGCAAATGCATATACTGCATAGACTACCGTATTTTTCCATCTACAAACAGCAAGGAGTCTCGTGATGCTTCAAAACTATCAAATGTTATTTTGTTGCAATAAATTGTGAGCTAAAATTCACTAAGGGGAGCTGGGTTTGAGGGATGGAATTGAGGTTTTCCTTTGGCACATCTAAGGTCAGGTGTATCTGGATGGCTGGTATTAAAGTTGAACTTTCTTTGGACTCTACAATGAACTGTCATACGCTGGTCTTGCATCCTTGTGTAGCGTTAGGCAGTCGTCTGGCTAAATTCCCATTGGATGTAAAAGCTGCTCAATTTTCATCACTTTTGCATTGGATTGATAAGAGAATTACCCAACCCAAAATACCCCCTTTTTCGGTTTCATGTGTCTTTGTAATAAAACCCAAAACACCACTATTGAAAGGGAAAATGATCTTCCGAAGCTTCCAAATTCTTCTTTCTCTAATGCTCATGGCCCTAAAATTTTAAGAAAGTTTTAAGGGGTTCAAGGTTTCTTTTCTTTAAAAATTTAACCCATTTAATAGATAATAGATTAATCAACTACAGCTTTAGTTAATTAATCAGAAGGTGATATTGGGGCGAGTTAAAAGAACACTTGTTTGAGGCTGTTTTGGTTCTGGTGTGCTGTCGCAACTGGGAATAACAAAGAAACCCTCACCACAATACATTTTGTCCGATCAGATTTTATTTTCCTCCCTTTCGAAACATTTTGTCTATTAGATTTCAATCTAGTCTACTCTTCCGCCAGCATATTAGAAAAACACATTTTGAGGCCTGGCGACGTGCAAGCGTGTTTAATCAGTCCACCAGTTCTAAAAGTCAGCAATTATTCAGCTAAAAATTCTCCTTGTTATTTCTACGTCATGCAGGGGCACAATTTTTCAGGGGGCACGAACCAGGAGCCCCCCTCACAGGTGCCCCTTCCTGTGGTTTCCAGTGACTAGTATTCAGAAACATTGCTGTCTCCAACTGTGGAAGCAGAGTATAGCCCTCATGGCTAGTAGTCATCCATAGTCTTCTCCTTCATGAATTTGTCTCACCATCTTTTGGAGCCATCCAAGTTGGTGGCCATTACTGCCTCCTGTAGAGCAATGACAAACCTAGACAGCATCCTAAAAAGCAGAGACATCACCTTGCCAACAAAGGTCCGTATAGTTAAAGCTATGGTTTTCCCAGTAGTGATGTATGGAAGTGAGAGCTGGACCGTAAAGAAGGCTGATCGCCGAAGAATGGATGCTTTTGAATTCTGGTGCTGGAGGAGACTCTTGAGAGTCCCATGGACTGCAAGAAGATCAAACCGATCCATTCTGAAGGAAATCAGCCCTGAGTGCTCACTAGAAGGATAGATTGTGAAGCTGAGGCTCCAATACTTTATGAGAAGAGAAGACTCCCTGGAAAAGACCCTGATGTTGGGAAAGATAGAGGGCACAAGGAGAAGGGGACGACAGAGGACAAGATGGTTGGGCAGCATTCTTGAAGCTACGAACGTGAGTTTGACCAAACTGTGGGAGGCAGTGGAAGACAGGAGTGCCTGGCGTGCTCTGGTTCATGGGGTCATGAAGAGTCGGACATGACTAAACGACTAAACAACAACAACTGCCTCCTGTAGGATTGGGTTCCACCGTTTGTGCTCTGTGAGGGGAGGAATATTGGGCTGACATTTTTTAAAAAAATAAAATTTCTGTTTTACAATTTAAAATATTCATTTAAACAACCTTAAAATACCAATGACTTCCCTTCTCTTTCCATGGTTCATTTTGCATAACATAAATCCCTGCATATTTTATATAAACTAAACCATTCAGTATTCCATTGTTACATCCATCAAAACTTATTTACACTGTTGTAGTTATCTTAATGCTGCTTACGTTTTCAAGTGTACACAATTTCCCCCCACATATTCAATAAATGTTTTCCAATCTTCTTTTTTCTTGTTATTCTATAAGTTCGGTCTGCAAGCTGCTCATATTCCATCAGTTTAATTTGCCATTCTTCTTTGGTTGGGACTTCACTTGTTTTTCCATTTTTGGGCTAACAAAACACGGGCCGCAGAAGTGGCATACATAAATAAACTTTTTTTTCCTCACTTGGGAAGTTCCATCTGAATTATACCCAACAGAAAGGACTCTGTGTGGTTGTTGTTTTTGTTTGTTTGGAAAAGTGCTTTTAAACATTTTTTTCAATTTATTATATATTATTTCCCAATACTCTTTTACCCTTTTACAGGTCCACCACATAGGTTGGGGTGACATTTTGAACTGTGGGTGAGGAGCGGAAGAAACCTTCAAGGTTTGAACTTCGGGTCCAACTGTTCCTGAAGTAAATAGGCAGATAAACAATGCTCCCCCAAACCCATTTTAGTCTCTCTTTTTGGCCTTCTCAGTCCCACACCCCTCTTCCTTGCCTCCAGTTCCCTACTTTTCTATCTCTTAGCTAAATTACAAAAGGCTGAAGATCTGGAAGATGGGTAGGCAAACTAAGGCCCGGGGGCCAGATCTGGCTCAATCGCCTTCTAAATCCAGCCTGTGGATGGTCTGGGAATCAGCTTGTTTTTACATGAGTAGAATGTGTCCTTTTATTTAAAATGCATCTCTGGGTTATTTGTGGGGCATAGGAATTTGTTCAATTTTTATTTCAAAATATAGTCCGGCCCCCCACAAGGTCTGAGGGACAGTGGACCGCCCCCCTGCTGAAAAAGTTTGCTAACCCCTGAGCTGGATGTTTCCCACCTTCTCAGAGGGCGGCATCATACCTCCGGGTGACCTAGCTCTCAACCGTCCTCTCCCAGAAGTGGAGCAGCTATTTGGATGACAGCTACAGCTGTTGAAAGACAGGGGTGATAAATAATATTGAAAACCATGCTTCTCTTCTGCTCCAGGCAGGATCTGAGAATCACAGGCAAGGAAAGCTGGGGGGGGGGGGGGAGACACCCAGGACTTGCCAATATCAGAATATAGCAAAGGTTGCTTTTTGGGGCTTTTTTTAAAAAATAAAATAATAAAACAAAATGTGACAACTTCAGCAAAGACAGCTTCAAAACAAGGCACATTTCAAATGTTTGCTGCACCTTCAAGAAGACCACAAGTGGAATTTTTTTCCTGACCGTATTTTGCACCAGAGTGCAGCCACAAAGTGTATGAGATAATGAAAATGGGGGAGTTTTTGAAGTCTATTTTCAGTGCAGCTGGGCTCAAAATGCATTCCCATGGCGAACAACAACAATCCCCAGAGTTCTGTGTGAAATAATACTATTAATAATATTATTCTTATTTATATGGCACCCATCTGATTGGGTTGCCCCAGCCACTCTGGGAGACTCCCAACAAAAAAAAAGTAAAAACACAACATCAAACGCTACAATCTTCCCTGAATTTATGTATGTATGTATATATTTGTCTGTCTGTTCGTTTGTTTGTACCCCACCTTCTTCCCTAACAAGGAAGAGGGATTGACTGTTACATCAGTCTGGGAACTGTTGTTCTGGGAAGGATATGTTGTTGTTGTTTAGTCATGTCTGACTCTTCGTGACCCCATGGACCAGAGCACACCAGGCCCTTCTGTCTTCCACTGCCTCCTGAGTTTGGTCAAACTCATGCTGGTAGCTTCGAGAACACTATCCAACCATTTTGTCCTCTGTCGCCCACTTCTCCTTGTGCCCTCAATCTTTCCCAACATCAGGGTCTTTTCCAGGGAGTCTTCTCTTCTCATGAGGTGGCTAAAGTACTGGAGCTTCAGGATCTGTCCTTCCAATGAGCACTCAGGGCTGATTTCCTTCAGAATGGATAGGTTTCATCTTCTTGCAGTCCATGGGACTCTCAAGAGTCTCCTCCAGCACCAGAATTCAAAAGCATCCATTCTTCAGCGATCAGCCTTCTTTATGGTCCAGCTCTCACTTCCATACTTCCATATGGAAGTGAGAGCTGGGAAGGATATAGGGCTCTCCTATCAACTCTCAGCAGCCTTAACAAGTTACAGCTCCCAGAATTCATTGGAGGAGGGAGACATATTTGTTTAACATAGTATCGCAATGCTTTAAATGTATGGAGTAGATGTCCCCGTGAGAATCCTGGGTGCTGTCGTCTCCCCACCCACAGAACTACAATTCCCAGCACCCTTAACAATCTACAGTTTCCAGGATTCTCTGGGATAAGCCAGCTTTCAATGTAAGCTGTGTATGCAGATGGAGTGCAGCCAGAGAGTGGTAGCTATTTTCAATTTGTTAATGTACAGCGGGGCCAGCCCTACCATTGGCAGAGTTGGGCGGCTGCCTCAGGTGGCGCATAACAAGGGGCAGGCAATGGCAGTGAAATGTGGGAACCATAGGCCCTGTCCTGCACCTCCTAATGCAGTCTTCTGCCCTCCTTTAATCAGTAAGGTTCAGTTGCTGCTCCAATAAGCTTCTTTATATGTTGAAAGGGTCAGAACCACCATGTCCTCTGCCTCAGGTTTGGTCTTCAGGGGAGAAACTGTGTACGCCACCTTCAACTCCTTGGAGAAAAAGGAGTAATAATAATAATAATAATAATAATTTATTTATACCTCGCCCATCTGGATGGGTTTCCTCAGCCACTCTAGGCGGCTTCCAATAAAATACTCAAATATAGTCTGTTAAACATTAAAAGCTTCCCTAAACAAGGCTGCCTTCAGATGTCTTCTAAAAGTTTGGTAGCTATTTTTCTCTTTGACATCTGGTGGGAGGGCGTTCCACAGGGCGGGCGCCACTACCGAGAAGCCCCTCTGCCTGGTTCCCTGTAACTTGGCTTCTTGCAGCGAGGGAACCGCCAGAAGGCCCTCAGCTCTGGACCTCAGTGTCCGGGCAGAATGATGGAGGTGGAGATGCTCCTTCAGGTATACTGGACCAAGGCCGTTTAGGGCTTTAAAGGTCAGCACCAACACTTATCAGACCCAGAAACCTCCCCCCTATATAAATTCACACTTGACTCTAATTTTAGTTTTGGTTTCTGGCAGAATTTAGACCACAACTTTATTGATTACAGAAAGTGACTGGTTGCATAGGCTCTGGTTTGACTAGCTCCCTGCCATGCAGGTAGCGCTGACCAAGGGTTCCAGCATAGGACAGCCAAGGGTGAACACCTGGATAAGCGGAAAGCCGGGAACAGGCTATCTCCGCCACCCAAATGTCCCCCTGGACTCAGGCACGGGCGCAACCCCCTCTCAGGCGTTGACCAAACCATCGAGTCCCTGGATTCCTTGAACGGAATACCCTTCACATAGGGATGGCAAGAACGTTCTCCCATTCCTATCACCTGAACCAGAGCCTATCTGCAATCTTATATGTTGTGACGATTTGCTACGTGGCAGGTGAAACCCAAATGGCCACAGCCAATCAGCCAAGTGGGGAAAATTCCTGCCATGTCCCTGTCCCAATGACAGACGACACACGACGGCATAGCAAGGTCAAGCGCAAAGCCCTAAAAGTATGGAGAGGTGGGCGGGTGTTCCGAACGCACACGCCAAAAGAGGAAGCTCTGGATCACGTGCCTGGGTATTTATAGGTCCCTCGATCCCTTTGGACTCTGCCCCATAGGTCCGATTGAACCCAGCATCGATGGACCTCCAATCAGGTGTTGTGGCTGACCAATTGAACCCACCCACAACACAGGGTGTTGGTTTCCAGGTCTCACCGCAATACGTGCCCTCTTTAAGGGAGGACCCGATTTCTTCAAAACCATTATTTTATTGCTTCTCTAGAAGAGCCAAGGTGTTTGTTAAAAGCGAACACAAAACCGCAACAAAAGCACAACATGCTTGTGCATTCTCAGGATTACTAGGGATGGGAATGTGGAGAGGTGTTTAAATTTTCTCCACCTTTTCTCTGGCACCGACCTTTGCATAAAGCTGCCTTTGTTGAAGACGAAAATGAGGTCACCCTATGGGATAGGATTTGCAAAACAGGCACTTGTGCCAGGACTTAATGTGCCACAGAGGCAAGGTAGACTTGCCCAGAATGAAAGACGGCTGCCCTCTGAGAGCCCTACAAGTTCAAACAAATTACCAGAAGGTTAAACTGGGGAGGGCGTCCTTTGATCCAGACAAATAACTGTGAGCTACCTGTGCTCATACTGTTTTATTGGGGGTATTATAAAGTCCTTTCGTAGGAGAACATTTGCCAAATATATATAAGTATCCGATTCCAAATTAAAATGTGCCGACAGAACGATTTCTTGTGCCTTCCACACAGGCGAATTCCCTCTTGAGTCACCTTGTCACAGAAAAAGATCTTTGGGCAAGTGACCTCAGAGAATTAGAGCTTCAGCGAATATTCTGCCTTTCTGATTTTCTGGGAGAGGTTAACTATTTCAGTGAGCTGCCCCTTCAAAATATTCAGACTGGAGTGGGCAACATAAGACTTGGAAGCCACATTAGCTTACTTCTTTCTAGCCCTTGAGTCTCTCTCCAAGCCACACCCCTTCTCCTTAGGCCACACCCCTCACCAGTCTTGTGTCATACCCTCTTTGAGTGTTTGTGGCCTGGCTTGAATGCATCATTGAACTCTGATAATGTTTAATCTTGCCTGAATGCAGAATAGAAAGGCATGTGTTTGTAGAAGCTAGCCTCAGGGCCGTCTTAAGCATATCCAGCGCTGAGGGGCAAAGATCCCTCTCCTCCCGCGGAGGCTTAGGAGGCATGCTGCACGCCCGCCCGCCAGCCATATGGTTGATGGGGCACAGCTGGCGGCCACGCAGGGAAAGGGGAGGTCACCAGCAAAGCCTCACAGCTCCCCCACTCGCTGGGGCGCCCCTGAGAGGCCAGTGCCCTGGCACAACGCACCAGTAAGCCCAATAGGAAAGATGGCTCTGGCTAGCCTATTGTAGAGAGGCAAAGTTTCAATTCATTGCCCCATTTATTTTTGCCTATGACCTCAGACCAACATGGCTACCTCCCTGAATTTAGGTAGATTGCGTTAAAGAGATGAATAACATAGCATTTGGAAGAAACTAAACTGCAGTGGAATGGAAACGGCGGTGCTTGTGGCAAAGAAAGGTCCGAATGGAAATTGTCGCCTGTTTATGTCCGTAGCTCAGAGACATGTGGCAAGGGATGAACCCTTTTTCATGGCATCAGATGTGGAGCACTCACAGGACACGGAAGCAGGATGGTTGAACTGGACCTCGGCTACTGAATATGGTCCAGAATGATATACAGTTGCATGCCATCCACCCAACACAATTAAATACCAACAGTAAATGCCTCTGCATGTTAAGTACAGATATAAGGCAGAAAACTGTTCCAAGCCAGCATTGGGAGGCTGGGACTAGGGATGAATTGAAGAGTCAGTTTCTATTCCATGTCAATTTTGCACATGCACACATATTTAACACACATTGTATCAGTACCATTTCTTTTTCTTTTACAGGGTACTAAAGGGTACGCAGTACCAACACCACTTTTTGTTGTTGCTAAGAAGTGTGGCACCTCCCCTAACAAATTCATGGTGAGTAACATCACCTATTCTTCCAGAAAAAAGCACTGCATTGTATCACAAATTTAAATACTATAGGTATTTTATCAGAACATATGCATTTCTGTGCACTGCTTAGAGATATTTTGAACAGATTAAGCAGCATAGAAATAAAACGATCAATTTCTAAATATATGGCATTCTAAAATATGCATTTCAAAGGCATTTGGGTACATTTCTTAAGCCAAGAACCATATAACAAAGCTCAGAGAAGTACAAAATACAAAGGATTGCTATGCTCTGATCTAGGGGTGCCAACCTGAATATTTTTTTTTTGGGGGGGGGGAGATAAGCCCTGCCCTCCATAAACCAATCACATGATGTGGCCTGCACACACCATTTGAATGGCAATGCCCATCAACTTTGGGGGCCCTGATCCCCTCAAATATTTTATGGAGGGGGAGAAACCCCCTTGGCCCCTAGGAGTTGGCTCCTATGTTCTTATCCAAGCATTAGGCCAAACCAAGTTGGCTACTTTAAAAACGCAGGCCAAACTAAATTTAAAACAAAATCATTAAAATGTAAAGCATATCTTCCATTCCTAGCGTGGGAGCCGGGCCCTCTGTAGCCTGCGCTCTGATCCCACGCTGGCTATGCCTATGTCTTTAGGGACTTGGCGCTTCTCAAAGATACCTGTAAATGCCTTGATTGAAGTATCTGTGCCGAGATTAATTTGGAGGCAATTTAGGTGAGGTTTGGCTTGGAAACGTGTCACCCAGGATCACGGGCGTGAGAATTTCTCTGTCTCCCCTCCAATATATTTGAAAAGAATCACCCAGCCTGATACCCTCAAACCAATCCAGAGCCCTACCTTCTCCAAAAGCTCAACTACTTCAGGGGACTAGGGCAAGACTCAACAACGCAAGTCCCTTGAGTGGAACTCTTGAGAGCCAAAACTCATATGCATGCTAAGGAGAGGATTCCAAGGTGCCTGAGACCTGCAACTTGTCTCGTAGATCTAATTTAGAGTATAGATTAAAATTGGAAGACTTTGCATGTCCTAAACGACGGCTCCCTCTGAGCCAATAATAAGAGGGAGTGGCGCATGTATCTGTGGCACAGCACTCCATTTGCCTTAAGACAAAAGTATAAGTTGCTTTATTATTAGGTTTTTTTTTTTTAAAGAAAAGGCAAGATTTCTCCAGCAAGATATTGTCTCTTCCCCTCTCTTCCACAGCACAGCTGCAGAAACTGCTGGGAACACACACGGAGCTTCAGCCCTGATGTTGACTTCGCAGACGACCAGGGTGGCGCGGCTGGGCTGGCGCCACAAAATCACAGTCTTGGAAGAGCTTAAAGAGAGAGTGAAGGCCACAGCCAGGGAAGCAAATGGGAAATTTTAGGCTCTAGGCTCTATGGTCTCTCCCAGGGCAGTGACTTCTTTAGATGGGAACTTCAGAAGAAGAGCTTGGTGGATGAGGCTGATGGCCTGTCTAGTTCAGCATCCCTGTTCTCACAGCAGCCAACCAGATGTCTGAGGGAAGCCTAAAAACAGGAGCTGAGTGCAGAAACCTCCTGTGGTTTCAAGCAATGGACATCCAAGATGGCAGCCATCATGGTCTCCCGAAGGAGCAAGTCCCATAATATAACTATTAGTGGTATGAAGATGTGCTTTTTTTAATCTGTCTTGAATCTTCCAATGTTTGGCTTCGTTGGATGCCTGTTCCATCGTTTAACTATGTGCCGTGTGAGGGAATAATAATAATTTAATAATAATTTATTATTTATACCCGGCCCATCTGGCTGAGTTTCCCCAGCCACTCTGGGGAATGTCTTGAGTCGACATCTTTATGTGGGAGCAGTGAAGTAAAAACAGTATTGAAAGTGGGATCATGTATAACCACCCCAATATCATCACAAGCACAAATGATCGTGAATGCATAATGAAAAGACACCCTAGCAGTATAAAGTATTAAAAAGTTAAGCAGTTTTGAATTGTGCTTTTTGTGTGCGTGGAGGGATGTTGGGTGTGAAATATTTCTTTTAAGAGTACAGTGGTACCTCGGGTTAAGAACTTAATTCGTTCCGGAGGTCCATTCTTAACCTGAAACTGTTCTTAACCTGAGGTACCACTTTAGCTAATGGGGCCTCCTGCTGCCACCGCACGATTTCTGTTCTCATCCTGAAGCAAAGTTATCAACCTGAGGTACTATTTCTGGGTTAGCAGAGTCTGTAACCTGAAGCGTATGTAACCTGAGGTACCACTGTAGATGCCAATGGATACATACCTTGTAAAATGACACTTTTTGTCCTGGAGTATTTCAAGCAAAAATATTAAGCGCCAATTTGTTAAATTCAATATGTTTGTCTTTTATTTATTTTACAGCATCTCAAATACAATTGTAGCTGTAACTGAGATTGTTACAGTTAAAAAATAATAATTGAATCAGAATGCATCTTGGGTTTTTTTGCGAAGTAATGTAAGTCAATGGGTCTACTCCGAATATCTGGCTATCATCTACTCTCGCTGGCAACTTCTGTTCACGCGAACAAAGCTCCACAATGTTGTGACGAATATTTTGACTTCGCTAACAGTTCCTATGGCTGTTGGGTTGACAACCAGCGTTCCAATTCCTGTTTGCAAATCTGTAGGAGCAGGACTCAATTCATTATTCATTATTTCTACGTTGCCCCTTCTAAGCTGGCAGGTGAAATTCCAGTTGGCTCGTGACCTCTCCCATCTATCACTGGAGAGGAAATTCCCCGCAGACAAAAGGGAGAAATATATGGCCTTAGGTGGGTGTGAGTTAATTCGCCTCAACCATTTGAAAGGTGGGAGGTCTAATTCCAGAAAACAGAGGCCTGATTTGTAGGCAAAAGATTATCCCACTGGCAAAGCCTCTCACCTTTCTCCGCAACCCACCCTTCTCTCTCTCTCTCTTTCTCTCTCTCTTTGCTTCTCTTTTCTTCTTCTTTTTTCTAGCGAGAAACTTGGGAGTACGGATTTCCCCCCCTAAATTATAATGAAAAACGATAGGCACTTGTGTAGGCTTGCAGGAGGATTTGTGTGTGTAACAAAACAATTAGGGGCTGGAGGGAAGAGCAGGTTGCCCAGAGAAGGTGTAATTAGCACCAGGTAAATGTCTAGAGGTTATACCTAGGCTTGATTTGGCTAAGTACATGAAATTGCGGCTCTGATGAGTTGCCTCGCAGCTGAAAGGGCCCATCTGTATCACACCCAGCAAAACTCCAGATGCCACCCACTTGAAAGATATCTATTATCTCTCCGTGTGCGATCAGGTGCCTTGTCTTCGTTGGTACTCTAGCCCTTCAGTTTTTTTAAATACAGGAGCCACCATTAAGAACGGAGGAAGCAGCTTTGCAGCAGGTCAGAATATTTGCTCATACAGCCCCGCGTTCTCTACACTGAGTTCCCCAGGGAAAGGGGTTGTTTAAACCACTCTGGGAACCGTAGCCCTCTAAGGGGAATAGGGGGCTTGTAGCAGGGATGTGGGTGGCATTGTGGGTTAAACCACAGAGTCTAGGACTTGCTGATCAGAAGGTCGGCGGTGTGAATCCCCGCGACGGAGTGAGCTCCTGTTGCTCGGTCCCAGCTCCTGCCAACCTAGCAGTTCGAAAGCACATCAAAGTGCAAGTAGATAAATAGGTACTGCTCCGGCGGGAAGGTAAACAGCGTTTCCGTGCACTGCTCTGGTTCGCCAGAAGCGGCTTAGTCATGCTGGCCACATGACCCGGAAGCTGTACGCCGGCTCCCTTGGCCAGTAAAGCGAGATGAGCGCCGCAACCCCAGAGTCGGTCACGACTGGATCTAATGGTCAGGGGTCCCTTTACCCTTTACCTTTTAATGAGCCTCAGCACCCTCTTAACAAACTACAGTTCCCAGGATTCCCAGGAATCTTTGAGGGAATGCTTGTTTAAATGCATAGTGCAGATGAGACCTAGATTCTTTGAGCTCTTTGGATCTGAACTGTGTGTTGTTGTTTGTTTCCTCTCAGAGTTTACTTTCTCGTCTCCTTCTTCTTCCTCTCCCTCGTTGTCTCCCTCTCCCTCTCCTTTTCTATGTTTGCTGCCAATTTTGGTTTATCTCAGTTTTTCTCCCCCCCCCATAAATTTAGTTTTTTAAATTTGTGATTAAAAAAAACAAATTCCCATGAGAATTATTCAGCATTTTAGTGCAATTTTTTTCCTAATAAACACATTTTTATATGCTGTTTTGACTAATGTACACATTTTTTTTGCAAGTAATTCCCCCTGATATAATGTATTTTCATGTGTTATTTTCATTAATGTATTGTCACAGAGTGTGTCGGTCAGTAATCACGCAGTCCAAAGTTGGAAGTAACTTTTTATTAGCAAAAACATGATCTCCACAGACTTGGCTGAGTGTCAGGCCTAAGGAGCACAACAGCTCATTCCCAGTGGGTCATATTCCATGAAATTGGTTGCTGGGACTAAAGGTCCCTGCATCCTCACAGCTGCCTATGCCTCTTCTTCTCCAGGGTTACTTCCAAGCAAACAGAGACTGCACCTGCATGCAGCCAACCTCTCCTCTGCCCCTTTCATGCCTCTTCTGTTTTGGGGAGATGAGGGGGTTGGGGAGCTTGTTGCAGCAGGAGGGGGAGACACCTACGGCTCTTCATCAGCTTGACTCATCTCTGTTAGGATTGTCCTACTTGTTATGTACTGAAGGTCTCACCCTGGGCCAGCAGGGGGATACTGTAGATAGTTATGCAAATGAAGGATCGAAAGTGACATTCAGTGATTGGATAGTTTGTATGCAAATGAAGGATTGAAAGTGACGTTCAGTGATTGGATAGTTTTAGAAAGTTGCAACAGTTATGTTGTTCTGGAGCTCTATATAAGCAGGCTGACTGAGCTCTTCAGTTCAGTTCTGTTCCAGCTTACAAATAAAGAGCTGCTTTGGAAGAATCGCTGTGTCGTCTGATATGTTCACCCACAACTTAACACTACTCACATGTAGGACCCTGGTAGAGACACATGCCCGCCTGGTATGTTCTCTCCCTCCTGGTCGATCGAACACCACAGCGGCTGATACCAAGAGGCATGATCACACTTACAATCCTGCAGAGTCTTTGCAGTTTGCGTAACAGAACTCAGTAGCACAGCATTTTGGCTAATCTACTTTTATTTACATATAATACACTTGGAGCATTCTGACTTAGCTCCTTCCCTCTTTCTCATCAGATAGCAAAGAGAAAGAAACAAAGGACAAGAGTCCTACATTCTGGAACACAGTAGTACGAAACATACTGTCTCTGTCACTTCCCACACTGTGGAATGAAAACATACACCGTCATGTGATAGACAACAATCCCATGACTGCAAACACGGAGCAAGAATCCTAACAATCTCTGCCTCTTGGCCTCTCTCATCCCATTCTCCTGCTTCACCTTCTCTTCTGATTCTTGACTTCTCTCTGCCACGTCTCTCCCAGCTCACTAAGCCCTGTTACCCCTTCAGCTTCTGTCAACTCCTTTCCCCCTTCTTCTCCCCCTGACCACTCATCACCGTCCCACCACCACTCCCCGGGTTCTGAGCCTTCTTCCCTTGGGGGTTCCCCAGCTGGTTCCTCCCACCATTCCTCTCCATACAACCATTCCATGACATATATTCTTGCTTATGCACGCTACACCAGTGGGGTGTAGTGGTTAAGAGCAGTAGACTCATAATCTGGTGAACCGGGTTTGATTCCCCGCTCCTCCACATGCAGCTGCTGGGTGACCTTGGGCCAGTCACACTTCTGTGAAGTCTCTCAGCCTCACTCACCTCACAGAGTGTTTGTTGTGGGGGAGGAAGGGAAAGGAGAATGTTAGCTGCTTTGAGACTCCTTAGGGTAGTGATAAAGCGGGATATCAAATCCAAACTCTTCTTCTTCTTCTTTCTCATCTGCATTTTTGGCGAAGATTGGTTGGAGAGCGGCATTGCACAGCGAAATTTCACATAAGTGTGAATTTCGAAGGGTGGCTGCATATTGGCTCTCACATTCTTTCGGAGAGTGTGGGTCTGATAAATTTGGCTTTAAATGCAAACTGAATTTCCCCCTTATCCCTGGCTGGCCACTGTGGGAACTGAAGACAGGATTAGCTGGGCTTTTTTTGTTTTTGGTAAATTTATATATTTGGGTTTTTCAAATTAAAATTTTACAATAACATGTTGTTGTTTAGCCGTTTAGTCGTGTCTGACTCTTCGTGACCCCATGGACCAGAGCACGCCAGGCACTCCTGTCTTCCACTGCCTCCCGCATTTTGGTCAAATTCATGCTGGTAGCTTCGAGAACCTGTCCAACCATCTCGTCCTCTGTCGCCCCCTTCTCCTTGTGCCCTCCATCTTTCCCAACAATAACATATCAACATACAATATAGAAACAAGATTCCACAGAATCTCCTGGACTTCCCCCCTCCCCTTTGTGGGTCCTATTGTTGGTCAATTCCTCCTGCATCTTTTATAATAATCCGAATCTTTTGCATCTCCACAAAATCCACCATTAAACTACAAGTGTTATTCCAATCCCACCAATGATTTTAGCTGTTTACAATGGTTTTTAAGAGGACCAGCTGGACTTTTGAGCCAACCCAGCAAGACTCTTCCTTTACCTTAACCAGGAAATGTAGAAGATTTATTACCTTCTGGAAGAAATGAAACTCAAGATGTATTTTAATAAATACACATGCTGATCTGCCAGCCACACTACAGAGCAGTGTCTCCACCTTTCTGAACTGTGATGGCAGATTGGGCCTCAAGTTTAATGACAAATGCCTTCACATGACAGGCAAACAAGGAAGGGTGGGGGAGAGAGAGAGGACAAGATCGTAAAAGGAACATGTGCTAATGATTCTCTTCTCCTGGAATAACTGTGTGAAAAAAGGGCGGTTATACCTGCCTAGCTAGACAGAATCCAAGCTCACCCACAGCTTACATAAGAACATAAGAGTCTGTTGGATCAGGCCAATGGGCTATCCAGTATCCTGTTCTTGCAGTGGCCAACCAGATGCCTGTGGAAAACCTGGAGGCAGGATTAGAGCTTTTTTTGCATCTCAGTTTTGTTCAGAGCCATCCTGGACAGAGAGGGGGACACATATTGTACACAAGGCATCCGGTTCATATTGAACACAGAGACAAAATCCATTTTTTCCTGATTTCCTCTTAGGCTTCTTTAGGCCGCTTTTCCTCATCATTGCTAGGCAACAGCCAAGGTGTGTTTTGCTTTTATCAGATGGTGTCACGATAGAAATCTTTTTGTACATACCTAGAGCAACTTGCCACACGAGCATGCCGAATATCTATCCGTCGCTATCCTTCTGTAGATCGATTTTTCTAGATCAGTGTTTCTTCCTTTACAATAATCATATAGCCCCTTTTGAGAGTTTAGTCTTACCAGCGTACCTCTTCTTGGGTGAATATAATTAGGGGGTAGTATTAATAATACTATTTTATCTTTGAATTGTTTAGCTTAGACACTGAGGTCCAGCTCTGAGAACCTTCTGGCAAAGGTTCATTGTGAGAAGTGAGGCTACAGGGAATCAGGCAGAAGGCCTTCTCGGTAGTGGCGCCCATCCTGTGGCATGCCCTCCTATCAGATGTCAAGGAGATAAACCACTATCTGACTTTTAGAAGACATCTGAAGGCAGCCCTGTATAGGGAAGTTTTTAATGTTTGATATCTTACTGTGCTTGATGTTTTAATTTGCTGGAAGCCACCCAGAGTGGCTGGGGAAACCCAGTCAGAGGGACGGGATATAAATAACAAAATTATTATAATTTTTGTGGAATAAAGGTAAAGGTAAAGGTACCCCTGCCCGTACGGGCCAGTCTTGACAGACTCTGGGGTTGTGCGCCCATCTCACTTAAGAGGCCAGGGGCCAGCGCTGTCCGGAGACACTTCCGGGTCACGTGGCCAGCGTGACATCGCTGCTCTGGCGAGCCAGAGCCGCACACGGAAACGCCGTTTACCTTCCCGCTGGTAAGCGGTCCCTATTTATCTACTTGCACCTGGAGGTGCTTTCGAACTGCTAGGTTGGCAGGCGCTGGGACCGAGCAGCGGGAGCGCACCCCGCCGCAGGGATTCGAACCGCCGACCTTTCGATCGGCAAGTCCTAGGCGCTGAGGCTTTAACCCACAGCGCCACCTGCGTCCCCTTTTGTGGAATAGGATGTCCCTATTTTCATGGGAGAAATGTTGGAGGGTATGAACTGTTTGTGCCTGCTGGTGTTTTGAGGTGGTCACAGTACTTCCTTTTCAATCAGTGCATATCCTGAAACTTCCTGCTGAAAGCTCATAACTTTTAATGTTCTAATTTATGTTTGTTCCACTTTTGTTGTGCTATAACCCCTCTGGACAGAAATAACTTGGCAGTTAGCATTGGGGAAGTATCATAGCACAGACCAGACCAAACCAGGAAAACCCCCCCAAATGCACCATTATTGAACCAAGAAGTTGTTTCAGAATACACTCACAAATATGTTGTATATATATTTTGGACCAGGGTCTTCAATAATATCTCCAGAATTGTTGAACAACCTCTCTTGTAAAACATAGCCTTAGCCCTGCTTTCACTAAACCCAGATTCTGACCCTACTACCAGCAGAAAGATTTTATTTTTTTAATATTGGTAGCTGCATGCCTAGCGATCACATATCACTGTAAATCCCAGGCTCAGCTACCTCTTGAGATGTGGTTCAATAATATTTGGGATATACGGTAGCTAGTTCAGAATGACAACCTGGGCTTAGAAGAGTTGCAAATGGGGTTATAAAGGAAAACACCTTTGAGGAAACCAGGTGTCCCTTCTTTTTATATGTAAGGGAAGATGAAAGTAAAGCTCTGCCACCAGCCTCACAAACCTGTTTGTGGAGAACCTATATGGAGTGCCAATGTTTTGACCATGTAAAATGACATTTGCCTGGCACCTGATTCATATAATATAGGCAGGTGGTTAAAAAAACCACCTATTTAATTTATCAGGTTTTAAGCAACACATTGTGACTGGGTTTTTTTTGAGCTGCTATGGAGCTGCTATTGTCACACTATGATTTGTCTTGTGATGTATTCTCTGTTTTGTTGAATTTGCACGTAGTCATTTTACTGCACTTTCAATAATAGTCATAAAGGCACACTCACAATCAAATGCCTGGCAGGATGAACAAATGGCCCGATTCTGCCTCTTAGGCTCTATATCTGAGGAAAGTTATAGGATCTCTCTTTAACTTAAGAGCCAGTGTGGTGTAGTGGTTAAGAGCAGTAGATTCGTAATCTGGTGAACCAGGTTCGCGTCTCTGCTCCTCCACATGCAGCTGCTGGGTGACCTTGGGCCAGTCACCCTTCTCTGAAGTCTCTCAGCCCCACTCACCTCACAGAGTGTTTGTTGTGGGGGAGGAAGGGAAAGGAGAATGTTAGCCGCTTTAAGACTCCTTCGGGTAGTGATAAAGCGGGATATCAAATCCAAACTCTTCTTCTTTTTCTTCTCTCTGAAGATGTAACCCAGGTCTAACATGTAGGATAGAATTAGCCAGCCAAGAAGATTCAAATTAACTTGAGTGCTTCCTGGAGTAAACAGGTCTCTCTCTCTTTCTCCCCAGGAGATATGCCATCCTTCCATCTTTCTGAAGATAAAACACTCTTCTGAGGCCCCCTCATTGCTCCATTCTGGAATGTTCTCCAGGTTCACATACTTGATGTCTGCAAAGGACTTCTCCCACGGTCGGTCAGAGTTGCTCACGGGCAGGACTATTATTCATTATTAACCCAGCTCTGCAGGGCGTGTCGGGGCTGTTGTGGGCGAATTAAATGTCAGGGCCCCTGCCCCAAGGAGCTTCAATTAGATGAATCCAGCAAGGGGTGGCCAGGAAATAATAGCAGCAGGAGGTTTGTGCTAAGGAAAGAGCATGAGAAAAAGTCTAAGGGGAATCAAGGTTCTTGGGAAGGAAGAGGGGGAGGGAGGAATGCTGGGAATTCTTGCCCAAAGACCGGCTTTTTGGCTATTACTCATATTGGAAGCCTGCCCGCTAATTTGGCTTGCTCCCCATTGCATGGCAAATATTTTTATTTATTTAGATTTTTTTAACACCTCCAGATCCCAAACCCTCTGGGCTGCATAGTGAGTGGCATAAACATGCACAGAGGTAGAGAGGAAATTAAATACTCCCAGAGACAAAGGTGCAGTTAGGTTGATTTACACTCTGCACTTAATGGGCTTATCCGCCTGCTCCCCCCAAAGATTGTGAAATTACATAATTTACTTCAATGATAAGCAAGCCCACATGCATTTGGGGGCCTTTCTACTTGTTCTGCTGAGTAGTGTCTTAGATCTGTGCCCAAAAGTCCCACCCATGTGACACCGCTGACCAGAGATGGGAAGGGTATATCTGACCTACACTAGGAACACAGGATGCCCAATGAACTTCATGGCTGAATGGGGATGAAAACCCAGGTCTCTCCAGCCAAAACCCAAAAATGTTAACCACCATATCATTCTTTGCCCACCATGCACTTTTCCAGTGGTGTTGGGTGCCCAATGGAACTGGTAGGACAGAGAACAGGGAGGCCAACAGTAGGTGGTGCTAGAGATAATGACAGGTGGAGCCAGAACCCAATGATGGGCAGAGACAGAAAATTTCATTTTTGTCCCTATCCCCCTCCCTCTTGAGTTCTACAAGGAGGAAGAAGTACACAGCCCAGGCGACCCTCTGAACTGGTTGTAAATAAGAAGGCACGGGGGCTTGGAAAACTCAAGAGTGATGTTTTGGGGCCAGTTGCTCTAATGAACCAGAGTCCTCTGCATTTTTCAATGCTCTTTGGGGCTGGAGCTGTGGCCTTTGTGTGTGTGCGTGTGTGTAGGCTGCCTTGATGAGCCACGGCACTCTGAAACATACCACAGCTTCCTTGGGCAGCTTCAAATATAACACATTACAGTCATTCCTCATGTTACGTCTGCTTCATGTTACGTTCTTTCATGTTACATCCCGTGATGACCCGGAAGTACTGGAAAGGGTTGCTTCCGGGTTTTGCTGCTCGCACATACGCAGATGTGCAAAATGATGTCACGTGCATGCACAGAAGTGGCGAATCGCAACCTGTGCGTTGCACTCTTTTCATGTTGCGAACGGGCCTCCAGAACGGATCCCGTTCGCAACCAGAGGTACCACTGTAATATCTTACCCTCCAACATACTGAGTCCCAAAACCAGGATATGTATCTTCCCGCCTATGGTCCCACATGAGATCACAAAGCCCCAAAGATGTGCTTTTCTCAGGGATAAGATCTCAGCGTAAAATTGCGCAAGATAATGGTACCCAAAATGTCTGCCATGCTCTCGCGTGAGAAAATGGGGTGTCCCTTTTTTCAGGAAACTTGCGGGGTATGTAATACAAGTGATCATTTTTCGATAGACCCAAAAAAGAACAATCCATAAAGCAGCAGGATAAGGTGTTATAATAAAATACAGAACAGATGTATAGTGGCACCTCTGGTTAAGAACTTAATTCGTTCTGGAGGTACATTCTTAACCTGAAACTGTTCTTAACCTGAGGTACCACTTTAGCTAATGGGGACTCCCACTGCCGCCGTGCTGCCGCTGCACGATTTCTGTTCTCATCCTGAAGCAAAGTTCTTAACCCAAGATCTTATTTCTGGGTTAGCGGAGTCTGTAACCTGAAGCGTCTGTAACCCGAGGTACCACTGTAAAAGAGAAAGCAGATAATGCACTCAGAGGCTTCTGTTAATTAAATGCTTGGGTAAATGAAATGAAATAAATAAATCTTGATATGAAGGATGGCTTCAGATCTGCAGCTTCCGAGTCACGGTGCCCTCAACGAAAAGGTCCTATCTGCATTGAAACCTGCCCGGTTTCTGATGGCGGAGACATTTGGCACTGGGCCTGTGCTTTTGATGTCAGAGAATGGGCAGGTTTATAGAGGGATGGACAGTTCTTTCAGTTCTTGAGTTTCAAATAATACTTCTAGACTTTGAATTGTGCCCACAAACAAAGAACTAGAAGTCCATGAAGCCCCTCAAAAGCTGTCAAGACGTGTTGCAGCACTTAGATTCAGGTCTCAATATTGCTGTTGTATTTCCAGCATGTTGAGTCCCAAAACTGGGATGATTGTCTTCCATGAGTCATGTGACAGGCGCGAGATCACAGAGCTGAAATATGTGCTTTTTTCAGGGCCATGTTCTTGCACGACATAAAAAACCCACATGTTTTGGGGCACCGCTTGAGATCACAGCCCCCCCCAAGTGCTTTTGGGGAGTGAGATCACAGTACCTAAAATGGCCGCTGTGCTCTTGCGGGAAAAACACAACAGGATTTCCCAGTTTTTCCAGGACACTTGCAGGGTATGCAAATGCCCTTTGGTTTTCTAAGGAGATGAAAGCTTTGGAATTAACTGGATGACATGTGGCAATGGCAGTTATCCAGAGGTTGTCTGGACCTTCAGGGGGAAGTGTGGGAAATCTAAGTAGTGGCTTCAAGGCTTTGCTGCCAGGAGCTAGTCTGGATCAGTTTAAAGGTACCTGCAAAACCCTTTTAGGCCCAGCCAGATCTTTATTGGCTTCACACCTGAGACAGAGCAAGTGGGAATGGCTTGACTAAAGCCACCTGAATGGGCCAAATGAGAAGGGCTGGCGGGCCCAATTAGGCTCATGGATCAAAGGCCCCCCACCCCCAGCAGAGCCCAACCTATAAGGCTGCTTGTGTCTCTGTGTGTGGTGGTAAAAGTCAGGATGAGAGAATTAGTAGGCCTATAGTCCTCATTAAAAGCTTCCCTTTGAAGCAAATGGGAACTTGACTTCATTAAAGACCAACAGACTGACAGATGAACACATTGTGAGTCAACAGTTTAAGGATTAACACCTTGCGAGTCCCCAGACACATGCACAGATTGCAGAAAATAAAATAGCATGCTCATAATAACTATGTTATTAAGAGCCGACTTAATGCTCATTTGAGATAGCTGTAAATGTAAAATGCAAAGAAGAAGGTGCAGCTCACATTTTCTTGAAAGAATCTACTTCCAAAGCAGATATTTGTGGATGCTGCACTGTATTAGGACGTTCTAGAAATTAGTCCGAGCTCTGAGGGTTTCCTGGGAGTTTGGTTTCCTCTGGATAGAAAACCCCCGAAAGAGACTGAGGTGGTATTTTTGTAACCTGGACAAAACCACGGGAGAATTTGACTCTCAAATTCAGAGCGAATGCCTACCATTTCATGAACTTGGTGGTTGTCTGACCTTTGATTAGAAAGGAAATCCTTCTTGGAGCAATGGACAAACAAGTGGTTAAGGTAAAACAAGAACTGCAAAGCATATACAAAATTTGAAAAAAATCGATTATAAAAAGGGGAGATAGAGAAGAAAATAGAGTTATAAAAGGGGAAACCATATAAAATAATAGTAGAAATGGAGGATCAAGAAGATCACTTAAAAGAGGTGTGGGAAAAGGAGACAACAAGGCAGATAGATAGTCAAAGCTGGGGAGAAATAAGAGAGAAACATATGTTGTCTGTAAGAATAAAAGAAAATTAGTATAAAATATTTTGGAGACAGTTTTTAACACCAGTCAGATTAAATCAAATAAACAAGGACTATTCGCTGTTATGTTGGAGGGGATGCTAGGAAACAGGGAACTATGTTCACATGTGGTGGAAGTGTAAATATGTACTTTTTTTTTGGCAAAGGGTATTTAAGGAGATAACAGAAATCACTGGGTTAAAGCTGACCAAAAGCCCAGAGGTAGCATTATTATCAATTTATGATGGGGTGGAAGGTTCACAGGCTATGGAGGACTTGCTCACAAATTTATTGACAGCTGCATGAATCATGATAGCTGGGAAGAGAAGGGGCAAGTAGAATATAAAATGGAAGAATGGTATAAAGAGGTGTGGGATATAGCTATTAATGATAAATTAACATGTGCCATTAAGGTAAGATGGGGAATATGCAGGAGAAATAATTTTGAGGAGATAGGGAGGGTGTTTGTAGAATTTGTACTGTTAAAACAGAAAGAGGTCAAACCATCACAAGAGGTGTTGAAATTTTGTGAGGTTGGATACTTACAATGGAATGGTCTTGGTGGTGGGGTGCACATTTTTCCCCCTTATCTATTTATGATTATTACTTTGTCAAAATAAAATAAAATTAGTAAAAATTTTTACTTTGTCAAAAAAAATTAAAAAAAGGAAATCCTTAAGTTTCGCTGTGGGTCACTGAGCAGTAGGGAGATGCTGGAGGGCCGCACTGTGTGCGCCACAGACCCATTTGAACCCTCCTAGCTAGCTTGTTGCCTGCAAGTGCAGTGGAAGATATAATCCCATCAGCAATGTCCATAGAATCAAAGAACTGTAGAGATGGAAGGGGTCCTGAGGGTCATCTAGTCCAACCCCCTGAAATGCAGGAATACCATAGCGGTTCTTGATCCCTGTTGAAGTTGGAAATGTAAAAGAAGCAATGAATTGTGCAACTGTGGGGCCCTGGGATGTTGCATCCCAGCTTCTCGGACTGGACCAGCTGGACTTGAATGTTCGGAGGTGATGTGGGACTTGTCAGCATCTAAGGGCTGTGATGCCAGGAAGCACTAGTAACCTCTGAAGAAAGGAGGAACAGAAAGCTGTTTTCTTCTCTCTGTGACTTCTGGCTACGTTGCTCACTCAATGCATCTTTAAAAAACAGGTAACGCATGACCAAAAAAAAAAGAGGTCACAGATTCACATTAGTTTGGCATATGCATATAGTTGCAAATTTAGAAATTGTTAATGTAATTTAAATAGAAATACAATTTGTGGTGTTGATGATTCAGCGGCTAGTCAACCTGGCTGTTATACGTGTCATGGGAGCAGAGGGTACCATCTTGTTCTTTGCCTCAAGCAACAAAATGTCTTGGTCTGGTTCTGTACTGTTTGCGTCCTCCATATGTTGCAGGACTCCAAATCCTGTTAGCTTTAGTCATTCTGGCCAAGGGTGATGGATGATGGGTTTTGTAGTCCAACAACATCTGGTTGGACCCTGTTGGATAGCCTAGCTGTCCATGGCATCTGTGTTCTTGTCCCTTTTCACCCTTGGGGACCCAAGCGGGGCACTTTTTCTGGCAAGAAAGTCTTCAGTCTCTCTGCTTCCACCTCTGCTCTGCTTTATTTGCAAGTCGGTCAAATATTGCAGAAATGACACTGTGATCTTCCAGGGATCACTGCTCTGGAATAGAGTCACATCTGGGAAGTTCTGTCCCCTGGAATTTCTCATGCCAGATAACCACATACAGTGGTACTTCGGGTTACAGATGCTTCAGGTTACAGACTCCGCTAACCCATAAATAGTACCTTGGGTTAAGAACTTTGCTTCAGGATGAGAACAGAAATTGTGCAGTGGAGGCGCAGCGGCAGTGGGAGGCCCCATTAGCTAAAGTGGTGTTTCAGGTTAAGAACAGTTTTAGGTTAAGAATGGACCTCCGGAACGAATTAAGTTCTTAACCCGAGGTACCACTGTATAGGGTTCATCCAGACTTCCTTTATTGCTGTGTATCTAGGTGGAAAGCCCATATTGCTGTTTGTTCTGATTGAGCATTAAAGAGTGGGAAAAAGTGCTCGGACAGGAACTTTAAAGCTCGCCAGCATGTCTACTTTAGGGGCTGAGGTGTCTTCGGCCCCCTCAATATTTGTTGGAAGGGGGCTGGGCTAGTGTGGTGTAGTGGTTAAGAGCAGTGGACTCGTAATCTGGTGAACTGGGTTTGCATCTCCACTCCTCCACATGCAGCTGCTGGGTGACCTTGGGCCAGTCACACTTCTCTGAAGCCTCTCAGCCTCACTCACCTCACAGAGTGTTTGTTGTGGGGGAGGAAGGGAAAGGAGATTGTGAGCCGCTTTGAGACTCCTTAAGGGGAGTGAAAGGCAGGATATCAAGTCCAAACTCTTCTTCTGGGTGGAGGAGGCAGAGCACAGAGCTGAGCATGGCACTGCTTCAGTGCTTGGCCTCCTCCAGATGTTGCAACGTTGCGTGTGTGTTACCACACAAGCACACCATGGGCCCCCTAAATCATGGGGCTTCTTGGTGCCTCTGAAAGCAAACACCTGCACCCAGAAAGTGGAGAGCAAAATTAAAGTGTGGGTGATCTCTTATTGGGTCCTTTAACATTCCAGGTAAATTTAGTCTTGAAGAGAGAAGAACTCTAATGTTGAATTTGCCACGTTTGCCAGACTCCGGGGAATAAGACCAGCTCTGCTGGAACATACAAAAGGCGTATCCTGTTCTCACAGTGGGTCGCCAGTTGCCTCTGAGAAGCCAGCAAGCCGGGCATGAACACTTGTGATTCCCCAGCAACTGGTGTATTCAGAGGCATAATGCCTCAAACAGTGGGGAGAATGTAACCATCATGGCTAGTAGCTACTGATAGGCTTATCCTCCATGAATTTGTCTAATCCTCTTATAAAGCCATCCATGTTGGTGGCTATCACTACATCTTGTGGTTTTACAAGCAGATAATGCCAACATAATGGTAATAATGAAGAAATCCCTGTGCAGACAAACTGGGTAGAAATTTACCTTCGTGAGTGCGTGATCTGGATCACTTATATTTGTCTCCTCCCTAATCTCTATGAGTTCATTATATATATATATATATATATATATATATATATATATATATATATAACACGTAATGTGATAGAAGTAGCTATTGCGAACCTACACAAAGACAACTGCAGTCAATAACATTTCCTAAGAAACCAGCTAACAATAAAATGTGACTGTATACATCGCAAACAAAACTGAACCATGTACAAAATACAGAAATTCTTCTTCCTCCTCCTCCTCCTCCTCCTCCTCCTCTTCTTCTTCTTCTTCTTCTTCTTCTTCTTCTTCTTCTTCTTCTTCTTCTTCTTCTTCTTCCTCTTCTTCTTCTTCTTCGACATGTGCTTTACTCTTAGGTCCCAGGACAGCATTAAAACACAATATTAAAAACAATTAAAAATGACTTACAACCATAAAATAAGGTGGGTACTACAAACCCAAATGAGGAATCAGATAAGAGATCATATAAGATTTTCACTTTTTGAAATATGGCAACTCTAGCTCAGAACCTGTTTGGTAGTTACTTAAACAGATGGAGCGGTCGGGGAAAATTGACTGGCTGTTGTTACGGGCTGAAACCTATACAAATACAACAAAGAGACTGGGCATGGCGGAGCCATGGCATGCAAATCTGTCGACGTCCTGTTGAATTGAGTTATTGTTCTGAGCAAAACACCAGCAGCAGTTTGTCGACGGAGGAGAAGGAAGTACCAGGTATTATAATGAAAGCCATTACATTTTAGGGACGACAGGACTGGCAGGATGTTCTGTTCTGGAACTGTTTACTCCCTGCCTTCTCCTCTAGACTCTATTTCCTTCATGTAATTCAATGGAAAAGAATGCAATGAGCAAGCCTTTTTCTCAGCTAGCAGGGCACAATGCCGGCCCTCCCATTGGGCAGAAAGAACAACTGTCCTGGGCACCGAGAATCTGAGCAATGACACCCATTCAGTGCTTTTGGTGGTGGAAATTTCAAATGCAAATTTGCAAGGCGAGATTCTTTACTTTCCCAACAGATGAAACGCCTGAAGATTTTGTCTGAGAGGGTTGCCTGCGAAATTCATTGCAATTCAGTTTGATGGCCCCTTGCCGGTGTTAAGAGGAACCTCTTCCTTCCTGTTTATGATTTTTTCTCTTTCTTGTCATGACTCCCTTTGGGTAGAAATGATCATTTATTAATTTTACCCCCCTTGAGGGGTAAGCAGAAAACTACCGACATAAAGGTGTGTGGAATTGATTGCGGAAGGAGTGCATCTTGTTGAAACTGCAAGCCAAAATATATTCCAGAAAAGGAGAAATCATTAGCATTTTCATTAAAAGCCAGACTACAACTTAGCCCTACCTCGGGCATCTTTGGCTTCTAACTTTATTGAGAACTTTTCAACAGGACTTAATTGATTTAGATTTATTAAGTCTCTCTCTCTCTCTCTCTCTCTCTCCCTTTACTACTGGTACACTTTGCTGGGTGGGAGAGTACATGCTAAAACCCCACTACCTGAAAATATAAGTTATGATCCTGTACCAAACCTTCATTAAAATCATTAAAATATTCCCCCAAAAGGTACAAAATCAAATAAAAGGAGACGGGTAATTTACTGCTAAGCACAATGCCATCTTGGCCTGGATATGGCGTTCCGCTCCTTCCTTTGCACAGTTGCCCTGCAGCTACCAAATGAAATGTCGGTGCCTTGATTTCAGTGGTTAGCATTTGGGACAGGGTTTAGGCAGAAACCCCATCCCTCTGCTGGAATGCCAGAGGCAGGTGGCTCTCAGAGCCAGACCCAGAGTTTCATAACCAGCTTCAGCGGCAAGTGCAATAAAAGGAAGGGGCCCCATTGCCTTTCTCGCTTTAATTAAATTCAAAATTTTTTGCTAAATGGGTAATTTAGCCCTCTGTGGATTTGGTCGAGGTCGGAGGCACGTGGGGCTGTTTACGTAAGAGTCGCAGGAGGACTGGAGTGCTACGGGCGCTGGGATCTTCTGCTCCAAGGGAGGGAAAATATTCCCATACATTGACAGGCGCCGGGCTGTTTGCTGACGCGCCATTTCCCAGTGGCGTTGGGATGGGCCACAGAGAGACTTTCGTTGATACCCTTCTTTGTGGCATGCTGGAGCCATGTCCCGTTTCCTAAATACCTCCAAATATCTCAAGGGCTGTCACATGGAAGATGGAGCAAGCTTGTTTTCTCCTGCTCCGGAGGGTAGGACTCGAACCAATGGTTTCAAGTTACAAGAAAGGAGATTCCGACTAAACATCAGGAATAACTGTCTGACAGTAAGAGCTGTTCGGCAGTGGAACAGACTCCCACGAGAGGTGATGGACTCTTCCTTCCTTGGGGGTTTTTAAGCAGAGGTTGGGTGGCCGTCTGTCATGGATGCTTTAAAAGAGATTCCTGCACTGCAGGGGGTTGGACCAAAAGACCCTCAGAGTCCTTTCCAACTCTGCAGTTCTATGATAGGCTGCATCAGATATGGCTTTTTATGCCACAACAAATTGAAATTTGGGACGCAGGTGGCGCTGTGGGTTAAAGCCTCAGCGCCTAGGACTTGCCGATCGAAAGGTCGGCGGTTCGAATCCCTGCGGCGGAGTGCGCTCCCGCTGCTCGGTCCCAGCGCCTGCCAACCTAGCAGTTTGAAAGCACCTCCGGGTGCAAGTAGATAAATAGGGACCGCTTACCAGCGGGAAGGTAAACGGCGTTTCCGTGTGCTGCGCTGGCTCGCCAGAGCAGCGATGTCACGCTGGCCACGTGACCCGGAAGTGTCTCCGGACAACGCTGGCCCCTGGCCTCTTAAGTGAGATGGGCGCACAACCCCAGAGTCTGTCAAGACTGGCCCGTACGGGCAGGGGTACCTTTACCTTTTTAAATTGAAATTGGGCACCAGTGTGCATGGCAGGGAGCCACATCCTCACCACTTAAAAGCTAAGGGTGTGTTTGTGGCCGCCGCAGGATGGAATTGCCATTTTGGCACATAGGAAGCATCTTCCTGATGGAACCAACTATTCAGGCTCCTGGTTCACCCTGATCACTCACATGATGCTTACGTGGCAGTTAGACTATGGACACCTCCAGACTCAATATTTTTTTGTGGGAGCTACACTCTAGAACGGGACACAGGTAGTGCTGTAGGTTAAACCACAGAGCCTAGGACTTGCCAATTAGAAGGTTGGCGGTTCAAATCCCCGTGACGGGGTGAGCTCCCATTGCTCAGTCCCTGCTCCTGCCAACCTAGCAGTTCGAAAGCACATCAAAGTGCAAGTAGATAAATAGGTACCACTCCAGCGGGAAGGTAAACGGCGTTTCTGTGTGCTGCTCTGG
Source organism: Podarcis cretensis (assembly GCF_951804945.1). Classification (NCBI taxonomy): domain Eukaryota; kingdom Metazoa; phylum Chordata; class Lepidosauria; order Squamata; family Lacertidae; genus Podarcis; species Podarcis cretensis. Next base: position 10,086,037 of record NC_137179.1, read on the forward strand.
TTTACCAGAAGCAGCTTAGTCATGCTGGCCACATGACCTGGAAGCTGTACGCCGGCTCGCTCGGCCAGTAAAGTGAGATGAGTGCCGCAAGCCCAGAGTTGGTCACGACTGGACCTAATGGTCAGGGGTCCCTTTACCTTTTACACTCCAGTACATTAAGTTTGTGCCTAAATGCCCTTCATGAATTTATCCAGTCCTTTGTAAATAGCCACCTCAGTTGGTGGCCATCACCGCCTCCTGTGGGAGTCAGTAATAATAATAATAATAATAATAATAATAATAATAATAATAACAACAACAATAATTTATTATTTGTACCCCGCCCATCTGGCTGGGTTTCCCCAGCCACTCTGGGCGGCTTCCAACAAAGATGAAAAATACACTAAAATGTCACATATTAAAAACTTCAGTCAGCGGTGGAGGAAATCGCTCGGGTGCCTGGGGCAGAGCACCCAGGGGCGGCCTGCACCGTGGGGCTTCCGGAGTCTGCCTGCCACATCCCACTCAGCCGCCCTACAGAGGGTGGACCATTTGGGCAGCGTCGAGCCTGCACGTGCCCAAGCCACCATGTCTCTCCCAGGAGAAACGCATGGCTCGGGTGCACTGCAGGCCCCTGGTGAGTGCCGCCCGGCATTTTGTCACCTCCCTCAGTGGCGACACCCGGGGCGGTCCACACCCACTGCACCCCCTTCCTTAGCCCCTGGTGGGAGTGAATTCCATAGTTTAAAGAAGTGCTTTCTTTTATCTCTCCTGAATCTTATAACATTCAGCTTCATGAAAGGGCTGGCTCATTACGATGACTGCCAGCTGATACGAGGAGGGAGGATGGAAATACAATCTAATCATTTAAGGCTGTAATCAGATGTGATCCTAGGGTGCGGACAGCCCTTCCCTTTTAAGTAAAATTAACTCTTAGCTAAGAGCACATTTCCCTATCCTTGCACCAGGAGAATATGGAAGAGAGAGATACAGTAGATAGAGAACTGCCACATTGTGCGTGCAGCTAAGCTGAAAGGGCAGCAGCTGGGACCAACAAAATACTTATGCGAATCAGGATCTGAAGGCAATAGCTCTATAAAAAACATATAAATTTACTCCAGTCCTTTTGGAATACTTGATCCTGCTGGTTTCGGATTTTTCCTGCCAGTTCTGCAAAGTCCATCATCTTCATCTGCCACCATGGTATTTGAAAAATTATTGTAACCAATTAACATCACTTGCAGGATTGCCTGAAGACTTGCAATGAGAAATTGTCTACCTTTCTATATTTTGTTTAAATTTTGAGTCATTTTGTTATGAGTGCAATTAGAATTGGGAAACGTACAAAATGCAATGATAAAAAGCAGTGGTCAGCAAACTTTTTCAGCAGGGGGCTGTCCCTCAGACCTTGTGGGGGGGGGGCGGGGCGGACTATATTTTGAAGGAAAAAAAAATGAACAAATTCCTATGCCCCACAAATAACCCAGAGATGCATTTTAAATAAAAAGACATATTCTACTCATGTAAGAACACACTGATTCCCAGACCGTCCGTGGGCCAGATTGAGAAGGCAATTGGGCTACATCCGGCCCACGGGCCTTAGTTTGCCTACCCATGATATAAAGGTTAATTTTGAAAGCCATGAGGCTGGAGGGAAGGAAGCTGATAGGCTCTAAGGAGCCAGGGTGGTAAAGTGGATAACAATGATGTGAATGTATATAATCAAATGGAAAAAGCAATACTATAGCTCTCTCCCTACCTGTGATTCCCAGCAGCTAATATCCAATGGCGTACAGTCATTGACAGTGGAGGTTGAACATAGCCTTCATGGCTAATAGCCATTGATAGTCTTACCCTCCATCAATTGTCTGGTTGGTTGGCACCCATCTGTCTCGAGAGACCATGGAGTGTGCCTCCAAGGGTGAAGTCAAACCGCTGCATTAGCAGCACCAAAGTGGCCTCCCTGGGACACAAGAATGGGCAGTGCATATGGAGGTCTTGGGCTGTCTAGGTGGCAAGACTTGCTGATGTGGCCAAAAGGAAAACAGAGCAAGATGTTTGGCACCAACTTGGCTGTGGGAGTTGCCAGAAGGAGGTGTACAAGGCAGCATCTAACTGTCCTAGGGACTCTACTGTGGATTTGTGTGAATGGTTGGTGCTGACCTTTAAAGCCCTAAACGGCCTTGGTCCACTATATCTGAAGGAGCGTCTTCACCCCCATCATTCTACCCAGACACTGAGGTCCAGCGCTGAGGGCCTTCTGGTGGTTCCCTTGAGGCATCTAATCATAAGCCTGCATTTTTATTGAGGCTTGATCAGGGCCTGTATTTTAAAATGAGCTTAAAGATCTTCAAATGTTTCATGCCAGGCAGAAGAGCAGCTGCCTAAGAACCTTGGCAAGATGTTTATTCTCCTGGATAAGGGGGCCCCCTGATTTATAGCAGAAAACAATTCTCAAAGTCAAAGGGAATTACAGGCTGACAGCCAAGGTTACACTGACCCTACATATTACAGAAGATAAAAAAGCAGAGAAAAACATAATTAAGAGTGGGTAAATAGTAAAATAAAACCATGTGCCTCCCATTCAACTTGAGCCATATTTTCCTAAGGTTGAAAGGTCAAGAGCAGTGAAAAAGGCAACTGGCTTGGCTGGAGAAGATAGGTTTTCTTTCTTTCTATTTTTGAGGCTGGAAACTGTTCCTTACTTTGAAAAGGTTTATTCTTCTAAAAAGCTATCTATGTTATGTATTAAATATATTGGCTTAAATGTAATTATGCAAAGGATTTAGAAACCAAGAAATGTTAAATCCTTATGCTAGATTCTTATTTCATATAGTTGGAAGAGACCACAGGGGCCATCAGCCACCAGCCCAGCCCCCCCTTGCCAAGCAGGAAACATCATTAAAGCATTTGTCAAGCTTTTGTTTAGAGACCTCCAAAGGAAGGAGATCTTTCAATGATGATCCTTGACATCTGTTTAAGATAAAAATTTGAGATTAAACCATTTGTTTTGGAGGGCAATAGGGCGAGGTGAGCTGGTAATTAAGGTTCCTTGTTGAGACACATGTAAGATATATTACTACTTATTTGTCATTTATAGATAGAAGAATATATAGCTTTTTGTTTCCCATAAAAGGACAGAAGGAAATGGGTGTATCTTTTGTGATTGGTTCTAGCAAACAGCCAATAGGAATTTCAACCAGGCTGATTGGACAGAGGCAGCCACAGGAGGAGCAAGGGGGCTGGATTAAGGAAATATAAGTGCTGGCCAGAATGGCAAGAGGCCAGGCCAGAGCTTGGTAACCATATACCACTGTGCCTCATATTTATTTGTCTGACAAATAAATTATTATTTTAATTTCTCTATTGCTGCGTTGAATATTTCATTCCAGCTAAGTGTTAACCACAAGCAGGGTGCTACACCCTCACTGCGAGAAGTCAAGTTACAGGGAACCAGGCAGAGGGCCTTCTCGGTAGTGGCACCTGCCCTGTGGAACGCCCTCTCACCAGATGTCAAGGAAATAAACAACTACCAGACTTTTAGAAGACATCTGAAGTCAGCCCAGTTTAGTGAAGCTTTTAATGTTTGATGCATTATTGTATTTTAATATTTTGTTGGAAGCTGCATTTCATTAATTTCACTATTACTTTTAATAGTCCTTCGCTAATAGTTTTCTTCATACTTTTCTCTGCAATATTTCACATAGTCCTCCTTACAAAACTTCTTGCAATCCTGCTAGTGTAATCTGTTGATTACAATTGCTTTTCAGATAGTTCACATATTTACTCCAGTCCTCTGAGAATCTCTGATCCCGCAGGTTTCAAATCCTTCCTGTCATCTTATCTAATTCTGCATAGTCCATTAATTTCAGCTATAATTTTATACACTTCAAACATGTCCCCTCTTACTTGCTTTCCCTTCTATACTAAGAAACACCAAATACTGTAGCCTTTCCTTGTAAGAAAGTTTTTCCTTTTGGAACCTTTTTCCAGCTCCACAACATACTTTTCCAAGTGAGGCGACCACAACATGTTTCAGGTGCATTTAATTCTTTCTCTTCCTCTATGAAGCTCAGGGTATCTGCACAAGGTAGAAAGGTAAGGTAAAGGACCCCTGGACAGTTAAGTCCAGTCAAAGGCGACTATGGGGTGCGGTGCTCATCTCGCTTTACAGGCCGAGGGAGGCAGCATTTGTCCCCAGACAGCTTTCTGGGTCATGTGGCCAGCAGGACTAAACCGCTTCTGGCGCAATGAAACACCATGACAGAAACCAGAGTGCACAGAAATGCTGTTTACTTTCCCGCCACAGTGGTACCTATTTATCTACTTGCACTGGCATGCTTTCAAACTGCTAGGTTGGCAGAATCTGGGACAGAGCAATAGGAGCTCACTCCGTCATGGGGATTCGAACTGCCGACCTTCTGATCGGCAAGCCCAAGAGGCTCAGTGGTTTAGAGCACAGCGCTGCCCATATCTGCACAACAACCCTGAAGGTAGGTGGAACTTAATTGCTGAGTGGAAATTTGAACCCCAGACTTTTTTTTGAAACAGGGTATTGGTGGCTTGATATAAGAAGTTTGTTTAGCTGTTGCCATCAGGTTCTGAGCAGCATAAAACAGTTGAGGCTGGTTGTTTTGAAAGCTTGTTTTTTTTCTTATCTTGTGAAAAGAAAGGCATAATAGGATAAGGCTCAAACCCTGGGCAGTCAGTTTCTCACATTAGTTTATCATTTTAGTATGGATTTCTCCTAATATATTCATGTTTGTAATTTTGTCTGTTATACACATTTTTGCAATTTCTCCTATAATAAGGCATATTTGTATAATGCCTTCAGTAATATTCACATTTTTAATGCTCACTTTACTCTACTCCATACTACTCTATGCATTTTTATATGCAGTACTTGGCTAGCGAACTGCAATGCAAAATTTGAGGATGTGTGAATGTCACAGGATGACTGTGGCTAGCTTTGCAATTTTGTTTAGGAATGTGCAAACGACTAATGCAAGAAGAGCTCTGTTGGATCGTACCAACAGACCATCTAGTCCAGGTATCCTGGGCCAACCACGGCAAGTTTGCCTTAAATTGCAAACTGAATCAAGTTTCTCTCGCATTCCTATTTCTCTCTCTCTCTCTCTCTCTCTCTCTCTCTCTCTCTCTCTCTCTGGGTGTGTGTGTGTGTGTATAGGATTGCACTGTAATTAAAAACAAAAGCAAAATGAAACAGGACAGAGCACCAAGTCTGCAAAAAGTCAGAATTTAAGAGAAGTAAATAACTACATTCCAAAATGAATTCTAACCAGCCTAATTTTTGAATCTCAAATGTTGATTTGTTATGAAACCAGCTGGCAGAACTGCAGATAGATTACTCCCTCCTCCTCCTTCCCTACCCTGTATAAATCCCTTTCCAACTCATGTATCATCAGACTTCTCATTTTTTTACTGACAGGGGCTTAGTCCAAAGAAGAACTTTTAATGTGGAAAGAAAAAGTCAACCCAAACTGCTAATCAATGCATACAGACTCAGGAAAATCAGTTCGAATGACCAGAGGGTTCCACTCCCCCCTGGAAAAAAAGAAAGAGAGTAATTTGCTTTACAAGCACATGCCCAAGTTAATACAAAATCCTTGTTTGGGGTTTGCCAGCTGATTTAATCCTGGATGAGCCAATGAAAGCCAACACACACTTCAGGGGTGCTTAAGTTATTCCTTCAAAGTTTCTTGTGGAGTCTGTTTTGCAGAGACAACGCCGGTTGAGAGGCTTCAGTTGGATTACATGTAAGTTTACAAAAAGTGGTTTTTACATATACTTAAGACTGCAGTCCTAAACATATTCCCTTTTATTTACTTTCCCTTCACTTCTTTCTGTATTTTTTTTTAAGTCATAGTAGTTAAAAACAAAGCTTTGCCAGCTTTTCCAACTGAACACTCCCTAATTCTGCTCTTATTTTATTATTTGAAAGTTTGTGTGTGTGTTTTGCAAGATCACATCACGATGTGCTGAAAAGTGATATCTCATACTATAAACACACGTTGCTGCATGCTGAAAAGGTCATCTGTGCTATAGATTGTAAATGTTTATTGTATTTAGGGCTTTTAGATGACCAGGTTTGTGGTTTGCAACAATGCACCCTTCAGTGGTGATGTGCAAAATATGTTAGTTACATTAATGCGTTGTGAGGTTTCTCTCTGTCCTGCATGATATCTTCATCTGATTCTACTGTACGCTGAAATTTTCAGCTGCATACAGTGGTAACATGGTTTATGAACTTAATCCATTCCGGAAGTCCGTTCTTAAACCAAAACTGTTCTTAAACTGAGGCGCGCTTTCCCTAATGAGGCCTCCCGCCGCCGGTGCCCTTCCACCATTCGGATTCCGTTCTTAGACCGAAGAAAAGTTCTCAAACCGAGACACTATTTCCGGTTTTGCAGAGTTTGTAAACCAAATCGTTCTTAAACCGGACTGTGCTTAAACCGAGGTACCACTGTACAAGGCATCCGTTGAGGCTGGCCGTAGTACAGTGTGAAGACTGTATTGTGCTAAAGTAGGGCTGCCTGTCCTATAGTTTCCGTGGTGTTGTGGGTTGGGATGTTGCACACATTCCCTTTCTGAAAACCATCTTACAACCATTTACAGGACTGGTGTTGGCAATGGGCATCACTGGGCAACTGCTGAGGACCTAATGCTCCAGGAAGGGCCCACCACTGACAGTCTTCCTAGTCTGAGGGCCCTGTTGAGCTCTACACCATTGTTCTTCAATCTTGCATTCTCTGAGGTTGTTTGACTTCAACTCCTATCATTCCCAACCAACTTAGTCAATGGTTAGGCATCATAGGCATTGTAGTCTAGAATATCTGGGCACTCAAAGTTTAACAATTCTTCTGTAGGCCAAGGCTTGGAATCATGCTATAAATGGGCCTCAAAGCTCCAGAATGACACTGTGTCAGGAGTATTTTGGAGAATTGTAGAAAAATTAATTTAGGTCCTGAAGACATACAGCACTCATGGGTCAAATTCTGCTGATGCTTGCCACCAGGGTTCAGAGGAGGGGCTCACCTGCTAAGGAGGGCACTATTAGCATGACCCCATAGCATTGTCTCTATATTAATGCACAGAGTATGGGAAACAAGCAAGACGAATTTGAGCTCTTAATAAAGGTAAAGGGTAAAGGGACCCCTGACCATTAGGTCCAGTCGTGACCGACTCTGGGGTTGCGGCGCTCATCTCGCTTTATTGGCCGAGGGAGCCGGCGTACAGCTTCCGGGTCATGTGGCCAGCATGACTAAGCCGCTTCTGGCGAACCAGAGCAGCGCACGGAAATGCCGTTTACCTTCCCGACAGAGCGGTACCTATTTATCTACTTGCACTTTGATGCGCTTTCGAACTGCTAGGTTGGCAGGAGCAGGGACCAAGCAACGGGAGCTCACCCCATCACGGGGATTCGAACCGCCGACCTTCTGATCAGCAAGTCCTAGGCTCTGTGGTTTATCCCACAGCGCCACCCGCATCCCTCTCTGAGCTCTTAATACAGGATTGCATATATGACCTAATAGGCATTACTGAAACCTGGTGGGATGAGACTCATGACTGGAATGGAGAAATAGAGGGCTTCAGCTTATTCAAAAGAAGATACCAAATGGGAAGGGAGGTGGAGTAGCATTATATGTAAAGGATGGGTACACTTGTGAAGAGATCCACGAGTTGGAGCATGGAAAGCAGATTGAGAGTATATGGGCAAAAATTGTAGAGGAGGGAAACAACAGTGACCTTACCGTGGATGTCTACTATAGACCACCAAGCCAGACTGAAGACTTGCGTAATGCCTTCCTAGAGCAGATTACCAAACATTCAGAAAGGGGAGATACAGTAATCATGGGAGACTTCAACTTCCCTGATACCTGTTGGTACTCAAACTATGCCAAGAATGTAAGGTCTGACAAATTCATCTGTTGCCTGGCTGACAATTTCATTTCCCAGAAGGTGAAAAAACCAACAAGGGGATCATCTATCTTGGACCTGGTCCTCATCAACAGGGAGGAACTGATTGACCAAGTGGAAGTACTGGAAGTTTGGGAGGAAGTGATCAGGTCCTCTTGGGTTTCATGATCCAGAGGCAAGGGAAAGCTTAAGGAGCTACTGGATGAGATTCCATGGTCAGAAATACTCAAAGAGAAGGAAGTCCAAGATGGATGACACCAACATTAACATCTTTGTGGTGCTTGGTTCAGACATAACTCTTCCTTTGAGAGACTATAATAATCATGTATATAGTTACTGTGGAGGTTTTCTTTTTTCAGTGGGCTCTTGTAGTTCCATTGTTAAACTGGATGTTTTTTCTTTTCTTTTCTTCCCAATGTGGCCTAGAGATATTTTGTATTGGGTGACAAATGAAATGAATAAATAATAATAATAATATGAGTAGTTTATTTCTCTTGCAGCTAATAATTATAATGGTTTACACATCGTAAGATCTATATCAGTCCTGCTGTAGTTTTTATGTTCTTATAGTTCCCTTCAATGTATGTCATAAATTTGTTCCAATCATTAATAAACTTTGTATTTTTTTGGTTTCTAATTTTTTGTGTCATTTTTGCAAGTTCTACACATTCAAATAACTTTGCTTTTTTTTTTTCATAAAGATTTTTATTAATTTCCAGTTTTTTAACAGAAACAAAAAACAACAAAAAACAAACAAACAAAAAACTCATATTTTCATAACCTTATTTTCATAACCCTCTTTTCCCGGACTTCCCCATACCTTTCCCTTTTTGCATCCTTAATTTAGTACCATTATTCAGCAACCTATCTTGCCCAATTAAATATAAATTTATCCTCTTTCTCTATTCCACCCTAAATTTTAAACCCAATTATCGCTGCAATTCTACGTCTTCTTTTCCCTCAGCATTTTAACACTCCTCAGTTTTATAATAATTCTTAAGATACATCTTAAATTTCTTACAATCTTCTTCGACAGTCTCTTTCTCTTGGTCGCGGATTCTGCCAGTCATTTCTGCCAGTCCCATAAAGTCAATCACTTTCGCCTGCCATTCCTCCAGCGTGGGTAGCTCTTGTGTCTTCCAATACTTTGCTAGAAGAATCCTTGCTGCCGTAGTAGCGTACAAAAAGAAATTCTTATCCTTCTTCGGCACCAACTGGCCGACCATACCCAAGAGAAATGCCTCTGGTTTCTTATTAAAGGTGCACTTAAGCACTTTCTTAATTTCATTATAAATCATTTCCCAGAAGGCCTTAATCTTTGGGCAGGTCCACCAAAGGTGGAAAAAGGTACCCTCAGTCTCTTTACATTTTCACATTCAAATAACTTTGTTTGCCAATGTCTAATTGCTGGGGTGCTTTGACTTTTCCAATTTTGGGCAATTAATAATCTAGCGGCAGCTGTGGCATACTGAAATAATGTCTTATCTTCTTTTTTAATTTCATCCCCAATTATTCCTAGTAGAAAGGCCTCTGGTCTTTTGGGAAATGTATATTTGAGTATTTTTTTTTAACTCATTATAAATATGTTCCCAGTATTTCTTCATTTCATCGCATGTTCACCACATGTGGAAAAAATTACCCTCTTTAGTTTTACACTTCCAGCAAAACTTATTACCTGCTTTGTACATTTTCCCCAGTTTTGCCGGGGTAATGTACCACCTATACATCATCTTTTCTAAATTTTCCCTCAGTGTTACACATGCTGTGAATTTCATTCCACTAGTCCATAAATTCAGCCACTTATCATACTCTATATTATATCCCAGATCCATTGCCCATCTTGTCATAACCTCCTTTATTTCTTCATCTTTGGTGTCCCATTCCAATAATATGTCATACATTTTGGATAATAATTTGGATTTGCCCTCAATTATTTCTATCTGAAATTTGGATTTCTTCTCATTCATCCCTACTTTTTTGTGTTCTGTCCATATTGCGTTTATTTGGTGGAATTGTAACCAGCTTGTTAATTTACCTTTCAACTCCTCATATGTTCTCATCTTCCATCCATTTTCTGATCTTATTAGTAGGTCTTTATAGGTGAATCTTTTTCCTTCCATATTTGTTTTTTTAATCGCTGAAATATCAGTTGGTGATTGCCACCAGGGTGTTTTCCCTTCTAGGAGTTTTTTTATTTTTCTCCCACACTTCATAAAGGGGCCCCCTAATAATATGACTTGAAAACCCTTTATGTACTTTTTCTTTATTTTGCCACAAGTAGGCATGCCAGCCGAACCTATTGTCGAACCCCTCTAGGTCTAATAAATCAGTATTTTCCAAATTAATCCAATCTTTGATCCAGCAAAGGCAGGCAGCCTCAAAATATAATTTCAGGTTGGGTACCGAAAATCCCCCTCTTTCTTTCCGATCTGTAAGAAGTTTGAATCTAATTCTTGGCCTTTTTCCTTGCCATTTAAATATCGAAAGAGTTTTCTTCCTGTGGCATTGTTGAACATGAGACTTCAGCGAGTCTTCTTGCTCCTGGATGCATGGTGTTACATCATGGCTGGCACTGAGATGACAACATGATTGAGGATGGGATAGGGAGAGCATGATGGATAATCATCCACCTGATCCAATACAGCTGTGTGTATCCATTTCAATATAATTGCAACACGAATTCATAATGTAAACTCTGATGTAACATTATGCACCAACTCAACTCAACTTAATTACTGTACAAATGAACAACAGAGTAAATGACAAGCAGAATCCAATTAAAGTAATCAAAACTTGGGTGGAGAGGTGGCAGAAGGCGGTGCTTGAACTCCAAAGGAAAAATACACTCTCGTTTGGACATAATTACTCTTCTTACTTTTTTTTTAAAAACTCAGCCCCCCCCGGCGTTTTCTCTTTCTCACTCTCTGTTTCCCTTTTTAATTTCTGCACCTTTCCCTGATAAGAGGAAAAACTAGTCTGGACCTATCTTTTAAGAGCAAATGTTCCCTGGGTTGTGCTCATCCTTTCTGCGTTTTTGTACGTTAATCATTAAATATAATTAATTACAGCATCTTGTAATTAACTTGGAAGGAATAATTATACAAGGGAATGGGTTTGTAACCACATCACATTTCTTTGATTTGGGAGGGAGTAAAAATAGGATAAACGGCTTGTGGAATTAGATGAATAAAGCTGGCTTCATTCACCTGGAGATGAAATGTTGCGCTCAAACTCAGGAGCCAATTTATTCAATCAGCTGAAGGAGGCAAATGAAGCTTTTCCTGCACTGTGCCATTTTGGGGCTGCCAATTGGGAATGACTGCATGTCTGAGTGCTCTCCCATGGGAAAAACAAGTCCCTGAATGTTGAAAACTAGCATTTTAGGTGTTAACAGAAAAATCTGAGGGCTCCCTTGGACAAAAACAAAGACACCAACCAGGATAACTTGGAGCAAAACAGCAGCCTGTAGGCTTGGCCTTTATTGGATACTGTCACGACAGGACTCCCACCCGCAACAAGATGAAGCAAAATGGAAGTCCAGAACAAAAGAAGACCCCAACTTTTATTAGTTACTAATCCCCCAAACTACACCCCTAAGACTACATCACAACTACATCACAAAAGGGAGGGGTTGAGGGAGGAGTTGTGGAGGTAACCTGAGTATCTTGTCACCTGGCTGGTCCCTCCTTTCCCCCTCCCCATGAGTCATTTCCAGAGGACAAAAGGGAGTTGGCAGTTTCCTGCCCCCAGAGGGAAGATCTAATCATTGTCCTTTGTTCCATGTTGAATCCACTCCCATATGCAAGTCCTTTGTGACCTGGATGGTCTTCTGTCTGGGACCATCAAGGCTGTCAAGCCAACTGGGTAGGGCTCCTGTGTATGTGCTGGTATGGTTAAGGGATTATGGCCGTCCTGTATCAAACTATCCCCCTTTGATAGTCCTTCCTTCATGGAGTAAAATAAAAGTGGACCAGTGTAAATCTGATGTATGGTTGATTTACTATGAATTTATAACAGAAACATCGCGTATGTCGTGTGTGTGTTGTGTTTGTACAAACTGAATGATTGGGGGGGGGGTTTTCCTGAAACATAGGGAAATGGTTTGCCCTAGTCTATTCCCTGCATCAGGAATGGGGAAACTGTGGCCCTCCAGAGGTTGTTGGGATACAACTTGCATGACTTTTGCCAGGCTGACTGGGGCCGATGGGAATTGGAGACTATCACACACCCTCAGATGAAAATAGGGACATTCTTCACTCCCCCAACTGACCATCCTTGACCTCCCATTATTTTGGTGCCCCCTGCCCCCCACAGAACATTTCCACCACCACTGCTCCACTGGGATACACCACAAACACCCTCCGCTGTCCTGAGAGCTTGATTTTGAGATGAAGGGCAGAATATTATATCTTATCAATCAGATCTGGTGGTTGAATTAAAAACCAATGGGGTGGAAGTTGCTGGGGAAACTTCCTAAGAACTTAGCTCCATGGAAGAAGGGCAAGATAAGTAAGACAGTCTGACATGGACTGATACTGACTGGAAGATCTGATGCAGAGGCATGGACAGTTCAATGGTTCACGGAGCTATGAATCTTGCAGTTCAGTGTCTGTGAGGGAAGGTAAAGTTGTCGGTTTGGCTGTGGCTAACACCTCGCACAGGGCTAAGCGGAGGACTGAGAAGCACTCCCGCGAACTCAGAAAACTTAGGCACAGGAAATGCAGCAGGCTGAGGTAAACGTCAGAGCAGTCAACGATTTGAGAAAGTAAAACTTGAAAGTAGGGTAAGTCGAGAATGAAGTTTGACAATAAAAGGCTGAGGAAACGGGGAATCTGGTTCAATTGGGCTTTTAATTCACCTCATGTTTTTCTTTTCATTTAATATAAATTTATTTATTTGGAATCCATCATGGCGCTAAAATTATGGAATTGGAATATTAATGGGATGAATGACAAGAAAAAACAAAATAAAATTGAACAATTCTTGAAAAAGAAGAATTTGGACATTATATGTTTACAAGAAACACACGTGGCAAGGAAACATAGAAAAATATTGATTAATAAAAGATTAGGGAATGAATTTGTATCTTTGGACAAAGAAAAAAAAAGAGGGGTAGTTCTATATATCAAAAACAAAATTGAATCTCAACAAATCTTTAAAGACGAAGAAGGAAGAATTATAGCAGTCCAGATCAAATGGCAGGGTGAAAATTTGATAATTGTCAGGATCTATGCACCTAATGGAAATAAGACTGATTTCTACAAAATCTTGGAAGAAAAACTATTTGATTATATGGATCAAAAAATTATAATAATGGGAGACATGAACGGAGTGGTTTCATTGGAAATGGACAGACTAAGAAAAGGAACAAATAAGGAAGGGAAACTACCTAAGACTTTTTTTATGATGACTAAGAACTGCGGTTTGATCGATATTTGGAGACTCAGACACCCATTGGAGAAGCAATTCACTTATTATTCAGAACCAAATCAGTCAATGTCAAGAATAGATCAAATATGGGTTTCGAATGAACTGACTCCAAGAATCCAACAAATTGAAATACAACCTAAAGTAATTTCGGATCATAATCCAATAAAAATGGAATTAAAAGGTTTTGAGGAAAGGACTTATAGATGGAGAATCAATGAATACTTATTAGATGATCAGCAAACTTTAGAAAAAGCACAAAAGAAACTAATGGAATATTTTGTGGATAATATCAACAAAGGGACAAAGATGAATGTGGTCTGGGACGCAAGCAAAGCAGTCATGAGAGGCTTTTTCATTCAGCAGAATTCATTGAGGAATAAAAATAGAGAAAGAGGAAAAAAAGAAATTTTGAAGCAGATTATGGACAATGAACAAAAACTAATTAGAAAACCAAATAACTTAAAAATTAAACAAGAAATCAAGATCTTACAAACACAATTTGCAATGATAATAAACAAAGAAGTGGAATGGAATATAAAAAGGCTGAGACAGAAAAACTTCGAATTTGCTAACAAATCAGGCAAATAGTTAGCATGGCAAATTAAAAAGAGAAAGGAACAAAACACAATTAATAAATTCATTGTAAATGGTGAAGAGATAGTTAACCCGAAAGAAATCAGAAAAGGATTCGTGGACTTTTATAGACAATTATATAAAAATAAAGAAAGGAACAATATAAAGAAAATAGAAAGATTTTTAAAAGAAAAAAAGGTGCAGAAGATCCCGACAGAACAAAAAGACCAGCTGAATGCCCCAATAGAAATGGACGAGATAAAGGAGGCTATAAAAGAATTGAAGAGAGGAAAGGCCCCGGGACCAGATGGATTTACATCAGGTTATTACAAAGAAATGAGAGATGTACTGTCAACACCATTGAAAGAAGTTATGAATAATATTTTAAAAGAAAGAGAGATCCCAGATACATGGAAAGAAGCATTTATCACTTTGATTCCAAAACAAGATTTGGATTTAACACAAGTCAAAAACTATAGGCCTACTTCATTATTGAATACGGATTACAAAATATTTGCAGGGATTTTAGCGAAGAGAATGAAAAAGATACTGTTGAAAATCATCCATAAAGATCAAGCAGGTTTCCTTCCAGGCAGACAAATGAAAGATAATATAAGGAATATAATTAATATTTTGGAATATCTGACTGCCAGGAATGAGAAACAAGCGATATTAATGTTTGTGGATGCAGAAAAGGCCTTTGATAATATAGTATGGGATTTTATGCTGAAAAATTTAGAGTGTATGGATGTGGTGAAAGAGTTCTTCAATGGAATTAAGGCAATATACACAGAACAGAGAGCTAAACTGCTAGTCAATAACGTAATTACAGAGGATATAAAAATATCAAAAGGAAGAAGACAGGGTTGTCCGCTCTCGCCATTATTATTTATAACGGTCCTAGAGGTCTTTTTAAGTGCGATTAGACAAAATAAATCAATTAAAGGGGTAACAGTGGGGCAGAATGAATATAAAGTGAAAGCCTTTGCCGATGATCTGGTTATAACAATTGAAGAACCACTGGAAAGTGTAGAGGAAATAGAACAATTTGGAAAAATGGCAGGATTTAGATTGAATAAGAAAAAGACCAAAATAATTGTTAAAAATATGGAAGAAAATAAGATAGAAATAATGCAACAACAGACAGAGATAGAGGTTGTGAAAAAAGTAAAATATTTGGGGATTTGGTTAACACCCAAAAATATCGACCTGTTCCAGAATAATTATGTACCGGTTTGGAAGGAAATAAAGAAAGATCTAGAGGTGTGGGGCAGAATGAAACTGTCCTTTTGGGGCAGAATTTCCACGATAAAGATGAGTGTGCTTCCAAAGATGTTATTTTTATTTCAGACTATCCCCATTATAAAGGGGATAGGGATTTTTAAAGAGTGGCAAAAAGTGATTTCAAGGTATATCTGGCAGGGCAAGAAGCCAAGAATAAAATATAAGTTATTAACAGATGTAAAAGAAAGAGGAGGCTTCGCCTTGCCAGATATGAAACTATATTATGAAGCAGCATGTCTTTGCTGGTTAAAAGAATGGATAAAATTAGACAATAAGGAATTATTAGACCTTGAAGGTTTTGATAACAGATTTGGGTGGCATGCATATTTATGGTGTGATAAGAAGAAAATTCATAAAGGTTTTGGGAACCACATCTTCAGGAATTCGTTGATAGAGGTATGGGACAGGTACAAAAATTTACTGGAACCAAAAGTTCCACACTGGCTATCTCCGTTAGAAGTTATGAGTGTAAAGAAAATTAATATGAGAGGCAATTGGATTACATATGGTGAAATGGTGATCAAAGAGGAGGGAAAATGGAAGTTAAAGCCAAATGAACAAATTAAAGAACATGTATATGATTGGTTGCATTATTTACAGGTTAATGAAATGTTTAAAAAAGACATAAAAGAATGTGGATATAGAGAAAAAGATTCAAAGTTTCAAGTAGATATAATAAATAATGAATGTAAAATTCTGTCAAAAATGTATAAAATACTGTTGGAATGGAACATGAAAGACGAAGAGGTTAAATGGGTAATGATACAATGGGCCAAAGACTTCGGTTATAATATACAATTTGACGATTGGGAAAAATTGTGGAAAGAAAATCTGAAATTTACTGCATGTACTGCGTTGAAGGAAAATGTTATGAAAATGTTTTACAGATGGTATATCACACCGGTAAAATTAGCAAAAATGTATAAGACATGTAATAAGTGTTGGAAATGTAAAGAAAAAGAAGGAACATTTTACCATATGTGGTGGGAATGTAAGAAGGTGAAAGGTTTATGGGATGCCATTTATAATGAATTGAAAAAGATGTTAAAAATTACTTTTGTGAAGAAACCAGAAGCCTTTCTTTTAGGAATTACAGGGAAAGAAATAAGAAGAAAAGACTGTAAACTCTTTCAGTATGCAGTTACAGCGGCAAGGACTTTATTGGCTCAAAAATGGAAACAAGAGGAATTACCGACAATAGAAGAATGGAGATTGAAATTGACAGACTATGCGGAACTGGACAAATTAACTGGGAAAATCAGATATACCCGAGACCAAAGGTTCATCGAAGACTGGGGAAAGTTTGTAAAGTATCTGAAAAATGTATGCGATATACAAACAACGCTAGTGGGGTTTCGAGAGGCGCTGTAAAAACTGAGAGATATTGTCAAAAAAGAAATAGAGGGGAGAGGGAAGATAAATGGCAATATGTGTAAAGGGAATGCGTAATTAAGAGATAAACATGGATGATTTCCAGGGAAGCTGAAGGAAGTCCAAAAGAGATGTTTTGTTACAATTTGGTTAAAAATGTATAAATGTATTGGAAAATTAATAAAAATTTATATATATATATAAAAGACAGGAGGTTCAGGAGGGAAAATCAGTCAACTATCTGTGATGCCCCATCTGAACTATGCCTTTTAATCAGCACCAAAGTATTCTGGGGACCGTAGCTGGTTACGGGCGCTGAGAAAAGTAAAGAAGTTCTTTGCAGAGCTATGATTCCTAGAGTGATTTAAACAATTGATCCCCTTGTGGCGATCACACACGGTCCCCGGACGTTTCACCATCTATTGATCCCTGTGCCACAACTTTATTTCTCGCTGCCACCACACAGGCCCTACCTGGTACAATACTGAGTCCAGTCAGGTTTAAATTGGAACATAAACTTCTGTTTATTTATTGCAGTTTAACAAGCGTGTGGTTTCATAAACGGTATGGGTCATTTACAATCATGGGGTGCCTATCCAGACCTATAACTTCCACTACCTGCTCTCCCTCACTAAACCACCTCTCAGATATTTACTTGTCTTCCTAGCTCCTAACTGTTCCTGACTCAGCTTATTTTGCTACACTAAGTCAACCTACCCACAGACTCTATCCCAATTCACTCCCATTCCAACAAACTCCCCTTTCGCTCCTCCCAGAGCTGGTTTTATAGTCCCTCTGACTCCACCCCCTGGGTTCTGATTGGGTAACTTGTTTAACTATTTCACCTCCAGCACTCTCATATGTTAATGTCACACCCCTTTCCCAGGGAATTCTGGGAACTGTAGTTCTGTGAGAGGAATAGGGATCTCCCAAACACTCTCAGCATCCTTAGCAGGCTACAGTTCCCAGGATTCTTCAGGGGAAGCCATGACTGGTAGGATGCTGCTTTAAATGTACAGTGCAGATGAGTGACAGACGTCTCTGCTGGATTGCCAACGAAAGGTTACAAAGTGCTCCATTCTAAATGCAGGCTCTTCTCTTGGTTTCCTGTCTTCTGCGAAACTGCTGACTCTCCTCCTTCTTCCCACAGGAGCTTAAGAAATGGCCTTATTGTAGCTGATCTGACCCATCTTAGCTCCCCATGGTTTCAGACAGGGATATCTCCAAGCCATACCTGGAGTTGTTGGGGATTGAGATTCTGCTTGCAACACAGATGTTCTGCGCTGAGCTATAGCCCTCCTTAGAGAACATCTCTTAGACCACAACTCTTACACTGCAATCCTCAGCCCCCTTACCTGGGAGTAAGTCCCGTTGAATTCAGTAGGGCTTACTTCTGAGCAGACATGGTTAGGATTGCACTGCTATTCGGTCTCTTGTTTGTTCCTACAACTGAATCATGTAAGATTCCTTCTCTCTCTTTCCCTCTTCCTTCCCTCCAGTCTTTAATATTTGTTTTTAATTCTTCTGCTCCCTGATTCTCTCTCTCTCTCACGTTGATCATCTTTGTCCTTCAGGAACAAACATAATTGGCTCCCTCTTTTTCACCAGATTAACTTTAAGCTCCTGTTACTTGCTTTTAAGTGTTGTCATGGTCTTAGTTCTGGCTATCTCTCATCTTGGTTTCTCTCCTCAGCTTTTTTTGCTCTCCAGATATCAATCTTTTATTTTAACCTCACACACGATGTCTTGGCTTTGTTGTTCTTTCTTAATCTCAGCTCTCCATATGCTAAGATGCTATTGATCCAATTGGCGCCTTTGCATCCTTGATTTTAGAAGTTATTGGCAATTCATTTTTTTTTTTGTTCCTGCTGTTTCTTCCCAGCTAGTAGCTTTTCTTCTGACTGACAGTTTGCAAGGTATTCTTCTTTCCTCTTCCCTCCTTTTATGTTTTTTCTTTTTATGTTTATTCCAGGTGCTTATGTTCCACTGAATATTCAGAATTTCTAAGAATTTGGGAAGAAAATGAAAAACCATATGGAGAATGAAAGCAATTAAAATTCATCCTGAAAACAGAAAACTCCCTTACAAATGCCTATGGAAATAGGAAAGTCTTTTCAAAGCGCATGAAGTTCACCAGTTGAGGGGGCCTGCCTGGTCTGCAGTTTTCTCCCTTGCAGAGCTACAATTCCCAGCACCCTTAGAAAACTACGGTTCCCAGGATTCTTGGGGGGAAACAATGTGCTTTGAATGCATGGTGTATACTCAGCCCAAGTCAGCTGGCAAAGTCTTAGATATGAGGCTAGTATTTTGTTTTTTGTTTTATTCAAACTTTTGAGCGCAGGGGTTGATAATTGTGGCCCTGCAGGCATCTCTAGCTGGCCCTTAGGATCTTTTCATATATCAAGATGGCAACGGATGGAGGAGAGTTTTGATTTATTGGATATCCCTATGGCATAAACTCCCGAACCACTATCTCATTCAATGCATGTGGCGAGATGACTTCACAAATTTCTGGTCAGGAAAAATCCATGCCAAATTGCTGTCCTATGAGATCTCGCCCACTGAATTGCTCAAACTGGATCTAAATGTGGCAAAAAGGTGTATAAATCAAAGGCTGGATGATGCGGAGCTATACCAAAATTTCGTAGCTGGTGGTGGAGCCTGCTCGCCGTTAAATTTCGGCATAACCCCTATTTACCGCGCTCCGTCCTACTTAACATCGCTTATGGCCGCGTCTCACCGATATGCCTTCATTAGAGCTAGGTTCAATGTCTTTCCAACAAATGTGCTGAGACATAGATTCACTAAGGGCCAAATCCCTTCAGTGTGTGCTTGTGAAATGAAAACATCGGAATCTCTACATCATGTTATGTTTATCTGCCCTTTGTACAGTTCAGCCCGTGCTAGTATACTAAACCCCATAATCCAGCCTATGGCTGACAAACCAGTAGACCTACAGCTTGCCTGGGTTCTTCAAGATGTGGATCCTTATATTACCCTACAGGTTGCTAAATTCCTAACAGCCGTCCTCTCGTACAAGAGACGGAATGGAATGTTGGCTGATTATTGATAGTTGTAAGGGTTTTCTGTGGTGACAGCAGATGTTGATTTTTGCAGCAGTATTATTGGTCCTAGAACAATGCAGCAGTAGGATTGGTCTACAGGAGCCACCCAATCCAGCTCCTTGTGGAAGTGAATCCGCAACCTGATTGGCCTACAGGAGAATCCTGGAATTAGCCAATCAGGTGTGGCCCATTGTGTAAATAATGTATATAAAGCAGATATTTTGGGGGGAACTTTCATTCCTCACTACTATGAGCTGAATAAAGAGCATGAAATCCACACTCGACTCTGAGTATATTTCAGTAAGCTTGGCCTCATTGACGGGCAGTATCTCAATATGAGTAGGAAAATGAGAGTACCCCTAAACATTTTTTTAAGAAAACAAAGCAATGCCTTTATTGGCATCGCAGTATAAAACATTTAAAATCACTGGTGTAATTAAAAGGACAAAGGACCTTCTCCTTAGCCACACCCTCTTTCCTGAGGCCACACCCTCACTGATCTTGCCTTCACCACTTCTGTGAGTGTTTTTGCCTGACGAGAATGTGTCCTTCAACTCTGTTCATGACTCATGGGTAGGCAAACTAAGGCCCGGGGCCTGGATCCGGCCCAATCGCCTTCTAATTCTGGCCCGCAGATGGTCCGGGAATCATCATGTTTTCACATGATTAGAATGTGCCCTTTTATTTAAAATGCATCTCTGGGTTCTTTCTGGGGCATAAGAATTCGTTCTTTCACCCCACCCCCAAAAATATAGTCTGCCCCCCCCCCAAGGTCTGAGGGACAGTGGACTGGCCCCCTGCTGAAAAAGTTTGCTGACCCCTGGCTGGCCTGGATAGATGAAGTATGATGTGTACAAATTCAACTTTTATAGAAAGATAAAAACTCCATTCATTATTTTACCTACATTCATTGATCTTCTTGCTTTTGTTTCTGCTTTTGGTATGTGACCCCTTTGAGGTCAACCAGAAGAAAACGTAACTCTCAGTCTGGGAAAGGTTCCTGACTCCTGTTTTTAGAGCCTGCTTTTTAGCTCTTGAAATTTATTCTAGTGACCAAGGAGGTTTTTTGTTTTTGTTTTTAAAGCCGCTGAGAACTTTTGCATAGATTCCTTTTTGTTACTGGATCTGGTGTTTTATGACTTGAGTGGCTGATGCTCCTCATATTCTGCTATGGGAGCTGATATTATTTGCTATTATATTTCAGCTGTCACTTTGGGCATTTTTCCTATGTTACTTACTTAATTAATTAAATTTCTACCCTGCGCTTTATCAATGCATAATCCCAGGGCAGGTTGCGACATAAAACGGGAGTTGCCAATGTGGTACCTTCTAGATGTTGTCAACTGCAGTCCTCGCCACCCCCAGACAGCGGACCCAATGGCCATGGATAATAATAATAATAATAATAATAATAATAATAATAATAATAATAATTTATATCCCACCCTCCCCAGCCATAACTGGGCTCAGGGTGGCGAACATCAAAATATAAATGCATTAAAACATAAAATTCAGCAATCAACTGAAGTACAGCTTAAAATCGGATTAAAATCAAGTAAGATCAAAAGGCAACCGGCAAATTATGACTATAGGGGTTGGGAGCCTTAGGTATACTCACCAGGCTCAGCTATCTATATGAGCTGGTGAAAGGAGTTAGAGAGGCCTCTTATATATAGGGTCTTGTAGGAGAAGAGGGGTCAGACTGGGCCCCGACCAAAGGCCTGGTGGAACAGCTCCGTCTTCCATGCCCTGAGGAAAGATGTCAAGATGATGGGACTTGTAGTCTACCAGCAACATGGGAGGGAGGTTTCCAACCACCTCACTTCTTGCCCTTGGCAGAATTATAAGAGGCTGCTACAAGAGGGGGACTGTGAGTCCCATCACGGTAGGAGTGTTTCTAGGACTGAGGTGAAACCGTAAAGCTCGCTGGTAATTTTCTCTATTGGATGTGGCATGTTCTTCAACTAATCTAGTTATATTTTTAGTATTGAAATGCAGTTTTTTTAATGTTATTATATTTGCTATTGTTTCGCTATTTTACTGTGAAAGTCTTATGACGCTACTGTTCTGCTATATTACTAATAACTTTTTTCTCCTTGGAATAATAGAATTGCAGAGTTGGAAGGTTCTGTATGTGTTCTGCATCTGTTGGAAAGCTTCCAGGCTGTTCATGTGTTGGCTCCTCCTCCTAATAATGTCTAATTAACGGGAACTAATAACCTACCAGAGACGCGGGTGGCGCTGTGGTGTAAACCACTGAGCCTAGGGCTTGCCGATCGGAAGGTTGGCGGTTTGACTCCCCACGACAGGGTGAGCTCCTGTTTGGTCCCAGCTCCTGTCAACCTAGCAGTTCTAAAACATGTCAAAGTGCAAGTAGATAAATAGGTACCACTCTGGTGGGAAGGTAAACGGTGTTTCCATGCGCTGCTCTGGTTTTGCCAGAAGCGGCTTGGTCCTGCTGGCCACATGACCCGGAAAAACTGTCTGTGGACAAACATCGGCTCCCTCAGCCAGTAAAGCGAGATGAGTGCCGCAACCCCAGAGTCGTTCGCGACTGAACTTAACTGTCAGGGGTCCTTTACCTTTAATAACATCCAGCCCGGACACTGAGGTCCAGCTCTGAGGGCCTTCTGGCGGTTCTCTTGCTGCGAGAAGTGAGGTTACAGGGAACCAGGCAGAGGGCCTTCTCAGTGGTGGTGCCCGCCCTGTGGAACACCCTCCCAACAGATGTCAAGGCAATAAACAACTATTTTACTTTTAAAAGACAACTAAGGGTGGGCCTGTTTAGGGAAGTTTTTAATGTCTGATGCTGTATTGTTTTTAATATATTTGATTGGAAGCCGCCCAGAGTGGCTGGGGAAGCCGAGCCAGATGGGCGGGGTATAAATAAATTATTATTATTATTATTATTATTATTATTATTATTATTATTATTATTATTATTTTATTCTGAAAGGGGACACAAGAGCAGATTAGATTTCATCAATAAAAATATTGACATGCAAGGAGAATATTTATTTTATTTGAATCCTTTCTATATATCACAGAGAGAGAGAGAATCACACACAGAGAGAATAATAGAATTGTAGAGTTGGAAGGGACCCTGAGGGTCATCTAGTCCAACCCCCTGCAGTGCAGGAATCTCAGCTAAAGCATCCATGGCAGATAGCCATCCAATCTCTGCTTAAAAGCCTCCAAAGCCAGAGAGTGCACCACCTTCTGAGGTAGTTCTGCTGTCATACAGCTTTTTTTACTGTCAAAAAGTTCTTCCTGCTGCTTCATTGGAATCTCCTTTCTTTGTAGCGTTTGGGAGTGATTTTGTGGAGCCTTGTATCTTTGCCGCCCTGATTCCAGTCATTCTGCAACTCCCATTCTCACTCAATTTCAAACCAATTTCGAGGGGGAGCTTGAGCTGGTTGCGAGACGGAAAGCAGTTTCATTTTGTGACTCTGCGTCATCGGGGCACACTGGCTTCCTCTCTGGGTTTTTGTGGTCTCCTTCGCAGGCTGATTGGAGTGGTGTTGGGGGGATGGAGAGCGAGGACGGTGCAACAGACGCTGGAGAAATGAAAGATGGGATTGTTTGACAGCCGAGCCACCTGGCTACTGTGATTCCACTGAGTGGCCATAGATAATGGGGCACCACAACGAGATACGTCCCCTTTTCTCCTGGGGGTCATAGGCTGGGAGACAAAAGGACATTGAAACATGACCTTAGAGAAATGCCTCTTTCATCAGGAAATATCAGTGCATTCCCCTTCTTAAGGGCCTCACGGCCAATAATGCTCCTCACTATCAAACACCTCTCTGAGAGAAGACCACAGGAAAACCATCTTCTTTTGAGCATGAGGCTAGAGTGTTAGAGTTAGTCTCGAGATGCCTAAGTTTATCTGGCTCCGGCATTGGGGTGACCCTGGCTCCACCACAAGCCTAACTCCCAGGGTTATGGGGACAACCCAGGGGAATTTTATCGTGGCCTCTTTGGAACGGAGGATAAAGAACATAATGATTAAATGCAGTTATTCTTCAGAGTCAATCCATGGATCATTGAAATCGCTTTTTCCAGTTCAGTTGCGGTGGATTCTGTGACCCAGAACCTCAGGAAAGACTGTCTATATTGTTACGTTTCCTTCGCTGGGGTGGCACAGATAGGGTGGCACACATGTATCTTGCAAAGATTGGGGGAAGGAGAAATTGGGTTGTACTGAGGCCAATTCACACAATATATTGAAAGCACTATGATCCTGCTTTCAAGAGTCATGGCTTCCCCTCCCCTCCAAAAGGAACTGTAGTCATTTAAGAAGAAGAAGAGTTTGAATTTGATATCCTGCTTTATCACTACCCTAGGGAATCTCAAAGCTAACAATCTCCTTTTCCCTTCCTCCCCCGCAACAAACACTCTGTGAGGTGAGCGAAGTTGAGAGACTTCAGAGAAGTGTGACTTGCCCAAGGTCACCCAGCAGCTGCATGTGGAGGAGTGGGGAATCGAACCCAGTTCCCCAGATTACGAGTCCACCGCTCTTAACCACTACACCACACTGGCTCTCAGAGTGCTGAGAGCTACAATTCCCAGAGTTCCTTGGGAAGAGGGATTGATTGTTCAACTGATCTGGAAATTGTAGCTCTGTGAGGGACATATGGGTCCCCTAGAAACTCTCAGTACCCTTCACAAACGACAGCTCCTAAAATTCCTTTGGGGAAGCCATGAACATTTAAAGTGGAATCATAGTGCTTTCAATGTATGGTGTTAATACGGCCTCAGAGAGAGACAGTGAGAAAGAAAGAAAGAAAGAAAGAAAGAAAGGAAGGAAGGAAGGAAGGAAGGAAGGAAGGAAGGAAGGAAGGATACGGATATACCTACACATGTATGTCTGAGGAGGCAGAAAGAAAGAGAGGGATGGGAGCTGTACAATCTGGCACTGTGACAAGCTCCACCCACTTTTGTACTAGCTCCACCCACCACCAGCTGTGCCCCACCCCTGCAAATGGACTTTTCATGCAGTCCAACATCCTCGTGCAGGAAAAGGACCAGAGAAATTGACGGAGGACAGCTAAATCAACAGCTAGTCGCCATGAAAGTTAAATGCAACAGGCATAGGCACGATAATTCTAAAAACCAGATGCTGGCTACGAAACATCAAACTACTGTCATCAGAGTACAGTCAATAAGTGGCTCCTTCACCTGAGTAAGACCAGAGGAAACCAGGGTCTGATGGCTGCTGTCTTCATAAACTGTTTGAAGGTCTGGTACCAGACCTCAGGAGGCCCTCGGCACCATGTGGCCATGGCTCCACCCCAACACACCCACAGACACTCCTCAGCCCTGGTAAGGGCTAAGCCAGCCTGGTTTTGTGCTTCCTGGCTGACCACTGTTGAAAACTGGATGCTGGGGCAGGTGAAACATTGGTGTGATCCAACAGGCCTTCCAGTTGTGGCGAATGTATCCTTCAATACCCTGTCTCCTTTCTTGTTGTGTCTTTCACCCTGTCCCACCTCTGCACCAGGTGCCGCTGCCAAGGAAAGGCATGAAGAAATTAGGTGGTGACTTTCACTTGGGGGGAGTCCCACCTTGGTCACATCTAGACTCCTGTCTCACACATCAGAGACCCAGCAGATCAACTCATCCAAAGACACAATTCTTCTGAAGAGCAAAAAGTTGACATGAGAGAGGCCATTTCTTCTGAAGTAATAGAAAGCCGCTCGGGTTTGCTGATCCTTGGCTAGTAACAGGATATATTTGTGTGTGTAGAACAAGGTGGCTGAATGCATGGCAGCTTGGCTGCAGTGGTGGCCCCAGGATGGGGATGGGGACCATTGCCGAAAGGACAATTTGCTGTCTAAGGTGAGGGACAAGGTGATCCTCTGAGATTCCATGTAAAGAATCCAACTGGAGGATGAAATGGTGTTTCAAATGAAGGATTGTTTTCTGGAATGGACACCCTACCCTACACCTGTCGCTTTTGAGATTGTTTCAGTTCCAAAATCCATTTGCAAAAGTGACTGAATGTGCAATTTGCCACTTGTTCTTCTCAGTGCTGTTGTTAATAGTTGCAAACACCACTTTGGATTTTTCCTTAGGATTATGTTGCATGCCACCCCAATCTCGTGAGTGGTGTGAGATTCCCAGGGTTCCAGGCATTTACCCAGGGTTTGTATTTCCTTTGGAAATTGTGGGATGTGATCCATGAGAGGCAGTCAAGTACAACATTCCTTGAAATGCTAGAGAAGACATGCCAGGGAATGTTTGGTCCAGCCAGTCGAAACTTCCTGTTCCTCCTGGCTGGAGCATCCTTCCTTTTGCATGTGATAGAAGGTGGGCGTGACCTAACCTGTCCAGGTAAAAAAAGGACGAGTCACGGAGCAACCTCTCTCTCTTTTGACTTCCTTCTTCGTTTGACCAGCTTTTAGCTAGGACTGCTCTGCTACCCCTCAGCTAGCAGAAGCACTGGGGTTATTCCCCCTTATGGGGTAGATCCACATGTACATATCTGTAACTAAGTCTGCCTTCAGGAATCCAAGTGTGAACTGATGTGAGTAAACTTCTTTTATTGACTTTGAATAAGATTGTGGCATCTTTATTCTTTTAAGAAGGATTCAAGGGAACTTACCAGGAACGTACAATCCAATCTGAGACAGACTGAATTGCATAATAGTGAGAAGCTCACACGAGCTTGCAACCAGCTATCTGCTGTGCATGTAAAAAGGGGGAATGTAACTCTGCTAAGTAAAGGAACTTGTTAGCACAAGTTAGGAAGGATATTAATAAACAATATATCCTCTCCTGCCACCCTGAACATTCCCACAGAAATGAGGCACAGCAGAGATTGTGGTGTCTTTAGAATATATGGTTTCTTTACACATATATACAAGCTGAGCCTGCGACAGCTTTAACACTCCAAAAGGGTCCTGTTTCTCCCATAGCCACGGCCTTGGATTCAAACACTGCTCTGATTCTCCTCAGCTTCCAGTTTTATTTCAAGGTCACATTCATTACAGAAGTCTGCTTCAGACTCTGGCTTTGCCTATTGAGCTTGCCATCTTGAACCAAGCCCCTTAATCCCTTTTAATGGCTCATCACTCTGGTTACCACCTCACCAGGAGGCTAGCCTGGCTATTTCAAGAATTACAAGCCTTGATTAAATTCCAACACCTGCCGGATCCAGGGATTAGATGGCTCTGGCACACAGCTTAACACCCCAAACTCGCAACACTAATAATAAAGTGGTATAGAAGTGTTTTTACATAAAGACCTTTAAATAAAAGCAATTCAGATCAGGAAGACGAATCTTGCTTTGTCCTAAATCTGGGAGCAAAGCAACTCACTTGAGCCTTTAGCTACTCTCAAACAAAAATGGCCACAGAATTAAAGGTATGTTCTGCATCTTCATGTGTTAACTGGCTGTTCTTTCAACAATATGTTGTACAAGATACCACAAAGGGGAACAGCTATTAACTAAGATCAAGGCCTTTAACAGTAAAGGAGAAACTGAAATGACTGATTTACAGAGCCACAAAAATTAAACTGTTGTCTTTCACACTTACAGATTTCTGAACACCACCCTGGCTTAGCTGTGATGAATGCAATGAGTTGCTTATGTTAATCTGCCTGCTGAAAACACACTGGGCTGCTTACAAAGGGGGTTTGCTGTCATGTACAGCCATTCATAAAATGTAATGAGGACATAAAAATCTATATCGTACAGTGCTTCTGACCTTGACCAGTTAAGTTTTTGTGATGTCACAGACAGTTCATCAACATTCCCGCACTGGCCAGGGAATAATGCTATCCAAAGGTTTGCAGTCCAGCTTCTCTGAGGGAAAGGAAACCAGTCAGTCTGGCTGAGATCGAAAGAGGGGTTTTGGTGCAGCAGTCAGAGAAGATTGGAAGGGAGAGGAAGGGAGCCCAGAAGGAAGAGAGAGACAAGGGAGTTAGCAAAGGGCAAGTAGCAGAAAGCAAGGTTAAATTTCACAGCTTGATTTGAGTAAACGAGCCAGAGAATGAGCATGCGGGAAGTTGAGCCTCTTTGTGGCATTGGCCGGAACCGGTCATGAAAACTGCAGGACATTACTTGCGTTTGCTGCTGGAGTTAATGTTGTTTTAACTGATGTGTTGTCAGAATAATGTGTGTTTTGGCAGGGACCAGATGAGCATTAATACACTGTGTTGGCTGACATCAGGTAAACAGTCACGCTCCCCGTGATGGCCCAGTCTTTCTTAAATATTGACATTATGCACTTCAGATTTGCATCCGGATTCCAGGAATTCAGAGTTCACGGGCATTTCAAGCTTTTGTCTGCTTCCTTTGTTTTGGTCCGCCTAATAATATCAAATGGCCATTATTTAGTTGATCACATTTATTCTCCCCTCCATCCCGGGAGCTCAGAACCACATCAGAAAATTATTACCTATCTAAAGCTGCTCAATCGTGGGATTTGAACCCAGGTCTGAAGCCGAGGTTCTAGCCTGGTTCTTCTCTGAAACATCATTTCTGGTGCTATCTGAGATGTCACCCTTTCTTTGGGCAGGTGGGGCTGGAAAACGCAAAAGACGTCTCCTTTCAGTTTTTGAATAGCCTTTTGCTCAGCACCACGCTTGTCACGCGAAGGCTCTATGCATTGCATTTGACTGTTTGAAAAAGCTTTTTGTTTCCAATGAATGTCCCTTGCATGGTCTACTGTGTCACCCCCTCACTCACCAACTTGGAGAGAGAGAGAGAGAGAGAGAGAGAGAGAGAGAGAGAGAGAGAGGGAGGGAGAGGTGCTCTTTCAAAATCCAGTCACCTGTGTCAGTCAGGCGTTGTGTCAAGAGCAGAACGCGGCCGAGGCAAAGGAGACTACATTGGAGCAGAACTGGAATTACAAGGGAACAAACTCCTTGGCGTGCCCAGGGGGAAAGCTGAACAAACAAGAGCTTCCAAAGGTAAAGGTAAAGGTACCCCTGCCCGTACGGGCCAGTCTTGACAGACTCTGGGGTTGTGCGCCCATCTCACTTAAGAGGCCAGGGGCCAGCGCTGTCCGGAGACACTTCCGGGTCACGTGGCCAGCGTGACAAAGCTGCATCTGGCGAGCCAGAGCCGCACACGGAAACGCCGTTTACCTTCCCGCTGGTAAGCGGTCCCTATTTATCTACTTGCACCCGGAGGTGCTTTCGAACTGCTAGGTTGGCAGGCGCTGGGACCGAGCAGCGGGAGCGCACCCCGCCGCAGGGATTCGAACCGCCGACCTTTCGATCGGCAAGTCCTAGGCGCTGAGGCTTTAACCCACAGCGCCACCTGCGTCCCAAGAGCTTCCAAGTCCCATTCAAATATGTGTCAAAATGACGTCTGCAGAATGTAATAATGGCTTAATAGAAGCTCAAGAGCATACACTGTCCAGTAAAACATGAATTTAAATGTTTGGAAAGTCCTGGTGCTTTTAACCAGCTATTTTGAATCCATTAGCAGACTTGGGTTTTACTTGCCTCAGAGCAGATCTGACTTAACTTTCAAAGCTCTGTATCCCTTATGGTATTGATGTACCTCTTGGATTTTCTCAGCAGGCCCATAGCCTCCAAAATTTCTCCAATGAAAATAAGGTAAAGGTAAAGGGACCCCTGACCATTAGGTCCAGTTGTGGCAGATTCTGGGGTTGTGACGCTCATCTCACTTTATTGGCTGAGGGAGCTGGCATAAAGCTTCTGGGTCATGTGGCCAGCATGAATAAGCCGCTTCTGGCGAACCAGAGCAGTGCACGGAAATGCCGTTTACCTTCCTGCCAGAGTGGTACCTATTTATCTACTTGCACTTTGATGTGCTTTTGAACTGCTAGGTTGGCAGGAGCAGGAACCGAGCAATGGGAGCTCACCCGGTTGTGGGGATTCGAACCGCGACCTTCTGATTGGCAAGTCTTAGGCTCTGTGGCTTAACCCACACTGCCACCCGCATTCCTCCCCAATGAAAATAGGGACATCCTATTCTACAACAGGAAGCTTCTCCTGCGTTTGAGTTCGCCACACACATGGGCATCATATTGACATCGGTCACCTCGAGCCAAGTGCAACCTCTCCACCCAACTAACCTCGCAGGATTGTTGTAAAGAAAAAATGTGCGAGGGAAGGGATCATGTACAATACCTTCCACAGATGAATGGAATGAAATAAAGTTGTAGCTGTAGGTTGCCCCTTGAGTTCCTGTCAGGGAAGAAGGTGGACTGACAACAACGGAAACTGTGAGAATGATCAGCAATGTTGTTGTTGTTGTTTAGTCGTTTAGTTGTGTCTGACTCTTCATGACCCCATGGACCAGAGCACGCCAAGCCCTCCTGTCTTCCACTGCCTCCCGCAGTTTGGTCAAACTCATGCTGGTAGCTTTGAGAACACTGTCCAACCATCTCGTCCTCTGTCGTCCCCTTCTCCTTGTGCCCTCCATCTTTCCCAACATCAGGGTCTTTTCCAGGGAGTCTTCTCTTCTCACGAGGTGGCCAAAGTATTGGAGCCGCAGCTTCAGGATCTGTCCTTCCAGTGAGCACTCAGGGCTGATTTCCTTCAGAATGGAGAGGTTTGATCTTCTTGCAGTCCATGGGACTCTCAAGAGTCTCCTTCAGCAGGAACATACCAAAAAGTAAATCCTATTGAACTCAGTGGGACTTAGTTCTGAGTAAAAATGCTTCCCAGTCTTGCCCCAGTTTCCATTGAATATAGTGGGACTTACTTCTGAGTAGACAGTATAAGACTCCATTTACAACAGAGGTATAAACATTTCCAATGATTCTTAAAAAATCACTGGCTGCTGAAGCGTTGCAATGAAATAATTAAAAGTGGATTGTTGAGCTTTCCCTTCAAAATCACAGGAAGGGCTTCATAGGCCAGATTCAACTTTTCCTTCATTTGGTGCAGGGATTTTCTTTGCCATGTAAACAGGACTCCTGTTTTTGCACCTACACAGGCACAACACTTTGAATTGTTCTCCGAGACGAGGAGGGGAAGAAAAAGGAAAACCAGAACATTGTAGGATCTAATCAGAAACCGGCTTCTGTAATTCTGGGGCTGTCCCTGGAAAATTGGAACACTTGGAGGGTATACTTGTTCCTTCTCTTTTCCAAACCTCACTGACCAACATTTCTTCAGTTTTATCAAATCAATATTATAGTATTGACACCAGGTAGGCACCTTTGCACTGATATTAATCACAGATTTTAAGACTGCACTTGGGTTTTTTTTTTAGTTCCTTAGAATTTTTGAGCAATGCTGGATATATATGTGTCTGAATGCTAGTGTCTATTGGGGGATAACCTGACACTTTTGCATTCGGGGAGAAAGTGAATTAACGCCCCCCCGTGATAAAATATATTATAGATACAGTTTATATTTTTGCAGCTGTATGGCTCTAATGCAACTTTAGGCCCAGTTAGTGGAATTTCTGACGGAACGCTGTGTTTTCATAGGTGTGTGAGTGTGTTATCGAATACATTTTGGCAAGTTATCCCCAAAACTTAAATTTTGTCGACTTAACGTTGAAAAAGAAAAGGCAACTTTTTTTTAAAGGCCGTCTGTAACTTGACAGGTGTGTGCACTGTCTCTCTCAGGGAGCATTTCATAAAGCAGATTTACATTAAATTGGGTCTAGAGCAGCCATGTTGAATTCCACCAGACTGCTCTGGCTTAAGCAAGCTGTTTTCCAAAAGCAGCACTAGCATCTTAAAAATATAATTAGCCTTTTTACAATGGTGTGAATATTAAGGGTGCACAATGGCTCTGTGGAGTGAATAACAATTCAAATTGGGATGATTTGGAGCCCCCTCCCCAAAAAACCACAATGTCATTAACCCTACCCCCTCACCCGCAAGTCAGCTCAGGACCTCAACAATGCCTCCGTTTCTGACTTTTGTATAATGATCAATTCTATGTTTTCCTATAGCTCTCTATGTTTTTCTAAGTGTATGTGCTTTGCAAGAAGTGAAGACATCCAATATGCTGTCTGAGGAAAACTGAAGTGCACTGGATTGCCTTTTTGTTGTTATGCTTCAGGAAAGTTGCACAGGCAGTAAAACCTAGGATAGTTATGAAGTGGTGAAAGTGTCTAAATTATTGGTATAGGAACTCAAGAGTGGCTTGTGAGAGCCATGCGGTCGGAGCTGGAGCAACCCTTCACATGCAGACTTCACAGGTAGACTGGGGGGTGAGAAAGGACTTGATTATCAAGTTCCTCCCAAAGTTGAGGGGAAGTGGACTTAGCTAAGCCTGACAGGACAGCTTACTCTATGGTATTAACTCCTTCATGCATCAATTAGG
This sequence comes from Podarcis cretensis, assembly GCF_951804945.1. NCBI lineage: Eukaryota > Metazoa > Chordata > Lepidosauria > Squamata > Lacertidae > Podarcis > Podarcis cretensis. Next base: position 10,117,944 of record NC_137179.1, read on the forward strand.
CTTAAGCATGCTGTTTATATGAGTACCCATTACTTGGCTAGAGAACTACATTTCAAAAATTGGAGAGGCTTGGATTTTGATGGGTAGTTTGTGTTTCTGTTTGTATAATGCTTTGAAAAGTGCAAATTAAGTAAAATGGCCTCTAAACTGTAAATTGAATCAAATTTATTCCCCAGCCCTACCTGGAAGACTGCAAGGTCCTTGCATTCCAACACACTTCTTGCATCTTGGAAAGAGAAAGGGCTTCTTTAAAAGCAGGCATTTTAAAAAGACAGAGAGAAGAAGATATTTAAATGTTTTGATTCTGTATTTCTAATTGCTGTCTGCCTCGAACAAAAAATAATAATCAAAGTTTTAATTTTTTTTTAACACCCGTTTTGGTCTGGACAGCATCCCCCAGGTGGTCATTTGACGCATGGACCATGTGTTTGTTCAAAAGGTGTCAGTGGTGTGATTTAAAGGACCCCAGGTGTGCATTATTTCCAAAAGCCTGATTCATTAACACTTTTCTCCATGTTGAAAAACAGAAAGGAAAAATGAGCAGTAATGAGGTCATGGCAGGCAAAACACGCTCGTTAACTGTGCCAGCCATCAAAAGTTCTTGGTTTTTATGTTGTTGGGTTTTTAAACATTTTTCTCCCCCGGTCAGGAGAGACCTTCAAGCCTCTGATCTCTTTGCACGAGCCTCTTAGCAGACAAGATGAAGGTTTGGTCTCTCCAGAAATAAAAATTAAAATGGTGCATGTGAGGATGGGACAGGCTTCGCATCTCCTTCCTCCACCTGTGTCACAAACAAACTCTACAACCACAGGTGTGGTGAACAGCACATCCTGGTCAGATTGCAAGTTAACCTGCTCCTGTTTGTTGTGGTGTGGCCTAGACAATGCTTTCACCATGTTTTTATAAAGGCATGGGGTAAAGCATGGGCAAAAGGCATTTCTGTGCACTCTGGCTACCGTCATGGTGTTCCATTGAGCCAGAAGTGGTTTAGTCCTGCTGGCCACATGACCCGGAAAGCTGTCTGTGGACAAACACCGGCTCCCTCAGCCTGAAGCAAGATGAGCGCCGCAACCCCATAGTCGCCTTTGACTGGACTTAATCATCCAGGGTCTTTTACCTTTACCTCACCATGTCTTTATATTAAAACAAGTTGCCCTAGCACAGTTATTGTATGGGGCTCAGATTTGGACAGGCAGTCACCTTGGTTCAAAGTTCTTAAGGCAAATTTTCTCTGTACCACCCTGTATTCCAAACACATCATTGCGCCTAGAGGCTAATCTTCCCTCGGTAGAATTATGGATCTGGCATAGGATACTTAACTACTGGCTTCGCTTAAACTCAAATCCGCCCCCCCCCCCGTCTAATAGCCCTGGTGCTGCAAGATGGTCACAAGAGCGCCTGGACAAAAATCGTCTATCAGAAACTTCACTCTTGTGGTTTATCACCACAGCAGCTACTTACTTTGGGTTTTAGTAAAGCAAACAGTCTAATTTGTCAGTGCCTAAATGATATTGATAGGGACGCAGGTGGCGCTGTGGGTTAAAGCCTCAGCGCCTAGGACTTGCCGATCGAAAGGTCGGCGGTTCGAATCCCTGCGGCGGGGTGCGCTCCCGCTGCTCGGTCCCAGCGCCTGCCAACCTAGCAGTTCGAAAGCACCTCCGGGTGCAAGTAGATAAATAGGGACCGCTTACCAGCGGGAAGGTAAACGGCGTTTCCATGTGCGGCTCTGGCTCGCCAGAGCAGCGATGTCACGCTGGCCACGTGACCCGGAAGTGTCTCCGGACAGCGCTGGCCCCTGGCCTCTTAAGTGAGATGGGCGCACAACCCCAGAGTCTGTCAAGACTGGCCCGTACGGGCAGGGGTACCTTTACCTTTACCTTTAAATGATATTGAGCGTCAGAACAACTTGGCCACGATAAGGAAATTTTGCCCATGGTATGACTATTTTCCACCTTCCCATTTTGACTCTCTGGCACCCTATCTTAGCAATTCTAAAGCATAGACACACTTTTACTCTCACAAGATTTGAATGTATTGCCCTCGGCTGTACTCGAGGGACGATTCCAACAGATTCCACATGAAAAACACTTATGTCCCTGTGGAGATGGCAATACCGAATCGGCGCATGTCCTTTTGGCTTGCACTCTTTTTAAAGACTTGAGGAATGAGACTATCACCCCTTTTTTATTGTCCATTCTGGGTTGCCCAACCACTGCCACAGTGTCCTTTCTCTTGGCAGATCAAGATGAGCAGGTGACAGCAAAGGTTGCAAGATTTTTAGCTGGGGCAATCAGAATGAGATCCACTATTTGACTATAGATTCAAAACCCCTAAATTGTATTTTATATAATTGACTTTTTATTTCTATTCTTTGTACATTGTATTGTTTTATTACTATGGCTGATCCAAATAAAGATTCATTCATTCATTCATTCATTCATTCATTCATTCATTCATTCAAAACAAGTTCCCTTGCTGAATCATGGGGAGGTCCCTTTCTAGACCCTAGAAAGCTAGCTTATCCCAAGTCAGGCCAGAGGTACATCTAACTCAGTACTGTCAGTGCTGACCGGCACTGTCTCTCCATTAGGTCACTTCCTGCCCTACCTGGAGGTGCAAGGGATTGAACCTGGAACCTTCTGCATGCAAAGCAGCTGCACTTCCACTGAGCTTTGGTCCTTCTGCAATGCCCTGGCTTCCCCCAGGTCACCCCTGGTCTCGGCCAGCTCCCAAGTTCGATGGAAGACATGCCCCTCAACATCCCACTGATCAAAAACGGGATGCTCATTATTTGGTCTGGTGCTCTGGTATGAGCCGGGAAACTCGCATGAGGGTGTGAGACAAAAAAGTGAGCTAAAAACATCTTTTGGTCTGGCACTCTGGCACGAGCAAGTTGACATACACCAGAGGGCCAGACCCAAAAAAGGGACATTCTGGGATCCAATCAGAAGCCAGGGTGGCTTCTGTAATTCCATGATGTCCCACTTAAATCAGGACAATTGAGCAGTATGGGAAGATACTAGCTGACATTTACCACCATCATGGAGGGTCCCCTGATCTTCTGACCTTCATGATTTTCCCACAGATGAGAATGAGTGATTGATAACATGGTATGCTGGGGACGCAGGTGGCGATGTGGGTTAAAGCCTCAGCGCCTAGGGCTTGCCGATCGAAAGGTCGGCGGTTCGAATCCCTGCGGCGGGGTGCGCTCCCGCTGCTCGGTCCCAGCGCCTGCCAACCTAGCAGTTCGAAAGCACCTCCGGGTGCAAGTAGATAAATAGGGACCGCTTACCAGCGGGAAGGTAAACGGCGTTTCCGTGTGCGGCTCTGACTCTGGCCAGAGCAGCGATGTCACGCTGGCCACGTGACCCGGAAGTGTCTCCGGACAGCGCTGGCCCCTGGCCTCTTAAGTGAGATGGGCGCACAACCCCAGAGTCTGTCAAGACTGGCCCGTATGGGCAGGGGTACCTTTACCTTTACTTTACCTATGCTGGGAAACCCCCTTGGATGCCATGGGTTTCTCTAATGGCTGATTGGCTAGATATCTGTGTCTGGTTTGATTTAAGCTTTATTTTCAATTCTGCGATGAAGTCAGATTCTTGGAGATGAAACCCAGGAAGTCAACGAATTAAAAGCAATCAGAGAGGAGATAGAAACATGCGCTGATTGAATTAGGGCTTTCTTCCCCTCTCATCTTATCCTCATTGCTGATAATATTATTAGATTATGACAACCGTGGAAACATTACAAATCACTCCTCTCTCTCTTTGTGATGTTTGGTTCTACTCATCCTTGCAGCCAGCTTCATTGCTGATTGAAAGGAGATCGTCTGCATGATTTGGGAGTCCCACGTGCTCGCCCGGGACTTTGGAGATTGAAGATATTCCAGATTCACACTTTGGTAATTGTGATGAGAATTAAGCTTTGTGGAAGGGGGAGGAGGAGGAGGAGGGAAAAAAAAAACTTCTCTTGAGATGAGTGTGGTGATGTAATGGTTTTCCAAAATAATAGCACTGGATTTCCATAAAAATACTCGCTCTTATCTGAAGTTGCATGGATGAATCATCAGTTATCAGGCCAAACAACAGCTATTTAGGCTCCATCCACAAGGGAGTTGCTAATCGTTCTGTTCTCAGACACTCACACAAAGAGCTGAGCCGAGTCAGTAATTCCACCAAGACTTGCCAGGGTCTGCCCAGAGGAGTTAACAGTATCCATTTCTCTAGGCCCTCGTGGAGAAAAATGGCAGCCTTGCAACTGTGCTTATTAACTGCTTATTTCATTAAGGGTGCGATATGATGCACATGTCCACTGAGCGCAGGGGGAAGAAACAAGTTCAGTTCATATTTGGGGAAAGGGGCGTAGCTCAGTGGCAGAGCAGCTGCCTTGCATGCGGAAGGTGCCTGGTTCGATTCCCAACATCTCCAAGGAGGTCTGCGACTGTCTCGCCATAGTGGTACATGCTCTAGTTATCTCCCGCTTGGACTACTGCAATGCGCTCTATGTGGGGCTACCTTTGAAGGTGTCCTGGAAACTACAACTAATCCAGAATGCGGCAGCTAGACTGGTGACTGGGGGCAGCCGCCGAGACCACATAACACTGGTCTTGAAAGACCTACATTGGCTCCCAGTATGTTTCCGAGCACAATTCAAAGTGTTGGTGCTGACCTTTAAAGCCCTAAACAGCCTCGGTCCAGTATATCTGAAGGAGCATCTCGACCCCCATTGTTCTGCCCGGACGTTGAGGTCCAGTGCTAAGGGCCGTCTGGCGGTTCCCTCACTGAGAGAAGCAAAGCTACAGGGAACCAGGCAGAGGGCCTTCTTGGTAGTGGCGCCTGCCCTGTGGAATGCCCTCTCATCAGATGTCAAAGAAATAAACAACTACCTGACATTTAGAAGACATCTGAAGTTCAGGGAAGTTTTTAATGTGTGACATTTTGATGTATTTTTAATCTTTGTTGGAAGCCACCCAGAGTGGCTGGGGAGACAAATAATAAATTATTATTATTATTATCCCTGCCTGAAGCTGTGGAGAGCCACTGCCAGTTAGTTTAAAACTGAGTTAAATGGACTCCTAGTTTGAATCGGTATAAGCATCTGTCTTCCTATGATCCTATTTTAATGCGAACCTACCAGATTTGCACTCCATGAAGTGATGTGAGAACCAAAACGGTGTTTTCCAAAATTCGCTTCATTTTGCACTGCATCTATCTATGTGTATTTTTCGTTTTCAAGAATGGAAAGAAGCAGAAGTCCCAGCTAAGGAAGAATGGGTACAAAAACCTATGGAATTTGCAGAAATGGCGAAACTTACTGGAAGAATAAGAAACGAAGATAACAAACTTTTTATAAAAGAGTGGAATTTTTTAAAAAATTTAATATTTACAGATAAATTGTAAACAGATAAGAACACTGGCAGGATTATTGTAATAACTTGCAGTTTTGTAAGAGTATATATTTAAAGTAGATGAATAAATGAGCAAATTAAGTTAATCTGGATATGCATAAGATATTAAAAAATAAATTCAAGGAACCGTAGAAAGAGGGGGAAGGAAGTCGAGTTTTGAAATGTCAAAATGATGGTAAAATTAGTGAAATGTATAAACTTGAAAAGGCTAAATTTAAAATACAAAAACAAAATGTGTATTTTTCGTTTTCATTTTTCGTGTTCATATTGTTTTGTAACATGCTGATAAAAAGAAAATGTCTACATTCATAAAATAATGTACAAAAATCTCATAGGTGAACTTTGCTGCCAGAAGTAAGTATATATTAGGCAAAAATTACATCTATTATGAGATATGAGCAATCCAAGTGCTGTAAATTTGCATTAAAACTGCTTGAAATTTGTGTAGTGGCGGCATAAAATATTCTGCCGCCAAATCCTACCGCAGCTGCAAAATTTGGAAGAAATAAAAAACCAAGGCAAATTTTTGTCTTCATCGTAACTTGCATGTGAACTTCCCGTGGCATCTGACAGCTCAGCCTTCCTACACTCCCCTCCTTTGTTTTCATACTTTGCCTGTACTTCCCTGAAACATTTCTCTGAGGACTAGGAACTTGCCATTTCAAAATCAGTTCCCTCTGGGCGCTACAGATAAATACACTTTTTGCCAGTCCCTGGTGCATATCTTTGCAGTTTTTAAAGCACCGTGTGTAAGTTCCGACTCACAAGGCGAAGTCAGATCAACTTTCTGTGTTTTTTTTAATAAAAACGACTTGGTGCCATTATTTTCAAAAGGCATTAAATGAGCTTAAATCTGAGTACTTTTGTCTCAATTTGGAGGTGGATCGAGCGGTAAGAAACACACTCAGTATTCTGCAAGGGTTTCCAGGCTTTGGTGAAGGTATGCCGAACGAAACTGTTTATGTAAATGTTCAAAGCAAAGGAAGTTTGAATCTCCTACAATATAATTAAAATGTGTATTTTAGTGATAACTGAATCAGAAATAAACACAAAGCAAATAAGGGAGGGGGTGGGGAGAAAGGGGGTGAGAAATGTACCCACCAATTATGTGCTTGGAATTAATTTTGCTAGGTAAGAGGCGCGATGCCAGGGGAGATAGAGAATTTCCCGTGGGCAATGGAGGGCACCTCTCTCTGCCTGATACTCATGGTGCCATGCAGGACACCAGTCTGAAAGGGCGAACAGGATACACCGGAGGGTATGAGGAAAGCAGCAGAATGTGGTCCAAAGGCAAATAATATATGCACCAGCCTCCCTTTTTTGTTCTAGGTTTTGATTTCTAAACTTAGACGTGCTGCCCACAAAGAGTTTCTTTAGGGGGATTAGCGATTGATCTTTCTTTCTCTTGGCATTTTTCGCTTTTTCTTCATCTCTCTTGCTTTCTTTTTTCCTCTTTCTCTCTTTCTCTCCCCCCTCCCCGCAATCCGTCGGGTGAGCGCTCACTGTTCATTCAGTAACCAAATGCCTAAACTTCCAGCAGCAGCTTAGCAAGAAACTTCAGCTGGAAGTAACAGCGGGAAGAGTGGAAAGGACTCCCTCAGAAGGTCGTGGACTCTTCTTCCTTGGAGGTTTTCAAGCAGAGTTTGGATGGCCATCTGTCATGGATGTTTTAGCTGAGATTCCGGCATTGCAGGGGGTTGGGCTAGACTGCAGTGGTTCTCAACCTGTGGGTCCCCAGATGTTGTTGGACTACAACTCCCATCATCCCTGACCACTGGTCATGCTGGCTGGGAATGATGGGAGTTGTAGTCCAACAACATCTGGGGACCCTCAGGTTGAGAAACACTGGACTAGATAATCCTTGAGGTCCCTTCCAACTCTATGATACTATGCTTCTATCGTGGGGAATGGCCCATGAGTTGTGAGGTTCTTCTACTCCGGACAGGGTCCTGTCAGGTGTGTGTGCAGAAGCCAGGCCCTGTGACCAGGACTGGGGCCTTCCTAAGTTTGTTCTGAAGAGGCAAGGCACAGCCACACAGGTGAGGCCAATTGGTAACTCACAGAACCTGGCGGCAAGAGCTGGGAAGGGATATAAGGTGAGATTTCCCTTCAGCTCTTTGCCACAGCAACATGTTCCCTGCCTAGCTGTGCTTGGTTCCTTGACTCCTTGATCCTCGGACCCTTGACTCGTGACTCCTTGCTTCTTGATCCTCGGACCCTTGACTTTGTGACTCCCGGTTCTCTGACCCTCGGACTCTTGGCTTCCTGACTCCTGGCTTCTGGACCCCCATTCCTGCTCCCACCCTGCCATCTTGTCCCTGGTCCTGACATCCCCTGTTGGGACTTTGATAACCCGTGAACCGGACCGTGACAGGTCCCAAGTTAACACTCTGGAGCTCTCTACTTCAGGCCAGCTTTAGATACCCCCTCCAACATTTCACCAATGAAAAGAAGGACACACTTGCAATACCCCTTTGTCGGAGATGCTCAGTGGGCCCTGGATGCTCAATACCAGACCACCTGTTTTGTACTCAAGATGTCCCAGGTTCAAACCCCTTCAGGTGAGGGACGATTTGACAGCGTTGGGTATGTTTAGCCTTGAGAGGAGGAGACTGAGAGGTGAGATGATAGCCATTTTCAAATATCTCAAGGACTGTCCCATGGAAGATGGAGTGAGGTTGTTTTCTGCTGCTCCAAATGGTAGGATCCAAACCAATGGATTCAAATTAGAAGAAAGGAGATTCTAGCTAAACATCAGGGAAAACTTTCGGATGGTAAGAGCTGTCCGATAGTGGAACAGACATCCTTGGAAGGTGTTGGGCTCCCCTTCATCGGAGGTTTTTAAGCAGAGGTTGGATGTCTGCCTGTCATGGATGACCTTGTTGAGCTTCCCGCATTGCAGGGGGTTGCAGGCTAAACATACCCAGCTCCTTCAGCCATTCCTCATAAGACTTGGTTTCCAGACCCTTGATCATGCACGGTCAGGGAAAAAACAATACTGTCCTGGGTGGTAAAGACTCTGGAGAGAATAATTGGCTGCACTCTTCCCACCTTGGATCAAATCTATGCTTCCAGGTGCCATAAGAAAGCTGTAGAGATAGCGCAGGATAGTGCGCACCCCGGAAATGATCTCTTTCAGTTTCTGCCTTCTGGAAGAAGGTACAGGTTTATAAAGACTAGGACTAACCGCCTGAGAAACAGTTTCTATCCAAATGCGATTTTGGTTTTAAACGCAGGGTAAGGAGTATATTGTATTTAAAAATGGAGTATCAGAGTTTTTAGGGGGCTAACCAGGTTGGGATAGCTGGGATAGCAGGACTGTGGGCTTCTGAATGTCTTATGTAGATTTTTTCAATTTCGTTGTTCTGTATGGGACAATGTCAAAGATTATTGTATTGTATTGTATCATATCATCTTGGTTGTGTATCCACAGAAGTGATCAGAGGATAAATGACTGCTGGGAGGACCACAGAGAGAAGAAACACCTTGGCACATCTGTAACAGTGAAACCAGATGCTGTCATCTGCCCCAGCTGCAACAAAACATGTCTCTCCCATATTAGGCTCTACGGCCACAGCAGGTGCTGTAACTTTCCAACAGTCTGACTTCACCTCCAAAGGCACACTCCTCCATTGTCTCCTGAGACAGACAGATGCCACCACCATCTTAATGTTCTGGTTGTGAGCCTCCTAGAGGCATCAAGCTGCTCACCGCTGGAAGCCGAATGTGGGGCTGGATGAGTCCTTGTTCCAAGCCAGCCTGAGAAGCAGCTTTCATGAGAAATCAAGGGAACCCCCAACCATTCCCTTCCCCTGCAACCCTGTGAAGGATGGAGGAGAGAGGACAGGCGGGCAGTGTGCCCACGGCAGAAGGAAAAATTGGGAGCTGGCAGAACAAAGTGGTAAGAAGCAAGAATCCACAGAAGGAAAGCTGAAGACCGGCGCTGGCAGTTTGCAAGAGACAGAGAGGAAAACTAATAAGAAATTTTCCCCCTGTAAACTTTTAAGCATAGCTTTAAATATCAGAAAAGCTTAAGCCATCGCACACAAAGGCAAGTTCCCTTTGAAAGAGTTCCAGAAAACCATGAAATGCTGTTGATAAGGCTGTGCCAATTTGTGAAGCTGGCCGCAATCTCTGCCTCACGTCCCCCCCTTCCTGTCTCCTTTTCTCTTTCTCTCCCCCCCCACAACCCAATTCTTTCTCTATATCCCCCTGGCTTTAATTTGCTTCCCTCCCTTAATTTTTAATTTTTTTAAAAAAAATTCTCTCTGCAAAACCTCAGTGCGATTTTGGAGTCGAGAAAGATCGCAATTGCACAAATGGTTGGGGAGGCCAGAGCCTTTCTGGAAAGGGGGGGGGGGGGAGAAGGTACAGAGTCTCCTGGTTTCGTTCGCTTGGCAGAAATCATGCCCAGCGGGGGCTTGGGCACGAAGCCAGCCAGGGAGACTCCGCTGGGAAGTTCTTGTCCTAAGGTAAATCGAGCCGACGTGATGGTGGCCCCCTCAGCCCTTATTAAGCAAGTCGCATTCACCCTTAATTACAGGGTAGCTAAAAACCGCCACTTTGTCAATGTATTTACCTGGAAAGATTGCAAGGCGGATAAGAGGCCCTTTGAATGCGGGTGCTGAAACAAGCGGGACGTTATTCCCAGGGTCATACGGCCGAGGAACCGAGGAAGCTGCCTTCTACCAAATCAGACCATTGCTCCATCTAGCTCAGTGTTGTCTACAGCAGTGCTCCAGGATTTCAGACAAGGACCCTCTCCCAGCCCTACCTGGAGATGCCAGGAATCGAACGCGGGACCTTCTGAATGCAAGGCAAATGCTCCACCACTGAGCTATGCCCCTTTCCCAAATATGAACTGATCTAATGAGTGGCGTAAAGGGACGTGGGTGGTGCTGTGGTCTAAACCACAGGGCTTGCTGACCAGGAGGTTGGTGGTTCGAATCCTCGCGACGGGGTGAGCTCCCCATTGCTCCTGCCAACCTAGCAGTTTGAAAGCACATCAAAGTGCAAGTAGATAAATAGGTACCGCTCCTGCGGGAAGGTAAACGGCGTTTTCGTGCGCTGCTCTGGTTCGCCAGAAGCGGCTTGGTCATGCTGGCCACATGACCTGGAAGCTGTACGCCGGCTCCCTCGGCCAATAAAGCAAGATGAATGCCACAACCCCAGAGTTGGCCGTGACTGGACCTAATGGTCAGGGGTCCCTTTACCTTTACCTTTTTAATGAGTGGGGTAGCAATAAAACAGCTGGCACACTTGCAAAGCTAAGCAGGGTCTGGTACGGTTTCAGGTTGGATGGAAAACCACATGCTGAGATTCCTGCATTGCAGAGGGTTGGGCTAAATGACCTTCGGGGTCCCTTCACAATTCTATTATTCTAATCTATTATCCTTCCCCAGTTATCATTTCAGCAATGCTTATAGGAACAAAGGAAGCAGCTGTGAGTTGGGCAATTTCTCCATGTAGCCCAGTAGTGCTGTGCTGATAATAATAATAATAATAATAATAATAATAATAATAATAATAATAATAATCTGGCTGGGACCTTGCCAACAAAGGTCCGTATAGTTAAAGCTATGGTTTTCCCAGTAGTGATGTTGAGTTTGGATTTGATATCCCGCCTTTCACTCCCTTTAAGGAGTCTCAAAGCGGCTAACATTCTCCTTTCCCTTCCTCCTCCACAACAAACACTCTGAGGTGAGTGGGGCTGAGAGACTTCAGAGAAGTGTGACTGGCCCAAGGTCACCCAGCAGCTGCATGTGGAGGAGCGGAGACGCGAACCCGGTTCCCCAGATTACGAGACTACCGCTCTTAACCACTACACCACACTGGCTCTGTATGGAAATGAGAGCAGGACCATAAAGAAGGCTGATCGCCGCAGAATGGATGCTTTTGAATTCTGGTGCTGGAGGAGACTCTTGAGAGTCCCATGGACTGCAAGAAGATCAAACCTCTCCATTCTGAAGGAAATCAGCCCTGAGTGCTCACTGGAAGGACAGATCCTGAAGCTGAGGCTCCAAGACTTTGGCCACCTCATGAGAAGAGAAGACTCCCTGGAAAAGACCCTGATGTTGGGAAAGATGGAGGGCACAAGGAGAAGGGGAGGACAGAGGGCGAGATGGCTGGACAGTGTTCTTGAAGCTACCAGCATGAGTTTGACCAAACTGAAGGAGGCAGTGGAAGACAGGAGTGCCTTGCGTGCTCTGGTCCACGGGGTCATGAAGAGTTGGACACAACTAAACGACTAAACAACAACAACATCTGGCTGGGCTTCCCCAGCCACTATGGGTGGCTTCCAACAAAATATTAAAATACAGTAATGCATCAAACATTAAAAGCTTCCCTAAACATAGATAGTGGAACAGAATTCCTCGGAAGGTGATGGGCTCTCCTTCATCAGAGGTTTTTAAGCAGAGGTTGGATGTCCACCTGTCATGTATGACCTGGTTGAGCTTCCCGCAAGCACAACAATCATATTTTCTTGTCTGACTTTAGATTACACCTTCATGTTCCGATGTCATGTCCAACTATGTGCCACAGATCTATAATAGCAAGTCGTCACCTGATTCTTTGTTTGGCTTTGTTGTAAAATACTTGGATTACTTAACAGAGTTTTTTTAAATAAAAGAGAGAGAGAGAGAAAGAATTCTATTCGCTTTCAAAATCTTGGCTGGAGAGAAGGGGGCATGGATTTGTGCTGTCCATAGAGAAGGGAGTGCTTCCTCAACAGAGTGACATCTTTGGCTATTTGATATTCATGGGACGGAGAAGACTGAAGGATAAGGCTGAAGTTGGCCATCCTCGCAAGGAGAGGGGGCGGCCCGCTGGCTCCCCAATGTAAACACCATTATCATTTGAAAAATCAATTAGCTCCTTGCACCAGAGAATGCCTCTCCTTAAAAGGCCCCTCTGAACTGGCTATTGTAAGCCGGGGTTATTTACTTTAATTAAGAGGAGACAGAGTGGATTATTGTCTCAAACACAACGTTTGGGAAGAATTGGCCAATTACGCTCTACCTCACTGAATAACAAAGGGCAAGGAGCAGGCAGGCTCCAACCCGAGCAAAGGCCTTGATGATGAGTGTTTTCGGTCTCCTTAAAAAATAATTGAACGCAAGATTTGATTGGGACAAGGAAATGGCAAATAATAAATGGGAAGGATTTAAAGCCCCTCTGGTGAAACCGCTAGGTGAGAGATTTCAGTATGCGCTCAGACCAGGAGCTCTGGTGCAAGGTCAGAAGGGCACGGGGGTCAGAATCTGCACCCCTGAGGCTACAAAAAGGTTTGTGTAGTTCAATTTTCCTCCTGTACAATGGAGAGCTTCCTTCACTCATATTTGGCAAAGGAGAGCAGGTATGCTTAGAGTGCAAAGGGATGGCGAGCAGCTCATGGTCCACATGTTACAGTGACGTGAGACAAGATGACCTCTGATGTTGGAGGGGGAGATCATAAGCACATAAGATGAGCAGGGGATGGGAGTGTCTGAGGGCACACTTTGGGGACCAGGGCATGCAAGGATGCAATCCAATGCACCCAGTGAAATTTACTTTTGAGAAACACACATAGGATCAGGCTGTTTCTAGGTCAGAACTAGATAAGCACCATGCCAAACAGGCGCGCATAACAGTCGTACCTTGGAAGTCGAACGGAATCCGTTCCTGAAGTCCGTTCGACTTCCAAAACATTCGGAAACAAAATCGCGGCTTCTGATTGGCTGCAGGAAGCTCCTGCAGCCAATCAGAAGCCGCGTAAGCCCCATCGGGCATCCAGGTTCCAAAAGAACGTTCGCAAACTGGAACAATCACTTCCGGGTTTGCAGCGTTCGGGAGCCAAAACGTCCGAGTTCCAGGGCGTTCAGGATCCAAGGTACAACTGGATTCAAAATGCAAAGCATTCCTTTGCCCAAAACGTCTTTGGCCAGCCCTGGAGTTTTTTTTTTTTAAATTATTATTATTAGATTATGTATTTTGTGTTTTTATGGATGAAGGGCAGTACTGTATCTTAACGACAACGACAACAACATTGCTGAGATGAGGGACAAAATGGATGGAGCCCCCGTTCCTGCAATTCAATGCACTGAAACCAGCTGGACTGATCATTGAAATTTACCTCAGCACTGATGATGAGTCAGTATTTTCCACCACACCTGAGGGCATCAGGCAAACATAGGGAGTGCAGGGCCTGCTCTCTTCTCCAGCACCTCCGTACTGATGCCTCCTCTCAGCATCTGCCGCAGCCCAATGTGGCTGACTCACTCTGCCCAATGGTAGGACTGGACTTGTTCCTATGGTTGTCTACCTGTGCAGGTATAAAAGCAGCAGGGTGGTGGGGTGGTGGTGGTTCAGGAAACAAACCCCAAGCACTCCTCCCCTCACTTATTCTTTTCTTACAAATCCCCTTCCCAAAGCTGAGTTTCCCTATTTGGAAAAAAAACCAAACAAAAAAACCCAACAACAACCCCCCCAACCCCCAAAAAACAAAAACAAACAAACAAACAAAAAACAGCCATGGGGCTTTTGGGACAACGTGCTTCTGTATGCATGACATGCACCATTAGATCTTAATTTTCTATTTTCTATTTTCTTTTTTTATTTCCAAAACCAAAAAAAGAAAAATTACAAACATCAAATTCAACATCCATATTCATCTTCTAACATAAACCTATTACATAATTAACTAAATTAAAATATACCTAATTACTCTAAACTTCTCTTTGCTGTATACAAATACAACACAGTTAGAAATTTTATATTAAAGCTTTTATATTATAAATAATATTTCAAATTCCCCTATACCCCCCGTTCCCCTTCACCCATGTGTGATCTCATTTATTTTTTTTACTTCTTCCGTCTTGCTGTGTTGTTATAATTTAATAATTGTTCAGCTGATTCTTTTATTATTTCCTTGCTTACCCCTGCACATTTTACATGTTATCTATTACACATTATCTATTAATATTCCAGTTCCGGAACCATATTTTTTCATATGGTCACATATTTAAGATCTAATGTATATAAATATAGGAATACATTAGATCTTAAATATGTGACCATATCATCATCAAGGTTTCTAACTTGCTTCTTGCATCCATGCTGCAGTTCAGTGTGTTGTTGTTGTTTTGTTTTGTTTTTGTTGTTGTTGTTTTAAAAGGAGTTTAGCAACTGCCTAATCCACAATATCGTCTCCTTTGGGACCCGGCTGAGAACTCATCCCCGCAGCTCAGCCTGAGATGACTCTTGCTTGTACCTCGCCTGACTCACGATTTTCCTCTGCATATTCTAAATGTGCATTAAGGCACTCAAGCATGGCAGCTCCTGAAGGAGTTGCTGCCTTTTATTTGGTAAATAACAAAATCATTTTATGCACCGGCAAAAGAAGAAGAAGAAAATGAAGACGAAGAAACTCCGGAGACTTTTGTTCGTGGCTTCTGGGAATGGCGATTTGCATTCTGAAACATTTCTCAGCAGTTTTAAATATAGACTGCACAGTTCCTTATGCCCTTCGGCTTTGAAACAGGCAATCTGTATTCAGCATCCTAAATTCAGCATAAGCACATAAGTACATAATGACAGATTGCTGGATCAGACCAAAGGCCCTTCTACTCCAGCATCTGGCTCTCAAAGTGGCAAACCAGCTGCCTGTGGAATGCTTGCAACCGTGACTTGGGCACCCTTTCCTCCTGTAGACCTTTAAAGCCCTTTGTGGCTCAGGGCCCTCATATCTACGGAACTGCCTCTCCTGGTATGCCCCACAGAGGAACTTAAGGTACATGAATAACCATAGTTTAGAGGTCCCAAGCCCTAAGGAAGTCAGACTATCCTCCACCAGGGCCAGGGCCTTTTCAGTGATGGCTCCGACCTGGTGGAATGCTCTGTCCCATGAGACTAGGGCACTTCAGGATTTAACCTCCTTCCGTTGGGCCTGTAAGACAGAGCTATTCCTCCTGGCCTCTAGTTTGAATTCAGCCTGATCTTTTATTTCCCTTCTCTTCCCTCTCCCTCCCCTTTTATGAAGATTACCCGCTCTGAGACCCCGCAGCTAATTCTCCCCTGGCCTCCTCGCTGGCCCAGTTAGGACCAATTCAGCAGCTTGCTAGCCCTGGGGATGATCTAATTGATTTTTTATTTTTTGAATTTTATTGGTATTCATGTTTTTATACTGTATTTTATGCTGCTTTTGTAATTAAGTGTTTTAAAGTGTTTTAAAATTTGTTGTTAGCTGCCCTGAGCCCGGTTTTTGAACCGGGAAGGGTGGGGTATAAATAAAAAATTGTTGTTGTTGTTGTTGTTGTTGTTGTTTCCAGCATCTGGGATTCAGAGGCATACAGCCTCCAACAGAGGAAATAAAGCATAGCCATCAGGGGGCGTATTCTTAGGTATAAGCAGTGTTTTTTTTCTGGAAAAAAGGGGGAAACTCACCATGAAGTTTGTTTGTTGCAGGCCCAGTCGCAGTGTCACGACACGCCCCCCCCCCCGCAGGGCAGCTGCTAAATGTAGGATGTGATTGATAAACTCAAACAGACAATGATCTGGATTAAACAGTTATTGATTACAGATATAGGTGGATTTTTGGCTCAGGCATGGGGGTGTACATCCATTCCATCTGCCCCCTGCCCCCTGACAAAAAAATTATTACCGGTAATTTTAAAAAGGTAAGGGAATTCAGTTCGCCTGAGTTCCTGCTCAACACCTGTCCCCCCCCCACTCGGTATAAGCAACTTTGCCAGCTTGAGTAAGTAGAAGGCAGGGTTAAGACTCTCGGGGGAAATATGCTTTTGGGTTTCTCACTAAGAACCTAAGCTCTGCCCCTTCCTCCTGGTCTCTCTCTGTCATGAGGATGCCATGAAGGTAGTGGCACAGGGCCTTCTTAGTAGTGGTGCCTGCCCTGTGGAACGCCTTCCCATCAGATGTCAAGGAAATAAGCAACTATCTGACTTTTAGAAGACATCTGAAGGCAACCCTGTTTAGGGAAGTTTTTAATGTTTGGTGTTTTATTGTGTTTTTAATATTCTGTTGGGAGCTGCCCAGAGTGGCTGGGGAGACCCAGCCAGATGGGCATGGTAATAATAATAATGCTAATTGTTGTTGCTGTCGTTTAGTCGTGTCCGACTCTTCGTGACCCTATGGACCAGAGCACGCCAGGCATTCCTGTCTTCCCCTGCCTCCCGCCGTTTGGTCAAACTCATGTTGGTAGCTTCGAGAACACTGTCCAACCATCTCGACCTCTGTCGTCCCCTTCTCCTTGTGCCCTCAATCTTTCCCAACATCAGGGTCTTTTCCAGGGAGTCTTCTCTTCTCATGAGGTGGCCAAAGTATAGGAGCCTCAGCTTCACAATCTGTCCTTCCAGTGAGCCCTCAGGGCTGATTTCCTTCAGAATGCAGAGGTTTGATCTTCTTGCAGTCCATGGGACTCTCAAGAGTCTCCTCCAGCACCAGAATTCAAAAGCATCAATTCTTCGGCGATCAGCCTTCTTTATGGTCCAGCTCTCACTTCCATACATCACTACTGGGAAAACCATAGCTTTAACTATACAGACCTTTGTTGGCAAGGTGATGTATCTGCTTTTTAAGATGCTGTCTCTGCGGACAAACGCCAGCTCCCTCGGCCTATAGAGCGAGATGAGCGTGCAACCCCAGAGTCCCAGAGTAAGAGCTGTTCGACAGTGGAATTTGCTGCCAAGGAGTGTGGTGGAGTCTCCTTCTTTGGAGGTCTTTAAGCAGAGGCTTGACAGCCATATGTCAGGAGTGCTCTGATGGTGTTTCCTGCTTGGCAGGGGGTTGGACTCAATGGCCCTTGTGGTCTCTTCCAACTCTATGATTCTATGATTATGTCTGCGACTGGACCAAATGGTCAGGGATACCTTTACCTTTACCTTTATTCTTCTAACTCTCAGCATGCAAACCACAGTTCCCATGGTTCTTTGGCGGAAGCATTGAGTGTCTAAACTTTAGCAGCGTGAATCTACTTTATAGTGCAGATGGGGCTGACGGCTTTACCTCTCCCATTTCTGACAATGTCAGTTGGGTACAGCTGACCCAAAGCATACTCCTGACCCAAGTTGGGTGGCCGGGTGCGGCTGGTTTGGCTCAGGAGCTGGGGGCTCCCCACCGCTGACTTGCAATATGTGTGTCAAAAGCAAGGCAATCATTATCTCGTAAATGGTGTCGAAATCTGCAACAGGTAAATAGGTCAGCATTACAAAACAATACCATATTGCCTCACTGAGTCTCTCTCTCTCTCTCCCCCTCCTCCCCCATTACAACAAAATAAAACCATTTACCTGCATGGCCTTTGGCTAATCAGGAGTTGAGATCAGTGAAAGAGTTAATTACCTTGACACAGAGCTGAGCAGGTTAGCATGCTGAATTGGGGGTGGGGAGGGGAGGCTGTCCCTTTGATATCTTTAGAGTGTATTTTAAGATGTACTCTGAGCCTCTTTGACGGCCTACACTAATCTATGGTGCGATTGCATTTGGGGGTGCTGTGTACAGTTCCGGTTCCCTCACCTCAAAACGGATATTGTAGAGTTGGAAGAAAGGTTCGGAAAAGGGCACCCAAATCAATCAAGAGGGGGAACAGCTCTCCTATGGGGTAGGAACACCACATTTGGGACTTTGCGTGGACAGGCGGAGTCCCCAGATCCCGAGCGGTCCCCCCCCCCCATCATGTGGAATAACGACTCAAGACAACATGGTATGGGATTAAATTGGCCACAACTTTATTAAATTTCAAATGTGGGTAGACCTTGGCTCAGGCATTGGGCGTTCTCCCTCCCCAGTCCCCAGCCAGGGACCTAGGGAGCATCAAGGTTATCCAGTGTGTGCGTGGGGGGATGGGCCGGCTCTGGAGAACATATGTTCAAGCAGAGATAGCCGCCCCCGTTATGCCGCCGCCGCAGGGGAGAGCAATGACGACCTTTCGGCGTACGGTCAAAGCCTCCCTTCAGAAACCCCTTTAACGGGGAACCCTGGTATCGTCGCTGCAAAGAGGAAGATGGACTAAAGGATTCCGCCCAAGGCCTGATACCGCCAAAGTTGTGACGTTTTGCTACGGGAAAGGCGAAACCTGCCAATGCAGGGGAATTCCTTTCCGGCCCTTTAACAGCGACCTTAACGTAGCAGCGCCCGCATATCTGTGAAGAAAAGTTAACCTGCAAAACCTGTGAAGAAAAGTTAACCTGCAAAAGAAGACATTAACTGAGGGTGGGTAGGGTGGGAGAAACTCTGGAGCCAAGTGAGGATTCCCAGGTAAGATCCTCCCTCTATTGTGTGGGCAGGTAATCCCTCCCCTACCTGGCCTGGTCTCCTTGGCAATGCTTCCCCCAGGTGGGATTGGACAACTGGCTGAGGTAGGCGGAGACCTTCAGGTATCCCACCTGAGGGAAGGCAAAGCCAAGCCTATGCTGTTGGAGCCGCTCCAGATCTAGGGGCTGCACGCGTCCACGCAAAGGGCGCCCCCCGTTTTAAGTGGGGAGTGGTCATTCTAGGTTAGAGAACAGACAACATGCTAGAAGCGCTTAAAATGATGTATGGAATGGGGACATTGGTTAGAGGACAGTTTTTCTCAACTCTGCCATAACTCCTGGACATCCAAGGAAACTGAATGCTGGAGAGATCAGGATATAGCCAAACTACAGAACTCACTCTGGCACTATGGAAGCACTGTCCTCTTAACTGCAGTCATTAAAGGTAAAGGCAAAGGACCCCTGGATGATTAAGTCTAGTCGAAGGCAACTCTGAGGTTGTGGCGCTCATCTTGCTTTCAGGCCAAGGGAGCCAGCGTTTGTCTGCAGACTGTTTTTCCGGGTCATGTGGCCAGAAAGACTAAACTGCTACTGGGGCACAGAGGACGAGTGCCAGAGTGCACAGAAATGCTGTTTACCTTCCTGCTGGAGCAGTACCTATTTATCTACTTGCACTGGCGTGCTTTCGAACTGCTAGGTTGGCAGGAGCTGGGACCGAGCAACGGGAGCTCACTCCGTCATGGGATTCGAACCCCTGACCTTCCTATTTGAGGCTCCGTGGTTTAGACCACAGCGTCACCTGTGTCCACAAACTGCAGTCATAACAAAATGTGTTACAGCTAAGCTTGTGCAGGGTACACTCTGCACATGCCCAGAAACGCTGTTCCGAGCAAGTCTCTGCTTCCCCCAAAAGTTATGAGACTTGGTTCAAAGGGAGCAGGCCTTGAAATTGCCACCTTTCCCCAGAATCACCTTCGTTGCCTCTCCTGTCGTCTGATACTCTGCCCCCCCCTAGATTTCTGCATTTCTTATATCCCCCCTGCCCCCCACCTTGGAAAAAGGACTTTCCCAGTCCTTCACCTGACTCCAGAGAATTGCAGATTGTTATTCCTGAGGCTGCCTGCTGCACAGAAGCCCGGTGGGTGCCCGTTTGTGGGAGATATCCCAGGAAGAAAGGGAAGTGGTTGGGTATCTCGTGCCAAAGGTGACTGGCGACCAGCCTGGTAATAGCTTTGCTATGAGTGCCGTGGGGATTAGCTGTGTTTGCAATGCTATGTGTAACCTTGACATGCAGTCGGCAAAGTACAATATTCATTATTGCCTGGCTGTCGGCTGAAGACAATTTCAATTATTCTGGCATTTCAATGGATGAAAAAGCCCTTTAGGCTGGCTCACGAGATTAGACTTAAAGGCTTGTAAATTAAGAAAGTTGCAATCTGTATTTTATCTGGCAGGCAGCTGTGAAATACACTTTGTTGGTGGGGGGGGGGGGAAGGGAGGGGGAGGAGGACAAAGACAAGTTACTCTGTCCCAATTGCCATTTTGATATATCAATTTGCAGTTTGCACAGAGGCAATCCTGGAGTGGAATTGCAGGCGTTTAGCAACCTTTTAGCAACGAACATGGGAAGCATGTTCAACGGATCAGAAGAAACTACTCTAGGGTTACCAGATGTCCCCGGTTCCCGGAGACAGTCCCCGGATTTGCAAATCTGTCCCCGGACAAATTCCGTCCCCGGAATGTCCCCAGATTTGCAAATCTGTCCCTGGGAAAACATAGCAGCGGTAGCCTCAGCAGCCAGGAGCCAGCTTGGTAGCCCAGTTGGCTCTGGCTGGCTTCAGGAGCTGCTCTCTGCTGGCGCCACTGCCGAAGGGGAACCAGGGACATCCAACGGTACAGATATCCTGCCCCCTTCCTCCTTTGTTTTGACAGATTGGTGGAGGCTCGGGAATCACGGGCGGGCAGGCATTGCCCAGGAGGGGCACAGGGCATGTGGTTTCTCTGCCAGGCAAGGTGCAAAGCCCTTCTTTTGCACCCTGTGAAACATAAATGCACAGAGTTGTATTTGTTTAAAAAACTGGGCAACAGCCGCCCGAGCCTCCCCCATTAGTCAAAACGAGGAACAGGGCAGGAGGAGGCTCAGGAGTCCCAGGTGGGCAGCTGTTGCCCAGGTTTTAAAAAAACTCTGCGCATTTATGTTTCACAGGGTGTGAAAGAAGGGCTTTGCACCTTTATATAATATGCATCTGTGCTTGGGACCAGGGTCTTTTAAAAAATAATAATAATTTTTTTTCATCGACTATTTTCACATAAATTATTTCAACAATTGTATTTCCCCCCCATTTCCCCCCTCCCATCTCCCCCACGACCTCCGTCCCCCCTACAACTTCCCTCAGTTCCTTTTTCTGCTTTATCAGCACATATTATTCTCTGCATGTTATAAAAATGTAAAAATCTCTAAGTTATCCATCTATTATATTAACAAATGCATTTGTGTCTGTTTATTCAAAACCTGTCAAGGAGTCCAAATCGGGCCCAGGGTCTTTTGCCTCCCTGTCCTCACTACTGACTCCCTGTTGCTACTCAGCTTAAAAAATAAAGTGTCCCCAGATTCATTGAAAAAAATAAATCTGGTAATCATAAACTATTCCACTTTTATGCCCTTAGCAGCAGCATGATCTGCAGAAACCGGTAGGTAAATCTTTCCAGACCACGTCCTGAGATATCATCACCTGCTAAGGTCTGCACATCAGGGAATCAAGAATTATATGAGTTGGAAGGGACCCCAAAGGTCATCTAGGCCAAATCCCTTCAGTGCAGGAATCGGAGCTAAAGAATCTCTGACTGATGGTCAGTCATCCTCTGCTTAAAAACCTCCAAGGAAGGAGTCTTTTCCCTGTCGAAAAGTTTCCCCTGATGTTTAGTGGGAATCTCCTTTCTTTAAATTTGAATCTTACCCTCCGGAGCAGGAGAAAACAACCTTGCTCTTTCCTCCATGTGATAGCCCTTTAAATATATGAAGATGGCTATCATATCTCTAGGGGAGGTGGGTGGCGCTGTGGGTTAAACCACAGAGCCTAGGACTTGCTGATGAGGTCGGCGGTTCAAATCCCCACAACGGGGTGAGCTCCCATTGCTCGGTCCCTGCTCCTGCCAACCTAGCAGTTCGAAAGCACATCAAGTGCAAGTAGATAAATAGGTACCTCTCCGGCGGGAAGGTAAATGGCCTTTTGTGTGCGCTGCTCTGGTTCACCATAAGCGGTTTAGTCATTCTGGCCACATGACCTGGAAGCTGTATGCTGGCTCCCCTGGCTAATAAAGTGAGATGAGCACCGCTAATGGTCAGGAGTCCCTTTACCTTTACCTTTTATCACATCTCTGACTCCTCTTTTCCAGGCTAAACATACCCAGCTCCTTCAACCGTTTCCAGACCCTTAATCTTCTTGGTTGCCCTCCTCTGCACATGTTCCAGCTTTTAATATCCTTCTTAAAATGTGGTGCCCAGAACTGGACACAGGACTCCAGGTGTGGTCTGACCAAGGCAGAATAGAGTGGGATTATGACTTCCCTTGATCCAGATGCTATCCTTCTGTTGATGCAGCCTAGAATCACATTAGCTGATTTTGCTGCTGCATCACACTGTTGACTCATGTTAAGCTTGTGGGTCCACCAAGACCCCTAGATCCTTTTCACGTATACTGCTGGCAAGCTGGGATTCCCCCACCCTGTATTTGTGTATCTGATTATTTCTGC
The DNA here is from genome assembly GCF_951804945.1 of Podarcis cretensis. Taxonomy (NCBI): domain Eukaryota; kingdom Metazoa; phylum Chordata; class Lepidosauria; order Squamata; family Lacertidae; genus Podarcis; species Podarcis cretensis. The sequence goes on from NC_137179.1 coordinate 10,140,351, forward strand.
CTAAGTGCAGAAATCCATCAATCCATTGCACATCAAAGCATAGCTACAGGATTTGCTTGAAGACATGGCAATCATATTATAGACCTCCTCTGACTCAGAGGGCAAGTTTCTTTGTTATTAGTAACCCTCATTTTATCATAGATTTCTCAGCCGAGTCAGACCCTTCTCTGTATTATTGTCGGCTATTACACCCCCCCCCCCATATATATATATCTCAATAATCAGAAAATTCCAAGTGCAAAAATATATTAATAATTCCTTTGAAGGGATGTTTTGAACAGGCTGTATGCCTCTTTTCTTTAGATATAGGCTGATATAGTTATTAGAGCTACAGTTATTTATGGCCTTCGCCAGCGGCAGAGAGTATTCTAATAATGATAATTTATGGAACATCAGAAGAAGCATAAGGAATCTTCCCTGTACCATGCTGAGAGCTGGAGATTTATGGTCCAGTCACTTGCAGATTTACTTGGGAGTTAAACCTGAATAAATTAAATGAGTTGTATTGTTTATTCCGCTAGTTCTTGCTCCTTTCAAAACTCAAAACTTTTTGTGAGCCTGCTAGTCCTCATGTTCTGCTGAACAATTCAGGAGGAATACAGCTATCTCAAATGAGCATTAAGTCGGCTCTTAATAACATAGTTATTATGAGCATACTATTTTACTTTTGTGCATGTGTCTGGGGACTCGCAAGGTGTTAATCCTTAAACTGTTGACTCACAATGTGTTCATCTGTCGGTCTGTCGGTCTTTAATGAAGCCAAATTCCCATTTGCTTCAAAGAGAAGCTTTTAATGAGGACTATAGGCTTGCAGAGGCATCACCTTGCCAACAAAGGTCCATATAGTTAAAGCTATGGAAGTGAGAGCTAGACCATAAAGAAGGCTGATCACCGAAGAATTGATGCTTTTGAATTATGGTGCTGGAGGAGACTCTTGAGAGTCCCATGGACTGCAAGAAGATCAAACCTCTCCATTCTGAAGGAAATCAGCCCCGAGTGCTCACTGGAAGGACAGATCCTGAAGCTGAGGCTCCAATACTTTGGCCACCTCATGAGAAGGGAAGACTCCCTGGAAAAGACCCTGATGTTGGGAAAGATGGAGGGCACAAGGAGAAGGGGACGACAGAGGACGAGATGGTTAGACAGAAGCTACCAACATGAGTTTGACCAAACTGCGGGAGGCAGTGGAAGACAGGAGTGCCTGGTGTGCTCTGGTCCAGGGGGTCACGAAGAGTTGGTCACGATTAAACGACTAAACAGGAACAGGAATGAAACAGAGGCAGGGGGAAAAAGAAGGATACATAATCACTTCAGTAATGTGTGCTTGGGTATAGTGCATAATATATCAGCAATAATTGCACATATATATTTTTGTTAGACCCTGCCTCTGTTTTGCTTCTGTTCTTCTGTTTTCTTCCTTCTATCTTCTGTGCTGTAAGCTGCTTGGGGCAGAGACCTGCCTTCTCATTTGCTGTAAATTGCCACGTACACAAGTTTGGGTAGTTGCTGCATTATGCCAGATGTTTTACTTGAGTCAGGTAGGTAGCCATGTTGGTCTGATGCAGTTGAAATATATATAAAAATGATTTTTTTCTAGTAGCACCTTAGAGACCAACTAAGTTTGTTCTTGGTATAAGCTTTTGTGTCCCTTATATATGGTGGGAGGGTGGGGTGGGGTTTTTCTCAGGAAGGCAGTAGGAGATGGGTGATTCATCTCAGCCCACCCTCCCACTATATATAAGGGTCTGATGACTTCTGTTTCAGTGTATCTGAAGAAGTGTGCATGCGCACAAAAGCTTATACCAAGAACAAACTTAGTTGGTCTCTAAGGTGCTACTGGAATTTTTAAAATTGTTTTACTTGAGGTCAGGAATGATTGATTTGCACACTACATTTGCATTTGCATTCACAGTTTAAGGCCCACATTACGTATGTTTGTTTGTTTCCCAATTAAAAACCTAAACACGCCTGACATTTCTCTGCCTGGCAAATTCATCTTTTTCAGTCTCGACATGGCGTTGCCGTTTCTTCTTGGTTTTTTCAGCTCAGCCTTCTGAACTAACCAACCAACCAGAAATTATGAAAGCAGTCCAGTTTGCGTCCCCGCCTCCCAAGGGACCCTCCAGGCAATGGCTCTTGAAGAATGTGGAAAGACTGACCCTGGCGAGTTGAGAATCTGCCTTCCTTTCCCTCCAAGAGCAGAGATTTCCAGGTATTGCGAATGAAGTGGCCTGGAAAGGTCAAGGGTTAGTGACCAGGTCTCCAGAGAAGAATTTTGTATAGACTCAGAGCTAGGGTGTATGCCAGCACTTAAATCTAAGCCGCTGTGATGCTAATGTCCAAATCAGCCTTTCCCAACCTTGCTCCCCCAAAATATTTTGGACTTGCCAGGTAGCTCAGTCGGTTAGAGTGCGGCGCTGAAATTATCATGGGTTTTGACAGTGCTTTCCCCCCTAAAGAAATGTTTTGGGGTACTTTCATTTTCCTACTCATATTGCAATACTGCCCCTCAATGAGGCCAAACTTAGATTCACACAATGTTTAGGGGTATGCGTACCGCTGTGTCTCCCCAGCAAGAAAGCACTGGGTTTTGAGCCCCACCCTGTGCTAAACTGTTTGTTTCTTTACAGCCATCAGTGTTCATGATGCTTCGCAGAGTACGAGAGGTCAAGGCTTTGCCCCGAAGAGCTTACAATCTGATACAGAGATTGAAGACTGGAAAAATACAGTGGTACCTCGGGTTACATACGCTTCAGGTTACAGACTCCGCTAACCCAGAAATAGTGCTTCAGGTTAAGAACTTTGCTTCAGGATAAGAACAGAATTCGTGCTCTGGCAGCACGGCAGCAGCGGGAGGCCCCATTAGCTAAACTGGTGCTTCAGGTTAAGAACAGTTTCAGGTTAAGAATGGACCTCCAGAACGAATTAAGTACTTAACCCGAGGTACCACTGTATTGCCCAGTAGAGGAAGAAATGGCTGAATATTAATCCAGATTGAGCGTCTGACAACTGTGAAGAATTATTGTATCTATGGCTGACAGGTGGAGCAAAGATCTATTTATTTTCTGTTTCTGTTTATTTACCACTTTTTCTCTTTATTCTTTTCTTGTTCCCTTTAATAGTCTCTCTTACTATATTTTGGTAAGAGATGAAAATGATAAGACGGGTGGTGAAGGACCATGTGTGAGAGGCAGGAAAGGTGACATCACCCAGGGTGAGAGGCCGGGGGAAGAAAGGGGTGTTCCCAGGTGAGAGCTGAGAGGGTAAAACCTTTTCTGTATGAGACAAAAGTTAAGGTATAACTGTGAGAGAGGACTTTGTATTTTTAAAAATCCCCTTTATTTTTTCTTTCCCCCATATTATTATTATTTGTTTAGACTAGTTTGCTTTTTTATTGCATTATGAAAAGCCTTAATAAAACATTACCAAATAAAATAAAATCTGATACAGAGGAAAAAACTTGGGCAGGAAAAGGAATGGAGGCAGAGTTAAGCAGAGATTAAAATATCTCTTGATACGGGTTTTCATGTAAGGCCAGGTACAGGCAAACTCGTCCCTCCAGATGTTTTGGGACTACAACTCCCATCATCCCTAGCTAACAGGACCAGCGGTCAGGGATGATGGGAACTGTAGTCTCAAAACACCTGGAGGGCCAAGTTTGCCTATGCCTGTGTAAGGTCAATAGATCTGAGCAGGATTTATACTGGTTGAAGAGACTCCAGGCTTGGGAATTTTTCAGCTGAGGGAAAAGATGAATAAGAGGACCACATGATCGGTGTGTATAAAATGGCATGTCACATGGAGAAAGTGATAGAGCAATGTTTTTCTCCCTCTCTTGCAACACCAGTGTTAATAGATATCCAACAAAGCTGATTATTCGAAGATCCAGTGCATCTGGAAGATCCAGTGCATCTGGAACTAACCTGTGGAACTCACTCTCACATGAGGTTAAAAGAGGATTAGACAAATTATCTGCCCATGGACCCGGGACTTTGTGAAGGCTAAGCAGGTATTTTATCGCTGAGCTGTGGCTGGGGAAGCTGGGAAATTCCACGAGAAACTGATGCTGGATTAGATGGGCAAGTATCCTGATTCAGCCAGGCCTTCAAAATCAACAGAAATATCCAAAAACTATTTTTTTCACCTGGTTCTTCTCCGAGCTAGGAACAGAACTTGCACCCCACCCTCCCGCTGCCTTCTCCACATCTTACTCTCCCATGTTATTTGCCCCCCAGTCACACCCCCTCTTCTGCTTTGGAGAATGCTTAGTTCTAATGAGATAACAGCTTGGTCCCTTGGCACCTGTGTGATCCTCCCCCTTCTTCTGCTCATTTACATAATTAAAAAACACGAGAGCGACAACAAGGAAACCGTAAGCAGGTAAAACTGCAGGGGGAAAAAGAAAGAGAGGGATATTTCCTCCCTGTCTGCTGATGAAAATATTTGCATATATTAGGCTAAAGACCTGCACATTCTGAAACTTCCTTGTTCTCTACGGATTTGGCAGGGCTTTGAAAAAGGGCTGCCTGCCTGATAAGAGAGAGAAAGAGAGAGAAAGAACATTCACTTTTCTAATTCCTAAACTGTTGCACAAGGTGGTTGGGAACTGTAGCTCCCAGGCAGAACAATTTAAGGGCAGTTTAGACATACATCATGCATGGGGAACCTGTGGCCTTCTGGACATTGTTGGACTGCAACTACCATCAGCCTCAAGGACAATGGCTGATGTTGTCCAGAATCACAGAATTGTAAGTTGGAAGGGACCCAAATCATCATCTAGTCCAGTGTTTCCCAACCTTGTGCCTCCAGCTGTTTCTGAACTACAACTCCCATCATCCCTGACTAGCAAGACCAGTGGCAAGGGATGATGGGAATTGTAGTCCAAAAACAGCTGGAGGCACAAGGTTGGGAAACACTGATCTAGTCCAACTCCCAGCTACTAACTACTACTACTAATTTATTATTTATACCCCACCCATCTGACTGGGCTTTCCCAGCCACTCTGGGTGGCTCCCAACATGCCTCAAACATTAAAAGCTTCTCTAAACAGCTTCCCTAAATATCGGGGGGGGGGGGTTGTTTGTCATAAATTCCCCCTCCCTGATTTGACAGAATCAGGTGATAAAGCTTTGGCTGGACGATGCTGGGGTTTTGTTTCCTTTTGCATGACTGAATACTCTGCCATGGAAGGTTGGAGGGAAACTCCATGTATGTAGAAAACTAGGTTATCACGGAGAAGGCTTGCGTCTCAAAACCACCTTGGCGATTGCTAAGTTGGAGGAAGGCTGTTCCACAGACGTGTTTTGTAATCAAAATGTATGCAGAGAATAAACTTGCCATCATTTCGATGCTCTAACCATCTCACCTATTCCCAGGGCTCAAAGTATACAACGTATTTGGGGGATGCCTCCTCCAGAAGTTTTCCCCATTCATCATACCCATGATGCATTGCAGGGATGGGCATCCTTAGTACTGGGAGACTAATGCAATGCTTTAGGTCTCTCTACCTGGCCTTTGGGACTCTCTTCAGGCCATTTTAGTAACTGTAAGACGAAGAATATGGAAGTGAGAGCTGGACCATAAAGAAGGCTGATCGCCGAAGAATTGATGCTTTTGAATTATGGTGCTGGAGGAGACTCTTGAGAGTCCCATGGACTGCAAGAAGATCAAACCTCTCCATTCTGAAGGAAATCAGCCCTGAGTGCTCACTGGAAGGACAGATTGTGAAGCTGAGGCTCCAGTACTTTGGCCACCTCATGAGAAGAGAAGATTCCCTGGAGAAGACCCTGATGTTGGGAAAGATGGAGGGCACAAGGAGAAGGGGGCGACAGAGGACGAGATGGTTGGACAGTGTTTTCGAGGTTACCAGCATGAGTCTGACCAAGCTGCGGGGGGCAGTGGAGGACAGGAGTGCCTGGCGTTCTCTGGTCCATGGGGTCACGAAGAGTCGGACACGACTAAACGACTAAACTACAACAACAACAACAAAGACGAAGAATAGCGTGTACGCATGGATGTGCCCATGCCACAAGATATATATAGGCAAAAGCACCAGATCAATTAAACTACGCATAAACGAACATCGATCACGGATCCGCAACAGAGTGCTAGAAGCCCCAATGGTGGAACATTATATACAGCAAAAACATACGGAGGATGATTTTGTCTTCTTCATTATCTGGAAACCAAAAGTAGATTTATATACCAGGAGAAACATTGATAGACTATTGTTACAACAGGAAGCACGATATATTCATTTGTTTGAAACGATGTCCCCCAAGGGCTTGAATGAACATCAAGACTACAATTCTTTTCTTTAAAAAACCACTACAGATGACCTTGGACTTTATATCTCTTCTCTGTCTACACCTTTAAGAAGGGAGAGCCTATCCTCCTCCCCCACAGACACACATATAAGACAATGATCTCACTCCCTAATAGAAAACGCACAGAGAAACGCAAGGAAATTTGGATTCATTTACCCAAGGTGAGAAAACACTCATCTGATGTCCGTTTTTCACAAACAATTTGACTGGAAACAATAACTCTTGTAAATTCTCATTTCTAGACGCATGTTGAAAAAGAAACACAAAAGAATTGAATGATACAGACTTCCAACAGATTTATATTCCTTAAAAAACTGAGGTATGGAACCAAATATCATGATATGCGTTAATACACTTCAGAATGTATATACTTCATTATATTTATGATTTATGGTATTGGAGAACCTTGATTTATTTTGACATATTATTTGACATTACCAGCTGAAGAAGGCATTCACTCCGAAACAGGGCCCTGTTCTGGTCACCACTACTGAGTTGTACATCTAATTCATTCTCCGGATCTTCTTTTTGGCCCTATTTGATTCTGTATATATATATATATATATATATATATATAAACATGGACTCTTTTTGACTGCCATTGAGACTTGTATAAAACAATTGTTGTGTACTGGAATTTTATGTACCTTTATACTATATCACTGCATATTTGAAACTACATTATTTCTGCACTTAAATGTTGTGTTTAAATTTACTATTATTTTAAAACTGTCGCACATATGCATTGTGTTCAAATTTACTATTAGTTTAAAACTGTTATTCTTAGCAGAATATACACGTTTTTCTTTTCAACTCTCGAGTAGGAATTATTCCTTGTATTGAAACCTTTGGCCAGAGCTCTTGGTATATCCTTTTCATGCTCCCTGCCAAGCAGGCCACATCCCTGACCCACCCCTGTCTGCACCCCGCCCTTCATAACTGATCACAAGACACAGCACACACACACACATCCCATTTGAATGGCAATGAAAGACCGGTACGTTTCCGAGCACAATTCAAAGTGTTGGTGCTGACCTTGAAAGCCCTAAATGGCCTCGGCCCAGTATACCTGAAGGAGCGTCTCCACCCCCCTCGTTCTGCCTGGACACTGAGGTCCAGTGCCGAGGGCCTTCTGGCGGTTCCCTCATTGCGAGAAGCGAGGTTACAGGGAACCAGGCAGAGGGCCTTCTCGGTAGTGGCACCTGCCCTGTGGAATACCTTCTCACCAGATGTCAAAGAAATAAACAACTATCTGACTTTTCGGAGACATCTGAAGGCAGCCCTGTTTAGGGAAGCTTTTAATATTTGATGAATTATTGCATTTTAATATTTTGCTGGAAGCCGCCCAGAGTGGCTGGGGAAACCCAGCCAGATGGGCGGGGTATAAATAATAAATTGTTGTTGTTGTTGTTGTTGTTGTTGTTTATTATTAAATAAATTATTATTATTATTATTAGGCACCAGCTGGGCTGCAGGGGTTGCTGGAAGGCGACACCCAACCATCTTAGGGACTCCACATGCCTCTGTAGCCTTTTCTTCTCCTGAAGATATCCTGCAAGGCAGATTTAGGACCAGAGTTTTCCTTCTCCTAGATGGGCTCCCTTCCCAGGTTGACAGGCCCCATCTGCCCCTCACTTCCCTCTACAACACATGCAGAAACCACCTTCTTGACTGTTGGACCCGCTATTGGTCTTGTCTGCTTAATCCGCCGGAGCCTGTGTTCGCATGCAGAGGAAGTCCCTACGTCAACGAGGGTTTGAGACCCATCAGGTACCCTCACGAAGGTGGCGCTGTGGGTTAAACCACAGAGCCTAGGACTTGCCGATCAGAAGGTCGGCATGTCAAATCCCCGCGACGGGGTGAGCTCCTGTTGCTCGGTCCCTGCTCCTGCCAACCTAGCAGTTCGAAAGCGCGTCAAAGTGCAAGTAGATAAATAGGTACCACTCTGGCAGGAAGGTAAACGGCGTTTCCGTGCGCTGCTCTGGTTCGCCAGAAGCGGCATAGTCATGCTGGCCACATGACCCAGAAGCTGTACGCCGGCTCCCTTGGCCAATAAAGCAAGATGAACGCCACAACCCCAGAGTCGGCCACGACTGGACCTAATGGTCAGGGGTCCCTTTACCTTACCCTTTTACCTACTACCCTCACCTCTAACCACTTTTGCCTCTGACCCTGCTGAGCCCCTGGCTCCCAAATAGTTATCCAAAAGGGAAGGCAGCAGCAGGCTGAGAATGGTTCTTCATCCTGGGCTACAGAAAGGCCAATTGGTGTGATTTTCGTAACCCAGATACACCCTCTTTCATGGATCTGTTTTGCCGAGCCTTGCCCAACACGCCCTTCAGTGTTCAGACCTAATGTTTGAATTTTATACTAATTCCTGCCCATCCACTGACATTTCCCCCCCCTCCCCAAATAATGTGAACCCTTGTGCCGGCAGTAACTCAGTGAAATTTAACATAAAAGCAAGGTAAAAACAATTAAAGTGGAAGAATATTTGATTAAATTGCTCCCTGATTTATAGGGAAGTAAATTGGAATGGAAGGACGGTGAACTTTTTTTATATTTTAATGGCCACAATATTTTATGTTCATTATCAAACTCTCTGAGTTCTTTGTGCTTCTGTGATTAAAATGACCAGTTTGGAGTTATCCATTCTGGGGTTTATTACTCTTGTCTAAGGCCCCCCCCCCGCAATGCTTGAGAATTTTGATTTCTTTCCTCCCCCCCCAATACAGTAAAATTTTAATGTTCCCCTGAAAAGGGAGGGGAAAATACAGAGTAAAGAGAGCATCAAAATTTGAGCACATGTTGGACGCTATTGAATCGCCATTCAACCTTGCAACTTCATTTCCAACTTGTTTACCCACCGGCTATCGTGAAATGTTTTGCTTGGTTTTAGGAATGCTTGAGGAATTTAATATTTGTTAATTCCTACACTAATTGACCTGATTTACACCTCTCAGACTAATGTGTATAAATCAGAATTCAGGGTGCTTCCAGGTAGGGACTTAATATTATGAATGGGTCATTCAGACAAACAGGTCAATGGCAACAGGTGTTGTTTTTTTTAAAGAGAGAATTGGCTTTTCCTTGAAAATTCCACGTTAAATGAGGTGGTGTTGGAATGCAGGCTAGGATTTAGATGCCCATGATATGATGTGGACTCTGCCGAAAACTTGCATGCATGAGTTGTGCCGATCCTACAATAAATACTTGTCTGGAAGCACACAAAAGCTCCATGCAAATCATGGTATACCCTGAGTCTGGTGTGTTCCCATCCCCAAATCACAGAGCCTAGGGCATGCCAATCAGAAGGTCAGGGGTTCAAATCCCCGCAGTGGGGTGAGCTCCCGTTGCTCGGTCTCTGCTCCTGCCAACCTAGCAGTTCAAAAGCACAAAGTGCAAGTAGATAAATAGGTACCACTCCGGCAGGAAGGTAAATGGTGTTTCCGTGTGCTGCTCTGGTTCGCCAGAAGCGGCTTAGTCATGCTGGCCACATGACCCGGAAGCTGTACTCTGGCTCCCTCGGCCAATAAAGCAAGATGAGCGCCGCAACCCTAGAGTCGTCCGCAACTGGACCTAATGGTCAGGGGTCCCTTTACCCCTTACCTTTACCTTTATACCCAACCTTGCTCACAACCCACAGGAAACTCATAGTTTCTTTTCTTTTTCTGAAACACAGCATGGAAGCATCTTACATGTAGTTAACCTGCACAATTTTAACCATGCGCAGTCGAACTCTGAGCAAGGCCTGCTCAGTGTGCCAGCTCTGGAATGCCAGGGGTGCCAGTGCGAGATTTCATGGGAGCTCAGATGGCTCTACCAGATCTCGCAAGAAGAGCCTCCCAGAGTTGAGCGGGCCTCGCCTCCCCAGCAAGGTGTGGAGCTTAAAAGATTTTTCAGCACCAGATAACCTTACAAACTCTGCCTTGCAGCGAGGATTTAACCTGCGCAATTTCAGCCAGCGTGCAAGCTCCTCATCTGCTAGCCATCAGTAGCATTTTGAATCAGGCCTGGACACACATTGGCAACCAGTGGATCTGGTACTATATGGGTGTTCTCTATTCCCTCGAGTATCCAAGCAGGCACATTCTGCATGTAGGGATGCGGGTGGCACTGTGATCTAAACCACTGAGCCTCTTGAGCTTGCCAGTTAGAAGGTCGGTGGTTTGAATCCCGGTGACGGAGCGAGCTCCCGCTGCTCTGTTCCAGCTCCTGCCAACCTAGCAGTTCGAAAGCATGCCAGTGCAAGTAGATAAATAAGTACTGCTGTGGTGGGAAGGTAAACAGTGTTTCCGTGCACTCTGGTTTCCGTCATGGTGTTCCATTGCGCCAGAAGTGGTTTAGTTATGTCAGCCACATGACCTGGAAAGCTGTCTGTGGACAAATGCCAGCTCCCTCAGCCTAAAAGTGAGATGAGTGCCTTTGACCGGACTTAACTGTTCAGCGGTCCTTTACCTTTTTTATTCTGCATCCATAGAATGAAACTTACAGCACTTGGTGGTGATTTGCGCTAACAGCATCTGCCTGAGAATTTTGCCACAGGTGCCGGGCAATCTGTGCATGGAAGCACGTTTCCTTGTGTGGTCTGCCTTTGAGGAATCCCAGAGGGGTTGTTGGGCCTGTTCCATGAAATGAATTTTTTGTTCCAACAGGCCCTTCTGGGCTAACACAGTTGTTTTATGATAGATTCCCCAGCTGCACTTAGTTATTTTGTTACTATATTTAGGGATGGGCCGTTTCTGGAGCAGTCTGGTAACCTCCAGACTAGATGGCTGCAATGTGCTCTGGGTGGGGCAGCTCCTGACACTGATCTGGGAAGATGCAATGACTGCAAAATGCAGCAGCTGTTCTCCTGGGCAGAATGCTGCCAACCTATGAAAACTTTTGAAAGACTTTCATAGGTTTCCGGTTAGCTCCTGGGCTAAGTTCAGGGCCCTGATAGTCATTGCAAGCAGTGCTGTTTCCATTTTGCTGCAGTTCGGCTTCTTATAAAACCTACTTCGTTCATCTCATTATCCATGGCTGTTGAAACAATCACAATTAATTGTGTAATTAATTTCATGATCAATTTCAATGCAGATAAAAAAACACTGTGGGGGAGTGCTGAGGGAGGGAGTTGGGCCCCCCCATTGGCGGCACCATTTGAAGACCATTTCTATGCCTTCAAATGGTATTTTCTTAGAAAATGCACATCTATATAGAAGAAGAAGAAGAAGAAGAAGAAGAAGAAGAAGAAGAAGAAGACGAAGAAGAAGAAGAAGAAGAAGAAGAAGAAGAAGAAGAGGAGGAGGAGGAGGAGGAGTTTGGATTTGATATCCCGCTTTATCACTACCCAAAGGAGTTTCAAAGTGGCTAACATTCTCCTTTCCCTTCCTCCCCCACAACAAACACTCTGTGAGGTGAGTGGGGCTGAGAGACTTCAGAGAAGTGTGACTGGCCCAAGGTCACCTAGCAGCTGCATGTGGAGGAGCGGGGAAGCGAACCTGGTTCACCAGATTAAGTGCCCACCACTCTTAACCACTACACCACACTAGAAATATTTCATCTCAACCTATGCATTTCTGAGAGTAGCATATCCTGAAAAATGCATTTTTAAAGCACGTTTTGGTACCTTTTTTTCTTTTTTGAGCCAAAAACTGCAATGCAAAATTCAGAGATGTGTGAAATCTGAGGGATAATTATATTCCAGTCAGCACATTAGTTTGGGCAGTTTGCTTTGGCATTGACAGAAAAGGAATTCCTCAAGCACAAGAACGTAAGAACATCCATGCTAGATCAAACCCAAGGCCGATTTTAGTCCAGCGTCCTGCTCTCATCGTGGTCATCTGGAGGCCTATGAAAAACAGGATCTGAGGGCAACAGTACTCTCCACACTAAGCATTTTACTTTTGTTCCAATGGTGTTTGGTTTTATCTGTTATGAGCAGTGCTGAAAACTTCTCAAACATTTTTTGGGCACCATTCTCCACTGATGAATTGTTTGAGAGCAAGTGTGGCATAATGGTTAGCGTATTGGACTAGGACCCCAGAGGGCCCAGTTGTAAATCCCCACTGGGCCATGGAGCTCCCTGGGTGAGCTTGGGCCAGTCACTGCTACTCAGTCCAACCTACTTCACAGGGTTGTTGTGGGGATTAATTGAGGACGGGGAGATCTATGTATGCCACCTTGACCTCCTCTGAGGAAAAGGTGGGATATGAATGCAACAAACAAATATTAATAGAAAATAGATTGTATTCAAGAATTAGCAAAGGTGTGTGTGTGTGTGAAATTCTCATGGGTCTGGTGTGAACTTTTTGTTGTACAGTGGTACCTTTGGATGCGAACAGGATCCGTTCTGGAGTCCCGTTCGCATCCTGAGTAGAATGTAACACGTGACTGCACGTCTGTGCGTGCGCGTGTCGCGTTTCGACACTTCCGTGCATGCGCGTGACGTCATTTTGAGCGTCTGTGCATGTGCGAGTGGCGAAACCCGGAAGTAATGCGTTCCATTACTTCTGGGTCGCCGTGGAGCGTAACCTGAAAACGCTCATCCTGAAGCATATTTAACCTGAGGTATGACTGTACCTTAATTACTTTTTAGGTGGTAGGAGAGGGTGTTAATGAGTGTCCTTTCATTCTGCAAATAATCCAATGCCCTTGTAAAATGTGTTGGGACAGGGGTTGTTTTTGTTTTTATTATGCATTTTGTATTTTTATATTGTGTTTTTATGTTGTAACGGCTCTGAGACCTGTGGGTATAGGACGGTGTACAAATTTTAATAATAATAATCACCACATCATCTCAACAGCCTTCTCGGGTGCTTGTGTTCCACACTGAAACTGCTCTCATGTTTTGCTTTAAGTGTGGGCAGCCAGGGAGGCTGCAAAGAATAGGATAAATGTTCAATGGAAAGAAAAACACACATGCCATCCTTGGCCACTGTGGTGTATTGGCCATCCTGGCTTGCCATACCAGGAAATGCAGAGTCAGCTCTCAGGCAGCGCACAGATTTGTTTCAGTTCTGTATTACAAGAAGCAGCCTGTTGCATCCCTCCCCCCTCCAAAAACTGTTTTGGATTAAATGTGTCATTGTGATACTTCTCTGAGTGGCTCCTTCTTCGTGGTACTTTTGAGCCACTTTGCAATGATAAAGCAAGCTCAAACCCGCACCCACTGAAATTATAAATGATAATTATAATACTGGATATACGGCCTCGGTCCAGTATATCTGAAGGAGCGTCTCCACCCCCATCATTCAGCCCAGACACTGAGGTCCAGCACCGAGGGACTTCTGGTGGTTCCCTCACTGCAAGAAGCCGAGTTACAGGGAACCAGGCAGAGGGCCTTCTCGGTAGTGGCACCCGTCCTGTGGAACACCCTCCCACCAGATGTCAAAGAGAACAACTACCACACTTTTAGAAGATACCTGAAGGCAGCCCTGATTAGGGAAGCTGTTAATGTTTGATGTATTACAGTATTTTAATATTTTTTTGGAAGCCGCTCAGAGTGGCTGGGGAAGCCCAGACAGATGGATGGGGTATAAATAATAAATAATAATAATAATAATAATAATAATAATAATAATAATAATGTCTATAGTGCTCAGGGAATGAGATGGCAAAATGGAAGCCTCTTTCACATGCACGCATGTGAGTGCAACATCCACATTTGGAGAAACTGGCGGGCAGATTTTGGCTCCAAATTGGTCATGTAACACCCTGAAGGTTACCTCTCATCCCGCAGCTGAAAAAATACAGTACCTAAAAGCGCATCAACAAAATGGCGGCCCAAGCTTATAAGGTGCCAAAAGGCAGCTTTGCACATTGCATCTGAGATGCAGCCTCTTAATTCGTAGGAAATAGATCCCAGCTCTTGGGACGGGGTTGGCTAAATAAATTGCTAAATGCCTCTTGCCCTGTTTCCTGGCAAGGCAGTTTCCTGGCAAGGCGGCGAAACTCGTTCTTCCCAATTAGTCACATACTTAGAAGGGGAGGGAAAGGAGCCCGCAACTGTTGACAGTAAATGAGGTAATATTTATACAATACGGTAGTGGCCTGCTTCCTTGTAAGCAGGCTGGCTAATATCTAAGTTACACCACAGCACACACTGATCTTCAATTCTTGTAGTAGGGATATGGCAGAGCCAGCGCAAACATTAGCACCTCCGAGATCCTAGTGATGTAATGTCCATTGAAGAGAAGAAGAAGAAAAAAACCCCACTAGAAATCCATGCACGACATCCATACAAACTCCAAAACACCAAAGCAAGATTATGATTCCATATGGAAAATAAAGTAAATATTTATTTTATGACTTATGGCACCTCCATCACATCTTTTTCTCCAAGGAGCTCAAGGTGGCAAGCATGGTCCTCACTCTCCTCATTTAATCCTCACAGCAACACATTGAGGCAAATTCGACTGAGAGGCAATGACTGGAGCAAGGTCACCCGGTGGGGATTTGAAACCTGGTCTCCCAGGTCCTAGTCTGACCCCTTAACCGCTATACCACACTGCCTCTTTCTGTTGCAATTAAATGTAATATATATATTTTATTTTCCCCAAAATTTTTTTATTCATTTTATAACACAAATAAAAAACAAACAGAAAAACAAACAATACAAACAGATTCTTGTCTTATCCTTATTTTCCTAAACATTGTTAGGTGGGCTTCCCCAAGTCCCACCTATCTGATTTTCATTTTACTTCATCTTTAGCAGTTTACATATATCATCTTTTTTTTAAATCACACTTACTTTAACCATAAAAAACTTCACATTTTACCACTTGCAAATAATACTATTTTCTTCTACTTCTAACCCTACAGCCTATATCCACTTCCAAAGCTATTCTAAGATTTAAATATTAACATTTTTTTTTTCAAATATTCCTTAAACTTCTTCCAATCTTCTTCCACCTTCTCTTCTCTCTGGTCTCGGAGTTTCCCGGTCAGTTTGGCAAGTTCCATATAGTCCATCATCTTCATTTGCCATTCTTCGATAGTTGGTAAATCTTGTTTCTTCCAATTCTTCGCTAGCAATATTCTCGCAGCTGTTGTGGCATACAGAAAAAAAGTAACATCCTTTTCTGGGATTTCACCCCCCACTATACCAAGTGAAAAGGCTTCTGGTTTCTTAATAAATGTGTTTTTCAACACTTTTTTCAGTTCATTATAAATCCTTTCCCAGAATTCTTTTACCTTGAGGCACGTCCACCACATGTGGTAGAAGGTTCCTTCTTTTTCTTTCCATTTCCAGCATTTATTATCATGAGTATGAGATATTTTTGCTAACTTCACTGGTGTTAAATATCATCTGTACATCATTTTCATCAAATTTTCTCTTAATACATTACAAGCTGTAAATTTGATTCCTTTTTTCCACAATTTCTCCTGATCCACCATCATGATATTGTGTCCCACATCCCTGGCCCATTCAATCATTACAGATTTCACTTGTTCAAGGGCAATTAAATGTAATATAAGAGCACACCTCTGCATATTAAGCAAAAGGTGGGGGACCTTAAGATTGCAACCATTTTACAGGAAGGGTGCCAGATTTTTAAGCACCCCTCCCCCGTAAAAGAACCCCATGCATGTAGCAAACATGCCCGGGAAAAAGAGAGAAAGCTTACAGACATATCCCTGATGGGTTAGTTCGTTGTCTCCAAGCAGAATTTAGAATTGCATTGGCTCACACAACCAGTAATATGGAGGTCAATCTGCAGAAATTCTAAACGGCAATCTGTGCTCTGATTCAGCTTTAAACCCAGGACCCAAAAAAGGGTGCTTAGACCCTTTTAAAGCTTTAAAGTGTGGACATTGCCCGGAAAGCACAGAGGGAAGGTAAGTGTGGATAAACCACAGTATCCTTCTGCTGCTCATAATGTTATTTTCATTTGTCCATTAAGTCATGGTTAATTCATCAGATCTGTATTTAAACAGGTACTATTAAAATTTGCTTTGCTTTTGGAAACATGCATGCATGCACACACACACACACACACACGATCAAGGATGGGGCTGATGGATTGTTGTTGTTGTTTAGTTGTTTAGTCGTGTCCGACTCTTTGTGACCCCATGGACCAGAGCACGCCAGGCACTCCTGTCTTCCACTGCCTCCCGCAGTTTGGTCAAACTCATGTTGGTAGCTTTGAGAACACTGTCCAACCATCTCATCCTCTGTCGTCCCCTTCTCCTTGTGCCCTCCATCTTTCCCAACATCAGGGTCTTTTCCAGGGAGTCTTCTCTTCTCATGAGGTGGCCAAAGTATATGAGCCTCAGCTTCACGATCTGTCCTTCCAGTGAGCACTCAGGGCTGATTTCCTTCAGAATGGATAGGTTTGACCTTCTTGCAGTCCAGGGGACTCTCAAGAGTCTCCTCCAGCACCATAATTCAAAAGCATCAATTCTTCGGCGATCAGCCTTCTTTATGGTCCAGCTCTCACTTCCATACATCACTACTGGGAAAACCATAGCTTTAACTATTCGGACCTTTGTCGGCAAGGTGATGTTTAAAGCACATTTGGCTTGTCCCAAAGAATCCTGGGAGTTTTAGTTTGTTAAGAGTGCTGAGAGTTGCTAAATAGACCCCTATTCCACCTCACTGTGCTACAGTTTGCAGAGCGGTTGAACAACCAATCCCTCTTCTCAGGGAACTCTGGAAACTGTAGCTCTGTCAGGTGGAATAGGGGTCTTCTAGCAACTTTCAGCATCCTTAACTAACTAAAGTTCCCAGGATTTTGAGGGGAAATCATACTGTTAAACGTGGCATCAATAGCATCTTTAAAGTCATGGTGTGAATGTGGCTACTGCATCCTCAGAGTCAGAACCTGAATACTCTTCTTGTGTGTATTCTCAAAGACGTGGCACAGCTGAGGCCACTTTGTTTTGAAACATCACCCTGGGCTTGCAAAAAAAAAAAAAAGACTAACATTAATGTACGTATTTGGTGGTTCTGCACAACCGGAGTCGGCTGGGAAGGTACAGGTCTGGGGTAAACAGGTGAAGACTCTCCATCCCTAACACTTGCTCAAATTAGGGGGGAGTGACGAAAGAAGAATGGCAGATGAAATTAATGGACTATGCAGAATTGGACAAAATGACAGGAAGGATTTGAAACCTGTGGGACCAGAGATTTACAGAAGATTGGAAGAAGTACCGTATTTTTTGCTCTATAAGACTCACTTTTTCCCTCCTAAATAGTAAGGGGAAATGTGTGTGCGTCTTATGGAGGCTGTGCAGCTATCCCAGAAGCCAGAACAGCAAGAGGGATTGCTGCTTTCACTGCGCAGTGATCCCTCTTGCTTTTCTGGCTTCTGAGATTCAGAATATTTTTTTTCTTGTTTTCCTCCTCCAAAAACTAGGTGCGTCTTAAAACTCAAGATTTACCCACACTGGAAGAATGGCAGATGCAACTGATAGACTATATGGAACTGGCTGAGATGACCGGCAGAATCCGAGACCTGGGAGAGGAGAGGGTTGAAGAAGACTGGAAGAAATTTAGGACTTATTTACAAAAATATTGTAATTTGGTTGAATGTTAAGAAGGATGCTAGATCATAAATAATTGACCACCACTAAACTAGATGGAATTAGGACGATAAGTAGATTGAGGAAAATATAAACCATTTGGAGAACTATTAGACTATATTTAAAAGAATGGGACCTAAGAATATAAACAAGATGACAATTTGCTGGTTAAAATTTAAGACGATGTAAGTGGGAGCGGGAGATGTGAGGGAGTCCAAAGAGGTTTTGAAAATATGTTATGATATATGCTATATTGTTGATTATTTTTGCATTTGTATTTTAAAAATCTTAATAAACATTTATAAAAAACAAACAAACAAAAACTAGGTGCGTCTTGTGGTCTGGTGCGTCTTATAGAGCGAAAAATACGGTATATGAATTATTTGAAGAGCAACTGTAATCAACAAATTACGCTAGTAGGACTACAAGAAGTTTTGTAAGGAGAAATATATGAAGTGTTACAAAGTAGAAAAAGATAGATATTGGTTATGAGTTTGAAATGTACAGTGGTACCTCGGGTTAAGTACTTAACTCGTTCTGGTCCGTACTTAACCTGAAACTGTTCTTACCCTGAAGCACCACTTTAGCTAATGGGGCCTCCTGCTGCTGCCGCGCCGCTGGAGCACAATTTCTGTTCTCATCCTGAAGCAAAGTTCTTAACCTGAAGCACTATTTCTGGGTTAGCAGAGTCTGTAACCTGAAGCGTATGTAACCCGAAGCGAATGTAACCCGAGGTACCACTGTAATAGGGAAAATAAGAAATGCATACTAAGCGATTAGAGTGGAAAATTTTCAGACAGGACTGACGGAAGTAAAAAAAATTGAATAAGATGTAAAAGTATGTTTAATCACTGTTGAAAATGGTATGTTAAAAAACTAATAAATTGCACACACACACACACACACACACACACACACGTACCTCGGGTTACATATTCTTCAGGTTACAAACTCCGCTAACATAGAAATAGTACCTCAGGTTAAGAACTTTGTTTCAGGATGAGGACAGAAATCGTGCTCCGGCGGAGTAGCAGCAGCAGGAGGCCCCATTAGCTAAAGTGGTGCTTCAGGTTAAGAACAGTTTCAGGTTAAGAACAGACCTCCGGAACGAATTAAGTACTTAACCCGAGGTACCACTGTGTGTGTGTGTGTGTGTGTGTGTGTGTGTGTGTGTGTATATATATATATATATATATATATATATATAAAATTAGGGGAGAGTGAGCAAAGAGATGGGATGTCCCTCTATGAAACCTGCAAGCCCCAAACTTGGCCAAATCGAGCCTCCAGCAGCCTTCTAGAAGCAGCAGCAGCAGCTAAGGGGGTCATCCCAAACAGAAAGGAAGCCAGCTCCCTCTCTGTAATCTGAGCTCTCTGCCACCTCGGACCCTCACAGATCTGGTATAGGAGCTGGCGGCTTCTGTGCATTTTGCCTGCAGCATCAAAACACCCAACAGCAAGAGCAAACCTGATGCTGAACAGAGCCCGGGCTGATCTCCAGTTCTGCATTCTCCAGGGCTGTAAAACATGTTTGGAAGCCTCAGGCTGCCTGCATAAGGGCTCTTGCCTTTGATGACAATGTGCTTCTGTGATGGCTATCTTTAAAACAACGACAACAACAACAACCCACAACAATCTACAATGGCTGGATTGCCCTTCCCAAGAAGAGGTTGTCTTCCTATGGTAGAAGCAGAGAACTTCAGCCCTGCAGACCAGGCCTCTGATGCTTGGAGGGTAGGACACGAACCAACGTCTTCAGGGGGGTGAAATCCCCAAAAAGAATGTTACTTTTTTCTGTATGCCACAACAGCTGTGAGAATATTGCTAGTGAAGAATTGGAAGAAACAAGAGTTACCAACTATCGAAAAACGGCAGATGAAGATGATGGACTATATGGAACTTGCCGAACTGACTGGGAAACTCCGAGACCAGAGAGAAGAGACGGTGGAAGAAGTCTGGAAGAAATTTAAGGAATATTTGAAAAAATACGTTAATATTTAAATCTTAGAATAGCTTTGGAAGTGGATATAGGCTGTAGGATTAGAAGTAGAAGATAGTGTATTTTAAAATAGTATTATTTGTAAGTGATAAAATGTGAAGTTATTTTAAGTGTGATTAAAAAAAAAGATGGTTAGAAACTATGATACAGTGGTACCTCGCAAGACGAATGCCTCGTAAGACGAAAAACTCGCAAGACGAAAGAGTTTTTTGTTTTTTGAGTTGCTTCGCAAGACGAAAACGTCTTGCAAGTTTGTTTCCTTTTTCTTAAAACCGTGTATTCAGGGGGTGCAGTTGCGACTTGACTTCGAGGAGCAACTCATAGCACTTGGTGTGGTAGCCTTTTTTGAGGTTTTTGAAGACTTTGGTGATTTGTGAAGCTTTTCCAAAATCCGTGCTTCGCAAGACGAAAAAATCGCAAGACGAAAAAACTCGCAGAACGAATTAATTTCATCTTGCGAGGTACCACTGTATATGTAAACTGCTAAAGATGAAGTAAAATGAAAATCAGATAGGTGGGACTTGGGGAAGCCCACTTAACAATGTTAAGAAAAATAAGGATATGACAAGAATTTGTTTGTATTGTTTGTATTTTTGTTTGTGTTCTTTGTGTTATAAAATGAAAAAAAAATTTTTTTTGGGGGGGGGGGGGAAGAAAAGAACCAACGTCTTCAAGTTACACCAAAGAAGATTCTGACTAGACACCGTGAAGAAGTTTCTTAGGGTAAAAGCTGTTTGACAGCGGAAGAGACTCCCATGGGAGGTTGTGGTCTCTCCTCCCTTGGAGGTTGTTAAGCAGAGCTTGGGTGACCATCTGTCATGGATGCTCATGGTGCCATGCAGGACACCAGTCTGAAAGGGCGAACAGGATACACCGGCAGCGGCGTAGCGTGGGTTGTCAGCACCCGGGGCAAGGCAAGTAATTTGCGCCCCTAACCCCTAACCTGCCGCCGCTGCCAGCTTCTTCTTGCTGCTGCCTGGGCTGGTCGGATGTGGTTCTCTCCCACGCTCAGCGCTGCGCTGGGCGGCCGCTGCACTGTCCCTCCCCCAGATAGTCCCTCCCTCGCTCTCTCTCCGCTCCGCACCGCAACGCACGCCTGGCACCCTCCCCCTCCACAGTGGGCAGCGACCCAGCAGCTCGGATCGGATTCGCACAGCCAGCACTGCAGTGAGAGAGAGAGTGAGTGAGCCAGGTAGGGGCAGAGAGCTGCGAGTGCGAGCGCGACCCCCCAAATGTTGTGCCCGGTGCGGCTGGCCCCCCCTGCACCCCCCACGCTATGCTACTGTACAGCGGAGGGTATGAGGAAAGCAGCAGAATGTGGTCCAAAGGCAAATAATATATGCACCAGCCTCCCTTTTTGTTCTAGGTTTTGATTTCTAAACTTAGACGTGCTGCCCACAAAGAGTTACTTTCGGGGGATTAGCGACTGATCTTTCTTTCTCTTGGCATTTTTCGCTTTTTCTTCATCTCTCTTGCTTTCTTTTTTCCTCTTTCTCTCTTTCTCTCCCCCCTCCCCGCAATCCGTCGGGTGAGCGCTCACTGCTCATTCAGTAACCAAATGCCTAAACTTCCAGCAGCAGCTTAGCAAGAAACTTCAGCTGGAAGTAACAGCGGGAAGAGTGGAAAGGACTCCCTCAGAAGGTCGTGGACTCTTCTTCCTTGGAGGTTTTCAAGCAGAGTTTGGATGGCCATCTGTCATGGATGTTTTAGCTGAGATTCCTGCATTGCAGGGGGTTGGGCTAGATGACCCTTGGGTCCCTTCCAACTCTACAAGTCTATGATTCTGTTCCCAGGCCACACCCCAGATATTTTGGCCTGGCTGGAATATACCCTTGTCTGGATGAAGGACAGTCCTACAGTCTCCTTTCTTCAATTATGGGCAAGCAGCTTAGCACAATCCATCACAATGCTTCGGAACTTCTCCTGGTTAAAACAAGGGGATGAAAAATATCCAGTAGTTGCCAAGTTCTTAAATGCAATTATAGCAATGACAATGACAGCAGTGAAATAATCTTACATGAGAAATTTTACATTTCATATCGTGTGTGTGTGTGTGTGTGTGTGTGTGGCAACCCATTGCTTGCTTTCATGCCTCCCGTTTTCCATGCCTTTCCAAAAAGCGGGCAGTTGCGAAGAAATTAAAATGGCCTTTTCTTTCTCTGCAAGTATGCTCACTGATCTCTGAGTATTTCCTATAACCTCTTGCTGCGGTTCCTGTTCCTATCCCGCACGGTTAGTCATGCATTAACAGGAAACAATATATATGCCTCAAAAGTGCACTACTTACTTGTCACTCACCAACAGGCACTAACTGACGTTTTTAAAAAGCTGGCTTCTTTTTCTGCAAGAGCCTGGGTGTGTTCTGCTAAATTTCCAAGCTGCTTGCAAGGTCGTCATTGGCTGGGGGGTGGGGAGGGGGGGGATAGAAGGGAGAAGGGAGGGAAGAGGCATCTTCCTGTCATCTGACCCCACCATAATCTTCAGCTACCTTCCGTTTAGAACAGTGACAGCTAACTGGGTGGGTGTGGGTGATCCTCTCAGAAGAGGATCTTGAAAGACCTACATTGGTTCCCAGTACATTTCCGAGCACAATTCAAAGTTCCTGTGCTGACCTTTAAAGCCCTAAACAGCCTCGGTCCAGTATATCTGAAGGAGCGTCTCCACCCCCCACCGTTCTACACGGAAACTGAGGTCCAGCGCCGAGGGCCTTCTGGTGGTTCCCTCACTGCGAGAAGTCAAGTTACAGGGAACCAGGCAGAGGGCTTTCTCGGTAGTGGCGCCCGCCCTGTGGAACGCCCTCCCACCAGATGTCAAAGAGAATAACAACTACCAAACTTTTAGAAGACATCTGAAGGCAGCCCTCTTTAGGGAAGCTTTTAATGTTTGATGCATTATTGTATTTTAATATTTTGTTCTAAGCCGCCCAGAGTGGCTGGGGAAGCCCAGCCAGATGGGTGGGGTATAAATAATAAAAAAAATTGTTATTGTTATTGTTATTATTTCTTTTCCTAATAATGCCTAGCATGGGATTTGCCCTTTGCAACAGTCTCAGAAGCACTGCAAGACTAGAGACAGAAAATATGCCCCACTCAGTGTCCAGCTGTGGAGTTGCCAGGCACCGTGGGCAGGAGGATGCGCTTCTCAGGCAGCCAAATGCCACCAACCAAGCGCAAGGCGGGACACCTGCAACCCGGCACCTGCGATGCCCATTCAAGCTGGCAAAGGGCGCCGAGATGACTTCATTCTCCCCCGCTCTCTTTTCCTGCCTTCTTCCTGCTATCAAAGAGTTCTGGTGCCAGGTGCTTGCAATTTTCTAGCAACCAACCAAGTTCTGAGTGTGCTCCCATTCATTCATTCTTCTCTTCCTCTCCTCCCCTGTTCCCATGCCTCTCTTGTTTAATGAATGATTCACCCATAGCTGCTACAGAGGGGCTCACAGAAGCACCCCTAGCTGCAGATGATGTTGCTAAGGATCCTGCCTCCAAGCAGCTTCAACCAGAGAAACCGTCAGGGTTTGGAATCCGTGATTCACAGCTCCCATCTCCTGCAACATCAATCAAGCCCTCTTTACGTGGACAGGAGCCAGATGGAGGACGGAGCCGAAGAGGTGCATTCTGAAAGCCAAAAGTTGATGTCATGAAGCGAGAACGCAAGAACGACCCTGATGGGGGCAACGGGCCCATCCAGCCAAGAATTCTGTTTCCAGCTGCAGCCAACTGGGAAGCCCAGAAGCAGGTCGCTCCCACTCCCATTGTTGCACCCCACAATATGGTATTCAGAGGTATCGTGCATCTGGATGTGGAAGCTCTACTTGGCTATAGCCGTCGAGCTCCTCCATGAATGTGTTTGATCCCCTTTAAAATCCAACCAAGGTGATGTCCTGTGCCTTGTGGCAACAGTGCTGTTAGGTCATTTTAGACTGGTCTCAATGATGGGGGACAGCCCCTCCTGCTTAGATTGTAATGTGCATTATATCCTTTACTTCAAAACATGGCAAACTGGCCCTGCTGTGTTTGGGGACCCCCTCTTGCTCACTCTGCTGAGTGCAGCTCCTGATTTCTGTCCTAAAATTCTGCCCCAATGTCATCATTATCACGTGGCAGTGAGTTCCAAACATTAATTGTGGATCAATTTCTGCTTACACCACAGTAAATTTGTATATCTTTAAGGTGCTAAGGGACGTGGGCGGCGCTGTGGGTTAAACCACAGAGCCTAGGGCTTGCCGATCAGAAGGTTGGCGGTTCGAATCCCCGTGATGGGGTGAGCTCCTGTTGCTCGGTTCCTGCTTCTGCCAACCTAGCAGTTCGAAAGCACAAGTAGATAAATAGGTACCACTCCAGCGGGAAGGTAAACGGTGTTTCCGTGCACTGCTCTGGTTCACCAGAAGTGGCTTAGACATGCTGGCCACATAACCCGGAAGCTGTACGCCGGCTCCCTCGGCCAGTAAAGCGAGATGAGCACTGCAACCCCAGAGTCGGCCATGACTGGACCTAATGGTCACGGGTCCCTTTACATAAGGTGCCACAAGGTCCTCTGATTGTATTGTATTATTTGATACTTATTTTTGTTTTAAAAAATCACACATATGAGTGAAAGGTTGAATGTAAAGAACTGATGAATGAACACATGCAAAATTAGCACAGGTTGGAAATAGATAGATCCATCTAATGCTAGGCCAAACCTAGACATCAGTACCAAAACTAACAACCACTACTGGCTCTGTAGAGCTTAACCAGGTTCCCCACCCACTTTTCTACAAGACTGGCTGCCATTGGTGGAGAAACTTGGAATGCTGTGATGTCAGGGCAAGGCTTGGCTTAAATTCTACCAGACATTATAGAAGTGAGGGAAGAGCTAGCTTTGGGGCTGCTGCTGCTTCTGGGCAGAGCTGCCTGTTTAGCATATCTTAAGAACCCCTTCAGGTTTATTTATTTTTTGTGGCTGTATTCTGCAACATGTCATTGACCCTCATTTAATCCACACAACAACCCTGAGAGGTAGGCTAGGCTGCGAGGCAACGACTGACCCCAGGGTCACCCGATGAACTTCATGACCGAGTGGAGATTTGAAACCTGGTCTCCCAGGTCCTATCCTGACTCTCTAACCACTATATCAGTTGTTCTTGCTGCCTGGAGGGGTACTCTTGTACTGTAGCTCAATAAAAACAGGACAACCTCCGCCTTGCCCCCCACAAAAGTGGAATGTTTGTGATACGAAAAGTTGCAGGAAGACACAGATTGGAAGCAAAGCTGTATATTTAGCATGAAGCTTTTGTTTCCATCAGGTTTCTAGCCATTAAGACTAAGAAGGCCAGAGTTTCCTGGGAAGAGGGGTTGATTGTTAAGTTGCTATGGGAGTTGTAGTTTTGTGGGCGAAAGAGGTGTGTCCTAGGAGCTGTCAGAAGCCTTAGCAAACTACATTTTACAGGAAGGTATGACTGTCTAAAGTGAAATCATAGTGCTTTCAATGCATAGTGCATCCGGGGCCCATGTTTACATGGCCGATGTACAAAACCCCTTTCACAGAATCATAAAATCGTAGAGGTGAAGGGGACCCCAAGAGTCATCTAGTCTAACCCCCTGCAACGCAGGAACCACAACGAAAGAACCCTGACAGATCACTCATTTTTTCTTTCTTCTTCTTCTTCTTCTTCTTCTTCTTCTTCTTCTTCTTCTTCTTCTTCTTCTTCTTCTGCTGCTGCTGCTTCTGCTGCTTCTTCTTCTGCTTCTTCTTCTGCTTCTCCTCCTCCTCCTCCTCCTCCTTCATGTTGTGGAAAATGTAGCTCTCTGTGAGCATGGTGACTTGAAAATGTTTGTGTGGGTGGAAGGAAAGAGAAAAAAAGCAGCAAAATAAAGAGCTTGGAAATGAAGCCGAAAGGGTTTGTGCTGAAAGCCGCATTCACGGCCATCTATTTTTAGCGCCTTTGCGGCTGGGGAGAGTGAAACCCAAACTGCTGCTTCTACCTGCTGTTCCCAACCGAACTTTTTAACAAGAACGGATAAGGCTGTCTGTGAGGTCTCTTTGTAGTTTCAACTGACAGAAAAGGCTTGGAGGTAGCTGCTCCTCCCAACACACAGCCTCAACATGACCCTCTGGAGCAGGTAAGGAATCCATCTGCCCTGCAAGGGGGAATTCTTACCGTGGAGAGGCTTAAGGGTCCCTCTCACAGCCTCCCTTGTTCCCAGAGGTTGGAGGATGTTAGAAAAGAAGAAGCATGCTGGAGTAGATGGCCCACTGGCCTGATCCAGAAGACGCTTCTTATGTTCATAGAATTATAGAGTTGGAAGGGACCCTGAGGGTCATCTAGTCCAACCCCCTTGCAATGCAGGAATCTCAGCTAAAGCATCCATGACAGATGGCCGTCCAACCTCTGCTTAAAAACTTCTGATGGAGGAGAGTCAACCACCTCCAGAGGGAGTCTGTTCCTCTGTAATAATAATAATAATAATAATAATAATAATAATAATAATAATTTATTATTTATACCCCGCCCATCTGGCTGGGTTTCCCCAGCCACTCTGGGTGGCTTCCAACACAATATTAAAATACAGTAATGCCTCAAACATTAAAAGCTTCCTTAAACAGGGCAAACAGCTCTTTCTGTCAGAAAGTTCTTCCTGATGTTTCGTGGAATCTCCTTTCTTGTAAGTGGAATCCATGGCTCAGGTCCTACCCTCTGGAGCAGGAGAAAACAAACGTGCTGTATCTTCCATGTGAGAGCCCAGATTATAGCTAGCATATCTCCTCTCAGTCTCCTCTTTACCAGGCTAAACATACTCAGTTCCCTCAATCATTCCTTCTAAAGCTTAGTTTCCAGACTCTTGATTATCTCGGTCGCCCTCCTCTGCACATGTTTGACTTGTCAACATCCTTCTTAAATTGTGGTGCCCAGAACAACTGGGCACTGTATTCTAGGTGTGGTCTGACCAAGGCAGAATAGAGTGGTACTAGATCTGGACACTAGACTTCTGTTGATGCACATTAGCTGTTCTTGCTGCTGCATCACACTGTTGACTCATAGTTACAGGTAGGTAGCCATGTTGGTCTGCCGTAGTCGAAACAAAGAAACAAAAAATCTCCTTCCAGTAGCACCTTGTTACTGTTGTTGTTTAGTCATTTAGTCCTGTCCGACTCTTTGTGACCCCATGGACCAGAGCACGCCAGGCACTCCTGTCTTCCACTGTCTCCTGCAGTTTGGTCAAATTCATGTTAGTAGCTTCGAGAACACTATCCAACCATCTCATCCTCTGTTGCCCCCTTCTCCTTGTGCCCTCCATCTTTCCCAACATCAGAGTCTTTTCCAGGGAGTCTTCTCTTCTCATGAGGTGGCCAAAGTATTGGAGCCTCAGCTTCAGGATCTGTCCTTCCAGTGAGCACTCAGGGCTGATTTCCTTCAGAATGGAGAGGTTTGATCTTCTTGCAGTCCATGGGACTCTCAAGAGTCTCCTCCAGCACCATAATTCAAAAGCCTCAATTCTTTGGCGATCAGCCTTCTTTATGGTCCAGCTCTCACTTCCATACATCACTACTGGGAAAACAATAGCTTTAATTATACGGACCTTTGTTGGCAAAGTAGCACCTTAAGTAGCACCTTAGAGACCAACTAAGTTTGTTCTAGGGACGCGGGTGGCGCTGTGGGTTAAACCACAAAGCCTAGGACTTGCCGATTTGAAGGTTGGCGGTTCGAATCCCCGCAGCGGAGTGAGCTCCCATTGTTCGGTCCCTGCTCCTGCCAACCTAGCAGTTTGAAAGCACGTCAAAGTGCAAGTAGATAAATAGGTACCACTCCGGCGGGAAGGTAAACGGCGTTTCCATGTGCTGCTCTGGTTCGCCAGAAGCGGCTTAGTCATGCTGGCCACATGACCCGGAAGCTGTCTGCGGCCAAACGCTGGCTCCCTCGGCCTATAGAGCGAGATGAACGCACAACCCCAGAGTCGGTCACGACTGGACCTAATGGTCAGGGGTCCCTTTACCTTTAAGTTTGTTATGGGTATGAGCTTTTGTGTGCATCTGAAGAAGTATCTGAAGAAGTGTGCATGCACATGAAAGCTCATACCCATAACAAACTTAGTTGTAAGGTGCTACTGGAAGGACTGTTGACTCATGTTAAGCTTGTGGTCCACTAAGACTCCTAGATCCTTTTCATAATCCAGGTGTCCCCCATCTTACATTAGTGCATCTGGTTCTTTCTGCCTAAGTGCAGAATCTGACATTTGTCCCTATCGGAATACATTTTGTTAGTTTGGGCCCAGCTCTGTTAAAGTCATTTTGAATCTTGATTCTGCCTTCCGCAGCATTAGGGACCCCTCCCAGTTTGGTGTCATCTGCAAATGTTCTTCTGAAGGATTTTCTACTTCCTCCTCTCTGCTCAAGAGCTGCTCCGTGTCAGTGTGAACCGTCCTACTCTAGATGAGACCCTACCTGCCCACGGACTGTCTCACCAGAGTGGTGCATGCTCTAGTTATTTCCCGCTTGGACTACTGCAATGCACTCTATGTGGGGCTACCTTTGAAGGTTACCTGGAAATTGCAATTTTCTAGCGGCAGCTAGACTGGTGACTGGGAGTGGCCGCTGGGAGCACATAACACCAGTCCTGAGAGATCTGCATTGGCTCCCAGTACGTTTCCGAGCACACTTCAAAGTGTTGGTGCTGACCTTTAAAGCCCTAAATGGCTTTGGCCCAGTATAGCTGAAGGAGCGTCTCGACCCCCCATCGTTCTGCCCGGACGTTGAGGTCCAGTGCTGAGGGCCTTCTGACGTTACCCTCGCTGTGAGAAGCAAAACTACAGGGAACCAGGCAGAGGGCCTTCTCGGTAGTGGCGCCCTCCCTGTGGGACGCCTCGGTCCTGTATACCTGAAGGACGGTCTCCACCCCCATTGTTCAGCCCAGACAGTGAGATCCAGTGCTGAGGGCCTTCTGGCTGTTCCCTCATTGCAAGAAGTGAGTTTACAGCGAATCAGACAGAGGGCCTTCTCGGTAGTGGCGTCTGCCTTGTTGAACGCCCTCCCTTCAGATGTGAAGTAACTAAGCAGCTATCTTGTCTTTAAAAGACATCTGAAGGCAGCCCTGTTTAGGGAAGTTTTTAATATTTAATGCTGTATTGTTTTTAACACTTGATTGGAAGCTGCCCAGAATGGCTGGGAAAACTCAGCCAGATGGGCGGGGTATAGATAAATTATTATTATTATTATTATTATTATTATTATTATTATTATTATTATTATTGTTGATGGGCTGATGTTCTGACTCTGCCATGCAAGGCAGCATCACACACAGCATGTATTTCACCAATTCCTGCACTCTCCAACAAAGGCAACTCTTTAATGCTGTGTGTGCGTTTGTGTTTATTTAACACAAGGCTATTAGACTGTTACACAGCCACAGCACAGTCCTCAAGGGAGTCCCTAAAACATGCTGAGCTGTTCCTCTGGACCCCTTTCAATATTTTTATTTTAATGGCGAAGAGGCTTGTATTCTTCCAAAATGGAAAAGCACCGGTGATTTCACCCCAACCCTCAACAAAATTGGATATCATTTAAAGGGTGACTTCACGATGTGGAGACGTTACGTACAGGGGTCACTATGTTCGGAATTCACTGCTGTAGACTTTATTTTGAAGGGCACAGACCTCAGACACACACACACTCACTTAATGGGATGGAAAAGGATTTTAAAAAAGAAATTATTGCCATCAGGTTGGTGTCCTCGCCACCCACCCATCTCTTTTCCATTGATATGTTGTCTTTAGCAATGTTCACTGCTAACAATCTATTACGCAAACAGTAATAAACAAATACTACAAAAATGTGCAAGCAAGAGAGAGAACGGCGTGAGAGGAAACTCTCTTGTCCCTTGTGCACATTCCTGGCAGGCAGGCAAGACATATGGATCTGCACCCATGCTGGGATCTACAGTGTGATCCCACTCCATCCTCTCAGCTGAGAAACCAGTGACCACTTGGTTCCTCCATTCCCTTTGTAGTAGTAGTAGTAATAATAATAATAATAATAATAATAATAATAATAATAATGATGATAATTTATTTATTGTACCCCACCCGTCTGGCTGGGTTTCCCCAACCACTCTGGGCGGCTTCCAACAAAGACAAAAAATACACTAAAATGTCACACATTAAAAACTTCCCTGAACAGGGCTGCCTTCAGATGTCTTCCGAATGTCAGGTAGTTGTTTATCTCTTTGACATCTGATGGGAGGGTGTTCCACAGAGTGGGTGCCACTACTGAAAAGACCCTCTGCCTGGTTCCCTGTAGCTTTGCTTCTCGCAATGAGGGAACTGCCAGAAGGCCCTTGGCACTGGACCTCAGTGTCCGGGCAGAATGATGGGGGTGGAGACATTACTTCAGGTATACTGGGCCGAGGCCGTTTAGGGCTTTAAAGGTCAACACCAACACCAATGTAGGTCTTTCAAGACCGGTGTTATGTGGTCTCGGCGGCCGCCCCCAGTCACCAGTCTAGCTGCCGCATTCTGGATTAGTTGTAGTTTCTGGGTCACCTTCAAAGGGAGCCCCACGTAGAGCGCATTGCAGTAGTCCAAGGAAGATAACTAGAGTATGTACCACTCTGGCGAGACAGTCTGCGGGCAGGGAGGGACCTTAGAGCTGGTCTCTATACCAGCTTCTTATTGTAAGAATGACAGGGTAAATTTAAGAACTGGTACATGACTTTGTTTGTTTCCCTCTTCCCTCCTCAACCAGCTTTTCCTTTTGTGCCACACCTATTAGATTGTAAGTCTGTAGGCAGGGGCTGTATTGTTTAGAATCTTTGAATAGAAGTTAGTAAATTTCCAGTGCTTTATAAAAAATGATGCAACAGTGGTACCTTGGGTTATGAACTTAATTCATTCTGGAGGTCCATTCTTAACCTGAAACTGTTCTTAACCTGAGGCGTGCTTTCGCTAATGGGGCCTCCCGCTGCCACTGCGCCACTGGCGCATGATTTCCGTTCTCATCCTGGGGCAAAGTTCATAACCTGAGTTACTACTTCCGGGTTAGAGGAGTTTGTAACCCGAAGCATTTGTAACCCGAGGGGTTTGTAACCCGAGGTACCACTGTAGTTTCCAAATTCTTTAGACCAGGCCCTAGAGTTCTCATTGAGCTTTTCCACAATCCTTTTAAAAGTACTCATCAGCTTTCTCCCTGAACCAGGGATGGCTGGCCTTTTTCAGCCCAAGGGCCACTACCATCCTTCCTTAAATGTCCAGGGGCCACATGGCAGTGCTGGGAGAGGTCAAGGATGTGTGGGGCCACCTTACAATCTCCCATGCACCCATTTGCACATGCTCATGCGTATTTCCCATGCAGCCGTTTTTCAGCCGCCTTGTTCAGATCAGCTGAGCACTCCCTGTGTGGTGTAGTGGTTAAGAGCACTAGATTCGTAATTTGGGGAACCGGGTTCGCGTCTCCGCTCCTCCACATGCAGCTGCTTGGTGACCTTGGGCCAGTCACACTTCTCTGAAGTCTCTCAGCCTCACTCACCTCACAGAGTGTTTGTTGTGGGGGAGTAAGGGGAAGGAGAATGTTAGCCGCTTTGAGACTCTTTCGGGTAGTGATAAAGCAGGATATCAAATCCAAACTCCACTCCTTCTTTTTCCCAGCACATCAAATGGTCAGTCTGGTTACTGGAGCGGAGGCAACAGGAGACCCACTCAGTGGCGTAGTGCGGGTGCCCAGGGCTGCTGGAGGGTGGCAGGGAGAGAAACAGATGGAGTACGCATGCACATTCAACTGCCTAACAGCGTCCATATCACCCAAAAGATCGCAGCGGCAGAGATGAGAAAAGCAGAGTCTTTCCGTTGTCTGGAGAGGCCACTTCCTGGTTCGCCCTGCTAGACACTTGGCCAATGATATAAGTAGAAAACCAGCAAGCCAGCATGGATGATGTTCTACCGCATTCTCACCTCTCACACTGTGGCTCTTCCTTGCTCTTTCCTTCGTCTCTGAAGAATGTTCCCTGGAGCCACCCATGACGTTTGCCTATGTTTCTCTCTCAACCCAGGTCTCTTGAGGGGGCAGGTTTGATCCTTCTCCCTGCAGGAGCACCCTGGACGATGACGTGCTATGTTGGTTCAGCCCTATGCAAAATCCTTATGGCGTAGAAAAACAAGCAAGAAATGCAAGGTTTGTTTGTGAAGAGAGGCAATGCCAACTCATGCCCTTCAGTTGCACACTGGGGATAGCTCTTAATCCGCTGTGTGAAATCTAGTTTTCCTACTTACATCTGCAACTCTTCTCGCCTGTTGGAGAGAATAGTCTGCCAGATTCCTTTGCCTTTCCTTGGGGAAGAAACAGAAGGAGTCCTCAGGACTTCGGCTTTGCTGCTGATATTACTCATTATCAAGGCCAGGATAGGTCTGGATTAGGGCTTTGTTTATTTCAAGAAGCCCTACCAAGGGGAAAATCATTGTGTTTTCAGTGGAACAATGGGGAAATCAAATGATTGTCTGAAGGAGGGCATTGGAGAGTAGAAATGAAAAATAAAAAAGTCATCTGAAATGCATTTGAGGCTCCATCTCCTCCCAAATAAATGGCAGCCAGGAACTATCTAGGTTGGGGATACACAAGTTCCTCCTCAGGGTGGGGAAGTTTCTCTTACAGAATATATATATATATTTAAAAAGCGTCTCTTAGAAATATTTTTCGTTTCCCCCTCAAAGTTCATCACACGTTTTCTCCCAGTTGGAAACATGATCTTGAATTTCACTGATCAAGACTTTCCGGATAAATCTTTCTGCTTTGACTGAGAGATGCAAGTGGCTGATAATAATAATTTTATTTATGGAATTTATATCCTGTCCTTCTTCCTGAAGCAGCTCAGGGTGGCAGTAAGAGGGACCACAGTGGTGTTAAGTCAGGGACGAGGAACTTGTGGTCATCTAGACATTCCTGGTCTCCAGCTCCTGTCAGTTGTTTTGCAGTTTTGGAAATCAAATGTAATTGTGTTGTTGTTTAGTAGTTTAGTCGTTTTCGACTCTTCGTGACCCCATGGACCAGAGCACGCCAGGCACTCCTGTCTTCCACTGCCTCCCGCAGTTTGGTCAAACACATGCTGGTTGCTTTGAGAACACTGTCCAGCCATCTCGTCCTCCGTCGTCCCCTTCTCCTTGTGCCCTCCATCTTTCCCAACATCAGGGTCTTTTCCAGGGAGTCTTCTCTTCTCATGAGGTGGTCAAAGTATAGGAGCCTCAGCTTCAGGATCTGTCCCTCCAGTCAGCACTCAGGGCTGATTTCCTTCAGAATGGAGAGGTTTGATCTTCTTGCAGTCCACGGGACTCTCAAGAGTCTCTTCCAGCACCATAATTCAAATTTAATTACTTTGTTCTTTTGGAAAATAATCAAATTTGGGTCCTTCCCTTTTGGGAACAACACCGTTGAATATGGCCATTTGGCAACCTGGAGATCCCTTGTTTTTATGTACGGATCCAAGTAATGCAAAATGCTGGTTTTGCCATTCTACTGAGACTTGTAGAGAGATTCATGCAGATGGGGCCATGCACCCCTATAGTTGCAGATGGCCTTGGAAAGTGCAAATGAAGGAATTGAGGGGATACTCATGCAATATGCAGATGACACAAAACTGGGAGGGGTGGCTAATGCTGCAGAAGACAGAATTGAGATTCAAAATGACTTTAACAGATTGGAAAACTGGGCCCAAACTAACAAAATGTATTTCAGTAGGGACAAAGGTAATGTTCTGCACTTAGGAAGAACTAGCTGCACAAGTATAAGATTGGGGGGATACCTGGCTTGCCAGTAGTACATGTGAAAAGGATCTAGGGGTCTTTGAGAACTGCAAGCTTAACATGAGTCAACATTGTGATGCAGCAGCAAAAAAGCTAACGCTATTCTAGGCTGCATCCACAGAAGTCTAGTGTCCAGATCAAGGGAAGTGATAGTACCACTCCATTCTGCCTTGGTCAGACCACACCTGGAATACTGTGTCCAATTCTGGGTGCCACAATTTAAGAAGGATATTGACAAGCTGGAATGTGTGCAGAGGAGGGCAACCAGAATGATCAAGGGTCTGGAAACAAAGCCATATGAGGAATGATTGAGGGAGTTGAGTACGTTCAAGCCTTATGAGCAGGGCTCAGCAAACTTTTTCAGCAGGGGGCCAGTCCACTGTCCCTCAGACCTTGTGGGGGGGGCAGACTACATATTTTTTTGGGGGGGGGAATGAGCAAATTCTATACCCCACAAATAAATAAAAGGACACATTCTACTCATGTAAAAACATACTGATTCCTGGACCGTCCGCTGGCCAGATTTAGAAGGCAATTGGGTCGGATTCGGCCCACGGGCCTTAGTTTGCCTACCCACGCTTATGAGGAACAATTGAAGGAGTTGGGTATGTTTAGCCTGGAAAAGAGGAGACTGAGAGGAGATATGATAGCCATCTTCAATATCTAAAGGGCTGTCACATGGAAGATGGAACAAGCTTGGGACCTGAATCAATGGCTCCAAGATACAAGAAAGGAGATTCTGACTAAATATCAAGAAGAACTTTCAGACAGTCAGAGCTGTTTGACAGTGGAATGGACTCCCTCAGGAGATGGTGGACTCTCCTTCCTTGGAGGTTTTTAAGCAGAGCTTGGATGGCCATTTGTCACGGATACCATGTTGAGATTCCTGCATTGCAGGGGTTGGACTAGATGACCCTCGGGGTCCCTTCCAGCTCTTCAGTTCTATGATTCTAAATGCTCAAGGGTTTCCTGCATAGTACCAAGTGGTAAAGTTAGCTCTTGAGATATTTTCTTGCATTCCCAACAGCGATGTTGGAGGGCAGGTCTACTCCTTCGGAAGATGGGAAGCTGCCTTATACCGAGTCAATACCATTGCAATGTCCAGTTCAGTAATGTCTGTCGCCTTGAGCTGCTTGGAGGAAAGTTGCTATATAAATGCAATAAATCGATCAATTAAATGAATTCCCCAGCTGACAGCAGCTGTCCAGGATTCGGTCCTGTATACCTGAAGGAGGGTCTCCACCCCCATCGTTCAGCCCAGACACTGAGATCCAGCGCCAAGGGCCTTCTGGTGGTTCCCTCATTGCGAGAAGCCAAGTTACAGGGGACCAGGCAGAGGGCCTTCTTGGTAGTGGCGCCCGCCCTGTGGAACACCCTCGCTTCAGATGTGAAGGAAATAAGCAGCTATCCTATCTTTAAAAGACATCTGAAGACAGCCCTGTTTAGGGAAGTTTTTAATATTTAATGCTGTATTGTTTTTAACACTCGATTGGGAGCCGCCCAGAGTGGCTGGGGAAACTCAGCCAGATGGGTGGGGTATAAATAATAAATTATTATTATTATTATTATTATTATTATTATTATTATTATTGCAGAAGGGAGATGCCAGGGATTGAACCTGGGACCTTCTGCATGCAAGGCAAGTGCCCTATCACTGAGCCATGCCCTTCTGCCCTCGCTGCAAGAGGTAACGGCCATGGGGTGACTTGCGGGTACAAGTCATTCATTCCTGGCCAGGTTTTTCCAGCTGTCACTTCAGCCTTTATGTTCCAGGGACTTTTGTGCAGGCCTCATATTAGTTTGGGCACACAACAATGTTAACAGTTTGATATGTTTGCACATGAGACTCACTT
The DNA here is from genome assembly GCF_951804945.1 of Podarcis cretensis. Lineage (NCBI taxonomy): Eukaryota > Metazoa > Chordata > Lepidosauria > Squamata > Lacertidae > Podarcis > Podarcis cretensis. Next base: position 10,175,800 of record NC_137179.1, read on the forward strand.
TACCCTTCGTGCTCTCATTAGGTTAATCCTCCAACAGATTTCAAGGCCGGGAGGAACTGTTCCTTCTCCACTTAGCCAGAACATTAAACCTTTCTGCCATTATATCAGCAAATGCCGCTGAACCACCTCCCCGCGTTTCAGTATTTGTGGCTCTGCCAGACGGTTTCTTCAAAGCCTGTTCAATCTCACCATGAAACGCAGGTTAAAAAATGACTTTAAAGCAGCGATAGGAGTCTTAATTAACATACAATCGTAATTCTTGTTCAGAACTTTGGATGTGCCAAAATCTTACTAGGAGAAAGGCACAAAGGTTGCGTTGGCTGCTTACAGCGGCTTTTTCTGCTTGCCACCCCAACCCATTTTTCAAACAGGGAGAGGCAGAAAACCAAACTTTATAGGGGACTGCTCTGGTAAGAAAATATGGGTGTTGTTGTTTAGTTGTTTAGTCGTGCCCGACTCTTCGTGACCCCATGGACCAGAGCATGCCAGGCACTCCTGTCTTCCACTGCCTCCCGCAGTTTGGTCAAACTCATGCTGGTAGCTTTGAGAACACTGTCCAACCATCTTGTCCTCTGTCGTCCCCTTCTCCTTGTGCCCTCCATCTTTCCCAACGTCAGGGTCTTTTCCAGAGAGTCTCCTCTTCTCATGAGGTGGCCAAAGTATTGGAGCCTCAGCTTCAGGATCTGTCCTTCCAGTGAGCACTCAGGGCTGATTTCCTTCAGAATGGATCGGTTTGATCTTCTTGCAGTCCGTGGGACTCTCAACAGTCTCCTCCAGCACCAGAATTCAAAAGCCTCAATTCTTTGGCGATCAACCTTCTTTATGGTCCAGCTCTCACTTCCATACATCACTACTGGGAAAACCATAGCTTTAACTATACGGACCTTTGTTGGCAAGGTGATGTCTCTACTTTTTAAGATGCTGTCTAGGTTTGCCATTGCTTTTCTCCCAAGAAGCAGGCGTCTTTTAATTTCATGACTGCTGTCACCATCTGCAGTGATCATGGAGCCCAAGAAAGTAAAATCTCTCACTGCCTCCATTTCTTCCCTTACTATGGGTAGGGAACCTCTTTTTGGTGCGAGGACTGCGCTCCCTATTTCGTCAACTTTCTGAGGGCTAAGAGCCAGTGTTAGGCAGGGCCATGAAATCATAGAATTGTAGAATTGGAAGGGACCCTGGGGGTCATCTATTCCAACCCCCTGCAACGCAGGAATCTCAGCTAAAGCATCCATGACAGATGGCCAGAAGCAAACACGGAAAAAGCACCACATGTCCATTTTACTGGTATTCTGCATATGGCAGTTGCTACAGCTCCTCCTCCTGCTCTACAATTTCCTTTTCTAAGGTGAGCTTCCCAGAACTGTTCACTGGGTGGAGGAGAGCCGTCCCTTCCAACTGTTTGCTCAGTGAAATTATTGATGAATTGTAATTGTTAAATAAAGGTTGCAGACAAATAGGGTTGCTACCCACCCCTAGAAAAATGGGATCACCCCATTCTGTATCCCCTGTCCTGTTTGGAGTTCAAACGGGATGCCGTTTTTCCTGTAGTCGAGTTCGGTCAGCACAAAATGGCGGTTGTGTCACTGTTAGTGTGGTTGACAAAGAGCCTGTCCTGGCACAAGTGGCAATAGAGAGAAGAGGGAAGGAGCAACCTCCTCTCTTTCCTTCGTCCTCTCCTTCATTCCCTCTCACTGGTGCTCCTCCTCAGCTGCCGCACTCCAATCTAGCATGGTGTGGGTCCACCGTCACTTGGCCCCTTCTGCGGGTAGTGCTGTGGTCTAAACCACTGAGCCTCTGGGGCTTGCTGATCTGAAGTTCGGCGTTTCAAATCCCCACGACAGGGTGAGCTCCCACTGCTCTGTCCCAGCTCCTGCCAACCTAGCAGTTTGAAAGCATGCCAGCGCAAGTAGATAAATAGGTACCACTGTGACGGGAAGGTAAACAGCATTTCCGTGCACTATGGCTTCCGTCACGGTGTCCCGTTGCACCAGAAGTGGTTTAGTCATGCTGGCCACATGACCTAGAATCATAGAATCATAGAATCATAGAGTTGGAAGAGACCACAAGGGCCATCGAGTCCATCCCCCTGCCGAGCAGGAAACACCATCAGAGCACTCCTGACATATGGTTGTCAAGCCTCTGCTTAAAGACCTCCAAAGAAGGAGACTCCACCACACTCCTTGGCAGCAAATTCCACTGTCAAACAGCTCTTACTGTCAGGAAGTTCTTCCTAATGTTTAGGTGGAATCTTCTTTCTTGTAGTTTGGAACCATTGCTCCGTGTCCGCTTCTCTGGAGCAGCAGAAAACAACCTTTCTCCCTCCTCTATGTGACATCCTTTTATATATTTGAACATGGCTATCATATCACCCCTTAACCTCCTCTTCTCCAGGCTAAACATGCCCAGCTCCCTTAGCCGTTCCTCATAAGGCATCGTTTCCAGGCCTTTGACCATTTTGGTTGCCCTCCTCTGGACACGTTCCAGTTTGTCAGTGTCCTTCTTGAACTGTGGTGCCCAGAACTGGACACAGTACTCCAGGTGAGGTCTGACCAGAGCAGAATACAGTGGCACTATTACTTCCCTTGATCTAGATGCTATACTCCTATTGATGCAGCCCAGAATTGCATTGGCTTTTTTAGCTGCCACGTCACACTGTTGGCTCATGTCAAGCTGGAAAACTGTCTGTGGACTCCCTCGGCCTGAAAGCGAGATGAGTGCCACAACCCCATACAGTGGAAGCTTGGGTTGCAAACATGATCCATGCGGGATGCACGTTTGCAACCCGCAGTGGTGCGTCTGTGCATGCGCGGGTTGTGATTCAGTGCTTCTGCTCATGCGTGATTGCAAAAACCTGGAAGTAACCCGTTCTGGTACTTCCGAGTTTTGGCGGTCCGTAGCCCCCCAAAAATGCAACCAGAAGCTTCTGTAACCCAAGGTATGACTGTAGTAGCCTTTGACTGGACTTAACCGTCCAGGGGTCCTTTTCCTTTACCCCCTCGTCACCCTGACCTGACCTCTCTTTCTCCTCCCTCCCTCCTCTTCTGTGCTCAAGTCTCTTCCACTGCCAGCATGGGCGAGAGACTGGAACTGCGGGTCCAGTTGCCCATGTGAACTGGCCGTCTACCCCTGCCTGTCTTCATGAGTTGTGGGGAGAGCAAGACCAGGGGGGAGAGGGAGGCAGGAGGCCGAATGTGGGGAAACACCCCTCCACAAAGGGGGGAAAAGGGTTTGGTGTCATGAGAGTGTGTCCCTCAAATTGTCTTTTATTTTGTCTGACCAAAAATGGCAACTCCACAGCCAAGTGGTAATTCAAGACAGGTGTCTGACTTTTTCTTGCTGACCGCAGCCCCCTTCCTTTTAAGGTCACCATTTCCCAGCCTCGTCTCCTCGCCTTGCCAGCTCCTCAGCCAACTGCTAAAGGAGTGTGTGTCTGTGGAGAATATGTCATCAGAGGGATTTCATTACATTTCTATCTAATTCCGTATTATAATGGCTGTCAAAGATAAACACCCAGAGCTCCTTATCTGGCTTCCTCATCTCCTTCAAGGTGTGATGCAGTCATTCAATTTTGCTTTGTTTTGTTAACTCCTTTCTTTGCGTTAAACACAGAGCCAGCCACAAACGGAAAGGGGGGGAAGGAAGAAGGAGCAAAGAAGCACGTGGTTTGCTTGTACGACACAGCCGGGTCTGCTTGCAGGAGTAATCGCTCCGAGCCCAGTAACCACAAATGAGCTTATGCTTGTTGAAAGAATTCAGAATGTAGCAGTCCTTCCTCCCAGCCCCAGAACAATATCATCACCATCTAATTTATTACCAAGGCTCAGAGCCTGAATTTCTTTTTTCATTATTTATTGAGGTCCAATGCCGAGGGCCTTCTGGCGGTTCCCTCGCTGCGAGAAGCCAAGTTACAGGGAACCAGGCAGAGGGCCTTCTCGGTAGTGGCGCCCGCCCTGTGGAACGCCCTTCTACCACATGTCAAAGAGAAGAACAACTACCAGACTTTTAGAAGACATCTGAAGGCAGCCCTGTTTAGGGAAGCTTTTAATGTTTCATAGACTATTGTATTTTAATATTTTGTTGGAAGCTGCCCAGAGTGACTGGGGACACCTAGCCAGTTGGGCGGGGTATAAATAATAAATTATTATTATTATTATTATTATTATTATTATTATTGAATTTATATTCCACCTCTCTCTCCCAAGATGCTCAGGTCAGCAAGTGGATGCACCAATCTAAAACAAAAACAAAGCAGCATTTTCAAATGCACTGCCTTCTCTGCAGTGGCTCCCCATCTGTGGGATGCTCTCCCCAGGGAAGTTCGCTTGGTGCCTTCATTATACACCTTTAGGCACCAGGCAAAACGTTTCTTTTTAACCAGGCCTTTGGTTGACCTGATTGACATCCTATACCAGGCTTCCTCAACCTCGGTCCTCCAGATGTTTTTGGCCTACAACTCCCATGATCCCTAGCTAGGAGGACCAGTGGCCAGGGATGATGGGAATTGTAGTCTCAGAACACCTGAAGGGCCAAGGTTGAGGAAGCCTGTCCTATACCCTTTAAAAATGTGGCTCTTTTTTGGGGTGTGTTATTGGGCTGTTGTTTTTATTTTGATTACGGTATATACATTGTGGTTGATCTTTTCTGTGGACCGCCCTGAGACCTTTGGGTATAGGGCGGTACAGTGGTACCTCGGGTTACATACGCTTCAGGTTACATACGCTTCAAGTTACAGACTCTGCTAACCCAGAAATAGTACCTTGGGTTAAGAACTTTGCTTCAGGATGAGGACAGAAATCGTGCAGTGGTACCTCGGGTTAAGTATATTATTATTATTATTATTAATTTAAAACATTCTAAAAACAAGTACAGTTAGAAACATCTAAAATCAGTTACAATTAAGTATTCTATAAGCAGCCGGAGACTATCTTCCTCCGATTATCATTGGGATGCTAGGAATGGGATTCTTCAGACATCGAATGCCTTGACAAACATGGATGCTTTCCATTTCCTCCTGAAACTCAGTAATGATGGAGACAGGTGGTCATCACAAGCGAAGGCATTCTACAGCCAGGGAAGCACATGATCCTCCTCCTCATTTAATCCCCACCACAGCCCTTCCAGGTAGGTTAGGCGGAATGCTGGTGACTGGCGCAGGGCCACCCAATGAGCTTCATGGCTGAGTGTAGATTTGAACCCTGGTCTCCCAGGTCCTAGTCCAACACCAACCACTACTCTACACTGCCTTTCCTTAGCATTTGGTATGCTGAACTTTGAATAGCCGTCAGTGTTACTGTTAATTTATTGCATTGGGTTTTATGCTGCAAACCACCTTGTTGTTGGTTTCCCCCCATTAATTTTTACACCCATGCTAAAAACTATTTCAGATAATTAAATAAATAACTTTTTTTGGGTGGTGGGGGAATAAAACCTCCTAAATTAGTGAGGAACTATTTCTGGGAAAAGAATACAGCGATCTATATTAACACTGTGCTCTTTTTTTAAAAAAAGGAAAAGTAATGTGTGTACACACACACACACACACACACACACCAGTGAAATAAAGCAAGCAAGCCATCTTTTCTTGAACAGAGAAGGTCATATAATGAAAAGAATATTGTAACCGGACTGATAACTGTGTCCCTTAAATTAATACTGGATAATTGGAAATGATAATTTGCAAGTGACATTTCCTGCATGGTTAACCCGGGTATAGGTATTATTGTTATATTGTTCACCGTGAATAGATTGCTGTGCGGCTGTTAATAGCATTTGTCACTATGGAAGATAAAGCAACGATAAAGTGTAATCAAATCTCATGCTTCAGGGCTTATGTTGATTGCCTGAGGGGGTCAGGAAGGAGCTGTACCCCCATCCTTGCAAAGTGTGCTAACCCACCTCTTTAGTAACACCCTTGTTGACCCCACTTCCACCCATGTTTCATCCCAAACTATTACTCCGCCTCTTGCTAAATTTGCTTATTACATTTTTAGACCAACCTTCCTCGGCGGGGAAGCATTTTTTAACTTGTCCTGTCTGCCCCACAACTGATTTTCACAACAACCCTACACAGTAGATGGTTTCTATATCAATGGCACTCAAGATTAGGGCTACGATATTTCAAGAAGTAAAAATCTGGACACAAGAAGCTGTTGAGCTTTTTTGGGGGACATTTTGCCAGTTTCCCAAAATTACCCCCAGACACTAATCATGGACGAATGGCTAGCTGTGGTAAGGAAATAAATACACAACAAACAGTCTGAATATAACCAAATATATAAGATGGCCAATCAATGAAAACCAGTTAAGGAGAACGCACCACAGGCTGTGGTACCTTGACTACAGTCGTACCTTGTTTTGAGTCCAGGATCCATTCCGGAGCACCAGACGCTCGATAAAAGGGACACTCGACAAAGCGCCATTCTGCACACGCGCGTGAGCGGTTTTGTGCTTCTGCACATGCACAAAGCACAACTTAGCACTTCTGCGCATGTGCGAGCAGCAAACCCGGAAGTAATCCGTTCCGGTACTTCCAGGTTTCTGCGGACTTTCCACGAAATGGATGGTAAACGGGGTGGACTCACAACGAGGTACTACTGTATAGGTCAGTCTGAATAATGACAGTGATATGTCTTTGCTTGGCAGTGGAAAGTCACCAGACAGGAAAACCACCTCCTTCGGGAGGGAATTCCAGAGCCAAGGAGTAGCCACTAAGAAGGCCCTGTCTCAAATCTCTGCCAAACTTGCCTCAAAGGTTGCTGGCGCAGAGAAGAGACCGTAAAACGGAGGCCAGTCTGCATGGGAGAAGGTGGTCTTTCAGGTAACCTGGTCGCTCAAGTCAAGTAGGCCTTCGTAGGTCACAAACAAGACTTGGAGCAGTGCCTGGAAACAGTGAAAATTATACCCTTCAAGTGTCCTGATTTCCTGGACATTACAGAGATCATTCTGGAATATCCCTTTTCCCTGCTCCAGTTCCACCGTCACCGAGCTTGAGGAGGAGGAGGAGGCAAGGAGAAGGAGAAGAGAAAGAGGAGGGAGGATGTGGGGGGTTGGGCTAGACAGAGGCCTAGAGGATTGCAATTGCCCCCAGGACTGAATTTCTCCAACTTTTGTTTACAAGTGTAAATATGCTGAAAATTGTGGCCTCCTTGCTTCTTCAGAGCCCCTGCCATGTTACTGGGAGCTAAGCCATGGTTTGGCTTAGCATTACATGCAAACATGGGGTCTTGGTTTATCTCACTCCAAACAAACCACCACCTGTAACAGAATTTTATTCTTGGCTTCGTGCTCATGGCTTACTTGCGACAGACAAACCATGGCATAGGGGCTAGTAGGAAGGAGCAAGACCGCTGCAAATTATGCAAAGCTATAGTTTGGTTTGTATGTATGGAAGTGAGAGCTGGACCATAAAGAAGGCTGATCGCTGAAGAATTAATGCTTTTGAATTATGGTGCTGGAGGAGACTCTTGAGAGTCCCATGGACTGCAGGAAGATCAAACCTATCCATTCTGAAGGAAATCAGCCCTGAGTGCTCACTGGAAGAACAGATCCTGAAGTTGAGGCTCCAATACTTTGGCCACCTCATGAGAAGAGAAAACTCCCTGGAAAAGACCCTGATGTTGGGAAAGATGGAGAGCACAAGAAGGGAATGACAGAGGACGAGATGGTTGGACGGTGTTCTCGAAGCTACCAGCATGAGTTTGACCAAACTGCGGGAGGCAGTGGAAGACAGGAGTGCCTGGCGTGCTCTGGTCCAGGGGGTCACGAAGAGTCGGACATGACTAAACAACTAAACAACAACAACAAATAGTTTGGTTTAACGTTACATGAACATATAACATTTTTATATATCTTGGAAGCCGCCCAGAGTGGCTGGGGCAATCCAATCAGATGGGTAGAGTATAATAATAATAATAATAATAATAATAATAATAATAATAATAGAATAGGACACCCCTATTTTCATCAGAGAAATGTTGGAAGGTAGGTAGTTCTGGGACATCAGAGGGACAATATTTGGAATCTAGCATTAGGAAGAAGTCTTGTGAATCTTGCAAATCATGAAGGCATTTACAGGACTGGATAAGAACATTTTATTTATTTACATTTTTTTAATGGGGTATATCAAATTGATCTCAAGGCATGGATAAAAGAATACATGAAATCAATCATTAAATTAATAAAACAAGAACAGATCATGCAATGAACACACAGTCTTAAAAAACACAGTGGTTGATTCACTTACTATAGCACAGTGAAGAGTCAAGCGAAAACATCTGAGAAAATAAGCAGGCCTTAACCTGGTACTGAAATGGAGCTAAAGTTGGTACCAGATGGACCTTGGAAGGAAGATAACTCCACAGTTGGGGTGCCACTACAGAGAAGACCCTGCTTGGTCAGGATATAAGAAGAGTGGTACTGGATTAGGCCAAAGGTCTATCTAGGCTAGCATTTTGTTCTCACAGTGGCCAACTAGATGCCCGTGAAAAGCCTACAGGCAGGTTTCGAGACTCACTTGTGATCCCCAGAAACTCAGATGAGCTATAGATAGATCTAGTATGTAATCTGAGCAGATGTCCAGTTCACTATGTTGAACCCTGCCTCATAAATTACCTGGAACAGAGCTGAACTTATTATTGTTTAGTAAGTGAGAGTGTGAGAAAATTGCATGTTGCTTTTTGCTCTTTACCTTGGACTTCAAAAATCTGACTATTTCGATTGGTCAAGTGGCCAAACAAAAGTCGACATCGACTTTGCTTAAGTTCTGTTGAGAGTCACCTTTCTGATGCGCCTCAATACTGACTACTAATGCATGCCAGCTGTCAGATCCTGTCAAATGTTGACAGCCTCTGGTTAGATACCATCAAATACCAACTGCTGCTGCATGTTAGCTGTCAGATATCATCTGCTACATATCAGATACTGTGAAATACTGTCAATTACATGTCAGTTGTCAAGATTGCACGAAGAACTGATTGCTATACGATCAGATCCTGATTGCCACACAAGGCTTGGCGAGTAATTCAGTTCAGCTTGCATTCTATTGCAGACTTACCTAATTGGCAGTTCTTGAAACAACGTGGGAACTGAAATGCATCTTCTATCATTTCTCTCTCCTATCTATCTATCTATCTATCTATCTATCTATCTATCTATCATCTGTCTGTCTGTCTATCTGTCTATCTATCTGTCTATCGATCATCTATATCTATCTATCTATATCTATCTATATCTATCTATCTATCTATCTATCTATCTATCTATCTATCTATCTATCATCTATCTATCATCTATCTATCTATCTATCTATCTATCTACATCTATCTATCTATCTATCTATCTATCTATCTATCTATCTATCTATCTATCTATCTATCATCTCTCTCTCTCTCTCTCTCTCTCTCTCTCTCTCTCTCTCTCTCATCTGTCTGTCTGTCTGTCTGTCTGTCTGTTTATCTTGCATTTCTTTGAATTTTGCAGTGAAGTTCTCCAACCAAACAAGTGTATGTTGGGGAAAAGGGCACATAAGCCTACAGGAAGCCGCCAAGGATGATGTGAGCACAATAGTACTCTTCCCACTTGTGAGAGCCTGTATGGCATAGTGGTTAGAGTATCAGACTAGGACCTGGGAGACCAGGGTTCAAATCTCCACTTGGCCATGAAGCCCCCTGGGTGACCTTTGGCCAGTGTCTGTCTCTCAGCCTAACCTACCTCACAGGGTTGTCATGAGGATATAATATGAAGCAGAGAACCATGTACACCGCCCTGAGCTCTGGAGAAGTTTCAAGTCATTTAACAGTCAATCCCTCTTCCCAAGGAATTCTGGGAACAGAAGCTCTGGGAGGGGAATAGGGGTCTCCTAGCAATTCTCAGCACCCTTAACAAACTACAGGTCCCAGAATTCTCTTCGAGTAGAACTGTTGAAAGTGGTATCGTACGGGGCCGTACTTCATGCAACAGCACCGTGAATATATACAAGGAGAGGCCTTTATTTTTGCATTGTTTATATTTTACTATAGCCACATATGCACTATACATTGAAAGCGCTATGATACCACTTTAAACAGTCACGGCTTCCCCCAAAGAATCCTGGGAGCTGTAGTTTATTAAGGGTGCTGAGAGTTGCTAGGAGACTCCAGTTCCACTCACAGAGCTTCAGTTGCCAAAGTGGCTTAAAAGTCAGTCCTAAACGGCCTCAGCCCAGTATACCTGAAGGAGCGTCTCCTCCCCCATCGTTCTGCCCGGACACTGAGGTCCAGCTCCGAGGGCCTTCTGGACGTTCCCTCACTGCTAGAAGCAAAGTTACAGGGAACCAGGCAGAGGGCCTTCTCGGTAGTGGCGCCCGCCCTGTGGAACGCCCTCCCATCAGATGTCAAAGAGATAAACAACTACCTGACATTTAGAAGACATCTGAAGGCAGCCCTGTTTAGGGAAGCTTTTAATGTTTGATGCATTACTGTATTTTAATATTTTGTTGAAAGCTGCCCAGAGTGGCTGGGGAAGGCCAGGTAGATGGGCGGGGGATAAATAATAAATTATTGTTGTTATTATTATTATTATTATTATTATTATTATTATTATTATTATTCCCGAGGAGCTCTGTGAATTGTAGCTCTGTGGGGGGAATCAGGGCCTCCTAACAACTCTCAGCATCCTTAAGAAACTACACTTCCCAGGATACTTTGGGATGGGGGAAGCCATGACTGTTTAAACCTTAGGTGGAAACCGAAGCCTGTCAATTATCAGCAGACTTTTGATTGGCTGCAGGCCTCCAATGGGGTGCCTCGGTCATTGAAGGCACCCCCTTATCCATGCAGGTGCCTTATCAAAAGACCCGATAGGATGTGAAAGAGGAGGAAGAAAATCCCTCGAATTAAGTTCAAGTATAAAATTCAAGCTAGGAGCTTAAAGAACTGCTCAGGCAGTGGAGTGATGGCATGCAAAATGAGAATCCCGGAAGCGAGATAGGAGAGATGGGGGAATAAGAAGGAGGTTTAGATTCAGATGAATGCAAAATCCAGGTGCATCTCTCCTTAAGCTGCTCATCCACTCTGACTTGTCCATCTTCAAAATGCCTTTTTTCCTTAAATATGCAGAAAGCCTTTTCTCTGCCTGTAGTTGCCAAGGTAGTACAGAGCGAAGCACATCTGATTTGGCCCCCCCACCCTAAAACCTGGGATTACTCTCCCAAGCTCCTTTTCTGTATCACATCATGAAAAATCATTTCGGCGGAACCAGACCTATTACTTATTTCCCTTCCTTTTCGTTTGTACTGGGGGGGACGGACCCAGCACCTTGCTCTCTCTGTATCTGTGCTCTGTCTGCTAGGATAAGAAGACCACTGTGTGAACAAAACAGAGCAGAGGACTATCAAAGCTGGACATTGGAAGATTCAGGAGAGATACAAGAAAGCACTTCTGCACACAGCACAAAGTTAAACCATGGAACTTGCTCTCGCAGAAGGCAACGGTGGCCACCAACCTAGATAGCTGTACAAGAGGATTGGGCAAATTCATGGACAAGAGGGCTATTGATAGCAATTAGCCACGAGGGCTGTGCTCTGCCTCTACGTTAGCCCCCTTTTGATTACTTTTTTAAAAATTACATTTTAATGTAATTCTGCCTTGGTCAGACCACACCTGGAATACTGTGTCCACTTCTGGGCACCACAATTTAGGAAGGCTGTTCACAATCTGGAAGGTGTGCAAGAGAGGGTGACCAAGATGATCAAGGGTCTGGGAACCATGCCATATGAGGAACGGTTGAAGGAGCTGGCTATGTTTAACCTAGAAAAGAGGAGACTGAGAGAAGATACATTCTCCATCTTCAGATATCTTAAGTGCTGTCTCATGGGAGAAGGAACAAGCTTGTTTTCTCTTGTTCTGGAGGGTAGGACTCAAATCCGTAGCTTCAAGTTACAAGAAAGAGGATTCCAGCTAAATATCAGGAAGAAGTTTCTGGCAGTAAGAGCTGTTCGACAGTGGAACGGTGTCCCTCAGGAGGGTGTGGACTCTCCTTCCTTGGAAGTTTTTAAGCAGATGTTGGATGCCCATCTGTCATGGATGCTTTAGCTGAGATTCCTGCATTGAAGCAGGGGGTTGGACTAGATCAGGCATAGGCAAACTCTGACCCGCCAGAAGTTTGGGACTACAGTTCCCATCACCCCTAGCTAACAGGACCAGTGGTCAGGGATGATGGGAATTGTAGTCCCAAACATCTGGAGGGCCGGAGTTTGCCTATGCCTGGACTAGATGGCCCTTGGGGTGCTTTCTAACTCTACAGTTCCATGATTCTATAAATTATAGAACTTTCAGCATATTAAAAGGTAAAGGGACCCCTGACCGTTAGGTCCAGTCACGGATGACTCTGGGGTTGCGGCGCTCATCTCTCTTTATTGGTCAAGGGAGCCGGCGTACAGCTTCTGGGTCATGTGGCCAGCAGGACTAAGCCGCTTCTGGAGAACCAGAGCAGCGCACGGAAATGCCGTTTACCTTCCCGCCGGAGCGGTACCTATTTATCTACTTGCACTTTAACGTGTTTTCAAACTGCTAGGTTGGCAGGAGCTGGGACTGAGCAATGGGATCTCACCCCGTCACGGGGATTCGAACTGCTGACCTTCTGATAGGCAAGCCCTAGGCCATATTAGACAGCCTCTATCTTCATTTTGCTGTTTCTGTGACGGCTTCTTTCTATTCTAAGCTCCTTCACTGCAAAAGTTTTGGCTGCAGGTCTGCTGATACCATACCAAATGGAAACAGTTTTGTGATTCCTGTACTGGTGACCTTCCTTTAATTGAAGGTGGGATGTATGGCTTTTGGTTCCCCCCCCCCACGCCCTTCAGCAATATTGGAAGCTCCCAGCAAATGAGCAAGGTTGAAATCTCAATTTGGAAATGCATTGACTCGTTATTCTGAAGTTAGTTTACCACTTAGCCTTCTGTTTTATTTTACAAAATTGAAGTCAGGGGATCCTAAGCCCCTTTCATTTTGGAGGGGCACCTGAGCTTGTAGGCAATTCCAGCTTACTGGGAGAGGTCAAATGGGTGCCTGTGATAAGACTTGTGGCTAAATGTACTGATTTATGGCAGGCTGGTGTCAAGGTGCATTATTTACTGACAACAGTAAACTGACAAACAGAGTGTTCAAATTAAACCCTTAATGCTTTATGCCTTTTATGGAAAAGTTGCAATGCAATGTGTGTGTGTGTCTGTATGTGTGATCTCGATATATATATATATATTTTAGATCTTTGTTTAAATTTCTAAATTACTCTTTGCAGGCCTTTTTCAGTATGTCTTTTTCTGGTTTACTTCAGGATAACCATGGAATTTCCCCAGCTTCTGCCATGGTGGCTTAGAATTCTGGGTAATTCAAGGACAGATTAGAATGCTACATGATGGTTTGGGGGCACTGTGGCAATGAGTGAAGAAGAAGAGTTTGGATTTGAGATCCTGCTTTATCACTACCCGAAGGAGTCTCAAAGCGGCTAACATTCTCCTTTCCCTTCCTCCCCCACAACAAACACTCTGTGAGGTGAGTGGGGCTGAGAGACTTCAAAGAAGTGTGACTGGCCCAAGGTCACCCAGCAGCTGCATGTGGAGGAGCGGAGACGCAAACCTGGTTCACCAGATTACAAGTCCACCGCTCTTTTTTTTTTATGAAATATTTATTAAAATTTTGCATAATAAAACAAGTATTCAACATAGACATTTAAACACAATAAAAGGCATAACAGAAAAAATAAACAGAAAAAACATAAAAATCTAGTCTTTTACTAACCATCTTCATAACCCTCTTTCCTGACTTCCTCACATTTCCCTTTTCTGCGTTCCCCTTTACACAATCAAATTCAGCAATTCCTTACCCTCTTTCCGATCTTATTTAGTATTATACATTTCAACCTATTATGTCTTCGGTTTTCCATTCCTTTTAAATCCATTTATCACCTGTTCTTTATAACTTAATCCCTTATATCATTTATTTAGCTTCGACATAATTTTACTCTGGTCATGCCCTTTTTTCTTAAAACTTTTTTGCATATTTCTTTTTACTATGTCACTGATGCCATATTATCTTTATATCCAACATCATTTTAACATTCAAACATTTTACAATGTTTTTGGAGATATTCTTTGAACTTCTTCCAGTCCTCTTCCACTGACTCTTCTCCCAGGTCTCGGATTCTGCCAGTCATTTCTGCCAATTCCATATAGTCTATCACTTGCATCTGCCATTCTTCCAGAGTGGGCAAATCTTGTGTCTTCCAATACTTTGCGATAAGTATTCTTGCTGCGGTTGTTGCATACATAAAAATTGTTCTATCTTTCTTTAACACCAATTGGCCGACAATGCCCAGAAGGAAGGCCTCTGGTTTCTTGGGGAAGGTATATTTAAATACCTTTTTTAGTTCATTATAGATCATTTCCCAGAAAGCCTTAACCCTTGGGCATGTCCACCAAAGGTGAAAGAATGTTCCCTCAGTTTCTTTACATTTCCAGCATTTATTGTCAGGCAGGTGATAAATTTTTGCAAGCTTGACTGGGGTCATGTACCACCTATAGATCATTTTCATAATGTTCTCTCTTAAGGCATTACATGCCGTGAACTTCATACTGGTGGTCCACAACTTTTCCCAGTCAGCAAACATAATGTTATGACCTATGTCCTGTGCCCATTTAATCATAGCTGATTTAACTGTTTCATCCTGAGTATTCCATTTCAGCAGCAAGTTATACATTCTTGAAAGAATCTTAGTTTTCGGTTCTAACAATTCTGTTTCTAGTTTTGATTTTTCCACCTGGAAGCCTACTTTTTTTATCCAAGTTAAAGGCCTCTCTAATTTGATAGTAATGTAACCAATCTCGCACTTTATCTTTTAGTTTCTCAAAACTCTGCAGTCACGAGTCCACTGCTCTTAACCACTACACCACACTAGCTCTCATCTCATCCTATGTCCCACCAGCTCTCATCATGACCTATTCTAGTTTCAGCCAAGTCCAGAAATCTGAGGAAGAATGCGATGCACGATTCTCAACTAAGCATCTATGACAGATGTCTATCCAACCTTTGCTTAAAAACCTCCAAGGAGGTCCACAACCGCTTGTGGGAGTCTGTCCACTGCTGAACAGCTCTTACTATCAAAAAGTTCTTCCTGATGTTTAGTCAGAATCTCCTTTTTGATAACATGAAGCCTTTGGTTTGGGACCCACCTCCAGTAGGTGTTCTTCAGTTTGCCCCATTTCCACACCAGTTTGCCTTTTTAAAATAAGTCTTTGTGACAATTAATCATAATTGTAATATGTGTTTGTTCTAATCTACATATTGGTTGTGTGATATTAGGGTCAGCACGCACATTTTTGAAAGCAGGTGTCCCCTATATAATGCATTTTTGTATTTTGTTTTCACGAATGCATGAATTTTCACGAAATTTCTTCCCTACTATATGCAATTTTGTACATTTTTTTTTTTGGGGGGGGGGTTGCAGAACAGCTTAAGGGTTTCCCTTAATGGTCAGCCACTGTGAAAACAGGATGCTGGACTAAATGGGTCATTGGCCTCATCCAGCAGGACTCTTCTCTCATTCTTGGCAAAATGAAGAGAAGTGCAAATTTCGAGGGAAAGCTGCATTTTGGTTCACACCGAATCATACAATTTTAAGAGTGAGAAGGGACAACAGGGATCATCTTGTTTCAAGCTGAGGTAAAGGTAAAGGGACCCCTGACCATTAGGTCCAGTTGTGACCGACTCTGGGGTTGTGGCGCTCATCTCGCTTTATTGGCCGAGGGAGCCGGCGTACAGCTTCTGGGGCATGTGGCCAGCATGACTAAGCCGCTTCTGGTGAACCACAGCAGTGCACGGAAGTGCCGTTTACCTTCCCGCCAGAGCGGTACCTATTTTATCTACTTGCACTTTGACGTGCTTTCGAACTTCTAGGTTGGCAGGAACTGGGACCGAGCAACAGGAGCTCACCCCGTCGCGGGGATTTGAACTGCCAACCTTCTGATCGGCAAGCCCTAGGCTCTGTGGTTTAACCCACAGTGCCACCTGTGTCCCTGTTTCAAATTAGGTCAGTTCATATTAAAATGAGGACTAGTCAAAATTTCTCCCTGTGCCTTACACTTAACATTAAGCGGATGATTTTGTAGCAAACAGCCTCTCTGAGCCAGCTCAGGACCCAGCCAGCATTCTGGAGGAAAGACAGGGGAGGCCCCTTGCTCCTCCGCTAGCCAAATCTAGGCCTGGTCTTTCCCTTATGAGGCCTGAAAGAGAATGAAGGGAAAGTCTGATGCTTCCTGCCTTTGTAAGAAGTTAGCTAATTAAAAACACTAATTGTGAGCCTTAGCTGACCGGTGTTGACATGAGCCCTCGGCTGCTGCCAGGACTCCATCCATTGTGCCGGGCTTGTTTATAGGGACGGGAAAATGACTTTCTAAACATCAAAATTCCTGAGTGTTAGCCAAGCGCTGGGAGGAAGTTCCTTATGCAGCTGCGTGCCACGTCAGGGGGCAGCCTTCATGAGGTCTCTGCCCGAGGCGTCATTCCATTAAGCTGCCTTGGACAGTGTTATTTAATGCCTAGTTTCACAACCACAGTCGAGAGAAGGCCCTCTTCGATGACCTCTGCTCACCAACATTTCACCTTCCTCCCTGCAGAGACAGAGGGCATAAACCAGGCCAGTGTGTGTGTGTGTGTGTTATTGTTGCCAGAAACCCGGTTGCTAGATCAGACCGAAGGCCTACACAGAACAGCATCTCACTCCCTACAGCAGGACCAGAATCATAGCAAGCAGGTTAGCTTAGGTAAGGTGAGGTTAGGTATATCCATTGAAAAGTCCTAAGGTGATTTATGAGAAAGTGAAAACGCCTCAAGGCACATGGTGTGGCCATTTCTAGTGATAAATTATTTTCCGTTTGAAGGTGTTGTCTTTACCAATTTCGTAGCGGTGAAACCTTTGATACCCAGACGCCTCTGCACTTTTAAATTATATTCCTACAGTGTGGGGTTAAGGGCAGGACAGCAGAAGAGGATTTTACAAGCCCCAATGGTTGCTAAGAGACTTATATTTCAAACCTGGAACGCCGACATCAACCATCAATTACATACAGTCGTCTACAGAGCTCACCATTCTGGCTACGTTTGAACATATCTTATATCCATATGCCAATCTCGTGCAGATACCTGTTTGGACACCTGGAGGGCTGATATCAACTTGCATGCTTAATTTTAGAAAGAAGCACTGAGGGCTATTGTATTCACAACGTAAGCTGGCAGTATTTGCTGTTACTGCATCCCCCCCATCCTGTTTAAAAATCTATCTCTCTTTTTGTTTGTTCTTCTTTGCTAAATTTGACATTTAAAAGCAAAACAACAACAACAAACAAAACAGAGGGAGAGATAGTAAGGGGCCTAAGGTTGCCCAGTATGGTTTATCATCAAGCAAGTCTCCAAATTCAGCTTTCTCTGGTCCTAGTCCAACATGCTATACCTACTGCACCACACTGCCTCCCAAGAGGGTCCTAATGAAGTTGAGAACAGAGGATGGCATTAACTTCAGGTTGCACAGGCTGCTTTCTGTATCTCATAATGTACTAATAGAAAAACTGTCCAATGCAGAGACACATTTAACTCTTTGTTTTCTTCTTTTGCTCATAATGTTCAGGTGGAAATCTTGGTTTTCTGCTTTGCTTGTGAGCTGCAGCAGGAGAGAAATCTCAGATTTACTGGTCATTCTTGGCTTTTCTTCTCCTAGGCCTATAAAATTGGATTCAACCCCACCTCCCTCTCTCTGGGGCTAAGGAGGGCGTATTATTGTCTTTGTGATGAGGTTGTGAAATAAAACACGGTTGTAAGTGTTTTGTGCCCAGTGTCCTTGCATACCCTCCAACATTCCTCAGATGAAAATAGGGACTTTTATCACCATGCATGTTCAATGGCACTATATAAACAGATGCATTATTGTAATAATTCTAATGGAGAAATTAAAGAGCATATCTACAGAAAGTGCCCAGTGCCCACTGTGAAGAGGTTGCTGGAGAATCACAGACTCACAGAATTGTAGGGTTGGAAGAGATTGCCAAAGGTCATCTGGCTCAACAGCAATACAGTCTCTAAAAGGCTAATGGGTCTTTCTTTGTGGAGTTTCCGGACAAATGGAGACACTGAATGGGCACAACTGGATGTTTCAAGAGATCAATTTCTGCTTCTCCCTGGAATGAGAGGAAGAAACACAAATAGAAACATATGAGGCTGCCTAAATCAGAGTCAGACCGCTGGGGCATCCAGCTCAATATCGTCCACACTGTGGAAACAGCTCTCCAGGGTTACAGGCAGGAATTTATCATATCCCGACCTGGGATTCCATTTCTGTTGGGACTTGAACCCAAGACCTGCTGCATGCAAGGTAGATGCCCTACCACTGAACCAATGGAAGGGTACTTGCAGAGAGAGAACAATTATTTGCTTCTTTAAAGCAAGGAGGAGGTGATGGAGGTACAGTGGTACCACGGTTTATGACCTTAATCTGTTCCGGAAGTCCGTTCTTAAACTGAAACTGTTCTTAAACTGAGGCGTGCTTTCCCTAATGAGGCCTCCCACTGCTGGTGCCCTTCCATTGTTCGGATTCCATTCTTAGACTGAGATAAAGTTCGCAAACTGGGACACTACTTCTGGTTTTGCGGCGTTCGTCAACCGAATCGTTCATAAACAGGACTGTGCTTAAACCGAGATACCACTGTAATAGTGACTTTTGAGAATGCTGTCACCATCTCACAACAACATAACTAGGCTAGCCACAAGGACGAAACAGGATGCATTACTTTAAAAAATAAAGGCTGTCCATCTCTGAGTTCCTGAAGAGTGGAGGAAAAATTGTAGTATTGAGAGCCAGAAATGGAGGCAAAGTTGCAGTATTTTGGTGTTTGTCTTCCAGCATAGAAAACCTTCCACAAAGAGAGAGAGATACAGAGGGAAAGAGAGATATGGAGAGAGCGAGAGAAAGAAAGAAAGAAAGAAAGAAAGAAAGAAAGAAAGAAACCCATCTTTTCTCAGGTTTCACAGCAAACTAGAAGTGCCCAGAGGCCTCCTGATAATTTTCTGGCTAATCCCGTGATAAACGTCTGGCTTCCTATCCTTGATGTGCCACCGTTCTTCCACTCCCAAACACCATCAGATGCATTGTCATTTGACTTACTCTGAACAAACAGAGGCTGACAGTTTCCTTCCTCAGAGTAAACAGAACCGGTACTTAGACACAGTTCAAAGACTTTCATGCCCTCAGCTTGACCATTCCCCTCTCTGGATGAACACAGAGAGTTCACATTTCGGTAGAGGAAACACCTCCCAATAAAATAAAAATCTGGCAATAAAATACGGCGTAGCATTGCCTTTTATAACCCCCTCTTTCCCTGGCCAGGTAAACTATCTGTTTAGAACTGCCCAGCTTCATGGGAAACAGTGGCTCCTTTCATGATAAGTAGAGTTTAATGAAAAGTGCCCATCTTGGAATGGAAACTCCTCTTCAAAATTTGTATTTACAGGGTTTGGGGTTGTCCCTATTTACAGTCTCCTTGGTTGTCTCTCTTTTCCAGGGACAGTCCTGGATTTACACAAGCCATCCTGGTTTCTTCTTTGATCCCAGAATGTCCCACTTTCCCTTAGGACGTCCCTATTTCCATTGGGGAAATGTTGGAGGGTACGGAATTATGAGACCCCCAAGCCAAGGAAATAAGTAACTATACAGCCTTTAGAACATGGCTAGGCAAACTAAGGCCCGGGGGCCGGATCCGGCCCAATCGCCTTCTCAATCCGGCCTACGGACGGTCCGGGAATCAGCGTGTTTTTACATGAGTAGAATGTGTCCTTTTATTTAAAATGCACCTCTGGATTATTTGTAGGGCCTGCCTGGTGTTTTTACATGAGTAGAATGTGTGCTTTTATTTAAAACGCACCTCAGGGTTATTTGTGGGGCATAGGAATTCGTTCATAATTTTTTTCCAAAATATACTCCGGCCCCCCACAAGGTCTGAGGGACAGTGGACCGGCCCCCTGCTGAAAAAGTTTGCTGGCCCCTGCTTTAGAAGATATCTGAAGTATATGGAAGGTTTTTAATGTTTTATGACGTTTTTATATATGTTGGAAGCCGCCCAGAGTGGCTGGGGCAATCCAGTCAGGTGGGTGGGGTAATAATAATAATAATAATAGAATAAGACACCCTTATTTTCATCAGAGAAATGTTGGAGGGTATGTGTCAGGGAACTGCCATCAGGGCCGGAGGGAGAGAGCGGGCTCCGGAGGGGTTCCAGAGAGCGTCCCGGGATGGGGAGGGGCAGCAGATGGGGGAATCGGCGAGGCAGTCCCATGACTCCTTGCCAGGGAGAGTAAGGGTCCTCTGCTGACTACACCCTCCTTGCGCAGAAGGCTTTCGCGCAGGGAGAGTAGGAGGAGACTAGGCGTCAAAGAGCTTCTTTGCTGGAAGAAGTTCAAGAAACACCCACTGACGGATTCTGCCAGCGATTGAGACAGCCACGGGCGAGTGGCTGTCCGGACAGAAAAGGTTCACTCAGGCTACCCAGCCAGACGTTGCACCGGTTTACACACGAGCAACCCCTAGAACCATTACAAGTATGTAAGTGGACACACTTTCTTCTAAGACTGTTGGATGTCTCCTGCCTCACTAAATAAATAAGTAAAACTGGGCTTAATGTTTAGGTCATCTCCAATTTAGAAACAAGTAAAGAATATTGAGAACAAGACACTGGTTGTTGACATGTACATAATAAGGTTTTTTTTTATAAAGGAAATCAAGGTTTGATGAAGGCAGAATGAAGGGCAATGAGAAACTGTTAGCACACTCAGAAAGGTGAGTACTTGTGTTATGAGGGATACTGACTTTTCTGGTAAGGTAAGCAGCCAAAAAGTAAAAAGAAAAAAAGGGGGGGGGGCAGACTTATCCGGGACATAGTTTGAGGTGTGGACTGAGTTTTTCTTTTAAAACTCAAAGGCATGTTAAGCATTTGAAAAAAGACCAAGGGTGATGAAGGAAATGAAAGTCAATGAAGGAGATAACCACAAGGAAGGAGAATTCCTCCTCTTACATGCAAATATTTAGTTTCTTTTCCCCCCAAATAAATTTTTATTATTTTCTTTGCATAATCTTTCTTACCATACATTAATCAATATATAAACCATTTTTGCTCTGCCGAGCTTGTGACCTCCCTCTCTTCAGTTGGTATTGTTTATCAAATCCATTCACATATTTTATCATCACATCATATCTATTGTACATTGTAGGAGTTACTTCAGTCCTGCTAGTGTTTTTAAATTTTCACAACTGTCCTTTAAATATTCAATAAATTTACTCCAATTGTCCTGGAATCTCTGGTCGTCCTGGTCCCGAATTCTTCTGGTCAGTTTGGCTAGTTCTGCATAGTCCATCATTTTTGACTGCCACACCACGATGGTAGGAACTTCTTGTAGTTTCCAGTTTGGGGCCGCAAATATTTCGTTTCAAGCTTGCTGGTGGGGAGAGGAAGTAAACCTTAAAAGTAGTGCAGAAACTGGGTTGATTTTTCTTGTTCTGTGCAATTATTACAAATTGCTTTCTTCGTCGGCGGTTTATTCCTGGCTATAGGAAAAAAAATAAAATCCTGTATGGCATCCCGTTGAAGGAATCCCTACAAAAGCAGATTTGTGGTTAATTAGCAACCAGTTTAGAAAATTATGTTATCATCACCTCATCCTCCCTTAACGAATTTTACCTCCCTCTGCTTCCTTCCCTCTCTACCTCACTCCCCCCAAAGCTGCCAAGGATTTCCAGCACAAGAATTTTCTTTTTAGCTAAATACACTCCTGTCTTACATACAAACCAAAGAGTTTTATTCTGGCCTTTGCATGTACACCTCGCTCATACTAGATTCCTATTAATTCTCCACTCTCCAGTGAGATCACTTTTGGGCATCGCTACGAAGGAAGGAGAATGGGGAGAGAGGAATTTTTTTTAAGAAGAGTATGTGCCTCAGAGCACTGGGCCTCTGCACATTTTGGCATCGAGGTGACCTCTGCTCCACACGTTTGTTGACAATGCACACCCCGTTCGTGTCATCCTTCACCGCGATGTAAAACCTCAAGGAGAAAACAAACAAGGCCGAAAGACCCTCCGAGCATCGAATGGCCGGGTCACAAGAATAAGCCGCTGCTCTGAATAAGCAGTGCGATGGAACGAAACCCCGATGCAAAACAATGTGCTGAAGAGTGCTTGTTATTCTCCATGTTGCTTATGAAGGGAGCAGGGCAGGCTCAAGACATTTTGTGGCCTGAGGCAGTGCAGCAAAGCCTCACAAAGTCAAAGGGAATAGAATGCTTAAAGCCAGTCAGGTTATTTTGGCACCTGACAGTGCCTCTCCCTGACAGGATTGTATTTATTTATTTAGTAAATGATTCATTTAAGAAATAGGAATCTGCTGGCCTTTCGTGGCAACTTAAATCAGCTGCCTGAGGCGACCACCTCCCTCTGTCTAATAGTAGTGCCAGCCCCAGAAAGGAAACAGTTGCTCCCTTCCACCTCCCTGTCCAATAAACTATTCCAGGGGTCGGCAAAGTTTTTGTGGCTTGGGCCGGTTCACGGTTCCGCAGACGCCGCGGTGGGCCGGAGTGCATGCGCACGTGCATGCATGTGCACACATGTGCAAACGCTCATTCTGGCGCTCATTCTGGCGTGGAGGATGAGTGTGCAGCTTCCCATTGGCTGCAGGAGCTTCCTGCAGCCAATGGGAAGCCAGCCAGCATCGCGGAAGGTGGTCCCCACTCTGCTCCAAGCCAGTTTAGCATGGCGCATGGGAGCCGACTGAGCAGGCGGCGGGGGGGGGACCATGGGCTGGTTAAACGCCCCCAAGGGCCACTTGTGGCACATGGACCGTAGGTTGCTGACCCCTGATCTACTCAGTGTTGGTTTGGATAGGTGTGAAGCTGAGAGGATTTGCAAGAGGAAGCAAGGCACAGAGCAAAAGAGGTGTGTGTGTGTGTGTGTGTGTGTGTGTGTGTGTGAGAGAGAGAGAGAGAGAGAGAATGCAGGAAATCCCAAATTCTCAGCTGTTTTTTCAGGCCTACCTGAGATGAGGTGGTAGAATTGCATCGGCGTGCAGGTCCAGTTCAGGGCAAGCTAGACATCAGACCTTCTCTACCATTAGGCATCCTTTGGCGACTGCCTCAGGCGTCTGATTTTGGCTGTCACAAAAGTGGCAACATCATTAGGTGGAATGAGGCCACCACCTCAGGTGGCAAATGCTAGGGGGAGCAGGCACAAACAGGAAGAACAGGAAGCACCCAACGGAAGTGACAAAAAAGGAGACTTCTTGCAATGACTTTGAAGTGGATGTTTTTGAGCTGTTTACCAGGAAACATGTTGCTATGTCTGCATATGGAGAAAAAATAAATATTATTTAGCCTCGGTAATAACAGCAGTGCTACTTTTGAGATTGTGTTTCAAATGTTTTATTTTTAAATATGTTTTATGCATGGTTTATTCACTGTTGTCTTGTCTTCTCCAAAAAGTCTCCAATGAGGGACTTTGGGGAATGAAAAGGGCTGGGCATTAATAAAATTATATTTGAGATGGGTTCTCATTTTTTCCTCATCGTTTAACCTAGGCTTCCTCAAGCTTGGCCCTGCAGATGTTTTGAGACTACAGTTCCCATCATCCCTGACCACTAATCTTGTAGCTAGGGATCATGGGAGTTGTAGGCCAAAAACATCTGGATGGCTGAGCTTGAAGAAGCCTGGTTTAACCCCTCACAGTGCTCCAATTCGCAGCACCATTAGCAAACTACGGGTCCCAGGATTCTTCGGCGGAAGTGGGAACTGTCGCTAAGAACACTGGTTGTTTAATTTGCTTGAATCTATTTTGTCTTTGCTTTTACCTGGGAATTTGGTTGAACTGGAAATGTAAACGTTCTCTATTATAGTTTTGCTTTTTTGACCTTATAACAGAATTTTTAAACTGTTGCTTATATGATTTTCGATTGCTGTTTTGCTGCATTTATTTTATTGATTTGCTCCCCGCTCTGGGATTGGAAATATTCAACGCAGGACAGGCTATACATACTGTAAATAAAAGTATGGCAAGTGTAGAGCCACAGTAGTGGGTGCTCCTGCTAGTTATTTTCTTATCAGTTAATAATAAATCCAAATACAGTAGGATTAAAGGAAGAAGGGGGGAAAAAAGGAAAGGTGACTATATATATTTATATAAAGAGGCATGCCAATCAACCAAGATATTTACCAAAGCTTCCTATTGACCCTTATATGCGCTTATCTGAAAGCCATTATCTTCTAAGACAATGTTGACTAACAGCTTTTCCTTTAGTCTTGTTCCTATGTTAAAAGAATAACAAATAAGCTTAATTCGGCCACAAAATCTTTTCTCCATGCCTTTTTAAGCCTCACACAATGGCAGTTATTTTAAGAAGTATGACTAAGAACTTGCAACACTTTTATTCTCTGTCTGTGGGTGTTTTTCCACTTTACTCTCTTTCCCCAAACTGGGAACGCTTAATCACATTTAATCTTTGGGTACATGGAAGTGCCATTAACTTTGTTTGCTCGCAGACTGATAGAAGAGCTTTCAGTCTCTTCTCTCTACCCTTATTCATCTCTCTGGTAAACCTTACTTCTTTTTTTTTAAAGGACATGTTGAAGATTTGAAAGATTTGAAAGTATATCTTGGTTCGCACAAGCTGAGCAGCGTTCAAGAAATGTTACAGATGACAGAGCCCAAGCATAAGCAAAGATGGGGGAGGAAACTTGCAAATCCCATGGGAATTATGGATCACGGTCTGGCATTTTGATATATCAAGGGCACTAAATGTGGAAAATAATGCCAGGAGCCTCCCTGTGATATGGCGGAGAAGACTGCATATAAAACAAACAGGCAGAGAATTTTTGCAAAACATCGGGACCCATCTTGTATCTGTGAATGATGGGAAAGACTCCCAAAATAGATGGAATAGTAGAATCATAGAACTGTAGAGCTGAAAGGGACCCTAAAGACAATCTAGTCCAACCCCTCCCCCCACTGCAATGTAGCTGTCTGATATGGGGATCAAACATGCAACCTTGGTCTTATCAGCACCATCAGTTCTCTAACCAACTGAGCTATTGGATACAGTGGTACCTTGGGTTAAGAACTTAATTCCTTCCGGAGGTCCGTTCTTAACCTGAAACTGTTCTTAACCTGAGGTTCCACTTTGGCTAATGGGGCCTCCCACTGCCGGCGTGCCACTGCCGCATGATTTCTGTTCTCATCCTGAAGCAAATTATTTAACCCAAAGTACTATTTCTGGGTAAGCGGAGTCTGTAACCTGAAGTGTCTGTAACCCAAGGTACCACTGTATTGGAATTTAAGCATCTTGTCTCTGCCACCCATAGATCTAGTTTGTTAAGGGTGCAGAGAATTGTGAGGAGACCCTTATTACTTCACAAGAGCTACAGTTTCTTGGAGTGGTTCAATCCTACCCAGGGAATTATGGGAACTGCTGCTGGGGGGGGGCGGCGGCGAGGGAATGAGGGTCTCGTAACAACTTTTTGCAAACTACACCTCCCAGGATCCTTTGGGGCAAGCCAGGACAGTTTAAAGTGGTTTCATAGTGCTTCAAATTTATGCAGTGAATGAGGCCTCAATCTAATGATAGAACTAAAGGTAAAGGGACCCCTGACAGTTCAGTCCAGTCACGAACGACTCTGGGGTTGCAGCGCTCATCTTGCTTTAATGGCCGAGGGAGCTGGCGTTTGTCTGCAGACAGTTTTTCCGGGTCACGTGGCCAGCATGATTAAGCCACTTCTGGCAAAACCAGAGCAGCGCACGGAAGCTAATAAGAATCATAATAATATAAATAATAACTTCACAGAGAAGTTACCAATGTATGTCAGGTGAAAGTACAGATCACCCTCATACAGAATAATCCAGGGATCAACAGCATTATAACATATGCTGCACACATAATCATCTCATTAGTTTATTGTTGTGCACAATTATTAGATTGGTAATTATTATTATTATTAAGTTAAAATATGCTTGCTTCACTTTTGCATTGCCAAGTTCATGAAAAGCATGTTGAAATCACGTGTTTTGGAAGAAGATGCTTTGACTAGGGTGAATACTAGGTGATCCTTTCGACCTGCTAGTTCATAGACTCATAGAATTGTAGAGTTGGAAGGGACCCTGAGGGTCATCTAGTCCAGCCCCCTCTAATGCAGGAAGTGGGTAGTTTTGTTTATTGGTTGCATTCTGCTAATGTTTTCTGTTTCCCCAGTTGTTGTTTAGTCATTTAGTCGTGTCCGACTCTTCGTGACCCCATGGACCAGAGCACGCCAAGCACTCCTGTCTTCCACTGCCTCCCGCAGTTTGGTCAGACTCATGTTTGTGGCTTCGAGAACACTGTCCAACCATCTCGTCCTCTGTCGTCCCCTTCTCCTTGTGCCCTCCATCTTTCCCAACATCAAGGTCTTTCCCCCAGTATGTGTATGGAATATTGATGTGTTTTATATAATGCCCTCTTTTCCATGGCATAATGTATATTTTTGATTGTAAGTCGCTTGGAAACCCTTTGGGTGGCAAGTGACGAATAAGTTGAATCAATAAATAGACCTCCGTGTCAGTCACAAAAGTTTTTGTAATGATGGGTTTTGGAACTTATGAGGCAGGGAAAGCTGAACCCAGCTGCGTACGAAGAACACCCACTTGACGAACAGTGCTCATTATGAAATATTACAAATTGTTTTTATGACACTTTCCAAAGCATTTTACAAAATTTGGCACCACTTTGAAAAAAGCTAGGCCAGGCATGTCCAAAGTCCGTTTTGGGGGCCTAATCCAGGGTAATTTCCTGGAGTAAAATCCTAAAAAAAGCTCAACAAGTTTGGTTGGCCCTCACGGCCCTTCACTTCATCAAATCTGGCCCTCTTTGAAAAAAGTTTGTACACCACTGAGCTAGGCTGTGTCTGGGCTGGACCTCAAGGCAAATCAGGCAGCCAGCAGGTAGTTGAGTGGGTAGGTATGAACAGTCTAGGAGCATCTTAATTTTTACGCAGGCAATAAGTTACTCAGATTAGAAGCATAGGATAGCAAAGAACTGCTATAGAGCTTCGCCTGTCCTGCCACCTAACATCAGCTAAACTTGTGCCTGCAGTACCGCCTTTTGCCAGATGCACTGGTGGTGCAGTGGAGCAGAGATCAGGGGGAAAGCTGCGTCATCTGGTGAACCAACATGGCGCTGCAGAATTTCAAGGCCTGCTCGCTAGAGTCTCTGGCTCAAGACCCAGACTACTTCACACAGGCTGACTGGATTTGCCCAAGGACGCCCTCTAAACTTCATGGCTAAGCAGGGATTCGAACCTGGATCTCTCCTGTGCTGACTCAAGTCCAACAGCACCAGTCAAAGAACAAAGGCACCTGTGTAAGCATTTTCCATGAGCCAGCCCCCAGAGGGACAGAACTTGAGTAAGGTGATGAACAGATGGTCCTTTCTGGCTTCGACTAATGCCCATATAATTAAGAAGACAGGTTCAAGTTGTTGCGCTGGAAATGGAGAATATGCATTTCCATTGGAGGCTCATGAAGACTTGGACTTGGTGGTGTTCCAGTTTAAGCTTCAGTCTAGCAGAAACCATGAAATGGAGAATTCACACCAGCTGTCCGTTTTCTCCTGGGGGACCACTGGAGGTCCCAACCTGGGGAAATGTGTCTAGCTCCATCTGGGGCTAATTACTCAATTAGGGAAGGAAACCACAAGCTATAACCCGATTTAAGAGCTAGTCTTTCTCCTCCTCAGTGTTCCTTTGACATCTGTCCAACCATGAGGTCAGACCCGGGATGGAGGAAGAGAATAAAGTATGTTTTGAGATTTGCCTCCAATGTCTGAAACTGGGCCTTTAAAAATGGACTCTTCACCCATCTGCCCTGCTTGTAGAGTTGAGATGACAGCTGTTTTGCAATGCTGCAAATCAAATGCAATTAATTCGTTCTTTTGACAAAAATTCAAATCTGGGTTCTTCCCCTTTTAGAAGAATGCTCTTGAATAATATCCTTTGGATACCTGGAGATCAGTTTGTTTCTTTGTACAGCACCAAGTAATCCAAAATTCCTACACTGCATTTTGCTATCCTGTCTAGACTCCTGGGGTGATTCATATGCATGGACTGATGTGCACCGAAGACCATGTGAAATGCATGTGCTCAACTGTTATCTGCACAGCACCAAGTGGTAAAGCTCCTCCATGACTTTAGACTGCAAGCAGGAGGAATAATAGAATCAGAAAATTGCAGAGTTGGAAGGGTCCTGAGGATCATCTAGTCCAACCCCCTGCCGGAATCTCAACTAAATCATCCATGACAGATGGCCATCCAACCTCTGCTTAGAAACCTCCAAGGAAAGAGAGTTCATAACCTCCTGTAGGAGTCCATTCCTTGGTCAAACAGCTCTTACTGGAGTTTGCATGTTTGAATTAACAACAACAACAACAACAACAACAACAACAACAATAACAACAATAACAACAACAATAACAATAATAATTTTTATATATCCCGCCCTCCCCAGCCGAAGCTGGGCTCAGAGCGGCTAAGAACAGTAAAATAATACAGCATTATAAAATGGCAACCATTGGGCTAGAGAATTCCCTTTCGCAGAGAAAACTCTCTGAATGAAGTAATGCAGCAAGCCTTGGAGTTGGGTTGAGCCAAGATGTCCTGCATGTGGGGGACCTGTCACTCTCCAGATGTTGCTATATGGTGACTCCTATCAGCTTTAACCATTATGGCCAAAGCTGGAGGGGTGGGAGTTGTGGTTCGGCAATGTTTGGAGGGCCACAGCTCCCCCCAGGCCTATGTTAGCTGGAATTTAAATTGGTCATATTTTGAATATTTTATTGCACTTATGATTTTAATCATTCCAGCTGTTATTCTTGCAAGCTGCTTGGTGGGCCCATTAAGTGGAAGTACAAGGTGGGAACTCAA
Source organism: Podarcis cretensis (assembly GCF_951804945.1). Classification (NCBI taxonomy): domain Eukaryota; kingdom Metazoa; phylum Chordata; class Lepidosauria; order Squamata; family Lacertidae; genus Podarcis; species Podarcis cretensis. The sequence continues at coordinate 10,204,800 of NC_137179.1, forward strand.
CCAACTAACTAAGCCGGATAATAACACCTATATCTGCAGGAAGTTATGAAGCCCCTGGATGGCCCCACCATTTGATTCTGCCAATTGATCCCAAGAATCTGGCAACCATAGAGCATGTGTGAAACCAAGGTCTTTTGTGTTTGCTTGTAGGTTTGCTTCCTGGATAAATTAGATACTGTTTGCTGTTAGCATCTACCACATCTTGACTTCTTACCCTTTGCAATGATGTCTAGTGGAGGTTAAGGTAAAGGTAAAGGGACCCCTGACCATTAGGTCCAGTCGTGGACGACTCTGGGGTTGTGGTGTTCATCTTGCCAACCTTCTGATCGGCAAGTCCTAGGCTCTGTGGTTTAACCCACAGTGCCACCCGCGTCCCCTAGTGGAGGTTAGAGGACAAGTATGGGGAACCTGCAGCCCTTCTAGAAGTTGTTGGACTCCAGTTCCCATCAGCCCCAGCCATCATGGCCAATGGTCAGGTGCGATGGGAGTAGTGGTCCAGCAACACTGCTAGAGGGCCACAGGTTCCTCATTGCTACCCTAGAATGTAGGCTTATTGACCCAGCCAGTTCCTCCTTAATTGGCTCTTGCTTCAGGTCAGTGGCATAGCTGAAGATTATAGTTGGAGTGGTCTTGTTTTCAAGTCCACCGCCCCCCAAAAGAACGAAAGACACATGCAAAAAGGATAAATGAAAAAGGGGATTGATTAGCCAAGAAAGCCACAGCAGATGCACACAGGTGCAAGAACAGTTTCAATTTGGGTAAATAAATGTTGCCTCTATAGTCTGTCAAGAGGGTCATGCAACATGCCCTAGTTTTCTGCACCAAGGAATGGTGTGGTTAGAAACAGATGCAGTGTTAATAAAGGCTTGAGAAAGTTGAGCTTCCGTTAGTGGTTAGCCCTGGAGCACCTGACTGATGAGCTGCTTAATTGTATGGGGCAGAGAAATGCTTGAACATCTTGCGTTTATTCCAAGGGGTACATGACTAGAATGCCTGCCTTCGTCAAATTGAGAGAAGCTCATAACAAGCAGTAAGGATGCACTTCTGCAGGAATAGCCAGTGTGGCGCCTTCCAGATGTTCTGGACAATTCCCATCATCCGCGACCATTGGCCATGCTGCCTGAGGCTGATGGGAGTTGTAGCCCAAAGCACCACTTTGGCTACTGTTGCAACACTGGGATATTTAGTGAGCATGCAGGCATGATAAACAAGACTGACATCACATTAGCAAGACATATTTTCTGCCGTGGCCAATAGTTATGAGCAATAAATATTTACAATGAGCCAGTGTGGTGTAGTGGTTAAGAGCGGTGGACACTTAATCTGGTCAAGTTGCGGATGACTCTGGGGTTGCGACGCTCATCTTGCTTTATTGGCCGAGAGAGCCAGCGTGGTGTAGTGGTTAAGAGCTGTAGACTCGTAATCTGGTGAATCGGGTTCGCGTCTCCGCTCCTCCACATGCAGCAGCTGGGTGACTGTGGGCTAGTCACACTTCTCTGAAGTCTCTCAGCCTCACTCACCTTACAGGGTGTTTGTTGTGGGGAAGGAAGGGAAAGGAGATTGTTAACCGATTTGAGACTCCTTAAGGGGAGTAAAAGGTGGGATATCAACTCCAAACTCCTCCTCCTCCTTTTCTACTTCTTCCAATATCATAGCAGAACCAGAACCAGAGAATTGTTACCCCATTGATGGGTAGGAACCTTTCCTCATGGGGTAGCACAGGGGTCAGCAACCTTTTTCAGCCATAGGCCGGTCCACCGTCCCTCAGACCACGTGGGGGGCCAGACTATATTTTTTAAAAAAATAATGAACAAATTCCTATGCCCCACAAATAACCCAGAGATGCATTTTAAATAAAAGGACACATTCTACTCATGTAAAAACAAGCTGATTCCTGCACCATTCGCGGGCTGGATTGAGAAGGCGATTGGGCCACATCCAGCCCCCGGGCCTTAGGTTGCCTACCACTGGGTTAGCAGATCTCACCCCGTGCAAAGATTAGAACAACACTGATGGCATGTGAACAGGGTAAAAGTGAATTTTGCTGCAGGGGGATATGAAAGAACAACATGCCTGGCCATGCTAAAACAATGCGTCAGAGAGACTTTGGTGTTATGGTTGCAACCTTACTGAAAATGTCTGCTCAGCAGGCCATTGTATTGGAAAGGGAACATTGGTGGCTGCTGCTGGCTCCACCCCCTATTTATAAAACTGGCCCCACCTCCCAGCAGTGTAACCTGACAACTGAGGCTGGGCGTGAACCTTCAAAGAATAACACTGAGAGGCAGGCCAGTCTCTCGTTGCCAGTACATAGCTGTCAACCGTCCCTTATTTGGCGGGAAAGTCCCTTATCCCAGCGCTATGTCCATCTGCTGTCCCTTATTGACGATGTCCCTTAAATTTCCCGGGTTTCAAAGGAAGCAGCTCCTCTCCCTCCCTCCCTGCCGGCCAGGGAGGAGGGAGGCTCCAACTGTGTTGCTTGGCTGTGTTGCTCACCCAATAAGGAGTCTAAGAACGACTGGGGGGTGGAGCTTGCATGCCTTGTGCCGATTAAATTGGCTGCGTTGCCTGGGGACTCGCCTTTGCTCAGCGCTTCCCAGCGGAGAGATGACGGTGGTTTTCCTTGCTGCATCCCCTTTGCCGGGTTGCTGCGCTGTGGGAACCACCGCTTGAGGCTTTGTTTGGCTGCTGGCAGGGATTTCTGCCTTTGGCTTGGAGGGGCTCAGAAGTTGAACATACCTGTGCTCTGAAAATTCCTCATTTTGGCTGCTGATCCCTTATTTTCAAGGCTGCTGGTCCCTTATTTTCAAATCTGTAAGTTGACAGCTATGTGCTAGTAAGTTCCCTGGGATCTGAAGCACCTTGCGCGATCTTGCAAAGGGCACCCACAATGTAAAGTGTGAGTGCTCGTTATTAGCAAAAGACCTGGAAATGAAATAGAAAGCATCCCATGAACCCTCACATTTGTAATTTTTGGCACTGTGTGTTGAAGTTGGAATGGGACAGGTAAGGCTGTGGAAATGTATGCTTCCTTGCCAACTTCCTGGCTATGCACGACACCTGCACATTAATACTGTGGAAAGAAAAACGCCAATGTTCTTTTTTTCTTTCTTTCTTAAGGGATCTCAATTAAGAGGTTTATTTGCAAGGAATCCAACATATTCATTACTCATGCCATTTGCGGGGGATTTAATTTTTTACCCTCCTGCATTCAGCTGTGCACCTGAAATAGCATAGCAGTCTCTTGTCAATCACGCTCATCAACCTCTCTGAAAAAGTGCTCGATGCACTTCACATAGATTTTCATGGCAATCCTTACAACAACTCTCTGAGGTAGGCCAGAATTATTGTTATTATCATCTCCCCACATTGGGGGTGGGGAGATGAGAGAACAGTGGTGTAGGGTTTAAGTTGGCTCACTGTTATAGAGCAACGCGGGTGGCGCTGTGGTCTAAACCACTGAGCCTCTTGGGCTTGCCAATCAGAAGGCTGGCAGTTTGAATCCCTGTGACAGGGTGAGCTCCCGTTGCTCTGTCCCTGCTGCTGCCAACCTAGCCATTCAAAAGCATGCCAGTGCAAGTAGATAAATAGATACCGCTGCAGTGGAAAGGTAAACGGCGTTTCCGTGCGCTCTGGTTTCTGTCACGGTGTTCCGTTGTGCCAGAAGCGGTTTAGTCCTGCTGGCCACATGACCTGGAAAGCTGTCTGTGGACAAACACCAGCTCCCTTGACCTGAAAGCGAGATGAGTGCCTTTGACTGGAGTTAACCGTCCAGGGGTCCTTTACCTTTGTCTTTATAGTGTAATTTGATTTATATTTACTCAAAAGCAAATTCCACTCTGTTTAGTGGGCCTTACTCCTGTGTAGGTATGACTATACCATTGCAATCATAAATAAACTTACTTTGAATTAAGCATGATTTAAGAATCAGCATTAACTTCCCACTGAAAACTCAGCAGTGCTTAAAATTAAGGACCTTAAGAGCCACGTTGAATCAGGCCAATGTCCTGTCTACTCCATCATCCAAGAAGATGACAGTTAGAATCATAGAATCATAGAATCATAGAGTTGGAAGAGACCACAAGGGCCATCGAGTCCAACCCCCTGCCAAGCAGGAAACACCATCAGAGCACTCCTGACATATGGTTGTCAAGCCTCTGCTTAAAGACCTCCAAAGAAGGAGACTCCACCACACTCCTTGGCAGCAAATTCCACTGTCGAACAGCTCTTACTGTCAGGAAGTTCTTCCTAATGTTTAGGTGGAATCTTTTTTCTTGTAGTTTGGAACCATTGCTCCGTGTCCGCTCCTCTGGAGCAGCAGAAAACAACCTTTCTCCCTCCTCTATGTGACATCCTTTTATATATTTGAACATGGCTATCATATCACCCCTTAACCTCCTCTTCTCCAGGCTAAACATGCCCAGCTCCCTTAGCCGTTCCTCATAAGGCATCGTTTCCAGGCCTTTGACCATTTTGGTTGCCCTCCTCTGGACACGTTCCAGTTTGTCAGTGTCCTTCTTGAACTGTGGTGCCCAGAACTGGACACAGTACTCCAGGTGAGGTCTGACCAGAGCAGAATACAGTGGCACTATTACTTCCCTTGATCTAGATGCTATACAGTTGTAAGCCTTTAAGCAGGATCCGAGCACAGCAACACTCTCCCTACTTGTGATTTCCACCAGCTGATTTTCAGGCACATATTGCCACTTGCCATGGTGGCAGAGCATAGCTCTTGTGACTAGTAGTCATTGATAGCCTTATCCTCCACGAATTTGCCTAATCTTTTATCAAAGCCATCCAGACTGGTGGCCATCACTACAACTGCACAAACTAATTCCTTAGTTAAAACTCTGTGCTCTGCAAAGACCAGGGATGCAGGAAATTTTAGATTCACTTTGAATTTAAAGGCAGATGTGCACTTTCTGAAAAAAAGGAAAGTGGAACAAAGCAATCCTCCTGAATGTTCACTTCCCTGAATTTTGCAATGGAGTTTTTCAACCAAGTAATGTGTATGAAATATGCTTATACTTGGGGAAAAGGTTCATAAAAATGCTTAGGTTAGTGGGAGGTACATTACAAAAATGTGTTGTATTAAAGCAAAATTGCATATTAGGAGAAAACTGCACTAAATGCAGATGAATTTTCACGAATATATATATTTTCATGATTATTCATGAATATACATATATTGAAAGATTTGCCCACCTTCAATGAAGGTACCCTTTCTGTCCTGTTTGAATAAGTGCTATGTTGTGGCTGGATCATGTCTTCTGCTACAATGATTTCAATAGGCCCAATCCAATCAGTTAAACTACTTTAACTGAAGAAACTGAAACACTCTCCCACTGAAGTCCATGCGACTTTACAGATCTCCATTCATATTTCAACAGCACTACTGCCCTATTACGACGTTAACATTAAGAATCACAGAATCAAAGAATTGTCAGACTCAGAGATAAAAGGATAAATAGATTCCAATGTTATTTATTCCAGTAAACCATGCACATAATCATAAAAGGATTTCATCATTCTGCAATCAGAGAGAGAGAAAGAGAGAGAGGCTGTGTTTTGTTAGCCAGATTGGCAATGGCTTGCAACTTGCCAAGTTTCAGTGTGTAACTCACATGACAGAAGTTAGCTTGATTTCACAAGCAAAGGGGCTCATCTGCTTGTGAAAGGGATTCCTGTTGACAACACTCTTAAATGTGCAATCCCATACACGCCCTGGGACTGGGAGTAAGCTCCTTTGAAGGCAGTGGGACGCACTTTTCAGAAAACATCTATAAGAGTGTGTTCAGTCCCTCTAATAAGGAAACTCAGGCGCTGAGCGCCAACAAGGTGGGAACCAAAATGGAGTCACCAAAACAGCTTCAAGGGGCAAAACACCAACACACGTGCAGAGCCCAGTGATGACTGAGCATGGCAAGTAGCCACATGATGTTAAATGTGAGTACTCCTGTTAGGTGGCGAGGATCCATTTTGTTTCAGGTTCCATTTGTTAGGGCACCTCAGGCCAGCATTTGCAGGAGTGATTCAAGCGCAGGAGGGTAGTGCAATACAGCGGTGCCTCGCAAGACAAAATTAATCCGTTCTGTGAGGCTCTTCGTATTGCGGTTTTATCATCTTGCGAAGCAAGCCCATTGACAGCTTAGCGGATTAGCGCTATTAGCAGTTTAGCGGCTTTTAGCGGATCAGCTGATAAGCGGCTCAGGGCTTAGGAAAAGGGGGGGGAAGGGAAAAAACCCCGCAGGAACTCGCAAGACATTTTCGTCTTGCGAAGCAAGCCCATAGGGAAATTTGTTTTGCGAAGTGCCTCCAAAATGGAAAACCCTTTCGTCTAGCGGGTTTTCCGTCTTGCGAGGCGTTCGTCTTGCGGGGCACCACTGTATTGTTTGAACGGACCAGAAGTAGCATTCTAGTTCTGCAGCATTCTAGTTTCCTAGTTCTGCTGGGAGATACCTCTTGCATGCAGAACATGTGCTCTACCACTGAGCTACAGTCATGTCATGTGCCAGGAGCAATGTCCAAACAGTCTTCAAGGAGCGGCTGCTGAGACCATATAACACCAGTCTTGAAAGACCTACACTGGCTCCCAGTACGTTTCCGAGCACAATTCAAAGTGTTGGTGCTGATCTTTAAAGCCCTAATGGCCTCCACCCAGTATACCTGAAGGAGCGTCTCCTCCCCCATCGTCCAGCCCGGACACTGAGGTCCAGCTCCGAGGGTCTTCTGGCAGTTCCCTCACTGCGAGAAGCCAAGTTACAGGGAACCAGGCAGAGGGCCTTCTCGGTAGTGACACCCACCCTGGGGAATGCCCTCCCACCAGATGTCAAAGATAAAAATAACTACCAAACTTTTAGAAGACATCTGAAGGCAGCCCTGTTTAGGGAAGCTTTTAATGTTTAATGGGTTATTGTATTTTAGTGTTCTGTTGGAAGCTGCCCAGAGTGGCTGGGGAAGCCCAGCCAGATGGACGAGGTATAAATAATAATAAAAATTATTATTATTATTATTATTATTATTATTATTATTATTACTATTATTTCCAGGCAAAAGGACTGAGGCAGTCCACTTTCAAGGTTATGGAGACGCAGAAGATAGCTGCTTGGGCCTGATACAAAGAGTTGGAAATCCCCAGGTGTCAGAAAAGGTTATTTATGTATGCCACCACTGTGGCCCGTGTTCCGTGAGCCCCAAAATGAAAAATGAGCGAAGTCCTAACGAAAGAAGAATGGCAACTCAAACTGATGGAATAAGCGCAGCTTGCGGACCAAACTTATAGAATAAGAGAACAAGAAGAACATACATTTAAAGAAGTTTGGAAAACGTTTATTGAATATGTATGTGTGGGATTGTGCACATTTGAATACGCTGGCAGCATTAAGATAAAGTCAAGAGTGTAAATAAGTTTTGACGGATGGAATAATGGAATTCCATTCTGAAGGAAATCAGCTCTGAGTGTTCACTGGAAGGACAGATCCTGAAGTTGAGGCTTCAATACTTTGGCCTCCTGATGAGAAGAGAAGACTCCCTGGGAAAGACCCTGATGTTGGGAAAGATGGAGGGCACAAGGAGAAGGGGAGGACAGAGGACGAGATGGTTGGACAGAGTTCCCAATAGTGAAGTATGGAAGTGAGAGCTGGACCATAAAAGAAGGCTGATCGCCGAAGAATTGAGGCTTTTGAATTCTGGTGCTGGAGGAGACCCTTGAGAGCCCTATGGACTGCAAGAAGATCAAACCTATCCATTCTTAAGGAAATCAGCCCTGAGTGCTCACTGGAAGAACAGATCCTGAAGTTGAGGCTTCAATACTTTGGCCACCTCATGAGAAGAGAAGACTCCCTGGGAAAGACCCTGATGTTGGGAAAGATGGAGGGCACAAGGAGAAGGGGAGGACAGAGGACGAGATGGTTGGACAGAGTTCCCAATAGTGAAGTATGGAAGTGAGAGCTGGACCATAAAAGAAGGCTGATCGCCGAAGAATTGAGGCTTTTGAATTCTGGTGCTGGAGGAGACCCTTGAGAGCCCTATGGACTGCAAGAAGATCAAACCTATCCATTCTTAAGGAAATCAGCCCTGAGTGCTCACTGGAAGAACAGATCCTGAAGTTGAGGCTTCAATACTTTGGCCACCTCATGAGAAGAGAAGACTCCCTGGAAAAGACCCTGATGTTGGGAAAGATGGAGGGCACAAGGAGAAGGGGAGGACAGAGTACGAGATGGCTGGACAGTGTTCTCAAAGCTACTAACATGAGTTTGACCAAACTGTGGGAGGCAGTGGAAGACAGGAGTGCCTGGCGTGCTCTGGTCCAGGGGGTCACGAAGAGTCGGACACGACTAAACGACTAAATAACAACAATAGTGGAATCCTGAATGATTTAGTTTATATAAAATATGCAGGGATTTATGTTATGCAAAATGAACCATGGAGAGAGAAGAAGGGAAGTCACTGATATTTTAAGGTTGTTTAAATGAATATTCTCAAATGTAAAACAGAAAAATTATAGAAAAACAGCAACAACAACAAAATGCTGGAGTCTTCTCACCAAATGGAGGTTTTGAAAGACATTCTTGGCTGGTACCAAGGAGCAGAGCTGCTATGCTCCCACCCCCTTCTTGATACAGGTGACTCAGTCCCCAAACCAAGGTTGAAATGGTTCACTCAACTGTTCTGCCAAGTCTTGTTCTCTACCACCTTGCCCAAGAAGGGAGCACTTGTGACCGAGCAGTGGTTGTCATAAGCCAAATTTTCCAGGGTGGGTTTCTGCAGAAGTAGAAGCCTGTGGGGTAAAAACTAAACATGTTCCCTATTCTTGGTGACCAGAACTGGCTTTTTGGGGGGTCCATATTGATAAGATATGTGCTTCTCAAGCTACTTCAACCTTTGATCAAGTAGCAAAGAACAAGAGCTGTCTATTGGGAACAATCTTTCCCCCCGCCCCAGCCAATTCCAGTGGCAGGGTAATTTTTTTTTAAGAAAAGGAAACAACAAACGAACAACAACTCAAATTAATATTCAGCACGCAGGATGCATGTTATCTTCCTTCATTATTCTCCATATTTCCCCTAAGGATCTGACTGGTGTGCTTCTGCAAGCACATTGTTCTTGTCAAAATCAATGAGAGAGCCGTCCGTGGAGGGATGTAGACCTGGGACTTACGAATTAAAATGTCCACCCAAGAACAGGCTGTGCTCACCGCAAGGGGATATTTGGCAGGCAATGGATGTTTTGCATTCTCCTCACAAAGCCAATCAGAACCAAGGAAATGCTTTAGAAGTAGCTGGTTTTTTTTAAAATAAAACGAAAATGAAAACAAAAGTTGGATGCTTGCCTGCCTTTGATTCTTTCTGATCATACAGACCATCCAAAAGGGGTTCTGTTTTTTTTTTTTTAAATTTCCTCTGATATTTTGGAATGCACTTTTAGAAGTGTCAGGAAGGCCATTTCAGATCTTCTCCCGGATTTCTGAAGAACATAAGAAGACCAGGCCGAAGCCATCCTTTTTCCCACAGTAGCCAGCCAGATGCCCTTGGGAAGCCCAGCTGCGGAGCAGGACTGCATCAGACCTCCTCTGTTCTTGTTCCCCAGCCATTGGCATTCACTTGTTGAGCACATGTGAGGAAATAAGACACTGGAGAAAACAGCTGCACTGCCAACAGGGGCACCACCCCAATATTTCCCAGGTCCACCTACGTTTCTGAGCACAATTCAAAGTGTTGGTGTTGACCTATAAAGCCCTAAACGGCCTTAGTCCTGTATACCTGAAGGAGCGTCTCCACCCCCATCGTCCAGCCCAGACACTGAGGTCCAATGCTGAGGGCCTTCTGGTGGTTCCCTCGCTACGAGAAGCCAAGTTACAGGGAACCAGGCAGAGGGCCTTCTCGGTAGTGGTGCCCGCCCTGTGGAACGCCCTCCCATCAGATGTCAAGGAAATAAGCAACTACCTGACTTTTAGAAAACATCTGAAGGTAGCCCTGTATTGAGAAATTTTAAATGTTTGATGTTTATCATGTTTTTTTAATATTCTGTTGGGAGCTGTAACTCCCACACTGCAGCCACACTGTTGGGAGTGGCTGGGGAAACCCAGGCAAATGGGTTTAATAATTAATAAATAAATAATAATAATTAATAAATAGTAGTAGTAGTATAAATAAGTTGTTGTTGTTGTTGTTGTTGTTGTTGTTGTTGTTGTTGTTGTTGTTGTTAAAAATCCCACTGACATAAAATTGCCATTGGTAGTTAAAAGCCGAAAGTCCAGTTAAGAAGAAATGCTTTTGCCTGGTGCTCAAAGATGTGTAATGATGTTGCCAGGCGAGCGTCCCTGGGGAGAGCACTCCACAAGGGGGAAGCGACCACTAAACTGAAAACATCTGCTTTTGTGTTTAATCTTGAATATCACCAAGAGAAGGACTTTAAACATTAAATCTTCCTTATACCAAGTTTGATCTTCTTTTTTCCAGATCAGGAAACAGGGGAAGCTGAGGAATGATAGGGATATTTTTTGGGAAGCCGCCCAGAGTGGTTGGGGAAGCCCAGCCAGATGGGTGGGGTATAAATTATAAATTATTATTATTATTATTATTATTATTATTATTATTATTATTATTGAATGTTTACTGGAAGAAACTGAAAAGAGACACACAACATCCATGGCTACTTTGCAAAGAATAAGTAAGCTCCGGACCCAAATAAATTCTCAAGTGTCCTGAGAATGAGGGAGAATGAGGCTCTTTTGTTGGGGAAGAATACTTTTGAGAGACTGGAGGACAAGCACCATCTCAAATAGGCCTTTCGCCCTCCTCAGATTTATTTTGGTTTAGGGCTCAATCACTCCATGGTGCATTTATTCCTCTTCAGAAAAAATAAAATAAAATTGAGGATTCACTGAGATGAATCTGCTGCCAATTTGGACAACCACTTAAGCTACTCATGTAGGAATCTGTTTTGACATGGCTCTAACATCTAAATGGGCATGCGGCCTTGGCAAGCCAGCCTAGAGGTTCATAAATCTGGTGAATTTCCTAGAACGATATTATTGCATGTGTGCACCTGAGGGGAACATCTGTAGGGTATGAAACTCTTTTTTTCTTCAAGTTTCTGCCCAGAGTTTCAAGTGGTCTTGATATTTTGATGCACATTCTTTATGTTTCTTCCTCATTTTTATTTCCCTTTTGAACAATCATTTGTGTAAATCCAACCATAGAGAAATGGGCAAGGGAAATCAGCTGGGGATTAGTCATAACTCTGGTGTATTTTGCTCTAGCAACCAAGGAGGAGGATCATCACAATTCCTAATGCTGATTGATGGTTAAATATGCCAAAGCTTTCATGCCTCTCTTGTAACACCATTTGGACCAAGGAGGGGGGCATTAGAAAAAATCACACACACACACACACACACACACACACACACACACACACAAACTGAACAGCTTTTAATACATTTACGAGGGGCAATAATAAAGGAAAATCAAAAGCATCTCCTCCCAATGTCAGAGATGGGCCAGGAGGGCTGGTGAGTCTCAGATCTTGACCTGAAATGTCAAGGTTGCTTGTCAAGGTCTACAAGACCAGGTCTACAAGAATAACATCTCAGGATGGAGAAGCAGGACCACATTCACACCATGAATTTGAAGCACAATGATGCCACTTCCCCCAAAGAATTATAGGAGCTGTAGTTTGTTAAGGCTTCTGAGACTTCTGAGGAGACCCTTATTCTCCTCCAGAGGCATCATCTTCTCTAGCTGGTTGAGAGGGCCCAACGCAGCGTCCTGAAGCCACGCATGTGATGTTGCGAGGGGGCAGAGCTGAATGCCCTCCGAACAATGCGCTGGCCCGGCACCCTCAAAAAAACCATTGGGGGGCAGGCAAACTACCTCACACGTTGGTGCTAGTGTATATGCTCTCCTCACAGAACCACAATTCCCAGAGTGGTTTAGCAACCAACCTCTCTTCACAAGGAAGTCTGAATGTGGCCCAAACAAGAAATTGCCAGTTTGTTTCAGGGCCCTAGTCAAGGCATTCACATTCACGTTTAAAGCCCTATGCAACTTAGGCCTCAAATAGTTGAAATACTACCTCCCTCCCTATGTAATTTCTCAGGGGTTAAGAATGGTAGAGGGGGTCCTCTTGGTTGTTTGACCGCCGTCAGGCGTTCAGGGGTTAGGTGACCCTTAAGTTGTGGCATTCTGTGCCCATAGAAGTGCATGTGGCAGGCTCATTAGGTTGTTTTTGTAAGGTTCTGAGATACACCTGAGAAACCTATTTCAGGATGGACCCTATTCTCTGTCTTGTAATCTGTGTTAACAGGTAGGTAGCTGTGTTGGTCTGCCATAGTCAAAACAAAATAAAAAAATTCCTTCCAGTAGCACCTTGTTGTTTAGTCATTTAGTCGTGTCTGACTCTTCGTGACCCCATGGACCAGAGCACGCCAGGCACTCCTGTCTTCCACTGCCTCCCGCAGTTTGGACAAACTCATGCTGGTAGCTTCAAGAACACTGTCCAACCATCTCGTCCTCTGTCGTCCCCTTCTCCTTGTGCCCTCCATCTTTCCCAACATCAGGGTCTTTTCCAGGGAGTCTTCTCTTCTCATGAGGTGGCCAAAGTATTGGAGCCTCAGCTTCACGATCTGTCCTTCCAGTGAGCACTCAGGGCTGATAGGTTTGATCTTCTTGCAGTCCATGGGACTCTCAAGAGTCTCCTCCAGCACCAGAATTCAAAAGCATCCATTCTTCGGCAATCAGCCTTCTTTATGGTCCAGCTCTCTAAGTAGCACCTTAGAGACCAACTAAGTTTGTTGTTGGTATGAGCTTTCATGTGCATCTGAAGAAGTATCTGAAGAAGTGTGCATGCATACGGAAGCTCATACCAATAACAAACTTAGTTGGTCTCTAAGGGGCCACTGGAAGGAATTTATTTTATTTTATTTTTAATCTTGTCTTTTAAAGCTTTTGCAACCTACAAGTTGGGACCTCACTCTGAGGAAATTTAATGCTACTATTAACACTACAAATGCTGCTGCTGAGGGGCATGTTGTGCTTGGATCAAGAGCTTTTCCATTTGCTCTGCCCATACTCTTCCTCACATTTCCATCAGTTTTAACCTTGAGGCAAAGTGTGTTCATGACCTATGGCCGTGCTGGCTGGGGCTGATGGAAGATGGCGTCTAATGATACCTTGACCACCGCAGCTTCCCCAGCCATGGTCCAGTTAGCTGGTGGTTGCTGCCTCACCAATTTTTCTTCCTGGTTAGAATCGCTTTCTCCTTCCGGGATTATTCACACAGAGGACCGAGGCCAATCTAGGACCACATTGATCGTGTGTGAGGAAACACTGGCCATCCTGATGTTGCTGAACTACAAGTCCCATCATCCCTGGCCATTGGCCATACTTGCTGGGACTGATATAGATGATGTCATGGAGCTACATAGCCAATCAGATTCGGATACATGCTGTCATCACTAAGTGCACAAATGGATGCTTCTTAAACACTTGATGTAATGGCTGAAAAACCTGGGAGTTCTTTCAAGAAAGCCCTTCTTTTTAACCTTTTTAAAAAACGAAAAAATGTGGCGGAACAGGTTGCCTTCCAACTCCATCAGCTGCTCTTCTAAGCATGGCACCCTCAAAGCGGGGGGTTAGACTAGATGATCCCAGGGTGTATTCCAACTCTGCAATTCTATGATTCTATGAAACAGCATGATTTCATTTTCATGAGGGCATCTGAGGAAGGCGACAGCCAAAACATTTTTTCCACATAAATTAAAAACTCTGTTTTGTTGATGCATATATTATCTTAGCGATTAACTGAATCCTTATAGGACTCCAGAACAAGCTTTCATGAAGCTGTTTGATGCCTTTATAACACACACACACACACACACACACGTATATGTATATGTACACACACAACAACAACAACAACAACAACAACAGCTGTTTTGCTGTAGGGAATTGTGGTGTGTGGACTGATAGGTGAAAATGTGTGTAGGTATTTATTCAGTAATCAATCACAGGGAGGAAAGACTTTCGAATTGCAGTTAGAAGTTTTTATTTTTATCCCTTTTTCCTTACTATTGGTCTTTTTTTTTTAAGGGGGGGGGGAAAGCCCTGCTATGAGGAAGGCAATGCACGGTTGCCTAGCTCTCATCAAAAGCCAGCAATCACGGCTAAATCAGCATGCAAAATGCCACTCAACCTTGGGCCTTTATTAAAATTTGCTGGGACTCAATTTGAGATAGCGATCATTCTTATTAAAAAGCAAAATGTAAGATAGTTTTTTTTTTTTTTTATAAATCTCTGGATGGAATGGAATTGTTAATCAGCATAGACTGATGTGATTTCTCTGTTGCAAATCCTGCCGAGGGCTCAGAACTGCCATATTACCATAATTCCTAGGCTAGAGCTGGCAGCTCAGGAGGAAAAAGGGGGAATAAAATAAAATAAAGACCCACAAGAGTCTTTCAAATGCTTTAGCAAAGCTGGAATCCAGAGCGAACAGGGCAGTCCAGGCATAGCTAGCCTAGGTTCCTCTCTGGGTTATACAACCGATACTGCCTGCCTCCCCCTTTCTTTCGGTAATCGTCCTCTTTGGGAATAAATATATGCATTTTGGTTTCCTATCTAAATGCCAGTGCCAAAATGAACTTTTCCCATTGGAGCATACTGCATTGGGAGTAATTTTCAAGCCAGGGGCCACATTTCCTCCTGGATTTTGTTTTGGGGGTCGTGTCCCAACAGTGGGAGGGGCCAGAGACAAATGTGGGCGGAGCCACTAATGTGAATGCTGCTTTCGTGTAGTAGGCTAGTGAGTGAATTAACTGGCAAGCCCCTCTCTGCCCAAGAGAAGCAAGGGGCATTATCAGAGCCCAAGGATACTTTCCGGCCTTGCAAATATACTTGAGGAACAAAGAAGGGTCAGTAAAGGGTGTGGCTAGGGCAGGGGTTGGCAAGGCTTATTGGCCATGGGCTGAATCACTCCTGTGGAAATTGTCTGTGGGCTGTACTGGCGCATCGCAATGCCGGAAATCGTGTCCGTGTATGTCAGTGGCACACGAAATTGCTTCTGCACATGCCCAGACGCCAAAAATTGTGCCTGCACGGAAGTGATTTTTGGTGTCTGGGCATGTGCAGAAGCAATTTCCAGTATATACGCATGCGCAGACACAATTTCTGGCACCATTTGATGAGTCCCTGCACCGGTTTAGCGCAGCATGCGGGGGGCTCACCAAGCAGGCTGCTCGGTTCGGGGGTGGCTCATGGGCCAGTGAAACGGTCTTTGTGGGCTGCATTCAGCCCATGGGCCGCACGTTGCCGACCCCTGGGCTAGGGGGAGGGGATGACAGGGTGGGCTAAGGATGAGATGGAGAGACCTGGCGGGTCACAATTGGTGGGTCACAATTCTGATCCCTGGCTCTGGGGTTCAGAATGTGCTATGGAAAATGAAGACCATGATCCTTTATGAGAGGACAGAAGGGCCGACTGACGCCAGTGTGGTGTAGTGGTTAAGAGCGGTAGACTCGTAATCTGGGGAACCGGGTTCGCGTCTCCGCTCCTCCACATGCAGCTGCTGGGTGACCTTGGGCCAGTCACACTTCTCTGAAGTCTCTCAGCCTCACTCACCTCACAGAGTGTTTGTTGTGGGGGAGGAAGGGAAAGGAGATGTTAGCCGCTTTGAGACTCCTCCACATGCAGCTGCTGGGTGACCTTGGGCCAGTCACACTTCTCTGAAGTCTCTCAGCCTCACTCACCTCACAGAGTGTTTGTTGTGGGGGAGGAAGGGAAAGGAGATTGTTAGCTTTGAGACCCCTTAGGGTAGTGATAAAGCGGGATATCAAATCCAAATTCTTCTTCTTCTTCTATAAGAAATATGGCTCCAGTCATCAGGCAGACTGATGCTGCTAGGGTCGGTCCAAGTCCCTCTCATCCACCCAGTGACTCACCTACCAGATATCAAATCCAAACTCCTCCTCCTCCTCCTCCTCCTCCTCCTCTTCCTCTTCTTTTTTGCATTCTTGTCTGAATGACACAGGGAGATCATTGCCTCCTTTTGCTCAACTGAGCCCTATCTCCCCATAGAAAAAGTGACAGTAGAGGCTGGAAACTTGATTCCTATTCAGATTTTAGGCGATTCCCAGCAACATCCTTTGCTTAAATAAATAAGAGTGGTATTCAGCTAAGTTTTGCTCATAACATGGAATCATAGAATCATAGGGTTGGAACTAGTTCAACTTCCTGCCATGCAGGAATCTCAAGTAAGGCATCCAAGGCAGATGGCCATCCAAGGTCTGCTTAAAAACCTCCAACACCGTCCCGCTGTTGAACAGCTCTTACTGTCAGAACATTCTTCCTGATGTTTAGTCGGAACCTCCATTCTTTGAACTTGAAGCCATTGGCTTTGGTCCTACCCTCCGGAGCAGGAGAAAACAAGCTTTCTCCATCCTCCGTATGACAGGTCTTTAGATATTTGAAGATGGCTATCACATCTCTCAGCCTCTTCTTTTCCAGGCTTAGCATACCCAGCTCCTTCAACCATTCCTCATAAGGCTTGGTTTTCCGACCCTTCATCACATTGGTTGCTCAGAGTAGTCCCATCACAATCAACAGGCCTAACATAGTCATGTTCATTTCAATGGGTTTACTATGAGTAAAACATAGCTGAACACCTACCTACATTTCTAATACTTTGTTAGAAAACTTAATATGAAGTCTGTTGCTGTTTTTTATTGTGGCACTGTGACACTGTGGTCTCTTCGACATTGAAGGGTCAAAGTGGAGAAACCCAGACCTTCAAGATGTCCCTATTTTTCCAGGGACAGTCCGGGATTTACAGAAGCCATCCAGGTTTCTGATTTGATTCTAGAATATCCCACTTTTCCTTAGGACGTCCCTGTTTTCACTGGAGAAATGTTGGAAGGGATGGAGTTATGCGACCCCCAAGTTAAGGAGATAAATAACTATACAACCTTTAGGAGACATCAGAAGGCAGCCCTGTATAGGGAAGTGTTTTTTGAATGTTTATTTTTTTATTATGTTTTTATGTATTATATTATGTTTGCCCAGAGTGGCTGGGGCAACCCAGTCAGATTAGGCAGGATATGATGATGATGATGATAGAATAGGGTGTCCCTATTTTCATCTGAGAAATGTTGGAGGGTATGGAAACCTATTCTTGGCTTGGCTTGGCCATGGTTTCCTGACGTATTCCTCTTTCACACATTGCATGTTTCCCATAGGGACAGCAGGTGTGGTTTGGCAGACATGCCTACCAGTATAAAGTATGAATTGACTTAAAATTCGCTTCAGTGCTTGCCTTCAATTGTAGATTGTCTTTGACTTTAGGCTGAGGAGTATTCCCAGTTTTTCTTCACTGGTCCATCAAATCTACCTGTCGTATATACTGACAACAAGCTCAGCTGTCTGCAGTTTTGACTAGCGTGCAAGAAATATATTCTAAAATAATGCATTTTTTTCTATGGTATTTTCACCAATATATTCATTTTTGCACACATTTCCACCGAATGTGTGTAGTTTTTGCAAACACTGTTGGACTGGAGAGCTGCATTGCAAAATGTGGAGAAGAATTAGACAACTTCGTGGAGGCAAGTTCTATCAAAGACTGTTAGCCATGATGGCGATGCATTGCCAGATTCCATCAACGGTATCTCCAAAAAATTTTACACATCAGTTGGGAAGGCAGGCGAACTAATGTCAGTGTACTGGAAGAAGCAAAGATCACCAGTGTTGAAGCAATGATTCTTCAACATCAACTTCATTGGACTGGTCAAGTTGTGCGGATGCCTGATGTTCATCTTCAAAAGCAACTACTCTATTCCGAACTTAAGAATGGAAAGCATAGTGCTGGTGGTCAACCAAAGAGGTTTCAAGACTGTCTCAAGGCAAATCTAAAAAAATGTAGTATAAACACCAACAACTGGGAAACACTTGCCTGCGAGTGCTCCAGTTGGAGAACAGCCTTTACCAAAGGTGTCATGGGCTTTGAAGACACTTGAACTCAGGATGCAAGGGAGAAACGTGCTAAGAGGAAGGCACGCTTGGCAAATCCACACCGTGATCAACTCCTGCCCAGAAACCTATGTCCCCACTGTGGAAGGACGTGTGGATCCAAAATTGGCCTCCACAGTGGGACTCATTGTTAAAACTGTGTTTATGGAAGACAACCTTACTTGGCTACGAGCGATCACCAAAGAGAGAGAGCTTCTGAATACCAGTTGCTGGAAGCCACAGGAGGAGAGAGAGCCTCATGTTCAGATTCTGCTTGAGGTTTTCTCATTTGATTCAGGCACATTATTTGAGCTGCATGAGAGAGAAGGGGAATCCCTAGATCCACCCCCTCTGTTATGATCCTGTACCTGCCCTCAACCCCCATGTCTTGGGAGCCAACATCTGCATGAGAAAGCTTTCTAGACACACAGTGTTCACCCACATTAATGGCTAATTCAATTCAATTCAATTCTGGGAGAATTTCCTGAAGGTACGAGATGGCTGACAATGTAAAAGACTGTCTCAGAAGGTGGCAGACTCCTTTTCCTTAGAGTTTCCTTAACAGAATCCTAGAGGCACAGCCAGTGCTTTCCTTCAGCCCAACCAGGAGGCAAGGTCAGGGCTGGATTTAGGTTTGATGAGGTCCTAAGCTACTGAAGGTAATGGGGCCCTTTATATGTTCAGCTGTCCTTTGTCAACAACAAATTGTTGCTGTTTTTTTATTGTTGAATACATGCTATATGGTAATTTATGGACCTAATAGGTATCTCAAGCCATTTGCACATGTTGCCACGTGACCAGTCCATGCAGAATGTAGGCAGCCTAAATATAGAAATGAGCAAACCAGGGATATTTTAGGGAGCAGGCTAGCAGGCGGGGTCCATTACTTACATCATAGGAGCCTACACAACACAAAACACTGTTGCTGTACAGTGGACCCTCTGGATACGAATTAAATTCTTTCTGTGGGCTGCCCTCTGGAGTTTTATGGGCTCTGTGCCTGTCATGATTTAGAATGGGCCACCCTCCCTTCCTCCCCTGTGACAGCCTTTGATTTTCTCTGGGTTTACTTCTGGGTCAACATGCATAGCCAAGAAGTGATCTGATGACATATGCTGCAGAAACTTTGCAGAAATTAAGTAGGTCTAGCTTGTTCAGCGTCAGGGTGGGAGAGCACTTTGGAGCCCTATACAGTGGTACCTTGTTTTACAAACTTAATCTGTTCCAGATGTCCGTTCTTAAACCAAAGCATTCTTAAACCAAGGTGTGCTTTCCCATGGCAGCGGGGGACTCAGTTTACAAATGGAACACACTCAACAGGAAGTGGAACATGTTCTGCTTCCAAGGCAAAGTTCCTAAACCAAAACACCTACTTCCGGGTTTGCAGCGTTTTTAATCCAAGTTGTTCATAAACAAAGCTGTTCTTAAACCAAGGTACCACTGTATAAGTCATCTTAAGGCTGTGAAAGGAATACTGCCTTATGAACAATATTATAGAATATTATTATTATTACAGAAGGCATAGTAAACTTAAGGACTGGTGGGTTCCAGTGGTTAGTATTAGAACTGGTCCTGCACTACAAACTTGCAAAATTCTTTCTTTCTTTTGAGCCCTGCCTTTCTTCCACCTTGAGAACCACATACCAAACTACTCCATTGTTTTTGTGCCTGCACCTGGGCCGCAAGTCCATTGTGGTCTGGTGATACCAGGTATGTGAGAAAATTCCTGTTTATGAAGTTCTGGGAATATGAACCTGAGATGCAGCACAGTTGTGAGCAAAATGCATGCGTGCCGTACACATGCGCTATGCAGACACAAAACTGCAACATTACAATGTTTTCACACAGAATCATAGAATCATAAAGTTGGGAGAGACCCCAAGTCATTTAGTCCATTCATGCGTGTACATTTCAGCATACATGTAAGTTTTGTGTCACTTTGATATTTTATTTTATTTTATAGTTTAATCTTGTTGTTTTAAATTGCAAATCAGTGGAGTACTTAGGGTCTCTAAAGGTATTAAAATGGCCCTGGTACTTGGCCTTCCTCAGCAGCTGGAAAGGGGAAACTGGTACAGTGGTACCTCAGGTTAAGTACTTAATTCGTTCCGGAGGTCCGTTCTTAACCAGAAACTGTTCTTAACCTGAAGCACCACTTTAGTTAATGGGGCTTCCCGCTGCTGCCACACCGCCGCTGAGCAATTTCTGTTCTCATCCTGAAGCAAAGTTCTTAACCCGAGGTAATATTTCTGGGTTAGCGGAGTCTGTAACCTGAAGCGTCTGTAACCTGAGGTACCACTGTACACACATAGTCCAAGATATCTTTGTACACATGTTGCTTCTAACTCAACAAAATGCCTTCTCAGGCTCATACCACCTGTCCTAGAGGATGGGCTGTGACTCAGTGTGGACCATCTGCTCTCCATGTATTTTTTTTTAAATAATATTTATTACTTTTAAAACTTACAAAAAGGAAAGAGAAGAAAAAAGAAAAAAAGAAAAAAACAACAACAAGAAAGGGAAAAAACAATACAATACAATATATAAACAATACAAAACACAACATTAACCTAAACAAAACAAAACAAAAACAATTTAAAAACATACATCATACCATTTCAGTAGTCTATCTTTCATACCCTTGTTTCATCGACCTCCTCTCACCTCCCTTTTTGTATTCCACTTCTATTAATTGTTTCAGCAATTCCTTTCCATCTTTCTCTATTTTCTGTCATATAAATATCTTAACTTATTTTCACCCTTATTTTCCATTAATACTATAATGCTTATTTATGCTTAACTCCTTATAACATTTCTACTAAAGCCATAAGATTTCATTCCAACATTTTTCTAACACTCAGTAATTTTACAATATTTCTATTTCTGAAAATAAACTTTAAACTTTTTCCAATCTTCTTCCACCATCTCTTCTCCCTGGTCTCGGATACTGCCAGTCATTCGTCAATTCCAAATAGTCCATCAACCTGGTGATCTTCTGTCCAAAGCTCTTAACTCTTTTCCAAGTCCCTTCTGCAGGTCTTCTTCATATTTATACATGCACTTTACTTTGTCTTCTACTGATCTTGTTCTTATTTTCCTTCCTTTGATACTGAAGAGCAGATCTCGGGGAAGCTCCAACCTAGCAATGCTTTTATTCCTTCTCGACAGGTCAACCAAATCTCCATGGTTAAATCTAAAATCCATAAGGTATTTCAGGACATGTTTCAAAACATCTGCTCTCCATGTAAAAGGTCTCTGTTTCAGTCCTCAACATGCCCCTGTTGGTCTGGGAGAAATCCAGCCTGTAGGTTTAGAGAGCCACTGTTAATCATGGTAGAATCCTGAGCTAATGGAAGCCCAGGCAATGTCTTGCCAAGATTTCCATGGTTCTTTCCAGCCCTACCTCGAGATGCAAGGGGGCGAATTTGGGACTTTCTGCATGCAAAGCAGCAATGAAGCATGGCCCTTCCCTCAAAAGCTTGGCTTTGCCATAGAGACACAATCATATCTGGCAGACACAAAAAGCTGGCTGCTGATGTTTTCTTAGATAAAATTTTGAGTACCAGTACTAGCCCCAAACTGAAAGATTTTTTAACCTAGGGGTCCTGGCTTTAGAACATCCGTGAACTGGGCACAAAAAATGCCCCCCAATGCAATAAAATAACATTGTATGGAAAATATTGTGTGCATGTGTTTCAGTGCATTTTTCGGGGTGGGGTGGGGGTCCATAGCTTTCATGAGGCTCTCTCTCTCTCTCTCTCTCTCTCTCATTTTACAGTATTGAGTAAATAGCAATAGCAATAACAATTTATTATTTATACCCCACCCATCTGGCTGGGTTTCCCCAGCCACTCTGGACAGCTCCCAACAGAATATTAAAAACACGATAAAACATCAAACATTAAAAACTTCCCTAAACAAGGCTGCCTTCAAATGTCTTCTAAAAGTCTTGTTTATTTCCTTGACATTTGGATGGGAGGTTGTTTCACAGGGCGGGCGCCACTACTGAGAAGGCCCTCTGCCTAGTTTTCTAGTTCCCTGTAACCTCACTTCTTACAGTGAGGGAACCACCAGAAGGCCCTTGGAGTTGGACCTCAGTATGTTTATAGAAAAATCATGAGCTTCTCAGATGGCTCCGTGGCCCCCCAAAAGAACCACTCACTGCCTGAAATGTTTGAAGAGCAGAGTTTTTGAAGGATCACATGTCTCATTTGAACCCCTGATCAAGATGGCAGTGAGAGGCTCAGTTCTAACCAGGGGTGCCAACTTGAATAAAATATTGTGGGTTCCAGGTAAGCCCTACCCCACACAATCCATCACAAGACACATCACACACACCATTTGAATGGCAATGCCCATCAACTTTTTTGGGGGGGCCGACCCCTCAAATATTTTATGTGGGGGGCAAAGGGACATCAGCCCCTAGTTCCTCTGGTTCTGAGTGACCCACATTCTCTTTGAATTGAGGTGGGAACAGGCCCTTTTTCGGGTGATGTCATCTCAAAGTTGGAACTCTTTCCCCTTACCTGTTTACCTGATGCAAAATATGACCTCCTTTAGGTCCCTGGTAAACAGTCTTGTTTCCCCAGGTTTTTAGCCCTGTTTCAGTTCCCTTTAGAGCATATCCGCTGCTGTTTTAAGAATGCCTTTTTCAGACCTGTAAATGCTGTAGAAATCTATTATTGTATCTTTAATATAATGTGCTGATTATATGCTTGCGGCCTTGATAATATTGTATCGAAAGGTGGAATAATAAGTGTTCCAAATTAATAAAGAGGTGCTTTATTATTTTTTTTATAAAAAAACCACACACAGACATATATATGAGAGAGAAATTTCATTTCTCGGCTAAGCGAGCCGGACTTTCCTCTGCTGCGACTGCTTCATGCGAAATATCGGTAGTATTTGTCAGCCTGGAAGTGTCTTGAGGCTGCTTCTGAGAGATACAAGGAGGCAACTGATAAGGAGAGCATCAGAAGGGCAGTTAATTGCCTCTAGTCTCTCGGTGCCGGGGAATATTTAAAATCTATGGGATTAAAGGCAGATTAAAAACTGTGGAAGCAGGGGCCCAATAGCGCTGAAAGATCCTAATCAGGAAGGGTAATGGCAGAGCAAAAATGAATGTGGCAAATAAAATGACAGATAGGAAATTCAGATCTCCTTCTAATGCTCGGAGTTCCATCTTGTAAGCACAATTCATCTACGTGTAAATCATTTTTTTGGCTTCAAGCTTATCAGCCAATCAGTGAATTAAAAATGCTCTTTCCTCGGAGGATTAAAGAGGTTGATTGAAGTCAGTGTGAAAACTGGCTAATAAGTCTGGAAATGTCAGGAGGGTGCTTCAGAGAAACTTGCTGAACGCTTTTTCTCTCTCTCTCTCTCTCTCTCTCTCTCTTTTCCTCCTCCTAGCTAAGCTGTGAAACGGGAAGTTTTAGAAGCCGTGCAGTTGGGTTACTCTGAGGAAGCAGCATCTGTTTGAGCCGTGTTGTTTCTCTTCAAAGGATGCGTGTAATATTTCAAATCTAATGACTACATTATATAATCAATATTCTGATATACGAAAAGGATGTGCGGGGGGATTCCATGTGCTTGCCGACAGGGGCTATCAAATAATTCAGGATTTTCCACTGCACTGGACAGAAAGCCAACACACGCATGGAACAAGTCACCCCCTTTCCCCCGTGTGGCTTCCAAACAGAACAAGAGATGGGTTGGGCCCCAACCGTTTGAGAAATGCATCTGCGAAATTATTTCTCTTTCTCCTGCACTGGAGGGTTGAAGAGAACAAAAAATAATAACTTGCAAGATGGACCACAAAGGATGGGGAAAGCAGGGGAGGGAGACAGGACTGAGGGGCAAAATGTGATGTGTGCAAGGCTGGGTTTACCATGAGGCAGAGTGAGGCACCTGCCTCAGGCGGCAAATTCTGAGGGGCGGAAAATGGCTAGAAATGTGTGCCGGTGGTCTGCCCTGCAGCTGCTAAAGCAATCCTGTTGACCTAGAGTGAGGTGGAGGACTGTTCCATCACCAGTGCTGAAGAAAGAATCAACAGCCTAGTCTGATTTTGTGCACGGAATGGAAAATATACCATCTTGGTCCTTCACCTCAGGCAGCAAAATGGGCCTACTAACTTGGGCTGGTGTCTCAGGTGCCGTGAAGGTGTTGTCTCATCACCTGTGCTGATGTGAGATTCAACCGCCATCCCAGCTGGCTTCTGGGAGGGACGCCATCTTGTCATTTGCTCAGGCAGCAAAACATATTGATCCTGCCTTGTTGCTACTGGCCTCACTTATGGAGGGGCCTTACACACAGAGAGGAACATACCAGCCATGGCATTGTTGCATTGTTACAGAGCGACAATTTTGTTAATTTAGTTTCTCCTGGTTTCTCGTTTCCTCCCCATCTTAAATGTGGTTCTCCACATCTGCCTGTTCAGACCCAGAGACTGCCCCTCTAAATAAAAACACAACTGACTCAAATTTTAGTTTGGGTTTTTGACAGAATTTCGGCCACAACTTTATTGATTACAGAAACTGCGTGGTTGCATAGGTTCTGGTTCAACTAGCTCCCTGCACCCTTGCAAGCAGTGCTGACCCAGGGCACCAGCATAAGTCAGCCAAGGGTGAACACCTGTGGTAGGTAGAAAGCCCGGGTACAGACTATGTCCACTCCCCTGGACTCAGGCACAGGCACAGCCCCCCCCCTCGGGGGTTGACCAAACCAAGTTGAGGCCCTGGATTCCTTTAATGGAATACCTTTCAAATAGAGATTGCGAGACTGTTCTCCCATCCCTATCACCCAAACCAGTGCCTATCCGCAACCTTACAAGTTGTGACAATTTGCTATGTGGCAGGCGAAACCCAAATGGCAACAGCCAATCAGCCAAGTGTGGAAAATGCCTGCCGTGCCCCTGTCCCAACGACAGACGACACACGACAGCCAAGCAAGGTCAATCACAAAAATGCCCTTAATTTAGGAAGAGGTGGGAGAGTGCTCCGATGCATGAGCCAAAAGAGGAAGCTCTGGGTCATGTGCATGGATATTTATAGGTCCCTCAATCTGTTTAGTCGGCACCCCATTGGTCAGATTAAACCGAGCAATGAGGGACCTACCAGCTGGGTGTTGTGGCTGTTCAATATACCCACCCACAACCAGAAGGTCAGTCTCCAGCTCTCACCGCAACATGTGCCCTCTTTTAGGGAGGACATGCTTTCTGCAAACATTGTCACAAAAATTCGCCACCATTTGAGTAGAAATGCCTCTTCATAAACATATTTCTGTACACTGTTTTGAATGATCTACACTTTTTTTTGCAAGCCATTCCCCTTGATGTAATGCATTTTTTTATAGTTATTTGCAACAAATCTATTCATTTTTATGCACAGTCTTCTCTACTATAAGCATGTCTGTAAATCTTGCCTGGTTGGAGAACTGCACTGCACTGTATCTGAAGAAGTGTGCATGCACACGAAAGCTCATACCAAGAACTAACTTAGTTGGTCTTTAAGGTGCTACTGGAAGGAATTTTTTTATTTTGTTTTGACTATGGCAGACCAACACGGCTACCTATCTGTAACTGCGAAATTTGTATGTGTGAATTTCAAAGGATGTTGCAGTTCGCATATTCTTTGGGTGAGTAAGAATCTGGCTTTAAATGAGAATGGAATAAAATTTCTACTGCCTCCCTAGTCTGGACAGCAACACGTTGGTTGCCCCAGCTCTAGAAGGATGGTGATGCATGCATAAAAAGGAAGTTATTATCATTTATTATTATCATTTCTTAAATTTGTATACTGCCCTATACCCACAGGTCTCTGGATGTTTACAACATAAAATCACAATATAAAAGCACATAATACATAATAAAAACAAAAAGAACCCAATAAACCTTCCCCTCCCCAACACATTTTAAAAGGGCATTAGATGCCAGTCAGCCAAAGGCCTGGTTAAAGAGGAATGCTTTGCCTAGTGCCTAAAGGTGTAAATGGATGGTTAAGTCCAGTCAAAGGCGACTATGGGGTGCGGCGCTCATCTCACTTTCAGGCTGAGGGAGCATGACTAACCCGCTTCTGACACAACAGAACACCATGAAGGAAACCAGAGCGCATGGAAATGCCATTTACCTTCCCGCTGCAGCGGTACCTATTTATCTACTTGCACTGGTGTGCTTTCGAACTGCTAGGTTGGCAGGAGCTGGGACAGAGCAATGGGACTCACCCCATCACGGGGATTCAAACCGCCAACCTTCCAATCGGCAAGCCCAAGAGGCTCAGTGTTTGAGACCACAGTGCCACTCGCTCCCTATCTAAAGGTGTACAGTCATACCTCGGGTTATAGCCACTTCAGCTTGCGTTTTTTGGGGTTGTGGACCGCTGAAACCGGGAAGTACCAGAACTGGTTACTTCCAGGTTTCGGTGGTCGCGCATGTGCAGAAACGCTAAATCGTGCTTTGTGCATGCACAGAAGCACCTAATCACAACCCGTGCGTGCGCAGACGCGCAAACGTGGGTTGCAAACGCTGTGGATTGCGAATGTGAATCCCGCACGGATCACGTTTGCAACCCGAGCGTCCACTGTATAATGAAGACGCCAGCTGAATCTCCCTGAGGAGAGCATTTCACAGATAGGGAGACACTGCAGAAAAGGCCCATTCTCATGTTGCCACCCTCCAGACCTCTCCAGGAGGAGGCACACAAAGAAGGACCTCAGAAAATGATCTCAGGGTCTGGGATCTTCATATGGAAAGAAGTGGTTGTTGAGGTACTTCAGAGTTTCTGCTTCGATCCAGAGGCTGAGGACACATAGCCATGCCATTCAAATAATCAGTGACTTTGTTGATTGTCTCATTGGGAGCCGGGAGCTGGAATCTCTGGCCCTTCCTTCTGAGAAGATGATCAGCACTACTGATGTTGAACTGAATGGGGTAGCATGGCTACAGCTCTATGGTGACATGCATTTGCAGATGGATCAAGGCCCTTAACTCTGGCTGGGTTGTGTCCATATTGTTAAGAAGGTTTCTGAAATTATCATTCCAGTCCACTCTCAGGGACCCTTGATTTATTAACCTGAATTCACATTTTCATCTTTATTTCCCCCCTTTCCTCCCCAAAAGCCTCTCGGCAGATCAACAAAATGTTTTCCTTCAACGGATACTCAAGTAAACCTATGCAAGCTAATTTTCATTCCAGGTGAGTAACTCTGCTTTAATGCAGTTTTAAGGTTGAGTAACCAAGCGTGGAAAAGTAAGGAAATGCAATGCATTATTAAGATTGGGAAATCAAACACTCTGCAACCAAATTTTAACTCTTGGTCCTTGTGGCTTCTGTGACAATGTATGAAGACCCTGCGGCATGCGGCTTGGCTTGTTTGCTTGAGTTATCCAGAGCTATCTGATCGGCTGCAAAACTTATGCTGTGTACTATTTGCCAAGCAAGCCCCATTTTATCATGGCATGGGGTTAATACTTTTATTATTATTAAATAAATTTTCAGCACTTTTTTTTTACAAAAAGCCTCAGAGCTACTTACAATACCAATGCCCCGTCCCCTGAAAACCAGAATCAAACACAGTACCAAAAGCATTGATCCACCATGTTTCAGGCAGGGGACATTCCTACCTAGAGAGAGTGATGATTGAACCTTCTGGATGCAAAGCAGATATCCTGACTGCTGGGCTTATAGCCTTTGCTCTCAGATAGGGATGTTCATATGAGCTGTTGATTACTCCCACTAATAGCAAACACAGGTGCTTAGTAGTGTTAGGCAGCCCAAATAAGTCTACTTATATGCAAGAGGGAGGTCTCAGCATAGAATCATAGAATTTTGGAAGGGACCCCCAAGATTCATCTATTCCAACCCCCTTGCAATGCAGGAATCTCAGCTAAAGCATGCAGGACAGATGGCCATCCAACCTCTGCTTAAAAATCTCCCCAAGGTTTGGAGTACTACAGATATATTTGCAAATATCAACCACCCATCTCTAAGGAGACAAAGGCTATGGAAACAAAGTCAGGGAGGACTGACAATGCCAGCTGTGGAAGCTAACTGACTGTTTATTTATTATGATTATTTTATTGAATTTATATAACACCCGATCCCCGGGGGTCTCAGGGCGGTTCACAGAATGAAATCAAGCTATAAAACCACAAATTGTGTCCTCACTTAAGGAGGGCACGTATTGCGATGAGACCTGGAAAACCGACACCCTGTGGGTACAGTTGGTCAGCCACAACACCCGATTGGTAGGTCCCTCGAAGTTGGGTGCAATCTGGCCAATGGGACGCAGTCCAAACGGTTTGAGGGACCTATTTATGCCCATGAATGTGACCCAGAGCTTCCCCTTTTGGCCCGTGCATTCAGAACACCCTACCACCTCTCCGTACTTTTAGGGCTTTGCGCTTGACTTTGCTATGCCGCCGTGTGTCGTCGGGACAGGGGCACAGCAGGAATTTTCCCTACTTGGCTGATTGGCAGGTGCCATTTGGGTTTCGTCTGCTGCGTAGCAAATTGTCACAACTTGTAAGGTTGCGGATAGGCTCCGGTTCAGGTGATAGGGATGGGAGAACGGTCTCGCCATCCCTATGTGAAGGGTATTCCGTTCAAGGAATCCAGGGACTCGATGGTTTGGTCAACGCCTGAGAGGGGGTTGTGCCCGTGCCTGAGTCCAGGGGGACATTTGGGTGGCGGAAATAGCCTGTCCCCGGCTTTCCGCTTATCCGGGTCTTCACCCTTGGCTGACCTATGCTGGAACCCTGGGTCAGCGCTACCTGCATGGCAGGGAGCTAGTCGAACCAGAGCCTATGCAGCCACTCACTTTCTGTAATCAATAAAGTTGTGGCCTAAATTCTGCCAAAAACCAAAACTAAAGTTTGAGTCATGTGTGAATTTATTTAGGGGGGAGGTTTCTGGGTCTAAACACACAAAATACATAATAAAAAGGCAACTACAACCCAATAGCCCCCCCCCCAAAACACATTTTAAGATGGCATAGGATGTAAATCAGATCAACCAAAGGCCTGGTTGAAAAGGAACGTTTTTGCCTGGCGCCTAAAGGTGTATAATGAAGGCGCCAGGCGAACTTCCCTGGGGAGAGCATGCCACAGACAGGGAGCCACTGCAGAGAAGGCCCCGTTCTCGTGTTGCCACCCTCCGGACCTCTCAAGGAGGATGCACATGAAGGAGGGTCTCAAAAGATGATCTCAGGATCCGGGTAGGTTCATATGAGAAGAGGCGGTCCTTGAGGTATTGTGGTCCTGAGCCGTTTGTGGGCCGGGGAGCAGAAAACCAGCACAGAGCGAGAAGAGATTGGAAGAAGTCATAGCAGCCACATATACAGTAGCTCTCCACACTGCAACATTTTGTTGCAGGTCCTGCTGGTTATATTTTTTTAGATGTGAATGCATGTTCAACAGTGCAAGCTCAGCGCTCCTGGCACTGAGGTGTAGAAGCATCTGTGCAGACTGCGATACTTGATGGAGGGCGTAACAGGGGCTGTGCCTCAGCTCTGGCACCTGGCTATGTATTTATAATGTGCAGCAGGGATACTGTATAAAACAAATAAATACTGTATAAAATAAATTTGCTTATGCCCCTCAGGAGCTGGGAGGTGGATGTGTTTGCAAGAACAGATGATTGGGGTTGTCTTATTTATTTTATTTTAAAAAAGAGTTCAGGGGGCGTGGAGGGGAAGACCAGGGTGTAGAAAAATGTAGGGCAGGGCAGGACAGCTTGTTTTGCACTAAGGGCCTCATTAGAAACTTACTATTACCTGCAGGGGTCTGGCAATTATCTTGATTAATATAATTGTAGTGCAATTAATGCATTGAGAAGTGGGAGAGCAGTCTTTTTTCAGCCAGGTAGGGTGACTCAGAGTGCTGGCAGCCCCCACCTGGTGCAGATACCATGACTAAGAACTTCCAGGAAAATAAATGAAAGCAAAATCAGAATCAGGATGCTGATTTTTTTTTTTAAAAAAATAATAATAATAATGGGCATCAATACTCAGACAGTTGCCCTGTGCTGGTTAAATGACTGCTTTTGCACCAGGGTGACATATCAGAGATCATGTTCTGCATTTATTGTCATAGAATCCAGGAGATTTAAGGGCTGGAGGTCACCTAACCTGTGCTGCATTCATGATCTGTAATCTTATTTATTAGATTTATTTCCCGTCGTTTACCTTAAGGTTCCAAGGCTGGGTTGCAACAATGAGCTGTGCAATGACAAAAAAGGAATGAAATAGTCGCAGCTATAAGAAACTATTACAAACACTTCCGTATATAAAACAACACAAACATATAAGAATAATCCCATATACCAGGCATGTCTCAAGTCCGCTTTGGGGGCCTAATCCTTTGGGGGCTACCTTTGAAGGTGACCCAGAAACTACAACTAATCCAGAAAGTGGCAGCTAGACTGGTGACTGGGAGCGGCCGCAGAGACCATATAACACCGGTCTTGAAAGACCTACATTGGCTCCCAGTACGTTTCCGAGCACAATTCAAAGTGTTGGTGCTGACCTTTAAAGCCCTAAACGGCCTTGGTCCAGTATATCTGAAGGAGCGTCTCCACCCCCATCGTTCTACCCGGAGGTAGAGGTCCATACCGAGGGCCTTCTGGCGGTTCCCTCACTGTGAGAAGCCAAGTTACAGGGAACCAGGCAGAGGGCCTTCTCAGTAGTGGCACCCGCCCTGTGGAACGCCCTCCCACCAGATGTCAAAGAGAACAACAACTACCAGTCTTTTAGAAAACATCTGACGGCGGCCTTGTTTAGGGAAGCTTTTAATGTTTGATGTATTATAGTATTTTAATATTTTTTTGGAAGCCGCCCAGAGTGGCTGGGGAAGCCCAGCCAGATGGGCGGGGTATAAATAAATAATAATAATAATAATAATAATAATAATAACAATAATAATAATAATCTGGGGCTGCCGGTCAATGTAATCCGGCCCCTGTGGCAGTCTTCAATCCTAAAAAAAGCTCTACAACTTTGGGGTAAACATCAGTCCAAAAAAATCATGTTCAGTTCATCAAATCTGGCCCTCTTTGAAAGAAGTTTGGGCACCCCTGCCATATACATAGCAAAAACTACCTGGTTAAAAGAGCAGCATAGCAGATGCAGAATGGCATAAAGATCTCTACTGAAAAGGCTGGTTGGAAGTAAGAAGTTCTTGAGCAGGCAGAATGGCAGCAGAGGGGAAAGCCACAGTGAAGATATAATAATAATAATAATAATAATAATAATAATAATAATAATAATAATAATAATTTTTATTTATACCCCGTCCTCCCCAGCCAAGACCGGGCTCAGGGCGGCTAACACCAAATATAAAACAAACTGATTGAAATACAACTTAAAAACAACATTAAAATACAACATTAAAATGCAGCCTCATTTCAGCAGAAACTCAAAAACTTTTTTGGGGGTGAAAACGTCAAGTCTTCACCAAGGCTAACTATCCAGACTGGTCCTAGGTAACCTCAGCGGACACAGAATTCAATGTGCTGCAGGGAAAAACTGGGAAACTGGGTTGGGAGAAGGGATTGCAATACCCTGAACAGGAGCACTGACTGCACTGCAATGTTTTGTTGCAGTGCAGCTGTTGTTGTTGTGGCTTTTCACATCTATTTTTTCCAGGCTTTTCCCTGTTGTTAATGAGATAGAGATCTGCTCCACATTACCTGCACCCAGTACCCTTATTTCTTCTTCTTCTTTTTAAAAGAAATACAAAATTCACCAAGGGTGTCTCCCTGATCTCTAACAGCAGCCAGCCTCAGGAATCCTGCCTCTCGCTGCCAACTTGGAACCTGCGGCGGCAATTAGAGATTGCACAAAAACCTGGCTCATTTTCCATATGCATGTGTGTATGTGTATATATATATATAGAGGGGGGGGAGGGAGACAGCGAGCGGCTTAAACTACCCTCAATTTAATTTCTTCCCCACGAAGGAATGATCTCACAGAGGAGTGGGGCGGTGTCAGGGTGGAGCTGCGAGGGACTGGGTAAACCCCAAAGCTCTTTCCCCACACTGCTCAGAGCTCCTGAATGTGCAGAAAGCTTCATTGTCTCTCCTAGCCCTTCCCTTTCACACAGCCTGACACACCTGTTTGGAGCGGGGAAAGAAAACTAATCACGGAGAAAAGGCGCATTTTCAAACGGTGCCAGGAGAGGCCTGCCCCATAAAAGCTTGACGGGAGGGAATTCATTAATGTTCTGGAAAGGACCAGCCTCTTCCACCCAGTTTCTCAGGGGTGGCCTAGCCTGTGATGCAGCAAAGTGGTTAAGAGGCTGAGCCGCAGCTCACGTAGGTCTGAAGCTTCCCTCGGCTGGGAACACACGAGGTGGCCCTCCTCTGAGCCTCGCCCATGCCGTTTGCAAAATGGGATTAATGATGCTGCTCTACCTTGCAGGGATGTTGTCGCAAGGATGACCAAAAGAACAGGATGCAATGTCACTCTAAAATGCCAGGTCTTATTATTGTGTTTCCCGGAGTTGAGGGTTCCCAGCATGAGGATTTGAAGTACAGTAATTTGTTGTTGTTTAGTCATTTAGTCGTGTCCAACTCTTTGTGACCCCCTGGACCAGAGCACGCCAAGCACTCCTTTCTTCCACTGCCTCCTGCAGTTTGGTCAAACTCATGCTGGTAGCTTCGAGAACACTGCCCAACCATCTCGTCCTCTGTCCTCCCCTTCTCCTTGTGCCCTCCATCTTTCCTGACATCAGGGTCTTTTCCAGGGAGTCTTCTCTTCTCATGAGGTGGCCAAAGTATTGGAGCCTCAACTTCAGGATCTGTCCTTCCAGTGAGCACTCAGGGCTGATTTCCTTAAGAATGGAGAGGTTTGATCTTCTTGCAGTCCATAGGGCTCTCAAAGGTCTCCTCCAGCACCAGAATTCAAAAGCCTCAATTCTTCAGCGATCAGCCTTCTTTTATGGTCCAGCTCTCACTTCCATACATCACTATTGGGAAAACCATAGCTTGAACTATACGGACCTTTCTTGGCACCTCGGGTTAAATGTGCTTCAGGTTGAGCACTTTCGGGTTGCGCTCCACGGCGACCCGGAGTAACGGAACGTATTACTTCCGGGTTTCACTGCTCGCGCATGCACAGATGGTCAAAACACACATGCGTGGTAGCGGCGAATCGCGACCCGCGCACGCGCAGACGCAGGTTGCATTTGCTTCTGGATGTGAACAGGGCTCCGGAACAGATCCGGTTCGTATCCAGAGGTACCACAGTACTGGTCTACCTTGCAAGGTTGTTGCAAGGATTACAACACAATAATGTGTTTACCCGAAAGCGTGTCCTTCCGAAAAGAGGGCATGCGTTGCGGAGAGACCTGGAGACTGACCTCCCGGTTGTGGGTGGGTTTATTGGATAGCCACAACACCTGAATTGGTAGGTCCATTGTTGCTGGGTGTAATCTGACCAATGGGGTGCAGCCTAAACGATTTGAGGGACCTATTTATACCCTTGCACAGGACCCAGAGATTCTCTTTCGGCTTGTGCAAACAGTACACCTGCCCATCTCTCCCTATATTTAGGGTATTTTGCGACTGACCTTGCTATGCCGTCGTGTGTCATCTGTCGTTGGGACAGGGGCACGGCTGGAATTTCCCCCACTTGGCTGATTGGCTGTTGCCATTTGGGTTTTGCCTGCTACGTAGCAAATTGTCACAACTTGTAAGGTTGCGGATAGGCTCTGGTTCAGGTGATAGGGATGGGAGAACGGTCTCGCCATCCCTATGTGAAGGGTATTCCGTTAAAGGAATCCAGGGACTCAACTTGGTTTGGACAACCCCCAAGAGGGGGTTGTGCCCATGCCTGAGTCCGGGGGGGGGGCATCTGGGTGGTGAACATAGTCTGTTCCCGGGCTTTCTACCTACCTCAGGTGTTCACCCTTGGCTGACCTATGCTGGTGTCCTGGGTCATTGCTGCCTGCAAGGGTGCAGGGATCTAGTTGAACCAGAGCCTATGCAACCACTCACCTTCTGTAATCAATAAAGTTGTGGCCTAAATTCTGCCAAAAACCAAAACTAAAATTTGAGTCAATTGTGTTTTTATTTAGAGGGGAGGTCTCTGGGTCTCTGGGCACCACAGTTTAAGAAGGACACTGACAAACTGGAATGTGTCCAGAGGAGGGCAACCAAAATGGTCAAAGGCCTGGAAACGATGCCTTATGAGGAACAGCTAAGGGAGCTGGGCATGTTTAGCCTGGAGAAGAGGAGGTTAAGGGGTGATATGATAGCCATGTTCAAATATATAAAAGGATGTCACATAGAGGAGGGAGAAAGGTTGTTTTCTGCTGCTCCAGAGAAGCGGACACGGAGCAATGGTTCCAAACTACAAGAAAAAAGATTCCACCTAAACATTAGGAAGAACTTCCTGACAGTAAGAGCTGTTCGACAGTGGAATTTGCTGCCAAGGAGTGTGGTGGAGTCTCCTTCTTTGGAGGTCTTTAAGCAGAGGCTTGACAACCATATGTCAGGAGTGCTCTGATGGTGTTTCCTGCTTGGCAGGGGGTTGGACTCGATGGCCCTTGTGGTCTCTTCCAACTCTATGATTCTATGATTCTATAAAACACGCAACTGCTCAATATTATTATTGTGCCTTCTGGAGTTTAGGGCTTTTGAGATTAGCATTTCCACCTATCTCTGGCCCATGATGCATGATAGACCAATTTCTACAGGTGAGACTTCAATACTCGCAGACACGGGAAATGCTTTACCTCTTGGATTTCTTCCTCTCGTCCCAGTAACACAGGAACCCTACCAGGAAAACAAAGAGAAGGCACTGGAATCAAAAGAAAAGTCATTTCCTCCATGGACCTCTGAATATTTTTTTAAAAGCAAAGAAGCCAACCTACTTTCTGCACATTCAACATTAAAATCGAATTCATGCCTACATGTGAACGTGCCCTTAAGAATCATTCTGCACAAGCTGTAGATGGTGTGGTACAACTGATTGCAGAACCTCCAAGTGTCCTTATGTTCTAGGGACAGTCCTGGATTTATAGAAGCCATCCTGGTATCTGGTTTGATCCCAGAATGCCCCGCTTTTCCTTAAAGGTAAAGGGATCCCTGACCATTAGGTCCAGTCGTGACTGACTCTGGGGTTGCGGCGCTCATCTCGTTTTATTGGCCGAGGGAGCCGGCGTACAACTTCCGGGTCATGTGGCCAGCATGATTAAGCTACTTCTGGCGAACCAGAGCAGCGCATGGAAATGCCGTTTACCTTCCCACCAGAGCGATACTTATTTATCTACTTGCACTTTTTTTAAATCTATTTGCACTTTGACGTGCTTTTGAACTGCTAGGTTGGCAGGAGCAGGGACTGAGCAACGGGAGCTCACCCCGTCGCGGGGATTCAAACTGCTGACCTTCTGATCGGCAAGTCCTAGGCTCTGTGGTTTAACCCACAGCACCACCCGTGTCTATATATATATATATATATATATATATATATATATATATATATATGGTAAAGGACCACTAGATGGTTAAGTCCAGTAAGAGGCGCCTATGGGGTTGCGGTGCTCATCTTGTTTTCAGGCCAAGGGAGCCAGTGTTTGTCCACAGACAGCTTTCCAGGTCATGTGGCCAGCATTACCAACCACTTCTGGTGCAACTGGACACCGTGATGGCAACCAGAGTCCATGGAAACACTGCTTACCTTCCTGTCGCAGCGGTACCTATTTATCTACTTGCACTGATGTGCTTTCGAACTGCTTGGTAGGCAGGAGCTGGGACTGAGCAATGGGAGCTCACCCCGTTGTGCGGATTCGAACCGCCAACCTTCTTATCAGCAAGCCCAAGAGGCTCAGTGGTTTAGACCACAGTGCCACCTGCATCCTTTTACCTATATATAAATATATGCTGGACTAGATGGGCCATTGGCCTGATCTGGCAGTGCTCTTATTAATTATATATCTGCATGAACCCAGAAAGGTGGTAGATCATGAGACTCTTCCTTTCAGGGTTCTGAGTTCGAGTCCCACATTGGGCAAAAGATTCATACATTGCAGGGGGTTGGACTGGGTGACCATTGGTGTCCCTCCCAACTCTCCAATTCTATGTGTGGGAGAAACCTAGAATCATAGAATCATAGAGTTGGAAGAGACCACAAGGGCCATTGAGTCCAACCCCCTGCCATGCAGGAAACACCATCAGAGCACTCCTGACCTATGCTTGAACATTTCAACATGGTCAAGTTTTTATATTATTATTAATATACAGTGGTACCTCGGGTTACAAACACCTCGGGTTACAGACTCCACTTACCCGGAAGTAGTACCTCGGGTTGAGAACTTTACCTCAGGATGAGAACAGAAATCGCACAGTGGCGGTGCAGCGACAGCAGCGGAAGGCCTCATTAGCTAAAGTGATACCTCAGGTTAAGAACAGTTTCAGGTTAAGAACAGACCTCCGGATCGAATTAGGTTTGCAACCAGAGGTACCACTGTATTTGTCAACTTTATTGTTTTCTAGCTTCATTGATTTTATTTTATTTCTAAAGGGGGAAAGCTTTTAAACTCACCATCCCTCCAACTACGATCTGAAGGTGGCACCATACAGGAATACGTCTGCCATGGGGTTTGCTATTTAATATGATAGCGACAGTAAATCGCAAGCCTGGAATGGCAAGGTGTCGTATAGAAATTACCATATTTTTCGCTCTATAAGACGCACCAGACCATAAGACGCACCTAGTTTTTGGAGGAGGAAAACAAGAAAAAAAAATATTCTGAATCCCAGAAGCCAGAACAGCAAGAGGGATCGCTGCGCAGCAAAAGCTGAGATCACTCTTGCTGTTCTGGCTTCTGGGATAGCTGCGCAGCCTGCATTTACTCCATAAGATGCACACACATTTCCCCTTACTTTTTAGGAGGGAAAAAGTGAGTCTTATAGAGCAAAAAATACGGTAACTTTCTCCAGGTCCTTCCCCGTCCTCTTGACTCTACAATCTCAGGCCCTTGAGGTAGGAACATTTCTCTTATTCCCTCTGTTTGGAGCAACACAGACAAGATCACGCAGTTATTGTCAGGAAAGCAAGGCAGGGCTCAAACATCTTAACCGTGCAGCACCCTCTCCAGATCTCCTCTCTGCTTGTTACACTGCAAAGCCTTCTCCTGCAACCACACCTCCTTCCACATAACTCCTTGAGGGCTAGTGCAATGTCACGCCAAATGTAGAGGGGCCAGGGTGGGGCAAGAGAGCACAGAAGGATTCCTGCTATGACTCAGAAGTACACAGCGTGCAAGTCTCTCTTTTCATCCCCTTCTCCTTACTTACTCCATTCTGGCCTCTTTGCATGGCAGCCTCGGTGTTAATTACACCCTTTTTTAATGGGTGCTCTTTTAATTCCCCACCCCCAGTGTTTCAATTAAATTAATTGCGCAATTAAAATTAATTAAAGTTACATCATTTCGGAGGGAAACCAAAAAAACCAAAACACAATAATAATAGTAAAATCACTGGTGGAAGAACGCAGAAAATCTGGGAGATGGGGCAGGGAGGGGTGGGGTGGGAAAGGCAGAGGAGAAGGGCAGAGCTGGGAACCTGGCTGAGCATGCTACCACG
The DNA here is from genome assembly GCF_951804945.1 of Podarcis cretensis. Lineage (NCBI taxonomy): Eukaryota > Metazoa > Chordata > Lepidosauria > Squamata > Lacertidae > Podarcis > Podarcis cretensis. Next base: position 10,242,379 of record NC_137179.1, read on the forward strand.
CCCAGCGCCTTTCCTTTCCTTGCTCCGCTTGCGGTTAATTTGGGGAGACGCTTGAGGATCAGGGCCCTTGAGCAGAACTTGGGTCAGAAGCAGTAGACGCCTTCCTTGCCAAATGGCTATGCATCCTCCTTTAAGGTAAAGGTAAAGGGACCCCTGACCATTAGGTCCAGTCATTACCAACTCTGGGGTTGCGGCGCTCATCTCGCTTTACTGGCCGAGGGAGCCGGCGTACAGCTTCCAGGTCATGTGGCCAGCATGACTAAGCCGCTTCTGGCGAACCAGAGCAGCGCACGGAAACGCCGGTTACCTTCCCGCCGGAGCGGAACCTATTTATCTACTTGCACTTTTATGTGCTTTCGAACTGCTAGGTTGGCAGGAGCTGGGACCGAGCAACAGGAGCTCACCCCGTCACGGGAATTCGAACCGCCGACCTTCTGATCGGCAAGTCCTAGGTTCTGTGGTTTAACCCACAGCGCCACCCACGTCCCTATGCGTCCTCCTTTACTGAGGACAATCTGCTTAGAAGGCCTGTCAGGGGAAAGCCTGCTCTTCGTAGGAGTCCTTTACTGAGTCAGGCCATTGGACCATCTATCTCAATACTGTCTACCCTGACTGGCAGCACCTCTCTGGGGTTTCAGGCAGGATTCCTTCACAGCCCTACCTGGACTGAACCTGGGATGCTATATGTGCAAGGCAGATGCTCTACCAATGAGCTACAGCCCTGAAGGAGCGTCTCCACCCCCATCGTTCTGCCCGGACACTGAGGTCCAGCGCTGAGGGCCTTCTGGCGGTTCCCTCACTGCGAGAAGCCAAGTTACAGGGAACCAGGCAGAGGGCCTTCTCGGTAGTGGCACCCGCACTGTGGAACATGCTCTCGTCAGATGTCAAAGAGAAAAACAACTACCAGACTTTTAGAAGACACCTGAAGGCAGTCCTGTTTAGGGAAGCTTTTAATGTTTGATGTATTACTGTATTTTAATATTTTGTTGGAAGCCGCCCAGAGTGGCTGGGGAAGCCCAGCCAGATGGGCGGGGTATAAATAATAAATTATTATTATTATATTATTATTGCTCATGATGAATCTCATTTGCCATTGTGTCACCCTGCATTTTGACGAGGAACTACCGGGTTTGCATTTCTTGAACGGATTCGCAGGCCAAACCGTGGCTACTGTTTTACAATTCTCGATTCTCTGAATTATGCAATGCAATTCTGCAAGCAAACGGTATGCACAGAAGCAGACGTATTGGGGAAGAAGCGTGCCTTAAGACACCTGTGGTGAGAAAAACTGGCAATGTTGCATTACATCTGGGGAAATCGCCTGTAAAAAGGTGTCCATAAAAATACGTTTATTAGGAGAAACCTATACAAAAATGCTGACAAATTTTCAGGAGGAAAACAAACAAACAAACAAACAACCTAACAACCTACCTAACTAACTGTAGTGCTACAGAAATGTGGAGGACTGAATTTTAAGATTTCGAAAATGTAAAATGTGAAGAAACAAAATGGACTGGTTCATATGTCCCTACTGGCTGGTGCTCATAATGTCACAAACTCATTTCCTAGTTTTCCAGTCATTTTGAGACTTAATTTTGAATGCTTACTTCCCCACCTCCCCACAGAAATTTATTTAAATCATATATATGAAGGAAAAAGACCAGTGACTAATCCAACATTTGTGCTTTCCATCTATGTCTGTTTTCTAAGCAAGTGTCGCCATTGCGCTTGCTGTAGCTGGTGAAGAACCTGCTCATAGCACATTTAAATAGCTCTTACAAGTGCAGGACCGTTTGACAGCAACATTTTAAGATCCTTGTTGCTATGACCTTAGAATGGATAGATGCATGTCGATTTCTCTCCAATAATAATAATAATAATAATAAATTTTATTTATATCCCGCCCTCCCCAGCCGAAGCCGGGCTCAGGGCGGCTAACAACACTAAAACAGTGCAACATTATAAAAACATTATAAAAATTAATTAAAATCAAAATTGATGGCAACCATAAACTAAAGTTTTGTAAAGATTGCCAAAGGAGGGAGTCAGGCTGGGCCCTGACCAAAGGCCTGGTGGAACAGCTCTGTCTTGCAGGCCCTGCGGAAAGATGTCAAGTCCTGCAGGGCCCTTGTCTCTTGTGACAGAGCGTTCCACCAGGTTGGAGCCACAGCCGAAAAAGCCCTGGCTAGTTGAGGCCAGCCTAACCTCTCTGTGGCCTGGGACCTTCAAGATGTTTTTATTTGAAGACCGTAAGTTCCTCTGTGGGGCATACCAGGAGAGGCGGTCCCGTAGGTACGAGGGTCCTAGGCCGTATAGGGCTTTGAAGGTTAAAACCAGCACCTTAAACCTGATCCTGTACTCCACCGGGAGCCAGTGCAGCTGGTAGAGCACCAGATGAATGTGATCCCCGTAAGGAGTCTCGCTGCAGCATTCTGCACTAGCAGGAGTTTCTGGGTCAGTCTCAAGGGCAGCCCCACATAGAGCAAGTTACAATAATCCAGTCTGGAGGTGACTGTCGCGTGGATCACAGTGGCTAGGTCAGGGCGAGAGAGGTAAGTGCTAACTGCTTAGCTTGGTGGAGATGAAAAAATGCCGCCTTTGTTATAGCTGCAATCTGCGCCTCCATGGAGAGGGAGGTATCGAAGATTACACCCAAACTCTTAACGGACAGTGCTGGCACTAATTGCACCCCCGCAAGAGATGGGAGTTGCCCCCTCAATCCTATATCGTCCCGTCCCAGCCAGAGGACCTCTGTCTTCGAAGGATTTAACTTCAACCGGCTCCCACGTAACCATCCAGCCACAGCCTCCAAGCATCTGATCAGTGTGTCTGGGGCCGAGTCAGGGTGGCCGTCCATCAACAGATAGAGTTGGGTGTCATCAGCATACTGATGGCAGCCTAGCCCAAAACTCCGGACAAGCTGGGCGAGGGGGCGCATAAAGATGTTAAAAAGCATCGGGGAGAGTCTCGCACCCTGGCATCGGGGAGAGTATCGCACACCAAGGAGTGGCGGGATGACAATTCCCCCCCAAGCGCCACCCTCTGTCCCCGACCAGAGAGAAACGAGCGCAGCCATTGAAGGACTGTGCCCTGGATCCCCACGTCGGCAAGGCGGTGGTCCAGGAGTTCATGATCGACCATGTCGAAGGCTGCTGACAGGTCTAGAAGAATCAACAGCCCCAACCCGCCTTGATCCAGCTGCCTGCGGAGATCATCTGTTAGGGCGACCAGAGCCGTCTCGGTCCCATGACCAGCGCGGAAGCCGGACTGGAAGGGATCCAGAGCCGATGTTTCATCCAGAAACCTACCAAGCTGTTCAGCAACCACTCTCTCAATCACCTTACCCAGGAATGGAAGATTCGAAACCGGGCGGTAATTGGATAGATCTAAGGGATCTAATGATGTTTTCTTTAAAAGCGGGTGCACCACTGCCTCCTTCAATTCCCCTGGGAATGTCCCGGTGCCAACGGACAAATTGATGATATCCCCCAGGGGGGCCCGCACCTCTAATTAGCCAGGATGGGCACGGGTCGAGAGGACAAGTGGTGGGCTTTCTAGCTCGGAGGAGTCTGTCCACATCGGCTGGGGATATCTGGTCAAAGTGGTCCAATACTGGACCCGAGGACAGTCAAGGGGCCTCCAGTTCCTTTATTGTATCCAAATTGGCAGGGAGGTCATGGCGGAGCAACAGGACCTTCTCTGCAAAAAAGCTCGCAAATGCCTCACAGCTGTGTGTCAAATTGTTATTTAAATTTGGCTGTCCTTTGAGGGACATTAAAGACCGAATTATACTAAATAATTGCGCCGGGCGAGAGCTAGCGGATGCAATGGAGGCCGAGAAGTATGACTTCTTAGAGGCCTTCACTGCCATCTCATAGGTTTTCATAAAAACCCTATAAGATGCTCTTGAAGCTCCGTCACGGGCACCCCGCCATACTCGCTCTAGCCGTCTGAGGTCCCGCTTCATTTTCCGGAGCTCCTCGGTAAACCAGGGAGCCTAGTTTCTGCAGGGTCGCAGAGGGCGCTTAGGTGTGATCTCATTGATGGCTGCCAGGAGCTGGGTATTCCAGCCCTCAACAAGCTCAGTCAATGAGTCGCCAGGGGGAGCAAGGTCCCGCAAGGCTTGACGGAATCTATCAGGGTCCATCAGCCTCTGCAGGCGAGCCCAAATCGGCTCGCCACCTAAGCAGGGTGGGGGTGGAAAGTCAATCCTGGCTTTCAGAGCGTAGTGATCAGACCATGGCACCTTCATCGAAGGAGACATGATCACATCTATACCTACGCCAAAGATCAAATCCAGCGTGTGGCCTGCTTGATGTTTGGAGCCTGAAACAAACTGGGAGAGCCCTAGTGTCGCCATGGAAGATACCAGGTCCAGAGCCTGTGAGGAGGGAGTGGCATCAGCATGGATGTTGAAGTCCCCCAATACCAATAGGTATGAAATTCATACACTCTTCTAAACATTCTAAGAGAGTGAAAGATCTTTTTTAAAAAAAGAAAAATTATCCTAAGATTCGTTTTAGTAAAACTACAATGGAAGAGTCAGTTTCTGGTTTAATGGGAATAAACATTTTAAAGCTCTAAAACTCTTACCATGCAGAAGATTTCATACGATTCTCAAAGTTGATTTTTCAATGAAAATGAAATGATGCCTTTCTTTTTAGCATCCTATTATCTTGCAGTTTTTCCACAGAGAAGGAATGATCTAGGCCCAGTAATTACCGTCTACTAGGAAGACAATTTTTATTTTCTATATTTTTTATTCTTTAAAAAACAACCTATACAGTTGCAAAGCGTGGAGACCTAGTTATCTCTTCCTTCCAGTTCTCAGCACAGGTTATATGGAAATTCCTTTTGGATCTGATAAATGCAATTACTCACTAGTCTGCAGGGACATGTCATTACTCTATAATCACCTGGAATTTATTTACCAATAAACCTCATTAAATTGCTACGTAATTAAACAGCAGTTACTTGGCATTTTGTCCTCTTCAGTATAAATTGCTGTGGACCTTTAAAACCTTTCTAATTCCAGGGAATAGGAGCACTGGTTTAGTGTTTTCAGCCATCATAAGTCCAGAATGATGTTCAGGGTGCTTCACAGAGCTGGCGGGGCTAAGCGTGAGCTATGAGCCGGTAACAGACAAAGTCACTAGATGGCCGAGCTTTAAGCAACACACTATTACAGTGGTACCTCAGGTTAAGTACTTAATTTGTTCCGGAGGTCCGTACTTAACCTGAAACTGTTCTTAACCTGAAGCACCACTTTAGCTAATGGGGCCTCCTGCTACTGCCGCGCCGCCAGAGCACAATTTCTGTTCTCATCCTGAAGCAAAGTTCTTAACCTGAAGCACTATTTCTGGGTTAGCGGAGTCTGTAACCTGAAGCGTATGTAATCTGAGGTACCACTGTACTATGTTCTACACAGGCGGAGGCAGTGGGGGTAGGGAAGAAGAAGAAGAAGAAGAAGGGAGGAGGAGGAGGAGTTTGGACTTGATATCCTGCTTTATCACTACCCTAAGGAGTCTCAGAGCAGCTAACAATCTCCTTTTCCCTTCCTTCCCCACAACAAACACTCTGTGAGGTGAGTGGGGCTGAGAGACTTCAGAGAAGTGTGACTGGCCCAAGGTCACCCAGCAGCTGCATGTGGAGGAGCGGAGACGCGAACCCGGTTCACCAGATTACGAGTCCACTGCTCTTAAGCACTACACCACACTGGCTCTCAATTGCATAATTACACAATTGCAGGGTGAGGTGAGTGGTACAATCCCCGAGGACCTGAATCTGTTGCCCCTCTTAGCTGTCCTCAGCCTGCCATTTGAGGCGACTAGGGGAGACGCTTGGCGCTGTGGTCTAAACCACCGACCCTTTTGGGCTTGCTGATTGGAAGGTCGGCGGTTCGAATCCCCGCGACGGGGTGAGCTCCCGTTGCTCTGTCCCAGCTCCTGCCAACCTAGCAGCTCAAAAAGCATGCCAGTGCAAGTAGATAAATAGGTTCTGCTCCGGTGGGAAGGTAACCAGTGTTTCTGTGCGCTCTGGCACTTGTCATGTTGTTCTGTGTGCCAGAAGCAGTTTAGTCCTGCTGGCCACAGGACCTGGAAAGCTGTCTGTGAGCAAACGCTGGCTCTCTTGGCCTGAAACCCCATAGTCGCCTTTGACTGGACTTAACCATCCAGGGGTCCTTTGAGGTGACTGTGTGTCAGGCTTCGGAGAAATGGCTTCCTCCCCCCCCCCCCCGGTCATGCAACACCAGAACAAAGCCATTAGAGTATTTTACCAATTTACGAGTGTTTAATGATCACAGCAAAAGAACAACGCAGCCATTCTCAGAGTGAAGGCGCTCCCAATGAAGTTTTCCTTCTACTTCCCCCCGAGTCCTTCCCGTCACTTCCCCTTCTTGCCACCTGATCCTGCAACCACTGACCCTTCTGCGTAGCAACCTTATTGGCTCTCCTTTCCCTTGGACACTTTGTAGTGAAGGGGAATCAGTTATCTCTCTCTCTTCCTGTTCTGCTTCTCCTAGCGGTTCCCCACTCAGCTCTGCCCAGCTGTTGTTTTCTGAACTATGTCCCTCTGCAAACCAATTCTCTAAATCTATACGCTCCACTGTTCCTAGGCAGCTTCAGGATCCTGGTCAGGAGCAGGAAGAGGGGGAGGCTCCCACAATTCCTCGTCAGAGCTGTAATCCTCAGTCTAGTCTCTGACACTCTGACCTTTAACATTTATGTGGCTGCCCTGTGCAACACCAGAATCCAGCGCCTTCTGTGAATTTCACCTTCTGTTGTTTGTCATTGTTGTGGTACCCTACAGCATCCTCTTGGCTCAGCACCCACTGCAGGCAAACTGGTCAACCTTCCCGAAATCTGTCTCTGCAGCCTCGCCAGGTCCTGGACAGGGACCCCGGGTGCTTGGAAGGCTCCCTCACCAGCCCAGCCTAGCTGTATTGCCACTCACTGCCCTTCCTATCTGGCCCCCATATGTTCTTCAGCAACGGACAGCGAAGCTGCTTTGAAAAGGGAGCCAAACTCGGTTCCCATCCTCTGTGACTTCCTGCCATTTTAAGTTTCCTCAAATTTAATGTCCTGGGCCATAGCTCCATGTTTCAGCTCTCGATCCAGTATATCTGAAGGAGCGTCTCCACCCCCATCATTCCAGCGCCGATGACCTTCTTGTGGTTCCCTCACTGCGAGAAGCCAAGTTACAGGGAACCAGGCAGAGGGCCTTCTCAGTAGTGGCACCCGCCCTGTGGAACGCCCTCCCACCAGATGTCAAAGAGAACAACAACTACCAGACTTTTAGAAGACATCTGAAGGTAGCCCTGTTTAGGGAAGCTTTTAATGTTTGATGTATTACGGTATTTTACTATTTTGTTGGAAGCTGCCCAGAGTGGCTGAGGAAGCCCAGCCAGATGGGCGGGAAATAAATAAATAAATAAATAAATAAATAAATAAATAAATAATTTATATTGATCTATAACCATCTATAAGGGACGCAGGTGGCGCTGTGGGTTAAAGCCTCAGCGCCTAGGACTTGCCGATCGAAAGGTCGCGGTTCGAATCCCTGCGGCGGGGTGCGCTCCCGCTGCTCGGTCCCAGCACCTGCCAACCTAGCAGTTCGAAAGCACCTCCGGGTGCAAGTAGATAAATAGGGACCGCTTACCAGCGGGAAGGTAAACGGCGTTTCCGTGTGCGGCTCTGGCTCGCCAGATGCAGCTTTGTCACGCTGGCCACGTGACCCGGAAGTGTCTCCGGACAGCGCTGGCCCCTGGCCTCTTAAGTGAGATGGGCGCACAACCCCAGAGTCTGTCAAGACTGGCCCGTACGGGCAGGGGTACCTTTACCTTTACCTTTATAACCATCTATAAAATATCTGAAGGGCTGTCCCATGGAAGAGGGAACCAGCTCGTTTTCTCCTGCTCTGGATGGTAGGACACAAACCAATGGCTTCAAGTAACAAGTAAAGGAGATTCTGCTAGACATCAGGAATAACTTTCTGACCGTAAGAGCTGTTTGACAGCAGAACAGTCTCCCTCAGGAGGTGGTGGACCTTAAAAACCTTCCTTGGAGGTTTTTAAGCAGAGGTTGGATGACCATCCATCATGGATGCTTTAGTTGAGATTCCTGCATTGCAGGGGCTTGGAATAGATCCTTCCACCTCTACAATTCTATGATTCTGTGGTTCTGTAACCTGAGTATTGTGACATCTCTAAGATCTATGAAATATGAATTTTTCACAGGACCCTTCTTAAGTCCTAAAAGTAGATGCTTGTTTTCTTTTGGCATTCAGGGGTGGTGGAGGAGAAACACTACAATTTACTTTGGAGGAAATAGTGTACAGTATAGATCAAATGTGCTTTTAAGTGAGATCCAGCTCCAAGAGGAAATAGTATACAGTATAAATCAAATGTGCTTTTAAGTGAGATCCAGTTCATTGTAAGACGTGAGACTACAGGGAACCAGGCAGACTTCTTGGTAGTTGTGTCTGCCCTGTGGAACGCCCTCCCGTCAAATGTCAAGGAAATAAACAACTATATGACTTTTAGAAGGCATCTGAAGTCAGCCCTGTATAGGGAAGTTTTTAATGTTTAATGTTTGTTGTTTTAATGCTTGATGTGTTTGATATTTTAATTTGCTGGAAGCTACCACGAATGGTTGGGGCAACCCAGTCAGATGAGTGAAATAATAATAATAATAATAATAATAATAATAATAATAATAATATCTTCAGACAACAGCCACATCTTTTGCACAGTTTTTGCTAAGGGAAACATAATCATAAAGCACCCTTGACCCTTTTTTTTGAGAATGGCAAATCCTGCTTGATTTCCCTCTCCACAGTCCTCAGCTAAACCTGAATGAGACTTTTCCATCTACAAAGTATAGGCAGACAGCTTCTTCTAAGCCGCACTCCCTCCCCTCATCTGTACACGCACACTTCTTTTTCCTTTTAACAGTCTTGTTCAGCTACTCCTCGACATGCCATCAATACAAATAGCTCTGACATTTTTAGTGCAATTGTTGCAAAGGAGGTAACTTTAGGGGCCGGTGGAAGTCAGCAACGCTGAATTTCTTTCCGAGATCCCCCTGTTTCTCTTCTAATAAACAGACCTGTCTATTGGGGAGATAAATTTCATTGTAACAGTTTGGACTTTCTTCCTTACTTTCTTTCCTTCCCACCCCCACCCCACTTTAACAAACCACCTGCAAGTTTTCTGCAAACAACATGTTTTATAGGAGCTCAAGGCAAAGCTCACCCATCACAACTTGACAGTAAGAGGAGGATGAATGGGGTCTTATCTCAGCCACACATGTAACCTTCAATGTCCCCTGGCCTGACCTCCCTCTGCACTCATTTATGAAAATGATTCATCTTCCCTTAACTGCCTGGAGGCTGTAGATCTTTCAATGCCGGACTTGTGCAGGCTGAGGTTATAAACTCCAGGGGTGTGGAAGGCATCTGCAGGCATTTTCATCCTGAACGTAAGGAAGTGTACACAAAACCCACTTAAAGGGACATTGAAGGATTATGGAAGGCGATGCTTATCAAAACACATTATCTTCTTTAATGTAAGAGCATAGGGGGAGCTCAGCTGGGTCATACTGAAGGTCCAACCAGAGGCTTTTGGACTGGCCGGAACCAGGACTTGCAGACAATGCCTCCCTCCATGCTTTCTCCCAGCAGTTGGATTTAGCAGCATGCTGCCTTTGAACATGGATGTTCTAAAGGTAAAGGTAAAGGTACCCCTGCCCGTACGGGCGAGTCTTGACAGACTCTGGGGTTGTGCGCCCATCTCACTTAAGAGGCCAGGGGCCAGCGCTGTCCGGAGACACTTCCTGGTCACGTGGCCAGCGTGACATCGCTGCTCTGGCCAGAGCCAGAGCCGCACACGGAAACGCCGTTTACCTTCCCGCTGGTAAGCGGTCCCTATTTATCTACTTGCACCCGGAGGTGCTTTCGAACTGCTAGGTTGGCAGGCGCTGGGACCGAGCAGCGGGAGCGCACCCCGCCGCAGGGATTCGAACCGCCAACCTTTCGATCGGCAAGCCCTAGGCGCTGAGGCTTTAACCCACAGCGCCACCTGCGTCCCTGGATGTTCTACCTAGCTATTAAACATTAGAACACAAGAAGAGCCTGCAGGATCAGGCCATCCAGTCCACTATCCTGACCTCACAGTGGCCAACCGGATGCCTGTGGGAAGCTTGCAAACAGGACCTGAGCAGGACTCCCCCTCCTGGGGCTTCCAGCAACTGACGTTCAGAAGCATTCCTGCCGTTACACATGGAGACAGAGCATAGCTATAATAGAACCATAGAATCGTGAAGTTGGAAGGGATCCCGAGGGTCATCTAGTCCAGCCCCCTGCAATGCAGGAAGTGCTATGCTGGTCTGTGACCAAAATAAAGTTCGATGATGAAGAACTCAAGTCTTCGTGACAGATGACCACCCAAGCTCTCGTTTTTTTGAAACTTGAAGTCATTGGTTCACATCCTAGCCTCTGGAACAGGCGAAAACAAGCTTGCTGCATCCTCCAAGTGAAAGCCCTTTAGATATTTGAAGATGGCTGTCATATCTCCTCTCAGTCTCGTCTTTACTAGGCTAAACATAACCAATTCCTATAACCATTCACCATTAGGTCCTTGATCATCTTGGTTGCCCTCCTCTGCACACATTGCAGAGTCCATAATGTGGTCTGACCAAGGCAGAATAGAGTGGGAATATTACTTCCCTTTGGGATGCGGGTGGTGCTGTGGGTTAAACCACAGAGCCTAGGACTTGCTGATCAGAAGGTCGGCAGTTCGAATCCCCGCGAAGGGGTGAGCTCCCGTTGCTCTGTCCCTGCTCCTGCCAACCTAGCAGTTTGAAAGCACACCAGTGCAAGTAGATAAATAGGTACCGCTCCAGCAGGAAGGTAAACAGCATTTCTGTGTGCTGCTCTGGTTCGCCAGAAGCGGCTTAGTCATGCTGGCCACATGACCCGGAAGCTGTACGCCGACTCCCTTGGCCAGTAAAGCGAGATGAGCTCTGCAACCCCAGAGGCGGCCACAACTGGACCTAATGGTCAGGGGTCCCTTTACCTTTACCTTTATTACTTCCCTTGATTTGGACTATACTTCTGTTGATGCAGCCTTGAATAACATTGGCTTTTTTTTGCTACTGCATCACTCTGTTGACTCATGTTAAACTTGTGGTCTACTAAGACCTCTAGACCTTTTTCACATGTACTGCGGGCAAGCCAGGTGTCCCCACCTTATATTTGTGCACCTGGTTCTTCCTTCCCAAGTAAGGTAGAACCTTACATTTGACCCTATGGAAATTCATTGTGTTAGTTTGGGCCCAGTTCTCCAGTTAATCCCAATTCCAACTTCAGCGGAACTGGCTACCTCTCTCAGTTTGGTGTCACCTGCCAGTTTTATGAGCATCCCTTGAATGTTTTCATCCAAGTCATTCATAAAGATGTTGTTGTTTTTTTTTAACTCATATTTATAAAGTTTTTAACAAAAAGAAAAAGGGTTACCAAACAGTACACAGTAAACAAAAAACACAAAAAGAATACAATAACCAAAATTTAACATAAAAAAATGAAAAAATAAAAATCCCTCATTCTGATATCTTATCATTCATTTGCTTATTTTCATGACTTCCTCACACCTCCCTTTTTTGTATTCCAGTTAAATAGTTATTTCAGCAAATCCATACCCTCTTTATTTACTCTTAATTTACTCTTAATTCTTTGTCTTCACCTAATATAACTTCAAATTTTCGTCTAATATCAATCCAATTTTACATACTCCTATTTTACCTTATTGCTAAAACCACTTCATTTCATTCCAGCATCATTAACATTCAAAAATTTTATAGTGTTTCTGGAAATAATCTTTGAATTTCTTCCAGTCAAATTCAAATTCAAATTCATAAAGATGTTGAGCAACAATGGGCCCAGGACAGAACCTTGTGGCATCCCACTTTCTCTAGGATGACGAGGAACCATTAGTGAACACTCTTTGGGTTTAATCAGTCAACCAGCTACAAATCCACCTAACAGTTACCTCATCCAGTCCACATTTTACCAGCTTCTCTGAAAGAATATCATTGGGGACTAGAGGTGCATGTGCACTGAAGGATTTTCCAAACATGAAGCAAAATACAATGTTAAAATACAAGTTAACAGTGTAAAGAAATATTTAAAAACACTCTAAAGTGCAGCATTACCAGCAAAACAAAACACCCATTCTGGAAGAAATAAAATCTCCTCAGTTAGCAGCTCCTTTTACAAAACAACACAATGAAAGCCCAGATTTGGTTTGTTTGAAGACACTAGTTGTTTGAAAGGCTAATAGTTTAAATAACATCCATTGTACTGAAGGCAGAAAATCCTGCCACCCTCACCTTGACAGCAAACGTGCAAGAACAATGGCACTAAATGAAATAACAATTTGCTGCCCTCTCATAAGGCCCGAAATCAGAGCTCCCGGCGTCAAACGTCTCACTTTGCCTAACGGTAGGCATGCTAACTTATATGCATAGATGCAAATTTCAGAAATACTTCCTGCCATTTAAATAGAGATGCAATGCATCAAACCATCATGAGGCAGACCATGATGCCCTGTGGGAAAGGGCTGGGTTCAAGCCCTGCCAACTCTAGGTAGGACTGGGAGAGAACCATCCCTGATATTCTGGAGAGTGACTGCCAGTCAGTGTAGATCATGGGTAGGCAAACTAATGCTTGGGGGCAGGATCTGGCCCAATCGCCTTCTAAATCCGGCCCACGGACCAGTAATCAGTGTGTTTTTACATGAGTATAATGTGTATAATGTGATGTGGGTGACACTGTGGGTTAAACCACAGAGCCTAGGACTTGCTGATCAGAAGGTCAGCGGTTCAAATCCCCACGACGGGGTGAGCTCCCGTTGCTCGGTCCCTGCTCCTGCCAACCTAGCAGTTCGAAAGCACATCAAAGTGCAAGTAGATAAATAGGTACCGCTCCGGTGGGAAGGTAAACGACATTTCTGTGCACTGCTCTGGTTCGCCAGAAGCAGCTTAGTTATTCTGGCCACATGACCCAGAAGCTGTACGCCGGCTCCGTTGGCCAGTAAAGCAAGATGAGCACCACAACCCCAGAGTCGGACACGACTGGACCTAATGGTCAGGGGTCCCTTTACCCTTACCTTAATGTTATTTGTGGGGCATAGGAATTTGTTCATTCCCCCAATATAGTCAACCCCCCAAGGTCTGAGGGATAGTGGACCGGCCGCCTGCTGAAAAAGTTTGCTGACCCCTGGTGTAGATAATACTGTACTGAGCTAGCGGGACCATTAATTCATTTCAGTCTAAGGCAGCTTCCTATGTTCCATCTCGCCTGTGCTAATGTCTGCTGCCTGGATGTCCATGGCCAACTTTAAGGCCCTTCCTGCCTTCCCTTCTTGGGGTTCCTTGCCTTCAGGCTTGACTTGGGTTGCACTGCCCTTCAAACAGAGGTTGAGTGTCCTAACAGAAAAGAAGATGGAGCTCCTTGACCTGCAACAGTTTTGTTGAAGAATGGATTTCAAGAAGTGTAGCTGGTCGTTCAAAAGAAATTCTGCTGAAACCCCTTCTTCTACACAACTGTTAAAGGAGCAAGAGCCTAGTCCTCTTCTCCATCTGTCCATCCTAAACAGTGGGGGCTTTCAAACTGAGAACTCACTGCTGAAACAGAGGGCTGTGCTCTATAAAACAGGACACATGGTCATCCTATTCCCATTTCTCAACTCAGCAGAAAGTGATTGAGATGCACAGGAGAACAGGGAGGAGAGCAGAGGGTTTTAGGGGGGCTGGTGGACCAGATGGGACAGCTCAGGGCACTGGAGAAGGCCCATGGACCTCCATGGACTTCTCTCTGTTCTAGAGCATTTTTTGCATTGAAAGCACATCAAGAAAGGAGCTTACGCCACGCCTCTCTCCTGATGAGAAGTAAGATCTGTTGGCATGTGGGTCTTGCCCTCCAGATGTCTGGACTGCAATTCTCAGCAGCCCCAGCCAACAAGAGGAGGGCTGGGCTATAGTGAGTTGTAGCAGCTTTTCAGGGTTTCACAAAGGGGGCATTCCAAGTCTTACCAAGGGGATGAACCTGTAGCCTCCTGCATAGAAAGTGGACAATGAGCTACAGTCTACCCTTTTCTCATGACAGCGGCTGGACCATTAGGTCAAACAGTAGGGTTGCCTGGACATAGCCAGTATTCAGCCCTTGTAAACACTGTCCGGGTGGAAATCGCAAAGATTTCTGGGAAAATCTGGATGTATGGCAACCCAAGTCGGTAGTGTAGATTTTGGCGAATTTCAATAAAAATACCTCCAAACTCAATAACTTGGCCAAAAAAAAAGCTCAACAACCTTTGTGTCCGGATTCTCACTTTTTAAAATATGGCAACCCTCCCAAACTGGGCACTGCTGCCTTATTTACATTTACCAATCACACTGCTTGTCAGTCTTCCCCTTCCTTAGTCTGTGTCACCCTTGAAAAACTCTTCAGGGAAGAGGATGGGGACCAAACTGGACCTAATTGGCTGCACCTGTCACTGGCTCTGGCTCCACCTACTGTTGGTCTCCTGCCTTATGCCCTGCTAGCCCCAATGGGCACCAGCCACCACGGCCACCTACCCTATTTCATGGGATTGTTGTCAGAATACAAGGGGAGTGGAAGAACGGCACATGGAGAAAGGCTGAGCCTCTAGGTGCAATTAATAAAAACAACTTAGCCAGGGGCTGGGATCATTCCATTGAACTGGCCTGAGCTTTCCCCTTCCTTCATTCCAGGTGTGCATATCTGAGAATGTCCTGGATCCATCCCAAGTGGCGGCCTCACTCACTGGCAGGGCAACAGCAAGCCTATGGCAAAAGCGACCGCCTACAGGAGTTCCCATCATTTGGAACGCTTGCTCCTTCCCTCTCCACCCACTCTGTCTATTAAAGCACACCGTGTGTCACGGAGCGAAAATAAAGTCGACCCCGGAAATTCTAAGTAGGCTACAAGCAGCCAGGGCTGAATATAAAACAGGACTCGGCGTAATAACACAGCCAAGATGAAAAAAAGTTGCATGGTGCCCAAGAGTCTTTTGAATGGGAACGGACAAGGAGGGGTGTACATATGTGTGGGTGTTGAGCTACTGGAAGAGATCGCTGGAACATCTTTCCTGCAGGTGATTCCCCCCCTCCCCGTTTTGAGAGCCTCTCCCCTCCTTTTTTTATTTACTCCCCTTTTTTTGGTTCTGTGCCCTACTGAAGGCACCATAAATTAGCCAGGAGCAAATGCAGCTGCTCTGCACTTGCATCCCATCAGAGGTGGGTGTGCATCACTCAGCCAGATTTCATTTCACGGCCAATTCTCCAGCACTGTTCGTTTCTCCCATAAAACGGGCAAGGCAAAGGGAGCCGGGAGATTGGCTAAGGAGGATCACGTCTCCCTCTCCCTCATCTCCCTCGAAGCTGTGCTGTTAAACGGGAAAGCAGGCAGGCTGCCACATGTTTTAGACAAGCCTATGTGGCGAGGTGGGAGAACTACTGGCATTGCGACTGCAGTAAACCCTTGAACGGTGATGTATGATTGCCAACCAGAGAAAGCTATTTATTGGCAACTAATCAATGCAGGGGGGGGGGGGCTTAAAAATAAAATCATATCAAAATTCAGCCATACTCTGTCCTGACTCTGGGTATGAAATGATTTTTGTGTGTGGATGGCCTAAGGGGGCATGGAATGGAGAGATGGGGATGGAATGGCATCCAAACAAGGATGAATCCAACTCAAGGATGGGGCACCCAGGATAATAATAATAATAATAATAATAATAATAATAATAATAATTTATTATTATTTGTACCCCGCCCATCTGGCTGGGTTTCCCCAGCCATTCTGGGCGGCTTCCAACAAAAATTAAAAATACATCAAAATGTCACACATTAAAAACTTCCCTGAACAGGGCTGCCAGGAAAGTCCAGATGTTGTTGATGGGGTTGGAGGAGAAGCTCAATTTGGTTTTCACTTAGAGGGAAACCTTCATCATTTAAAATTCTCTCTCTCTCTCTCTCTCTCTCTCTCTCTCTCTCTCTCTCTCTGTGTGTGTGTGTGTGTGTATGTGTAATACAGGGTCTGAAAAACAACCACCCTTCAGAATCTGCCCTTTTCTGAATTTTGAAATGCAGTTATGGAGGCAAAGGAATATGTGCAACAATGCATATATTAGGGTGCACAAAAAGCATATGCAAATGAAAACAATGTACAAAAGTGCATCATATTAGGGGGAAATTGCCTAACAAAAATCTGTACAATAGTCTTAGCTGGAAATACGGAGAACTGTATTTAATGTTGGGGAAAAAAGGGATAAACCCTTCGAATTGATGGATTTGCTTAAAGATTCACCACATCTCCCATAGTCCCCGCCCACTGGTCATGCTGGCTGTGGTTAGTGGAAGAGCTGGAGATCAGTGTCACCTGAAGGGCCAGAGGCATCCCATCACTCATCTACCTGCAATAAGGTTGACATTGTTTTAATTGTACACAGTAGCATTACAATTGGGACGCGGGTGGTGCTGTGTGTTAAACCACAGAGCCAGGACTTGCAGATCAGAAGGTCGGCGGTTCGAAGCCCCGTGACGGGGTGAACTCCCGTTGCTCGGTCCCTGCTCCTGCCAACCTAGCAATTCGAAAGCACGCCAAAAGCCGCTTAGTCATGCTGGCCACATGACCAGGAAGCTGTACGCCGGCTCCCTCGGCCAATAAAGCGAGATGAGCGCCGCAACCCCAGAGTCGGTCACAACTGAACCTAAAGCTCTGCTGATCAGGTCAGTGACCCATCTAGTGCAGCAACCTGTTCTCAGAGTGATCACCCTGATGCCTGTGAGAGACCCTCAAGGAGAACCTGAGCAGAAGAGCACAAGGCTCTCCTGAAGTCTCCAGCAACTGGTAACTGGAATCATGTAGTGGAGGCAGAGCAGTGGGTAGGGGGAAGAAAACCTTATTTTGGAGTAGAGGGAGGCTAACAGCTAACAGGGGGCGGGTTCCCTGCAAGTACCATGGAGTCTGGTCCATTAGGGTGATTGCACCACCAATCACAGCCTGCCCTCTGCCATCCTTTCCCCTGCCTGGTGTTTCTCGGCCTCTCTTGGCTATGGCTTCCTGCTGTGATGGCCTGGGACTCAGGCTCAGACTTGGAACCAGAGGAGTCTCAGTCCGCACCAGATCCTTTGCCTCAGGCATCATCTGAACCAAGTCTGGGGCCTGATCTTGAAGAGTCCCAGTCTGCACAGGTTCCCCTGCAACAAACACCAGCTGGGCCGAGTCTGGGGCCTGAGCCTGCCCTGGCTCCAGATGTGGGGATTACCTCGTTGTCTTCAGCTTGGCCATCACTTATAGCTGCTCCACTACCAGTTGGGTCAGGGGAGGCTGGGGCAGCCCCTGGGTCTAGTAACCCACCAACATCTCCTGAGTTGCAGAGACTAAGGTCTGAGAGAAGGAAAGACCTGAGTACTCACAGGAGGAGTGCTCGCCTTCGGGCAAAACAGGGAGGTGAGTCGCCGGGGATCAGGACCGGCCATTACCCCGACAAAGATTAAAGGCTGACGGACCCCGCCCAAGGTTGCAGGAGCAACATTGCTGTATGCCAGCTCCTGCCTGAGATCCTGTACCTGTCCTTGCCTGGTCTCCTGCCTTGGCCCTGTCAGACTGACTCCTAGCAGAACCTCTGGATTCTGGACCAGTCCTGGACCGCATTTCAAGGGTTACCCCTGGGCCCAGCACATCTGCTTTCTGCCCTGCAAGTGCCAATGGGTACCAGTCCCCACTATTGCAGGAGATGTCTTGCAGAGCCTCTCACTGGCTTCAAATAATGCATGGAGCCATGTGTTAAGCCCAAGAATACCAGCCAGGAAATGATGCCCTGTGTGGCCTTTCTAACCAAGGAGAAGCCTCTGTCATTTGTTATAGTCCTCTCCCTGGTTAAGGCTCCCCGTCCCCATTGGGGAAGAAATTGGGATGAAGATGGACTTATTGTACATTCAAATGGAGCATTCCAAAAGCCCAACTTTTTTTTCTTTTCGGTGGAGAAAGCTGCTGTGGGCTAGCACATCCCCACCCAAGCCTATAAGGTCAAAGCCAACATCTTTTAAGTCCAAGACAAGAGGAAGCCAGTAATGGAAATCTGGCGTGATCTGCTCCTCTCTTTGGGAGGTGGGCCAGCATCTGAACACATGTTAAACTAATCTAGCCTCAAGTCTAAGCAATCGTGAATGAATGGCTCGTTGAGCGGGAGACAATTAGCTGGTTGAATTAATGGTTACTGGCTTAAATAACATTGTGAAAGGAAGAGGAAGACAGAAAGGAGATAGCTAAATGAAACCTGCACCTTCAGAAGCAGTGTACCACTGAATCCCAGATGCTGCTGGGATTGAAAAGGGCCAGTCTAGTCATCCACTGCCCTCAGTTTTCAGACTACCGTGTGCAAAAACTAAAGAGGTGCTTGAGAAGTCATAGGAAATTTGAGGAAGGCTTCTAGCTTCTGCTGAGGGCAGAGCTGACAGCTATCTAGGAGGACATGAAGCAGTGGCATGTTGGAGGGACAAAAAGGGATGGTGATTTATTTTATTTTTATTTCTTTTTGTTCTGAAGAGATGTATTATCTTTCTACAGTGGACACTCGGGCTGAGAATGTGATCCATGCGGGAGGCACATTTGCAACCCACAATGCCGCGTCTGCGCAAGATAAAGGGACCCCTGACCATTAGGTCCAGTCGCAGATGACTCTGGGGTTGCGGCGCTCATCTCGCTTTATTGGCCGAGGGAGCCGGCATACAGCTTCTGGGTCATGTGGCCAGCATGACTAAGCCGCTTCTGGAGAACCAGAGCAGCGCACGGAAACGCCGTTTACCTTCCCGCCAGAGCGGTACCTATTTATCTACATGCACTTTGAGGTGCTTTCGAACTGCTAGGTTGGCAGGAGCAGGGACCGAGCAACAGGAGCTCACCCCGTCGTGGGGATTCGAGCCGCTGACCTTCTGATCAGCAAGTCCTAGGCTCTGTGGTTTAACCCACAGCGCCACCCGCGTCCCTTGTCTGCGCACATGTGGGTCGCAATTTCGTGTCTCTGCACATGCGTGAGTGCCAAAACCTGCAAGTAACCCATTCCGGTACTTCCAGGTTTCGGCGCATCCATAACCCGAAAATGCGTAACCTGAAGCGTCTGTAACCCGAGGTATGACTGTATTTAAATTATGGCCATTGTTGCTAAGTTTGCAACTATACCAGGGGTGAGTCGAGATATATATTGCACACTGGACAGAGCAGGAGGTGGCCAAAGTGCCCATTGACCACTCAAGCGCACACATAGTTGGAGGTACCCATGCTTCTGAATAGCAGTTGTTGGAAACCACAGGCGGGGAGAGTACTTTTGTGCTAGAATCCTGCCTGCTGGTTTCCCACAGGCTTGGCCACTGTGAGAACAGGATCCTGAACTAGATGGGCCATTAGCTTGATCCAGCAGGCTTTTCTTATGCTCTCACATGAATATTTCTGTGTGGCCTCCAGAGAGACACGAACCTTCCCAAGTTCTAGCCAACAAATGCAAAGGCATCTAGAGGACTGGCAAATGCTAATAAAGCAATTGTAATGCTAGATAAAGGGACCCCTAAGTATTAGGTCCAGTCGTGGCCGACTCTGGGGTTGCGGCGCTCATCTCGCTTTATTGGCCGAGGGAGCCGGCGTACAGCTTCCAGGTCATGTGGCCAGCATGACTAAGCCGCTTCTGGCGAACCAGAGCAGCACACGGAAACGCCGTTTACCTTCCCGCCGGAGCGGTACCAATTCATCTACTTATGGGTCTGGACCCAACTTATAATGGGGTTAGCTAGTTTGATCAGTGGGGAGTTCTTTTCCTTTCTGAGGAAATCCATACAGGCATACCTTTACATACCCTCTAACATTTCTCTGATGAAAAAAAGGATGTCCTATATCATAATAATAATACCCCACATATCTGACAGGGTTGCATTGCCCCAGCCACCCTGGGAGGCTTCCAAGATATATAAAAACAATAAAACATTAAACCATAAAAAGGCTTCCTTATACAGGGCTGGCTTCAGATGTCTTCTAAAGGTTGTATAGCTACTTCTCTCCTTCGCTCACAGGTGGCATAACCCCAAGCCCTCAACATTTCTCCGATGAAAATAGGGATGTCCTAAGGAAAAGTGGGGCATTCCTGGATCAAATCAGAAACTGGGATGGGTTCTGTAAATCCAGGACTGTTCCTGAAAAATAGGGACACTTGGAGGATCTGCCTTTAACAAGATACAAAGAAAGGCTTCCCTTAGAAAACAATAGCAGTGAGCATACCAGCCTTAGCTGCTCAGTAGCCAATTTTGATGGCTTTGTGAGCTTCTAATATGGCCAAGCAGTAGATATGTCATAATTCTTTCCATGGGCCTCAAATTGGAAGGCATGGACAGATGGGGAATCTGCAGAGCTCCAGAGAAATGTTTCAGGGAAAGGAAACATAACCTGCCCACACTGTACCATTGACCACCTTGCAATGAAAAGCTCAATACCACACCCCTCAAAATATCTCAAGAAATTATTGTTGTTGTTGTTTAGTCGTCCAACCATCTCGTCCTCTGTTGTCCCCTTCTCCTTGTGTCCTCCATCTTTCCCAACATCAGGGTCTTTTCCAGGGAGTCTTCTCTTCTCATGAGGTGGCCAAAGTATTGGAGCCTCAGCTTCAGGATCTGTCCTTCCAGTGAGCACTCAGGGCTGATTTCCTTCAGAATAGATAGGTTTGATCTTCTTGCAGTCCATGGGACTCTCGTCTCCTCCAGCACCATAATTCAAAAGCATCAATTCTTCGGTGACCGGCCTTCTTTATGGTCCAGCTCTCACTTCCACACATCACTACTGAGAAAATGAGCAGGAACTGGCAAGCCACTCCAGTATCCATGCCAAGAAAACTCCATGGACAAAAACAACAGGCTTATAAAAGAAATTATAGTGCCTTGAATTTTGAAATGCTGGTGTGGAAATGTTGAAATGCTGGAAACCTATGTAAAAAAGGACACCTAGTAACCTGGTTTTTTGATGTGGCAAGGTGTCACAATCACCTCCTTCCTTGTTTTAATATCTATGCAGAATGAAGAGCCACAGTCAGTCGTGCTCAACAGGTTTGTTATGCATGAGCAACAAATAACTGTGAGACTTCAACACCTGAACACCTTCGCCTATGCAAAGTCCTGGATGCAGAAGAGAAGAGATGATGCAAAATGAGGACTGAACATTGGTGTTAGGAGTCCAAGTTCCTGGCTTGATAACACAGTAAAGGTAAAGGGGCCCCTGTCCAGTCGCAGATGACTCTGGGGTTGCGGTACTCATCTCGCTTTCCAGGCCGAGGGAGCTGGCGTACAGCTTCCGGGTCATGTGGCCAGCATGACTAAGCAGCTTCTGGTGAACCAGAGCAGCGCATGGAAATGCCATTTACCTTCCCGCTGGAGCGGTACCTATTTATCTACTTGCCCTTTGATGTGCTTTCGAACTGCTCTGTTGGCAGGAGCAGGGACCGAGCAATGGGAGCTCACCCCATCGTGGGGATTCGAACCGCTGCCCAAAGGAACCAAGCAATTATCTCCAGATGGCTCTAGCAAGCCTCTGGCCCCCATCACTTGGTTGACCCTTCTGAGATTACACTTGGAGCTGGTGTGTTCATGACAATTGGGATAAGATGTTTCCCCAGCTATCCAGATAGCAAGCCATGTTCCCAAGCATGGAAAATTGCTAAAGAGAAGGGCACCAACCCCTTTTCAATTTTTTTAGATGCACAAAATTGAGGTGTGCAGCCCAATGAACAACCCAGATCTAAGTATGGGTGCACATAACATCAGGGGACTGTGCAGGTGTAGTCCCATCAGGTATGGTAATTAGAATAGGACACGTCATCTGTCTGGGACCAATTCTAGAATGTCAGAACACAGGATTTCTTTTCGTTTCTAAACAGCATTTAGAAAGCTGATGGACTCAGTTATCTCACGAATACAGAAGCAATCGAAGAAAAGGGCTGCGTTGTCTTCTGCTGTTAGGGCTACATCTAAATCTGCTTATCCAAACCACTATCTGGAAAAGAGTGACACCAGTTACTTGCCTTTTTATTTTATTTTTAAAGGGCTGTGCGTTTACTAAAAGATCTCTTCTTTTTGTTAACTTTTGCTTCTGATTATATAGCCAGTAGACACTTAGGTGTTATCTCAGGGAGATATCAATGATACAGTATTACAGCATTACAGAGGGTTTTATACACCCATGACAAGGAGCTGTCGAGAGTTTCTCAACTGACATATAATAATCTAAGGTACTTGATGTGCCAAAAGAGAGAGAGAGAGGGAAAATAAACAAACAGTAAGATCACTAGATCAGGAAAGGGAAACGTGCAAACATGCACACATGCCAGGACCTTCGACTGTTTGGGAGGGACAATTTCTCTAAAAATTATTCATTTCTCTGGAGGGAGTGAAAGGTGGGCATTTGAACTTCATTGCTGGGGAGGAAAAGAACTTCTGCATGATATGGAAACTCATAGATGTCCAGTGAAGCTGAACGTTGGAAGACTCAGGCGACGCAGAAGAAACTGCTCCCAGAAGTAAGGATGCCTACCAAAATACAGTGGTACCTCAGGTTACATACGCTTCAGGTTACAGACTCCGCTAACCCAGAAATAGTGCTTCAGGTTAAGAACTTTGCTTCAGGATGAGAACAGAAATCGTGCTCCGGTGGCGCAGCAGCAGCAGGAGGCCCCATTAGCTAAAGTGGTGCTTCAGGTTAAGAACAGTTTCAGGTTAAGAACAGACCTCCGGAACGAATTAAGTACTTAACCTGAGGTACCACTGTAGGGGGCTTTAAAAGAGGATTAGAGGCAATATGTGTCTGAATACCAGTTGCTAGGAATCACAAGAGGCTAGTGTACTGTTGTGCTCTGCTTCTGCTTGTGAGTTTCCCGTCAGCATCTGTGAGAACAGGATCGTAGAGTCATAGAACTGTCGAGTTGGAAGGGACCCCAAGGGTCATCTAGTCCAACCCCTGCAATGCAGGAATCTCAGCAGATGGCCACCCAACCTCTGCTTAGAAGCCTCTAAGGAAGGAGAGTCCACCCTCTCCCGAGGGAGACCGTTTCACTGTCCAGCAGCTGGACTAGATGAGTATCTGCTCTGATTCAGCAGGACTCTTTGTTTGTTCATATATACAATCATACCTCATGTTACATCCGCTTCATGTTACGTTCTTTCATGTTTCATCCCATGGCGACCTGGAAGTACTGGAATGGGTTACTTCCGGGTTTCGCCGCTTGCGCATGCGCAGAAGCGCAAAATGACGTCATGCGCATGCGCAGAAGTGGCGAATCGCAACCTGCGTGTACGCAGATGCACCACTGTGGGTTGTGCTCTTTTCATATTGCGAATGGGCCTCCGGAATGGATCCCGTTCGCAACCAGAGGTACTGCTGTACAAAGGGAGTACACATTAGACTCTGAATACCCCATACCTCCAATCCAATCTGGGGTCTGATCCAGCAGTTTGGAGTGGGCCTTCTCTGATTCTGACCTGGATCTGGGCCCAAACCAATATGGGGGCTGTTATGTATTGAAGTTCTCACCCTGGCCACCAGGGGGT
This sequence comes from Podarcis cretensis, assembly GCF_951804945.1. Lineage (NCBI taxonomy): Eukaryota > Metazoa > Chordata > Lepidosauria > Squamata > Lacertidae > Podarcis > Podarcis cretensis. Next base: position 10,266,042 of record NC_137179.1, read on the forward strand.
TATTGTGTATATAGTTTTCACTCAGGTCCACGTAAGTTAATTTAGGCCTGAAACGCTGGACTGTTGTTGTTACAGTGTTGACAGCCAGCTGCCTATAAAAGCAGGCCAGCTGAGGTGTTTGCTGTTTGCTGTTCAGTTCAGTTCCAGCTTACTTATAAAGAACCACTTGGAGAAATCTCTGTGTCGTCTGCTATGTCCACCCATGATTTAATTGGGACCTTGCACAATATATATATATATATATATATATATATATATATATATATATATATAACATTTCAACACTATTAAGAACATCTTTTTAAACAGTCACATGAACAAACAAACAAACAAATCGGTGGTTGCCATTTTTTAATGTATATGTAAATAATTATAGTTTGGGATAATAATTAGTTGTACATACAATAGCAATGCATTTAATGGTGTGTCTGTCTGTCTACGATCCCAGGGCAGGCTACAACAATTTTAAAAGATAATATTGAAACTAGTTAAAGTAATTTGGATGTGTGAGTGCAATCACTTCGGCATATCTGGTTTGGTTGAACATTGAAAGTGTGATTCAGAGTATGAAAGTGAGATAAAACGAGAGTCAAGATCTGCTGGTGAGATAATGAAGAGATGACCAAACCCTACCTCATGGTGACAGATCCTCTCATACCTTGCCCAATCCTACAATTTGTCACCTTCTCTTTCTACAAGTAGTTACAAATAGACTGTCGAGAAGGCCCTCTGCCTGGTTCCCTGTAACTTCACTTGTCGCAGTGAGGGAACCACCAGAAGACCCTCAGAGGAGGACCTCAATGTCTGGGCTGAACGATGGGGGTGGAGATGCTCCTTCAGGTATACTGGGCTGAGGCCATTTAGGGCGGTAAAGGTCAGCACCAACACTTTGAATTGTGCTCAGAAAATTTCTGACTTCAGGCTAAAACAGTGCCTTATGTTCCTAGATTTGAATTTGCTAAATTTGTATAGTTTTAGACAGTGCTATTTTTCTAGAAAAAGAGGTGCTGGAACTCATCATGAACACCTCCCTCATTCTCTTAGAATAGCAATGGCGCCCACTTGAGAGGTGCTGGAACCCATCTGAGAGATGCCAGAAGGGAGTTCCTGTGAGCTCCCCCTGGAAAAAAAAGCTCTGGTTTTAGAAATTTGAGGGTGTAGTTCAGTGAGAAGACCTGCTTTATGTGCAGAAGGTAAGAAGAAGAAGAAGAAGAAGAGGAGTTTGGATTTGATATCCCGCCTTTCACTCCCCTTTAGGAGTCTCAAAGCGGCTAACATTCTCCTTTCCCTTCTTCCCCCACAACAAACACTCTGTGAGGTGAGTGGGGCTGAGAGACTTCACAGAAGCGTGACTGGCCCAAGGTCACCCAGCAGTTGCATGTGGAGGAGCGGGGAAGCGAACCCGGTTCCCCAGATTACAAGACTACCACTCTTAACCACTACACCACGCTGGCTCTCGAAGGTCCCAGGTTCAAGCCCCCATATCTCCAGTTAGGGTTGTGAGAGACTTTTACCTCAAACTTTGGAGAGTCACTGCTGGTCAATGTTCAAAATACTGTGCTTGATAAACCAACACCTCCTCCATTGAATAGATAGATAGGTTTATTACAGTCAGAGACCAGCTTATAAAACACACTTGGGGGTACAATCCCAGAAGGAAAACAAACATTTAAAACAATGTACAACAATAAATTGAAAATTTATAAATGTGATAAGCGTATAGACACGTAAAACTTTAAGAAAAGCAACTGCAGAGAGATCACCCAGAGTCACCCATGGAACCGAGTTTGGGGATTTTCTTAACGGACTAGTTTGGGTTGGGGGATGGTCTGTGCCTACAGATCTGTACACAGAATCTGGCGACCATCCGGGTCGTCTTATGATCTTTGCCTAACAGGAAAAGGTCGAATTTTTGCTTTCCTGGGAGGTCAACGAGCCTCACCAGCAGGGGATCAATGGTCTCACTATGTGCCTCTTCATAAAAGGGACATCTAAAGTTAACAGACACAAAGTCTCTGAGCATATGGGACTTTTAAAAAGGATCCTTCCAGAACCGGCGAGGGCAGAGCCAAGCTTCTGGCGAGTGTAAAAACCCTTCTTGCATTTTTGGATATGAGAAAGAAGAGATATGCTGCCGGTGTGGCTATATCTCTCTTGATTTCTCCAATTTTATAGTCGGGGCACCCTGAGCAGTCCTGTTGTCTCTCGGTGTCTATGATTCTTTACCTGACCATAGCTTTTGCCTGGCCCAACCCTCCATTGAGTATTTTAAAGGCCAGGGACCTCCACCCCTCTGTGTCCCCCAAAAGTAAAATTTGCTGTAAAGGGAAAGCATAGAAGGTTATTCTATTCACCTGCGTTCGTAGGTTAATCCACCTTTCTCCCCATTGTGTGCTTATTTCCTTGTGGTACACTGAACTCTCAGTGCTATGGCCTTATCTCTTTAGATGATTGAACATTTCTGTTTTGTTGATATTTCATGGGTAATTGAGTTCCTTAGCAGAACTGCCTCTTCCCTTTCGTCCAAATCTTTGCTTAGGCACTATGACTTCCTGGCCCATTAGCAGCAAAGTCATTACCTCCATTGCTTTGGGGTTTTTTGAGGAGGTCTTTGGCTGGAGCAGACCAGTCCAAACTCGGTGGTTCCATTCCTGATGTCATCCAACTCGTTTGTTCTCATCTTTACTGGCTATGGGGCCCTGACCTTTGTCTCGCTTTGCCGCGTTGGGGGCTGAGTCAAAGGAAACACAGCCCTCGCTGCTTTGTTCAGGAGTATGACCAGAATGTTGTCCTTCAAAGGATGCAAAAGGTGAGGAGCAATAAGGAAGGAGCAAGTTGGGGAGGCTGAGGGTTGGTAGATCAACCAGAAGAACCTGCAAAGCCAGTGTGAGGCATCTCAGAAGGGATCAGGAGCAAACATAGTTCTTCTTTCACCATCACAGATTCTTGTTGGTGAGTGCGTTAATCTTTCTTTAAAATAAGAACATAAGAAGAGACTGCTGGATCATGTCAAATGCCTATCTAGTCTGGTGTTCTTTCTCACAGTGGCCAACCAGATGTTGCGTGGAAAACCTGCAAACAGGAAACCTGAGCACAAGAACACTCTCCCTTTCTGTGGTATCCAGCAGCTGGATTTCAGGAGCAGAACACAGCCAAAGATGGCCTTCTCCTCCATGGATCAATGGAATCCTCTCTTAAAGCCATCTAGGATGGTGGCCATCAATGCCTCCGGTGGGAGCAAGTTTCAAAGTTTCCCTATGTGTTTTGTGATGGAGTCCTTCAATTCACCTGTCCTGAATCTTACAACATTAGTTATCACTGGATGTCCGGGAGTTCTAGTGTGCTGACAAACTTACCCATAGTTTTGGTTCCTCAAAGCCTCCGAGACTGTGCCTCAGTGAACTATTTTCAAGTAACAAAAATATCACTGCAATCCCGTGCATAGTTTCCTGGGAGTCAGATCCACGGAGCTCAGAGGTGCTAACTTCTGACTGCATAGGTTCAACTGTTAAAGCACACAGAACTATAGCACAATTCTGCCCCCCCGACAGCTGAAATAATAATAATAATAATAATAATAATAATAATAATAATAATAATACATTTTTATTTATATCCCGCCCTCCCTGACCAGAGCCAGGCTCAGGGTAGCTGGCACCAATAAAATTACAATGAAACATAATAGAGGGAAACAAACAAACAAACAAACAAACAAACAAACAAACAAACAAAAAACCAGTTTAAATACGGGTTAAAATACAATTTAAAATGCAGCCTCATTTTAATAGTAGCCCATAGATCAAAGCCATAAGGGCAGGGAAACATAAGGGTCAGACTGAGTCCAAACCAAAGGCCAGGTGGAACAGCTCTGTCTTGCAGGCCCTGTGGAAAGATGTCAAGTCCCGCAGGGCCCTAGTCTCTTGTGACAGAGCGTTCCACCAAGTCGGGGCCAGTACTGAAAAGGCCCTGGCCCTAGTTGAGACCAATGTAACCACCTTGCAGCTTGGGACCTCCAAAGTGTTGTTATTTGTGGACCTTAAGGTCCTCCGCAGGGCATACCAGGAGAGGTGGAGAAATGGAGTTCATCAGGAATGCATACAATCTTGCAATCTTGCAAAGAAGTGGTCCTGTTTACACGGATGGGATGAAGTGAGAAGCCTATACTCTGGCAAATGGCACCAGTACCCCTGCTCTTAAAGAAGTCCTGGAGTTGTGCCATCCTGCATTTCTCCCCCCACCATACCTAAGGACATGTGAACATGTCGATTTCAGTTTCTCTCAGTTTCCTTAGCCAAACCCCAGGGTTCCTTCAAGCATGCTGGTCCCTCCCTGTTACTCCTTGGTAGCCCTGTTTGGGGTCCATATCTGTCAGCACTTGCCACCTGAGTTTGCTATTAGAGGGGTTGATGCATGTAAAACTCTTTGAACGTTCAGCAGCGCAATAGGCACACTCAATATTGTTATGATAATCCCGATAACAGGATTATATCACCTTGCAAACGGGGCAACATTTTGGGTGTTATCCTTTTCTTCACCTCCTAGCAAATAGGCTGCTTGCTATTGGGCTGACTGAAGGTTGACTCTGAGATAAGAGGTTCGGCTAAAAATCAATGTGAAGACAGCAGTTCAACTGGTCAAAAGGAAGGTTCTTTGCCCCCCCCCCTTTTTAAAGAACTGCTGTGGGCATTGATTGAAATCTAAGTGTAGCAAACAGGTCCTTCTCTGAGAATAGAAATTCAAATCAGAGATATGATCTTCATAGCCATGCAAAAGAGGAAACTTTGGAGCCAGCCTGGGATTCAAGATTGCTGCCAAATCACTTAGGGCAACACTGTGTTGTATTCTTTTCCCCCTGAATGTCTAATTCAGGACTATAGTCACGTGCTGGTGCTGCTGATTCAGGACTTGGTGATGGCAAACCCTCCTACCCCCATTCTGGACTGTTGACTATCTTGCCCAAGACACAAGTGACTAGCTTCTGTCAATCATGGAACCATAGAATTGTACAGTTGGAAGGGACCCAAAGGCTCATCCAACCCACCCCAGGCAATAAAGGAATCACTGCTAAAGGATCTCGGAGTCTTAGCTGGGTTGAGCATCTGTGCACATAAATTTTGGGGATTATGGATGGCGTAGGTGTAACCATCCAAGCAATGGCTGGGTGCCCGCTCTTTAATCTGCCCCACAGCGGGTGGGTGGGAACTGGGCAAGGATTGAGGGTGGAGTTTGGACAACAGCCCAACTCTACCCTTCAGTAAAAACAGATGGAGCATGATTGACAGGTGGCTTAGACTGCCAAATCATAGTTAGAATCCTGGGAATGATTTGGGTGGACAGGTCAGAATGGTCAGAATGTGCTTGCTTACATTTGAGCACAATATACTAGCCATCTAAAGGGGACATCAGTTTTAATCTGGCAAATGAATATGGCCATTCACCATTGGGATAATAAATTTATTTTTCATTGCACACCATCAGGTTTTGTTTTGTTTTTTTAAAAAATAATAATTAAAAATTGTATTCATTTAAGCTACTGTCCTATACAATGGCAGTAGCCAACATGGTGCCCTCCAGTTGTGGACTCCACCTCCCATCATCCCTTGCCATTGGCCATGTTGGCTGGGGATGATGGGAGATGAAGTATACCAGCATCTTCAGGGAACCACATTGCGTACCCCCTGCTGTATGTAGTTCCTTGAGCAGAAGTGCCACTGAACTAAATGGACTTACTGGGCTTACTTTCATGGGAACTCGCCAGAACTCAGTTCCAGCACCTCTTAGGTGGGCACTGTTGCCATTCTAAGAGAACAAGGGAGGACAGATGGCTCTTTTGTGACAAATGGATGCCAAGGACAGTGGTGACAGGTGTACTGCAAATAGCTTCCAGATTAATAAATTAAAATTGGTATATAAAAGGTAAAGGGACCCCTTTCCATTAGGTCCAGTTGCGGGCGACTCTGGGGTTGCGGCGCTCATCTTGATTTATTGGCCGAGGGAGCCGGCGTACAGCTTCCGGGTCATGTGGCCAGCATGACTAAGCCGCTTCTGGCGAACCAGAGCTGCTCATGGAAACGCCGTTTACCTTCCCGCCGGAAAGATACCTATTTATCTACTTGCCCTTTGATGTGCTTTCGAACTGCTAGGTTGGCAGGAGCAGGGACCGAGCAACGGGAGCTCACTCTGTCGCGGGGATTCGAACCGCCGACCTTCTGATCAGCAAGTCCTGGCTCTGTGGTTTAACCCACAGTGCCAACCGCATATATACAAGTGTTTAAATAAAAAATAACAAGAATTGTCAGGGAACTGCCATCGGAGCCAGAGGGAGAGGGAGGGCTCCAGAGGGATTCTGGAGAGCGTACCGGGAGGGAGAGAAGCAGCCCATCTTCTGGGGAAGGAAATCAGCGTAACACTAGTGGAGAAGGGGGGCAGATGGGGGAATTGGCGAGGTGGCTCCATGACTCCTCGCCGGAGACCAGCGGGGAGAGCACGGGTCCTCCGCTGCCCACACGCTCCCTGTGCAGAAGGCTTCCGCGCAGGGAGAGTAGGCAGAGACTAGGCGTCAAAGAGCTTCTTTGCTGGAAGAAGTTCAAGAAACGCCCACTGACGGATTCTGCCAGCGATTGAGACAGCCACGGGTGAATGGCTGTCTGGACAGAAAGGGTTCACTCAGGCAACCCAGCCAGGTGTGGCGCCGATTTTACGCACGAGCAACCCCTAGAACCATTACAAGAATGATGAAAGCCAGTGGTTGGGGCTTGGTACATGGAGCTTCATATGTTGCATATGTTCTTGATATAACTCATAAGAACGTAAGCCCTGTAGGATCAAACCAAAGGCTCATCTAGCCTCATAGCCTGTTATCATAGTGGCCAACCAGATGCACAACATTTCTCTCACCAGTTGTGATTGACTAGTGGCCATTGACAGCCTTATTCATTGTGAGCTCAGTCTCTTCATGGGCTATGCTATTCTGACTGTCAAGGATTTGGGCCCAAGGATTGGACTTGGTGACAGCAGCCCTCGGTGCTTTCCAGCGCTGTAATCCCATGAATCAGGGTAGGAGATGGCTTTGAGAATGCAGCAGTGGTGCTCAGAGAAAGGAGGCTGGAGGTTAAGAAACATGTGCTGGCAAGCGCAGCGCAGAGAGGGAGAACCTGTGGAGTCAGCACCTGCGCCGCACCGTCAATCTTTCCAAGGACAATCATGCAGGACAAGGGCTGGGACTGCAGAGGTGGCATGATGATGCAAGGGGCACAGGTGCACTGCAGGTGTGTGAGCGTGGCAATTTGCATGCATCGGTATCGTCTGCCTTTGAAGAGTTCGTTTTGAGAAAAAACAAGCAGTCAAGCACATTAATTGATTTGTGCAACGTCCGTGGGCAGAGGAGGTGTGAAAGGGAAATGGCTCTGTTACCAGATTCCCCTCTGCACATGTCCCATCCCATCTGATACAGCATGATATTTCCTCAGCTTTCCATATGTGGATAATTTATTCTGGGTATCGGTTATGCTATTTGTGGCATGGATGCCACTCCAGGCACAGGGAGCTGGTGGCTGGTGTACCAGCCATTCCCAGACAAAGACAACTTGACTGTGGTAACCCATACCCTGGTGACTTCTAGGTTAAAGCTAAAGGTAAAGGGACCCCTGACCATTAGGTCCAGTCGTGGTCGACTCTGGGGTTGCGGCACTCAACTCGCTTTATTGGCCGAGGGAGCCGGCGTACAGCTTCCGGGTCATGTGGCCAGCATGACTAAGCTGCTTCTGGCGAACCAGAGCAGCACACGGAAACGCCGTTTACCTTCCCGCTGGAGTGGTACCTATTTATCTACTTGCACTTCATGCTTTCGAACTGCTAGGTTGGCAGGAGCAGGGACCGAGCAACGGGAGCTCACCTCGTTGCGGGGATTCAAACCGCCGACCTTCTGATCGGCAAGTCCTAGGCTCTGTGGTTTAACCCACAGCGCCACCTGCATCCTGACTTCTAGGTTAGGCTACTGCAAAGTGTTGCACATGGGGCTGCCTTTGAAGGCTGCCTGGACACTTTGATTCATTCAAAACACAGCTACTAAGCTGCAAACCGGTAGCAAGACATTTGGGGAAACACCTTGCCAGTACTTAAAGAGCTCTATTTGTGGAAGATAAACCTTTTTGTGGCTTCTAGTGATGATGGCTATATTCTACCTCCCAGAGGTGTAGGAAGTGGGGTGCGGGGGACAGACCTCCCTGGGTTTCATCGCTGGGGTGTGTGTGTGAGACATTCGGCTGCCCCCTGCCTACGGCTCCCAAGCCTACCCTGAGCTGCTGCTGATGTGGTGGTGGTGGTGGGGTGACAAAAAAAATTCCTTACTGGCTACCACCTAACCTTGCTATGCCTCTGCTACCTCCACTGTCAGAGGCACGGGTCCTAATTTGACCTGAAAGGGCTCGTTCCCTTGGCCACACCCACCTCATATGACACCAAGTGCAAAGCAGATAAAGATGCAAATTCAGAGGAGCAACCTTAAGCAACCAGCAGCCTTAATGGGTGCTCCTGGTTGTTTCTTGGCAAGCAGGGCTTGCTATCTGTGCTTATCAGTTGACTGGAACTGATAGCAAACCCAGCTGGAATTGGTTGTGCTAAGGATCCTACCCTATTGCTGGAAGAAGATAGTTTAGAGTCTGATTCTTCAGGGTACAGTGGTACCTCGGGTTACATACGCTTCAGGTTACAGATGCTTCAGGTTACAGACTCCGCTAACCCAGAAATAGTACCTCGGGTTAAGAACTTTGCTTCAGGATGAGAAGAGAAATCGGGCTCCGGCGGCGCGGCAGCAGCAGGAGGCCCCATTAGCTAAAGTGGTGCTTCAGGTTAAGAACAGTTTCAGGTTAAGAACGGACATCTGGAACGAATTAAGTTCTTAACCCGAGGTACCACTGTACCACCAGCGTTGGATCATAGCTACACTCTGTGCAAAGACTAAGGGCCTCTCTGGATGCCCTTTTTTATCGTGCATTTGCGATTATTTGTGCTCATCAGGGCAGTTACCACTTTTAATCTGGTTGGCCAATGTGAGAAGAACAGACCCGCCAGTGGCCTGATTCAGCAGGTTCTTCTTATGTCCTTAATACTGTTTTGCACCTGCACCATTTTAGGGGTGGATATACTGGTTTATTTCCAATCCAGGCATGTCCTGTAGCTTCCTGTTGAAATCCTGCAACTTTTCAAACCACGAATGTTGCTGTTTCGGCCTCACTTTTGTTGCAGTATAGCGCAATAAGCCTGTGTGGTGTAGTGGTTAAGAGCGGTAGGCTCGTAATCTGGTGAACCGGGTTCACTTCTCCGCTCCTCCACATGCAGCTGCTGGGTGACCTTGGGCCAGTCACACTTCTCTGAAGTCTCTCAGCCTCACTCACCTCACAGAGTGTTTGTTGTGGGGGAGAAAGGGAAAGGAGATTGTTAGCGGCTTTGAGACTCCTTAGGGAAGTGATAAAGTTGGATACCAAATCCAAACTACTCCTCCTCCTCCTCCTCCTCCTCTTCTTCTCCTTCTCCTTGTCCCCCAGATGGCCATAATGTCCTAGCACTGGGCACATTCCAATGTGGGGAATATTGAGTTAGTTTTCCTGATTATCATGCTGGCACTTTCCCCCTGTTTCCTTATGCCCCTTTCATATGGCAGTACTTGCTGCATGATGGAACTGGGAATTTTTGACCAATCTACTGGCACATCATGCTAAATTTCATTGGACTACTCCTCCACCTTTTCTGCATATATGTGTCTCTGTCCCCCATTCCCCCCAATGATTCCTCCATGAAAATGGCAGGAAAGATCCTTTTGCTGGTATACCACCCCAAAATTTGTCATGTTACTTCGCCAACTTTCTGGATTAAGGAGGTTGCAAATGATTTTTTCCTCCCTGCTAGCAATTAACACAAAAATGAGTGCTAAACCTCTGGATTCCCAGAAGTGGCTTTTAGGTCATGTGGAAAGTCGAATATAATGTGGAAATTAACAGTTAGGGAAACATAGAGGAAACAGAACAAACTGCTGTGTGAATGCAGTCATTGGCGAAGTACAGTGGTACCTCGGGTTACATACGCTTCAGGTTACAGACGCTTCAGGTTACAGACTCCGCTAACTCAGAAATAGTACCTCGGGTTAAGAACTTTGCTTCAGGATGAGAACAGACATCACACGCCGGCAGTGCAGCGGCAGCAGGAGGCCCCATTAGCTAAAGTGGTGCTTCAGGTTAAGAACAGTTTCAGGTTAAGAACAGACCTCCGGAACAAATTAAGTACTTAATCCGAGGTACCACTGTACAGACTTACCTTGGAAGTTGAATGGAATCTGTTCCAGAAGTTTGACTTCCAATATGTTTGACTTCCAAGGCGCGGCTTCTTGTTGGGTGCAGGAGCGTTCGGCTTCCTAAAACCATTCCAAAACCAGAACAATCACTTCCAGTTTTCGATCGTTCGGGAGCCAAAACGTTTGAGTTTACAGGCATTCGGCTTCCGAGGTTCCACTGTATCGCAGAACAACTAATAAAGCAAAGCAGTCCAGTATAAATATTCCACTCAGGCATTCTTAGTGCATCAGTGATGCTACAGAATAGACCTGCAAGCCAACCAACCTCAGTCTGAGTTTGAGTATGGGCCTGATGCTGTTGGCATGATCTGCCTGTCTCGGGATACATCAGAAGAGTGCATCTTCGGGGGTGAAGTCAAACGGTTGGAGAGATACAGTGCCTGCTGTGGCTGTACAGACCGATATAGGAGAGACATGTTTTGTTGCAGCTGGGACAGATGAAGGCATCTGGTTGTGCTGCTGCAGATGCACCATTGTGCTTCTTCTCTCTGCGCTTCTCCCAGTGGTTATTCCTCCTCTGGTCAGTGCTGTGGATGCACAACCTGGCTGCCTACAATGAACAAAGTGGGTTTCTATCTGGAAGACTCAGTATTAGCCTTAAGTTTAATGAGTGTGATTTGAGAACAGTGTGTGTGTGTGTCCAAAAGCGCATGATGTATTCCTATCTACCTTTATCTCCCCATTATCTGCCAGCTTGACATTATTAATTAGCTAATGCCTGTAAAGCTCTTTGAAGATCCAAAGCTCTGCAAGTATTACAGTTCCCATTATCTGCCTGCTGTATCTCCCTTCACCTATCTCCCTATCTACCTTTTCTATCTATCTCTTAGAACAATAATACTTAACATTTATAACAGTGTTTTCTAATCTATAGCTGTGTTTCAAGGCACTTTACAAACATTAACTAATTAATCTAATCGAGCCATCTCGCAAACAACTCCTCCAGAGAATGGGGAATGGCTCCTTGAATGAAGGAGGTTGAGATTTATTCTTAATTTTGCAATTTGCAGTAGTAATAAGTGTGCCTGAGAAAAAGTTGAGATATGGAATAGGCAGGTGAATAGAATTTGGCATTGGATTTATCTCAACGTGATGTGTGAAGTTTGCAGCTACCTGGTCCAGAAAACCAATATGGCCAGCTCATAATAACTGCATCTGTTTACGAGTTGAGCTTCATTTTTCCCCAAAAAAGAAAAGAAAGAAGTATTCTTAATGTTGTTTGAGCTGGGATTTTCCTTCCCTGTCGGACTTCGGCTCCCATCAACATTAGCTAGCATGGCCAATGGTTAGCAATGAAGGGAGTTTTAGTCCAAGGGCATCTGGAGGTTCACAGATTTCCTTTTCCTGAGATAAAGGATCAGATGAAATTTAGCTTTCATTAGATGCATTCCTGCCCCTGTTTTTGAGGATTCTTGTTTTCTTATTGCCATTCTGCCACACCTTTCTGTCAAAGATCAATGGATATCATCCTGCCTGCTATATATCTTCACAACAACCAGTGAGATAGGCAAAACAAAAAAAAATCCTTCCAGTAGCACCTTAAAGACCAACTAAGTTAGTTCTTGGTATGAGCTTTCGTGTGCATGCACACTTCTTCAGATGTTTATGTAAAAGGCGGTATTGGAAAGTTGTCTGTGAGCCTCCTGAATGTAGTCAGTTTTGTTCATGATGACGACAGCTCCACCTTTGTCAGCTTCTTTAATTATAATGTCTGGGTTGTTTCTGAGATTATCTATGGCTCTCCTTTCAGCATGGTTTAGATTTTGTTGTAAGCGATGGTGTTTTCTGGTCACATCTGTTTGGATTCTGTGGCGGAAGCAGTCAATGTACAAGTCCAGTGTGGTATTGCGTCCATCAGGAGGGGTCCATGTGGAGTCCCTTTTTGTGTAACACTTTTTCGGTGGTAGTTGGTGGTCAGTGTTCTGTTGGGAGGGTGGTTGTTGTTCTCCAGTGGGTTGAGAGGTGTTGTGTTGTGAAGTTTTTGCTTGTTCTGCTTTGTCTTGTTGTTGTGTGTGTTGAAAATACTCCTTCAGGCGTAAACGGCGGAAAAATGTTTCCAAGTCCCCGCAGAACTGGATCATGTGTGGGGATTTGGCAGGGCAGAATGACAGTCCACGTGAAAGGACTGATTCCTCAGCTGGGCTGAGTGCTTGCTGTGAGAGATTGACAATATTGTTGATCTTGTTTTGATTAGTAGCCTGTAGGTTGGAAAGGTTAGAGAGTTTCTTGTTTTTCTGTTTTTTCAGTAGCTCCAGTTGAGAGTGGTAAATGTTTTGTTTTTTCTTTTGGAACTCTTGCCAAGCTTGGTGGTACCTGATAGAGTTGTCCAATACAAGGAGTTCCTCCTTTATTAGCTTCTGTTTAGAGTAGAGAACGCTGATCAGATGTTTGAGCAGCTTCTTAGAGAAAGTGTTGCATAGTTTTCTTGCATATTCAGTGGGATACGTGGATTGTAGAGGGTTCTTAATTCTAAGACCCTTGGGTATAATGTCCAGGTTCTTGCATTTAGTAAGAAAGAAGATATCAGTCTGTACCTGTGCAAGTTTCTTGGTGAGGTTGATGGACTTCCATTTCATGTGGCTCAATGTGGTGCCTTCCATAGTTCCAGTTCCAGATAGGTAGCCGTGTTGGTCTGCCATAGTCAAAACAAAAAAAATTCCTTCCAGTAGCACCTTAAAGACCAACTAAGTTAGTTCTTGGTATGAGCTTTTGTGTGCATGCACACTTCTTCATGCACACGAAAGCTCATACCAAGAACTAACTTAGTTGGTCTTTAAGGTGCTACTGGAAGGAATTTTTTTTGTTTTGACTATGGCAGACCAACACGGCTACCTATCTGTAACAGTGAGATAGGGTTAGACTTCAAGAGAAAGCTTGGTCTATTGATACAAGAGAAAAGTATTCTCCAATGTGGTGCTGTTGAGATGTTCTGGGACTCCAGCTCCCATCATTCCTGGCCATTGGTCATGCTGGCAGTGACTGCTGGTAGCTGGAGTCTAGCCACACTAGGAGAGTCACAGATTCCCAAGACCTGGTTTAGAAGGTTTTCAGGGCTGGGGGAAATCAAGTTCTTCCTGATATTTAGGCAGAATCGCCTTCCTTGTCACTTGAAACCATTGTTCCGAGTCCTACCCTCCAGGCAGGAGAAAACAAGCTTTGTTCCCTCTTCTATGTGGCAGCCCTTGATATATTTGAAGATGGCTATCATATCTCCTCTCAATTGTAATATCAAAGAACTCCTAGTCAAACTGGTGCAATGAGATTCAAATTTACGAGGGTGAGGAAAGAGAGCCAATTTCTTTCCAAGAAAACAACAACAACAACAACAATTTAATTTATATCCCAACAATCTGTCTGGGTTTCCCCAGCCACTGTGGGTGGCTCACAACATATATCAAAACACAACAAATCACCAAACATTAAAAAAACAAAAACAAAATATCCTATACAAGCAAAAACAGACCAGTTTGCTGCCTGAACTTAATTCCAAACTCCTGGCTGAAGGCACAGCGAAGCACTCAGATTCTAGTGGTGTCTTCCAGAGGAATGGAACAGAGTTCTTAAGAAACACTCGTTCCAGTTATTTGTATTTTGTAGTTCTATCCTGCTGTTCACCCAAGTTGCTCAAGGCGGCTTGCATAGTTTCCCCCAGCACTAGCACCCGACAATGTATAGTCTACGGACATCAGGGTGACTGATGAATACTGATAAAGCCGTTTTAATGATACTTAGTATAATTTAAAAATACATTGCAATTATTACTGTAGTTAAATCAGTGGCTTTCCAAGGGTTATTGAACTCCAATGACCCCACCAGCCCCAGCCAGCATGGCCAATCATGATGGATGATGGGATTTGTAGTCCAGCAATTGGGCTTCATATATTTCTATTTTCCTATAGTATCATTGAAATGGATGAACATGACTATATTAAATTTTAGTAGGTCTCCTCTGAGTAAAACTTAGCATCTGTCATGGATGCTTTAGCTGAGATTCCTACATTGCAGTGGGTTGGATGGTGACTCTTGTTATCCCACTTATGGACCACTTATAAATGCCATCTCCAACTCCTTGAAAGATTCCATCAACGGTGTCTCTGTACACATCACCTGGGAAGACAGGCAAACTAATATCAGTGTACCGGAAGAAGCAAAGATCACCAGTGTCGAAGATATGATTCTTCAACATCAACTTCGTTGGACAGGTCATGTTGTGCAGATGCCTGATTATTGTCTTCCAAAGCAACTCCTCTATTCCGAACTTAAAAATGGAAAGCGTAATGCTGATGGTCAACCAAAGAGGTTTAAAGACTCTCTCAAGGCAAATATAAAAAAATGTAGTATAAACACCAACAACTGGGAATCACTGGCCTGCGAGTGCTCCAATTGGAAAACAGCCTTTACCAAAGGTGTCATGGGCTTTGAAGACACTCGAACTCAGGACACAAAGGAGAAACGTGCTAAGAGGAAGGCAAGCTTGGCAAATCCACACTGTGATCAACTCCCACCCAGAAACCAGTGTCCCCACTGTGGAAGGATGTGTGGATCCAGAATTGGCCTGTAGAGTCAACTACAAACTCATTGTTAAAACTATGTTATGGAAGACAATCTTACTCAGCTACGAATGGTCACCAAAGAAGGAGAGCAGCACTTAGAGCAGTGGTTCTCAACCTTGGGTCCCCAGATGTTTTTGGCCTACAACTCCCATGATCCCTAGCTCACAGGACCAGTGGTCAGGGGTAATGGGAGTTGTAGGCCAAAAATATCTGAGAAAGGCTGACTTAGAGGTCTGGCAGCTTCCTGTGTCCTCCTATGTCATGGAGGAGAGGACTATTGATGGTTGCTAGGCAGGATAGCTATTCTCTGCCTCCACAGTGGAAGGCAGCAATGCTTCTGAATACCAGTTGCTGAAAACCACAGGAAGGGAGAGTGTTCTTGTGCTCAAGCCCTGCTTGCTGGTTTCCTACGGATATCTGGTTGGCCATTGTGAGAACCTGAAGCTGGGTTAGATGGGCCACGGACCTGATCCAGTAGGCTCATTTCACATTTTTAAAATGTGGCGTCCAGAAATGGACAGAGCATAGCCAAGCACCATGATCACAGGAAAGGCTTGTGATCTGGACTGCTCTTTGGCCATTTTAAAGAAAGAGAAAAGATAATCTTTATTGTCATTGTCCCATACAGAACAACGAAATTGAAAAATCTACATAAAACATTCACAGCCCAACAAGCCTGCTATCCCAGCTATCCCAACCTGGCTAGCCCCCTAAAAACTCCGATACCCCATTTTTAAATACAATATACTCTGATAGAGACTCCTGTAAAAGGTAAAGGGACCTCTGGCCATTAAGTCCAGTCGTGGCCGACTCTGGGGTTGCGGCGCTTATCTTGCTTTATTGGCCAAGGGAGCCGGCGTACAGCTTCCGGGTCATGTGGCCAGCATAACTAAGCCACTTCTGGCGAACCAGAGCAGCACACGGAAACACCGTTTACCTTCCTGCCAGAGCGATACCTATTTATCTACTTGCACTGGTGTGCTTTCGAACTGCTAGGTGGGCAGGAGCAGGGACCGAGCAATGGAAGCTCACCCCGTTGCGGGGATTCAAACTGCCGACCTTTTGATCAGCAAGTCCTAGGCTCTGTGGTTTAACCCACAGTGCCACCCGTGTCCCTGAGAGACTCCTTACAATGCATTTAAAACCAAAATTGCATTTGGGTAGAAACTGTTTCTCAGGTGGCTAGTCCTAGTCTTTATAACCCTGTACCTTCTTTCAGAAGGCAGAAGCTGAAAGAGATCATTTTCAGGGTGCACACTATCCTGCGCTATCTCTGCAGCTTTCTTATGGCACCTGGAAGCATAGATTTGATCCAAGGTGGGAAGAGTGCACCCAGTTATTCTCTCCGCAGTTTTTACAACTCTGGACAGCATTGGTTTTTCACTGACTGCGCAGCTTTTCCCTGACCGTGTGGGTTTCCTGAGCACTGTGTGAAAGCAACTTTCTTTTTTTCGGGAATGATACATTTCTTTCCTTGGTTTTGAAAAGCCACTCAGCCAGTTCTGTTGGAAGCTGTTGCTTCACTGTGGCATCGGAAGAGAGGAACATGTTGATAGCTGCAGAGCGAAAGCAGTCCTGCGTGAACCCGGTCCTTACGTGTGAGCACTTGCAGCCCGCACCCCCATCGTTTTCTCTCACCCAGGAGTGAGAAGGACTTGCCAAGATTTACTTCCCTGCCTCCCTGCCATTCCCACCTGACACCCGGAATTGCCAGAATCCCAAACACAAAGACTTCACAGTCATTTTTTTAAAAAAAAGAAGAAGAGAAAGGGTAAATATGTCAACCTGTCATACGTGTCACATGAACGGGACATCTCTACCTATCTGTTACCACCTGCTAATTATAGAGATGACTGCTAATTATCATAAATCTTGGCACAAAAAACGTGCAACAGAATCCACTTTTTAAAAATGGCCCAGCAACCAAACTTAGAAGCATAGAAGGCTTGGTAACAAGGTTGCAAAACAAACAACATTGGTGTTTCCATGCTTTTCAGTGTGGCAGAATCTATCCTCTGGAATTCCCTGCCTATTGACAACTGGGCAGGTGCCTTCACTGTACTCTTTCCAGCACCTTCCAGAAACATTTTAATTTAGACAAGCCTATACAGATGTGTGGGACGTGGGTGGCACTGTGGGTTAAACCGCAGAGCCTAGGACTTGCCGATCAGAAGGTCGGCGGTTCGAATCCCCGCGACAGGCTGAGCTCCTGCTGCTCGGTCCCTGCTCCTGCCAATCTAGCAGTTCGAAAGCACGTCAAAGTGCAAGTAGATAAATAGGTACCGCTTCGGTGGGAAGGTAAACGGCGTTTCCGTGCGCTGCTCTGGTTTTCCAGAAGCGGCTTAGTCATGCTGGCCACATGACCCGGAAGCTGTACGCCGGCTCCCTCGGCCAATAAAGCGAGATAAGTGCTGCAACCCCAGAGTCGGCCACGACTGGACCTAATGGTCAGGGGTTCCTTTACCTTTACCTTATCCAGATGTGTAGAATGTTGATGTGTGTGTTTTAATCTGGGGTTGTTGTTGTTTTACTTTATTGCTGATTTTTTTTAATGTTTTAAATAGTTATTTTCAACTGTTTTTACTGTTAAAACTATTTAGTTCCATTAATTCAATGAAATTGATGAATTTGATCCAGTGAAACCTGGGAGACAGCTCAGCCCAAAGAGCATGAGATTCTTAAACTCAGTTTCATGGGTTCAAGCCCCTCGTTGGGCAAAAGATTCCTCCATTGTAGGGGGTTGGAATAGATGACCCCTGTGGTCCCTTCCAACTCTACAATTCTCTGATTCTATGATGATGTTACTGTTTTGTTCCCTTTGTGGACTGTTTTGAGTCTTTTTAGCCAGAACAGCAGCAGCACCCCTGCTGATGAACTGGATTTGGATCTGGTGTAACTTTATGCCAGCTTAATTTACACCAGCTTCCTGTCCTTAGGATTGATCCCTAAGCCATGTCCATACATTTCAGTGGGTCTAGTCTGAGTGTAGCTATCAACATAATCATATTAATATTAATAATAATAATTTATTATTTATACCCCGCCCATCTGGCTGGGTTTCCCCAGTCACTCTGGGCGGCTCCCAATCAAATATTAAAAATACAATACAGCATTAAACATTAAAAACTTCCCTAAACATGGCTGCCTTCAGATGTCTTTTAAAAGTAGGATAGTTGCTTATTTCCTTGAATTCTGATGCCTGGAGGCCATTCCACAGAGCTGGCACCGCCACCGTGAAGACCCTCTGCCTGGTTCCCTGTAACCTCACTTCTCACAATGAGGGAACTGCCAGAAGGCCCTCAGAGCTGGACCTCAGTGTCTGGATAGAACAATGGGGATGGAGACGCTCCTTCAGGTATACTGGGCCGAGGTCATTTAGGGCTTTAAAGGTCAGCACCAACACTTTGAATTATGCTTGGAAACGTAATGGGAGCCAGTGTTGGTCTTTCAGGACCGGTGTTATGTGGTCTCTGCAGCTGCTCCCAGTCACCAGTCTAGCTGCCGCGTTCTGGATTAGTTGTAGTTTCCGAGTCACCTTCAAAGGTAGCCCCACGTAGAGTGCATTGCAGTAGTCCAAGTGGGAGATAACCAACGTATGCACCACTCTGGCAAGACAGTCTGCAGGCAGGTAGGGTCTCAGCCTGCGTACCAGATGGAGCTGGTAGACAGTTGCCTTGGGCACAGAATTTTGTTTCATTGGAAACAAAACCCTTGAGAACAGCACTCTGTTCCAAATGGGAGGTAAAGAAACCAAACCCAGTGGCCTTTTGCTATCAATAGACTGAAAATTCACTGACCCTTCCTTGGGCATTCCAGAGGTTGCGTTCATTTTATTATTATTTTAAGTTGTTGAGTTATTCTTAGCTCAGGGAGATCGTAAGATAGTGCTGAGCAAAGAGAGGTGTTTCACTTAATTGCTGGCCAAGATCTGAGATGAACTGATTTTGCAAAATGGGAGCCAAACAAACAGCTCTCGGACATCATCAAACATGTCCAAGTGTTCATTTAGCTGGCTCACCACCTGCCAAATTAATTCATCTCCAGACTTGGTCATTGCCACTAGGTGACTGAAATCTCATCCCTCCTCCACTCCTTGGTTTGGCACTATCTCACACTCTTCTAGAGCCAAACAAATAAAAATAAAATAAATGACAGCATTAAAAAAATAATAATAATCTGAAGCCCTTGGGATGATTTTACATGAAAAAAATGCAGCCAGGAGATGTCAATTGGAATTGTTTCCCCTCTCTTAACTGGTGACATGTTTGCTTTAGAGAGCCAAAATCTGGAGACAGCTTATTCCTGCACACTCCATTTCAATAAAAACTAAGGAATCACAACTAATTATTGCTGCAAAGCGCAGAAAAGTGCAGGATCTTCAACAGAGTTCTAATGCTAACACAGATGCTTCAAATTTATTTATTTGAGAGATTTATATGCTACCTTTCAGGACCTGCCAAGTTACACTACAAAAACTCGTTAGAACATCTTCATGGCCTTGTTATTAACATATAAAGCCCTAAACGATTCACTGTCTACTGAGGGGTGCACACTAACTTTGGGGGTGAAGTGCAGAATCAGGGCCGTCTTACCCATAGGCGCTAGGGGTGTGGGGCACCCGGGCACCGGGCTCTCAGGGGCGCCAGGCTGAGGGTCCGGGGCCTGAGAGTTGAGTACGGGGAAGAGCCCGCCTGTCGGTTGGTGGGCCGCGAGTTCAGAGGTGATCGAGCCAGTGAGACGCTGAGGTGGCTGGCTGGCTCTGCCCTCCTGCATGCCTGGGACTGGGCAACCTGGGGAGGGCGGTCCCGGGCAGATCTTTGCACCACGGCACTGAATATGCTTAAGACAGCCCTGTGCAGAATGCATGGCACACAGTTCTGTCCTCCCACACCTGACCACCACTGCCTGCCCCCAGCATCTGTTACCTGAGGCAGTCAGCTCCCTCTGCCTAATGGTAGGGCCTGCCCTGCGAGAAAGAACATTTTTACGCCTCTTTCTCAAGACTTGGACAAGTATGGATGGGATTAAATATTGGGTCTGGATATCCCCACATGAGGAGCTTGAACCATACATTTATTTTAGGCAGAGGCTCTGCAGTGTCAAGCAGGAATAATAGAGGACTGACAATACAAGCATGAAACTTTCCCCTTCCTGTACTTTAGCAAATGGATGCAAACCCTGATGATCATCTGATTGCCAGGGCCTGGGTGTTTTGCCCATGGATCTATGCAAGTCGTGACAAGTATTGTTTATTATTTATTAAACATGTATATTGCCCTATAGCAGCAGGTCTCAGGACGGTTACAATGTAAAATCGCAATATAAAAAGAAAAAATACATGATCAAAACAAAAATAAAAAACCCCCAATAGCAGCCCCCTCCCCAACACATTTTTAAAGGACGTTGGATGTCAATCAGCCAAAAGCCTGGTTAAAGAGGAATGTCTTTGCCTGATGCCTAAAGATGTATAATGAAGGCACCAGACAAACCTCCCTGGTAAGAGTGTTCCATAAATGGAGCCACTGCAGAAAAGGCCCATTCTTGTGTCAGCTGATTGACGCCATGCACAGAGCCCTGCAAGCTCCAACAATCAGCTGATTATCGGGGCTTTGCAGGTGCTGCCAATCAGCTGATCAATGGTACCTGCAAGCTGTCTTTTGGCCCATCTGTACCTTTACCTTCCCCACCCCTGAAATCATATACAATGCCAGGTTTCAGACAAGTAGGTGCAGCTTTGCCAAAAAAAGCCTCACGTGCCAAATGTTAGGAGTTCAGCCTACACTCGAGTAGGACCTTGGCAGAAACACATGCCCAACTGGCTTGTTCTCTCCCTCCTGGTCGATTGTTTGGGAGCTTCAAAAGCTTTCTTCAGCCCGAACATCACAGTGACTGATGCCAACAGACACCGGCACACTTAGGGATCTGCAGAGTTTGCGCATCATGCGTAACAGACCTCAGCAACTCAGCATTTTGGCTAATCTACTTTATTTGCGTATAAACACACACAGAGCACTGCAACCTGGCTCCCTCTCTAGCATCAGACAGCAAAGACAATCAACAAAGGACAATCGTCCCACTTCATGGAACACAGTACAGTGGTGCCCCGCAAGACGAACGTCTCGCAAGACGGAAAACCCGCTAGACGAAAGGGTTTTCCATTTTGGAGGCGCTTCGCAAAACGAATTTCCCTATGGGCTTGCTTCGCAAGACGAAATGTCTTGCGAGTTCCTGCAGGTTTCCCCCCCCTTTCTCCCCCTTTTCCTAAGCCGCTAAGCCGCTTATCAGCTGATCTGCTAAAAGCCGCTAAACCGCTAATAGCGCTAATCCGCTAAGCTGTCAATGGGCTTGTTTCGCAAGACAAAAAAACCACTATACGAAGAGCCTCACGGAATGGATTAATTTCGTCTTGCGAGGCACCACTGTAACACAAACACCCTGTCTCTGTCACATCCCACTCTGTGGAGTCAAAACATACACCGTCATGTGATAGACAACAATCCCATGACTGCAATCACGGAGCAGGAATTCTAACAGGATGGGGGTGGAGGTGGGTTGGCTCAGGACTAATTAGGCTTTGCAGTAGCTGAGTAGGTCTCTGTGTTTGCAGAACTGTGATTTCTTAGCTAAAAATCAGAGCTGCTTCACAGCGGGGGAAGTGGGCTTGTAAGCTTTTCTTTTGTGTGGGGCACCGAGGGTGGAGTGGATGAGCACGCAGAGCAAGGGGATTCGTTTCATCTTCAAAAGCTTTCCACTTCCTCCCTGCTTGAGCTAGTGAAGCCTTTAAAGAAAGCCCACCTCTTCCCCTCTCTTGCCAAGGTGATAGCCTCAAAAGCAATTGGTGTGGTAGCAGGCTTCCTCCGGAGCCAGACAACGTGTCACCTTACCGAGGCGAAGAGCTCATTGCTAAGGGGAGCAAAGCAGTGAGCCCCTTCATCCACCTGAAAAAGGGGTTAGGAGGATGGAGGTCAGCTCCCTTCTGTGGCCAGAGACTTTCTGAGCTCAGCTGGTCCAGGAAGGGCACATCCCCACGGATGAGAGCTCCAAGGGTGGGCACCCCAACCCTGGAGGTGAGGAGCCAGGAGAAGGTGGATGGAAGACATGACTGCCGTCTCAGAGAAGGGCCACGCATGCCAAGGGTGGAACAGCATGTTCTCTGTTGCATTCTGCCTGGGAACACAAATTGTGTCTGCTTGGCACATAAAGGAGCAGGGATGGGATGGGGCTAATTAAGACTTGAGCAATTCAAACTCACTCACTGAGCCCGTTGAGGATGAAGGGATATCATCTAGGTGTGCTTGGGAAGATTTACAGGCTGGATGCCAGAGGGAAATAAGGCAATTCTTCTTCAGTCACAACAGTAGCACTCCTTCCTGGGAGTGGTGTGGGCTAGTTGCTCTTACTTGCTCAGTAACGGCAGTTTCTGACATTTATTAACATTTATTAATATTTGCACAGGGCAAGGTGGGTTTCTTGTCATCCCGAGACCAGACTGCCCACTGTCACAGGTGGAAAGAAGCTCACCCGTTGCTACAACAACAACAAGAACAACAACAACAAGAACAACAACAACAATAAAATTTTATTTATACCCCGCCCTTCCTGGTTCAAAAACCAGGCTCAGGGCGGCTAACAACAATTTTGTTTTGCCTCATATTGAGTCGGATGGCTTGCATTAAACCAGGCATAGGCAAACTCTGGCCCTCTAGATGTTTGGGACTACAATTCCCATCATCCCTGACCACTGGTCCTGTTAGCTAGGGATGATGGGAATTGTAGTCCCAAACATGTGGAGGGCCGGAGTTTGCCTATGCCTGCATTAAACTCTCAGGCTCCATTTGGAATTGGCTTTGCTCGAGTGAGCTAATTCCCGCAAAGATCAAGAAAAGCATTCAGTTTTCCTAAGGCCAATTCTGGACTTAGAAATCCCATTGCACCAGGAGCACAATGGGGGGTTTCCAACTGCCCAGTGAAGCATCATGGTAGCTGTGATAGAGGAGAGGGAGATCTGGAGGTCCGTGTGCTTTCCCTTCCCCCTCCTGTAAGGAATTGCCTTCTGGCTTACAATCTCAAAGATGTGGCACAAGAGGAAAAGAGACCGGGAAGGAGGAGAAATGAAGCAAACACTGGTTCTTCATTTAAAAACTCTTCTGCCAATGAGCCAGAATGGAAAGGGTCCAAGGAGCAGAGGAACCAAACATGGCTGATCTCGCAAGTTGAGGCCTTGCAGCCTTGCTATCTGAAGGAACAGGAGTGACTCTGCATTGACCCAGGTCCTCCTGGGCAAGAAGGACTGAAAAAAAGTTTCCTGTTAGGGTCAAAACCACCTTGAGATCTTTGGATGAAGGGAGCTATATCAATTTATTAAATAATAATAATAATTAAAAATCTCCAGCAGGTCTTTCCCCTAAGAAGCAATTGCTGAGATTGAAGGTCCTTGCCTTCCAACAGCTTCCTAAGTCCCCTCCTCTCTAGGGTGCTTTCCAAGCAACTGGAGACGGCGCCTGCATGTCTGTCTTTGTTCCTCCCCCTTCATGCCTCTCCTGGTTCTGGGAGACCAAAAGGAATGGTAGCTTGTTGCAGCAGGAGATGAAACCCATGCCTCTTCACCAGCCACACTCACCTCTGCCTCTAGGTCTCCCTCCTTACCTGCTTCTGATTCTGGACTGGTTCTTCTACAAACTCTCCCTGCTCACTAAGCCCTGGTACCTCTTCCGCTTCCAACCCCTCGCCCTCCCAGTCTTCTCCCTCTTCTCCCTCTGAACACTCATTGTCGTCCCACCATCACTCCTAGGGGTTCCCCAGCGGGTTTCTCTCACCATTCCTCTGTCTCCAAACCAGTCAGTGACACCCTTCTTCAGGGTTCAGAATCGCAGCTGTGCACATTATTTACCTGTTGTCCCTGGAGTCTTATGTGAGGGGGAAGGAGAGCAAGGGAGGGACAGCAGAGCGTTATAAGACTCGTTAATTAAATAATCGTTATCAGCCTCTTTGAAGATGAAACCTGTATACCACGTCAGTGTTCCCTCACACCTCTTACATGACTGCCACAAGCCCATGCTTCTATTGGGGTGTGTAACATTATTTCCTCAGGTCTTTTTTTGGTGTTTTAGTTAAGAGTGTTCTACAGAGCTATATTAAATTCATATAAATCATTGTCCTAAGGAATCCTGTCAAAAGTTTCATAGATGGGTTGTCAAGAGACTTGCCTTCGGGCCACTCCAAGGTGATGATAATTCTCCTGAAAACCTCTCTCTCGGCTCTTCCTGAAGTGTTCATCTTCGCCCCCCACCCGCGTCCCCCTTTTTTCTTTGAGCAACAGATATTTCCTGATCACACTCCACAGCCGACGTGGTACATAATTACATATGATCCTTGTCTTCTTTTAATTAGTAGTTTTCTTTCACCCAGTAGGCCCTACATATTACTTTCGTTTGTTCCTCGGTGTAAAATGGAGCCCTTTTCTTTTAAACCGGCGTTTTCAAAACGTTGACAGATCACCAACCACAAAAGTACATTTTCCTCTCTGCAGGCTAATCGTTCCTAATTCTGATGGATTATTTTATCAAAAGAAAAAGAGAGAGAGAGAGCTCAGTTTAGACAGGCGTTCGCAAATGGCGCTAGAGCAAGGTTTGGCTTTCTTGAAGCAACAACAACAATAACAACATCAATAATAGAAATAACTTCCCCAAAAGACCACCCCAAAAAATTGTTTGCAACAGTGCACAGTAAATCTTCCTAATAACTTGACATGATTAAGTTATTCCACCCCCTTTTCCACCCCGCCCTGGTGATGTTTCAACCATGAAGATTTATGAAAAGTTACTCAGAAACATCTGTGTGGATTTTTTTTTTAAAAATGTATATATATATATATATCTATCAAAAAATCCCAATCCATCATCGTCTCCTCTTTTGCCTGCAAGCATTCCTGTCTTGCTGAATGAATGGCAAAGTGTTGGAAGAAAGAAGTGTCTTCACACCACAGAAAATATTTTGCCTCTGGGAACTTGCACCCCCCTCTCTCTGCTTTCCGTCCTATTGCATGAGCTGCTTTACCTTCTATATAGTGTGGCATTTTGTTTCTTTAAAAGGGGACAGTCTTGGAATCTATCTATCTATCTCCTCTATTTTAGAAATTAATAAAATGTAACTCCTCCCTGTGTTTGGCGAAAGGTTCTTTCCAGGGGACGCCTTAGAATTCCCCTGTGAGGGAGCCATCCATCATCCCTGAAGCTGAGGTTTCTCTGTAGAGTTCTGCACAATTCTTATACCATTAACCCTGACAGTGACTCTGCAAGGCAGGGCTGAAATTAATTACCATTTCCATCTCAGAAGAATTCTTATGTAGGATCGTGGTACCTTGCAGGCCAGCTCCTGCGGACGGATTGATTTTAACAGTGCGACCCTAGATGCATGGCATCTGAAGCCATTTGGTTCAATGGAAATTAGTGCCCAGTAAGATTCTTAAGGAAATCAGCCCTGAGTGCTCACTGGAAGGACAGATCCCGAAGCCAATACTTTGGCCACCTCATAAGAAGAGAAGACTCCCTGGAAAAGACCCTGATGTTGGGAAAGATGGAGGGCACAAGGAGAAGGGAACAACAGAGGACAAGATGGTTGGATAGTGTTCTTGAAGCTACCAGCATGAGTTTGACCAATCTGCGGGAGGTAGTGGAAGACAGGCGTGCCTGGCGTGCTCTGGTTCATGGGGTCACGAAGAGTCGGACATGACTAAATGACTAAACAACAACAACAACAAGATGACACAGAATCAAGGGACGCGAGTGGCGCTGTGGGTTAAAACACAGAGCCTAGGACTTGCCAATCAGAAGGTTGGCGGTTTGAATCCCCGCAATGGGGTGAGCTCCCGTTGCTCGGTCCCTGCTCCTGCCAACCTAGCAGTTCGAAAGCATATCAAAATGCAAATAGATAAATAGGCACCGCTCCAGTGGGAAGGTAAACGGCATTTCCGTGCACTGCTCTGGTTTGCCAGAAGTGGCTTAGTCATGCTGGCCACATGACCCGGAAGCTGTATGCCAGCTCCCTCGGCCAATAAAGCGAGATGAATGCCGCAACCCCAGAGTCGGTCACGACTGGACCTAATGGTCAGGAGTCCCTTTACCTTTACCTTCAAGATGGCACAGAACTGCAACTTTAAAAGGGCAACCCTGTACCCAGAGGTTCAGTGGGTCTTACTCCCAGGTAAGTGAGGGTGGGATTGAAGCCTCGGACTGTTAGCTTCGTCTAGTTAGAGCCAAACTAGATGGTGGCTCTGAGTTGCAGATGCTTTGCAGATCGAAACCTCAGTTAGCTAGCTTGTTATAATCTTAATTTATGAATAGCTTTTCATCAGCATTTCAAGGAGATTTACAATCAGGCAATAATAAATACTAAAAATAGGTTCAAAAAACAGTACACAAAACCAGCTAAAGATAGGTGTTAAAACAATACATGAAAACACCCAAGGCAGAAAGCCTGATTTCCCCCTCATATAAATCCAGCTGGGAATGAAAATTAATGTTTCAATGGAGTTGATTTATTGCGCATTTTAATTAAGGTGTATTTATAATTCTGTATTTTTGCAATATTGCGCAATGGGTGGTTGTTGGTTTTTTTTTGGGGGGGGAGGTGGGGAGGTTAGAAGCCATCAGGGCGTTAAGCAGTATATAAATTAAAAAAGAAAAGCATGTCCAACCAGAAATACCTTCAATTGTTGCCGGAAACCATAGATTAGTAGGTTCCTGTCGTCTCTCAGTAGGGATACTGTCTCACAAAATGAGCGGTTAAATAGTCAGGGTCAAACTAGATTTATTTCTTTGTTGCATTTATATCTCGCCATTTCCTCCAAGGAGCTCAAGGTGGCTCACATGATTCCTTCACCTCTCATCTTCACAACAACCTTGTGAGGTAGGTTAGGCTGAGAAAAGCAGTGACTGTTCACCCAGTGAGCCTCATGTTCCATGTAAGGGTTTGAACCCTGGTCTCTCAGGTCCTAGGGACATGGGTGGCGCTGTGGGTTAAACCACAGAGCCTAGGACTTGCCGATCAGAAGGTCAGCAGTTCGAATCCCCGCGACGGGGTGAGCTCCCGTTGCTCGGTCCCTGCTCCTGCCAACCTAGCAGTTTGAAAGCACCTCAAAGTGCAAGTAGATAAATAGGTACCACTCTGGTGGGAAGGTAAATGGTGTTTCCGTGTGCTGCTCTGGTTCACCAGAAGCGGCTTAGTCATGCTGGCCACATGACCTGGAAGCTGTACGCCAGCTTGCTCGGCCAATAAAGCAAGATGAGCGCCGCAACCCCAGAGTCGGCCACGACTGGACCTAATGGTCAGGGGTCCCTTTAGCCTTTACTCCCAGGTCCTACCCTGACACTCTTAAGCACTATACCACACTAGCACATCCCAGCAAGGCAGAAACAGCTGGGAAGGGTGCAGAGCAGGGCCAGTGAGAGGTAGCAGAGATGAGGGCACAGGAGAGTCCCAAGGGCCAGACTGAGAGGCTAGGAGGGCTGCTGGATAAAATGACAGGAAGGATTCGAAACCTGTGGGACCAGAGATTCACAGAAGATTGGAAGAAGTATGCGAACTATTTGAAGAGCAATTGCAATCAACAAATTACGGTAGCAGGATTACAAGAAGTTCTGTAAAGAGAAAAATAGGAAACGTTACAAAGCAGAAAAAGAAAAGAGATATCCGTTATGAGATTTAAGTGTAATAGGGAAAGTAAGAAATGTATGTTAAGAGATTAGATTGGAAAATTTTCAGACAGGATTGATGAAAGTCAAAAAATTGTATAAGATGTAAAAGTATGTTTAATTACTGTGAAAATGATATGTTAAAAACTAATAAAAATTTATATATATATAAAAGAGAGGCTTGGAGGGCCGCATTTGTACCCCCATTCCAGTTCTTCTCTTTCACATGGTCCAATACCTCCTTGCCTCCTTTGGCATGGTCCAATACCATGGACCAGATGCCATGGTATTGCAGCTTATGCCATAATAAACCTGTTAGTCTTTTGCCTCACAGTTCTTTATTGCACGCAATGTCTGGCAGTTATGACCTCATTACGATTGCTGTGAGGCAATTGGCTTCTGACAGATCTAGGTCAGTGTGGATGGTTCTCCTGCACAGGGAGCTGAGCTGAGGGGCCACAAAATACTACTACTACTAATTTCATAGCTGTCAACTTTTCCCTTTTCTTGTGAGGAATCCTATTTGGACTAAGGGAATTTCCCTTTAAAAAAGGGAAACGTTGACAGCTATGACTAATCCTGTATAATATCCTGCAACATTTCTTGATGAAAATAGGGATATCCTATATAATAATAATAATAATAATAATAATACTTATACTTTTATCACTTATACCCTGCCCATCTGACTGGGTTGCCCCAGCCACTCTGGGCAGCTTCCAACATACGTAAAAAACATAACAAAACATTTCACATTTTAAAAATCTTCCCTATACAGGGCTGCTTTCAGATAGCTTGAAGGTTAGATAACTCCACACCCTCCATCATTTCCCTGATGAAAATAAGGACATCTGAAGGAAAAGCAGGACATTCCGGGGTCAAATTAGAAACCAGTACAGCTTTTGTAAATCTAGGACTGTCACTGGGAAATAGGGACACTTGGAGGGTCTGCTATATTTATACGGGGCCCTATTCAATTGCTGCGAAAATATTGCAATTGTTGCCCTTGCTCAGGGCGCCATATTGCCAAAGTCTGCCCCTGCTGCCATACTCTAAAGCGAGCTCCGTTTACAACTTTTGATCCCCCACACCCAAACTTCAGTACAGTGGTACCTCAGGTTAAGTACTTAATTCGTTCCGGAGGTCCGTTCTTAACCTGAAACTGTTCTTAACCTGAAGCACTACTTTAGCTAAGGGAGCCTCCCGCCGCTGCTGTGCTATTTCTGTTCTCATCCTGAAGCAGAATTCTTAACCCGAAGTACTATTTCTGGGTTAGCGGAGTCTGTAACCTGAAGCGTATGTAACCCGAGGTACCACTGTATATCTGGTCTTCACAAATTTCCACCTAGCTCTGTGAAAGAATGCCATTAAAGAACTCAGGATCACCCCCACAAATATACTCCTGTGACTTCAGTGGGATCTTCCATCTCAGTATTGGGTGGGGGGAAACTACCACAGAAGTATCAACCCTTGCTCCCCACAGACATGAAAATCCCATCACCCCACTCTGCTCTATGGCTCACAGAACAATGGTATCTTCTAGTTCACTCTGGGGGACCCTCCATGGTGAGGAAATCCACTATCCCCATTCCAGAAATGAGCTGACCTTGAAGAATTTTTTTTTAAAAAAAGCAATATGGAACATCATTTTCTTCTGAGGAGGAGAGATGACGTTTAAAGAAACAGACCTCATTATGTCCTAATGACAGGTATAATTAGGAATGTCAATCTCCAAACGGGAGAGAGAAAGGAGCAGACGAGAGAGACAACGGGTTGTGGGCCGCTGTGTATTTGTTCTCCAGGATATTCTACCATCCTGGCTTCGTCCAAGTAACTTAAGCCTCTGGGCTATATTGGACGAGGCAAAGTCTAATTGGGTCTCCGTCGCTTCCGCAATTTGCCATAATAAGGTTGTCTGCAGAGGGTTCAGTAGCCAGTGGCCGGCATGGCTGGAGCCTCTGAAGGCTGTCAACGGCCAGAGAACAAGGAGTCCATTCGGGTCACGGTGAAAGAGGCGGAATGAATGCTGGTAATTGATGTAGTGACAGCCATGTCTGCTGGGAGACAAGAGGAGTGGGCAGCAGTAACGAAAGACGTGGTGCCAAAGAATATATAAAAAAGGACAATGCATTGGCCCAAGAGAATGAAAGAGAGATGCATGACATGTTGGGCTGTTTGCTGCTGTTCAGATGCCTCTTAAACGGTTGGAAAGCATTCAAATGCTCACAGAATCATAGAACTGTAGAGTTGTGGAATTGTGGAGTCCATCTCCTGGTAAAGCAGGAATCACAACTGAAGAATCCCTGACAGATGGTCATACAACCTCTGTTTGAAAACCTCAAGTGAAGGAAAGGCCACCCCCCTTTTGCTATTCCAGGACTGTTTGTTAGGACATGTTCCTAGTAATGGCTATTTTGACTGAACAAAAGTACAGTGGTACCTCTGGTTACATACGCTTCAGGGTACATACACTTCAGGTTACAGACTCCGCTAACCCAGAAATAGTACCTCGGGTTAAGAACTTTGCTTCAGGATGAGAACAGAAATCTTGCTCCGGCAGCATGGTGGCAGCAGGAAGCCCCATTAGCTAAAGTGGTGCTTCAGGTTAAGAACAGTTTCTGGTTAAGAAGAGACCTCCGGAATGAATTAATTACTTAACCTGAGGTACCACTGTACTATTATACCTCTTGAACCATCATAGCTCCCCCCCCCCAGATTTTGGGAACTGTAGTTTGTTAAGGGTGCTGAGAGGTGCCCACATGAGTTAGACTAATCCACTATGTAGGCCTCAAGGCATACCGGGATGGAAGTTCAAGGAAACCAGGACTCTGGATTTCATTGCACTACATTCATCAGAGACCGAAAATGGACTCTGGAGACATTCACACCATACGTTGAACATGTTACCACGTTAAAATGTCACTGCATACCAGTGGCGTAGCGTGGGTTGTCAGCACCCGGGGCAAGGCAAGTAATTTGCGCCCCCTAACCCGTGGATTTGCGCCCCCTAACCCTACTCCTGACCCTAACCCCCAGATGTTGCGCCCGGTGCGGCCAGCCCCCCAACACCCCCCACGCTACGCCACTGCTGCATACCCTACAACATGTCCAGGCCAAAAACTGGGACCCGTGTCTTCTAGGCCAGGCTCCTGGGTAAGTCATGTGACCTGTGCAAGAGCATGGTGCCCCCAGAATGGGATGTTCCAATTCAGTCAGGGCAGTTGAGGGCTATGACATTGCTTCCACCCCAAAATTATTCCAGCCATAGCTTGTTTAGGGGCCTGAGAGTTGTTATGAGACTCCATCTTTTCCCCACAGAGCTACAATTCCCAGAATTTCCTGGGAAAAGGGATTGAGGACTAAACAACTCTATTTGGGCTCCTCGCAACTCTCAGCACTTTAAACAACATACAGTTCCCTGGGTTCTTTGGAGGAAGCCTAGACTGTCTAAAGTGGCATCATAGTTCTTCACATAAATAGTGTGGACGTATCCTGACCCTTCATATCCTTTCTGCTAGATTCTAACCATTGTTGGACATCCAAGGGAATATTCCAGCCAGGAATTTTTTTCCAAGGAGGTTGAGTAGAATCCATGAAAGGTATGCCCTTGGGAGATACCCAAAGGCCAGGCAGATGTCTGGAGAACTGTCTCTGTCCTCTGGGCTTGATATGTACCATATCCCTCGATTATATTGCTTGAGGTAGAAATGGCATGCCCGTGGCATTAAAAAGAAAGGGCTCCCATCATCATAATTCTGGTGAATACCCTCTAGCAAACCCAATTGAGACCAGGAAAATGCCTTAAATTTTCATCTCCAAAAAGACAAGATTCCTTTTAAAAAGTGGGTGCAGGAGCAGCTGTTCAAGTAGCATGAGGAAACACGGCAGATCTGGTAAGACAGATGGATATTGTCGCATCTGAAACAAAGGCTCCCTCTCCTTGTCCTTCCCTCTCTTTTAACAATTCAGAGGAGCACATTTCCAGAAGCTGTAATTACTCATTGATGGTGCAAGCTGAGCTCCATCCCAGTGTTTATCCCTAAATAACAAAGTGTACTCTACATGGCAACGGCATAGGATGCAACATGCCTTCTCATTTCCCCAGCATAGTTCCTGGGGAATCTCCTGCCAACTGGGTCTAGTTGCAAAGCGTGACCGCAATCGAGCTGGTTGGCCAACTGGAGTTTCCACACCTTTTGTGAGAGACTGAGTTTTGTTTTACTTAAAGCAATAATTGCATTCTAATTTCGTCATGTCGTATGCCCCTGTTTCATCACCTTGTGCCTGCAAGGAGAGAAAAGGGAAAAAAGGAGAGAGGAAAAAGACAATGAACACTTTGAAAATAAATTTTCACTTTTTCCTCCACCTTTTTTTTTTTTTGCAGTTTGTTGACCCAGGATAATCCGAACGAGCAATTTACCCTCTTCTGATGTGATGCTGGTGTGAGGAAGCTGAGCTGATGTTTGTGCCTGGATGAAAGCAACATAAAAGGGGAAGAAAGTCTCACCATACTGTTGTTGTCATTAATAATGATGGATTACGTTTTAATGAATGTTATGGTTTTAAAATCAGCCCTGGCTGTGGGAGATTAGGACAGCATTGGGTGCTTGAAGCAAAGAGAGAAAGGGGGGAAAAGAACAGGGTGTGGCCCAGCAATTACAAAGCATGAACATGCACCCAAATTTCAAAACAAAACTGTGCAAAACTTGTAATTAATTACAAGCATCCTTGGGATCCTTCCAACCAGGAGCAAAGCTGCAGTGAGACCCAGGCACCCACAGGTTCAGAGGGCGGCTGAGGCCCAACATTGGCTAGAGAAGCGGATGCGAGGTGGGGATGGCAGGCCCACAGGCCAAATGCCCTCTCAGCTTCTCTGTCTGGCCTGCGGTTCTCTCCCCACACTGCATCTCCTTCCCAGCCACACCTTCTCTCTCCGGGGCCACAATCCCAGCCAGCATTTGCTTTGCACCTTTCCCGGGTGTTTATTTGCCTGACTGGAACATGTCTGAGACTACCTCTTTCTTCCCTGGAAGGAGGACTGAGAGGCTATCATAGTGTCACATGGCACCCCAATATCTTCCGAGCAGTGTGGGATCCCCAGGGGTTCCAGGCGCTTAGCCAGCATTTGGTCTCCTTGGAATGAGGGACAGTGGAGATGGTGATGTTATTAGGACATACAGATGCCCCAAGTGTCCCTATTTTCCAGGGACACTCCTGGATTTACAGAAGCCATCCCGGTTTCTGATTTGATCCCAGAAGGTCCCAGTTTTCCTTAGGTAAAGGTAAAGGGACCCCTGACCATGAGGTTCAGTCGTGGCCGACTCTGAGGTTGTGGCGCTCATCTTGCTTTATTCGCCAAGGGAGCCGGCGTACAGCTTCTGGGTCATGTGGCCAGCATGACTAAGCCGCTTCTGGCGAACCAGAGCAGCACACAGAAACGCCGTTTACCTTCCCGCTGGAGTGGTACCTATTTATCTACTTGCACTTTGACGTGCTTTAGAACTGCTAGGTTGGCAGGAGCAGGGACCGAGCAACAGGAGCTCACCCCGTCTCAGGGATTCAAACCCCCAACCTTCTAATCAGCAAGTCCTAGGCTCTGTGGTTTAACCCACAGCGCCACCTGCGTCCCAAATCAGTTTTCCTTAGGATGTCCCTATTTTCACTGGAGAAATGTTGGAAGCAATGGAGTTATGCAACCTCCCCGAGCCAAGAAAATAAGTAATAACCTTTCCTGAGCCAAGGAAATAAGCAGCCCTGTATAGGGATGTTTTTTAATGTTTAATGGGTGGTGTATAAATAATAAAATTATTATTATTATTATTATTATTATTGAATAGGACATCCGTATTTTCATTGGACTGGAGAAATATTGGAGGGTAGGGATATATGGTGTATTTGCTTTTTTTTTTTTTTTTTTTTTTTATAATGATTTTTATTAATTTTCCACACATAAAATGAAGAACAATGTAACACAGTATAACTTCATAATCATCGGTTCATAACCTTTTTTCTCTGACTTCCCCATACCTCCCTATCCCTGCATCCTTGTTTAAAATTCTTTAGCAACACTTAAGTCCATTGTCTTAGTTCTTTTTCATAAATATTTCTTAAGTTTTTTTTGTTTACTGCTGCAATTCTTTACTTCTTACCCCCTGACATCTTAACATTCCTCAATTTTACAGTTATTTTTAAGATATATCTTGAAATTCTTCCAGTCCTCTTCCACTGTCTCTTTCCCCTGGTCCCGGATTCTGCCCGTCATCTCAGCCAGTCCCATAAAGTCAATCACCTTTGTTTGCCATTCTTCCAGAGTAGGTAGTTCTTGCGTCTTCCAATACTTTGCCAGTAGAATTCTTGCTGCTGTAGTAGCATACATAAAGAATGTCCTATCCTTCCTTAACACCACTTGGCCCACCATACCCAAGAGGAAAGCCTCTGGTTTCTTAGGAAAAGTCCATTTAAGGACCTTCTTAATTTCATTATAGATTATTTCCCAGAAAGCTTTAACCTTTGGGCAGGTCCACCAAAGGTGGTAGAAAGTACCTTCAGTCTCATTACATTTCCAACACTTATTATTAGGCAAATGATAAATTTTTGCAAGCTTGACTGGGGTCATGTACCACCGGTAGATCATTTTCATAATATTTTCTTTTAAAGCATTACATGCAGGTGTATTTGCACAAATATACAACCCGAGCCTACGATGGAGGGGCTCACAGCATCAACACCCCAGGAGGTCTTTGTTATGTATTCAGTGGTCTGTGTTACCCTGAGCTTGAGTCTGGACTGAGGATTCTGAGCCCCTGTGTTCTGATTCAATACATGATATCCAATCACGTAGCATTGCGTGGACAGGCGGAGTCCCCAGATCCCGAGTGGTCCCCCCCGTCATGTGGAATAACAACTCTAGACAACATGCTATGGGATTAAATTGGCCACAACTTTATTAAATTTCAAATGTGGGTAGACCTTGGCTCAGGCATTGGGCGTTCTCCCTCCCTAGTCCCCAGCCGGGGACCTAGGGAGCATCAGGGTTATCCAGTGTGTGTGGGGGGGATGGGCCGGCTCTGGAGAACATATGTTCAAGCAGAGATAGCCGCCCCCGTTACGCCGCCGCAGGGGAGAGCAATGACGACCTTTCGGCATACGGCCAAAGCCTCCCTTCAAAAACCCCTTTAACGGGGAACCCTGGTATCGCCGCCGCAAAGAGGAAGATGGACTAAAGGATTCCGCCCAAGGCCTGGTACCGCCAAAGTTGTGACGTTTTGCTACGGGAAAGGCGAAACCTGCCAATGCAGGGAAATTCCTTTCCGGCCCTTTAACAGCGACCTTATCGTAGCAGCGCCCGCATACCTGTGGAGACAGGTTAACCTGCAAAACCTATGAAGAAAAGTTAACCTGCAAAAGAAGACATTAACTGAGGGTGGGTAGGGTGGGAGAAGCTCTGGAGCCAAGTGAGGATTACCAATTAAGATCCACCCTCTATTGTGTGGGCAGGTAATCCCTCCCCCTACCTGGCCTGGTTTCCCTGGCAACGCTTCCCCCAGGTGGGATTGGACAACTCACTGGGGTAGGCGGGGACCTCCAGGTATCCCACCTGAGGGAAGGCAAAGCCTATGCTGATGGGGCCACTCCAGATCCAGGGCTGCACGCGTCCACGCAAAGGGCGCCCCCCGTTTTAAGTGGGGAGCGGTCATTATCAGTGTTTGGGCTACTGGTAGTGGCTCTTAACCTCTGAGTTACAGCTTGTGGGGTTTAGACAACCAACCACTCTGAGTGTGGGAGTGGCCCAGTCCTTCAGAAATATATATAAGCAGTTGCTTTGCCCTTGTTTTCTTCTGTTAGCTCCATAAAGTCTCTTGCTGTTATCACTGTGTCTTGCCTCCTAGATACACACTTCAGTCTTGCTTCAGCCCTAGTCACAGCCTTGGATTCAAGCAGAAATCAAGCATGTCTCTCACTCTCTGGCTTTTGTCTGCTTTTAGCTCAGCTCTCTCACAACTCTGGCCTTTGTCGTTCTAACTACCAACCAGGTGAGGGAGGGGATCCCACCCATTTGCCTTCTGGCACAGAGCAGCTTCCTTCGCCAGACTAATGAGGGCCTGTACTTAGGGTCATTATGGCCCTTGCCTGGCTACTTGAACAACGGGACCTTCCATTAGATTTTGGTTGTCCTGTATGGTGACCTCTGCCAGGAGGGGCAGGGGAAATGTGTCCCTGTTAATTCTCCTCAGTCTTTAAGTGGCTTTCAATACCATCAACCATGGTATCCTTCTGGAACAGCTGTCTGAGTTAGGGGTGGGTGACATTGCTTGTGGTGGCTCCAGTCCTACTTGGATGGTCGTTTGCAGAAGGTGGTGCTTGGGGAATGCCCTTAGCCCTGTGGAACCTTCCATGTGGAGTCCTCAGGGTCCAGTTTTATCCCCTGTGCTGTTTAACATCCACATGAAACTGCTGAGTGGGGTTATTTGGAGTTTTGGTGTACGCTGTAAGCAATATACTGATGACACATACCTCTACTTTTCCTTTACACCTGCAGGTGTGGCAGTGGAGGTGCTGGACCGTTGTCTTGCCTTGATAATGACGGAATGAGAGCCAACACAATCCAGATAAGACTGAAGCACTGTTAGTGGGTGGTACACTAGCGCAGATGGATGGGAGCTTCCCTGCTCTTGATGGAGTTACTCCCTCTGAAGGAGTCGATACATAGTTTGGCGGTACTTTGCTGTTGCTTGAGGCTCAAGTGGCCTCAGTGGTGCAGAGTACCTTCCACCGGCCTCAGCTGGCGGCCCAGCTGCACCCCTAGCTGGACAGGAATAGCTTAACTTCTGTTCCTTATGTTCTAGTAACCTGAAGGTTAGACTACTGCAATGTGTTTTATGTGGGGTTGACTCTGAAGACAGTTCAGAAATTTCACCTGGTGCGGACTTCGGTGGCTAGATTGCTCACCTTGACAAGAAGGTTTGAGCATATTACACCGATCCTGGTCCTATGGCACTGCTTCTCAAATCACACTTTCCCTTGAACTTAGATCCATTTAAGATCCAGCAATTTCATCTATCATTTTAAAAATGCACTATACGTTTAAATGCAGCATCATACCATTTTAAACAGTCATGGCTTCCCCCAAAGAATCATGGGAACCGTAGTCTGTTAAGGACAGTGAGAGTTGTGAGGAAACCTTGATTTTCCCCTCACGGAGCTGCAATTCACAGGGAATTTTGGGAATGGTAGTTCTGTATAGTGCAGGTGGGGCCCATCACTTTGATCGGGAGCCCAGAGGGAAAGTGAGAGATAAAACAAAATAAAAAGTAACTACTAATAATGCCTGTACTTTTATCTTCACCTTCATATTTCAATTCACCTTGTATTCACCATTATATTTCACTCTAAATAAGCTATATATTTGGGTACAGTGTATAGAAGCTACCATCAATTACAGTACCCATTTATGCAGCTTATTCAAAGAAATATGTAGGTGAAGACAAAGCCGGTTTTGTGTACCTAAGAATATTTTGGCCTTGTGTTCCTCAAACAGCCTTTGCAAGTGATGTTCTCTCAACCATGGGCTGAACATTGTGGCAGCCCACTGGGCAAGGAGGAGAGGGAGAAAGAATGAAGGTGGCAGTATGGTGAGGATGGTGATGCCATGTCCTTAGGCCAGAGGGGTGCTGGCATCAATGGCTCATCTGGTGGGAGTGTTTCTGAGGTTGGCCTCTCCTCTTCCACCTCAGAGTCTTCAGCATCATTCTCTGAAGAAGAGCCAGCCAACTCCAGGGCCATGACCCTCTGGGCCTAGGAGTCAAAATGGGACAGCTTCATCTCATTGTTGCTTCTCCAGACAACCAGCTCACCAGGGGCCCTGTGATGATGCGCAAGAGAGCAGACCAGAAGCACCCCAGGGCGTACGTGCACAGTTTTATGGGTAATTAATGCCTTCCAATGTTTTATCTTCTCGTTTAATAATAGAATACCATCATAAAAACGTCGTTAAGAAGTACGATCTTCAAAGCATTCCCGCCGCCGTGAATGACTGATCCATGTAGCGGACCACTGAGGTAGACTAATAAAGGGTTATTATCTCCATTTTATATGTTTGTAAACTGAGTTAAAAGACATAAGCACCTCTTCTCAAGGCCGGAAAGGATGCATGCTGTACGACTCAAAATAAATGCCCCAAAGCAAGCATAGCTTTGTAGTGTCACACACAATCAAGTCAACACACAGCAACATATGTGCTCTTGAAGGCCATGTTCCCTGGGGACAGCCTTCTGGGGGTTGCATTCTTTTGGTGGGCGGGGCCAGAGGCAAAAGTAGGCGGGGCAACATGGGTGACTTTCAGCTTTATGCAGCAGGCTGCGTCTGAGCCACATTAAAAATAAAGCGTTCTTCTTCAAACACACGTCCACGCAAGCGAGAAGTGTTGTCCCAGGACACATTCTAGGAAGGCAACAGCACCTCAAGGGTGCAGGGTAGGTCTGCCCAGAGCTGGAGAGGGTCCCATACTCTCCAACATTTCTCTGCTAAAAATAAGGACACCCTATTCTGTAGCCTCCACCATTTCTCTGATGAAAACAAGGACATCCTACCATACCCTCCAACATTTCTCCAATGAAAATTGCGACATCCTAAGGAAAAATGGGGGGGACGCAGGTGGCGCTGTGGGTTAAAGCCTGAGCGCCTAGGGCTTGCCGATCGAAAGGTCGGCGGTTCGAATCCCTGCGGCGGGGTGCGCTCCCGCTGCTCGGTCCCAGCGCCTGCCAACCTAGCAGTTCGAAAGCACCTCCGGGTGCAAGTAGATAAATAGGGACCACTTACCAGCGGGAAGGTAAACGGCGTTTCCGTGTGCGGCTCTGGCTCGCCAGAGCAGCGATGTCACGCTGGCCACGTGACCCGGAAGTGTCTGCGGACAGCGCTGGCCCCTGGCCTCTTAAGTGAGATGGGCGCACAACCCCAGAGTCTGTCAAGACTGGCCCGTATGGGCAGGGGTACCTTTACCTTACTTTAAGGAAAAATGGGACATTCCGGGATCAAATCAGAAACCGGGATGGCTTCTATAAATATGGGACTGTCCCTGGAAAATAAGGACACTTGGAGAGTCTGGAGTCCTGATGACCATACAGAAAGGTCTCTAGGTCTACATTTGGCTCACCTGCTGAAAGTCTCCTATCACTGCTCTACACCAAACTCCTGAGTCAGCAAACTGGTACCCAACTGAGAAAACGACCATCATTATTCTTCTGGGCAGCCCAAAGGACAAGGTAGGAAGTCAGTTTGGTCCAGAGAGCAGGATGTCAGCACATGGCTTATATGTGCACGGAGGGTTCACTTTTCATTCCAGTGGCATCTGCATGCCCAAAGGAATGTGCCTGGAAATTCAGCTCCCTCCATTGAACTGGATGGGGAAGAGTTTCCTGCAGGCATCTGAATGTTCCATGGAAGAAACGGCTGGATCCAGCAGATGTATGTTGAGCGTCTCAATTGCCCCCGTAATGAGATATTTGCAGTTGTCGTAACACTTCCCTTAAGAAGGAGATTACTATTGTTAAGTGTGACTGTAGCAAAGTGTTAAAATAATTTTTGCCAGGATTAACTTAATCCTGCCCTAAACACAAGGCAACTCAAGGATGCCAGTGAATTCTCTATTTTTAATCAGACTCCCCCCCCCCCAAAAAAAAGACAAGATGAATCATGCCTTTCAAGACAGTTTCCCGTGCAATAAAAGTTTACACCCAGTGCACAGCGCAGAACTGTGTGTATGTTTGTGTAGGTTTGCATCCTGGAACACTTGCTTTTTGCCAAATTAACAAAGTCCAACTTGTCATATTGAAATCATGCATGGAATCTTCTTTTTTTAATGTCAGACATCACACTGTAGTTATTCAAGGCATCAGTTTTATTCAGCAAATATTTTGGAGGTGGCTAATCTGGTCTGTGGGTTTGCTTTCTGCCTTGGGGTGCTCCCATACCATGAAGCTAATGTCTAATCTTAGCCTTGCAGACTCAATCTAAACAGTGTTCTGATTGATCTCTATTGTGTGCCAGAAGTGATTTTGTTGTGTAGCTAGCGCTGATACTTCTGGAAGCGATTGGCTGAGCTGCTCTCATGTCATAGAAGCAGGCAGGAGCTTCTACTGCTGCCATTGGCTGAACTGCTTGGATCCTGCAGTCGGTGGATCAGGGAAAAGGGTCTAAAGGAAGTTGGGGTAGATTAATAAGTGGCCTAGGAAAGGAATACACTCATTTTAAGAGATTCCACAAGGGCAGAGCAGGGAGGGGAAAGTTGGAAGAGGGAACAAGAGAAACACTTTTTAAATTGTGCATTCATACTCATGGCATCAGGGCAGTTAATCCTGATACCACTTTCAATACTATTTGTAGCTGCAAAATTTTCAGGGTAGACACATGGCTAAGGGTGGGGAAGAAATTCAATCCACTTTCATTTTTATGACAAACTATCCATTTTGCATTTCTCGAACCAATGCTCAAACCAAAATACCATTATCTTTGCAATTCACACTCTTACAAATTTTGCAACACATTTCATGCATCAAATGATGTGTAGAAAAATGCATATATTCAGAAAAAGTGTGCATGAAGATGCACATATAGATGAAAACAATATGCAAAAAATGCATTCTGTCAAGGAGAATTGTTTGCAAAAATGTGTATAACAGTCAAACATGCACACAAAATTTGGAGAAATCTGCACTAAAATGCAGGTAAATTTTCAGCAGTTTCTTTTCATGGAAACTTGTTGAGGAAGTGTGAAAGACTGGATTTAGGACTGCAAAAACGAGGAATGAATCAAAACATTCAACCATTACTAGGCACTGCAACATTTTGTACACCTATAACCCTGAGTGGAAGATGTTTCACATCATAACTTGTATTTACATGTTTCCCAAATAGAAGAACGAAAGTCCAGGTGAGAAATGGCCAAAGAAAACAGACCGTTCACCAGTCAACACAGGGTCAAGTAGAAAGCTCTTTTCCTTCACCTCAGCTGAAGCCACCCTATAAGGGTGACCAGCCACTAAAAAAGGCCGTAACCCATCTCTTCCACCTCTGAAAATATCTACCTGAATCGGCTTGGGTTGCTCAGCTCAGTAGCAACAGAGCTGGGTGAAAGAACCAGCATGCCTGTTCTGAGAGCAGCATAAGCTTGTCCTTCAGTTAACACCAGGGTTACTGGTGCATGGGCCGAATCACTCCTGTGGAGATCCTCTGTGGGCTGGACCGGCGCAGCGCAATGCCGAAAATCATTTCTGCGCATGCCCAGACGCCGAAAATTGCACCTGCACAGATGCGATTTCTGGAGCCGCGGAAGAGAGTCCCCGCGCCATGCTTTAGTGCATGGTTTGGTGCAGTACGCAGAGAATCTCTGAGCAAGCGGCTCGGTTCAGGGACGGCTCATTAAATGGCGTCCGTGGACTGCTTCTGGCCCCTGGGCCCTAGGTTGCTGATGTTGGGATGCTGTCGTGGAGATGGGGGCATTTGGCAGGCCCCCAGCTGGCTCCAGCCACCAGCCGGCAGCTGGGTGAACTCCGGTTCTCGGAACAGCATCAATCAGCGACTCGAGCCTCCGAAACGTTCAGAAGACAAGCACGCTCTTATCAGTAGAGTGAATAAATCTTCACAACGGAAGAAGCGGACAGAGTCATGTGTAAGCATTATTTACAGGTGTTTATTTTGCATCAGGAACAAAGGGAAAAAAACATGTCTGCTTCCCTTCGTGTCCAAGCAAACAGCAGCTATAGCAAAAGCAATATACAAATGGAAGTTCCCAGCAAGCTGTGCTGGAAGTAAACAGGCATGTGACACACAACAGTCATGCCTGTTCCTTTTAAGGTGGAACGGAACCGTATCCTAACAGCCAACCCCTGGTTAACACTATCCTGCTTTACACAAACTTGCCTCCTAAGTGGATCATGAAAGATCGGTGTGTGGCTGAGTGCCTGTGCTGGGAAGGGCCACAAACTGTGCAATTAGGCACTCTTGTAAAGCTAGATGAGTGAACTACCGACTGACATTTCAAGATGGCAATTAAAAGATGAACTTGCCGGCAATAAGCATAATAAAAAAAACTTTATTGGGCTTATGTTGAAACTGCATGTGACAGGCACAGATTTGGTAAAAACGGAAGAGGGAAGACTCTAGCAAAGGCCCATAGAGTCATAGAGTTGGAGTGTTAGAAGGGACCTCCAGGGTCCAATCACCTGAGATGCAGGACTTCTGCCCACAGCTGTTCCTGGGTGGGCTTGAACCACCAACCTTCTGGTTAACAGCCAGACACACTGACTCACTGCATCACCTCTGGGTGATCACACAAATTGTTCACATTAATTCATTTTTTCCAATTTAGTGGGAACATCCGTATTTGAGAGAGGGGCAGCAGTAGAGCTCAGAACTGGCTAGTTGGTTGGCCTCCAGTCTGTGTCACTCCTGCAGCTATTCATCTGTGTTTCAGTGGAATCTGTAGGGGTTTTTTGGTGTGTATTTTTTTTTAAAAAAAATAAAAAATAAACAGCACCCAAACTGATAATGCTTTGTGGCTCCAGAGGGTAGAACCAAACAGAAGAAGAGATTTTCTAGACCTGAATACCACAGCACTAGCTGAAAATGCACTGGGGCTTCCGAACGATCCCAGAAATATATTCTTCCCATCACCACCCCCTCCTCATCTTCCATAATGTTGGGCTTTTGGCTAATGCCTAATTAATTCTTTTAGGCCTGTCAAAAATACTCCTTAAAAACGGTCTTTTACAATTGCAACCTTTTCTTAACCCCTGTATTTCAACTGCAGCTTTTGTTGATACGTCCCAATCGTTCGAGGCTATTCAGCGTGAAATCTGTCTCTTTCTCTGTGTCTGCATGTGTGTGTTTTAAAAACCGCTTCAGAGGGATGCTTGCTTTAAGGTGAAAAACAAGGTCTTATGTGCTGACAGTTCCATCCCTGACGATTAGGATTCCTTTGGCCGGTGACTGCATTTTCAACCTTCAAATCCTGAAGGTCGCAGAGAGGTAATGTTTTCATTAAAACATACCTGTTAAGTTGACCTAAAGCCGTAACATAAACAAAGCCTTTAAAAATGCAGACACCTGAAATATTTTTTCCCCTTGCAAAAAAAGAGAGAGAGAGAGCCTGGCTCCAATTTCTGAATAATGAAAGAGAGACAGAGACAGAGAGAAAGAGAAAGAGAAGGGGGGGGGGGCGGTTGAATGTGGCATAAGCAAATTCCTTTGAAGCGAAACATCTAACCCTATATTAGGCTTTTGTGTTCTGTGCAGTGCATGAAAGTTCTTACTCCAAAGAGATTGAAAGAGTTTTCGCAGACATTATCGATGGGTATACATGATAGACTCCTGGGTGGCTGATTGTATTCACCAGTTCTTCCAACCAGTTTGAAAGCATAACACTCTGACATTTCTCGGAGTAAAAATGACTTCTTTTGTGCTTCAGGTTTTTTGTACAGTACAGCGACAAGCAATTCCAACTGGATCAAACCTTTCCATGAGGTCTAGTGTCATGCCTCACCAGATTTAGAAAGGTGGGGTGTGGGCACACATGCGCACATCATGAATACTTCAGAGCACAATTTTTTGCTTTCCTACTGAGGTTGTGAAATTTGGTTGATTAATCACACAGCTTTAAATTGATTAATTAGTTGATAACGTTTAAATGGATTTGCTTGCCACAGAAACCTCAGTGCAGGATTCTTTGTGAGGATATTGAAGCCCAGTTCATTTCGTGAGTATGTTAACTTGTTGTTGTTGTTGTTTAGTCGTTTATAGTCGTGTCTGCCTCTTCGTGACCCCATGGACCAGAGCATGCCAGGCACTCCTGTCTTCCACTGCCTCCCGCAGTTTGGTCAAACTCATGCTGGTAGCTTCAAGAACACTGTCCAACCATCTCATCCTCTGTCGTCCCCTTCTCCTTGTGCCCTCCATCTTTCCCAACATCAGGGTCTTTTCCAGGGAGTCTTCTCTTCTCATGAGGTGGCCAAAGTATTGGAGCGTCAGCTTCAGGATCTGTCTTTCCAGTGAGCACTCAGGGCTGATTTCCTTCAGAATGGAGAGGTTTGATCTTCTTGCAGTCCATGGGACTCTCAAGAGTCTCCTCCAGCACCAGAATTCTTCTCAGTCTCAGGCACAGAGAGGGGTATTTCTCAGTCCCACACCCCATGAAAACTTCTCACTGTTGCCATATTTTGAAGAGCAAAAAAGAGGACACAATTGCCGACTTCCACTTTTATCGATGGATGGCTATGACAGCTCTACCCGTGAAAAGGAGGATGTGTCCTGGAAAAAGAGGACACATGGCAGCCCTATCATGGGACCCTCCACTTGCTCTGCTGTTGAACTACTCAGAAAATGCAGGTGCTCTATTGATTTATTTTCTATAGATATAGTCGGCCTGCTTTTTGGACAGAATGGAAATCTGAGTAGGGTTGCCAGCAAGCAAGCAAGCAAACAATCAAAAGCAGCTCAGTGATTTGTTATTGGCATTATTATTATTATTATTATTATTATTATTATTATCTTGGCCTACTTGCCAAAAAAGAATGCCTGTTGGGTTCCCCGCTCCCCAGCTTCCTCATTTTAGCTGTACATCTTGAGTACATTGACAGATTTTGCTCCGCCCCTGGGCCAGCCAATAATCGCTAAGCTCCGCCCTAACCCAGTCCTGTCAAAATTGAGTGGGTCTGCCTCTGAGCCAACAACAAAACCCCTTTGTGGCTCCACCTCCTGATCCCACTTCTGACACCACTGTTGCTTCCACTGTACACTGTTTCAAAGTATCAAGACTGCAGTACAGATCAGCTATTTCTGGTATTTCCCCCCTCTTTCCTTACTGCTTTTCCTCTGGTCTATTTGTTAACTGACACCAAA
This sequence comes from Podarcis cretensis, assembly GCF_951804945.1. Classification (NCBI taxonomy): domain Eukaryota; kingdom Metazoa; phylum Chordata; class Lepidosauria; order Squamata; family Lacertidae; genus Podarcis; species Podarcis cretensis. The sequence continues at coordinate 10,310,528 of NC_137179.1, forward strand.
GTTATTTTAAATATTTCTACTATATGTCCTCATTCTCTGCCCTCATTACTGAGATCTTCTGGTGAACGGTGGGTAAGAACAAAAACAACAACGACATTAATTATTACGATTATTGCCAAATCTATTTATTTCTCAGCAAAACTCAGAAAGATAGTCTGTTAAAAAAAAGACCCTCAAGACGTGTTAATAAACATTTTCCTTCAAGATTTCGACATCAAACTAATATTGTTTATTGCTGCGCTCTGTGTGTTGCCCCCAATTAGAAGACAGTTTCCGTTAATGGGCTAAGACAGAGTTATCGTTCTAGGAATAATGCATTAATAAATAAAATAAAAGCTGAGAAGTGGGCAGCCCATTAATTCAGCTTCCCCTCCCTTTAAAAAGATTTTTAATATATACTTTTGTCTGACTTCACACACTTGGCATTAAGAGTTTTTGGCAGCTTTTCGGATCCTTGTCCAATATTTTTTTAGCATGGCAGCAACTGATACAGTCACATCACATCCATCTTTGATACGATTTAGAATTTTTTATTTGAAAAATAAAATAGCAAACAGTAATTTTCTGGCTGCCCAATAGTCTTTAAATTGCAACTAAAAACAGTGGCTTTTTAATCGCCTTAGCATCCTCTATGAGCTAGGAAGCTGCAATAATTTCCAAAATCAAAGAACCTTTGTTTCATTGCTGTTTTGCATCCAGGCTCAGATATTTGGCCAAATGTTCATCGGATCCAGCAGTGTGCTTTGAATTCTTGCAGAGAAGTCTGGATGGAATTGAAGTGCAGGTATTTGTTCCTCTGAAACTCTGGTTGGAAATTGAGTTTTTGATCCCCCTTTCCTAAAAAGCAAGGATCCATTTGTATCCTGACATCCCTTACAGTTATTAGAACAAGCTTTATGTGCTTAACCCCCCCCCCAAAAAAAAACCACTACATGACAGTACAGTAGAGGAATTGAGCTCAATTTCCAGCTATTTTTTTCCTGTTTATTTATTTCCACACACCCTCCTATTTATTGCTATTTATTCATCTAGCTCAATTTCCATCTATTTTTCTATTTATATCCATTTAGTTTTCAAGTATGTATCTTAAACATGTTTTTTTATAAATTGTATAGATTTTACAATTATGCTGCTGCCTGCCCCAGGAGGGAACATAGTGTAAAAATGAAGTCAACAAGGATAAAAATAAACTAAACCCAGATCCATTCAAGCGAAGCGAATGAACTCTTCGGTATTGTTGGCGCGTAGAATTAGACAATGGAAACTCCTATTTCTTTAACACGCACTTGCAAACGTACTCATGGCCTAGTCACAATTTACGTGAGTTGAGTCCCCTTGGAAACAGCTGAAACATGCCGAGTGTGAAGAGATGATGCCTTTGTCCAAAATATGCAACAGTGGTGTGTGCCAAGGAATTGTGTCCAAGTGGAGTTGCCAGCTGTGAACCTCCCATTTGCAGGCCATGTGGATGAAATATTTAAACGGCATACGTACCTTCAGCATTTTCAGAAAGTAATTTTTGGTTTCCCACCAACGTGGGAAGCAAGCCGCATCACACTCAGTGGGGATTACTTTTGAATCTTCCTCTTTGGCAGTCACTCGTAGCCGAGTAAGATTGTCTTCCATAAACATGGTTTTAACAATGAGTCCGTAAGTGACTGTGGAGGCCAATTCTGGATCCACACATCCTTCCACAGTAGGGACATAGGTTTCTGGGCAGGAGTTGATCACAGTGTGAATTTGCCAAGCGTGCCTTCCTCTTAGCATGTTTCTCCTTGTGTCCTGAGTTCAAGTATCTTCAAAGCCCATGACACCTTTGGTAAAGACTGTTCTCCAACTGGAGCACTTGCAGGCCAGTGATTCCCAGTTGTTGGTGTTTATACTACATTTTTTTAGATTTGCCTTGAGACAGTCTTTAAACCTCTTTTGTTGACCACCAGCATTACGCTTTCCAATTTTAAGTTCGGAATAGAGTAGTTGCTTTGGAAGACGATCATCAGGCATCCGCACAACATGACCTGTTCAGTGAAGTTGGTGTTGAAGAATCGTTGCTTCAACACTGGTGGTCTTTGCTTCTTCCAGTATACTGGTATTAGTTCGCCTGTCTTCCCAAGTGATGTGTAAAATTTTTCGGAGACACGGTTGATGGAATCTTTTGAGGAGTTGGAGATGGCGTTTATAAATGGTCCATGTTTCACAAGCATACAGTAAGGTTGGTAGTACAATAGCTTTGTAAACAAGCATTATTGTCTTCCAAAACCGTGTTTATGGAAGACAATCTTACTCGGCTATGAGTGATTGCCAAAGAAGAAGTACTGTACGATTAGCATGCATTTTATGCTGTTTAGCTTTATGGCTATTTTAATCCATCATCAGAATTCCAGATACCATTTTGCTTTTTGACAAGATCTTTCTCACACAAATAAGATCTCACCCTCTTTGTCTTCAAAGCGATCCCTTTGCTTGAAATACACCTTTGCAGACGTTGATAACAAAACAAGACAAAAAGCCAATATGTAAATGTACAAAGATTTTTTTAAAAAAATAAATCGACAGAGACTGGAACGGGTCAAAATGAGTTTCTTTCCCAGGGCAGAGAGACTCCCAGTTGGATTGGTTGCTCCTGAAACAAAAAGGATAGATGCAAACTGAACCCCCTGATTAGAATCTGGGAGAGAGAGATAAAAGGTTTATCTGTGTAACAAGGGCCATTTCGATGGCATATTAGATGGCAGGCTGGTGTGTTTGCCTAAAACCGCCTGTTTCTTTGCTTTTGTCATTGAGAGAGGTGGTTGGGGGGGGAGAGAAATAATCTTCCCTTTTAAGTGAATTTAATGGGCTGTGAATAAATATGCAAATAGCCTTGGCATTTGGCTTCAGACTCGGAGTTAACTGGGTGGGTGTTTGAGGTGAAAATATCACAGCGATTTGCACAGTGTGGGTGGCACATTATCGTTCCTTGAATCATTATATTCCCCTTATAAATCTCCTGATGTATTTTATAGTAGATCGCCTTGGGTGATTGATCAGCTTGATAAATGACTAGGAATAAAACGCTGTTCCGTGGTGTTACTATCTATGTCAGTTTTATTGGCAAAGTAGCTTGATGCACAGTCTTTAAGTCTGCAGGTTGTGGAACAACCCCCTCTGGAGATGTGCGTTTTTGTAGGCTCCAACCAAAGATGGTGATGAACTTCTCCAAAATCAGGCTTAGTGCAGAATACTGGAGGTTAGGAGAAGCCAGTTGCACTCATCTCCTGCATGCTGTCTTCCCATGGGTCAAAGGATAGTCAACATGGCGCCTTGAAGATCTTGCTTGACAACAGTTCCCATTAATCCTGACCACTGGACATGCCAGTTCGGGCTAATGTGCTGCAAAACATCTGAAAGGTCCCATACTGCCTGCCACTACCACAGGCATCTGGTTGGCCACTGTGAAAACAGAATGCTGGACTGTGATTTCACCGATCTTCCAAAGACCCCAACTTTCGCCCCTGCCTCACAAAATGGGGTTGTTCCCATCCCACCCTCCCAGTCAATCTAAGGTGAATTTGGGAGAGCTCATCCATCTTTGAACTCCAGCTCTCCCGGTTTCCTAGGGATAGTCTCTATTTCTTCCTAGTCACCTCTGGTAAATCAGAACAGCAGTGTCATTGTCATGGCCTTGAACATGGAGGACATGAGGTAGGAGGTGGCAAGATTGAGTGGTTTAGGTGCCAGGGACACAGGTGACTCTGTGGTCTAAACCACTGAGCCTCTTGGGCTTGCCGTTCAGAAGGTCGGCAGTTCGAATCCCTGTGACGGGGTGAGCTCCCGTTGCTCGGTCTCTGCTCCTGCCAACCTAGGAGTTCGAAAGCACTTCAAAGTGCAAGTAGATAAATAGGTACCGCTCCTGCGGGAAGGTAAACAGTGTTTCCGTGTGCTCTGGTTTCCATCATGGTGTTCTGAAGAGGTTTAGTCATGCTGGCCACATGACCTGGAAAGTTGTCTGTGGACAAACGCCGGCTCCCTCAGTCTGAAAGCGAGAAGAGCGCTGCAACCCCATAGTCACCTTTGACTGGACTGAACCGTCCAGGGGTCCTTTACCTTTTTTTTTTTTTTTTTTTTACCCTGCAAGGAGCCCCAGGTTGGTTCTGCTGGGGTTTCTGTACCACCTTGTCATTGCTGCAAATGCCCTCTCTCTTGACTGGCATTTATCAGAGATGCCATTGCTGGGAGGTCAGTTCTGTGGTGCCACCCCTCCCTACCAGCTGCTCCCGCTCAAGAGCGGATCAACACATGATACGATACGATAATCTTTATTTTCATTGTGCCATACAGAACAACAAAATTGAAAAATCTACATAAAACATTCAAAACCCAACAAGCCTGCTATCCCAGCTATCCCAACCTGGTTAGCCCCCTAAAAACTCTGAGACCCCATTTTTAAATACAATATACTCCCATACAGACTCCTTACACTGCATTTAAAACCAAAATCGCCATTTGGGTAGAAACAGTTTCTCAGACGGCTAGTCCTAGTCTTTATAACCCTGTACCTTCTTCCAGAAGGCAGAAGCTGAAAGAGATCATTTCCGGGGTGCGCACTATCCTGCGCTATCTCTGCAGCTTTCTTATGGCACCTGGAAGCATAGATTTGATCCAAGGTGGGAAGATTTCACCGAATTATTCTCTCTGCAGTCTTTACAATTCTGGACAGCATTGTTTTTCCCCTGACCATGCAGCTCCCAAACCAGACACACAGACCATAAGTTTATAAACTCTCCACAGAGCAATGGTAAAATGCCATCGACAAGTCCTTTGAGAGATTGTTTTTCCAGAGGATTCTCAGAAAATATAACCTCTGCTGTTCTCTCTTCATCAGGTCTTTGCTGTTTTCTCCCCAGGTTAGGTCATCTCTCAACTCCATTCCCAGAAATCAAAACACCAAGACCTTTTCCACACACTTCCCCTTGCACATGGAGGTGTGCGAGAAAATTCTCTTTGCTCATTCAATACGATTCCCAAGTAGTCAGCCTTCCTTCAGTAATGCATTGCCAGACACAGTCCGAAAGAGTCTTTGAGAGTATACCCATAAACACATGCCCTACCTATGTAGGAAATATATGGAATCTTAGGTGTTCTCTCCCTAAACGCCTTCTGCTATCCCAGCCCCTCACCATTTCTTCACCAAACCACAGTCCTTGAGAACACTTACTCAATCCAGGTTTCTTCCTGTATGTGCAGAACCCCCCTTGCACATTAACTGGAGTTTTTTTAAAATTTATTATTATTATTATTATTATTATTATTATTATTATTATTGATACAACTGCGAAAAGGAAATAAAACAAAAATACAAACAAAAATAACAATAAACACAACATTTTCTTAACAAAGTAATAAGCGAAAATTGGTCTTAGAACTATAGACCCGACCTCCCATCTATTCCTTATTTCATGTACTTATTACTTGTTGCGCTTGCACACTTTTATAATAATTTAATTAATTCTAGATATATCTTAGGTCTCATATCTAACTTGAAACTATTACTGAAATTCTTCAAATGACACAACAGAATTTAAACTACTATAATTATATTTCAAGTATACTTTAAAGACCTCCCATTTTGGAACAAATTCCTGTTTTGATTTATTGAGGACTCTTGCTGCAACCGTGGCATATTAAAAAGATACCCTTCATTTTTCGTGGGATATCCAAATTTGTAATTCCCAGAAGATATGTCTCTGGTTTTCTATTAAAAAGGATCTTTAACTTTTTTTGCAATTCTAAATGTATACTGGAGTTGTTTTTCACTTGAATAATCCGCATTGGGTTCCTCCTAAAGATGGTTCTTGCCAGTTCTGGGGCCAGGCTGTACTCGTACACAGTGACATGGGCCTTACTGATCATGTTGTTGTTGTTTAGTCGTTTAGTCGTGTCCGACTCTTCGTAACCCCATGGACCAGAGCACGCCAGACACTCCTGTCTTCCACTGCCTCCCGCAGTTTGGTCAAACTCATGCTGGTAGCTTCAAGAACACCATCCAACCATCTCGTCCTCTGTCGTCCCCTTCTCCTTGTGCCCTCCATCTTACCCAACATCAGGGTCTTTTCCAGGGAGTCTTCTCTTCTCATGAGGTGGCCAAAGTATTGGAGTCTCAGCTTCAGGATCTGTCCTTCCAGTGAGCACTCAGGGCTGATTTCCTTCAGAATGGAGAGGTTTGATCTTCTTGCAGTCCATGGGACTCTCAAGAGGTGCCCTGCTTGGCATAGTTCACAGCTTCTCTGAGTTATTCAAGCCCCAAGGTAGTGATCCATGAAGGGGAACCTCTCCTTGCCAATGGGCTTTTTTACACACACACACACACACACACACACACACACACACACACACCATGGAGGCATGGAGACTGGGGCCGGGACAGTTCTAGCAATCCTGCTGCACACATTGCCTTACTTACCCTTGATCGTCATCCGTATGGCAACTCGCGACAGACACCAGTTCCGTAATCTTTTCAGCACTGTGGCCTACACTGGCAAGCGAGATGGGTAGCTGCCCAGAGTGATTATTCACTTAAGGTGTAGAATGCACAAACCTGTTCATGGTGCCTAATGGCTGGAAAGTGTGACCGGGTTTGGGGAGAGCTCGTTTTTCCAACGTTTGGTGCCAAAAATAAGCACACATGCTTAGCATCAACCCTGTTAACAAATTGACTGAAACAGGAGCTCGGCAAAAGCCTCTGCCAGCACGGCAGTAACTGGGGCCTGCTGTGGGCTCAATGTGCAAACACGTCTTCAATCTACGCCATTGCATAAGAGCTGCTCCTGGCATGGATCAGCTTTGAGAGTCAGGGAAGCTGGGCGTGCATTTTTTTTTTAAAAAAAAAGTATTATTATTATTTTTAAAAAGCATGCAACAAATTTATTGAGGGATCGGTCTATTCATAGCCCTCAGACATGTTTGCTAAATGGAGCTTCCATGTTCCAGGGCAGTGCATTCCTCTGCAGGCAAGCATCTTGTAACAAGCAGCAGAGCAGGCGCGCTAAATCTAGAGGGCATAGGTGTTGTCAGCTTCCATCTACAGCAGGGATGGGGAACCAGTGGCCTCTTAGTTGCTGCTGCTCTGAGATGGCTCAGTCAGTAGAACATGAGACTCTTAATCACAGGGTCCTGTGTTCAAGCCCCATGTTGGGGAAAAGATTCCTGCATTTCAGAGAGTTGAACTAGATGAACTTCATGGTCCCTTCCAACTCTACAATTTGATGCGTTGCCGGACTACAACTCCCATCCACTCTCACCATTGGCCACAGGCTTCCCAAGTCTGCAAGTGCTACAGATTTATACTTTTCCAAGTGGGAAAAAAGGATGCCCGTTTCTGAATAGCCAAATGGAATCCTGACAGGTTGCGAGAAGAAAAGAATTCTCATTGGGCAAAAATTATGAACTGTGATTTCCTTTTCCATTCCCCCCCACCTGGCCATGTGTACCTTTTTAAAGCCATTCTATTTTTGATTTAATGATTAAAAAGGTGAGCTTATTCTCAGTATTAAAACAGAAAATAACCACTTGCTTCCCTTAGGTGATTAATTAAGGACTGCTTACTCCTTAACCCAAGACGTTTTTGAGCATGAATGCAAGGGTGAGTAATTCATTTGGCTTAATAAATTTTTTTGAAAAGGGAGAAGTGACAAATTCTATGCAGGATTCAGCCCAAGTAAAGTCCCATTGATTTCAGCAAGACAGCGCAGTATGCATTTCAATGGGCGCATAAAGCATGCACTAAAACTCTGACCCTATGCAGATGTGCATGTGTGTATGGAAGCGCCGTCTCCGATTGCATGGAGCCCAGACAGCCCCGTGGTTTTCCACGGATCTGAGGGCAATGAAACAATCGTTGAGACGGCTAGAGTGCCGGTTGGAGATAACTCATTCCGAATCTGACCGGACACAGCTTAGAGCTCAACGTTGAGCCTACCAAGTGGCGATAGCGACGGCGAAGAAGAATTTCTTCACCACCTCTATTGCATCTGCAGAAAACAGCAGCAGGAGACTTTTCCAGGTGGTTCACAATTTAGCGGAACCACCTGCAACATCGGGGCCCAGTATGGGCCACATGTTCTCCTGCAATGATTTTGCAAAGTTTTTTGCAGATAAAATCGCTCAGATTCGGGAAGAAGAGTTCTGTCTAGTCAAGTTGAGTGGGATCAATTCCAATCTGTTACCTCCGAGGATGTGGACAGGCTGCTTGGACGAGTGAAGCCGACCACCTGTCTCCTGGATCCTTGCCCATCCTGGCTTATAAAAGCTAGCCGGGAAGGACTGGGCGATGGGCTTCGTGGGGTGGTGAATGCTTCCCTCCGTGAGGGAGCCTTCCCAGACCCACTGAAAGAGGCAGTTATTAAACCGCTTCTTAAAAAAAATCTTTAGATGCGGCCACGATGGCCAACTATCGCCCAGTTTCAAATATTCCATTCTTGGGCAAGGTGATTGAGCGAGCGGTTGCCGAACAACTCCAGGCACGCCTGGAAGAAGCAGACCATTTGGATCCCTTCCAGTCGGGATTCAGGCCTCATCATGGGACTGAAACTGCCTTGGTCGCACTGGTTGATGATCTCCAGCGGGCTAGGGACAAAGGTGAGAGGTTCTAAGCGCAACACAAAAAAGTTCCAAGGGAAGAAAGTGATATTCTATTGAGCCTTTTCTCAGTCCTTTGTCAACCCACTCTCAATTCTGCAAAAAGAGCCGGCCGTACCTCCTCTGGAAGATTCTTCGTTCCTACTACTTAACCTTTGATTTCCTTTGGTCACCTGCCAACAGTGTTACACAGCTTCTATTTACTTATCTGATTATAAAAATAAGATTATTCGCTGGTAGAGTTCCGTTTCCAACTATGAGCTAGACTGCTAACAGACAGCTGTTGAAGTCGAGAGCCAAATCCTGCTGTTGTCTAAACACACTGACAAACCAGTGCAAATCCTTGGATATCCAGGGATTGACTTTAGGTGTAAAGTAATTGAAATGAGTGCAGAGTCTGGCCCGGGTTTTTGACAAATCCAGGCATTCTGCTGTATGATGGGGGAACACCTATGCTAATCAAATTGTGTAATTAGATCATGTTGATGGATTTAATGTGAATCTGGATTAAGTTCCCTTTTCATTCCCTGTGTACAAATCACACCAATTATTTTCATTGTCTTCCTTATTTATATCTGAGGAAACAACTGTTGAGTGAATGGTTCTTTCCCCAAATCTGCTTCATTCCAGTTTGTGATGGGTCACAGCTGGCTGGCTCGCAAAAGGTACTTGGGTTGGGTTTACTAAGAACTGCTCAGATACGTTTTGCTGAATCAGGCCAAAGGTCCATCTAGCTTTCAGTGTCAGCCAGCTAGATACCTCTGGCAAGCTCACTTTGATCTCGGCAGCTGATGGTTTCTTTAGTCATGTAGTGCTTGCTAAAACAAAAGACCTCTTATTGGTTTATAAGATGTTATATTTCATAGAATCATAAAATTGTAGAGTTGCAAGATGTTAAATAGTGGGTAGACATATCAGACGACACAGCGATTCTTCAAACAGCTCTTGTTTATTCACAGGCCAGAACAGAACTGAACTGAAGGGTTCAGCCAGCCTGCTTATATAGAGCTCCAGCCCAACGTAACGGTAACAACTTTCTGTAACTATCCAATCACTGAACGTCACTTTTGATCCCTTATTTGCATATGTGGACCTGAACTATCTACAGTGTCCCCCTGCCGGCCCAGGGTGAGAACTTCAGTACATAACACAAGAGACCATGAGGATAATCTAGTCCAACCCTTTGCAAAGCTGGAATGTTTCAGCCAACATGGGGAGTGAACCCACAACCTTGAGTTTAAGGGTCTCATGCTCTACTGACTCAGCTACTGGTGCATAACAGTGTCTCAAAACTCAACAGGGAAGGTTGTAGCTCAGCTTGCATGCAGAAGGTTCCTAGTTGAGTCCCTGGCATCTCCCCATAGTGCTTGGGATTGACCCTTGTCTGAAACCCAGGGGAGTTGTTGCCAGCCAGTGTAGGCAATATTGAGCTAGATGGAGCAATAGGTCTGGCTTGGTGTGAGGCAGTTTCCTTTGTCCCTAGTGATGGCACCAATTTTTGCATTTCTCTAATTGGAAATTTGAATTGCAGGAAAACTCATGGCAAGGTGAAGCATATATTTGGGTCCAAGTGTTCTTCTCCATGTCATATTGCAATCTAAGACAGAGAAGAATTAAGGCCGCAATCTTATTCTCAGATGGCAAATTTGGGGGCCAGTGGGCATTTTGACATTCTTTTGGAATTGTGGGGGATGGGTGGCGCTGTGGGTTAAACTACAAAGCCTAGGACTTGCTGATTGGAAGGTCAACAGTTCGAATCCCTGCGACGGTGTGAGCTCCCATTGCTCGGTCCCTGCTCCTGCCAACCTAGCAGTTTGAAAACACATAAAAGTGCAAGTAGATAAATAGGTACCGCTCTGGCGGGAAGGTAAATGGCATTTCTATGCGCTGCTCTGGTTTGCCAGAAGCAGCTTAGTCATGCTGGCCACATGACCCGGAAGCTGGCTCCCTCGGCCAGTAAAGCGAGATGAGCGCTGCAACCCCAGAGTCGGTCACGACTGGACCTAATGGTCAGGGGTCCCTTTACCTTATAATCCATTTTTGCTGCCCCGTTGTCAGTTTCCAAACAATGGGTACATAGTTCAAAAGAATATTCACCTCTGAAAATCATGCATTTTCCCTGTAGTGTATCATTTTAAGCGTTTTCTCCCAAAACCTAGCGAGTTTGGGACAAAATAAAAAGCATGTGTTTCAAAGAAGCATTGTCCATATTACGTCTCCAGCGAAGAGCTCCATTAGATAGTCCTTTCTTATACAGACGTTTTTGGTTCTGATGCAGTCTTTGCTTAGGATCTTATCCTCCTTTCTCTTTGCACCGGATCCTTGTTAGCGCCCAATGGCTGTGCCCCCGGCAACCGTCTCTTCCCACTCCTGCCCCCCACCCTCCGCTACAGTGTCCCAGCTAATCCCCTGTAAAGAGTTTGGATTTCCAAAACAGCCATCGATGCATCTGTCAAAGGCAGCCAAGCAGGTGACATTTAGCTGAGTCAGCACTTCACCCGGGTTTGACCGCTGTAGCTTCTCACACAGATAATCGCCTCCTCATAAGCATCAAATGACTTGCAGCTGAAATAGGACTTTGACAGCCCTAAAGAGAGGGGCCCCCTCCCCCTTCTTCGGTCCCTCTGGAATGTGCTATTCAAATGAGACATATATGTACACGATTGCTTTACTTATAGCTCCCTGAATTGGACTTCTAAAGAATTTGGTGCTTTGTCAGAAACATATTGGACCCGAACTTATGCGTTGGCACCTATTGTGTGCCACCACACACTAGCAGTAAGGGACTCTGAAAAGCCCCACAATCAAAGGTTGTGTGAAACTGCTCATTTCAGTTTTCCTCAGTTTCTCATTTCTCCAATTATTAAATTCAATTCTCCACACTTCCACATCGGTTTCTGATTTATTTCTTACAAATAAATAAAGCTGTTGTGAATATTCACCTGCATTTTGGTGCAAATTTCTTATAATATACACATTTTTGTTTGCAGCTGTCCCTCAGGTAATATATTTGCAAAACCATTTTCTGTAATATAATGCAGTTTTGTAAGGCTTTTTTTTTTTACTGGTGCGTGCATTTTTATGCATAACCTATCACAATATACGGTAAACATTTTTTGGTACAAATAAATTGGCTTCTTAAGATGCAGAAGAATGCACTGAAAAAGGTAGAGACATGCAAATTGCAAAATTAGAGACCTGCAAATTGTGCTTGTTTGCATATTGTTTCAGAAAGAGCAAATTAGGTCCATTCACATGTTACCTGGGTCTTCTTTTTCCCTTCTGTTTGAAGATGGGGCAAACATTTGCCTGCCTCCAGTCTGCAGGGACCTCACTTGTTCTCCAAGAATTCTCAAAGATTATTGAAAGCGGTTCTGAGATTCAGATGATAAAAAAATCAAAAACACTTTGATGTGTGCATAATGCTGTGTTTTGATGCACATTTCGCAATGCTCCAACATTACAATATCCCCCCCCCATCTTGCTAAGGTTGGTGTGCAGTCATACTAGACATTGAGTTTTTGCAAGATTTTCCCATTAGGCATGCATTCAGGTTTCTGTCTGCAAGATTCCAAGCAAGATCTCTCAATCTCCCGGAATTAAGATGGTGAAGCTGAACAGAGGCATCTAATAGCCTGCGAAAACATGGACCAACAATGGTGGCAGCCAGCACAGGCCTTTGGAGGCTTCCGGGGGGAATTCTCAACTTTGCAGGGAGAGAACAAAGTGATACAGTCCCCCAAGTGTTTCCTGGACCCCAATTATTGTGGCATGAGATCACGAGGGACCATACTTGCTCACAAAATCAGCATTTTCCCTATTAGATTTGTGTCCTGGCAACCCACACTGCATTGACCATGCCAGCTGGGGCTGATGAGTCCATCAACAGCTGAAGGGCACTGCGCTGGTAACCCTTGTATTATGTCTTTCATTGCTACCCTTCTCTCCTGTGACCTCCTTTACCCATCAGAGGCCTTGCCTAATGATAGGACCGGCCCTGGAGGGCACCAGGTTGGGAAGGCTTGACTGTGGGATGGCTTGACTGTGGTAGCTCACTCGCTCAGCAAGGATCAGCAAACTTTTACAGCAGGGGGCCAGTCCACTGTCCCTCAGACCTTGTGGGGGGCCGGACTATATTTTGAAAAAAAAAAAAATGAACGAATTCCTATGCTCCACAAATAACCCAGAGATGCATTTTAAATAAAAGCGCACATTCTACTCATGTAAAAACACCAGGCAGGCCCCACAAATGACTCAGAGATGCATTTTAAATAACAGGACACACTCTAGTCATGTAAAAACATTCTGATTCCCGGACTGTCCGCGGGCCAGATTGAGAAGGCAATTGGGCCGGATCCGGCCCACGGGCCTTAGGTTGCCTACCCATGCGCTAGAGCATGAGCCTCTTAATCTCAAGGACATGGATTTGAGCCACACTTTGGGCAAAAGATTTCTGCATTGCAGGGGACCTTGTGGTCCCACTTACAACTCTATGAGTCTATGACTTGCAGCTCCCATGCTTACCCATTGAACATCATCACTTTTTAATAGGATGTGCTGTGCATAGACAGGGGAAGCAGGTGGCGTGTATCACAACACAGGGATCAACATGACCCTGAACCTGATGTTTACTAGCTTAACAGTTTTTAGGATGCTGGCATTTTTTTTTAAAGCGTAAGCATCTTATGGAAATCCTAGATCTTTGCTGGTACCCACATATGTACCAGTTGTCTCTCATCAAGCATCCTTTTCTAGAACAATGCAGGTGCTGGTGGTGTGTATATAACACCAGCTGGTGCCTTGAGCTGTGGCTGGGAATGGCATAGCGGTTAGAGCAGGCCAGCAGAACTTCTAAAGTTGGCATGGGAAGCTCTGGCCAAATTAGGTCCAGGATGAAGTCTGAGTTTAGCCCACAAAGTTGCTTCCCACTCGCCTAAGCAGCTCATAGATGAGAGGGCTGTTGATGGCCACTAGTTCTGCCTCTGCAGTTGGAGGAAGCAAATGCTTCTGAATACCAGTTGCTGGAAACTGAAGAAAGGGAAGGAGGTCTTGTGTTCAAACCCTGCTTGTTGGTTTTCTACAGGCAGCTAGTCAGCCACTGTGAGAACAGGCTGCTGGACTAGATGGGCCATGGGCCTGATCCAGAAGTTTCCTCTGATGTTCTTCTGCTCATCAGCATATCCTCCAACATTTCTCCGATGGAAACAGGGATGTTTAATAATAATAATAATAATAATAATAATAATAATAATAATACCTCACCCATATGACTGAATTGCCCCAGCCATGCTGGGCAGTTTCCAACATATATAAAAACATAACAAAACATAAAGCATTAAAAAAACCTTCCCCATATTGACGGGCTGCCTCCAGATGTCTTCTAGAAGTTGTATACAGCCACGCTGGGCAGTTTCCAACACATATAAAAACATAATAAAACATAAAGCATTAAAAAAACCTACAGCGTCCACTGTAGTTACTTATGTCCTTGGTTCGGGGGGGGGGGGTCTCATAACTCCATACTCTCTGACATTTCTCTGATGTAATGGGGACGTCCTATGGAAAAGTGGGACATTCCGGGATCATATCAGAAACCAGGTTGGCTTCTGTAAATCCGGGACTATTCTTGGAAAATAGGGACACTGGGAAGGCCAGGATTATCCAGACTGAGTGGGCAATGTGCAGACTGCCTTGCAGGTGGTGTCAGTTTGTGGGCATTATCCAGGCTTTATCTGAGTGTGCATAATTGCTGGGGATTATGCACATTCTCCAGAAAACTCCTATTAACCCCATAACGTAGCTGGGCTGCTGCAATGGAATGAAATATCAGGTTCAAATAATTCCCTTGTTTTCTCATCCTGCTGCCCACCACCTGCCCCAGCTTCCCCCCTGCCTAGATGGGAGGTCAGGTCAAACAGATAGTTGCCGTAATGAGCAATTTACCCTCCTCCTATTTGTCCTAGGATATGGGCGGGGGAATAAATCAGGAGGCCTTTAGTTGGGTTTGTGCGGCTTCTGGCTATTAGATGTGTGTCAACGAGCAAAGGTGGGATCAAAGCCCCCAACGAGACGGCCAGGGGTCGTGAAGCATGGCTGGAGCCTAATTGTGGACCTTCCTTGGGCTAAGAGGAAGCTGGTAATGAAAGGCATTAGCCAGAATCTCCGTCCGAGCAGTGGAGCAAAAAGGAGAGGAAATGTGTTTCTAGAGCAGTAGATAGGCAGGTGGGTCAGGGCTCCAGAGCTGGTGTGGACCCTCGCCTCTCTTTTTTTGCTGATGGAGCCCAAAGGCCTTGGCGGATCACATCAAGGATCCACTTTGCCCTCCGTTCTCTTCCCTGCAGTGGCCAGCTGAAGACTGCAGGAAAACTAAGAAGCAGGCATGATGCCTTGGGAACAGCCACAGCTCAGCAGCAAAGCATATTCTCTGCTTTCAGAAAGTCCCAGGTTCTATACCCAGGTATGAATGGGAGAGGCACCTGCCTGAAACCCTGGAGAACCACTGATGGTCAGCATTTATTTATAAAAATATTTGTATACTGCTACATGTGGCGCTGTGGGTTAAACCACAGAGTCTAGGGCTTGCCGATCAGAAGGTCGGCGGTTCGAATCCCCATGATGGGGTGAGCTCCCGTTGCTCAGTCCCTGCTCCTGCCAACCTAGCAGTTTGAAAGCATGTCAAAAGTGCAAGTACATAAATAGGTACCGCTCTGGCGGGAAGGTAAACGCCGTTTCTGTGCACTGCTCTGGTTTCGCCAGAAGCTGCTTAGTCATGCTGGCCACATGACCCGGAAGCTGTACGCCGGCTCCCTAAGCCAATAAAGCGAGATGAGCACCGCAACCCCAGAGTCGGTCACGACTGGACCTAATGGTCAGGAGTCCCTTTACCTTTACCTTTTACATAGGAAAGAAATATCTACCAAAGCAGTCTGTGGCAAGGAAACAATGTATTTGCCCGCATGGGCCTGGCAGAATAGAAAAGTTTTCAGCAAGCTTTTAAAAGTTGGTAGGGAAGGTGCCTGCTGAATCTGTAGTGGCAGAGAGTTCCACAGGATTGGGTAGATGACAGGCTCTGTTTCCTGTTGTTGTCAAATGAACCTCACCTACATGGGGAACGACCAACGATGCTCCTGCGGATGATCTCAGTGATGGAGTTGGAATATGGTACATAAGGGTTCAGGCGTTCCCTGTGGTACCCTGGACCCAAGTTGTGAATGAATGAATTTTGTGAATGAATACCTGGCTCAGTAGTAAGTGGACTACCAGCACAGCTGTTTTAACAATGGTCCCGTGTTCTTGACCTGAAGCTCCCGTCAGCAATCTGGCTGGAGCTGGAGCTTCTGAACCAGACCCAAGGGCAGCCCCACATATAGTGCATTGCAATAATCCAGCCTCAAGATTACCAATGCATGGACTAGAGGGGTCAGGCTATTCCTGTCCAGGAACAGCCCTAGTTGGTGAACCAGATGAAGTTGGGGAAAGGGTCACAGAGGACACTTGGGCCTCTAGTGACCAAGATATATCCAGGAATATCTCCAAGCTACGCACTCGTTGCTCCAGTGGGAGTGTAACCCCATCCAGAACAGATAACTTGCCTATTTCCTAAGGAAGGGATCCACCCATACTGAGACAGATGAGTCAACAGTCTGACTGTATCAGGCAGCTTCTTAGCTCATAGCTCTTTGCCCTGCTGTTTGTATCCAGTAATCAGAGGTACATCGCCTCTGATCATTGAGGTTCCATCAGATCCATCTGTCAGTGCTTCCATGCTTCCATGAAGCCCAGAGATTAAGCTTAAATGCAGAACATATAAATATGGCAGGGTAGTAGCAGCTTTCAGGGACACGGGTGACGCTGTGGGTTAAACCACAGAGCCTAGGACTTGCTGATCAGAAAGTTGGTGGTTCAAATCCCTGTGATGGGGTGAGCTCCCATTGCTCAGTCCCAGCTCCTGCCAACCTAGCAGTTCTAAAGCACGTCAAAGTGCAAGTAGATAAATAGGTACAGCACCGGCGGGAAGGTAAATGGCGTTTCCGTGCGCTGCTCTGGTTCGCCAGAAGCGGTTTAGTCATGCTGGCCACATGACCCGGAAGCTGTATGCTGGCTCCCTCGGCCAATAAAGCGAGATGAGCGCCGCAACCCCAGAGTCGGGCACAACTGGACCTAATGGTCAGGGGTCCCTTTACCTTTTAGTAGCAGCTTTCATTTTCTTGGCCAAGAGAGGGGAAATATTCTGTTAAGTTGGAAGAGGCAGGAACTTCTCATTTCCCCTCTTTCTTGGGTGCTCCATGCCAGAAAGAGAAGATCTCAGCCACCACCCATTCTGTGTAGGGAGGCCAGCCAGAATCTTACTTTGACACTTTCAATGCACAAAGGAGCCACGTGTCCTCTGCTTGAAGAAATGTGCAGTCCAAGGCCAGTACAAAGATAAAATGGAAGAGCCTTGGAGCTGCCCATCAAGCGTCCTCAGACAGAGATGGCCCACAGGTCACCTTGTATTCCCCAGTATGGTGAGCTGTAATATCCTAGTCGTCATTTCCAAACTTGCATCTCTCAATATAAGTTACCACGTGTGATTATTATGTGCATATCTAGACAGAAGAACATCTAAAGAACATCTGAAGAGATATTCTGGATGATGCCAAAGGCCTATCTAGCCCAATGTCAGGTTCTCACAGCGGCCAATGAAGTGGTGATCTACATCCTCTCTCTGTTTCATTTTAATTTTATGAATTTATTAAATTGATATGCCACCCTTCATCCGAAGATCGCAGGACAGTTCACAAGCTGACCGTGGGTGAATGACCACCCTTGCAATGAGTCTGCATCCCTTGCCACACCTGAGGGCAGCGACTTGTATGGCATGCCCTGCAAATTGAGCATGGCAGGTGCCTTTTCAGGAAGTCTTTGGGACCTTGGAGAAAAGCCCAACCCTATCCATCTCTGGAACTGGTCCTGCAAATGACAACCTGTTCCCTCTTAGCACAATAACTTCAGAAGAGCCCTGCTAGGAAGTGGTGTAACATGGGTTGCCAGTGTCCAGGGCCCTGCAGAGAGGTGGATGGGTCGGAAACAGATGGAGTAAGCAGGCACATTCAACTGACTAGCAGCGTCCGCATCATCCAGGAGAAAAGAAGAGTCATTCAATTGTCTGATTTGCAGAAGCAGTTTTCAACAGAGCCCCAGCTGTACAGTGGTACCTCGGGTTAAGAACTTAATTCGTTCTGGAGGTCTGTTCTTAACCTGAAGCACCACTTTAGCTAATGGGGCCTCCTGCTGCTGCCGCGCCACCGGACACTGGCCTGATCCTGCAGGTTCTTCTCGGTCTCAGGCACAAAGAGGGGTGTTTCCCTGTCCCACGCCCCATGAGATCTCCTCACTGTTGCCATATTTTGTTTTTTGCTTTATATACATTCTTATTGATTTTTTTTAACATATAAGTTCCAACAGTCATACAACATATCTTCTCATTTTATGCACTATTTTAGACTTCCGTCAACACCTCTGATGATTTTTCCGTTCTTTATCACTTATTCTGCATTTTTAAATTTCTATATTGCATTTAAATGTCCTTAACTAACAACTCTTTTCATAGTCTTTCTTGTAATATTTCAAATAATCCACCTTACAAAGCTTCTTGCAAACCTGCTAGCGTACAGTGGTATCTCGGGTTAAGTACTTAATTCGTTCCGGAGGTCTGTTCTTAACCTGAAACTGTTCTTAACCAGAAGCACCACTTTAGCTAATGGGGCCTCCTGTTGCCGCCATGTTGCCGGAGCACGATTTCTGTTCTCATCCTGAAGCAAAGTTCTTAACCCGAGGTACTATTTCTGGGTTAGTGGAGTCTGTAACCTGAAGCGTATGTGTCAGAGCTGCCCAAGGTCCCAGCTCACAGAGGACCAACGCCAGGTCGTGGTTATATACAAAAGTCTTTATTGAAGTTCAGTTTCCATTCCAAAGCCGTAGCGCGCAGCTCTACGTCTTAAACCCTAGACTGCCGAAGTTCCGTCTGAATCTCCTCCCCCCTGACACCAGTTTAAGATTCTAGCCCTGCTCCACCTCTTCCTCTGCTCTCTTCTCCTCTGGGTCCTCCTGTCCGCTGGGACATTCCCCTTTCTGGATTCTTCTGACGCTGAGTCCCCTGACTCCTCCCCCTGCCTCCGGCGGGCTTTAGGACCCGGTTCCCAATCCTCGTTCTCTGCTGCCCTGCGCGCCTGTACTTTTGAACTTGGCTCTCGCGCCAACCCAGTGACCTTCCTCCTGACCGTTACACTGCTTCTGTCACTGCTTCCCTCTTCCGGGATGCTAGCTGGACCTGACCTCCCCTCCATTGCCTGACTCTCCGATGGAGGCGTGGTCAGCCCTGACTCCTCTTCTCTCCCTGCTGGGGGAGACGCTACCCCCGATACCTGGGACTCTTCCCCCCCACTATGCTCAGGTGGGGAAGCTGGTCCTGATCTCCAACTGCTGCTCTGGGAGTCCCCGCTGGCCCCTTGCTTCTGGGGTGTCCCCCTTGGGACCCCCCTTGCCCTGGCCACCGGCGCCCCCTTCTGTGAATCTTCCGATTCGCTGGAGAGGCTCATGGAATCTCTCGGGCCACTGTCATCTTCTCCTACGCTGCCCTCAGATTCTTCCCCTTCGCTCTCCATCTCCCCTCTTCCCTGGGCTTCTGCTCCTGAGCCCCTGACAGTATGTAACCTGAAGTGTATGTAACTCGAGATACCACTGTATTGAGGCAGCACTGGCTGTTGAAATTTTGTGCCCATAACAATTTTGTGCCTGGGACAACTGCCCTTGTGGGGCCCCCCCATGCTACGCCACTACTGCTAGGTCCATCTAGTCCAGCACCCTCTTCTCAGAAGCTTGCAAGCAGGACTTGAGTGCAACAACCCTCTCCCCACTGAGTGCTCACTGGAAGGACAGATCCTGAAGCTGAGGCTCCAAGACTTTGGCCACCTCATGAGAAGAGAAGACTCCCTGGAAAAGCCCCTGATGTTGGGAAAAATGGAGGGCACAAGGAGAAGGGGATGACAGAGGACGAGATGGTTGGACAGTGTTCTCAAAGCTACCAGCATGAGTTTGACCAAACTGCGGGAGGCAGTGGAAGACAGGAGTGCCTGGCGTCCTCTGGTCCATGGGGTCACGAAGAGTCAGACACGACTAAACGACTAAACAACAACAACAACCCTCTCCCCACAACTTGTATTCAAATACTCTTTGCCTTTACCCAGGCTGCACCTCTTCCTTCCTGCACCAGACGGTGTCCCCTCGTTTGTTGCTTTTCCGAAAGCCTAGCTAATGTGGCAATCGAGACGTTCACTGGCTTCCTCTCCTCTGCGGTGTGGCAAGCAATTTCCCATCTCCCCCGTTCCGCTGTGCACGCAGCTGGCCAGAAGTAGCCAAGTGCACAACTTGTAATCTTCCCCGTGCATTAGATGGATTTCAAAGTCTTCGCAGCGGAGCGAGGGACTGTGGCGGCCCTTCAAGGAGTGAGGTTTGCAATTAAGTCCTGCCCGGAGACGAGAGGCAGGCCTGGCTTTGTTGGCGAGGGCTTTTCTTTCGCTCCGGTGATGACCTAATCAAAACAGAGACCGCGGCAAGTTGACAACCGGCAAGGCTGGCTGAAGTGGGGGGAGGGGAGGCAGGGAGGTGGAATGCAATGGAGGGGATGATAACATGCAGGCTGCTGAATGAACGGCTTTCAAAATAGGAAAGGTTTCTGAATGAGAATGCTCTTGGCTGACTTTCCCCTCGCCCCGGATTTATTGACACTCGCTTCTCTCTAGCTCCTTATTGAACAAACAAAGGGACAGAGCTAGGGCACCTTCTCCTTCCTTGGAGGCTTTTAAGCAGAGGTTGGGTGGCCATCTATAATGGATGCTTTAGCTGTGATTGCTGCATGGCATGGGGTTGGACCAGATGACCCTTGGCATCCCTTCCAACTCTACAATCCTGAGATTCTGTGATTCACACTATTCATTTAAAATGCTGTGGTGCGCTTTAAGCAGTCCTGACTTCCCCCAAAGAATCCCGGTACCTGTTGTTTGTCAAAAGTAAGGAGAGGGGCCAGGAAGCCCCAGTTTCCACCCCAGAGCTACAGTTTCCAAAGTAGTTTAACCACCAATCCCTCTTCCTAGGGAATTCTCCTGGTATGTCCCACGGAGGACCTTCAAACAAAAGCATCTTGGAGGTCCCGGGCCACAGGGAGGTTAGGCTGGCCTCAACCAGAGCCAGGGCTTTTTCAGCTGTGGCCCCGATCTGGTGGAATGCTCTGTCACAAGAGACTAGGGCCCTGCGGGACTTGACATCTTTCTGCAGGGCCTGCAAGACAGAGCTGTTCCACCAGGCCTTTGGCCAAGGCGCAGTCTGACCCCCTCCTTTGGTGATCCTCACACAACTCTAGCCCAATGGTTGCCATTAATTCGATTTTGACTTGATTTTAGAATGAATTGATTAGAATGCTGTGTTACTTTTTGTTATGTACTGAATTTCTCACCCTGGGCCAGCAGGGGGATACTGTAGATAGTTTTCACTCAGGTCCACGTCAGTTATTTTAGGCGGGAAACCCTGGGTTGTTGTTGCAACAATGTTGACAGCCGGCTGCGTATAAAAGCAGGCCGGCTGAGCTGTTTGCTGTTCAGTTCTGTCCAGCTTACAAATAAAGAGCTGCTCTGGAGAAATCGCTGTGTCGTCTGCTATGTCAACCCACAACTTAACGCTGGCGACGAGGATGGGATCGATGGACATCAGAGCACAGCCAGATGCAGCCACCTCTGAGCAGAGCTGAATCACTGAGCGAAATCACTGAACAGAACCAATTCAGAGCTGACTGTTCTGGCTAGAGCACGGTGTTCCATCCATCGCCCTTCACGCCGGCATCAGAATCATGGCTTCACTTGTGCCTCTACCGCCTTTTGCGCAAGCCTCTGAATCATGGGACTCCTACCTCGCTCGGTTCGACTGCTACCTCCAAGCCAACGAGCTGACGCAAGTATCACAGGAACGTAAGCGGGGCCTATTCCTCAGCCTCTGTGGGCCTGAGGTGTTTGAGACGGCCTGAGCATTGGTTGTGCCTGAAGGAGTCCAGGCAACACCGTGGGACACGATCCAAGAGAAGCTCCGCAACCACTACGCACCAAAGCCATCCAAGATTGCTGCCCGCCATGCGTTCTACCACCAGAACCAGGCAGATGGGGAGTCAATCAACAACTACACCACCGCCCTGTGACAGGCTGCAATGCACTGCGAGTTCCGAGACTTAGATGATGCCCTGATGGATTGAATCGTCTGCGGGGTCCGGGACATCCATCTGCAATGGCGTCTCCTCGCCAAGCCAGACTTCACGCTACAGAAAGCCATTGAAGAGGCTGTGGCCCCAGAAGCTGCCCAGGAGATCCGCAAGTCCAGCAGCCCGCGTCTTGCTAGGAAGCCAGTTCCAGTGCATCATGAAGAGGCCAGCAGTGATGAGGCATCCTCCAGTGAAGACGATGACGTGCACCAGACAAAGCGGGAGTGCAGGAAGTTCCAACAGAAGTCCAAGGGCCAACCGGAATGTGCCGGCTGCGGAGGCAACCATTCCCGTGCCAAGTGTCGATTCAGAGATGCCATCTGTAGGAAGTGTTCCAAAAGGGGCCATATCGCTAAGGTCTGCCGATCGGCTCCCTCTGACACCCCCCCTTCACCGACTCGCAAGTCCAAGTCTTCACTCCAGTCTGCCAAGCAAAGCTGTTTCGCTCTCACCAACTGCCGCTGCCCATCTGGAACCACGATTGGCCAAACCGACTTACCTACGTGACGCAAGCTGAACGTCACGGTGCTCATTGAAGGAGCTCCATGTGATATGGAGATCGACACAGGGTCTGCCCTGTCCATCGTGTCTTGGAGCACCATCAAAAGACTGGTACCCAGAGTGTCCAAAAGGCAACTTGACTCTCACCACGTACACCTGAGAGACTACCAGGGAAACGACATTCCCGTGGTAGGCGTTGGCCGGTTCCGGATTGCCTTCAAGGATTTTTCGGGCCTGCTCTGGTTGGTGGTGGTCGAAGGTCAGCGGCCAAGCCTCCTAGGGCTGGACTGGTTTGATGCCCTCGGCCTGGAAGTCACCGGTATCAACTGCATCTCTAATGCAGAGACTGAGAGTCTGGTCAAAGACTTTGCCGAGGTTTTTGACGGCACTTTGGGGCAATATACAGGTACGCCCATCTCCTTTAGCCTTGATCCACAAGTCGCCCCCATCAAGCTAAAGCCACGCCAGGTTCCCTTTGCTCTTAAGGCTAAGGTGGACAAACAACTGGACAAGCTGATCGCCCAAGGAGTTTTGGAGTCGGTTGACCACGCCAAGTGGGAAACCCCCATCGTCAAGCCAGACGGGTCGGTGAGAATCTGCACTGACTACAAGTGCCCGATCAACAAGGCACTTCAGCAGCACGCTTATCCGGTTCCTGTTGTCCAACACCTGCTGCATTCCCTGGGTGAGGGTAAGGTCTTCGCTAAGCTGGACCTTGCCCAAACCTATCAACAACTGCCTGTCGACGATGCCACTGCTGAAGCCCAGACGATCGTCACCCACCGAGGGGCATTCCATTGCCGCCGGTTGCAGTTCGGGGTGAGTGTGGCTCCTGGCATCTTCCAAAGCCTTATGGAGCATCTCCTGCAAGGGCTTCCAGGCATGGTACCATATTTTGATGACGTCTTGGTGTCCGCAGACTCACACCAGCAGCTGTTCGAGCGCCTCTGTGCTGTGCTGACCAGGTTCCAAAAGGCCGGGCTCAAGAAGAAGAAGAAGAAGAAGAGTTTGGATTTGATATCCCGCCTTTCACTCCCCTTCAGGAGTCTCAAAGCGGCTAACATTCTCCTTTCCCTTCCTCCCCCACAACAAACACTCTGTGAGGTAAGTGGGGCTGAGAGACTTCAGAGAAGTGTGACTGGCCCAAGGTCACCCAGCAGCTGCATGTGGAGGAGCGGAGACTCAAACCCGGTTCCCCAGATTACAAGACTACCGCTCTTAACCACTACACCACACTGGCTCTCAAGGTAAAGAGGGAGAAGTGCCAGATCGCTGTTCCACAGGTACAGTTCCTGGGCTATCTTATCGACACCTCCGGCCTTCACCCGACCACATCCAAGATCCGCGCTATCCAGCAGGCCCCCATCCCAAAGAACAAGATAGAGTTGCAGGCATTCCTGGGGTTGCTGAACTTTTACAACATGTTCCTGCCCCACAAAGCCACAGTGGCTGAGCCTCTTCACCGACTCCTCAGCACAAAGATGCCTTGGTCCTGGGGTCATCGGGAGACGGCAGTCTTCAATACGGTCAAGGCTCTCCTTTCATCGGACTGTGTGCTGGTACAGTACAGTGAATCCAGGCTGCTGGTCCTTGCCTGCGACGCCTCACCTTTTGGCATCGGCGCTGTTCTTAGTCACCGTTTTCCAGACGGAAGAGAAGCACCGCTCGCCTACTTTTCCAGGACGCTATCTCCGATGGAACGGAATTATAGCCAGCTCGACAAGGAGGCACTGGCACTTGTGGCTGGAGTGAACAGGTTCCATGAATACCTCTATGGCAGGACTTTTGACCTCATCACTGACCACAAGCCGCTCCTGGGCCTCCTCGCCAGTGATTGTCCAACTCCACCGGTCCTCTCGCCACGCATGCTGCGATGGACTGTTTTCCTGGCTGCCTACCACTACCAGCTCGTCCATCGCCTGGGGAAATCGATGGGCCATGCTGACGCCCTCAGCCGTTGCCCTCTTCCAGCGTTTGTGGAAGACCCGGCTCCAGCTACATTGCTCCTCCTGATTGAGGATCTTCCGGCAGCGCCTGTATCGGCTGCCACTGTGGCCTCCGCATCTGCCCAGGATCGCACCATCAGCCAGGTGCTCAACTGGGTGTGGAGGGGCTGGCCACAAGGGCCTTTTGCATCAGAGTTCCAGCCCTTCGCAACCAGACAACATGAACTCTCGGCTCATCGCGGCTGTCTGCTGTGGGGAGACCGCGTCGTGATTCCCCAGGGACTCCGTCAGTGCGTCCTGGAGGCTCTGCACATTGGCCACCCGGGAATTGTCAAAATGAAGGCGTTGGCTCGGTGTTACGTCTGGTGGCCTAACATGGACGATGCCATCACTGCCTGGGTGTCTGCCTGTCAAGCGTGCCAAGAGTTGAGGCCTGCATCACCGGCAGCTAAGGGACACACCTGGGAGACACCAGAGACACCCTGGTCGAGGGTGCACATCGATCTGGCTGGCCCCTTTCACGGCCAGACCTTTATGGTAGTGGTGGACGCCTATTCCAAATGGCTGGAGGTGGCCCTGATGCCCTCCACCACTACCGAGGCCGTCATCCGGGTGCTGCGAGGCCTGTTTGCGATGCATGGGTGTCCTGATGTCCTTGTCTCCGACAACGGACCGCAGTTCACATCAGGCACGTTTGAGCGGTATCTTTTGGGACTGGGCATCCGCCATGCCTTAATGGCACCCTTTCATCCATCCAGCAACGGGCAATCGGAGAGAATGGTGCACTCGGCAAAAGAGGCACTGGCGCGCCTGGACTGGGAAGACTGGCATGAGCGGGTCGCCGAATACTTGTTCGTGCAACACATCACCCCTCATGCGGCCACAGGGCGGAGTCCTGCTGAACTGCTTATGGGCCGCCGCCTCAGGTCACCGCTCGACCGGCTGCACCCGGACTTTGCCGTGGCCAAACCCCCAGGCTGTGCCAACGCGCCACGGTCATTTGTTCCAGGAAGCCAGGTCTTTGCCCGGAACTATGTGGGGGACATTCCTTGGGTGCCAGCCACAGTAGTGGGAGTCACTGGACCTCGCTCGTACCAGGTGGCACTCGAAGACGGACACTTGTGGCGCGGGCACATAGACCAGCTTAGGCGCAGGGTTGGGGACTTGGACACTACCGTGGGGCCCCCAACTGCGCTTGTGGCTCCAGAAGAGACACTTACAGATGGCGAGGCTCCACCTACACCTCCCTCACAAACTGCCAGCATGGAGCCGAACCAAGCCGCTTCAGAGGGTCTGCCAGACTTACCACAGACTCAGACCACTCCACTTGTGGAGGTTCCACCCACACCAGCGGATCCAGGGGATTTGGTTGCAATGCCACCTAGGGTCGCACCACAGCGTCAGCAAGAATTGTGTGGCCCCCCCGGACTTGGCTACCAGTCCCCGGCGGTCTGGCAGAGTTTCCAAGCGCCCAACTTATTTAAAGGACTATGTTGTTGGACATGTATCACTGTTGGTCTAAGTATGGGAAATGTAACCGATATGCTTTTGTGCCTAATTGAACCATTACGTGTAGTGCTGTATATAAGGAAACCGTTATGATTGTAACTAACGCCTTATCTCGGTGGGGAGGGGTGTTATGTACTGAAGTTCTCACCCTGGGCCAGCAGGGGGATACTGTAGATAGTTGTCACTCAGGTCCACGTCAGTTATTTTAGGTGGGAAACCCTGGGTTGTTGTTGCTACAATGTTGACAGCCAGCTGCCTATAAAAGCAGACCGGCTGAGCTGTTTGCTGTTCAGTTCTGTCCAGCTTACAAATAAAGAGCTGCTCTGGAGAAATCGCTGTGTCGTCTGCTATGTTCGCCCACAACCTAACACTTTTATTGTTGTTAGCCACTCTGAGCCCGGCTTTAGCTGGAGAGGGCGGGATATAAAATTATTATTATTATTATTATTATTAACTGTAGCTCTGGAACAAGGGGTCTCCTCACAACTCTCAGCAAAATACCAGAAGGGCTCATCACACGGTTGAAATAACTCCAGTTAAGCCACCTCTTTCCCCAAATTTGGCACAGATCATCCTCAAATGTTCCACTCCAAATTAACCCCTTGATGCATTGTTAAGATGTGGTTACAAAACCAGATGCGAATGTCGGAAAACAAGCGAATAGCTCAGCTTTACCCTTGAAAAATACTGTGATTATTCCACTCTTTATATAACCTGTTGGAACTCTGAGAACTGTAGATCTGTGAAGTGCATGTGGGTCTCCTAACCACTCTCAGCACCCTTAACAAACTACAGCTCCCAGAATGCTTTGGGGGAAGCCATGGGCATTTAAAGTGGAGTCATAGTTCTTTAACCGTGTGGTTGTTCATGACCAACTTGATGCCCTCCAGAAGTTTTGGGCTATAAATTCCATCAGCCCCAGCCAGCATGTCCCGTTGGAGTTCCTTTCTACTACCAACGTTGCGGACTGGCTGTTCCTTCACGTTGAAAAAGTTATGTTCCTTCCATGCCAACATTCCATGCCACCCACCCAACTTCCAACTATGATGCAGCGCACGGCCAGAAGATAGACTATGGTGGACACCATCCAGCTAGGAAAAGAAGATCCATCTGCCAAAAGAGACCCATCATGTTACAGAAGCAGGAACAGCCCAAAATATTTTGCCGCCCGAGGCAAAGAACAAGATGTTGTCCTGTCCCAGTTCCATGTACTGGCAGTTCGATGTTATTTCATTTGGGGAGATTGGACAGCGTCTTCCAGCGCATCTGAGAGCAGCAGGCTAGGTTAGGGAGTCAAGGGCACACACAACTCTGTCCTTAAATGCCTCATCCACTGCCTGCCCCCCAGCATCTGCTCAGGTTGCATAAGGGTGGGGCCAGCCCTGGATGCAAGTTGGTTTGTCTAACTCAGGTGGGCGGTGGCTCCGTGATGGGATGCTGGCACGTTTCTGATGGCTTGCCTTCACTTGCTTGCTGCTGGACTAGATGGTGGATCTGAATTGCAGGAAGGCAGTTCTGATGTTCTTACACACAAAAAGGATGGCACATATAGGAACATGGGGGGTGGGGTGCGCCTTGCAGTGAGCCAGACTGTTGGTCCATTTAGTTCAGTACTAACTACACTGACGGCCAGGAGCTCTCTAAGATTTCAGACAGCAGATACAGTGGTACCTCAGGTTACATACGCTTCAGGTTACATACGCTTCAGGTTACAGACTCCGCTAACCCAGAAATAGTGCTTCAGGTTAAGAACTTTGCTTCAGGATGAGAACAGAAATCATGCTCCGGCAGCGTGGCATCAGCAGGAGGCCCCATTAGCTAAAGTGGTGCTTCAGGTTAAGAACAGTTTCAGGTTAAGTATGGACCTCCAGAATGAATTAAGTACTTAACCCGAGGTACCACTGTATTCCTAGCTCTAGCTGGAGATGCTGGGGGTGACCAGTCCATATCAAATTTCAAAATTTCATTTTTTCTTCTTCAAAATTTCAAAAAATAAAAGCTAAAAAACATACAGTGGTACCTCTGGTTGCAAACGTGATCCGTTCCGGAGGCCCGTTCGCAACATGAGCAGAATGCAACCCGCACCTGCGGGTTGCGATTTGTCGCTTCTGCGCATGTGCGTGATGTCATTTTGCACGTCTGTGCATGCGCGAGCAGCGAAATCTGGAAGTAACCCTTTCCGGTACTTCTGGGTCTCCGCGGGATGCAACCTGAAAACGCTAACCTGAAGCAAACGTAACATGAGGTATGACTGTATTAGTACTATTATGTTGGAGGTTTTGCACGAAAAGCTCAACAACGTTGCCAAAAAATGCTCAACAACTTTTGTGTCCGAATGTTCACTTTTTGAAATATGGCATCCCTACAACACTGGAGGCCTGATCCATGCTATACATTTAGACCAGTTACCACACCATTTGAAACTTCTCCCAGAGAATCCCGAGAAGTCTAGTTCAGGGTGCTGAGAGTTGTTAGGAGATTCCGGAGCTACAATTCTCAGCCTATCCTTCTTCCCAGGGAGCTCTGGGATTTGTAGTCCCGTGAGGGGAATAGGGGTCTCCTAACGCCTTTCAGTACCCTCCACAAAACTACATTTCCCAGGATTCTCTGGTGGATTAAAGTTGTATAATACTGCTTTAAATGTATACTTCAGATGGGACCTTAGTTATGTATAAAGCATCAGTGTGCCCAATTGCAGGGTTGGGGGGGGGGGCGGGTAACTTTTTTAAAAAAAGAAGTAGAAGAAGAAGAGTGCATGACCACCTGTCAGGGGCTCAGGAGCAGAGGCACAGGGGAGAGAGGAAATGGAGAGCGAAGGGGAAGAATCTGAGGGCAGCGTAGGGGAGTATGAGAGTGGCCCGAGAGATTCCATAAGCTTCTCCAGCGAATCAAGATTCCCAGAGGGGGGCGCCGAGGGCCAGGGCAAGGGGGGTCCCAGGGGGGACGCACCAGAAGCAAGGGGCCAGCGGGGACTCCCAAAGCAGCAGTTGGAGATCAGGACCAGCTCCTCCACCAGAGCGTAGTGGGGGGGAAGAATCCCATGTATCAGGACCAGCTTCTCCTCCAGCAGGGAGAGAAGATGAATCAGGGCTGGCCACGCCTCCATCGCAGAGTGAGGGAACGGAGGGGAGGTCAGGTCCAGCTAGCCTCTCCGAAGGGGGAAGCAGTGACAGGAGCAGTGTAACGGTCAGGAGGAAGGTTGCCGGCTGGGCGCGCGCGCCAAGTTCGAATGTACAGGCGCGCGGCACAGCAGGTAACCCGGATTGGGAACCAGGTCCTAAAGCCCGCCGGAGGGAGGGGGAAGACTCAGGGGACTCAGCGTCAGAAGAGTCTAGAAAGGACAAGACCCCAGCGGACAGGCAGACCCAGAGGAGGAAAGAGCAAAGGAAGAGGTGGAGCAAGGCTAGAGTCTTAAACTGGTGTCTGGGGGGTGGAGATTCAGACGGAGCTTCAGCGGTCTAGGGTTTAAGACGTAGGGCTGCATGCCGCGGCTTTGAAATCGAAACTGCGTTTCAATAAAGACTTTTGTATATAACAACGGACTGGCGTTGGTCCTTTGTGAGCTGGGACCTCGGGCAGCCCTGACACCACCCTATTTTGAGCATCACCAAGAAACAGAAACAGTTGACAAGGCTATACAGATGAGGTTGGCTGGGTTAATTCCAATTGCAAATACAATTACTGGATAGCAAAGGAAAGCAACATTCACTTCAAGATTTGGAAGCTGTTCTTAGCTGGGTAACTAGGGGCTGGGGGCAGGTGTGCTCCGCCTGAGGCAATGTCCTCAGTGATGGATGGCAGGGCAAAGGATGGGGGAAAGGGCTGGAATTCAATATCTTTCTACCTCCCATCAAATTCTATGCCCTTCAGCTACTTATTTCAAAAAAGAGCAGCATCACAGATGCTTGGCAATTTTTCTGAAATACGCTGACACCAATTGCTGCTGCTGCTTCTTCTTCTTCTTCTTCTTCTTCTTCTTCTTCTTCTTCTTCTTCTTCTATATTTATTTATATCCCGCCTTTTCCTCTGATGAGACTCAAGATAGCTTACGGATAAAAGGACTGCTAAAAACAAAGAAAAAGCCATCATTAAAAAACAATTTAACACTGATAGAATCAAAACCATATGCATATATGAAAATATGTTTAACAGATACAAATAATTATAATGAAAAGAGCACGTCACCATTCAGTATTTGGTTGCTGGTCTGTTTCTTAGGAACCTCTTGGGTAATTTCTGGGGGAAGAACATAGGCCATGGGTAGGCAAACTAAGGCCCGGGGGCTGGATCCGGCCCAATCGTCTTCTCGATCCGGCCCGCGGATGGTCCGGGAATTGGCGTGTATTTACATGAGTAGAATGTGTCCTTTTATTTAAAATGCATCTCTGGGTTATTTGTGGGGCCTGCCTGGTGTTTTGACATGAGTAGAATGTGTGCTTTTATTTAAAATGCATCTCTGGGTTATTTGCGGGGCATGGGAATTCATTCATTATTATTTTTTTCAAAATATAGTCCAGCCCCCCACAAGGTCTGAGGGACAGTGGACTGACCCCCTGCTGAAAATGTTTGCTGACCCATGGATAGGAGACCTCGAAAAGCAGATTGGCTATCACACACAGCTGATTTCAAGAGTTAACATTTTGAACAAACTCCAGCTATTAACCAGAATTAACCTACCCCAAATGACCATGTTCCAAATGCCCCTTCATTCCACTCCCATTGACTGATCCAATCACCATGGTTTTAGGAGACACACACACACAGGGGGTGGGTGGGTATCTGCAACAAAATATTGCAGCGTGGAGTGCTTATTTTCAGAGTTCCAGCAAGCCACATACCATTCCCTTCACTCCAGTTGGTCCCCCCCCCCCCGTTAATTGTTCTGGTGTCACCAAATCCACTCGTTCCTCATTGGGCTGTTTTTTCAAGCTTGCTCCATTAGTTTCTGCATTGACAATGTTGTTGCCCTTCTGAAGACCTTGCGTAGGGTTGACATACCCAGAATATTGCAGTCAGAAGCAGTGTCTGGGTGGAAATTGGGTGGAAATGTCAGGGAAAATCAGATATATGGCAATCCATGTCAGCAGTGTAGTTTTCGCTTTAAAAATAGCTCAAAATTGGTGTGTGTGGTTTTTTTTTTTTGAGCAAAACTGAAAAAGCTCAACAACTTTTGTGTCCGGATTTTTGCCTTTTGAAATATGGCAACCCCCACCTTTGTTTCTCAGTTGCTTCTTACAACCCTAAACTCCTTCCTGGCATAGTTAGAGCTGTTTGACAATAGAACGGACTACCTCAGAGAGTGATGGACTGTGGAAGTTTTTTAAAGAAGAGGTTGGGTGGCCATCTGTCTGGGATTCTTTAGTTGTGATTCCTGAATTTCAGGGGGCTGGACTAGATGATGCTTGGGGTCCCTTCCAACTCTTCAATTCGTTGATTCTAACTAAACCAAGCATTCTCACCCTGTCCCCATGGCGGGAAATGGAAGATTTTCTGCCTCTCCCCATTCCTCTTGCAGCTACATGGTCTTTGCTGTTGCATGCAGATTCTGAAAGCAGCAAATGGTTTTCTCCCCCGAAGGGCTTTCTGGCCCCGAAATCTGCTCCCCAAATCTCCCAACTCTATAAATTTCCTCAATAGGAAGTACCTTGCCCAGACTTCAGATAAAAAACCAAGATGTTGCTTCTGTTGATAAACTCCCTACATTAAAGGCTTCAACCTTGAGCGCTTTTCAATTCCAAGCAGAACGCCAACCGTTTTATTTCCTCGTGTGCTTTCCATTTATTCCCTCCCTCCTCCGAGAGTAATGCAATGTTTCCTTCAGCTGCCTATCTGTTAAATTCGGTGTCACAGCGGGGACGGAGTGGTGGGGGGGAAAGACTGCTTCATCCCAATGCAAGTTGATTAACTCGGATGGAATCCAGGGGTGCAAAGCATTTTCATCA
The DNA here is from genome assembly GCF_951804945.1 of Podarcis cretensis. NCBI lineage: Eukaryota > Metazoa > Chordata > Lepidosauria > Squamata > Lacertidae > Podarcis > Podarcis cretensis. The sequence goes on from NC_137179.1 coordinate 10,342,327, forward strand.
AAACTTAGGAGCCAGTGTGATCTTCTTGGAGCCGGCAGGAAGAGAAGGAGAGATGGAGCTTTGAGCAAGGCATTTTCAGGAAGAATGGGAACTCCACCTTTATTTTTTAATAGTTTTTATTAAATTTTCTAAATTACATTTCAAAATATTCATTTAATAACCAATGACTTCCCTTCTTCTCCTTCCATGGTTCATTTTGCATACCATAAAGTCTTGCTGGTCACATGACCCAGAAGCTGTCTGCAGACAAACGCCAGCTCCCTTGGCCTATAGAGCGAGATGAGCACGCAACCCCAGAGTTGTCTGCGACTGGACCTAATGGTCAGGGGGCCCCTTTACCTTTATTTTATTTTAGGCAGTGCTTAACTGAGAGATGTCAGTGCTAAAGCCTGCTTGGAAATCATAGTCTCTGACCTTCCTTTAGTGCAGGGCTTGGGAACCTCTAGCCCAGAGTTTTTGATGATTAAGTGATATATAAAGGTAAAGGACCCCTGGACGGTTAAGTCCAATCAAAGGTTAAATCCAATACAGGGTTGTGGCGCTCATCTTACTTTCAGGCCGAGGGAGCTTTCCGGGTCTTGTGGCCAGCATGACTAAACCGCTTCTGGTGCAATGAGACACCATGACAGAAACCAGAGTGCACAGAAACACTGTTTATCTTCCCGCCGCAGTGGTACCTATTTATCTACTTGCACTGGCATGCTTTCGAACTGCTAGGTTGGCAGGAGCTGGGACAGAGCAACGGGAGCTCATCCCGTCACAGGGATTCAAACCGCCAACCTTCTGATTGGCAAGCCCAAGAGGCTCAGTGGTTTAGACCACAGCATACATCTCAAATAGCATACATCTGACAATCTAGTAAAGAGGTATAAAAACAGGGCATCCAAGGAATATTAAGCAGGATGCCTTCGTCCCAACCGTGATAATGAATGGGATGTCAGCAGCGTGCAGAAATCTCAGTCCCCATTAATGTATATTTAAAACAAAAACAAAAAAGAGCTTTGAGCTCTTTGGATGAAATCGAAACTTGGATGCTTGCATGTATGGGGGGAGAAGAGAGGCCCCCAAACTCCTCTCTCCCCTTAGCTCACTTTAGGTCAAGACCTGCTCGGCACCATCCACATTCTCCGATGCTACTTTGGCTTTTCTTACTTGAACTCTGAAAGGGAACAGAGAAGCAGGTACCCAGAGCCAAGAGCCGAGCACCTTCCAATTTCAGTCTAAAATTTCACTTAATGCAACGGTGGCGCCAGGCCCCCACATACGGTGCGTACCGTTAAGCATATGTTTATGTAATGTGACGGCAGGCCTTGGCGATCCATCCCATTCTTTGCTAAAAGCTTTAGTCACTCCAGGTTCACTCATCCAAAACCCCTTATGATCTCAAATATCCCAGTTACTTTCTCCGCAACTAGCCTGGAGCAGAAAGCGAAGGCAAAGGAGATCGTGGCGGCAGGTATGGGCAGGAGGTTTTGGGGGGAAAGGGGAGGGGGGTAACTGTCAGGGATGTCTCAGCTCTCAATATTGTATTTTGTTCCATCCAGAAGGGGCAGTTATTACATTTAGATCTGGCCGTACTCAGTGCCAGCCTGCACAAATCACGTAAGCTTGAGGGCGTTTGTTTGTTTCCATGTGACATAATCTTTACCTGAAAGCAGAAATGGAAAGGCGAAGAAGTTCCTACTAAAGAAGAAGTAAGCAAAGGAATGTTGAATCAGCAAAGTTTACAGCTAAAGTAAGAGAAACTATTTTTTTTTAAAAAAAAAGAATGGAAGCCTTTTAGACCATATAACACTGGTCCTGAAAGACCTACATTGGCTCACAGTACGTTTCCGAGCACAATTCAAAGTGTTGGTGCTGACCTTGAAAGCCCTAAATGGCCTCGGTCCCGTATACCTGAAGGAGCGTCCCCACCCCCATTGTTCTGCCCGGACGCTGAGGTCCAGCTCCAAGGGCCTTCTGGTGGTTCCCTCACTGTGAGAAGTGAGGTTGCAGGGAACCAGGCAGAGGGCCTTCTCAGTAGTGGCGCCCGCCCAGTAGAACGCCCTCCCATCAGATGTCAAGGAAATAAACAACTATCTGACTTTTAGAAGACATCTGAAGGCAACCCTGTTTAGGGAGGTTTTTAATGTTTGAAGTTTTATTCTGTTTTTAGTCTTCTGTTGGAAGCCTCCCAGAGTGGCTGGGGAAACCCAGCCAGATGGGTGGGGTATAAATATTATTATTATTATTATTACTATTATTATTATTGGATTATTCAAAGAAATACTACAGCATGAAAAATCTGCGAGCAGGTTTCGAACTATGAGCAACCAAAAGAATTAAAGATTATTGTGTTGTGACTATGTTAAAAAAGAGGGAAGACAGGGTGCAGCAACGGGGTATAAGAAAAACATTGTGGAAAATGGGATGGGAAGTTGGCAATATAAAAGTGTTTGGTTTTTTAAAAACGTATTGGAATTATAGGTGGAATTTTTGATTTTTTAAAAAAATAGTAATACTATTTACCTGAAAGAAGGCGGGACACTGCACTTTTTTTTAAAAAAAACCATTTCATAAAATGTATACACCACTTGATGACAAAGCAACAGCATCCCCAAGCAGTTTACAAAAAAGTTGAAACGATAAAATTATCAACAGGAAAAATTAAGAACAATAATTTATGACGTTCGAAAGGTTAAAATGACAACAGGCCTAAAATGGAGTAAAGCTCATGTCAGGTTTCTAAACATCTGGGTAAAGGTAAAGGTAAAGGTACCCCTGCCCGTACGGGCCAGTCTTGACAGACTCTGGGGTTGTGCGCCCATCTCACTTAAGAGGCCAGGGGCCAGCGCTGTCCAGAGACACTTCCGGGTCACGTGGCCAGCGTGACATCGCTGCTCTGGCGAGCCAGAGCCGCACACGGAAACGCCGTTTACCTTCCCGCTGGTAAGCGGTCCCTATTTATCTACTTGCACCCGGAGGTGCTTTCGAACTGCTAGGTTGGCAGGCGCTGGGACCGAGCAGCGGGAGCGCACCCCGCCGCAGGGATTCGAACCGCTGACCTTTCGATCGGCAAGTCCTAGGCGCTGAGGCTTTAACCCACAGCGCCACCTGCGTCCCTTAACATCTGGGTAGGCTTGTCTAAACAATTATGTTTTTAGTGGATGCCAAAAAGAGAACAGCAAAGGAGCCTGTCTGATATGAACAGGCAGGGAGTTCCAAAGTTTAGGCTCTGCCACGCAAAAAGGTCAAGTTGGAATTGGAAGTATGGCCAAGGGTGAGGGATGATGGGAGTTGTAGTCCAGCTACATTGCGTGGCGATTCCCGCCCCCCTCCCCCAGTTGGAATGAAATAAAGACACAGGACACCAGAATTTTAGGTTAATGGGCGAAAAATGGCCACAACTTTATTAGTTACAGGTAAGAGCGGTATTGGCTTTAGGCATTGGTCCTATCAGACTATCCGGCATAGAACCAGAAAGGGTTGACACCAACAGGGGGAGCCCCCTGAGATGCACATCCCTAGGCGCTCCCTGAGGGGTCACCGCTCGGGAGCGCGCTTTAGGCCCTAGCCTCCATAGGTTTCGGACAAGGCAACGCCCCGTGGAATCCTTTATCGGACTACCCTTAAATATTTGGGGGAGGTGATGGCGCTCCTCCCCCCGACTCATCTGCATAATAATACCCCTACCCATGCCTAACCAGTGGGGAGCCAGTGTGGTGTAGTGGTTAAGAGCGGTAGTCTCGTAATCTGGTGAACCGGGTTTACTTCCCCGCTCCTCCATATGCAGCTGCTGGGTGACCTTGGGCTAGTCACACTTCTCTGAAGTCTCTCAGCCCCACTCACCTCACAGAGTGTTTGTTGTGGGGGAGGAAGGGAAAGGAGAATGTTAGCCGCTTTGAGACTCCTTAAAGGGAGTGAAAGGTGGGATATCAAATCCAAACTCTTCTTCTTCTTCTTCTAACTGCCAAAACCAAATGTGTTGTGACGTTTTGCTACGAGGCAGGCGAAAAAACCAAATGGCTTTAAAACAATGCCAATTAGCCAAGTGGAAAAACTCCTACCAGGCCCCTTGCGGCAACCAGCCGAAGCCCATAGCAAAGTCCAAATGCAAACCTAGAGGGTGGGTGGGTGGGAAACCGCAGCTGGAATGAGGAAGGAAAGGGGCGATCTCGGGCCGTGCCGTCCTTAAGTGATCCTAGCTCTGCCCCTGCAGCGAGCCGATTGGCTGGCCCAGGGAATGACGCGGCCCGAGGATTCCCCAGGTCGTGCGGGTGATGGTGGGCATGAGCTCGCAAGCCCCCCTCCTTATGTCGGGAGTGGCTTTGTAAGTGTGCAAAGTCTGGGCTGGGCCATGCCAGAGCTATCCTGAAAATTATAGATACAGATATATATAGAGGGATGGATGGATGGAAGGGCTAACAAACAAACATGTGACAATGCCTATATAAGGAGGCTTTCCCCATAAACTGTCAACCAGCAGATTTGCTGTAAGCTTCAACAAGGCACAGAAAACACTTTTATCAAGATGGCTAAATTCCTGCTAATCTGACGAATCACATCAAATAAGGCAGCTGTAAAAACTCACGCTTTCAAAGAGGAAGCAAAACGCACTTCCCCACTTGGAAATGACTGTCAGCTAAACTTTCCACCACCTTCATAGCTCCACGTTCTGTTGGCCATTCACCTACATCAAAAAAATCAATAAAACCAGATCGGGCTGATTCTTCTCCTTCACACACCAGCCTTAAAACAAATTAATTCCAAAAATGAAAGACCCAAGGAACAGATAAATCTTGGCTAACCTTAGCAGCAGGGCAAAAAAGGAGGACAGACCTGCTGTTTAAAAAAACCCAAATGCTTGCCATATTTGTCACATAGCATACTTTTGATGGTAGATTTTCATATGGAAGTTATAAGCTGCTTCTCCTTTGGAAATATTAAAAGGGATGCACGACAGCGAAGCCATCATCTCACAGCCTGGTAACTAATGAGGTTCTTTTTCAGCTGCCAAAACTGCACCAGTTTGGGACTGAACTCATTGAATCCAAACAGCTTGAGCTCCCCTCTAATTAGGGATGCAAGAAGGCATGTTTTTTCCTGCTTTGCTCTATATTTTTTCTTCTGCATGCGGCGTTGCTTCTCTTCTGCTGCAGTTTGTCCTCTGCCCAAAGCTGTGTTAATTGTCTTGCAGTGCACAGCCTTTAGGTAATGCACATTTCACATTTCAATGCAAAGGAAACTCCATGAAAACTGGTGTGTGGGGAGATGTAATCAATTGCGAATCATTTACGGACTGAAAGCAATGACGATGGCGAGTAACAAGCACATTTCCCAAATCGATTTCCATTACAAACATTGGAGGAATGCTTTAACACCAGCAAAATCCACTTCTGTTTTTGTTGAAATTCTCTGATATCCATGCCTCTAATATAAAAGGACACACGAAAATTCCGCCTCAGGTAAAGCAGGGCTGGCTAATTAATCTGTGGCTTTCTGGATACTTCTAAAGTACATATTCAACATGCACGCTGATTTGCATTATGAGACCAGGGCCCTGCAGGATTTAAATTCCTTCCGCAGGGCCTGTATGACAGAGCTATTCTGCCTGGCTTTCAATTTGAGCTTAGCCTGATCTTTTATTCCCCTTTCCTTCCTTCCGCCTCCCCTTTTTATGAAGATTACCTGCTCTGGATCCCACAGCTAATTCTCCCCTGGTCTCCTCGCTGGCCCAAATAGGACTAATTTAGCCAGCTAGCCCTGGTGATCATCTAATGTTATTGGATGGATTTCCCCCCTATATTGATTTTTGAATTATAATTTATTGTTATTCACATTTTATACTGTATTTTATGCTGTATTTGTTGAATCAATTAAGTGTTTTAAATTTGTTGTTAGCTGCCCTGAGCCTGGTTTTCTGAAGGGCGGAGTATAAATAAAAATTTATTTATTTATTTATTATTTATATGGTGATTAAACTGTGTCCAGTCTTCACTGCGCATTTGTTCAGATTAGTTTATGGGGCAGTCATATGACAATGAACATTCGTTTTGATTTGCCTGCCATGTTTTTACATGTCTGTCTTCCCATTAGTCAGTCATTCATGCCACACTTTTTGATGCATTTCCCCATCAATTTCCAAACCACAAGTGGTTTAAGTGGATTTGTTGTGCTAGGATCGACAGAGCACTTTAATCCACTTTAATTGTGCAAACTTGAAGTTCTGGTAAGTGTTTGAATCCCTTCTGGGAAAAACGCCTTTGGTGTGGAGACATCTTCCATCCCCCATCATTCCTGATTGTTGGTCAACAACATCTGGAGAGCTATAAGTTAAGAACTCTGAATTGGTCTAATCCTCTTTTAAAGCCATCTAGGTTGGTGGCCCTCATGTGGGAGCCAGTTAAAAATAATAATTTTATCCCCATCCCTGAGCACTGGGAATGTTTGCTTTATCTCAAATGGATCATCCATACAAGGGTAGCAATGTTGTGCCCTCCAGATGTTCTTGGACTACAGTTCCTATCATGACTTCCCCCTGGCCATGCTGGATATGGCTGATGGGAGTTGTAGTCCATCACTATCCGAAAGGCACCCTGTTGGCTCCGCCTGCTCTGCAGAGATGAAGAGCGATAGTATAAAGGAAACGCAAGTGCCTTTTACGGAGGCTTTCAATCTAAATGTGTTTTTAAAAATCGCTTCTTTCTGGGCGCAGAGCTATCCACAGCGGTCAAAAAGAGCAGCCAGACAAATTGATGACACAAGTAACTTGCGACCGAAATGAAAGCCAATTATTTCCCTTTCCCTTTTCATTGGCGCTAATCAGAAATGGCGCTGTCGAAGTCAGCAGAGTTACTCAGATGTACAGCTAGCAGATGCCCATGCAGAGCCGAGCGCGGCATTGCGAGCTCACGAAACCGATGGGGTGTTTCAGCTTCTGATTAGCATGACAGATGGTTTTGCACAGATGCAGGTCGTCATGCAATGAGCATGGAAATTGACGTACGCTGCAGATAACATTTGCGGGGAGTTCCTAACCCTTTCCTCCATCCCTCCGCCCATAACTTGTTATCAGCAGCATCCGGGGATCAGCTATAGGCGTCATTAAATCATCACGGTTTTATTTTGCTCTCATCTTTCTTGATTATTAATTTGCATATGTTCAGGGCACAAGAAAGACTGTGGGTGTTGTGCCTATTACAAAGAAAACTACACCCCACCCCCACCGCCAAGAACTCATCACTGGTTTTCTGGCAAAAGTTTCAGTCATCGAGAGATTAAAACAGCAACACAGAAAACGAATTCAGTTCCTACACATTAATTGTTACAGAGTCAGAATTAGATAAGCTGCAGTGTTGCAGAAGAATGAAGGGGTTTTGCTTTGAGATTCACTCTAAGGGAAATCAGCGTCATTTCATCCTATTCAATGTTAAGTTGGGACTCGGGTGGCGCTGTGGACTAAATCACTGAGCCTCTTGGGTTTGCCCATTGGAAGGTCAGCGGTTCAAATCCCCACGACAGAGTGAGCTCCCATTGCTCTGTCCCAGCTCCTGCCAACCTAGCAGTTCGAAAGCACCCCAGTGCAAGTAGATAAATAGGTACCACTGCAGTGGGAAGGTAAACAGTGTTTCCGGGCACTCTGGTTTCCGTCACGCTGTCTCGTTGCGCCAGAAGTGGTTTAGTCATGCTGGCCACATGACCCGGAAAGCTGTCTATGGACAAACGACAGCTCCCTCGGCCTGAAAGCGAGATGAGTGCTGCAACCCCATAGTCACCTTTGACTGGACGTAACTGTCCAGGGGTCCTTTAAAGGTAAAGGTAAAGGTACCCCTGCCCATAAGGGCCAGTCTTGCCAGACTCTAGGGTTGTGCGCTGATCTCACTCTATAGGCCGGGAGCCAGCGCTGTCCGCAGACACTTCCGGGTCACGTGGTCAGCGTGACAAGCTGCATCTGGTGAGCCAGCGCAGCACACGGAACGCCGTTTACCTTCCCACCAGAGTGGTACCTATTTATCTACTTGCACCCGGAGGTGCTTTCGAACTGCTAGGTTGGCAGGCGCTGGGACCGAACGACAGGAGCGCACCCCGCTGCGGGGATTCGAACTGCCGACCATGCGATCGGCAAGTTCTAGGCGCTGAGGTTTTACCCACAGCGCCACCCGCGTCCCTAAGGGGTCCTTTACCTTTACCTTTTTACCTATTCGATGTTAAATTGTATGCAAGTGAAAGGCTACTACTATTATTATTCCTGCCACTAAATGTTGCAGCATAGAATACTTCGGTTGACCGTTCCAGCCAGCCAGCCATGACCTTTGCAGCAGTCCTCCAACCCATCCCCTCTCCATTCGATCTCATGGCCACTGAGCATGATCACTGCTCCTAAGTCTGTTTTGGGCTCCTTCCCCAAGTATTTTTTTCTTAAGAGGTTCCCCCGCCCCGACTTCTGGAAATGTTTGACCTCCCTCAAACTTTGCCAATACTCTCTTCTTGTGCGTCTTGGCTATATAAAGGATGACACTCACACCTGAGCATCAGGAATAGATGGAATTGTTGGAGTGACCATAATTGTTACCATTTCGGACGTTATTGCCACTAGAACATATATTTATATTGATTTAGAAATTCATGGAAGGGATGAGGGTGGCACTGTGGGTTAAACCACAGAGCCTAGGAGTTGCCAATCAGAAGGTTGGCGGTTCGAATCCCCCCGATGGGGTGAGCTCCCGTTGCTCGGTCCCTGCTCCTGCCAACCTAGCAGTTCGAAAGCACGTCAAAGTGCAAGTAGATAAATAGGTATCACTCTGGCGGGAAAGTAAACGGCATTTCCATGTGCTGCTCTGGTTCGCCAGAAGCAGCTTAGTCATGCTGGCCACATGAGCTGTATGCCGGCTCCCTCAGCAAATAAAGCGAGATGAGCATCGCAACACCAGAGTCGGCCACAACTGGACCTAATGGTCAGGGGTCCCTTTACCTTTACCTTAGAAATTCATGGGGGATAAGTTCATTGCAGGCTGCAAGCCATGCTGATGGGCTGCTGCTCTGCTTTCTGGCACAATACAAAGTGCTGGTGTTTATCCTGGATCATTTGAGGTAGGCTGTTTTCCCATCCGTACCTGCCCATGCCTTGAGATCCTCTTTTGGAGGCCTTTCTCCAGCTGCAACTAGGAAGATGTTGAGCAAGGGATCAACGCTCTTGGCTGTAGCATTCATGCTAAAAGGAGGGAATGGCCTTTTTTTATTTTACAGTGCCTAGAGCAGTGGTTACCAAAGAGGGTGGCCTTGCCTTCTGGGTGGGGGCATTAGGATTAACTAGAGTCAAGGGGGATAGCAGGATAGCTGTAAATGTAAATGACTACCAGACTTTGAGAAACTAGCACTACTGGATCAAGTTCCTATCTCTACCTCCTAGGTGACATGGACGCCATTAGGCAGTTGAATGTGCATCCATCCTCCATCCCTTTCCCTTTCTTGCACCCCCTGTGTGTGGTTCCGGATGCTGGCAACCTATGCTATGCCACACGTCTAGTCGTGTCTGACTCTTCATGACCCCATGGACCAGAGCACGCCAGGCACTCCTGCCTTCCACTGCATCCCACAGTTTGGTCAAACTCATGTTAGTAGCTTTGAGAACACTGTCCAACCACCTCGTCCTCTGTCGTCCCTTTCCCCTTGTGCCCTCAATCTTTCCCAGCATCAGGGTCTTTTCCAGGGAGTCTTCTCTTCTCATGAGGTGGCCAAAGTCTTGGAGCCTCAGCTTCAGAATCTGTCCTGTATGGAGGTCCTGGGATGCCCAGATGACAAGACCCTCTTCTTGGCTTCCCTGATGTGGTCCAAAGGAAAGCAGAGCAAGACGTTTGGCCCCAGCTTCTCCTTGTGCCCTCATTGTTTCCCAACACCAGGGTCTTTTCCAGGGCGTCTTCTCTTCAGGATCTGTCCTTCCAGTGAGCACTCAGGGCTGATTTCCTTCAGAATGGATCGGTTTGATCTTCTTGCAGTCCATGGGACTCTCAAGAGTCTCCTCCAACACCATAATTCAAAAGCATCAATTTTTCAGTGATCAGCCTTCTTTGTGGTCCAGCTCTCACTTCCTTACATCACTACTGGGAAAACCGTAGCTTGAACTATATGGACCTTTGTCGGCAAGGTGATGTCTCTGCTTTTTAAGATGCTGTCTAGGTTTGTCATCGCTTTTCTCCCAAGAAGCAGGCGTCTTTTAATTTTGTGACTGCTGTCACCATCTGCAGTGATTATGGAGCCCAAGTATATATATATAGATTCAACAGGGACACCGAGTTGAAATTTCTAACCAAGCAGACACCAGGACTCACACCTGCATAGAAATCAGATGTTCTGCCTGCATGCCCAAGGATCATATGAACAGATCTGCCTGTGTCACACTTATGTGTCTTACCATGAATCTCACTCTGTTATTAACCTCTGGTTGAATTGGGAGCAACTATATTTTACCAGTCAATGTTTTGGGGTGTTTTATTATTTTTTTTAATGTGCCATTCAGCTCTGTTCAACTAGCTCTCTTGATAAGAATGCTTTCATTTTGTAGAATTTTATTCCCTTGCCCCCTTTGTACTTTCATATAAAAAAAATGCACTAAAGCTTATCACAAGCGTGAGAACCATGATGAGGGGACAGATAGTGGCAGGAAATTAGAAAAAGAGAGAGAAGGTTATTACTCAGCTGAAATAATAAATTCAAGGAATGGAAGGTTGGTACAGAAAAGGACATATTGCTGATGGGATATATTAATATCATGGAGGATATGACTATTGAGGACCACAAGCCGTGATGGCTATGCTTTGCATTCATGGTCAATGGCAGCAATGGCTCTGAATACCAGTTGCTCAAGGAACATCTCTTTCCATATGAACCGACCCAGATCCTGAGAACATCATTTGATGTGCCTCCTCTGTGAGAGGTTCGGAGGGTGGCAACATGAGAATGGGCCTTTTCTGTGGGAGCTCCCCATTTGTGGGATGCTTGACCCAGGCCTTAGGCAACAGGTGAAACCATTCCTCTTGTCCTAGGCCCTTGAATGATTATACAATCGATGGACCGGTGGCGTTATTTTTATTTGTTACTATGCTATGGATTTTTGTGTTTTTATATTGGAAACTGCCCTCTAATCCGTCCTAAGGAAAAGCAGGGCATTCCAGGATCAAATCAGAAACTGGGATGGATTCTGTAAATCCGGGACTGCCCCTGGAAAATAGGGACACTTGGAGGGTTTGCAATAGTCTCAGTCCTATCCAACCAGGCTACACCCCCTGACCCATCCATTGCCCTGTGTATCTCAGGGTTCGACCCTCAGGAGATCTGAAAACCCAGAGAGAGAGAGAGAGAGAGAGAGAGAGAGAGAGAGGAGATTTGAGCCACAAGGAAGGAGAGAACTTTGAGGGCCCACTGAGAAAGAAGGAAATTGGCAAGCACTGGCAATCCCTGCAGTTCACACGGCGAGTTCATATATCAAACTGACAGTATATTTAACTATAGATAAACTCTGTATTGACTTAGAGGCCTGTTTCTTTCACTGGCAATTGAGTGGTGTGAATAACATGGCGGTTCACCTATAAATGACCGGGATTGGAAGTGGGGACTGTTCGCCCTTCAATCATTTCGCTAAAAAGACCTGCCATAGCCCTATTTTCCGACTTGGAGCCTTCCTGTCCCAAAACAGAAGGTGGGAACATGCACACACACAAAAACCCAATGGAGGAACAAAAAGATAATTGACAGTGCAGGCCCCGTCAATCTTTCTCCCAATGATTATGTACTTGGCCAAGGTATGTTAAAGTTTTATATGGTAATTATACCCATTGTGACTTTTGTAATTATAGCACGAGAAGGTCACAGGCAGGGGAACACTGCCAACCTTCCTGGTTTGGAGAGCTAGCCTGAACAGGAGAGATTGCGTGCGACTTTCCGTGTGCTCCTACAAAATCCGGAACCCAGAATCCTGGAGCCTTGGTTCTGTATTTTTCAAAGGGAGCTGTTTTTCTAGACCCCTTTGGAATGTGGTTGGAAAAGCTCCATCCCCAAGCAGCATGAAGGTTCTGAGTTCATTCAGTTCATACCAATTGCTGGAAACCACAGGAAGGGAGAGTGTTCTCGTGCTCGGATCCTGCCTGCTGGTTTCCCACAGGCCCTTGGTTGGCCACTGTGAGAACAGGATGTTGGACTAGATGGGCCATTGGCCTGATCCAGCAGGCTCCTCTTAAGCCTTTATGTTCTTATGCTCTTAGGCTGCTCGCAAGGTAAGCAGACCCTCCAAGTCTCAGATTTACAGAAGCCATGCTGGTATCTGGTTTGATCCCAGAATGTCCCACTTTTCCTTAGGACGACCCTATTTTCACTGGAGAAATGTTGGAGAGTATGGTAGGACATCCCTATTTTCATCAGGGAAATGCTGGAGGGGTTGGCACTCTTTTTGTTGGAGAAATGTTGAAGGGGATGGAATAGGATGTCCCTGTTTTCGTTGGATAAATGTTGGAGTGTGTCAGGGGACTGCCATCGGAACAGGGGAGGGGGGCAGGGGAATACAGAGAGCCTCCGACGCTGCTTGGAGCAGTGTCTCATCCAGGGGTGGGGAAAGCTACACCTCCAGTGGAGCAGAGGAGAAAGGGGATGGCTGGGCGAGGGGAGGGCTCGAAGATGCTACTGAGAGCCCAACCGCCTCACCTAGCCCGGCTGGCCAGGAAACAGACATGCCGCTTCTGTCACCCAGCTTGCGCAGAGTGGTGAAATGTAAGGAGGGGAGGCGGAGATTTGGGGTGTCTAAGTTTTTATGTTGGGGAAAAAACCAGAAGGGGCCACTCCCGGAATCTGCAAGTGACTGAGACGGACATGAACTTTGAGTTTCTGCGCTGTAAATAATTTGCACTAAATAAAACCTGTAAAAGACAGGTTGGAGTCCTGCCTGGTTACTCACGAGCAACCACCTGCACATCTGAGAGAGTTTATATGAGAGGGAGAAGGTGGAGGTGTTGGAGAGGTAAACATGGTGCAAATGCTCCAGCAGGAGCACCCACAGTGGTTGCTTTTATAAATTGATTGTTCAAAATTTCAGTTCAATGAAGAAAAAGAAAGAAAGAGAGGAAGGGGGGGACAAAACCCATCAGCTCACATTAAAATAAAATAATCATGGACATATCCATCTTAGCCAGGGCCATCTTTACCCGGGGGTGCAAAGGGTGCGGGGCACTGGGTGCCGAATTCTGGAGGGCACCAGGTCCCGCTGCTGAAGCCACTGCCTAAGCTAATGCTGCTTCAGGGAGAGCTCTCTGGAAAGTCTCGCTCTGCAAAGCCGGGAGGAGGAGGAGTGATAGGAAAGTGGGAGAGACAGACAGAAAGAAAACATGCCTATCTAGCAATGGGAGCGCACACAGGCTCCAGAACCTTCCCAAGAAGAACTCGTATATGTGCGCTTGCAAAGGCCCTCCCAGGTCCTCTAGAAATAAGGTTGCTCTCACAATGAAAGGCTGCCCAAGATGGCTTTCCCACGCATGCGCACAATGCCCGCCCGTCTCATCTTTCAGACACCTCCCTTAAACCGTAAGCGCATGCGTGGAGTCTTTGTACCGACTCCCAATGTGTTCTTTGTCTTCTTTAGAAAAGCTGGTGTTAAATAAACACACACACACACACACACACACACACACACACACACACACACAAACTCCTTTGGGAGCTGCACAGGCGTGAGAGCTATTTATCAAATGATAATAGTGACCTAAGCATAATAAAAGTTAATTTGGGGGCTGAACTAAATTTGGGCAGATCTCTGCACCCCAGCGGCGCATATGTTAAAGACAGCCCTGACCTCTGCCATCCAAGATAGGCATCCACACAAAGTTGACATAACAGATATTTTTAAATGTAACAAGAGCTGAGATGGTGGGAGAGAGCAAGACTTCCTGAGGGCCCCACTATTGGCCAGAAGAGATCCTACTGGCCTAGCAGATCAAATGTTCTGGCAGCACAAGGCAGCTTCATATCTCAATGTGTCTGACTTTACAGAGGACAGTTTTTATTCTTATGATGTGCTAGGTAGGCAAACTAAGGCCCGGGAGCTGGATCCGGCCCAATCGCCTTCTCAGCGCCTGCGGATGGTATGAGAATCAGTGTTTTTTACAAGAGTAGAATGTGTCCTTTTATTTAAAATGCATCTCTGGGTTATTTGTGGGTCCTGCCTGGTGTTTTCACATGAGTAGAATGTGTGCTTTTATTTAAAATGCATCTCTGGGTTATTTGTGGGGCATAGGAATTCGTTCTTCTTTCTCTTTTTCAAAATACAGTCCAGCCCCCCACAAGGTCTGAGGGACAGTGGACCAGCCCACAGCTGAAAAAGGTTGCTGACCCCTGTGCTAGATTCACTGGATACATCGGTCTGACCCAACAGGTCTCAGCTTTCATTATTTTGATGTGCTGCATGTGCTGGACAGATCCAGCAGGGATTTCGTGATTGTGTGATTCTGCATGGCTCTTCTTATGATGCAAATCGTAGAATTGTAGAGATGCAAGACACCCAAAGGGTCATGTATTCCAATCCCCTGCAATACAGGAACTGCACCAGCTTTTTTCCTGGGACATATCTACGGGAAGAAAATTAACTTGGTGAATATACGAAAGTTGCTGCTCAGGCTGAGGCTTCACTGCCCATTGTTTGGGCAGGATCCTGACTGCATTCCTGGGATTTCACCTTTGGAAGTGATATTACATTCCTTCTTAGGGTTTCATATATGCTCAACTTTGCCACAGCTCCCACCACCACCACACAATGCAAATCTCTAAATAAGTACAGTAGGAAGATAATACGAAAGCAGGCACTTATTGCACGCCTATTTAATAACCTATATTTATCATAATTACATAGGTATTTCAGCTACCAGGCGCTATTTGAATGCAGCGATTTATGCGTTTTCTCAACTTATTAGAAAGGCGCTATGAACTCGACAATCTGGTGGGGAGGGGAGGATGCAGAACGAACAATTATTCTTGCTAAGGCACTCAAATATTTTCTCTCATTCATGCCTGTTTCCTTCCTGCTTTGATTTTCTGCTCTTCTGTTCCAGTGACGCCAACAAAGCAAAATTCATTAGCCCCATTACTTTCCCCAACTAATGAAATACTTGGAACAGCAGCCTTGGAAAGGTTTATATTGGACGAAGTTTGTGTTTTACTGTAGAGGAATCAAGCTAATACCGTGCCGTTTACCTACTTTTGGACTGCCCATTAATCAGGCTGAGAGCCAACTCTAAACAGCACTAAAAGCTGCTGCTGGAAATGGTGTGAATTCTTTGGAGCGACACCTAAACAGAAAGACTGGCTTCCATACTGGGTTACTTTTCTCAAAGGAAGGTAAAGGTAAAGGTAAAGGTACCCCTGCCCGTACGGGCCAGTCTTGACAGACTCTGGGGTTGTGCGCCCATCTCACTTAAGAGGCCAGGGGCCAGCGCTGTCCGGAGACACTTCCGGGTCACGTGGCCAGCGTGACATCGCTGCTCTGGCCAGAGCCAGAGCCAGAGCCAGAGCCGCACATGGAAACGCCGTTTACCTTCCTGCTGGTAAGCGGTCCCTATTTATCTACTTGCACCCGGAGGTGCTTTCGAACTGCTAGGTTGGCAAGCGCTGGGACCGAGCAGCGGGAGCGCACCCCGCCGCAGGGATTCGAACCGCCGACCTTTCGATCGGCAAGCCCTAGGCGCTGAGGCTTTAACCCACAGTGCCACCTGCGTCTCTCAAAGGAAGACATCACCACAAAAAAGCCCGTCACCAAAAAAAAGAGAATGTGCTTCGATCCATTTATTTCTTTAATTTAAATTTATTTATTTATTGCATGAAATAAGATATAATATAGACAGGGTGTTGATGCTGCCACACTCAAATATTGTTTTCTTACAAATGCTTTCTTACACCTGGGAAAGGTGTTTAGTTGCTCTTATTGTTTCCTCCCATCCAAATATCTTAAACACAATACAGCTTAACAATATTGTTCTCCTTTCAATCTATATCTTATCTGAATTAACTTCCCTCCACCCCTCTTCTGGCTTCTCCACATTGCTCTTACTTAAGCATGATTACTATATATACATTTTAAATATAAATGTCTATAATTCCTTAATAAATTTTTGTATTATACTTTAGACATATATTCCTTATTATATTACAGCATTACATCTTGTGGTCTAACCAAATGTTTATAATAAACGTTATGAGTTTTATTTCAGTTCTGTGAGTGTCTTTATTTATGTACAGTTTTCTCTAAGTATACCATAAATTTGGACCATTCTTTTTGGAATTTCTCATCGTCCTGCTGTCGGATTCTTCCAGCTAGCCTTGCCATGTCCGCATACGCCGATACTTTCTGTTGCCATTCTTCTATTGTCGGAATATCCTGTTGTTTCCATTTCTGTGCAAGGAGTAGTCTTTCTGCTGTTGTGGCATACAGAAAGAATTTCTGATCTTCCTTTTTAATGTCCTCTCCAACCATTCCTAGCAAAAATGCCTCCAGGTGTTTTTTTTTTTTTTATAAAAGGTGTACCTAAATATCTTTTTAAACTCATTATACACACTATCCCAAAAAGTCTTCATTGCTATTATTGAGTCAGGAACTTGTTCCAATCTGCTGCAAGTCATCTCCCAGTCTAATCCTGGCTCACAACGTAATGTACAGCGACATCATCATCATCATCATCATCATCATCATCCTTTATTTATACCCCAGCCACTCTGGGCAACTCCCAACAGATTAAAAACAGAATAAAACATCAGCCATTAAAAACTTCCCTAAACAGGGTTGCCTTTAGATGTCTTCTAAAAATCAGATAGTTATTTCCTTGACATCTGATGGGAGGGCGTTCCACAGGGCGGGTGCCACTACCAAGAAGGCCTTCTGCCTGGTTCCTTGTAACCTCACTTCTCACAATGAGGGAACCACCAGAAGGCCCTCAGCACTGGACCTCAGTGTCCAGGCTGAACTATGGGGGTAGAGGCGCTCCTTCAGGTATACTGGGCCGAGGCCGTTTAATACTTGGGATGGGGTAGCTCAGAGGCAAAACATTACTTTTGCATGCATTAGGTCCCAGATTCAGTCTCCAGCATCTACAAGCTGGACTGGGAATGTCCCCTGCTTGAAACCCTGGAGAGTAGCTGCCAGTCAGTGTAGAGAATACTGAAATAGATGGACCAATGATCTTGGTGTAAGAGAGCCTCCTATGTTCCTCCTCCTGGGTCAAACCACAGAGCCTAGGTCTTGCCGATCAGAAGGTCGGCTGTTTGAATCCCCACAAGGGGGTGAGCTCCTGTTGTTTGGTCCCTGCTCCTGCCAACCTAGCAGTTCGAAAGCAAGTCAAAGTACAAGTAGATAAATAGGTACCGCTCCGCCGGGAAGGTAAACAGCGTTTCCGTGTGCTGCTCTGGTTCACCAGAAGCAGCTTAGTCATGCTGGACACATGACCCAGAAGCTGTACGCCGGCTCCCTCAGCCAATAAAGCGAGATGAGCGCCGCAACCCCAGAGTCGGCCATGACTGGACTTAATGGTCAGGGGTCCCTTTACCTTTTTTTTTTTATTCCATTTTGTATTTACACCCCGCCCATCTGACTGGGTTGGCCCAGCCACTCTGGGCAGCTTCCAACATATATAAAAACATAATAAAAAATGAAACATTTAAAAACCTTCCATATGCAGGGCTGCCTTCAGATGTCTTCTAAAGGTTGTATAGTTATTTATGTCCTTGGCTCGGGGGTCACATAACTCCATATCCTCCAACATTTCTCTGATGAAAATAGGGAAAAGTGGGACATTCTGGGATCAAATCAGAAACCGAGGTGGCTTCTGTAAATCTAGGACTGTCCCTGGAAAATAGGAACACTTGGAGGGGCTGCTGGGGGTCCTCTTGGAATGTCCAGGGAGTAGTGAATAAATTCTCCATCACCACAGGTAATTTTTAAGAAGGCCTGGGGCTGGAGTGGGCCATCAAATTTCAGCAAAACATCAAGGCACGGAACACTGAAGGAATCTTGAGGAAGTCTCAAAGATGTCTGATAACGCCAGTGAAATTCACCAGCGGATTTCTAACCACCCTTAAATAGCTCAGTCTAGCCAAGCAAAGTGTTGACCGTTCATTTCCTTCCCTCCTCACGGTTGCTTGGTTTTTACCGACTGGTTAAGAAATCTGCCGCAAGAGGACAGAGCGACTATTTATTGGGACACAATCAGGGAATTGTGTGACAAGACGAACACAGTGTTGGACACTGGAGAAAGGGGATCTACAGTCAAGGGCTGTGCTGTGTTTGAAACACAGTCTCCTCGCGACAATTACCTTCAATTAATGGTACATTGCATTAAGCATAAAATGAAGGTTAGGCCATTAAATCCATCGGCACTGCTTGGAAGCCTTCCAGTTCCACGTTAAACTATCCTAAATAGTTTGTGGTCACATTACATACTTATAACTTCATCGGCTCTATGAAGACAGAGGCTGCATGAGATAGCAGAAAGAGTGTTGGCTTTCCGGTCAAATTCAAATCCCTGCTCAGCCGTGAAACTCTCTCGATACACAGGGGTTAGCGTTTTCCTTTCTTTCACTTAACAAGACATACATGCCGCTGGGTTGTAATAAAACCTCAAAGCAGTTTGCAGTAAAATCACCAATAAAAAGCACCTTGTTTATTTCGTATTTATTTGTTCAGTTCATAAAATTAATACACCTCTAGTTTGGAAAACAAACAAACAAAGTGATTTGCAAAAATTCCTGAAGTTGTTGTTGTTATATTTCTAAGCCTTCCTTTTCCCAGACTGGGACTTTACACAATTTGAAGCAACAAGAAATAAATGGCAAAAAGCTAAAACCACCTCAAAGATAACTGTTGAAAAGCAATTCGTTTTCTAACAGAATTGAAATAATCTGAAAACCAACCAACCAATCTATGAGATGCAGATAACAAAAACAGTGCAGCACTGTTAAAAGCTCTTTCCTTAAAAAAGTCAAAAATAGCTAAATGCAACTATTTACAACATTCAAAAAAAGTAATCAAAATGAACGATAAGCTAAAAACTGGATTAAAATGCACAATGACATTCTGCATTTCTGGATCTGCTGGCCTATTCAAAGGTGTTTTGAGAAGGCACCAAAGAGGATACAGCAAATGTACACGCCTTCACTTTCTTACAAATACAGAACAGGTGTTTTATAGCAAGGTGATCTGACAAGAAAACTGGTCCAAAGCTGCTAAGGAAGAATATTAACACCTCGAACTCAGTGCGATTGCAAGTGGCAACCAGTGCAGATATCTGATCACAGGTTGCTTTGAGATACAGTGGTACCTTGGTTCTCAAACTTAATCAGTTCTGGAAGTCCTTTCCAAAACCAAAGCATTCCAAAACCAAGGTGCACTTTTCCATAGAAAGTAATGCAAAATGGATTAATCCGTTCTAGACTTTTAAAAACAACCCCTAAAACAGCAATTTTACTATCTAATGAGACCATTGATTCTTAAAATGAAAGCAATAAACAATGTACTGTAGTTACACAATCAATCAATAAATCAGTAGCTGAACTGGGTTCCACACAGTCACAAAAACAAAACAAAAAAGCCACAAAAACGCAAAATAAAGAGAAGAAACAGGCAGACCTCAGCGTAATACTCAAATCGGAAGTGTAACAAACAAAACAGAGCATGTTTGGCTTCTGAAAAAGGTTCACACACCGGAACACTTACTTCTGGGTTTGCAGTGTTTGGCTTCCAAGTTGTTTGAGTACTAAGGCGTTTGAGAACCAAGGTACCACTGTATATGAAGTTGCAGGGGGGGAGTTTTATCCCCTCCCTTTGTACATGGTTTCCCCCACACACTTGACACAACAACCCCATGAGTTAGGTGTGGCTGAGAGAGAGCACAACTTTCACAACATCACCTAGCGAGCATCATGGCTCTATTCCCATCCAAGAACTACAATTCCCAGAGTCCCCTGGGAAGAGGGACTGGTTGTTAAAGCACTCTGAGAACTCTTGCTCTGTAAAGGGGAATAACCTCTATGAAATCTCAGTGCCCTCAACAAACTACAGCTCCCAGATTTATTTGGGGGAAGCCATGACTGTTTAAAGTGGTATCCTTTGAAAGTGTTTGCTGAAGTTAAGAAAGTTTGGAGGAAGAAAATAACCCACCAGCCCATGGCATTAGTGTTCCGGATCGGCGTGGAAGACCTTGCTTATGGGACAAATTGATTGTGAGACCATGAGAGTTGGCTTGCAGATGGCAAGCTGAGATTAAGCCCCGTGCAACGCAGCCCAGAAAGAGATTGCTATCGTTCTTCGAAGCTCACAAGCAAAGATCTTCACCCAGCAAGATTGCAGATAAAATTTGAATATCTGCCTGAGTCGAACACGTGGGCGAGTTTCAAAGGATGTATGCTGCAGATTTTATCTACAAATCTCACTACCCCCCCTATTTTTTTTGGGGGGGGGCCTGTACTTTGCCACTTCATTTCGATGACGCAGATTGTTTCCTACTACAGTTTTGCAGAATGTGAAAAATTGCAGTATTTGCCATCTTGCTTTCGAAAGGCCTTTTCGGAGGAATTCAGGGCGGTTTTTATTTCATTCCACTGGACATTCCCAGAGACCTCCTCATTTGTGTTTCACTCTATAGATAAAGCCATTTCTAAAATTCATAGCTGATTCATTCTGGGACGTATTTGTCAACCAGTAGCATTAATTTCAAATCATCATCATTGCCATCCAACAGGCCTTTGGCCACTAACTGGCTGTTATGGTGGGGTCTTCCAAGGGTGGGTGTCAAAGGGTGCTTTGTGTGTGTTTTTAAGTGGGTCACTTATTTATTTGTGTGCTTTTAAATATTTACATTTATTGTGTCTTTTTAGTTGCATTTGTTTCCATTTTAAGCTATGATTTAGGTCCTGCAGTGAGAGAAAGGCAGGACATAAAAATGAAAAAATAAATAAAATCATCTTAGTGATTGACGACTGATTTTGACACCCCCCCCCAATTCCCCTTATGTTTCATATTTTTTTGGATTGTAAGCTTGAAGGCAGGGACTTTTTTTGTTTTACCTGATTGTATCTAAGCCATTCTGGGAGCCCTTTGGGGTCCAAAATGCTTCTAAGCAATATTATAAGACATTGAAAGATTATTTGATGCACCCACTAATGGAGGTTTGTAACGAAATTATGGAAGGGAAGAAGGCACCAGAGTCGTGGAAAGAGGCCTTCATCACATTGATACCTAAACTAGAAACCGAAAAGACACAACTTAAGAATTACCACCCCATCTCCCTCCTGAATGTGGATTACAAAATATTTGCAGACATTTTAGCAAGCAGATTTAAAAAAGTCCTAAATGAAGTGATCCACAAGGACCAAGCAGGCTTTCTCCCAGGTAGACATTTGTTTGCAAACACAAGAAATATTATTGATATCTTGGAACTCTTGCAGACAAACATTAACAGAAAAGCAGTTTTGATATTTATAGACGCGGAGAAAGCCTTTGATAACATTTCTTGGAAGTTTATGAAGAAAAACTTGGAAGGAATGGGAGTGGGGCGGGGGTTTGAGAATGGGATAGAGGCAATCTATTCAGAGCAGAAGGCAAAACTGATAGTGAACAATGTGGTGACGGAAGAGTTTAATATTGAAAAAGGAACACGACAAGGTTGTCCTATCTCCCCTTTGTTATTTATATCGGTCCTGGAAGTGCTCTTAAATATGATCAGAGGAGACCGGTTGGTGGAGGGTATTCAGGTCGGAGCGAAACAATATAAACTTAAAGCATTTGCAGATGACCTAGTATTGACCTTACAGGAGCCAGAGCCCAGCACCAAAAGGGCACTGCAATTGATTTATGAGTTTGGTCGGGTGGCGGGATTTAAACTTAACAAGCAAAAAACCAAGGTTTTGGAAAAAAATATGACCCCTTCAGAATCAGAAAGGTTTCAGAAAGAGACAGAATTAAATGTGGTTAAAAAAGTTAAATACCTAGGGGTAAGCACAACAGACAAAAACAGGAACTTATTCAAAGATAATTATGAAAAATGTTGGTCTGAAATTAAAAGGGATCTAGAAATCTGGTCAAGATTGAAACTTTCCTTGTCAGGACGTATTGCTACTATTAAGATGAATGTATTGCCAAGAATGTTGTTTTTGTTTCAAACTCTACAGATTGTGGACAAAATGGGGTGTTTTGAGAAGTGGCAGAGAGATATTTCTAAATTTGTCTGGCAGGGCAAAAAGCCCAGAATTAAGTTTAAGATATTAACTGATGCTAAAGAAAGAGGGGGGTTTGCCCTGCCAGACTTAAGGTTGTACTATGAATCAGCAGCTTGCTGCTGGTTGAAGGACTGGCTACTTCTTGAAAACACGGATGTTTTAGATCTGGAAGGATTCAACAATGCTTTTGGATGGCATGCATATTTGTGGTATGACAAGGTTAAAATACATAAGGCTTTTAAGAACCATGTTGTCAGAAAAGCAGTATTCAATGTCTGGATAAAATATAAAGACTTACTGGAAAACAATACCCCAAGGTGGCTATCACCAATGGAGGCTAAGGTCCCGAAAAGACTCAGTATGGAGGCCAAATGGCCGAAATATTGGGAAATAATAGAAAAAGACGGAGATAATTGGAGGTTGCAGAGTATGGAGAAAATAAAAGATAAAGTGCGAGATTGGCTACATTATGCTCAGATTAAAGAAGTTTTTAAGTTGGATAAAAAGATAGGATTCCAGGTGGAAAAATCAAAGTTAGAAACAGAACTGTTAGAACCCAGCTCTAAGATACTCTCAAGAATGTATAACTTGCTGTTAAAATGGAATACACAGGATGAAACGGTCAAATCAGCTATGATAAAATGGGCACAGGACATAGGGCACAACATTATGTTTGCTGACTGGGAAAAGTTATGGACTACAGGTCTGAGATTTACCGCATATAACGCCTTGAAGGAAAATATTTTGAAAATGATATATAGGTGGTACATGACCCCAGTCAAGCTTGCAAAGATATACCATTTGCCTGATAATAAATGTTGGAAGTGTAAAGAAGCTGAAGGAACATTCTTTCACCTCTGGTGGACTTGCCCCAGGGTTAAGGCCTTCTGGGAAATGATATATAATGAGCTGAAAAAGGTATTTAAGTATACCTTTCTTAAGAAACCAGAGGCCTTCCTTTTGGGCATTGTGGACCAGAGTGTGCAAAAGAAGGACCGAACCTTTTTTATGTATGCCACAACAGCAGCAAGGATACTCATCGCTAAAAGCTGGAAAACTCAAGATTTGCCCACATTGGAAGAATGGCAGATGCAACTGATGGACTATATGGAATTGGCAGAGATGACTGGCAGAATCCGAGACCAGGGAGAAGAATTGGTAGAGGAGGATTGGAAGAATTTTAAGGACTATCTACAAAAATATTGTAAACTGTATGAATGTTAAGAAAGATGTAAGATCCGCAATAAGATGGTTCCAACAAATTAGTTACAAAGAACATAAATTTAAATGTGATTGAAAGAAAAGATAAATTTTGGATGAACAATATGTTAGAACTAGAGTGTTTTAAACTATAAGATTTGAGATTTAATATTGGATAATTAAATGATATAAATTGAATCAAGTGAATAATTTGCTAGAAAAATCTATGTGTTTAGAAAGCAGGAACAAGAGATGTGAGGAAGTCCAAAGATGTGAATGAAACGTGGTTAATGAGAAAGATCTTGTTGTTATCTATGTGGATTTTTGTTTTATAAAATTAATAAATATTATTATTAAAAAAAAACCAAAAACAAAATGCTTCTAAGCAATAGCCCACTTTTCCTCCACAGAGCTCAAGGTGTAGCGGACTCCCTGAGAAGGTGCTGGACTCCCCTTCCTGGGAGGTTTCTAAGTGATGGCCACCTGTCACTGATGCCTCAGCTGAGATTTCTGCATTGCAGGGGGTTGGACTAAATGATCCTCTGGGTCCCTCGTAACAACCCTGCGAGGCAGCTTAGACTGAGAGACGATGGCTGGTCTAAGATCACTCAGTGCAAGATTGGCTCCATTATTATCAAATAATGGAGGCATTCAATTTGGACAAAAAAGTTGGCTTCCAGGTGGAAAAATCAAAATTGGAAACAGAATTGTTAGACTCAAATATCAAGAATTTGTCCAAAATGTATAACTTGCTGTTGAAATGGAACACTCAGGATGAAATGGTGAAATCAGTTATGATTAAATGGGCACAAGATGTTGGACACAAGATAATGATGGCTGACTGGGAACAGTTATGGACCACAGGTATGAAATTTACAGCATGTAATGCTCTAAGAGAAAACTTAATGAAAATGATTTATAGGTGGTACATGACACTAGTCAAGCTTGCAAAAATTTACCATTTGCCCGATAATAAATGTTGGAAATGTAATAAGATTGAAGGTACATTCTTTCACCTTTGGTGGACATGCCCAAGGATTAAGACATTCTGGGAGATGATTTATAACGAAATGAAAAATATATTTAAATATACCTTCCTGAAGAAACCAGAGGCCTTTCTCCTGGGCATGGTCGGCCAATTGGTGCCAAAGAAGGATAGAACATTTTTTATGTATGCAACAACAGCAGCAAGAATACTCATCGCGAAGTATTGGAAGACACAAGATTTACCCACCCGGGAAGAATGGCAGATGAAGTTGATGGACTACATGGAACTGGCGGAAATGACTGGCAGAATCCGAGACCAGGGAGAAGAGTCGGTGGAAGAAGACTGGAAAAAGTTTAAAGATTATTTACGGAAATACTGTAAAATTAATGAATGCTAGAAAAATGTTGGAATGAAGTTATATGGCTTTAGTAGAAATGTTATAAGGAATTAAGTATAAATAGATTAATAGAGTATTAAAGGAAAAAAATGAGGGTAGAATGTGTTAAGATAATTATAGGATAGAAAACAGAGAAAGATGGAAAGGAATTGCTGAAACAGTTAACAGAAGTGGAATACAAAAAGGGAGGTGTGAGGAGGTCGCGGAAATAAGTGAATGAAAGATATTGAAATTATTTGATGTGTTTTAAATTGTGTTTGTTTTGTTTTGTTAGTCTAATGTTAGTGTTTTGTTAGTGTAGTGTAGTGTTTTTTGTATTGTATTGTATTGTATGGTTTTTCTTTTTTGTCGTGTTTAAATTGTTGGAAAAGGTAATATATATATATATATATATATATATATATATAAAGATCACTCAGTGAATCTCAAACCCTTGGAGGACATTTTCCAGGGACAGTCCCAGATTTACAGAAGCCATCCCAGTTTCTGATTGGATCCCAGAATGTCCTGTTGCTCCTTAGGATGTCCCTGTTTCCATCAGATAAATGTTGGAGGCTATGGAGTTATGCAATCCACAAGCCAAGGAGGTAAGTAACCTTTAGAAGACATCTGAAGGCAGCTCTGTATAGGGACATTTTTCAATGTTTAATGTTTTATTATGTTTTTATATATGTTGGAAGCCACCCAGAGTGGCGGGGCCAATGCAGTCAGATGGACAGGATATTATTATTATTATTATTATTATTATTATTATTATTATTATTGAATAGGACATGCCTCTTTTCATGGGAGAAATGTTGGAGTGTTTGGAATCTCATGGCTGAATGGGGGATTTGAACCCTTGTCTTCCAGATCCTAATCCAACACTCTAACCATTACACCACACTGGCTCAACAGCCAACTGTTCTCAATAACCCGCATGACAATTTCAGTAACTTTAGGCTTTCTCTGATCAGATGTCTGTTCAAAGATCCACTCAGAATTGAAGTCTACTTTCAGTGAATCGCGTTGTCTCTTTCTCTCGGGGAGGGAGACGATGCGTTCTTCTTTTTTGGTAAGTGCGGAATATTCAGCCGGCAACCCTCATAAATCAAATCATTATCGTTAATAATCAAAGTGAGACAGTGGAAGAAATGGTGAATTAATCATGCCTGGCAGGGGAAGTACCTTTCCAGGAGCACAGACACTTGCATATTAACAGGAGCCATTTTCACACTCAAGGGGAACAACCGAAAGGGTGCTTCTCTCCTCCATCTCCACATGTCAGAGGCAAAAACGTAGCACTCCCTTCGGAATCTGTGGCAGACGTCAGCTACTTCCTGTTGCTTCATAGCAAGGCTATTCTCCCCCAAGTGGCAGACAAAGTGGCTTTTCATGCAGAAGGTGCAGGGTTCAATCCATGGCATGGGTAGGCAAACTAAGGCCCAGGGGCTGGATCCGGCCCAATTGCCTTCTAAATCCGGCCCGCGGATGGTCCGGGAATCAGTGTGTTTTTAAATGAGTAGAATGTGTGCTTTTATTTAAAATGCATCTCTGGGATATTTGTGGGGCATAGGAATTTGTTCATTCCCTCCCCCAAAAAAATATAGTCCACCCCCCCCACAAGGTCTGAGGGACAGTGAACCCGCCCCCTGCTGAAAAAGTTTGCTGACCCCTGATCCATGGCATCTCCAGGTTGGCTAGGGAAGATGTTGTGTCTGCCAGTCACTGTGGGCAATATTAAACTAGATGGATCCCAATGGACTGACTTGATATATATCAGGAATGAGCCAGCTCCAAGCGAAGGTTTATAGCGAACAGCAGAAAGCAGCCAGGAACAGAGAGACTTAGATGTTAGTCAGGTAGGGGAGAGCCGGCAGCTGCAGATTTCGGCTTTTCTTGACCTTGACGGGCAGGCTGGTAAGGCAGCAGCTGAGAGCAGGCTAGAACACAGCCAAAGCTTGCAGGAAACACAAACAGGCACAAACAGACTCAGAGATAGCCTCTTGGAACAAGAAGAGGTTGGAGCTGATCCACTAAGTCCGAAGAGTCGGCAAATGGGAGGGCTGATAGATTGGAACAAGAGACGTAAGGGTCGTAAGTTCAATATCTTCTGTCAACACTGGAAGCAGTCTTCAGAAGGGTCATCTTGAGTAATGATGCCGGAGGCTTTGTTACAGCCGTCTGGAGCTATCTGTTTTTGCAATAAATCCTCCTTTTTAATTACATATGCTTACTATGTTATCAAGCTGGGGACCTGGACTCCTGACAGTATAAGACATCTTGCTGTTTTTCTATGTCTATGTGTGTGAAATTCATAGCCCACAGAGACAGGGGCGGTACCTCCTGTCTCCCCACTGGAGGCAAAATGGGAAGTGCCATTTTGCCACCCTGCCGAAGCATCCCTTACCTAGGTTGGGTGATGGCAGCGCCAAGCAGCGGCAACGATTCCATTTTAATAACTTGTATACTACAAGTGGGACACAGGTGGCGCTGTGGGTTAAAGCCTCAGCGCCTAGGGCTTGCCGATCGAAAGGTCGGCAGTTCGAATCCCTGCGGCGGGGTGCGCTCCCGCTGCTCGGTCCCAGCGCCTGCCAACCTAGCAGTTCGAAAGCACCTCCGGGTGCAAGTAGATAAATAGGGACCGCTTACCAGCGGGAAGGTAAACGGCGTTTCCGTGTGCGGCTCTGGCTCGCCAGAGCAGCGATGTCACGCTGGCCACGTGACCCGGAAGCGTCTCCGGACACCGCTGGCCCCTGGCCTCTTAAGTGAGATGGGCGCACAACCCCAGAGTCTGTCAAGACTGGCCCGTACGGGCAGGGGTACCTTTACCTTTACCTTTATACTACTTAACATAACACAATCTCTAAGCAGTTCACACAAAGGACAACCAAAAAACCACAAGCAATTATATATCTATATATCTATATATATAGTATCAAAATACAAAAAAAAATATAAAAAAATCCAGAAAAACATTATGCAAAACATTAAAACAGAAAATATGGAAATTATGTCTGTGGGCTGTCACAATGCTTTGAAGAGAAGGCACAGTGAACCCATGTTCAAACCCAACTTCACAAACCATGGTTTGAATTTAGCTCAGTTCAAACAAGCCATAGTTGAGCTTAACTCCAGTGTACTGGTCAGTATGTTGGTAACAAAGTAAGATTACTGAAAAACAGACGTGAAAGCTTCCAATCTGTTCCTTGAGGCTGCAGGACAAGGGAAGCAGACAAACTTGGTTTAATCATGACTTCCAAACCAGTTCATTATCAAAGACTTGCAAACTAAAAACCTTCCTGCATATAACAACAACAACAACAACACCAGCAGCAACAACAACATACTACTACTACTACTACTATTTATACCCCCCCCCCCCAATGTGGCTGGGTTTCCCCAGCCACTCTGATGGCAGCTTCTGGCGAGATCTCATAGGATTTCAGCAAGATTTTGTGAGATTTTGGTGAGATCTTGTTGGAAATCATCGCTGGTGCCAGCACTGCTTCTTTGGCAGAGATGGGCAGGTGGGGCCTCTGCAGGCAGTGGCGTAGCGTGGGGGGGTGCAGGGGGGGCCCGGCTGCACCGGGCGCAACATCTGGGATTAGGGCAAATCCATGGGTTAGGGGGCGCAAATCCACGGGTTAGGGGGCGCAAATTACTTGCCTTGCCCCGGGTGCTGACAACCCACGCTACGCCACTGTCTGCAGGGACACCACCTCAGGGGCTGCCTGAGGCAGCTGCTTCAGCTCACCTCATGAGTGAGCCAGCCCTGGACAGAGACCTTCATGTCCATTGGCCAAACCTTTTCCCTTAATCATACTTTTATGTTCTGGATGTTTTCTACCAGGCCAGACCATTGGCTCACCTAGCTCAGGGCAGCCTAAATTGACTAGCAGCAGCCCTTCAAGGCTTCAGGCAGGGATCTCTCTCAGTGCAGCCTGGAGGTGCCGAGAATCAAACCCAAGACCTTCTGCACGCAAAGAAGGTGATCTCATACTGAGCTGCAATTCCTCCGTGATCCAAAGGTGAATTAGTGACTCAAAGCAACAGCCGTTCCGAAAGAAATGCCCTCTGAATGTCATGGCAGACCCGCAATATCAGTAATAACCATAGTTGGCCGGGCTGTACTCTGAAAGACAAAATAATTCATTCTTTTGTTGTGACAGAATGATGGCTTCACTGCCTGGCTGTACTAATTGAAGTGAGGGGGACCTGCAAGAGAGGGAGATAGATATGGTTTTTTTGTTTGTCTTATATCACTAACGAGTTTTTGTCGTTGCTGCCTTTCCTGTAAAGCAAAGTATAATTGCACAGCGTAAAATGTCAGCAGGGTTAGCAGTAAATTAAGACGTGAGGATATAAATCAAAGCAGGTGTCAATATCCAGAGCCGGTCCAAGGCATTCTGCTGCCTGAGGCAGAGGACAAGACACACGGGCAGGTACAAAAGAGATGTTTAAAATGATGCATGGTGTAAAGAAAATGGATAGTGAAGAGTTCTGCCCCCTTTCTAGACCTTGTGGACATCCCAGGAAGTTGAATGTGGAAAGAATCAGAACAGACAGACAGAAGTACATAATGCAGCACACAATTAAACTATGAGATTCATTCCTACAGGATGTAATAATAATAATAATAATAATAATAATAATAATGTCATGAATTTAAGCCATACTTTAACTTTTCACAGTCAGAATTTGAGGAAAAAGTGAGGCTTATATTCAGGCCAATACGGTCATTTTTATTAAATTTACTGTTTTACACTTTAGAATATTCATTTGAACAACCTTAAAATGTCAATGACTTCCATTCTTCTCTTTGCATGGTTCATTTTGCTTATCATAAATCCCTGCATATTTTACATAAGTTAAACCATTCAGTACAGTGGTACCTCAGGTTAAAAACTTAATTCGTTCTGGAAGTCCGTTCTTAACCTGAAGCTGTTCTTAACCTGAGGTACCACTTTAGCTAATGGGGCCTCTCGCTGCCGCCGCATGATTTCTGTTCTCATCCTGAAGCAACATTCTTAACCCGAGGTACTATTTCTGGGTTAGCGGAGTCTGTAACCTGAAGCGTCTGTAACCCGAGGTACCACTGTATCGCTACGGCGGCAAAACTGCAACAGTGTTTACTTGGGCAGCCTTGCCCAGAATGCCTTGCTGTGAAGGACCCCTGGCCCTTCCCTAGGAGAGGGGACATTGAATCGTGGCTGCTCACTCCTCTTCTAGGAGAAATGTCCTAGCGGTAAGAACTGTTCAACAGACTGCGGCTGCACTCACAAACCCTCCAACATTTCTCTGATGAAAACAGAGCTGTTCTGCAATAATAATAATGTTAGTATTTATAACCTATCCATCTGAATGGGTTGCCCTCTCTGGGCTACTTCCAACATATATAAGAACAAAACATTAAACATGAAAAAAAAAAAAGCTTCCCCATTCAGGGCTGCCTTCAGATAGCTTGGGGGTTGGATAACTCCAGACTCTCCAACATTTCTCTGATGAAAATAGGGGCATTCTAAGGAAAAGCGGGACATTCTGGGATCAAATCAGAAACCAGGATGTCTTCTGTAAATCCAGGAATGTCCCTGGAAAATAAGGACATTTGGAGGGTCTGCACTCACACAGCAGTTTATTCCATTTTCTCAATTCTTAATTTCCACATTATATTTGCGCTTTTGCACTGCGTAAAAGCCACTTTATAAAGGAGTGTGGTGCAGATTTAGTCTCATTTCTGTGTTATTTGCAAATGGATTTTTCCTCTCTCGAAGCCACTGTGGGAGCATTCAGGTGGGGGGAATTTGCCTGATTTATTTAACTCTCAGAAATGAGCTCGTCTTGGTGCAGAATTCAAATACCCAGGCCTGGCTAATGTTCAGAAACAGGTCCTTGAGGCAGCTTAAGAATAGTGACTGAAAACTACACTGTTCAGGGATTTTGCCAGGCAAACGTGGCAGCATCTCATGATGCAAGGGACAAGTTGAAGAAGAAGAAGAAGAAGAAGAAGAAGAAGAAGAAGAAGAAGAAGAAGAAGAATAGTAGTAGTAGTAGTTTGGATTTGATATCCCGCTTTATCACTACCCGAAGGTGTCTCAAAGCGGCTAACATTCTCCTTTCCCTTCCTCCCCCACAACAAACACTCTGTGAGGTGAGTGGGGCTGAGAGACTTCAAAGAAGTGTGACTGGCCCAAGGTCACCCAGCAGCTGCATGTGGAGGAGTGGAGACGCGAAACCGGTCCCCCAGATTACGAGTCTACCGCTCTTAACCACTATACCACACTGGCTCTCCATCCAGAATCCCAGTAGATTCTGGGTTAGAGTGCTCGGATTGCAGAGTGCTTCATTGGCACCACTGAAAATATTACTACCTCTGAGGGATCACTTCAGTTGCTTCTGCAGCCAGGCCAGCTCTGTCCAGGAATTTTCCTAAAGAAGAATAAACAATTCCTGTGTCACAGGGGGTTGGGCTAGAATACTGTTTGGGTCCCTTCCAACTCTACAGTTCTCCAATTCTGTGAGATTTGAGAGAAATATATGCCGTTTTGAGAGAAATATATGCCTGAGAAATCTCTATGTGGGACAAGAAGCTACAGTTACAACTGGATATGGAACAACTGATTGGTTCAAAATTGGGAAAGGAGTACGGCAAGGCTGTATATTGCCTCCCTGCTTATTTAACTTATATGCAGAATTCATCATGCAAAAGGCTGGGCTGGATGAATCCCTAGCTGGAATTAAGATTGCCGGAAGAAATATCGACAACCTCAGATATGCAGATGACACAACTTTTGTTATGTACTGGGTTGAATAGGATCCAAACTGCAGCAGTCTGATTGGCCCTAGAACAATAGGATCCAAAAGGCAGCAGCCTGATTGGTCCTAGAACAATAGGATTCAGAATGCAGCAGTCTGATTGGTCCTAGAACAATGCAGCAGTATGATTGGTTGGCAGGAACTACCCAATCATGCTCCAGATAGAAGTGAATCCACAACCTGATTGGCTGACAGTAGAATTCCGGAATTAGCCAATCATGTGCAGCCCATTGTGTAAATAATGTATATAAAGCAGATACCTTGAGGGGACTTTCATTCCTCCTCACCACTATGAGCTGAATAAAGAGCATGAAATCACTTTGCGACTCTGAGTATATTTCACTGGCGACGAAGGTGGGATCCCGCTGAGCTGACTGCCACACACAGCACCGCAGCACCGCCACCTGCCGCATCGCTGCCTCGCACCGTGTATCCAGGCTTCAGCTCCGGGACACAAGGAACTCAGAATGGCAACCAACAGCAGCTTTTCACCGTTCAACCCAGCATCTGGAGACTGGGAAGCATACGCCTCCCGTTTCACCTTCCTCCTAGAAGCCAAAGGGGTCACTGATGAAGAAGACGCCAAGAAGAGGGCAATATTCTTCAGCGTCTGCGGAGAGGAGACGTTTGAAATCGCCCGGGCTCTCCTTGCGCCTGAAGACGTCGCTACTGTTCCATACAAAACAATAATGGAACAGCTGAAGGGGCACTTTTCGCCGCAGCCCTCAGTGGTGGCTCGTCGAAATGCCTTCTACGCAAAGCGGCAAGCCCCTGGGGAAACCATAACTAGGTTTGTGACCTCTCTCCGCCAAGCCGCCCGGTTCTGCAACTTCTCAGAGCTGGAGAACATGCTTCGTGACCGCCTCGTCGGTGGCCTGAGGGATGAGAAGCTGCAACGACGCCTCTACGCTAAGAAGGACCTAACGTTCCAGGTCGCTCTGGAGGAGGCCCTGGCAACGGAAGCTGCCGAGAGGTCGACGCAAGAGGCACGGCCGAGCCAGCCATCCCAACCGAGGGTCCACCATGAAGACCTCACCGACGACTCAGGATCCAACAGGGAGGAGGTGCACCGAGTACAGCAGCGCACTCAAGCAGCCCACATACCACAGCTGCCTCGACGAGAAGGAGGGAACTGCGCAAGCTGCGGAGAAAGTCACGAGAGGAGGACCTGCCGTTTCCGCAACGCAGAGTGCAGGCAGTGCAGAAAATCGGGACACATCGCCCGGGTGTGTCGGGCTCGGCCCACCCAACGCCAGGCATCAGATGACCAATCCAAGAGCCCCAGGTCCCGGGGCCCAACGCACCAAGGCAACTCGACTGAGCTCACGGACTTCCAGGTATACCAGTTGCCCCACCCCAACGTAGAGAAAATTTATGTTGACGTACAGATAGAGGGGGCCCCATGCCGCATGGAGCTTGACACGGGTTCAACTCTATCCATAATCTCGGCAATGACCTTAAGGAAACTGTGTCCTACTGGGGGTCCCAAACTCAGGCCGGCCCCATTCACCCTCCGGGACTTCCAGAAACGTAAGGTCCCCACAATGGGGGTGGGGACCTTCAGGGTGCAATACCGAGGGCGGACACGGCAACTGGAATTGCTGGTGGTCAAGGGCCCCTACATTAGCTTACTGGGATTGGCATGGTTTGGACCACTGGGGCTAGCCGTCACCGGGGTGAACCACACTAGCTTACAAGTGGACGTGGACGCCATATGCAAGGAATTTCCGGGGGTTTTTGATGGGAAATTGGGACAGTATACGGGGCCCCCCATTGCCCTACAGCTTGACCCCGCAGTACGACCGGTCAGGCTCAAGGCCCGCCGGGTCCCGTTCGCCCTGAAACCCCGTATAGACGAGGAATTGGACCGGCTTGTGGAGCAAGGAGTGCTGGAGCCGGTGCCTAATGCCCCCTGGGAAACCCCAATTGTCACACCCGTCAAGCCTAATGGTTCAGTCCGCATCTGCGCAGACTACAAATGTACCATAAACAAGGCCCTTACGGCCCATGCATACCCAGTGCCAGTGGTCAGCCATGTTCTTGCCACCCTGGCTGGGTCGAAAATTTTTGGCAAGCTGGACTTGGCCCAAGCATATCAACAGCTGCCAGTAGATGAGGCCACAGCAGAGGCACAGACGATTGTGACGCACAGAGGAGCATTCAGGGTAAAGCGGCTGCAATTCGGTATCAGCGT
Source organism: Podarcis cretensis (assembly GCF_951804945.1). Classification (NCBI taxonomy): domain Eukaryota; kingdom Metazoa; phylum Chordata; class Lepidosauria; order Squamata; family Lacertidae; genus Podarcis; species Podarcis cretensis. Next base: position 10,376,116 of record NC_137179.1, read on the forward strand.
GGCACCAGGCATATTCCAGAATCTAATGGACTCTCTACTTAAAGGGATTCCTGGCGTCACCCCCTTCTTCGATGATGTGTTGATTGCCGGGCCCACACCAGAGGAGTTTGAGGACCGCCTCCGCACCGTTCTGCACCGTTTCCAGATGGCGGGTCTCAAGGTGAAGCGGGAAAAATGTCTTCTAGGAGTGCCTCAGGTGGACTTTCTGGGATTTATGGTGGACGCAGAAGGGGTCCACCCGACTGGGGACAAGGTACGGGCCATTTGTGATGCCCCAGCGCCCAAGAACAAGACTGAACTTCAGGCCTTCTTGGGACTATTGAACTTTTACCATTCCTTCCTTCCCCACAAGGCGGCGGTAGCGGAGCCCCTACACAGACTCCTGGACAAGCGGGCCCCTTGGGTGTGGGGCCAGCGCCAGGAGGCCGCATTCCAGGCAGTCAAGGACTTGCTTGTCTCAAACTCGGTCTTGGCACACTTCGACGAGAGGCTGCCGGTGGTGCTAGCATGCGACGCCTCGCCCTATGGAATTGGCGCTGTCCTGGGACACCAACTCCCGGATGGAAGAGAGGTACCAGTGGCATACTTTTCCCAGACACTCAACGCAACCGAGCGGAACTACTCGCAAATCGACAAGGAGGGTCTGGCAATCGTGAAGGGAGTAAAAAAATTCCATGATTTCTTGTACGGGCGGCCCTTCACCGTGGTGACTGACCACAAGCCGTTGCTTGGCTTGTTTGCCCCTGAAAAGCAGACCCCCCAAGTGCTGTCTCCTCGCGTCCTCAGGTGGTCAATTTTCCTTGCCAGCTACCAGTATGCACTGATTCACCGTCCGGGGAAGGCGATGGGCCATGCGGACGCCCTCAGCAGGCTACCACTACCGGAAACAGGCCCCGACCCAGCACCTGCACAAGAGGTTATGAGCCTGGAGCTGCTTCCTGACCGCCCCATTCAGGCACAAGAAGTTGCACACCATTCCAAGAAAGATAGGGTCATCTCCCGGGTCCTGGACTGGGTGTGGAGGGGATGGCCCAGCAGCAGCCCCGGGCCAGAGTTCGCCGGCTACACAACCCGCAAACATGAACTGTCAGCCCACAAGGGGTGCCTGTTATGGGGAAGCAGGGTCGTTGTTCCCCAGCCCCTCCGCAAAAGGGTCCTCACAGCCCTACACGAGACACACCCAGGAGTAGTAAGAATGAAGGCCCTTGCCAGGAGTTATGTGTGGTGGCCAGGGATCGACGGAGAGATAGAGGCCTGGGTCAAACACTGCCAGGCCTGCCAAGAATCCCGCCCAGATCCCCCAAGGGCCCCAGTCCAGTCCTGGGAGTCCGCCCGAGCACCATGGTCACGCCTGCATGTGGACTTCGCTGGCCCCTTTCAGGGGAAAACATTCTTCATAGTGGTGGACTCCTACACCAAATGGCTGGAAGTCGCACTGGTACCGTCCACTTCTACGTCCGCAGCCATCCGGGTACTACGCAGGCTGTTTGCAACCCACGGGCTCCCTGACACTCTCGTCTCAGACAACGGGACTGCATTTACGTCAGGAGAATTCCAAACCTTCACAATGCAGAACGCCATCCGCCACATCCGTTCGGCGCCATTCCACCCTGCCACCAATGGCCAAGCAGAACGCATGGTGCGGACCACCAAGGACACCCTTCGCCGTATGACACAAGGGGATTGGGAGTACCGCCTTGCCACATTCCTTCTAGCACAGCACAGCACCCCCAGCTCAACGACTGGCCGGAGCCCCGCTGAACTACTAATGGGTCGGCGCCTTGCAATCAGATTGGACCGCCTTCACCCCGATAGAGCTCAGGATGAGGCAGTGGTGGGGGAAGGCAAGAACCCCCGGACCTTCGAGGCTCAGGACCCAGTGTACGCAAAGAATTTTGGGGCAGGCCCAGCATGGGTACCCGCCACAGTCACCAGGGTCACTGGCCCCGTGTCGTATGAGGTGCTAACGGATGGGGGGCAATGCTGGCGCCGCCACTGCGACCAGATACGGCGACGATTCCCAGGAGAAAACCAGGAGGAGGAAAGGGCAGAGGAGTCCCAAGGGAACAGAGGGGCAGTGAGGCCCATAGAGCACGAGGGGCCAGCAGGAGAGGCAGAATCAGTAAATACAGAGAGGACCTGCGAGGCCGAAAGGACACTGGAACCAGAACCACGACTGAGTGAGCCAGTTGCGCCAGACCAAACAGCCCCATCACAGCCAGTATCCTTGGAACACGAGCCAGAACCTGAACCCCGGACCAGGGAACACCCCAGGCCGCAACGCACACGTAGGCCGCCGGCGTACCTCGAGGACTATGAATGCGACCTCCCGGGCAGGACTGGAACTTAGAGGGGAGGGGTGTTATGTACTGGGTTGAATAGGATCCAAACTGCAGCAGTCTGATTGGCCCTAGAACAATAGGATCCAAAAGGCAGCAGCCTGATTGGTCCTAGAACAATAGGATTCAGAATGCAGCAGTCTGATTGGTCCTAGAACAATGCAGCAGTATGATTGGTTGGCAGGAACTACCCAATCATGCTCCAGATAGAAGTGAATCCACAACCTGATTGGCTGACAGTAGAATTCCGGAATTAGCCAATCATGTGCAGCCCATTGTGTAAATAATGTATATAAAGCAGATACCTTGAGGGGACTTTCATTCCTCCTCACCACTATGAGCTGAATAAAGAGCATGAAATCACTTTGCGACTCTGAGTATATTTCAACTTTGATGGCAGAAAGTGAGGAGGAATTAAAGAACCTCTTAATGAAGGTGAAAGAGAGAGCGCAAAATATGGTCTGAAGCTCAACATCAAAAAAACTAAGATCATGGCCACTGGTCCCACCACCTCCTGGCAAATAGAAGGGGAAGAAATGGAGGCAGTGAGAGATTTTACTTTCTTGGGCTCCATGATCACTGCAGATGGTGACAGCAGTCACGAAATTAAAAGACGCCTGCTTCTTGGGAGAAAAGTGATGACAAACCTAGACAGCATCTTAAAAAGCAGAGACATCACCTTGCCAACAAAGGTCCGTATAGTTCAAGCTATGGTGTTCCCAGTAGTGATGTATGGAAGTGAGAGCTGGACCATAAAGAAGGCTGTTCGTCGAAGAATTGATGCTTTTGAATTATGGTGCTGGAGGAGACTCTTCAGAGTCCCATGGACTGCAAGAAGATCAAACGCATGCATTCTTAAGGAAATCAGCCCTGAGTGCTCACTGGAAGTACAGATTGTGAAGCTGAGGCTCCAATACTTTGGCCACCTCATGAGAAGAGAAGACTCCCTAGAAAAGACCCTGATGTTGGGAAAGATGGAGGGCAGAAGGAGAAGGGGACGACAGAGGACGAGATGGTTGGACAGTGTTCTTGAAGCAACTAACATGAGTTTGACCAAACTGTGGGAGGCAGTAGAAGACAGGAGTGCCTGGCATGCTCTGGTCCATGGGGTCATGAAGAGTCAGACATGACTAAACGACTAAACAACAACAGTATGCCATTTTCTGATAGGAATGTTTAGTACTTCTGCTCTTGGAAATATTATAAATCAAGCACAGTTTAATACTCGCCTGACCCTCAATACTCCAAGACTGATGGTACCAAAGACTATTGGGGGGAGGCGAAAATGGCACCAAACCCCCCAGCTCATCCCATATATGTTTAGACTACCAGAAAAAATAGATGTGTCTTCCCCACCCCTGTTCCAAGAAGACCTGAATTATTCAAACACCGTAGCCACAATGGTTTTGTATTACTTACTTAAATTGGGACAGTCTTGGTTTAGTTTCGTGAACGGCAATCTGCATTTCGCTTACGGAAATGTGAATGGCAACTTTCTCAAGCAGGTGCCTTTCAGGTGCTTCAAAATGCAGCACCCAATAACCTTGGCCAGCACAGCTATCCTTGCTCAGACTGGTTCAAAATATCTAGAGCAGCCCAGGAACTTAAGCTTAGTGCCCTCATAGATGTGTTTTGAGGGGGAAAGTATTTTCTTTTACTTCTGTCACACCTTTCTTCCGTCACAGAAGCCAAAGCATCCAGGCACTGACTCCATGTGCTTTCAGACCATATTCTGGGACCCACAACTTTGATGAAGCCTTTCCGATGGTAGGCTACATGTTCTTCTTAACAATAATAAATAATAATAATAAAATTTTATTTATATCCTGCCCTCCCCAGCCAAAGCCGGGCTCAGAGCGGCTAACAACAGTAAAATAATACAGCATTCTAAAATCAATTCATTATAAAATCAGTTCAGTGCTTAATAAAAGTTTATAAAAATTAGGCATGGTATGGAGAAGAAAGATAGAGGGTTTTTTTCTCTCTTTCTCTTCCCTCTCTCATAACATTAGAAACTGTGGACATTTGCTGAAGCCGAATGCTGGAAGATTCATATATATATATATTAATGCTTTATTGAAATGAAAAGGAAACAACAAACAAAAGGTTTGTCCAGGAAAAGGAAAAGGAAATGGCAATATTTGTTACATCCAATCACAATAAGTTCTTCTTGCATTTCTAATGACTTCCTGTCACCCCATCATGCATCTACCTCTTAATCTACCTAGCGCACTGTTTGTTTTCATTTTCTTTTGTTAATTTTCATGAGTAACATATTCTCTTATAATGATCCATCATACCACAGAAGTCATTTGAGGCCTGCCAATGCTGGAAGATTCAGATCAAAGAAAATCTTCCTAGTTAGACTACAGAACTCCCTCCCACAGGATGGAGTGATGGGCCACCAAACTAGATGGCTTGAAAAGAGGATCAGATACATTCATGGAGGAGAGGGATATTGATGGCTGCCAGACATAATGGCTATGTTCTGGTTCTTCAGTTGGAGGCATCAATGTTTCTGAATACCACTTGTTGGAAATCACAGGAGAAGAGAGCTGCTCTTGCGCTCAAATCCTGCTTGCGAGTTTCCTATAGTCACTTGGTTGGCTGTTGTGAGAACAGGATGCTGGACTAGATAGGTCATTGGCCTGACCCAGCAAGGCAAACACTTCTTCTTATGTTCTTATGCAAGACTGGCTTGCCCACGTTCTGGCCCCTGCATAAGGGAGATCCAGTTTGGTGTAGTGGTTAAGAGCGATAGACTCATAATCTGGTGAACTGGGTTCGCTTCCCTGCTCCTCCACATGCAGCTGCTGGGTGACCTTGGGCCAGTCACACTTCTTTGAAGTCTCTCAGCCCCACTCACCTCACAGAGTGTTTGTTGTGGGGGAGGAAGGGAAAGGAGATTGTGAGCCGCTTTGAGACTCCTTCGGGTAGTGACTAAGCTGGATATCAAATCCAAACTCTTCTTCTTCTTCTTCTTCTTCTTCTTCTTCTTCTTCTTCTGGTTTGTTCACGTGGGAAACAAGAACAAGGAAGGCCAAATGAATAATGAAACTGCTCCTCTTCCTTGCTCCTTTTTTGCTGCCAAACAGCAGGTGCAGCTATCGGAGGCAGAAATGTCCTCGGCAGCTGTTTCCGCCTCGCACTGTAAATAGAATTATGCATTCTCGTCATGACTAATTAATGTTCCTGATTCAAGGAGATACAAGGTAGATTTGCATTCCACGTGTTACTGAATAACCTCCGTGTGTAATATTGCCTCCCTCCCCAGGCCTTTGTGGAGCTGCAGAGCTGCGCGGGAGAAAGCAGCAGAGCTTCTCTCTCGGAGCTTCACGTCAGGCTTGTGTGACCAGTGACTCAACAGGCTGGCACAGCAAACCACCCATACATTGGGGTTTGTCCAACTTGTGACAAAGGGCCCCCAGCTGCTGCTGCTGCTTCTTCTTCTTCTTCTTCTTCTTCTTCTTCTTCTTCTTCTTCTTCTTCTTCTTCTTCTTCTTCTTCTTCTTCTTCTGTCTCAGGCAAGCTGAGCTTGCCTGCCTGAAACTGAAGCTTACATGACATAGGAGGCTGCCTTATGCCTAGCCAGACCTTTAAGTGGTAATCATTGAATCACAGAATCGTAGAGTAGGAAGGGATACCAAGGGTCGTCTAGACCAACCCTCTGCAATTCAGAGTTCCATCTGGAAAAAAAACCCCCACCCTGATTATTATTAGAATGTTAGTTGCTTTAGTGGTTGAATCCTGACAAGACAGAAGTATACTGTTTTAGGGGGACAGGAGGCGGGCGGCTGTGGAGGACTCCCTGGTCCTGAATGGGGTAACTGTGCCCCTGAAGGACCAGGTGCGCAGCCTGGGAGTCATTTTGGACTCACAGCTGTCCATGGAGGTGCAGGTCAATTCTACGTCCAGGACAGCTGTCTACCAGCTCCCTCTGGTATGCAGGATGAGACCCTACCTGCCTGTGCACTGTCTCACCAAAGTTGTACATGCTCTAGTTATCTCCCGCTTGGACTACTGCAATGCGCTCTATGTGGGGCTACCTTTGAAGGTGACCCGGAAACTACAACTAATCCAGAATGCGGCAGTTAGACTGGTGACTGGGAGTGGCTGTCGAGATCGCATAACACCAGTCTTGAAAGACCTACATTGGCTCCCAGTATGTTTCCGAGCACAATTCAAAGGGTTGGTGTTGACTTTTAAAGCCCTAAACAGCCTCGGCCCAGTATACCTGAAGGAGTGTCTCCACCCTCATCGTTCCTTCATTGTGAGAAGCAAAGGTACAGGGAACCAGGCAGAGGGCCTTCTCAGTAGTGGCGCCCACCCTGTGGAACGTCCTCCCATCAGATGTCAAACAGATAAACAACTGCCTGACATCATTTAGAAGACATCTGAAGGCAAGTTTTTAGGGAAGTTTTTAATGTGTGACATTTTAATGTATTTTTAATCTTTGTTGGAAGCCGCACAGAGTGGCTGGGGAGGCCCAGCCAGATGGGCGGGGTACAAATAAATTATTATTATTATTATTATTATTATTATTATTATTATTATTAAACTGTTTCTGCATGTGCTGTAGAGGGAAATGAGGGGCAGCTGGGTCTTGTCAACCTGGGAAGGTAGCCCATCTCGGAGAAGGAGAACTTTGATCCAAAAGCTTCACTGCCTTGTGGGATATCTTCAGGAGTAAACCCTACACAAATCCAGAATTGAGTCCCTAATACAACCGGATTGTTCTTTGTATGCCTCCTTCCAGCAACTCCTGCAGCCAAGCTGGGGCCAAACGTCTTGCTCTGCTTTCCTTTGGACCACATCAGGAAAGCCAAGAAGAGGGTCTTGTCATTATTATTCAGGGAAGTTTTTAATCTGTGATATTTTAGTGTATTTTTGGTTTTTATGGAAGCCGCCCAGAGTGGCTGGGGAGACCCAGCCAGATGGGCGGGGTACAAATAATAAATTATTATTATTATTATCTGGGCATCCCAGGACCTCCAAACAGGACAGATCTTGAAGCTGAGGCTCCAATACTTTGGCCACCTCATGAGAAGAGAAGACTCCCTGGAAAAGACCCTGATGCTGGGAAAGATGGAGGGCACAAGGAGAAGGGGACGACAGAGGAAAAGATGGTTGGACAGTGTTCTCGAAGCTAGTAGCATGAGTTTGACCAAACTGCGGGAGGCAGTGGAAGACAGGAGTGCCTGGCATGCTCTAGTCCATGGGGTCACGAAGAGTCGGACACGACTAAACAACAACAACAACACAGCCATTTGACTTCACCTTGGGAGAAGCACTCCATTGTCTCCCAAGACAGGTGGAAGCCAACAGCAAGATCTTGCCCAGGGCAGCCCAAAACAACTCACAAACAACCAGAATACTGAACCTGGAAACTAATGTAGGAACCATATACAAAATTGCACTTTGTGTGTGCAGAGCCTCAAGCCAAGTGAATCCTTCAAAAGCTGGATTTGCTCCCATGATCCTTTGCAGTTGGCTGGGCCAGGCGGCCATAGTAGCCACTCCTTTGCTTTATACAATTGGCCGCTGCTACTCTCAGCATCTTACATGACCCAGACCCTGAAGAAATTTCTTCTGAGGTAGGACAATCTGGGGGAAGTCCCCAGGGCCAGGAAGAGAGGGCTTTGACCCCTGAGCTTGGGAGACCCCATCCCTGAACAACAGTGAAGAAGAAGAAGAAGAGTTTGGATTTGATAGCCCGCTTTATCATTACCCTAAGGAGTCTCAAAGAGGCTAACATTCTCCTTTCCCTTCCTCCCCCACAACAAACACTCTGTGAGGTGAGTGAGGCTGAGAGACTTCAGAGAAGTGTGACTGGCCCAAGGTCACCCAGCAGCTGCATGTGGAGGAGCGGGGAAGCGAACCCAGTTCCCCAGATTACGAGTCTACCGCTCTTAACCACCACACCACACTGGCTCTCAGTGATCTCCGAACTTTATTTGCTTCCTTTATTTGTTTTGTCATTGCATTTTCTTACATTTGTACCCCAGCAGTCTTCCATCATAGAAGCCAAGATGGCGTACCTTTGGTTCCAAGCCACAACCTAGACACAAACATGCTCTGGGACAGAGGATAGAGAAGCCTTTCAGCTGCACCACTAGCCTACTTCTTTGCTCCCCAAAAGGGATCTAATTTATTTGCCTGTTTACTTGCTACCGATAGTCATTTGCCGGCTTGCTAAACCTTGCTGTATTGGCTGAACCTTTAATGACCTTTACATTCCACAATCTAATTTGATCGTGTACCAGCACATGCAGCCGACACAAATGGATGCTGATATTTGGCCAGTCTTCACATCTCATAGATAAGAAATGATCTGTCAGTGTCACTAACAAGTCCCGGGCCTCACACATAGTATGTTGCGCGCCGTACATTATGCGTACTCACTCATGAATAGGCAACATGTGTAGTCTTCGCCATATCAAGGAAGTGGAACTCTGGCGCCCTCTATGGGAGATCAGAGGCACAAGGAATGAAGCGACGCAGAGCTGAGAAAGCTGCCTTTTAATTTTTTTAAGAGGTTCTGACGTAAAGCCGTGAAATTTTGTCAGAGAGAAGCCAGCGTCCCGGTCCGTTCATCAGAAGTCACACCCACCTCTCATTACAAAAAATAAAATTTAAAAAGGAATATACTAAGCCTTACCTGGTACAGGGCCTGCTTGTTTAGAGCATGGGTAGGGAATCTGCAGCCCCCCCCCAAAGACAATGGACTCCACCTTCCATCATCCCTGAGCATGGTCCTTGCTGACTGGGGCTGATGGGAGTCCCCACATCTTTTTTTTGTTTTGTTTTTAGAAAGCCCTTATCACACTGAATTTTCTGTCAAGGAACTCAGAACACCGCAATACCTCAAGGCACACATCTCCCCATCTGAACTGATTCAGACCTTGCGATAATCACCAGAGGCGCTTCTTCATGTGCCTCCTCCGTGAGAGGTCCAGAGGGTTGCAACATGAGAACAGGCCTTTTCTGTGTTGGCTCCCCATTTGTGGAATGCTCTCCCCCCAGGGAGGTTTGTCTGGCACCTTCGTTACACGTCTTTAGGTGCCAGGCGAAAACGTTTCTCTAAAACCAGGCCTTTGGCTGATTAAACAATCTATGGCCTTTTGTTTGTAGGAGCAGGGATTATTGGTTTGTTTCTGTTTATTATGTATTTTGTGTTCTCATATTGTATTTTTATGTTGTGGACTGCCCTGTGGCCTCTGGGCAGTATCCAAGTTGAATAAGCAAGCAACGAGGCAACATCTACAACTGAAGCCTGACATCAACAGAGAATTGTGGGTCATGTTCTAGGAGGGGCACTGAATTTCCCCAGGGCACAGTCTCAGGCTTACAACAGCAGAGGCAGGGACTGTCTGGCCCACCAGCCTAAGTAGGTCTCACGGCAAATAGGCTATTGTAGAGTTGGCAAAGGTTCAGAAAAGGGCAAGGAGTGACTGCTTTATGCAGGGAGGCAGACAGCAGTCACGAACACTCTTCAGAAACTGGGTTTTGCCCCTCAAGCCCTTCTAAGGCTGGGCTCGGGCCAAGCAAAAGCAATGGTTAGGCAAAGAATTATAGACACCGAGAGACAACAGGACTTCTTAAGGTGCCCCGATTACAAAATTGTAGAAATTGAGAGATACATAGCTGCACCAGCAGCATATCTCTTTTTTCTTGTATCCAAAAATACAAGAAGGGCTTTTACACTCGCCAGAAGCTCGGCTCTGCCCTCGCCGGTCTTGGAAGTATCCTTTAAAAAAGTCCCATATGACCGCAGAATTTGTGCCTGTCCTTTGGGGGATATAGGAAGCCCTGAACACATATTTTTTAGATGTCCCTTTTACAATGAAGCATGTAGAGAAACAATTGACACTCTGCTGGTGAGGCTTGCTGACCTCCCGGTAAAGCAAAAATTCGATCTTCTCCTGTTAGGAAAAGACCACAAGATGACCTGGATTGTCGCCAGATTCTGCGCACAGATCCGTAGGCACAGACCATTCCCCGACTCAATCTAGTTTGTTAAGAAAATTCCCAAACCTGGATCCACGGGCGACTTTGGATCATTTCTCTAAGGTAATCTATTTTAAAGTTTTTATGTGTTTATATGCCTATCACTTCTTGCAGTCCATGGGACTCTCAAGAGTCTCCTCCAGCACCATAATTCAAAAGCATCACCGAAGAATTGATGCTTTTGAATTATGGTGCTGGAGGAGACTCTTGAGAGTCCCATGGACTGCAAGAAGATCAAAGCGATCCATTCTGAAGGAAACCAGCCCTGAGTGCTCACTGGAAGGACAGATCCTGAAGCTGAGGCTCCAATACTTTGGCCACCTCATGAGAAGAGAAGACTCCCTGGAAAAGACCCTGATGTTGGGAAAGATGGAGGGCACAAGGAGAAGGGGACGACAGAGGACAAGATGGTTGGACAGTGTTCTCGAAGCTACCAGCATGAGTTTGACCAAACTGTGGGAGGCAGTGGAAGACAGGAGTGCCTGGCATGCTCTGGTCCATGGGGTCACGAAGAGTCGGTCACGACTAAACGACTAAACAACAACATGTCTGTCACACTTTTAAACTTAAAATCCATTGTTGTATATTGTTTTAAATGTTTGTTTTGCTATTGGGATTGTAGTTCCATTTGTGTTTCTCAAGCTGGTCTCTGACCGTAATAAATTTCATGTCATGTCATGACTGCTCTATGAGTGCAAGGCAAGGCACTGCTAAGCATAGAATCATAGAATCATAGAGTTGGAAGAGACCACAAGGGCCATCGAGTCCAACCCCCTGCCAAGCAGGAAACACCATCAGAGCACTCCTGACATATGGTTGTCAAGCCTCTGCTTAAAGACCTCCAAAGAAGGAGACTCCACCACACTCCTTGGCAGCAAATTCCACTGTCAAACAGCTCTTACTGTCAGGAAGTTCTTCCTAATGTTTAGGTGGAATCTTTTTTCTTGTATTTTGGAACCATTGCTCCGTGTCCGCTTCTCTGGAGCAGCAGAAAACAACCTTTCTCCCTCCTCTATGTGACATCCTTTTATATATTTGAACATGGCTATAATATCACCCCTTAACCTCCTCTTCTCCAGGCTAAACATGCCCAGCTCCCTTAGCCGTTCTTCATAAGGCATCGTTTCCAGGCCTTTGACCATTTTGGTTGCCCTCCTCTGGACACGTTCCAGTTTGTCAGTGTCCTTCTTGAACTGTGGTGCCCAGAACTGGACACAGTACTCCAGGTGAGGTCTGACCAGCCAAATGGCTCTGGGAAGCGCAAGATCAGGACCACACATCATTTTATATACCTGTACCATGTTTCCTCTTTCTCATTTAGAGGAATGACACCTCCAACAGGCAAGACTAAACATAGCCATTGATAGCTATAGTCTTCCTGAATCAGTCTAATCCTCTTTCAAAGCCCTCCAAGTTGGAGCCGTCTTGTGGGAACAAATTCCATGGTTTAACTCTGTACCTGGTGAGAATGCTTTAAATTTTGCATGTCCTGACTCTTCCAACATCCAATTTCGTTGGATGCCCCTGAGTGCTAGTATTATGGGTGAGGGAGAAAGCTCAAGGATGTAAGATGAGTCGGTTGACTCAGGTCAACAGACCATCAAGTCCACCATCTTGTTCTCACAGTGGCTGACCAGATGCCTGTGGGAAGCCTGCAATCATCTCTTCACCCACTGTCACCACTCCATCAATCATTTATACGCCTCTTACTCAACTTTTCTCTAAATGGGATAGCACCAGATGTTGTAACCATGGTTCATAGGGGAGTTTCTCCACCCCTTTAATCATTTTGGTCGCCCGTTTCTGAAACTTCTCCAGCTCTAATAATACCATTGTTGAGTTGAGCCAATCAGAATGGTGCACTGTATTTCCAAAGAGGTTGCACCATAGATTCAAATACTAGCTTAAGACAGTGGTTCGCAATTAGCTAAGTGCTGCGTACCCCGTTTTTCAAAAGCCAAGCCATGGACCCCCTACTTTCGAAAATGTCAATATCGTCACAATAGATCTTGCTGTGTGAATAGTGCCACAATACCTGCAATGCGCTCTACACTAGTAGCCAAAATGTGTGAAAAAGGTAAGATGCAAGGTACTTGGAATCCCATAATACTCTTAGGGCTACCCAGAACCATATACAGTGGAACCTTGGTTCTCAAACACCTTGGTACTCGAACATTTCAGCTCCTGAACACCAAAAATCCAGAAGTAAGTGTTCCGGTTTTTGAACTTTTTTTGGAAGCCGAACATCCGATGTGGCTGTCAGCTATTGTTTCCGGGACACCTGCGCCAATCGGAAGCCGCGCCTTGGTTTTCTAATGTTTCGGAAGTCATATGGACTTCTGGAACAGATTAGGTTCAAGAACCAAGGTACCACTGTATCTACACAAGAAGGGCCTGCTGGATAAGGCCCAAAGACCACCTAGTCCAGCATGCTGTTCTCATAGTGATCAGCCAGATAGCTCTGGGAAATGCTTAAGCAGGATCTGACTACAACAGTATTGAAGGCCCAGGCCCACTGAGCCCACAGCCAGTGGAGGCTAAGGCATGGAAGATGCGAAAAACTACAGGACAAACACATTGGGGTTAAACAGGCCATAACTTTATTGATTACAGATGGGAGTAGGTTTGGGCGTAGGAATTGGGTGTGTATACTGTACTGAATCATCCAGCCCATCTGCTGGTTGATTATTTGGCAGGGTCAATCCTGGGTTAATGATCACCCTTTGATGTACCTCAAATTGGGAAATCCCTGCAAGATTGCCATTTTGTGTGTGTGTGCATGCTGTGGCCCATCAGCCCCCATCTGGGCCTCAGGACAGAAGCATCTCTCCCTTGCCCCTTTAAGGAGGTGCTCCAATTTCTTGGAGGTGCCCCAATTTCCCACCCATCCGTCTTGACTAAGGATCCAACCCAACACCTTAGCTGCCAACAAGTTGTGACAATTGCTGTGAGGTAGGCAATTTGTCTGAAGGAGAATTTGTTCCTGGCCCCACATAAAGTGACCAAATATTTCCATAGCAAGTTTACCACATAACATGCAGTATAGGGGGGGCAGGGGAGGGGGGAATCCAACACTGACTGGGACACAGAGACCTGGGCATGGCTGGCTTTATAGCCAGAGAGCTGAACGGAGGGGGAAAGTTTTCCCTTTGGTCCACTACCCAAGCCACACCCTCATCTCCCCCACGGAAAAGCTCCAGCAACCTGTGTGGTTGGTGGAGGAGGGTATGACATCATCCTCCGGCCGTGCAGGGAGCAGAAGACCACCCTGGCTTGGCCACAGTCGTGCTGAACCTCAATCACTGCTCCCTGCCAGGCTGATGGTAAGATGACCCTGGCATTCAAAGGCATACAGCTTCTTAAAGTAGAGGTATCACATAGCCAGTGATGCTGGTAGACAGTGTTAGTCTTACCCTCCAAGCATCTGTCTAACCTCCTTTTAAAGCCATCCAAGTTGGTGGCCATCACTGCATCTTGTAGATAGATTCTTTATTGTCATTACACAAGTGCAACATTGCACAAGTGCAACGAAATTGGATGCCATCCCTTAAAAACAACAAAAGCAAAACAACAACAACAACCAAACAAACCACATTCCAGCCACACCCACACCCACACCCATCAAACTCCCAGGTCACACTATCGAGTTACAGCATTTAAAAAGGCCACAGCTCTTGGATAGAAACTATTTTTCAGTCTATTTGTCCTTGACTTGATGTTTCTATATCTCCTGCCAGAAGGCAGTAGTGCAAACAGACTGTATCCCGGGTGAGATGCATCCTGCAGGATGTTGTTTGCTTTCCTAAGACAACGGGAACCGTACAGTTCTTCCAAAGATGGGAGAGGATGACCAATAATCCTTTGGGCTGTGGTTATGACCTTCTGGAGCACCTTCCTCTTCCTAGCTGTACAACTGGAGAACCAGGCACAAATACAGTATGTGAGAATGCTCTCTATGGAGCCTCGGTAGAAGGACACCAGCAGTCTCTCACTCAGATTGTTCTTCTTTAAAAGTCTGAGGAAATAAATTCTCTGCTGGGCCTTCTTCACCAGAGCAGTGGTATTTGCGCTCCAAGTCATGCCCTGATCGATAGTCACTCCCAAAAACCTGAATTCCGCCACCCTCTCCACCCGTTCCCCTTTGATATACAAGGGCTGAATGTCCGCCTTTTTTTTCCTGTAATCCACCACCAATTCCTTGGTCTTAGCCGTATTAAGAGCCAGATTGTTCTCTCCACACCAAACACAAAGCCGCTCCACCTCGTCCCGATAGGCGGACTCATCCCCTCCTGAAATGAGCCCCACCACCGTAGTGTCATCAGCAAACTTGATGATTTTGTTGCTGGGATAGATGGCTGTACAATCATACGTATAGAGAGTATAGAGCAGGGGACTCAAGAGTTCCATTGTTTAACTATGTACAGTGGTACCTTGGTTCTCAAACTTAATCCGTTCCAGAAGTCCATTCCAAAACCAAAAGCGTTCCAAAACCAAGGCACGCTTTCCCATAGAAAGCAATGCAAAACGGATTAATCCATTCCAGGCTTTCAAAAACAACCCGTAAAACAGCAATTTAACATGAATCTTACTATCTAACGAGACCATTGATGCATAAAATGAAAGCAATAAACCATGTACTGCAGTCACACAAACAATCAATCGGTAGCTGAACTGGGTTCCACACAATCACAAAAACAAAACAAAAAGATCCACAAAAACGCAAAATAAAGAGCAAAAACAGACAGACCTCAGTGTAACACTCAAAACAGAATTGTGACACTCAAAACGGAAGTGTGGCGCTCAAATCGGAAGTGTAACACTCAAAATGGAGCACATTCGGCATCCAAAAAAGGTTCGCAAAAACCAGAACACTTACTTCTGGGTTTGCAGTGTTTGGGTTCCAAGTTGTTTGAGTACCAAGGCATTTGAGAACCAAGGTACCACTGTACTGCATGAATAAGTCCTGTTCCACTTTCTCTCCACCGTGCATGATTTTATACCTCATATAAGTTGTTATGTCTGAACACAACCTTCCAGTAAGCAAGTATCCTGGATCTGATCAAGCAAGATGGTTGAACTGGAAGAACTCATGAAGGGTCTGGGCAGATTTATGGTGCCTCAGTATCTCCTGCCTCAGTATCTCCTGTGGGAACACTCAGGAAGAACAACCACAGCGACAGACAAGGGTTGAGGAGGTTGGAAGATGTCCTGCTCTGAGCAGGGAGTTTCTCTGGGACACCTAAGTTTGCAGGTCAGTCTGCTGACCACAACACAGTGCTGCTCTCACACGCCTTTGAGTCATTATTATTGCATAAACAAACTGTGTGGAGAGGAAATCCATCCTTAATGGTCATGGGAGCGGAACTCGTGAGGTAATCCTGAGAAATAGATGTTCTTTTCCCAGCCTTAGATGTGGGTGGATGCTTCAACCCGTGTTAATTAAAAAAAACCCTGCAGAATACAGAATGAGACACTTTTTTTTAACTACCTTACACCACCCTCTGGCAAATGGGGAATGTAATTAAACAAATACCACAGAGTAGGTGGCTGTACCAAGCACCTGGATGGTATGGCGTATGTCTGTAGGAGGCAAGAAGCTGAACTATCCTCCCATCTTCAAGAACACTCAAGAAAAGTGGGTCACGGTGTCTGATCTCAAGGGTCTATGAGGCAATCCGTCACGTGGCCTTGTACACAGGGTCAAAACATACTGATTTTTAAAGAGGCGAGGGCAGCGTGCAAGTGGCCATCTGGATATTCCACATCCAAGAGACTGTGTTGTTGTTTTTGTTGATATTATTAAATAAATTGTGAATTAATATACAGTATAAGGTAAAGGGACCCCTGACCATTAGGTCCAGTCGTGACCGACTCTGGGGTTGCGGCGCTCATCTCGCTTTATTGGCCGAGGTAGCCGGCGTACAGCTTCTGGGTCATGTGGCCAGCATGACTAAGCCACTTCTGGCGAACCAGAGCAGCGCACAGAAACGCTGTTTACCTTCCCGCCAGAGAGGTACCTATTTATCTACTTGTACTTGATGTGCTTTCGAACTGCTAGGTTGGCAGGAAATATACATTATGGCTTAATGCAAAAAAAGGCTTCAAAGCAGTTTACAAAGTTTTATGAACAGTTGTCTTTGAAGGGCCCTTCTACCAGGCTTGGCTAAAGCTGGAATGAGATCTTGTCTAATGGGGTCCATTTTGATGAGTTTCTGAAGACTCTGGAGTGGAAGAAGAAGCCACAGTATTTTCCTTCCAGGCTGCAACATGACTGAATCCTCCATTGATTCCCTTTGGCCTGGCCTTCCTGCAAAGAGGGATGAATGGATCCTTTCCTTGACTGGCCAGTAGGTCAGTCCTATGTTTTGTTTTTCCTGAAATCTGGTTTAGCTAAGGCCACATTTGAATGGTTATGTTACCACTTTCAACAACCATGCTTACCCCCAAAAGATTCTGGGGAGCTGTGGTTTGTTAAAGGTGCTGAGAGTTGTTTGCCCTGTTCCCCCACCCCCAGAGCTACAATTCCCAGAGTGGTTTAGCAATCAAACCCTCTTTCCCAGGGAAATCTGAAAAGTGAGAGGCGCTGTTGCCACTCCTTAGTAGCAAAAGGAAATGAAAACTAGATCTGATGGCTGGAGATGTCTGATCAGCTCTCCTGCACTTCATTAAAGGGTTAAATGCAGCTGCTTGGGTCCTTGTCACCACAGGAGGAGACGTCCAAGCTTTCCAGTGTGCTTCCTTCCCAGTCTGGTTGATGTTTGTTCCTATTCAATGGTAAACCACAGTTTTTCCCAGGGAATGTGGCAGGATTAAAGAAATGCTTCTCAGACCCATGCCTAGATTTTTGGGATTACCAGAGTCATATAAGCGGCTAGCCGAGAAGCTCAGTGTGTGCTGGATCTCTGACCACATGACTCTTACAAGCCTTTCTTGTGTTACCATACCAATAATTTCATAGAATCATAGAATCATAGAGTTGGAAGAGACCACAAGGGCCATCGAGTCCAACCCCCTGCCAAGCAGGAAACACCATCAGAGCACTCCTGACATATGGTTGTCAAGCCTCTGCTTAAAGACCTCCAAAGAAGGAGACTCCACCATACTCCCTGGCAGCAAATTCCACTGTCGAACAGCTCTTACTGTCAGGAAGTTCTTCCTAATGTTTAGGTGGAATCTTTTTTCTTGTAGTTTGGAACCATTGCTCCATGTCCGCTTCTCTGGAGCAGCAGAAAACAACCTTTCTCCCTCCTCTATGTGACATCCTTTTATATATTTGAACATGGCTATCATACCACCCCTTAACCTCCTCTTCTCCAGGCTAAACATGCCCAGCTCCCTTAGCCGTTCCTCATAAGGCATCGTTTCCAGGCCTTTGACCATTTTGGTTGCCCTCCTCTGGACACGTTCCAGTTTGTCAGTGTCCTTCTTGAACTGTGGTGCCCAGAACTGGACACAGTACTCCAGGTGAGGTCTGACCAGAGCAGAATACAGTGGCACTATTACTTCCCTTGATCTAGATGCTATACTCCTATTGATGCAGCCCAGAATTGCATTAGCTTTTTTAGCTGCCGCGTCACACTGTTGGCTCATGTCAAGTTTATGGTCAACCAAGACTCCTAGATCCTTTTCACATGTACTGCTCTCAAGCCAGGTGTCACCCATCTTGTATTTGTGCCTCTCATTTTTTTTGCCCAAGTGCAATACTTTACATTTCTCCCTGTTAAAATTCATCTTGTTTGTTTTGGCCCAGTTCTCTAATCTGTCAAGATCGTTTTGAAGTGTGATCCTGTCCTCTGGGGTGTTACCTACCCCTCCCAGTTTGGTGTCATCTGCAAATTTGATCAGGATGCCCTTGAGTCCATCATCCAAGTCGTTGATAAAGATGTTGAATAAGACCGGGCCCAAGACAGAACCCTGTGGCACCCCACTACCTTCAGCATTTTAACGAAGCTAAGTTTTATTGTTTGTGCAATGTTTTCCATACAACATTCAGAAAACATGGGCAATAAAACTTTGCTTAGTTTCAGTGGTGAAAGTCCCTAAATCAGGGGTATAGGAACACAAGAAAGGCTTGTAAGAGCCATGCGGTCTGAGCTGCAAGCAACTAGCTCAAAAGCTCTTCATGCATTGACCTTCTCAGATACGCTGGGGAATAAAGGGTTGATTACCTAAGCCCTCCCAAGGTGAGGGAGAGTGACCTAACTTAGCCTGGCAGGACAGCTTACTCTATGGCATTAACCCCTTCATGCATGAATTAGACTTAAGCATGTTGGTTATATGAGGCTGGTTATCACTCAGAAGTCTCAGGACAAATGGAAGAAACCACAAACCCAACACAAGTGTGTCTGAGCCCCGAATCACCCCTCTAAGTCCCTCAAATTTTCCCTCTCCAGACATTCTGTTTGCCCTAGTACAAATCTGTCTTTCTTCTAACGGTAAACAATGGGTTCTGACCCAGGAACACTCATTGGTCCATTGTGACCCAGCCTTTCCCATATTCCACTCTAGTGGAGCGAGCGGAAGGGTTCCGAATGCTATGATGATCAGAGGAAGGAAGAGTCTTTGTGCCTTGTAGGATACCCAAGCACAAGCCTAGCCAGTGTCATGGGTAGCAGGAAAGTGGATTTAATAGATCGGTTCTGATGCATTTTTTTTTTTTAAAGGAATAATCTGAACATTCTATCCATGTTTCAAGTAAAACCCAGGTCTATTCGAATTAACTATCTCAGCACTTTGTGATGCAAAGGTGGGAGGGGGAAGGAGGAAAAGTAGTGATATTATTAATTCATCACAGCAGATGGGCTGTCAATATTACTCAGGTACGGTACATTATTGCGAGCAAGTTAAAAGTAGGTCAGCAGAAGCCAGCAAGCTAAAGAGACTAATAATGCTTTCTGCTGGTAGACATTCATCTACCGCAGGGCTTGTGCTTTATGTGCTGGCATCAACATGAGATAAGAATTTTGATTTGTGGAGTTCGGAGATCACATTACTACAGGGGGTGGGGAGGGGGAGGAAGAAAATAAAAAGAGGCAGTCTGCTCTTTCCCCCATTGAAACCATTTAGCTCCGTGTTTTTGATAAATGGACAAAGCAGATTCTGCTAAAACTCTGAGATTTATAACAAGAGGGTATTTATATAAAAAAACTAAAAAAAAACTGGGCAGATTTAGAGGTGAAAGGGAGAGTGATCTGTCAGTTTGCAAATCGTATCGGAGGATGCTCGGAGATTTTCTGCCATCTATATTTTTTGAATGATCCGCGTAACAGTGTGGTTTGTGGGGCAGGAAGCCAAGCTATATAGGAAGAAGTGGGATTTTATTGAAGGCATGGGGCTTGAAACAAGTGGATGGGCAGCACAAGGCAATTCTCCTCCTTCCAATATGATCATCAAGAGATTTCACAAACGGTAGCAAAATCCTTTTAGATGAAAATACCTTCATAGATCAAAGAGGACCAATTTTTGGGGGTGGGGATAGAGAAACAATCAGAATGGTACACAGTATTCCAAATGTGGTTGCACCATAGATTTGTGTAATGGCCTAAGATATTGGCAATGTTATTTTCAATTCCTTTCCTAATGATCCCTAGCACAAATTAATCCTTTTTCACAACTGCCACACACAGGGTTGACATACCGTATTTTTCGCTCTATAAAACACACCAGACCACAAGACGCACCTAGTTTTTGGAGGAGGAAAACAAGGGAAAAAAGATTGTGAATCTCAGAAGCCAGAACAGCAAGAGGGATCGCTGTGCAGTGAAAGCAGCAAGTTATGCAATGTGTTTCTCCAGCAAAGTAATGTGTACAGATAATCACATACTGGAACACCACGCGTGTAGATTGACAAATCGCCCAATGTGCTAGAACACTGCTCCCTATGTGTGTGAAGCATTTCTCTTATGTAAGCCTTACAGCAGCTCTGTGAAGTTGTTGGCATCCAATGGAGGAGTGAGCCTTTGGGGTGAAGTCAAAGCGCTGGGGAGTTACAGTGCCTGCTGAGGCTGTAGAGACCAACACAGGAGAGACATGTTTTGTCACAGCTGGGGCAGATGAAGGTGTCCGGTTGTGTTGCAGAAGATGCACCAGGGCGTTTCTTCTCTCTGTGCTCCTTCCAGCGGCCACTCCTCCTCTGGTCACCTGTCTGTCGTACCTGTGGTCTTCTACAGGGGTTTCCTCCTCTGGTCACCTGTCTGTCTCACCTGTGGTCTTCTACAAGGGTTTCCTCCTCTGGTCACCTGTCTGTCTCACCTGTGGTCTTCTACAAGGGTTTCCTCCTCTGGTCACCTGTCTGTCTCACCTGTGGTCTTCTACAAGGGCTTCCTTCTCTGGTCACCTGTCTGTCTCACCTGTGGTCTTCTACAAGGGTTTCCTCCTCTGGTCACCTGTCTGTCTCACCTGTGGTCTTCTACAAGGGTTTCCTCCTCTGGTCACCTTTCTGTCTCACCTGTGGTCTTCTATAAGGGTTTCCTCCTCTGGTCACCTGTCTGTCTCACCTGTGGTCTTCTACAAGGGTTTCCCACATGGCAAGGCTGATTCTGCCAGCCTTCATGTCTCGTTCGCAGGCACCTTTGTAACACAGAGTTGGCCTGCCAACGGGCCAGGTGCAAGAAGCCAGTTCCCCATAGAGCACGTCCTTGGGGATCCTGCCATCTTCCATTCTGCAGACGTGACCAAGTCAGCTTAGATGTTGCTGAGACAGGGATGCAAAAATGCTGGGAATGTGGGCTTGGCAGAGCACATCTTTGTTTGAAACTGCCCTTCCATGTGAAGCCAAACATTTGTGGAGTAGGTCAGTATGACTGTCTGGATGCCCCAGGGGACTGGGGCCAAGTCAGATAGACAACCATTTGGCCAAGGCCAGCAATTGCATTCAATTCATGGGCAACACTTGAATTGGAGATTATCTCCTACTTCTACAGTTGCTCTATTGCCTATTTAGCATGCTCTAGATATGTACTTGGGATGCGGGTGGCGCTGTGGTCTAAACCACAGAGCCTAGGGCTTGCCGATCAGAAGGTCAGCGGTTCGAATCCCCACGATGGGGTGAGCTCCCGTTGTTCAGTCCCAGCTCCTGCCAGCCTAGCAGTTCGAAAGCACGTCAAAGTGCAAGTAGATAAATAGGTACCGCTCCAGCGGGAAGGTAAATGGTGTTTCCGTGTGCTGCTTTGGTTTCACCAGAAGCGGCTTAGTCATGCTGGCCACATGACCCGGAAGCTGTCTGCAGACAAATGCTGGCTCCCTCGGCCAGTAAAGCGAGATGAGCGCCGCAACCCCAGAGTCATCCGCGACTGGACCTAATGGTCAGGGGTACCTTTACCTTTAGATATGTACTTATGCTGGCCTATGGCCATAATAAAGATGTACAGTGGACGCTCGGGTTGCGAACGTGATATGTGCAGGATGCACGTTCGCAACCCGCTGTGGCAAGTCTGCGCATGTGCGGGTTGTGATTCGGTGCTTCTGTGCATGCGCAAAGCATGATTTACCTCCAGATCAGCCAAACCTGGTGCTCTCTGGAACTTTTGCACCATGACCAATGGCCAGGAAGAATGCAGTTAGAGCCCAACAACATTGGTAGGTTTCCAGGCTGGGGGATCTTACTCCATATCGATGGGTTCATTCAAGAGGACTTCTGGGTGACTGGTTTGTACTCTTGCTTTTCAAATGTAACATCCCTCTCTACATCCCAGGATCACTTTGGGCCAACCAAATCTATGTAAGCCTTTAGATATTCGAAAAAGAAAAATGGGAGAGCAGGAGAAAACTCCAACACATTGTTTACATTTCTTTCGCCGGTTAGATGGATAAGACTAATAACAAGAATGTAAGCATCGGGAGCCATTGTTGAATTAACAAGTCTTTCTTTTTGAAAGTTTTTTTTAAAAACATTATTTTATCATTCAGAGAAACTTTGCCTTGTCACTTGATTTCTTTTTTTTTTTTACAATAGGAAATGGATTGTCATCACATTTGTAAATGGCCATGTCCCTAGAGCACATTATTCTGAAATCACTCCATGAAGAATACAGGAGTTCGCTTATCTGGCTGCATTGAACGCAGCAATCGAAAGCAGTACACACATTCTGCTTGGGCGGCAATAAAGAGAAGAAGATTGTCTGCCATCCTGTGGAATGTGGGAGCATCTTCTTTTAAAATGCAATTATCTCGTGGGCTTCCCATTCCATACTTACCAACACTGTTCTGCAGTGTGTCTTACACTGCTTTTTTACACCCCGCCACAAGTTGGGCATAGGATGTCTGTGTGCTTGAGGGGGGGAGGGGAGGGACAGGGCACCGGATCCTCTGGCAGAAATCCGCCTGTGATTCTGAATGAGCGACCAGATGCTGTCAAGGTAGGAAGGAGCTGTAGCTCGATCGGCATTTGCGTGGCAAGTTCCCGCCCCACCCCCCAGTGGAAATAAAGACACATGACACAATTATTAAGGTTAATGGGCTAAATAAGGCCACAACTTTATTGGTTACAGGTGATGAGCGGTATTGGCTTAGGCATTGGTCCTAACCGACTATATCTGACTTCTGAAGTCCGAGAAGGGTTAACCACCCGTAGGGGGAGTCCTGCTGATGCACATCCACTAGGAACTATCTCGGGGTCACCTCTAGGGGGTGTGCCTTAGGCCCTCACCTCTATAGGCTTCAGATAGGGTCACGCCCCCCAGAATCCATTATTGGACTACCCTTCAATATGCGGGGCAGGTGATGGCGCTACCTCCCCTCTTCCATCTACAGAGCAATACCAATACCAATGCCTAACCACCAATACCAAGGAAGTTGTGACGATTTGCTACGAGGTAGGCGAAAACCAATGGCTGGTGCCAATTTGCCAAGTGGGAAAAATTCCTACCAGGCCCCTCAACGGCAACCAACCAAGGTCCATAGCAAGGTCAAGGAACGAAAACCTTAAAGGGCAGGAGAGTGCGAAACATGAACAGCTG
Organism: Podarcis cretensis; assembly: GCF_951804945.1. Taxonomy (NCBI): domain Eukaryota; kingdom Metazoa; phylum Chordata; class Lepidosauria; order Squamata; family Lacertidae; genus Podarcis; species Podarcis cretensis. The sequence goes on from NC_137179.1 coordinate 10,399,418, forward strand.
GTAGGAGGGGAAAGAGGGAGATCCCCGGCCGCGTCTGTGTTAAATAGGGCAGGTCACGCCCCCAAAGCCAGGCGATTGGCTGGCCAGGGGGTGATGCAGCTGGGGATTCCCCCAATCGTGCGGGGACTGGGCTCCAGCCGCGGTGCGCGTGGTGGGGCCGTGAAGCCCGCAACTCCACCTCCTCTGCAGGGCAGAAGTGGCTTTGGCAAACACAATCTTTTGGACTGAGGATTGGTTTCACACTCAAGTTATGGAGCTTACTGTAAAAAAATGGTGATTCCTCACCATATGTCCAGTGTAAGGGCCTTCTGTGCAAACTGATGACTACAACGGGGGCATCAGTCCTCATACAGCTTTAAGAATGGGTCTGAAGAAGCCAAATGGAAGTGTGTTGAAGTTGCACTGTCAGGCTTCTGGGAAGCTGATCCCTCCCATGGTGGGTTCCCAAGAATTAGATAAACAAGAGGAGTTTTTACCAAGTCTTTTATTCAATACTCACAGAGAAAGGCTTTGGAAAATGCCTCTCTTGCAGTAATGGCATTGCTCCAGGTAAAGCCCCACTCCCTCCGTCTCTCCCATCCCTACGTTGGCAGATCTGTTCTTTCGGCCTCTGAGCTTTCTGTTCTCCTACCTGCCTGGTTCTGGGAGAAGGGGGGTGGGTCTGGAATGCTTTCTAAATACACTGAGTCTGTCATCTGTCTCTCTGCTGCCGCTTCTTCTTCTTCTTCTTCTTCTTCTTCTTCTTCTTCTTCTTCTTCTTCTTCTTCTTCTTCTTCTTCTTCTTCTTCCCCTCTGCAGCCTCTGAATTATGACCTTCTGCAAACCACTGTTGTAAATCTATACTATCTCCTTCTTCTCTGGGAAGTGCAGGAGAAGAGATGTGTGTGTGTGTGTGTGTGTGTGTGTGTGTGTGTGTGTGTGTGTGTGTCTCCACCATCCCTCCTCAGTCCTGTCCCTGACACTCACTGATTTCAACACCCACCTTTGGTTTAGTGAAGAGTTTTCAACCTTTCCGAGTCCATGGCTCCCTTGACCAACAACATTCTTTCTGTAGGGTATTGTCCAGGGTTTTATTGCTACTGAGGTCAAGATTTAATACTGGAGACGTCAGTTTTGCTGTTATTGACACTAACTTTTCTGCCTTTATTTTTAGATCTTATTATTATTTACATGGGGATTGTTTAATTTTGTTGGCCACATTTTGATGCGTTTTTATTCATTGCTTATGACTACTTCTGCTATATTTTTGTAAATATGCAAACCTTTTCATAAGCTGCCTTGAGCATTGTTTAACTATGGAAAGGAGGCATAGAAATAAACAGTGATGGCGGTGATCTATGACGTGTAGGCAGGATCTCTCTTTGTACAGAATCTGGCGATAACATCCTTCAACTATTGTTGTTGTTTAGTCATTTAGTCGTGTCCGACTCTTCATGACCCCATGGACCAGAGTACGCCAGGCACTCCTGTCTTCCACTGCCTCCCGCAGTTTGGTCAAACTCATGTTAGTAGCTTCAAGAACACTGTCCAACCATCTCGTCCTCTGTCATCCCCTTCTCCTTGCGCCCTCCATCTTTCCCAGCATCAGGGTCTTTTCCAGGGAGTCTTCTCTTCTCATGAGGTGGCCAAAGTCTTGGAGCCTCAGCTTCAGGATCTGTCCTTCCAGTGAGCACTCAGGGCTGATTTTTTTCAGAATGGAGAGGTGTGATCTTCTTGCAGTCCATGTGACTCTCAAGAGTCTCCTCCGGCACCAGAATTCAAAAGCATCCATTCTTTGGCGATCAGCCTTCTTTATGGTCCAGCTCTCACTTCCATACATCACCACTGGGAAAACCATAGCTTTAAGTATACGGACCTTTGTCGGCAAGGTGATGTCTCTGCTTTTTAAGATGCTGTCCAGGTTTGCAGAAAACTCCTTCAACTATAGCGGAGTGCATAGACTGGAATTGCAGATTTGTAAAAGCCTTTCCCCCCTCCATTTAACATTTGTACGGCTGGTTACACAGCGGGGATGAGGAGTCTGAAGATTTACCCTTCTTTGTCCAGTTTATGAGGACTTAAGAGTAGCCTTGTTCAAAGATTCAAATCTATCATGTGAAAGACTGACTGGGTTAGATTAGCTTTTACTTAGGGGACAGTTCCCCTTACATTTCCCCTTTAGAGCAGTGCTTTTAAGGTGGAAAGTTTGGGAGGATGATATGTCAAATTCTTCAGGGGAACAATTTTCCATTTGACAGAATGCCCATTTTTAATAACTCTTTTAACCGTGTGATGTATTTTGCTTTGTTTTTATGTATCTCACGCTCCCCACACAGCCACCCCAGATTCACCCACCCCCTTCCCCACAATCCCTAAAAGTATCCTAATATTTTAAACAAAATATTGATATATCTGGGTTTGACAGTTTGCCATCCTTTCTTTGAGCAAATAGGGCAGCAGCAACACCATTGATTCAGACTACCAGGCAAATTAGAGAAAGAAAACTCAAGGATGAGTTTGTCGTCTTGTTTATGAAGAGCATCGTGCTAGCGTGATTCTTTTGAACAGAACCTGATGAATTCTTATCTTGTTTTATTTCCCCCCTCCTGTGTGCATTTATTTATTTCAAACTGTTTATACAAGATAACCGATTATTGGGGGGTTGGAGTGGGGGGAAAGTAAAAGAAAGCCCAGGCTTCCAACTATTTAAATAATGCCGTGTGATTCTGTGTCTTTTCTCCTCACTCTTTCTCTCTCTCTCTTTTCTCTCTCTCTCTCTTTTTGCAAACAACAAACAATGCAATGAATATAGAGATACCGAACTTCCTATTACGAGTTCAGGAGGAAATGCAGCGCAAGGCCAAATTAATCAGGAATAAAATGAGGCCCGCAATCTCCCTTTCGACATCCACATGACAAATGAGGTGCTCTACGTCTGGTGTCGAAGGTATTCTAAAGTTTTAAAATCAATATGCTGGTCTGTAAAACTGCATCTCCAGGCGGGATAAGGAATACAAACATTGGGGGTGGAAAATGCAAACCCAAGAGAATGTGACAGGCTGCTGGAATTTAAGAAGCCCCCATTTTCCCCGCTGGTTTCAGTGACATTATTTTGTTGAACGTGTGTTTAATTTAGCGATAAAATGCAGGTAGAGCAATGCTAAATTCATACTACCTAGTGCGTGCAGATAACTCCAGGTTAACACTCCTATCCCCAATCCATCTCTGGGGAAACATAAACTAGAGCTCAATACAGGAATTGAAGTATTTATTTTATTTTATTGTCTCATTCAGCACTGCTGAAATACTCAGAGATAAAGTTTGGCATTGTGGCCCAATTGGCGGTTGGGAAGAAGGTTCCAGAAGGTTCTCTTTGGGTGTATAGGAGACACGTCTCCTAAAAGATGTCTGTGTTGAAAAGTTGCAAGCGTACACAAGTAAAACGAAATTTTGGATGCGTCTGACAGCATTTCTGAAGTTTTTGAGTTTGAATGGAAATTGTTGTCACATATTATTTTGCACACTGCAGTTCCCTTATGGGGAGGAAGTTCCTGGGAAGCTAGAAATGGGTCAGTCGTTTCCCTGTGAGGTGAGAGATTTGTGGTACTTCAGACTATCTTCAAGAAGGGCAGCCATCTTAGCTTCTTGCAGCAAAAGAGTCTTGGGGCACCTTAAAGACTAACAAATTTAGTATGGTATGATATTTCACTGACTGTGATCTTGCTCATCAGACACATGAGGTATTATCCCGAGTTAACTTATCTCTCTCTGTGTGAAAACCTGCTGTAGTCTAAGCTGTACAGCAGTGGGTCAGGCTAGTGAAGGTTTTCCTCCTCTCTCATAATTCTAAAAACTCAGGATCATCCGAGTTTAATGCCTGTTCCCAGGGAACTCTGGGGAAAAGGTGCCTCTTAACAACTCTCAGCACCCTTAGCAAACAACAGTTGCCAAGATTCTTTGGAGGAAGCCAGGACATTTATTGCTTTAAATGTATAGCTCTGGTGACTGTTCAGGACAGACAAAAGAAAGGACAGCCAGTGTGGTGTAGTGGTTAAGAGCGGTAGACTCATAATCTGGTGAACTGGGTTCACGTCTCCGCTCCTCCACATGCAGCTGCTGGGTGACCTTGGGCTAGTCACACTTCTCTGAAGTCTCTCAGCCTCACTCACCTCACAGAGTGTTTGTTGTGGGGGAGGAAGGGAAAGGAGATTGTGAGCCACTTTGAGACTCCTTCGGGTAGTGATAAAGCGGGATATCAAATCCAAACTCTTCTTCTTCATGTGGTTAACTATAGAATTTTCTCCCATAAGATGTAGTGATGATCATCAACGCCTATTGGACAAATTCTTGGCTATGCTCTACCTTCAGGATGCCTCTGAATATCAGCTGCTAGAAGCCCAGTTGGGGGAAGAATGCTGTTATGCTCAAATCCTGCATGTGAATTTCCCACAGGCAGCTGGTTGGCCACTTTGAGAAGAGGACTTGATGGTCCATTGCCATTGGCCTGATCCAGCAGCCAAAGCTTCTTAAACCTTATGTTCTTCAGATAATCCTGCTTGAGCATTGATTCTTTCAAGGCAGAGGTGGAGCTAGCTGTTCTGGTGCCCAGAGCGGGCCGTGGGGGCAGGGCTAGCTGCCCGCAGGGTGCGCTGGCAGCAGTGCGCTTCCCAGGGGGTGTGCTGCCGCAGGTGCGTGTCCCAGGGGGGTGCACCAGCACTGGGGAGCATCCCAGGGGGATGCCGGCTGCAGTGATTTCACCTCCCTCAGGGAAGGCACCCAGACTGGGCCGTATCCACCGCACCCACCTTGCTCAGCTACTGTTTCAAGGCAATGGTTGCAAGTGGGTGAAGAGTCGGAACCGCTGCCTCGAGGGATTGAATTCAAACAGTACGTTGCAAGAATGGGAAGGCCATAGTGCTTTGCAAACCTGACCGACTGCCTCAGGAATGACGGCAGCGGTAATAGCAAGGAGTTGGGCACTGGGTGCGAGGCAGGTGGTGAGGAACCATTTTAGAGTCCAATTTCATTACAACTTCTTGATGGATTGATGGTGCCCCGGGAGAGCTGCCAGGTTGTTCTGATGCCGGTGGCGGCACCTGTGCTGGAAAAGGTGCATAAATTAAGGAATCAAACAAGCAAGCGAAAAAGGAGAGAGCAAGAGAGAGAGAGAGAGAGGAAAGTGCTTCACACCCAACCCCTTTGGCGTACAGAAATCCAAACAAAACGATAAGAATGGCAATTGGAATACATTACCCAATTCACAACGCAGCAATTTCGGGTCTGACAATGAGGTTATATGTCCTCATTGTCTGAGGAGGAGGAGGAGGAGGAGAGCTAAAACAAAAATGCAGGACGAGTCAGAGCAGTGTGAGATATTGTTTATTCCACAAATATGAGAAATTGATCTTTTAGTATGGCAGCACTTATTCTCCAGAACTCCCTGCCTTATTGATACCAGTTTTCAGCACATGCTAGAGATGTTTTATTCAGGCAAGCCTACCCATACTTTTACAAACTTTTTAAAATCCTTATAAGTTTCTTTTAAAACAACTTTTTATTGCTCCTTTAAATGAACATTTTAGGTCAACCACTTAGAGAGTTCTTTTTGATTAAGCTGTATATAAATCTTGCTAAATAAAATAACTACAAATGGAAAAAAGAAGCCGCAACAGCAGAACGGCTGAGGGGAAACAGGAAAGCATTTTCCAAACCTTTTCAGCCCTTTGAAATCAGGGGTGGGCCGAAGAGCAAATTCCAGCTAATCCATGTTTGATATGGGACTAGAATAATGTCATTGTTCTATGTGGCTTAAAAAAAATGGGGGAAAAAATGAGGGAATCTGCATTTATCTGGGTGTTTTTTTTAGCCATTTATGAGTTGGTCCACTGCCTCTCTGTCACCTCATGCTAGCTTTTAAAATGTAAATAAACTTTGATAATAATATCCTGCTTTCTGTGGTGGCGGCCCATTTGTGTAAGGCTGTCCCCAGGTAGCCTCACCTGGCACCATCTTTATATTGTAGCACCCTGCTTGTGGTTAACGCTTAGCTGGAATGAAATATTCAATGCAGCAATAGAGAAATTAAAATAATAATTTATTTGTCAGACAAATAAATGAGAGGCACAGTGGTATATGGTTACCAATCTCTGGCCTGGCCTCCTGCCGTTATGGCCAGCACTTATATTTCCTTAACCCAGCCCCCTTGCTCCTCCTGTGGCTGCCTCTGTCCAATCAGCCTGGTTGAAATTCCTATTGGCTGTTTGCTAGAACCAATCACAAAAGATACACCCATTTCCTTTTGCCCTTTTATGGGAAACAAAAAGCTATATATTCTTCTATCTAAAAATGACAAATAAGTAGTAATATATCTTACATGTGTCTCAACAAGGAACCTTAATTACCAGCTCACCTCTTGCCCTCCTTGCCCTATTGCCCTCCAAAACAGATGGTTTAATCTTAAATTTTTATCTTAAACAGATGTCAAGGATCTTGAGTTCACATCAACATTGAAAGATCTCCTTCTTTTGGAGGTCTTTAAACAAAGGCCTGACAACCATATGTGTGCTCTAATGATGTTTCCTGCTTGGCAGGGGGGCTGGGCTGATGGCCCCTGTGATCTCTTTCAACTATATGAAATAAGAATCTAGCATAAGGATTTAACATTTCTTAGTTTCTAAATCCTTTGCATAATTACATTTAAGCCAATATATTTAATACACAACATAAATAACCTTTTAAAAGGAAAAGAAATCTTAAAAGGATCTCAGTTTAAGAAAGAAACAACTTTAGAAAAAGACTTCCCAAAATACTCTCTTCCTTTCTGCCAGCCAGATGCTCTTGGCCTTTTAACCTTAGGAAAATATGGCTCAAGTTTAATGGGAGGCACATGGTTTTATTTTACTATTTACCAACTCTTAATTTAACCACTCTTACAGCTTAATTGTACTTTGCAACATGCAAGGTCAGTGTCCTCGCTCTCAGCCTGTAATTCCCTTTTTACGACTTTGAGAATTGTTTTCTGCTATAAATCAGGGGGCCCCCTTGTCCAGGAGGATAAACATTGCCAAGGTTCTTAGGCAGCTGGTCTTCTGCCTGGCATGAAACATTTGAAAATCTTTAAGCTCATCTTAATATACAGGCCTTAATCAAAAATATAAGCTTTGATAAAAATGCAGGCTTATGATTAGATGCCTCAATATATATCTTTAAGTGCCAGACAAAAGCTTTCCTCTATAACCAGGCCTTTAAATAATGTTTTCCCATTTCCTCTTGCTTTAAATGTATCTGTGTGGGTTTTGTTTTTCTGTTTGTTTGTTTAGTTGTAAGTCTCCTGGAGTTGTCCCTCAACAAATGTTGTTGTTGTTATTGTTGTTGTTGTTGTTTTGCATTTTTGCACTCAGGTGCCTCAAAGCAACTGATGCGGTAAAATAAAACAACAGAGGCATTAAAATCAGATAAAAAGGGGCAATGCACAAAAATGAAAATGCTGATCAGACATTATGTTCGAAAAGGAACAAGTTCTACCTTCCCTAGCACAACAAAGACCACTAGCGCATCTTTCTACCCTTCCAATTAGAAATCATAAGCCTCAGTAAATTAGAAACTTTTTGCCTGGAGCCTAAAAATGGACAGCTAATGTACTAGGCATGCTTCCCTGGGGAGAGCGTTCCTCAGACATGGAGCCACCACCAAAATGGCATGTTCCTGCATTGCCATCCTTTGTATCTTCATCGGAAAAGGGTTCACGAAGAAGAACCTGCCAGCTGCTAACTACTGTCCACAGAAAGCATTTTTTTATAAAAAAAAATAGCACCAAGTCTCCCCGGGAGAGAGGCAGTCATTTGCAAAGTAACTAAGGGATCGGACAATGTGCAGGTTGCTGAGTGTGTGGTTTGGGAGCTGCACGGTCAGGGAAAAAACAATGCTGTCCAGGGTTGTAAAGACTGCAGAGAGAATAACTGGGTGCACTCTTCCCACCTTGGATCAAATCTATGCTTCCAGGTGCCATAAGAAAGCTGCAGAGATAGCGCAGGATAGTGCGCACCCCGGAAATTATCTCTTTCAGCTTCTGCCTTCTGGAAGAAGGTACACGGTTATAAAGACTAGGACTAGCTGCCTGAGAAACAGTTTCTATCCAAATGTGATTTTGGTTTTAAATGCAGTGTAAGGAGTCTCTATGGGAGTGTATTGCATTTTTAAAATGGGGTATCAGAGTTTTTAGGGGGCTAACCAGGTTGGGATGGCTGGGATAGCAGGCTTGTTGGTCTTTGAATGTCTTATGTAGATTTTTTTTTTTCCAATTTCGTTGTTCTGTATGGGACAATGACAATAAAGATTATCGTATTGTATCTATCACTAGCCCAGTCCGTTCACCGACTCCGTATCATACTTTGCTTCTGTCGAATTCTTTCCCCATCCTTATTCAAACTGTGCACCCTTCCTTTCATTTATGCTCCACGCCCGTTTGTGAAATGCTTCGAAACCGTTCTCAAGAGGGTGGAGGCCAGGGGAATGCCCTCCTTGCTAATATTCTCCCCTACCCAGGTCTGGTCATGCTTAGTAAAGTAATTGAGGCAATGACTGTGCCTTCAGATGCTGCTTCAGTGGTAGATTGCTCCATTGCCACTCTGTGCCAATGAATCAGGCGTGCATAACGATGCGCATTGCACAACGAGAGCCAGACCGGAGTGAAAGTCTTGCTGCAAGGTGCTGGCAGGCAAATGAAACCTTCAACACATGTGAGGCAAATCCTACTAGTTGCTTCCAAGCCCAGTAAAACATAAGAAATGCAGGGAGGCCCCAGCTGAGGAGCTCGTCTCTAGTCCAGCCTTGTGGATAGACACAGAACTGTAAACTTGTTTTTTTTTTTTTAAAAAAATATTTTTATAAGTTTCCCATTTAATAATATACAATCACATCATTGGTATTCACTATTCCTCTTTGGCGCTTTAGAGAATGGGTAGGCAAACTAAGGCCTGGGGGCCGGATCTGGCCCAATCGCCTTCTCAATCTGGCCCGCGGTCCATGGGGTTACGAAGAGTCGGACGCGACTAAACAACTAAACAACAACAACAACATGTTTGGGGATGATTTGTACTCTTATGTAGCTGTATTGCTTTATGTCTCATGATCATATTATAAAGTAGTTGTGTTCTGTGTTATAAATCACTGTTTGGAATGGCTTCTTTTTGTTATCCAATGTATTTCTTATCAATGTGGTAAGAATTCACATTGGCACCTCAGAACTAAGCTCCAGGTAAACAAACTGGCAAGTTATTAGGTTCTCGAGTCCTCCTGCTGCCATCATTCTACAGGAGGCCGGCTCAAGGTTGGTTTTTCTTTTTCATTCAAAGAAATGTGAAAAGAATATTTGGCAAACAGCAACATACGTTAGGGGAAACTTTGTACAAAAATGCGTGCATCTGGAGAAATTTGCACTAAAATGCTGGCAAATTTCCATGACGACTTTGAGAAAAAAATTGCACGCTGACAGGAAATGTGGAAGCCGAACTTGACTCAAAGAATGAGAAACTGAGTTAGGGTAACTACTGGAGTTGCCCAGATGTCACAGCTAAGCTATGGGAGTCATCTTTCCCTTATTCTGGCACCAGCCAGGTGAGTGGAGCAGGAACCATCGCTCACAGCTCCACCAACCACATCACATGCCTCTGACAACCCCTGTATCTCCTGCGCTGCCTATATTGCACGAATATATATCTTACATAAGGGACGCGGGTGGCGCTGTGGGTAAAACCTCAGTGCCTAGGGCTTGCCGATCGCATGGTCGGCGGTTCGAATCCCCGTGGCGGGGTGAGCTCCCATCTTTCGGTCCCAGCTCCTGCCCACCTAGCAGTTCGAAAGCACCCTTAAGTGCAAGTAGATAAATAGGTACCGCTTTATAGCAGGAAGGTAAACGGCGTTTCCGTGTGCTGCGCTGGTGCTGGTTCGCCAGAGCAGCTTCGTCACACTGGCCACGTGACCCAGAAGTGTCTCTGGACAGCGCTGGCCCCTGGCCTCTTAAGTGAGATGGGCGCACAACCCTAGAGTCGGACACGACTGGCCCGTACGGGCAGGGGTACCTTTACCTTTATATCTTACATGAATGTCCCCAAAACTCAAGGTGGCATATACTCCCCCTCCCCATTTTATCACCAACAACAACCCAGTGAGGTAGATCAGGCTGAGAGCGAGTGATCACTCAGTGAGCTTCATTGCTGAGTGGGGATTTGAACCCTGCTCCCCCAAGTCCTAGTGTGACACTCTATTTTTCAAAATTCATTTATATTTTTTAATTAATTTTTCACATAATCCATCTTAAGTACAGTGGTACCTTGGTTTTCAAACTTAATCCATTCTAGAAGTCCATTCCAAAGCCAAAGCGTTCCAAAGCCAAGGCGTGCTTTCCCATAGAAAGTAATGCAAAATGAATTAATCCGTTCCAGACTTTTAAAAACAACCCATAAAACAGCAATTTAACATGACTTTTACTATCTAACGAGACCATTGATCCATAAAATGTAAGCAACAATCAATGCACTGTACTATAAAATAAATAAGACAGTATTGTAGATGATAAAAATTAAAATTAATTTTGTTTCTTACCAGCACTGATGATAGTCATTGTTTGGATGGGTTTTTTTTATCCATTTCCGCAGTCACAAAATCAATCAATCAGTAGCTGAACTGGGTTCCACACAGTCACAAAAACAAATTAACCGAAAAAGCCTCAAAAACAAAAACGCAAAACAAATAGCACAAACAAAACGCCAAATACCGTGGTACCTTGGTTCTCAAACTTAATCCATCCCAGAAGTCAGTTTGACTTCTGAAATGTTTTAAAACCAAGACGTGGCTTCTGATTGGTGCAGGGCCCCCGGAAACAATAGCTGACAGCTGCATCGGATGTTCGGCTTCCAAAAAACGTTTGAAAACCGGAACACTTACTTCCGGGTTTTTGGTGTTTGAGAACCAAGGTACTATTGTACGTCACAATTTATCATTTTCCTTTTTCCTTGACTTCCCATATCACTCTTTACTGCCTGTTTGTTTCTAACAACACATAAAATATAAAACTAAGAATAGCAATTTCTTGTTTTTCTGTTGCTCAGGATATAAACCCATCTCATATTGCAAAAGAATTAAAGTATTTACTTAAGTAATCCGAAAAGCTTTCCACTCTTCTACAAACACCTCATCGTTAGAGTCTCTTTGTCTGGCAGTTAGTTTTGCCATTTCAGCTTAGTCCATTAATTTATTAACCCATTCTTCTTTTGAGGGTTTCCTTCCACTTCTACACATATAAGATTCCTGCCGCTGTTGTTGCTTACATAAACAGTTTTATCATTATTTTCGGCATCTGTCCCAATCAAACCTAGCAGAAAGGCTTCTAATGTTGTTTTTAAAATCTATTGTCATTTTAAACATCTTAATTAATTCATTATTCATCATTTCACTGTAAGCTTTCGCCTTCTTACACAACATTTTATAGACCTTAGGAATCAATTTCTCATTCCCACTCAGTAATTCCCTTTCAAAATCCGAACCCCCCCGAAAAACACACACACCTTTTTGTACCATACACTTGATATTGAAACCAGTCTGATGTCTATTCTTGTGTCTCTTGTTGACTTTTCATTTTACATCCAGCCCCCTTGAAGCATAATAAATCTCTTTATGTGCCCCATTTCTCCCCCACGTTTAGTTTTTTCAGAGTCGGCTTCAATTAGGGATGACCAAAGGGGGGGGGGCGCCTAGTCCGACACTCTAACCAATTCGCCACATTGGATAAACCACCTGGATTTATCTCTACATCTTCATATAATGACATCACATACTTATCTCCGGTTATGATTAAGCATCCACCTGTACCATAATAAAATGAACCAGATTCTGAAGAAGATTAATGTAGGAACGATTCTGCTCTAGAATGCATGCGTGGTTTATGTTGCTTACTGGCTTATCGCAGCTACAAAATTTACTGCCTCCCCTTTGCCAAAAAACACACATATTCTGGGTACAGTAGTGTTTTGCAACACACAAACACTTTCTCTACATTGCTTTGGGCTGCATCTCTCGCTTGGTGCAATTTAGGCTCAAAACCGTCATTGTTTTAGTAAGAACAATCCTTTTATGTATGCTTCTCATCTTCCCCCTCCTTCCCCCCTCGTTTTCTTCTCTCCCCAACCCTCTTCCTAACTTCTCCAGAACTCACTGGGAAATGCCCACACCCAGTGACGAATGACTAAGATTTGGAAATAGCATGAGGCATTTGCAGCGGGTTCTGCAAAAAAAGAAAAGGTGTAGCAACACTAGAAACTCAAGTTAGGAGGGAGAAAGGGGTTCAGATCTACGCAAGCGGTCCACCAAACCAGGTAGATGTGGCTCGCCAGCCATTGAGATCCTTCCACCAGGAATGGCCTCCTCCTGACCCAATAGCAGGCAGCCCATTGTGGATGGTCAACTCAGAATTCCCAGCTCTTTAGTCATGTTTGCATTTTCTGCCTCTGGAACCTGCCCTCTAAAAGTCCAAGGACTCTGGCTGGGAGAAGCCTATTGCTTTCTTTCCTCCCAGTCTCCAGTCATGGGCCTCACTGCTATTTCAGGGGTGGGTCCACATGGAAGTTGTATGGGGTGGGGGGTGGCCCCTATACTAAATTGGCATGCTCTGTATGAGTTAGTGGGTTGTAGAGGCTTCCATCAGAGTTTAAGTTTCTCATTTTGCCAGGCATAATTTCGGTTTGGCATATTTCTGCATCAGTGTTCATGTTTTCTTTTGTTCGAATAAGCCCTCTCCAAAAGCACTCGTCATTTTAGCATGTGGATGAATAGATAGAGAGACTGTCAGACAGATAGGCATACTGATATTGATATATACACATCATTACACAATTTTGCCTGATAGACATATTTTATGTTGTTTCATTCTTGTTTTTTTTTATATTTGCTTTAGTGTTTGTGTTTGATTTCACAGTCTGAAAAAATGAAAAAATGACTCAGTAATAGTAATAATAATAATAATAATAATAAGAATAAGAATAATAATAATAATAATAAATGCCCCCCAAATAAATGCATTTTTGGATGTTGAAATCTCTGTGCATTTTTACTCGCACTGTCCCTCCAGCCCATGCATCTTTGTACACTTCAGGTTACAGACTCCGCTAACCCAGAAATAGTACCTCGGGTTAAGAACTTTGCTTCAGGATGAGAACAGAAATCGCGCGGCAGCAGCGGGAGGCCCCATTAGATAAAGTGGTGCTTCAGGTTAAGAACAGTTTCAGGTTAAGTACGGACCTCCAGAACAAATTAAGTACGTAACCAGAGGTACCACTGTACATATTTTGGGGTTGGAGAACTGCCCTGCAAGGTTCAGACAAGTGTGGGCTTGGAAGGATGGCTGCATTTCAGTTTCCTTTGGGGAATTGTACAGTCGATAGATTTGCATTGAATTGGGAACCAAGATGCATCCCTAAAATAGATTTTGGTCGGCTTTTGCTTTGCTTTGTTTTATTTACTACGTGTCCTATTCCCTGAGGGCTCAGGGTGGATCAAAAACTTTATGACAAGCAACACCCTGTGGTCCTTTCCTCGTGAGTCACTGTTTTGAACCTTCTGACTGGAAGGAGTGAAGCACAGCGATGAAGACTTGTGTAAAGACACACAAGCGGCATCCTCTTTGCAGCAGAAGTGGCGGAATAATTCAATCACACCAAAAAAGAGAGATGCAGCAGAACTTTGAGTGGATTGAGCTCAGTATCAAGGAACTTGCCATGTATGCAGAACGTCCAAAGTACAGATCTCCAGATTAAAGGTCCAGCATCTCCAGAGCTTAAGTAAGCTCTTATAAGTTTAAGCTTTGAGAATCTGCATTCAAAATATAGAAGTAAACTCTTATCAGAAATTTATAAGATATAACAAAAAGGAATCGGTGCCCTAGATGATAGCACCAACCTAATGATAGCACCAGCCCTGAGTATAGTCTACAACTTCTGGGGGAAACCGGGGTGGGGGGGGGAACCATCTAATCCCTCTGATTGTTGCTGGCCCTTCTTGAGCAAGATTTGTCCTCTATAGGCTTAGAAAGTCTGTCTGTCTTTATTTATTATTATTTATTATTATTATTAAAATACATTTATTCAAAAGTTACAATACAGCTTTGTCCACTGCTAGAATACCACAGATTGATCACTCCAATCCTCAATCCCTCATCACTGTCATTTTGGCTCACCATGTACCCTCAATAGGAACCCAGTACCGATCTGATTAATTTCCAGTTAATATATCCCCTCTCCACAGACACCTCTGCTATGATGGGGACATTAAAATATCCTGTCGTTCTTCAATCAGAGAGAAAAAAAGAGACCAAATCTCTCTGTCTAGCAAGTCTATCTTTAATGATGTTTTGCACCAGTTTTCCCAGAATGGATGTTAAATTTCCAGGACATTGTGGAGAGGAGAAATGGCTGGCTCCAGGATCTGTCGATGTACAGCAAATGCTCCTTTAGGGCTCTATAGTAATACTATAGGGAAGTTCAATGTAAGTCATTGAAAAGTGGACTCAGTGGACCCCACTGTGTCATGGGTTGCCTCAGCCTTGACTGTTGAATTTGCAGTGTCCCGTGCACAGCGGAATGATGAGGAATACGTGCACATACTCTATATTGCTTTATTTACATTTCAAAGCTGGTAGATTACAGAAAAACATCTTGCCTCTTCCGGAGCAGAGAAAGCATCCTCTTCTCTGGAGCACGGAGAGAAGCACCGAGAAAATCAGTGAAAAACAGGAAACCAGTGTACGTCACATCCAGTCTCCTTTCCCGTGAGAAACTCCAACAGCAACTCTGACTGGAATGTAAACATTGCCTCGTGACAAGCACTTCGCTGCACAGTGAAGAGAGCAGAAACCAACATTGACTTCTCTCCTCCCTCCTCCATCACCACCCAGCACCCAAAGGTCATGCTGGGACTTTTCTTTCTCCCTCAGTTGCCACATAGCAGCTGATAGTGGAATGTCTCTGCCCACGCCTGGCAAGCTTACTGAGGGAGTGCACCAAGATGGATGAAATATACTCGTAGTTGCGTAGTGATTTCATGCTCTTTATTGCAGCTCGTAAAACAGTGAATGAATTTTCCCCAAAACCTCAGGCTTTATATACATTATTTACACAATGAGTCCCGTCTGATTGGCTGATTCTGCTTCCCTCCTGCAGCCTGATTGGGCTGCTCCTGCAGGCCAATCAGTCGTTGCATTCTAGGATCCTACCGGCCCAATAGGTTGATTAACTTCCTCCTGGGGTCTGATTGGGCTGCTCCTGCAGGCATTCTAGGACCCTACCTGCCTATTGTTCTAGGATCCAAGCTTAGTACATAACACTGGAAATCACTTTGCCTTGCACCACCTCAGTCCTGGTCCTGGTGTGAACAAAATGTGAGGCAAGAAGGAGCAGATAATGCCCACTCCTATTTTGCTAGTCATATTGAACCGCTTTGAGCTTCTCTCCAAACCTGAGACATTTTCCTCAGGCAAAATTTGGTGGCAATTCTAAGGGCTCATCCAGACATGCACTATAAAGGTAAAGGGATCCCTGACCACTAGGTCCAGCCATGGCCGACTCTGGGGTTGCGGCACTCATCTCGCTTTATTGGCCAAGGGAGCCGACGTAGAAAGGTCCATTGTTTGTTGGAAGAGAGCCAAAAAGGAACATCAGTAAACTCATTTGCTTCCTCAATTCCATATTAATTCATCTTAAAGGTAAAGGGGCCCCTGACCATTAGGTCCAGTCGTGGCCGACTCTGGGGTTGCGGCGCTCATCTCACTTTATTGGCCAAGGGAGCCGATGTACAGCTTCTGGGTCATGTGGCCAGAATGACTAAGCCGCTTCTGGTGAACCAGAGCAGCGCATGGAAACACCGTTTACCTTCCTGCCGGAGCGGTACCTATTTATCTACTTGTACTTTGACGTGCTTTTGAACTGCTAGGTTGGCAGGAGCAGGGACTGAGCAATGGGAGCTCAGCCCGTCGCGGGGATTCGAATCACCGACCTTCTGATCGGCAAGTCCTAGGCTCTGTGGTTTAACCCACAGCGCCACCCGGGTCCGACACGCACTATTGTGTGTCCAGCAAGAGTTTATACTGAGTGACTGAGTGACATGCACTATATCACTCAGTATAAACACTCGCTGGACACACAAGATACACAAGCCAGCAGGTCAGACTGGAAGCTTGCTGTGAATTCCTAAAGCCAGGGCAATGGGGGACAGACTTCAAATCTACTTTGGCTGTTTAAAAAAATACTAGGCCCCTGAAATCCAACAGCCACAGCCTGGTGCAAAAGAGAAAGACTTGAATTGAAGTTTTCTGAGCCCAGGAATTTCAAGTACCAGAGCTGAACCAAGTTCACAGCGTTTGTATGCAAATATCCACTCCTGCTTAGCCTAAGTTTTCTTCCTCCCTTCATTTCAGCAGCATAGTTTAGGGCAGCGGGAAAGTTATTTTCTCGCTGTTGTTAATCAGGAGTCAGAAATTTCTTGGCGTTCTTCTGCAAATCATGCAGAGATCTTCCAGGAGATGCACAGCTACTTCTTGCCCACCCTTCCCTCAGGTTGTTTCAAGGCAGCAATGTTCTTAAGCTGAGATTCCCTGAAGTCACTCAGAGCCAAAATTCAGTTTTCCCTGAGAATATTTTTCCCCTCTTTTTGTTCCTTTTTGCCAGATTAAGCGTTTCTTCCATCTACATCATTCAGCCACCAACTCAGCCACCCCAAATGAGAGACTGCTTCTGAACATTTGCCTGTAGCTTTTCCTTTTATCTCATTTTCTCCATCTCTAGTACTTAATTGTCTACCTCAAATAGATATTGTGAGGATTAATTAGTTAATCTTTGTACTATGCTTTTGAAATGTCAAGTGCTACTGTATTTTCTTAGATTATTATTATTTTTCTTTAGAATGCCTTATTAAATGCCCGCAGGTTCTGCCGTCTTTCTCACAATGGAACAGAGGAGGAGCCCTTTACAGTTGAGATGAGGTAACTTAAATTGTTCTTAATTTTCATTTAAAAAGCATCTCAATTATAGGCAACACCCTCTTGGTGAGTATGGATGGGGGAAGAATTTAAATCTAGTTCTCATTTGAAGGCATGCCTACCCAATCCATACTGTTTGAATTTTGCAAGGCAGTTCTCCATTCATGTTGTGTTTTCAAAAATACTCGAGTAAAAGAGAAGCTCTCCTTCTCCACAACATCTGAATCAGGAGAGGCTGTGAAAGCTCTGGACCAATGTCTGAATGTAGTGGTGGATGGGATGAGGCCCAATAAACTTCTTGAATCCTGGAAAGATGAAGGCTCATTGAGTAGATGGTTTCCATGCTTGGGAAATAGGCAAGTTACCTGTTCTGTACTTCTGAAGGAGGAGACATCATCATCAATAAATAATAATAATAATAATAATAATAATAATAATAATAATAATAATAATTTATTACTTATACCCCTCCCATCTGGATGGACCTCCCCAGCCACTCTGCGTGGCTTCCAACAGGATAGTTGAAACACAATAAAACATCAAACACTTAAAACTTCCCTAAAGAGGGCTGCCTTCAGATATCTTCTAAAAGTCAGGTAGTTGTTTATTTCCTTTACATCTGGTGGGAGGGCATTCCACAGGCCAGGCACCACTACTAGGTAAAGGTAAAGGTACCCCTGCCCGTACGGGCCAGTCTTGACAGACTCTGGGGTTGTGCGCCCATCTCACTTAAGAGGCCAGGGGCCAGCGCTGTCCGGAGACACTTCCGGGTCACGTGGCCAGCGTGACATCGCTGCTCTGGCGAGCCAGAGCCGCACACGGAAACGCCGTTTACCTTCCCGCTGGTAAGCGGTCCCTATTTATCTACTTGCACCCGGAGGTGCTTTCGAACTGCTAGGTTGGCAGGCGCTGGGACCGAGCAGCGGGAGCGCACCCCGCCGCATGGATTCGAACCGCCGACCTTTCGATCGGCAAGCCCTAGGCGCTGAGGCTTTAACCCACAGCGCCACCTGCATCCCTTAGGCACCACTACTAAGAAGGCACAAAAGTCCTCCATGGCCACAATTGCATTTTACCAGCTTCATCTGGTTGGCAAGCTGGGATGTGTGCAAAGGAGGGCAACCAAGATGATCACGAGTCTGGAAAGCAACCTTTATGAGGAATGGTTGAAGGAGCTGGGTATGTTTAGCCTGGAAGTGAGGAGAGGGAGAGGAGATGTGATAGCCCTCTTCTAATATCTCAAGGGCTGTCACATGGAAGAGGGAAAAAGCTTGTTTTAGCTTGCTCTGGAGGGTAGGACTCGAACCAATGGCTTATTTATTTATTTACCCCATCCTCCCCAGCCAAGACTGGGCTCAGTGCAGCTAACATCAAGTATAAAAACAATTGATTAAAATACAACTTAAAAACAGGATTAAAATGCAGGCTCATTTCAGTGGAAGCCAAGATCAAAAATTGTTGGGGAGATAAAATGTCAAATCTTCAACAAGGCCAACTATCCAGATTGGTCCCACATGGGCCAGAAAAAAGCCAGGGAAGTCCCCAAATAGGGGTTCTATCACAGAAGGAAAAGGAAAGAGGGGGGGGGGGATCAGGCTGATTCCAAGCCAAAGGCCAGGCGGAACCACTCTGTCTTACAGGCCCTGTGAAAGAAATCAGATCCTGCAGGGCCCTGGTCTCATGAGACAGAGCGTTCCACCAGGCTGGAGCCAGTGTTGAAAAGGCCCTGGCTCTGGTTGAGGCTAATCTGACTTCCTTAGGGCCCGGGACCTCTAGAGTGTTGCTATTTATGGACCTTAAGGACCTCCATGGGGCATACCAGGAGAAGCGATCCCATTACAAGAAAGTAGATTCTGACCAGGGGTGGAGTGAAGGGGGTGCAGTGGGGGTGATCTACCCCGGGTGTCATCCCTGAGGGGGGTGACATTCAGCACGCCGCCTGCCCGCGACTCCCAAGCATACCCTGAGCTGTCAGGGGGAGGGGGAGCTCTTGGGAGTAACAGGAAGGAGGCTGTCACAGTCCGGTTTATGGGCGGTCAAAGTCCTGGTGGAGGACGTTGGGACCGGGGGCAAGATGGCGGGGTGGGAGCAGGAAATGGGAAATGATATATAAGGAGATGAAAAAGATGTTGAAATACACATTCTTAAAGAAACCAGAAGCACTTTTACTTAGTACTATAGGTGACAATATGTTAAATTGTTTCTATATGCAACAACAGCGGCAAGAGTATTGTTAACCCAGAAATGGAAGCAAGAAGAAATGCTGACGAAAGAAGAATGGCAGATAAAATTAATGGACTACGTAGAATTAGACAAAATGACTTGAAGGATTCGAAACCAGTGGGACCAGAGATTTACAGAAGGTTGGAAGAAATATATGAACTATTTGAAGAGCGACTGTAATCAACAAATTACGCTAGTAGTACTACAAGAATTTTTGTAAGGAGAAATATATGAAATATTGCAAAATAGAGAAAGAAGAGAGATTAGTTATGAGATTTAAAGGTTATAATGAGAGTAAGAAATGTATACTAAGTGATTAGATTGGAAAATTTTCAGATGTGATTGATGGAAGTCCAAAAATAATTGTATGAGATCTAAAAGTATGTTTAATTATTTGAAAATGGTATGTTAAAAAACTAATATTTTTTTAAAATAAAAAAATAAAATAAGCAGAGGTTGGATGTCCATCTGTCATGGATGCTTTAGCTGAGATTCCTGCATTGCAGGGGTTGGGCTAGATGACCCTTGGGTCCCTTCCAACTCTACAGTTCTAGGATTCTATCAATCTATCTGTTTTGCCAGCTGTGGCCATTCCTGGGCAGGGACAGCCTGATCCCTGCAGTTTAGTATGTGGACATGGGTTCAGAGATACTCTTGGCATTTTCTATCCAGCAAAGTTCAAACAATAGTGCTCGGTGGAAAATGCCACAGCTAAGCCTTATTTCAGATACCTTACGAGTTATGAAACTCACCTGCATGGTGTTACTCAAGTTGGCTGCCTTGCATGATCTGCAACACGGTTGAGTTGACTTGGCATTCGTCATTCTGCTTTCATTTGGAAAGGATCCACCATCTTCCAAGTCCTGGCCGGCACTGCAAAAGGGACTTGTGAAAACAAGCATGTCTTTCAACATTATTTATTAAGTGTTGACAACGTGCTAAGTTACAAGAGATAAATGAGGAGAGGCGCTGCCTAAAGATTTTTGTCTCATATAATTTGGAGTAGTGTCAATCTCTTCCTTCTTTTCTTTTGTGGCCATACCCTCTAAATTTATGTGAATTAAATACATAGCCAATCTTATAATATTGTTGCATGTGTGCCAAGATGAATTGGAACGACCCCGTTTTAGAGATAAGGGGAATTCCCCTGTTGGGTGTCGTTATCATTCCTCCAGTGTGCTCTGCATACTGGGCTTTCTGGTTTTTTTTTTTTTTTTAATATTTATTAAAAAAATTTTGAATACAAATGCAAAAATAATCAACAATATAGGTATCATGACAAATTTTCAAAACCTCTTTGGACTCCCTCACATCTCCCGCTCCCACTTACATCTTCTTAAATTTTAACCAGCAAATTATCATCTTATTTGTATTCCTAGGTCCCATTCTTTTAAACATAATCTAATCGTTCTCTAAAAGGTTTATATTTTCCTCGATCTGCTTATCATCCTAATTCCATCTAATTTAATGGTGGTCAATTATTTATGATCTAGCATCCTTCTTAACATTCAGCCAAATTACAGTGCTTTTTTAAATAAATCTTAAATTTCTTCCAGTCTGCTTCAACCTTCTCTTCTCCCAGGTCTCGGATTCTGCCAGTCATCTCGGCTAATTCCATATAGTCGATCAGCTGCATCTGCCATTCTTCCAGTGTGGGTAGATCTTGGGTTTTCCAATGCTTAGCAATAAGTATCCTTGCTGCTGTTGTTGCATACATAAAAAATGTTTGGTCCTTCCTTAACACCTTCTGGCCGACAATACCCAGAAGGAAGGCCTCTGGTTTCTTGGTGAAGGTATACTTAAATACCTTTTTCAGCTCATTATATATCATTTCCCAGAAAGCCTTCACTCTAGGGCAAGTCCACCAGAGGTGAAAGAATGTTCCTTCATTTTCTTTACATTTCCAACATTTATTATCAGACAAATGGTATATTTTGGCAAGTTTAACTGGGGTCATGTACCATCTATATATCATTTTCATTACATTTTCCTTCAAAGCATTACATGCAGTGAAGTTCAACCCAATGGTCCACAACCTTTCCCAGTCCTCAAACATAATGTTATGCCCAATGTCCTGTGCCCACTTTATCATAACCGATTTAACCTGGGCTTTCTGGATTCTGTTTCATGCTATAAAATGTCTGAAATGATTTGAAAATTGGAGGAGGGAGAATTGTGCTGAGGTTTTCAGTTTGGTCCATTCAATTTAGATCTCCCATTAGGGGCTATTTCTTCTTCTTCTTCTTCTTCTTCTTCTTCTTCTTCTTCTTCTTCTTCTTCTTCTTCTTCTTCTTCTTCTTCATGTCAATATGGCTTCTATGCAGCTTATATCTGGCGGTGTCACAACAATAAATACATTTAACGATAAATAATAAAACACAGTAATATGTCAGAAAGCTGCCTGTTTTCTAATGTGAAAGAAAGTTTCCCATTGTTAAAGGGCCTAGATAAAACAAAGGCAAGTCTTCATTAGCACTGTAAGTTAGACAACACTGGCGCCAGTTAAACACCCAACTGGGGCACCACGGTTGAGAAGCCCACCCAGTGATTGTTCTCACTGGAAAAATCCCAGCAGATCTCAATTTCGGGAGGGGGCAGTGTGGTAGAAGCCGCTGCCTCAGGGAACTTGTTCCCTAGCCAATAAGGACTTCATGTGTCAAGACCAAAGACATGAATTTGCCTGGTTGCAGATAGACAGCCAGTGAAGATCTTTGAAGTTCCATGTTCCATGGCCACTGTTCAAGACCCTGGAAGCTGCGTTATTCACCAGCAGCAACCACAATGCACTTTGCAGTACCTGCAACAAGCCAAAGTGGCTAAGTTGCACCTCCACTCTGACTACCAGTGCCTCTGACTACCAGTTTCTGTGACTCACAAATGGGGTTATTGGGCTCAGGGCACTGTTTGGTGGCTTCCCGTGGTCATCCAGTTGACCACTGTGAGAACAGGATGCTGGACTAGATGGGCTTAATCTAGCAGGACTTTCCTTCTGTTCAGCCATGGAACAGTTTTCAAGGGTAGCCCCACATGGAGCGCACTCCAATAGTCTAAACAGGTTGGCAGTATTGTGCACCTGCCAAGACCACACCCTAGTAAGGGACTCACCACCAGCTCCTGGAGTCTTTTGAGCCTGCTTCTCCTCTTCCTTGCTGTCGTTGTAGGTTTATCCACCCTCTCTAAGTGAACTTCTTTCAACAGGGAGCTCTACTGTCATTTTGCCACCACCAAAAAGACCCTGCCTCTTATGCATCCCAGTTTTATTTCAGGCACTGGGGGACATGGAGCAGGACCTCAGCAGATGATCTCAAGGATTGGGCAGATTTGTATGGATGGCCAGGAGTGAGAGATTATTACATAAAGATCCTAAATTCCCAGGGGACTAAGGGGTAAGCTGCAACTAGAGACATAGGAAGCTGTCTTATAAAGAGTTAAATGTTCCATCAAGCTCACTATTGATTATACTCTCTGGAAGTGGCTGTATAGGGTTTCAGACAGGGCTGTCTCCCCACTCTGTCTAGAGATGCCAGGGATGTCGACCCCAGGAGCTTCTGTGTGCAAGGCAGATGCTATACCACTGCGTAACAGCCCTTGCACTACTTGATTTTTAGCAGTGCAAGAGCGCATATGTGTATATTATTATTATTATTATTATTATTATTCAGGACCATTGGGCTCCGAGATATTTTTCAGGACCTTACTGGTCCTTCTATAAGTACTTGCAAAGCAGATACTCTGACACTGAGCTGTGGCTTTTCCCCTCAGTGGTGGCGCCAGTCAAAAGATTTTGGTAGGCATGGTGCAGAGAGGGGCAATATGTTTGGCCTATGGGACAAGGTCTGTAGCTCAGTGGCAGAACATCTGCTTTGCACACAGAAGGTTCCAGGTTCAATCTCTAGGTAGGGCTGGGAGAGATTGACTCTCTGACACTCTGGAGAGGACTGGACCAATGGTGTAAGACAGCATCCCATGTCCCTACATTTTGATGGGTGTGTGCTTTTCAGAAGCTGATCTCTGGCCTTCCTGATGGAGAAGAATTGGGAACCATGGGGTTGGGGGAGCTCAGAGTTCTCTAAGTCGGGAGCCACAGGAAGCTGCAAATCCCATGTACCCAGAGTTTGAAGCCAACTTCAGTAAACCAGACTTTCACTGACCTCAGCAACTCAGATGGAGGTTTCTTTTTTCTTTTTTAATAATATCTATTAAAATTTTGAAAGTTACAGAAAGGAAAAAGAAAAAGAATTAATCATAACAAAACCATACAATACAATACAAAAACTAAAATATTACATATACATAACAAAAATAAAACAAAAACAATTAAAAAAAGAAAAAAGAAACACATCCAATACTTTCAATGTTATTAACTTTCTTTTACTTGTTTCAGCGACCTCCTTGCACCTCCCTTTTTTTGTATTCCACTTCGATTAATTGTTTCAGCAAATCCTTTCCATCTTCCTCAAACTTCTGTCCTATCATTTAACTTGGCAAATTCTAACATTATTTTTTCCTTTAATCCAATTACAATCTATTATACTTAATTCTTTATAACATTTCTGCTAAAGCCATGTGTCTTCATTCCAACATCTTTCTAACATTCCTTAATTTTACAATATTTCTGTAGATAATCTTTAAATTTCTTCCAATCTTCTTCCACCATCTCTTCTCCCTGGTCTTGGATTCTGCCAGTCATTTCCGCCAATTCCATGTAGTCCATCAACTTCATCTGCCATTCTTCCCGAGTGGGTAGATCTTGTGTCTTCCAGTACTTTGCAATAAGTATTCTTGCTGCTGATGTAGCATACATAAAGAAAGTTCTATCCTTCTTTGGCACCAATTGGCCGACCATGCCCAGGAGAAAGCCCTCTGGTTTCTTCAAAAAAGTATATTTAAATACCTTTTTCATTTCATTATAAATCATTTCCCAGAAAGTCTTAATCCTTGGGCATGTCCACCAAAGATGAAAGAATGTGCCTTCGGTTTTACATTTCCAACATTTATTATCGGGCAAATGGTAAATTTTTGCAAGCTTGACTGGTGTCATGTACCACCTGTAAATCATTTTCATTAAATTCTCTCTTAGGGAATTACATGCCGTAAATTTCATACCTGTGGTCCATAACTGTTCCCAGTCAGCCATCATAATGTTATGTCCAACATCTTGTGCCCATTTAATCATAGCAGATTTCACCATTTCATCCTGAGTGTTCCATTTGAACAGCAAATTATACATTCTTGACAAGTTCTTAGTTTTGGGATCTAACAATTCTGTTTCCAATTTTGATTTTTCCACCTGGAAGCCCAGTTTTTTATCTGTGTTATATACCTCCATTATTTGGTAGTAATGGAGCCAATCTCGCACTCTATTTTTTAATTTTTCAAAACTCTGCAATTTTATTCTGTCTCCATCTTGTTCCAAAATTTCCCAATATTTTGGCCATTTGGCCTCTATATTGAGCTTTTTCTGAGCCTTCGCTTCCATTGGTGACAACCATCTTGGGGTTTTACTTTCTAACAGATCCTTGTATCTCATCCAAACATTAAACAGTGCTTTTCTAACAATATGGTTTTTAAACGCTTTATGTGCTTTGACCTTATCATACCACAAATATGCATGCCAGCCAAATACGTTGTTAAAACCTTCTAGATCCAACACATCAGTGTTTTCAAGAAGCAGCCATTCTCTCAGCCAGCAAAAAGTGGCTGATTCATAATAAAGTTTAAGGTCTGGCAGGGCAAATCAACCTCCTTCTTTAGCATCAGTTAGTATCTTAAATTTTATTCGTGGTTTCTTGCCCTGCCAGACAAATCTAGAAATATCTCTCTGCCACTTCTTGAAACAATCCATTTTATCCAAAATTTGCAATGTTTGAAACAAAAACAGCATCCTAGGCAATACATTCATTTTTATAGCAGCAATTCGGCCTAGCAATGATAGCTTCAGATTGGACCATATTTCTAAGTCCTTTTTCACTTCCATTCAACATTTTTCATAGTTATCCTTAAATAAGTTCGCATTCTTGGCAGTCATATTAACCCCTAGGTATTTCACTTTCTTAACCAGTGTTAATCCTGTCTCCTTCTGAAACCTCTCTCTCTCAATCACAGTTAGGTTTTTCTCTAACACCTTAGTTTTCATTTTGTTCAGCTTAAAACCCGCTACCTGACCAAATTCTTGAATTAGTTCCAGTACTCTTTTAGTACTAGACTCTGGCTCCTGTAATGTCAATACCAAATCATCAGCAAATGCTTTCAATTTGTACTGTTTAGCTCCGACTTGTATACCTTTAACCAATTGGTCCCTTCTAATCATGTTTAAAAGAACCTCCAGGACGGATATAAAAAGTAATGGAGAGATTGGGCAACCTTGTCGTGTTCCTTTCTCTATCTTAAATTCTTCCATCACTACATTATTCACAATTAATTTAGCCTTTTGTTCTGAATAAATTGCACCTATACCATTTCCAAACCCTTGACCAACTCCCATCCCTTGTAAGTTTTTCTTCATGAAACTCCAAGAAATATTGTCGAAGGCTTTCTCCGTGTCCACAAATATCAGAACTGCTTTAGTATTAATATTCACTTGTAATTTCTCTAAGATATTAATTATGTTCCTTGTATTGTCAGACAAATGTCTGCCCGGGAGAAAGCCCGCTTGATCTTTATGAATTTCTCCTACTAACACCTTTTTTAGTCTTTTAGCCAAAATATCTGCAAAGATTTTATAATCCACATTAAGCAAAGATATGGGGCGGTAATTCTTAAGCTGCGTCTTCTCAGACTCTGTTTTCAGTATAAGTGTAATATAAGCTTCCTTCCACGACTCTGGTGCCTTTTTCCCTTCCAATATTTCATTACAGACTTCCTTCAATGGTTGTATTAACCATTCTTTCAAGGATCTGTAGTATCTTGAAGTCAAACCATCCTGTCCTGGAGATTTACCCAATTGCATGTTCTGTATGGCCCCTTCCACTTCCTGATCCGTTATTTTATAATTCAACATTAACTTATTTCCCTGAGAGATTTTCTGTAGTCCATTTATTTTCAGAAATCGATCAATGTCCATTTCTTTCTGCTTCTCCTGTGTGTATAGTTGTTTAAAGTACCTCTGGAAGCACTTTCTGATCTCAACTGGGTTCTGTATATACAGAATATACAGAATATATGGAGGTTTCACAATGTGGCACATTCTTCTTCTCTTCCCCATTTCACGCTTGGTACACGTCTGTGGATCTGGGCAACAGGCCAACAGCTGCCCATCATGGCAGAAGAAAGAGTGATACTGACATAACAACTGACGAACATGCAACCACATGGCAGTTCAATATGCTTTGTTTAATAACATCCTCTCAGCCTCATAACTGCCTTCTGATCAGCTCTCAGAGATCTGAGAAGTATAATACTTCAAAGCTGTTTAGTGTGGTACATTTTGTTTTTTTCACTTAATTCTCGCAACACCTTTGCACAAGCAAGGTGTTGCTATATGCAGCCTCCCCCACCGCAGTGTTGCAGGGGTAGGAACTGATGCCAGGGGGAAAACAGTGTCCTCCTTTATCTAATCTCATCCATCTCTGTATCTTCAAAGCCTACAATTAACTCGGATCGTTAATGCTTGAGCACATCGTTAATGCTTGAGCACATGCACTCCATGTTACGATTAGGAACGGGATTAAGTTTAGCAATGGCCATGCTCTGTCAAGGGGTGAGAGCATAAAAAAGTGCTTTGCTGGATCAGATCAAAAATCTGTCTAGTCCAGTACCCTATTCCAATGGTAGGGGGATAGATTTCTGAAGGAAGCCCACAAGCAGGACAGAAAAGGATCCCTTGTTGTTTGGCCCCAGAAATGAGTTTGGCATCATGTAGCCATCAAAGTTGGAGCTCCATAACCATCAAATGGCTCAGCACCAGGAGGCTTAAAAGATCAGCTCTTTCCACTTGAACCTGCCTATCAACTATGCTGGGGCACATTCTTGCATGTCTGAGACCTTCAGTGTCTCTGTGTGTGAACTTTGCACCTCAGACGGAAGGACCTGCTTAGAAGGAATTAGGCATGCTAAAGCTTTCCATTTTTACATGCCCAGTCTGGATGGGTGGCATCTACTCTGAAGCTTGGGATAGGATTGCTCCACTTCCCATCCACACTTCTTTTCAGAGTGCAACCAAATGGTTCTGTTCATCCTTTGTTGTTGTTTAGTCGTTTAGTCATGTCTGACTCTTCGTGACCTCATGGACCAGAGCATGCCAGGCACTCCTGTCTTCTACTGCCTCCTGCAGTTTGGTCAAACTCATGTTGGTAGCTTCAAGAACACTGTCCAACCATCTCGTCCTCTGTCATCCCCTTCTCCTTGTGCCCTCCATCTTTCCCAACATCAGGGTCTTTTCCAGGGAGTCTTCTCTTCTCAAAGTATTGGCCAAAGTATTGGAGCCTCAGCTTCAGGATCTGTCCTTCCAGTGAGCACTCAGGGCTGATTTCCTTCAGAATGGATCTTCTTGCAGTCCATGGGACTCTCAAGAGTCTCCTCCAGCACCACAATTCAAAAGCACTAATTCTTAGGCGATCAGCCTTCTTTATGGTCCAGCTCTCACTTCTATACATCACTACTGAGAAAACCATAGCTTTAACTATATGGACCTTTGTTGGCAAAGTCATCCTTAGTGCACACATAAATCCTTGGTGGAGGGTTCTCTAAATTCAGAACATCAGTTTCATTATGCAGGAAAACAAGTCACCAGTCCCTATGCTTTGAAGATAAACTTGAAAGCATGCAGGAAAGACTGGGTCCAACTTCAGAAAGCTGGGTGCAGAGAGAGTTGGAAAAGCCGTTGATTGATTAATTGAGTTTACTTATATGCCGTTTTCCCACAATGAGCTGTTTGCAAAGCAGCTTATAACAAACATTCAAAACACCGAGATACAAATATACAGAGCATGTCAGCAAATTAGAAAATGGCGAACATCAACAATTTCACACAGAATAAATTCAGTATCTCAAAAAGAATATAGGCTTAAGCACATAAATACAAAGCAAAGCAAGAAGCCATTCCAGTGCTCAAGTGAGTTAATATTGTGCCTTGTATAGTCCCCACCATGTGTGCGTTTTGATCAGTTTTGATGTATGCATGTTTCACACAAGCTGCAGACTTCATTCTTTTTCTTGGCATGTAACAGGGGGTGGGCACTGGGGTGCAGAACTCTGAAAATTCAGTGCAGGTAGCTTGACACTCCAAATCATTCCCTCCCATGTTTTACCAGGTATGGGGCAATAGCAAACACGTTCTGCCTCTTTTAAAGCCTCTGGTGAAGTTTTTATCTAACTCATCAGATTTAGCAATTTGTAGCTGATCTAATCTCGCTGCAGAATCCTCACTCTCTGAAACTGTATCCACCAAGCGGCTTGCCGTAAACCTCCGTTTTCCTTCAATAGCAGAGCTCCAAATCATGCCAGTGCAATTTCTTTCCTTTTTCTTGTTCCTTCCCCTCTATTTCCGCCGCCCGCACTATTTCTCCTCATTTTGCAAAACCACTCATATTCTCGTTTTACCTAAATCAAACAGATTTGCAGATTTGCTTAACAATAGCGCTGGGTGAATCATATCGCGGATTGCCAGCTAGTAATCAGTAATTAACATTATAGGCAGCTAATGAGACACATCATCACCATTAACTTTCTACTCCATTATTAAAAGGGAGGATATAGGTAACTCTCACACACCTTTAAATTACTTTCCCTCCCTTCAACCTAGAGTGGGAGAAAAAAAAATGAGAAAAGGAAGCATTCATGTTATGTGACCAGGTGCTTCTTCCATGTAGGTCTCATACTGCGGTGACAGCTTTCAAATAATGCCTGTGTGTTTTGTAAGATCCTTGGGGAGGATTCTTTAAGAACACAAGAAGAGCCAGAAGTAGTTACATAGGAGATAATCCAACGATCCGTGGCGGTGTGTACAGGCAAGGACAACATACTGGCTGAGTGGGAAACAGCTACATCCGCTGCATCAAGCCAGAGGTGCATCTTGTACAGATGTTCCCAAAATTATTTGGCCTACCGCCCCATTTTCAGGAAGAAAAAAATACTCAGTGCCCCATGGAAATCTACCTTCAATAACAAACAACAGTACTGTATTGGCCTGAATATAAGCCACACTTTTTTTTTTCCAAATTCCGATCGTGAAAAGTTAAAGCGCGGCTTAAATTTGCGACCTTACAAAAATTGGCTTTTGCGACATCGCTGCTGAAACACACATATGGTAAAACGGAACAACAACAACAACAAAAAAGGTTTTCTGGCCAATTTGCAAGCTTGAGACCGTTGTGCAGTTAGTTCTAATGTCATTCATTGCTTTCACTTGTGAGTCTCTCTAGCACTTGTAGGATTGTCTTCTACATTTGCCATTTACGGGTGTGAGTGCCTGCGGAATTTTAAGGGAGCAGCTTACATTTGGGTATTGTATTTTTTCCCTTATATTTGGGCCAATACGGTATGCAGCGACAAATGTGCATTCTTTTATGTATCTATATTTCTACCTACGTTCTACAACATAGTAAAGGGATTATTATTTTTTTTAAAAATATTTTTATTAATTTCCAATTTTTTAACAGAAACAAAAAAACAACAATAAACAGACAAACAAAAAACTCATATTTTCATAACCTTATTTTCATAACCCTCTTTTCCCGGACTTCCCCATACCTTTCCCTTTTTGCATCCTTAGTTTAGTACCATTATTCAGCAACCTATCTTGCCCAATTAAATATAAATTCGTCCTCTTTCTCTATTCCACCCTAAATTTTAAACCCAATTATCGCTGCAATTCTACGTCTTCTTTTCCCTCAGCATTTTAACACTCCTCAGTTTTATAATAATTCTTAAGATACATCTTAAATTTCTTCCAATCTTCTTCCACAGTCTCTTTCTCTTGGTCGCGGATTCTGCCGGTCATTTCTGCCAGTCCCATAAAGTCAATCACTTTCGCCTGCCATTCCTCCAGCGTGGGTAGCTCTTGTGTCTTCCAATACTTTGCTAGAAGAATCCTTGCTGCCGTAGTAGCGTACAAAAAGAAATTCTTATCCTTCTTCGGCACCAACTGGCCGACCATACCCAAGAGAAATGCCTCTGGTTTCTTGTTAAAGGTGCACTTAAGCACTTTCTTAATTTCATTATAAATCATTTCCCAGAAGGCCTTAATCTTTGGGCAGGTCCACCAAAGGTGGAAAAAGGTACCCTCAGTCTCTTTACATTTCCAACATTTGTTATTGGGCAAATGATAAATCTTCGCAAGCTTGACTGGGGTCATGTACCACCTATAAATCATTTTCATTATGTTTTCTCGTAAGGCATTGCATGCCGTAAATTTAATACCTGTGGTCCATAACTGCTCCCAGTCAGCAAACATAATGTCATGACCTATGTCCTGTGCCCATTTAACCATAGCAGACTTCACTGTCTCATCTATTGTATTCCACTTCAACAGCAAGTTGTACATTCTTGATAAGTTCTTAGTATTGGGTTCTAACAATTCTGTCTCTAATTTCGATTTCTCCACCTGGAAACCAATTTTCCTGTCTTGTTTAAAAGCCTCCATTATTTGAAAATAATGGAGCCAATCTCGTACCTTGGACTTTATTTTCTCATAGCTTTGTAGTTTGAATTCACCACCTTCTTGTTCTAAAATCTCAGAATATTTTGGCCAATTGGTTGTCATATTAAGTTTCTTTACCTCCTTAGCCTCCATAGGTGAAAGCCACCTGGGAGTTCTATTTTCCAATAAATCTTTATACCGTATCCATACATTATATAGTGCTTTCCTGACAATGTGATTTTTAAAACCCTTATACACTTTAACCTTGTCATACCAGATATATGCATGCCACCCAAAATTGTTATCAAATCCTTCCAAATCTAAAATGTCTGCATTTTCAAGAAGTAGCCAATCTTTTAACCAGCAGAAAGCTGCCGATTCATAGTAAAGTCTTAGGTCCGGCAGGGCAAACCCCCCTCTTTCTTTAGAGTCAGTAAGTATCTTAAACTTGATTCTGGGCTTTTTGCCCTGCCAGACAAATTTAGATATGTCTTTCTGCCACTTCTTGAAACAGTCCAATTTATCAACAATTTGTAATGTCTGAAATAAAAATAACATTCTAGGCAATACATTCATTTTAATCACAGCAATTCGACCTAACAAGGAAAGCTTCAGGTTTGACCATATTTCTAAATCTTTCTTTATCTCAGTCCAGCACTTGTCATAGTTGTCCTTAAATAAGTTCACATTCTTAGATGTCATGTTAATCCCCAGGTATTTTACACTCTTTGCCACCACTAGCCCAGTTTCTTCTTGGAATCTTTCCCTTTCAACATTTGTTAAATTCTTTTCCAGTACCTTGGTTTTTTGTTTATTCAACTTAAATCCTACGACCTGGCCAAATATTTGAATTAATTCCAAAGCTCTTTTGGTACTAGTGTCTGGCTCTTGCAAAGTCAATACTAAGTCATCTGCAAAAGCCTTTAATTTGTAATGTCTGGCTCCGACCTGAATCCCTTTTACCAGCTGATCTCCCCTAATCATATTTAACAGGACCTCCAGGACCGATATAAAAAGTAATGGGGATATTGGGCACCCCTGACGTGTCCCTTTTTCTATAGGTAATTCATCCATAACCACATTATTTACAATTAACTTCGCCTTTTGCTCAGAATAGATTGCACTTATACCATTTTCAAACCTTTGGCCTACCCCCATCCCATGGAGATTCTTTTTCATAAATTTCCAAGATATATTGTCAAAGGCTTTCTCCGCGTCCACAAAAATTAAAACTGCTTTTGTATTAATGTTCACTGACAGCATTTCTATAATGTCAATTATATTCCTTACATTGGTAGATATATGCCTACCCGGGAGAAAGCCTGCCTGATCTTTATGAATCTCCTCCACCAACACCTTCTTTAGTCTTCTTGCCAAAATGTCTGCAAAAATTTTATAATCCACATTAAGTAATGATATAGGGCGGTAGTTCTTGATCTGTTTTTTATCAACCTCAGTCTTTGGTATAAGTGTGATGAAAGCTTCTTTCCACGTCTCAGGTGCCCTTTTCCCCTCTAGTATCTCGTTGCAAACCTCCTTAAGTGGCTGAATTATCCAGTCTTTCAAAGCTTTGTAATATCTGGAGGTTAGTCCATCTGGCCCTGGAGATTTCCCCAATTGCATGTTTTGAATGGCACCCTCGATTTCTTGTTCAGTTATTTTCTCATTTAAAAACGCTGTACTTTGTTGCGAAATTTTTTGTAATCCATATTTCTTAAGAAATTCTTCAATATCTCTTTCGTTTTCCGGCCCTTGTGCATACAGTCTTCTGAAATAGCTCTGAAAACAGTTGCTAATCTCATTTGGTTTCGAAATATTCTTTCCATCTACCTCCAAACTTGTAACTGTGTTCAATTTCAATCTCTTCTTCAATTGCCATGACAGGAGTTTCCCACATTTATCTGCCGATTCAAATGTCTTTTGTCTCATTCGTTTAATTTTCCATTCAATCTCCTGGTTCATCAATTCCATATATTGCTTCTGATACAGTTTGATTTGTCTCAAGATCTCATGTGACTTTGGGTTGGATCTCAGTTTCTTTTCACTGTCTTTTATCCTTTCCAAAATTTTATCTTTCTTCTCCTGTTGTTTCCTCCTTTTCAAGGAGTTCTGCTGTATCAAGAAACCCCTCATCACGGCCTTGCTTGCGTCCCAGATCACTCGTTTCTCGACTTCTGTCCTTAGATTTATCTCAAAATAGTCCTTCAAAGTCTTTTGGGCCTTTTGGTACACCTCTGGATCTTTAAATAGGGTGTCATTCATTCTCCATCTAAAAGAGCCAGCTGTTGTTGTTCTCATTTCCATCTTTACTGCATTGTGGTCGGAGCATGTCTTTGGGCAGATTTCCACTTTCTTTATCTTAGGAGCCATCCCACTAGTAATCCATATTTGATCTATTCTTGTCCAGGTCATCTGTGATTCTGAAAAGAATGTTCCCTCCCTCTCGAGAGGATTTCTTATTCTCCAAATGTCGATCAAGTCCAAGTTGTCAGTCATTTCAAAAAAAGTCTTAGGTAGTCTCCCGTCCTTGGAGATCACCTGTCTTTGCGCTTTGTCCATGTTTGTAGAGACAACCCCGTTCATATCGCCTAATAAAATCACCTTGTAGTCCAGATAATTTGTTAATGTCTCATGTAATTTCTTATAAAATTCTGCCTTCCCTTCATTTGGTGCATAGATTCCAAATATCAAATTTTTTTCTCCTTGGATCTGTATCTCAATTGCCAAGATTCTGCCCTGTTCATCTTTAAAAATCTGTCTTGGAGCCAATTTCTCTTTTGCGTATATCACCACTCCTCTTTTCTTAACTTTATCTGATGAAATAAATTCTTGTCCCAATCTTTTATTTATAAGAAGTCTTCTGTGTGCTCTTGTCACGTGGGTTTCTTGTAAACAAATCAGATCCAATTGTTCTTTCTTCAAAATATGAAAAACCTCACGCCTTTTCCTGGGAAGGTTCAGTCCATTACAATTCCAAGTTAAGATTTTCAGAGACATTGTTAATTAGTTACCTCCAACTGCACCCTGCAGCTGTTCTTCGTCCGTTGGTGATTTGAGTCCAAATGTCAAGTTCCCCAGGTCTGTATCTGCAGTTGAATTGAGGACCCCTTTCACCAGGTCTTCTCCGTATTTATGTAGGAACTGTTCTTTATCTTGTATAGTTTTTATCTTGACTTTCTTTCCTTGGAAGTTGAAAGACAAACCCTGTGGAAATTCCCACCTGAAGGGTACGTTGTTCTTTTTCAGCAGGTCCACCAGAGTCTTGAACTGAGTTCTCACCTCCAAAATGTATTTTGGAATATCCCTGTAGATTTGCACAGAGACGTTTTGAATCTGAAGTGTTTTCTGGTAATGCAAATTAAGTATCTTGTCTCTCTCCTCTTTCGACCTCAATGTGATCAGGCAGTCTCTTGGAATCTTCCTGCCTTGCCTTCTACCCAATCTGAAGGCGGTTGTAATCTCAAATTCTGTTCCCTCTAGATTTTCCTGCCAAAAGTCTGAAATTTCTTTTGTGAGAAAGTCCACTAGGTTGTCCCCCTCACTCTCAGGAACCAACCTAAGTCTTAAGTTCTTCTCCTTACGCTGCATGTCCCATAAAGAAAGGGTCGCCTCATGCTGGTCAAGCCTCCTACAAACAGGAACTAAATTTTCCTGTGTAGATTCCGCAGTAGATTTAGCCTCTTCTGCAATTTTCCTTATTGTGGCGTTCTCCTCTACCAACTGTTGTATAATCTGTGTATTAGACGTTACGCTCTTCGTGTTTAATTCCAATTTTGCCGTTAGATCTGCCAATTGCTTGGTATTTTCTGTACTCTGTTTATTCAGTCTTTCTAAGGATTCATTTATCTTCAATAATGCCTGCGTCACTGACTCCATGAATGCACTTATTCCCTTTTCCTGTCCACCTGGGCCTGTTGGCAATAGTCCTGATAAAGAGCCCCTTTTCTTTTGTGCTGCCTTAGCCTTGGATCTTGTTGCTATCTCATCTACAGGGCCGCTCATGTCCCAAGGTCGTTCTCACAGGAACAGGTTTGAATGGAAAAAGCCAGTGACTAACAATCGTGTTGCAACTGTTACTTCCAGCCCTCTAGAGGGAGCTGGGACCTTCAAAACAGCAGAGAAACAATGAGTCCAAAAGCCCTCAGAGGGAAAAGTTACTAAAAACTTCTCTCAGCCTTTTAGTTGCAACCATATAATTTTTACAAAGTCTCAATAAATTGTAGCAAGTAAAGTCTCCTCTTTGCAATGTCTTTGACAGCTCCCTGTCAAAGTGTATCACTCAGGCAGTCCGTTCCCAAGGATGGAGTCTGCGGTAGATTGTCCCTTTAAAAAGTTTCCCTGCAGGTTTCCTTTCTTTTTCACCCCCCCCCCGTTCCTGCTCCCTAGGGGGGAGGACTTAGATCAATGCTGGGGTTAATCCTTTTTTTTAAAAAATTCCCTTAAAAGATATCAATTGCAGCTTACCAAGTCCGTTGCTTTAGCAGTCATGCAATCTGGGGAAGGCAGACTTCCTTTGTTTACCGTCCCCACTTTCGGCCGAATTTTAAAAGAAGTTGAATTTAAAGTCCCGAAAGGGTTGCCAATCCTACTCACGGGAATCTCTTTCAGTCCAAATAACAGGAAGAAGTCAGCGCTCTCCGCTAATGGCGATGCGGCTTCACTCCGCGAGCTGGGTAGCGACTCTCAGCTCAGCGCTCCCCCGATGCTCCTCCGGAGCCTTTAAAAAGGCTCTTTCGCAGTAAAAGGGGGCGCAAACGATGCCCACCGAGTCTCCTTGTTCACAGGCTTCCGCGCCTGTGATTTTAGGGGTCCCCGCTTCGCCGTAGCGGTCAGACCCAAACTCGCGGAGCAGCTCTCTCTCCGGAGAACGGAGAGCGAGCCGCCATTAGCGCCGGCGCCAACCGGAAGTCCCCCCATAGTAAAGGGATTAAAAACCCACAGGCTGGACAGGAGCGAAGCTTGCTGGCTCAGTTTGACTTACCCTGGGGTGAGTGAGACTGGCACTGCAGCATGCCTGCCACTGGCCAAATAGGCAGGCATGCTGCAATCCACTTCCTGGGACCAGGAAACCCTCTTCCCTCCATCATAACCACTGGATCCAAGGGACGTGTTATTGCTGTCCTGAAATGGCACCCGAACTGGTGGTTATTATATATATATAATAATATTTATTAATTTAAATTACACACATATACAGAAAATTTACAAAGGATTTATAATCTCATATTACAAAAAGAAATGTTAAAGAGAGAAAAACAATTAAGAAAGAAAAGAAAGAAGAAAATACAGAAAAAGAAGAGAGAAAAGAAACAAATTTACATACATAAAACAGCATAATCTTCCTATTGACATTTTAATAGACACTTAAATAAAAAATACTTATGACAAAACAAGTCTTCCAATCATTCTCATTATACTGTTTATACTGTCCTTTTTGTTGCACAGTTTTATATTCTTTAATATTGTTCCCATTTACTCCAAAAACGGTATTTGTTATGTGTTTTATTTACAGGTGTCACTCTAGTTCTGCTGATATGGTATGGTTGGTACAATATGATCTTATACACTCTTTAAATATTCTCCATTCTCTAAATATTTTCTGATTCACTACTCAAACTCTTCCCATCAGTTTTGCTAATTGTAAGTATTCTAACATTAGTATCTGCCAGTCTGTAATTGTCGGTATTTTTTCATTTTTCCACTTCCTTGCCACAAGGATTCTTGCTGCTATGGTGGCATACATGAACTGTGGTCTTATGTCTTTTTTGATTTCTAATGGTAAAATGCCTAGAAGGAAAAACTCTTAGGTTCATTATAGATGATGCCCCAGAATTCCCCAATAATTGCGCAAGTCCACCACATGTGGTAGTATCATCCCACGTCTGTTTTACATCTCCAACAAATCGGTGACCCTCCTTTATAAATTTTTGCTAGTTTCGGGGGGGGGGTGATGCCATCTATATAACATCTGGTGGTTTTTCAATATATTCTTCTCTTCTTTTCTTTCTATATGATCCCTTATGCCCCCCCCCCAATTGCACCCAAAGCTCCTACTGCCCCCAGGGTTGTTCCAGCACCCCCAGGGGGTGGTATTGCCTACTTTGGGAAACACTGATCTCGTGCAACATCCTGTTCTCACAGTGGCCAATCAGATACCTCCAGGAAGTCCACAGGCAGGCTGTAAAAGAAACCCCCTCTTGCTGTTATCCCCAGAAGCCATTGGGAAGCCTGCAAGCAGAGCCTAGAGTGCCAGACTGCTCTATTCACCAGTGATTCTTAGCCACCAGTATTCAGATGCATCCTGGCTCCATCACACAGCGATCTTCTACTGTACATAGGCTAAGAGGCGCTAGTGTTGTTCAGATGCCTGATTATGGTCTTCCAAAGCAACTACTCTACTATGAGCTTATAAATGGAAAGCGTAATGCTGGTGGTCAACAAAAAAGGCTTAAAGACCCTCTCAAGGCATATCTTTAAAAATGTAGTACAGTCATACCTCATGTTACGTTTGCTTCATGTTACGTTCTTTCAGGTTACTTCCCGCAGCAACCCGGAAGTACCGGAAAGGGTTACTTCTGGGTTTCGCCACTCGCGCATGCGCAGAAGAGCTAAATCGCGCTTCACGCATGCGCACAAGCTCCAAATTGCTCTGCACACCTGCGCAGATACGGCGCTTCAGGTTGCGCTCTTTTCATGTTGAGAACGGGCTTCCGGAACGGATCCTGTTTGCAATCAGAGGTACCACTGTATAAACACCGACAACTGGGAAACGCTGGCCTGCGAGCGCTCCAGTTGGAGAACAGCCTTTACCAAAGGTGTCATGGGCTTTGAAGACACTCAAACTCAGGACGAAAGGGAGAAAGGGAGAAACGTGCTAAGAGGAAGGCATGCTTGGCAAACCCTCACCATGATCAACTCCTGCCCGGAAACCTATGTGGAAAGATGTGTGGATCCAGAATTGGCCTCCACAGTCACTTACGGACTCACTGTTAAAACCGTGTTCATGTAAGTAAGACAATCTTACTCGGCTATGAGTGTTCACCAAAGAAGAAGCAGCTTCCATCACACTTCCCTCCATGTATTCAGTGTTGTATTTTTAGGGGTGACTCTCGTCACAACTGGTCCTGAATGAGTGGCACACCTCAACGTATGAAATCACTCCAGGCACTGGGGGTCGATCTGAGGTGATACAAGGAGCAACCTCTGTTCTTACCTCTTGCAATCTAGACAACTACACCGTTTCTCCCCTCTGGCTATGCCCCAAAGAGAATTTGGCATTGTGCATCCCAAGAAAAAGGCAAGCTTTGAAAATGAGTGGGGGTTTTCACAAGCAGCCGAGGACTGAGCATGGATGGATGTCTGTTGCTCAGAGGAAAGGAAATTCGGAAGACGTATTTGTGCCTAAAGCAACTCTTTAGATTGAGACCTCTTAAATATATTGCAGAAGATGACTATCCACTCGGGGAAACTGTTTGAATAGGCAACATCCATCAGATAAAGTTAATCCCTTGGTTTGCAAAGTACACAGGCAGATAGTTAACTTTAAATATGTGAGTAATTACCTTGACATTGGTGGATTTAAATGCTTATATAGCAGCAGCTTCCCTTAGCCTGTTTGGCAGAAGTGTCCAATGGGGAACAATTGATGCCTTAAGCAGTGGGTGTATTGGAGATTTGTAGGTATGATGTTTCCAGTCTTCAGCTCTTTGCCTAAACTCTTAGTTTAGGATGATGTTATGCACACCTCCCCACCCCAACCCCCGCCTGCCACCAGAGGAATCTCACCAGGAGAAGAGAAATCATTGCAATTCTGTCTCTTTCTTTCAGAACCGTGCCCTATATGAAACAGCAGCAGAACCACAGAATTGGCTATATCGAAATTTTATGAG
This sequence comes from Podarcis cretensis, assembly GCF_951804945.1. Classification (NCBI taxonomy): domain Eukaryota; kingdom Metazoa; phylum Chordata; class Lepidosauria; order Squamata; family Lacertidae; genus Podarcis; species Podarcis cretensis. Next base: position 10,438,110 of record NC_137179.1, read on the forward strand.
AGCAAACATGTAATGTCAAGTGGCACAGTTAACTACAGTGGTACCTCAGGTTACATACGCTTCAGGTTACATACGCTTCAGGTTAAAGACTCCGCTAACTCAGAAATAGTTCTTCAGGTTAAGAACTTTGCTTCAGGATGAGAACAGAAATCGGGCTCCGGCAGTGAGGTAGCAGCAAGAGGCCTCATTAACTAAAGTGGTGCCTCAGGTTAAGAACAGTTTCAGGTTAAGTTCGGAACTCCGGAACGAATTAAGTACTTAACCTGAGGTACCACTGTATTTTGTTTCTAGGAGCTAAAGACTGAAGACAGATCCAGGTGCTCTTGAAAGAAACTGATTTTCTAGACCCATTTCAATTGGGGTTTAGGCTCAGTTTTGGCACAGAAACCATTTTGGTCAACCTGTGGGATCACCTCTGTTTGGAGAGACGGGAAATTATTAATGCACCTTGACCCCTCAGTGGTGTTCAGGACCATTGACCATGGTATCCTTTTGGAGCAGCTGTTTGAGTTGGGATGGGTGACATGGTTTTGTGGTGGTGTCATGGTCCGGTTCACGGGTGATCGAAGTCCCAGCAGGGGACGTCAGGACCGGGGCAAGATGGCAGGGTGGGAGCAGGAACGGGAGTCCAAAAGCCAGGAGTCACGAAGTCAAGGGTCCGAGGGTCAGGAAGCAAAGAGTCACAAAGTCAGGGGTCCATGGATCAAGAAGCAAGGAGTCAAGAAGCCAAGGTGCAAGAATCAGGAAGCAAGAAGCCAAACGCAGCAAGGCAGGACGCATGTTGCTGTGGCAAAGAGCCGAAGGGAAATGCTGACCTTATATCCCTTCCCAACTCTTGCCACCAGGTGCTGTGAGTTACCAATCGGCCTCACCTGTGAGACCGCGCCTTGCCTCTTCAGAACAAACTTAGGAAGGCCCCAGTCCTGCAAAGTCCTATTGGTCACAGGGCCTGACTCCTGCACGCACACCTGAAGGTGGTTCTAGTCCTACTTGGATGCTTGTTTCCAGAGGGAATGCTCTTTGGCCCTATGGAACCTTCCATGTAGAGTTCCTTAGGGTTCAAGTTCACCCCCTTTGCTGTTTATTATCGACATGAAACTGCTGAGATAAGTTATCCAGAGTTTTGGAGTATGCTGTCAGCAATATGCTGATGATGCACAGCTCTACTTCTCCTTTACATCTGCAGGTGTGGCAGTGAAGGTGCTGGACTGTTGTCTTGCCTTGGCAATGGACTGGATGAGAGTCTCCCAGATGCTGATGGACTACAACTCCCATTAGCCCTGACAATTGGCCATGCTGGCAGGGACTGTTGGGAGTCCAAAATATTTGGCGGGAACCAGATTGTTTACCCTTCTCTTAAGCAGATACCAAGACTCTGCGTTTCCTGATATAGCAGAACTGATTTTGGGGGATATTGGAAGCATGTTACTAATAGGATACTGGATGTATCAAGCCTCAGGAGCAGATTTATTATGTCAATCTGATCCAATCCTCAGCTACAACCATTTTGGCAGAAAGTCACGCAAACAATAAAAGATATATTGGAGGAGAGGTTTCCGTTGAGTAGCTTTATTGAAAAATAGCATGTATTTATAAATCACTGGAATATGCAATCTCAAGATAATATTCAGCAATATGTATTCTTTCATCTGATATACGTTTGGGTTGTACACATTGTTGCAGAAATTATATACTAGAATCCTTTTTTACATTGAATAGGCTTTTTAAAAAACCAAAAAAACCCCAAACATGATTTCTCTTATGCGATAGGACAAATGATGTGCAATATATTCTTCATTCTTTGCTCATATAGGTATTTGTGTTTTTAGGATACTAAACAAGCAAACAAAAGGATTGCTGAGGGTTTCCTCTTATGAAACCCAATGTGACTATGCTTGATTCATGGCAATTGTCCATTTACAGATATATTGAACCTGATCGCATTATGGTCGCTGTTCGCAATTGGTTCAAGAACAGGTCCTGGGCACCACTTAAGTCCCGAGGTATCAGTTTTACATTGTCAGCAGTAGACAGGGTGGTGTGGCTGTCCTACTCACCTGACCTCTGCACTGAAGCATGTTGGGACGGAGAGAGAGGGAGGGACACATAGGCAGTGAGTTTGGAGCGGTGCAAACACACTGCCGGGGCAATGGATTGGCTCTACTGGCGTGTTTGCATCGTGCCAGCCTTGCCGCCACTGGGCGTCTCTGCCTCTCCTTCCTGAAATGCTGCAGTGACTCAGTGGGGAGGAGGTCAGATGAGTGGGGCAGCCCCGCCCCACCGAAGCATATGACTAATAGTTTCGGGCCACGTGAATTTAGGGTATCCAAAAATCCTCAGTTATTATTGGATCGCACATGAACTCAGCCTATGTGAAAAGGGGGTTAAATGTCCTTCATAACCCATTATTGGGGGGGGGGGCAGGGGTTTGTTTTTTTGCTAACATTAAAATAGGGTGTGCGGCCCTTCAGATATTGCTGGGACTACAACTTCCATCATTCCTGGCCATTCGCTTTGCTAGCTGGGGGTGATGGGAGTCGTAGTTCAACAACATCGGGGGAAAGGCACCACAGGTTCCCGCAGCCCTTTCTTAAAATAATTAAGTAATGTGAACAATTAAAGTTAAGGAAATCAGCCCTGAGTGCTCACTGGAAGGACAGATCGTGAAGCTGAGGCTCCAATACTTTGGCCACCTCATGAGAAGATAAGACTCCCTGGAAAAGACCCTGATGTTGGGAAAGATGGAGGGCACAAGGAGAAGGGGACGACAGAGGACGAGATGGTTGGACAGTGTTCTCGAAGCTACCAACATGAGTTTGACCAAACTGCAGGAGGCAGTGGAAGACAGGAGTGCCTGGCGTGCTCTGGTCCATGGGGTCACGAAGAGTCGGACATGACTAAACGACTAAGCAACAACAACAAAGCTTGCATTTTAGTTTTTTTAAGAAGTCAGTTGCTGTGCATTAACAGAAGCAGCAGCAGTAGCAAAACAGCCCAAAGCTCTTCAGTTATTGCACAAGCAGTACTTTGGACAGCTTGACTTCTTGCAAAGCCTATGGACCCAGAAAAACATAGAGCTGCTAAATGGGATAGAAAAGGACAGAAGCAGCATGACAGGGCAATGTGAGACTTTGTGCCTCCAGTGATTCAATGTAGGGGGTTTCCTGGTACTGCCCTTCATTTCAGGGGCAAGGAAAGACCCACAGTATTTTGCCTTGTTGGGCATCCCCCCCCCACACTGAGCCAATGCACTCCCCTGGTATATAATCACTTAAAAAAACAAAAACAAACATGCATTCAAAACAGGGTTTGTATTCTGTGGCACTATGCAAATATTTTTCCTGAAAATATTTGGTTCTGGAAAGCAAACACATCTGAAATGTGAGTAGCAAAAAGAGCAGCGTTTCTTTTTGCTGTCTTGTTGTCAAGATCTGACCATCGATAAGCTCAAAACAAGCAATTCATCCCCTAAGGCTGCAATCCTAAACATCTATTATGCTGTACGTTTTGAAAGCTTCACTCCAAATTCAAAACTAAAATATTTTAACACTGACATTTTGAATTCTGACATTCCAATTTTGATATGCATTTAAAATAAATAAATAAATAAATAAATAAATAAATAAATAAATAACATGCATTATATTCAAAGTGGACATGGGTGGCGCTGTGGGTTAAACCACACAGCTTAGGACTTGCTGACCAGAAGGTCGGCAGTTCAAATCCCCACGACGGGGTGAGCTCCCGTTGCTCGGTCCCTGCTCCTGCCAACCTAGCAGTTTGAAAGCTCGACAAAGTGCAAGTAGATAAATAGGTACTACTTCGGCGGGAAGGTAAACGGCGTTTCCGTGCACTGTTCTGGTTCGCCAGAAGCGGCTTAGTCATGCTGGTCACATGACCCAGAAGCTGTATGCCGGCTCCCTCGGCCAATAAAGCGAGATGAGCGCCGCAACCCCAGAGTCGGCCACAACTGGACCTAATGGTCAGGGGTCCCTTTACCTTTACCTATATTCAAAGTACAGTGGACCCTTGGGTTACGTTGCCTTCGGGTAATGTAACTTTTGGGTTGCGTATGCAACAAACCCGGAAGTGTATTCTTCTGGGTTTCGCCGCGTGCGTGCACAGAAGTGGCGCCTCTACTTGCAGATTTTTCGGGGTACGTATGGACCTCTGGAACAAATTACATTCATATCGAGAGGGTCTACTGTATTAAGATTTCCCCTCTCCTAGCAGACTCAAAGGCTGTTTGACTCTGGAGAGATGATTCCAGGGGCAGTGGATAGTGTATGGAGCCAGGGCAGCTACAAAAATGCTGGTGAACAGGGGAAGGAAAGGGAAGTGAGTGGGAAAATATTGACGCTGTTGGCAGGCGTCTTGGGGCATGCCAGTCAGCCTGAAGTTGTGCATAATATTTCTATTCAGGTATACTTTTTGTATTGTTTCCACCCTGCTCTTTCCACATGTCATGGGAGATTACTACAGAAAAGGTTTTTTTACAGCTGTCGTGGCCCAACCCGGAACATTCTCTGCAAGGAGGATCACACCTCGATTACTGTCATTCTTGGGCCAGGCAAAAAGACCTGGCTGGGGAAACCCACAAGAGAGTAGCTGGGGAAGCCCAGCCAGATGGGCGGGGTACAAATAATAAAATTATTATTAAAAATATTATTATTTAAATTGCCCCAGACCTTTGAATTTTCATTCACTTCCATTATGATTTTTTCTTAAAAACTAATCAGTACATGTGAATTTATGCTGCAAAATTTGTTGTTGATTAAGATTACCCTCACAGATTATATTTGTGTGTGTGTGTACACACACACACACACACACACACACACACACAGTGGTACCTCAGGTTACAGATGCTTCGGGTTACAGACTCTGCTAACCCAGAAATAGTACCTCGGGTTAGGAACTTTGCTTTAGGATGAGAACAGAAATCGTGCAGTAGCGGCGCAGCAGCAGCGGGAGGCCCCAGTAGCTAAAGTGGTGCTTCAGGTTAAGAGCAGTTTCAGGTTAAGAACGGACCTCCAGAACGAATTAAGTTCTTAACCCGAGGTACCACTGTACACACATCATTATATAGCCAACAAGAATAGAATTCTATAGCACTTACAAGTGTTTCAAATGCTGTACAGTCATCACCTGAATAATCCATACAACAATATCATAAGGCAATATTATTCCTATATTGCAGGTGTCAGTCGGTGAGTGGCAGATTGAAGTGCAATTTGAATTTGGTGTGTGTGTGTGTGTGTGTCAGTACCCACCGTACTAGGTCTCAAATATTAATATTTGAGTAAAATATCTAATTATTATACCAATCTCGCTGACTACAAAGCTAAGAATAAGTAACCTTTTCTTCGACCTGACGAAGAGTTATATCCTTATCTGTCTGAACAGCCTATCAACATTGGGAGTTTGATCTAATCCCAGTAGGATAATAATCCTTATTCTCTTGAGCAGATCTTAATTTGACATGCCAATTCCATCAAAATATTATCTTACCATCACACACACACACACACACACACACACACCCCAAGATGGAATATGTGTCAACTTGGAAGCAATAATTATAGCTATATGCTCCAAAGTGTTTATTAAATTATCAAATTAATACACCTCTTGGCATGTTGGAGTTTGTGAGTAATTATAGTTTAGCACTGCGGTAATAATTTGCAAGATTTATGTAACCAATGAAACCACAACTGGAGCCAAAAAGCTGTCTGGGATAATTACAGCAAAGAGGTATGATCAACAGGTAATGCCCGCCAAAAGAACACAGCCCTGGGGCGGGGAGGGGGGGGGAGAAGACACAGAAAATGGGGGGAGAGGTGGAGAAGAAAACCTACTTCAGGTATACCCTCCACAATGGACCGTTTTTCTCACCTGAGTTGCAGCAGCCCACCCACTGATAGGTAGACTGACATGCAGAGACTGACATGCAGAAGATAAGGGGCGGGGTCTAGTGGCATCTGGGGCGGGTCAGGGGGTAGAGCCTGGCTGTGCTTGGTGATTCCTAGGACTTGCTGGTCATGGGGACAGAGTGAATGGCAAAAGTCCTTTTCTTTTCTTTTCTTTTTAATAATATTTTATTAATTTTACAAAAGAAAAAGAAGACAATAAACATCAAAACATCAACAAATATCAACATTCAAACAACAAAAACAAACAATCAAAACATAATCAGAAAAGGAAAAAAAAGAAAAATATTACACACCTAAAAAAAATTAAACAAAAAGTTTAACATAAAAAGAATAAAAAAGAACTCTTTTCAAATTAATATCCTTCATAACCTTATTTTCCTGACTTCCACCCGCCCTCCTTTCTTGTATTCCACTTCAAATTTAATTCAACAAGTTCATTTTTATTAATTTTATCCTTTAAAATTCCTTCAAATATTAATTTATATTATTCAGATTTTCATCCAATATTTATCCCTTCTTTCATACTCTTATTTATCTTAGTTACTAGAACCTCTTCGTTTCATTTCAATGTCCTCAAAATTCAGAAATTTTACAATGTTTTTGTAGATAATTTTTAAACTTCTTCTTCCACCTGCTCTTCTCCTTGATCTCGGATTCTGCCAGTCATTTCCGCCATTTCCATGTAGTCCATTACTTGCATCTGCCATTCTTCCAAGGTGGGTAGATCTTGTGTCTTCCAGTGGGCTCCTTCCCCTGGAAATCCTGAAGGAACCTAATAAGTTAGGAAGTAATTTGCAGTGGTCCAAAGTCAGCCTGAAGACAATGGTTCAGATGCATGGCTGACAACAACAACAACAACAACAACAACAACAACAACAACAACAATTTTATACCCTATCTTTTCCACTGAAAAGAACAATTTAACACTGATAGAATTAACTCTCTCTCTCTCTCTCTCTCTCTCTCTCTCTCTCTCTCCTGTATATAATAAACCAGGGGTCAGCAAACTTTTTCAGCAGAGAGCCAGTTCACTGTCCCTCAGACCTTGTGGGGGGCCAGACTATATGTTGAAGAGAGAAAAAATGAACAAATTCCTATGCCCCACAAATAACCCTGAGATGCATTTGAAATAAAAGCACACATTCTACTCATGTAAAAACACCAGGCAGGCCCAGTGGCATAGCGTGGGTTGTCAGCACCCGGGGCAAGGCAAGTAATTTGTGCCCCCTAACCCATGGATTTGCGCCCCCTAAACCGTGGATTTGCGCCCCCTAACCCTAACCCACAGATGTTGCGCCCGGTGCGGCGGGCCCCCCCCCTGCACCCCCACGCTATGCCACTGGGCAGGCCCCATAAATAACCCAAAGATGCATTTTAAATAAAAGGACACATTCTACTCATGTAAAAACACGCTAATTCTCGGACCATCCATGGGCCGGATTTAGAAGGCGATTGGGCTGGATCTGGCCCCCAGGCCTTAGTTTGCTTCTACCCATGTAATAAACTATTAAATGCATACAGACAATTACAATAAAAACAGCACGGCACCAGCCCTTTCCTTTAAAGCAGTCAGTTCCCTTTCTTGTTGGAACAAGAAAGACTTCACCAGCTGGCAGAAGGATGACAAGGAGGGATCCAGGCTAGCTTCCCTAGGGAGGGAGTCTTGGAGCAGCCACCCAGAAGGCCCCGTCCTGCATCCTCAGGAAGCTTGCTTTTGAGGATGGCAGGAACAAAAGAAGGGCCTCATCTCAGAACCTAGGCAGGTTCATATGAGGGCATACGGTGTTCAGTTAGCTTTGGCCTAAGCCATGTCGGGCTTTATAGGTGATAACCAACTCTTTAAATTGTGCCTGGAAACAGACTGTTAGCCAGTGGAGCTGTTGTGGCAAAGCTCTGCTCCCTATAACCTGCCCTGGTCAACGATCTGGCTGCAGCTCTTTGAGCTGGCTGAAGTTTCTGAGCACTTTTTAGAGCCACCCTTTGTAGAGCATATTATAATAATCTGAATGGGGTGTAACTAAGGTGTAAGTCACTGTGGCGGATATCCACAAAGCACCGTGTATTCAACGTTGTGAGCAGCTTTGTACAGAAAAATGCCTTTTAAATAAAATAGCCTAGTGTTATATGAGACAGATACAAGATTAGGAATGAGGAACCGGTGCCCCTCTAGATTTTGTTGGATTTCCATCTGCACCAGCCAGCATAGTCAATGCTCAGGGAAGATGGAAGTCACACTCTAACAACATTTGGAGAGCTGCATGTTCTCCATCTCTGAACTAGATGTTCCTCTTGACTTATCACAACAAACGATTTCTCAAAAGATGCAGGACAAAAGATAACATGATTATTAATGGCTTATGCTTACCATCTGCAGTGATCATGGAGCCCAAGGCAGTGAGAGATTTTACTTCCTTGGGCTCCATGATCACTGCAGATGGTAACAGCAGCCACGAAATTAAAGGACTCCTGCTTCTTGGGAGAAAAGCAATGACAAACCTAGACAGCATCTTAAAAAGCAGAGACATCACCTTGCCAACAAAGGTCCGTATAGTAAAAGCTATGGTTTTCCCAGTAGTGATGTATGGAAGTGAGAGCTGGAACATAAAGAAGGCTGATCGCCAAAGAATGGATGCTTTTGAATTATGGTGCTGGAGGAGACTCTTGAGAGTTCCATGGACTGCAAGAAGATCCATTCTGAAGGAAATCAGCCCTGAGTGCTCACTGGAAGGACAGATCCTGAAGCTGAAGCTCCAATACTTTGGCCACCTCATGAGAAGAGAAGACTCCCTGGAAAAGACCCTGATGTTGGGAAAGATGGAGGGCACAAGGAGAAGGGGATAACAGAGGACGAGATGGTTGGACAGTGTTCTTGAAGCGACAAACATGAGTCTGACCAAGCTGCGGGAGGCAGTGGAAGACAGGGGTGCCTGGCGTGCTCTGGTCCATGGGGTCACGAAGAGTCAGACACGACTAAATGACTAAACAACAACAACATGCTTGCATGGAGATGGGGTTTTCACTGGTGGCATTCACATAGCAGACCCCTCAAGTGTCCCTATTTTCCAGGGACGTCCCTGATTTAGAGAAGCCATCCTGGTTTCTGATTTGACTCGCGAATGTCCCGCTTTTCCTTAGGATCCGATCCCCCAAGCCATCTGAAGGCAATCCTGTATAGGGAAGTTTTTTTTAAAAAAAGTTTAATATTTTATTATGTTTTTATATACGCTGGAAGCCGTCAAGAGTGGCTGGGGGGACCAAGTCAGATGTGTGGGTTATAAATAGTAAAATTATCATTATGGAATGGGACGTTCCTATTTTCGTCAGAGAAATGTTGGAGGGTATGATATTGTGGAATGCCCTCCCTGCTGAAATAGAGTAAATATTTTTTAGAGCTCATATACCACTTAATATAACACAACATCTAAGTGGTTCACAGAAATGACCATCCAAAAATTGGAAGAAAAGATAAAATACACAATATCAAAGTGCAATTAAAAGAACCCAAGGAAATGTTAAGCAAAACATTAAAACATGAATACTGAGCAGTGTGATCACAATCCAGGCATTATAAAGTTTAGTAACTTGTATTTGATGATGATAACGTTCATTAATAACCATGAATGCCAGTTCATTAGATAGGCAAACTGACTTTAACGAAATGCAAAAGGAATATCTTGCAACATCAGAAAATTACACCATCATCAGTTTCTCTAAACGTTATTTACAATTACTGAAATTAAGATCTGAAATCTTCAAACATTAGTCAAACGAAAAGTCCTTTATTATAATAATGAAGTGTTTAATCTTTAAGCAGGTGGTCGACTTGAATGAATTCTTCCTACTTGAATGTATTCTTCCTTTCCTTGATTTTGGAGAACTTATCAATTAAATCATCAAGAGAGAATTTGGCAAGCAAGCTTCTTTTCAAGGGGAAATGTGAGGAGAGGGTGACGAAATAGAATGAGTTGCACAAGCACAATTCCCAGCTCCGCTGCTGTAGGAGCAGGGCAATATATAGCTATTATTATTATTATTATTATTATTATTATTATTATTATTATTTTCTTATTATGTATTATTATTGCATTTATTAATTGCTTTTCTCGAAAAGTAAACTCAAAGCAACTTACAACGCGAATCCAAAATTAAAACAAACAGAGAACCAGCGTGGTGTAGTGGTTAAGAGTGGTGGACTCGTAATCTGGTGAACCGGGTTCGCTTCCCCGCTCTTCCACATGCAGCTGCTGGGTGACCTTGGACCAGTCACACTTCTCTGAAGTCTCTCAGCCTCACTCGCCACACAGAGTGTTTCTTGTGGGGGAGGAAGGGAAAGGAGATTGAGACACCTTAGGGTAGTGATAAAGCGGGATATCAAGTCCAAACTACTACTACTACTACTACTACTCTTCTTCTTCTTCTTCTTCTTCTTCTTCTTCTTCTTCTTCTTCTTCTTCTTCTTCTTCTTCTTCTAAACAAAACAAATGCTAAAAACTTTCAAAGTTTTCCAAGCGATCTAACACATCCTGCCGCATAGACCCCAAATCTAAAACTCTCCAAGGTAAAGGCTAAAAATCTGGCTCGAAAGAAACATGATTGGCTTGTGGCTGAAAGTTGTTGAGGTGGCACCAGGCATGCCTGCCTGGAGAGAGCATTCCATAAGTGCGGTGCCACCACTGAAAAGGCCCTTTCTCATGTTGCCAGCCTTTACATCTCCCTTGGCGAGGGAACACAGATAAGGACTTCAATAATTTGACACTCCCCAGCCATGTGGGGTCCTGAGGCAGTTTGCTTCCTGTTTCTGCAACTCTAGGGATGAAGCTCCCTATTGGGTAGGTCAAAAATAGGTGGAGCTACCGCTTCCTCTCTCCCTAATAGGCTATTAGGAAAAGGACAGATCACTTGCATAGAATATTTTAAAGTACGTCAAAGGTTGGATAGGATTAGGCCAAGGGCCTGATGCCCTCTGTGGTGTAACGAGCAAAATATAGTTTTCCATTTTCCAATTAAAATATTTTTATAAAATAATTTATTAAAAATGGTTTGTACTTCACCACAAGCAATAAAAATCAGGCCAGCTTTTAAGTGCAAGAAATAGTTCCCTCATTCGCTCATTTTAAGCAGCATTCCCAGTTATGGGGAAAGGTTGGCTTTGGAGGGTTAGCGAGATGGAGCGAAAATATCAAAACTGTGAAATAAATCCTTAACAATATGGAAATGATGCATGTTTTTTAAAATAATGAATGAATGACTAAAAGACTGTGTAAAAACTGTGGCAAATTTCATTACAATAGTAAAGAAAGCTTCACCAGGTGAATTCTTGCCTGCAATGCCATTGTCACAAGAAGGAAAGGAAGATACCTTTTTTTTGTGTGTGAAAAAAAAATACTACTATATAGATTTAAAAACATATAGATTGTTTTTAAAAAGAAGGGAGAAGTGTTGGTTTGAAAATTTATTAATGTCCTGTTGCTGTTGGATGTCTAGAATACAGGTGAGTATATCACAATATCAGTAAGCAGTTGCAAAAAAAATCACAATCAAACATGCAGATGTTAACAGTAATCTATCCCATCTATAACGAATCCAACAGCAACAAGTATATTTCAGCATAATAATTGGTGCCAAGTAAGTTGGCGGTTTCCTGTTTTGGCAGGCACTCCTTTCAATATTCCTCTCATGTTCATGAGGACTACAGACCTGATCTAATAATAATAATAATAATAATAATTAGAAAATGAAGGTAAGATTATTTAACTGTGTTACCAGGCTCCATTTGTTAATTTATTTTTTGACAGTCGGAATCTACCCTGAATAAAGATGTCCCTACCACTGGCTATCCACCTTTGGTTTCCATGCAAGCCCTGTGGAGACATTTTGTGCCACTTATGAATCAGAACTTGTGTAAAATGGCTCCCAGGATAAACAGATACCTATAGAAATTGGCTCGGTGCTGCTGTTTATTTCCAAATAAACTTGGTTGCTGGGGCTCAGCTGTGCAAATTTGGTTCCTACACATTGGCTGAAATCCTAAAGCAGCTCTGGCAGCCCAGCCTCCTTTTACCGCAATGGGGTTTGGGCAATTGCGATGATATTCAGGTGTGAGCCGAAACACAGACACAAAACAATAATTAAAATACACTTAAGAGATGCCACTATAGGCCCTTATTACTGGGGTCCTGTTTAAAAAGCCTTGCTTTTTAATATGGTTTTATTTGAGTTTAATTGCTTTTTAATGATTGTCTTTAGGATGTTTTTAGCTTTTTGCATTTTATCTCTGCCGTTTTAATATTCCTAAACTGCCCTGAGTCCCAGTAAGGTGGAAAGGAGAGGGTTTCAGTTAGTAAGTAAGTAAGTAATTGAACTCCCATCAGTATTTTAAACACATTGATTTTTATATTGTTTTGAGTTTAACTACATTTTAATGATTGCATGTTTTTACCTTTTTGAATTTTATCTGTGCTGTTTTAGTATACGCAAGCCTCCTTGAGACCCAGTTTTTTTTTGGGGGGGGAGATACAGAATTTAAGTAAAATAATAATAATAATATTAATAATAATAGACCTGAGCAGGGCTTACTTCTGAGTAGACGTGCATATTAGGACAGCAGTGTCAGCTAGTTTCCCAAGTTTTGTTTGAGTCCTAGAAGGTTCCTTGTTTGAGTCCTAGAAGATAATGTATGTGTATGTATAGTATGTAACTAAAAATTCAATAAAGATAACCTAAAACAAAAAACTGCAGAGGTGAGGCAATGAGTCCTGCGCAATGCAACACATTTGTCAGAGGGAAGAGCTTTGTAGAGACACCTTCCCCAGGTGCTGGAGGACACGATTCTTCCACCTACATTTGAAATGTGTTTTCTTTCCCTGCTGCACAATGTTTTCCTTGGCAGGCGTCACCACTGTCAGAAGCGCCGCTCGTATCCAAGAGGCCATTGCCTTCCCCCTGTGTTCCCAGCGTGTGGGAAGATCTGAAGGAGAAGGCTGGACTGCAAGCTCAGGTGATGCTATGTAGGTTGCTGAGAGACAACATACAGGCCTCCTTCATTTGAGACTGTTAAGATGTGGGTGAACATAGCAGACGACACAGCGATTCTTCAAACAGCTCTTGTTTATTCACAGGCCAGAGCAGAACTGAACTGAAGGGTTCAGCCAGCCTGCTTATATAGAGCTCCACTACAACGCAACTGTAACATCTTTCTGTAACTATCCAATCACTGAACATCACTTTCAATCCCTTATTTGCATATGTGGGACCTGAGTAAAAACTATCTACAGCAGTGTTTCCCAAACTTGGATCTCTAGCTCTTTTTGGACTACAACTCCCATCATCCCTAGCTAGCATGAGCAGTGGTCAGGGATGATGGGAATTGTAGTCCGAAAATAGCTGGAGACTCAAGTTTGGGAAACACTGATCTACAGTATCCTCCTGCTGGCCCAGGGGGAGAACTTCAGTACATAACAGAGACAATCCCTGCCAGTGCTTGGCGGTTTGTTTTCCACACAGGAACACAAGATGTTGCCTTACACTCATGGACTATGCAGAATTAGACAAGATGACAGGAAGGATTCAAAACCTGCAGGACCAGAGATTCTTAGAGGACTGGAGTAAATATTTGAACTACAGTCATACCTCATGTTACGTCCGCTTCATGTTACGTTCTTTCAGGTTACATCCCACGGTGACCCGGAAGTACTGGAAAAGGTTACTTCCAGGTTTCGCTGTTCGCACATGCGCATAAGCGCAAAATGACGTTACGCGCATGTGCAGAAGTGGCAAATTGCAACCTGCGTGTACGCAGACGCACCGCTGTGGGTTGGGCTCTTTTCATGTTGCGAACGGGCCACTGGAACGGATCCCGTTCGCAACCAGAGGTACCACTGTATTTGAAAAGCAATTGTAATAAACAGATTCCGCTAGTAGGACTGCAAGAAGTTTTGTAAGGAGGACTGTGCGAAATATTGCAATGAAGACTATGAAGAGAGTTATTAGTTAACGTCAGGATCTTTCCCAGGGAGTCTTCTCTTCTCATGAGGTGGCCAAAGTATTGGAGCCTCAGCTTCAGGATCTGTCCTTCCAGTGAGCACTCAGGGCTGATTTCCTTCAGAATGGAGAGGTTTTATCTTCTTGTAGTCCATGGGACTCTCAAGAGTCTCTTCCAGCATCATAATTCAAAAGCCTCAATTCTTCGGCGATCAGCCTTCTTTATGGTCCAGCCCTCACTTCCATACATCACTTCTGGGAAAACCATAGCTTTTACTATACGGATCTTTGTTTGTACAGTTCCTAGACATGGCATGTTCGTGAGGAAAAACAATGTCTGAAATCGGACAAGAAGGTTACTTGCTGGAGAATCCAGGCTAGCGATGAGAGATAAATTCAATTCAGTTCACATTTTAAGCAAAATCTGCATTTGGAATATGAGAACCAAAGAACAGCCATCTTACAAAATTCACATTTCTCTGAATTTTGCAATTTAGTTCAGCAACTAAATAATGTTTAGAAATATGCATATACAGTGGTGCCTCTGGTTAAGTACTTAATTCGTTCTGGAGGTCCGTTCTTAACCTGAAACTGTTCTTAACCTAAAGCACTACTTTAGTTAATGGGGCCTCCTGCTGGCGGCGCGCCGCCGGAGCACGATTTCTGTTCTTATCCTGAAGCAAAGTTCTTAACCTGAGGTATTATTTCTTGGTTAGCGGAGTGTGTAACCTGAAGCGTATGTAACCTGAAGCATATGTAACCCGAGATTCCACTGTAGTGGGGTAAAGAAACATTGGATAAATCAGCCTCATATAACCAATATGCTTAACTCTAATTAATTAATGAAGGGTTTAAGACCATAGAGTAAGCTGTCGTGCCAGGCTTAGCAAGGTCATACACCCTCAGCTTGGGAGGAAGGGTTACCAAACTCTTTCTTCTAATCTCTTCCAACTTGTGAACTCTACCAGTAAGGAGGTCTAAGATGGATTTTCCAGGCTTAGACCACATGGTTTAAACAAGCCATCTTTGTGCTCCTGTACAAATAATTCAGAAACATTTCCCACATTTAGGACCAAAGTTATGCTGCCTACCTTTTCTTCCTGCTGTATGGAAAAGCACATGAACCTGACCTTTGAAGAGTTTGCAAGTAAACCATTTTTAACCAGCACTTGCCCCAAACCTGGATCTAGGCATCCAGGGAATTCTCCTTTTTATTTTACCTACCATTTATTTCCTTTCAACCAAATACAAAAACTAACACAAAATGCATAAATATCATACAAAAATGCATTATATTAGGAAAATTGCTCTGCAACAAAAGTGTATATTAGGCAAAATTTCATGCGGATGTTGGAAGAATTTTGCACTAAAATTCCAATGGATTTTCATGAATATATTTTTTAATTGCAAATTGTTGCAAAATAGTGGAGAATTGAATTGAGACTAGAATACTCAGAAACGGAGAGAAACTAAAATGGTCAGATTCTCCCATCCCTAGCTGAGGTTGAACCTGGAAACCTGGCAACCAAGCATCACAGGAGCTCCTTTCTACAAAGATGGAGAAACTCCCAGTGCTTATTATTTTTGTCTCTGAAAAAAAAGTGTCATTCACCTGAACGGAAGGCAGCCAAGTCAATTAAGCAATTTCACAAACTGAGTCACTGCAACCCAGCTGCACCAATCAGGTGAGATTGCCTCAATACTTTCCCTCTTTAAAAAAAAAAATTACCTGAGACAAAGAAACACTTGTTGTTTTTCTCCGTAATAAATCATGTCATTGTGACTGGGAGGCATGGGAGACGTTCTTTAGAACTTCATTTCTCAAACTACGAGCCAAATCTAGGAATGACCAGATGTTCTTAGGGACATAGGAAGCTGCCTTCTATTGAGTCAGGCCACTAGTCTATCTAGCTCACTATAGGCTACCAGACTGGCAAAGGTTCTCCAAGGTTTCTGGCAGGGAGACTTTCCTAAACCTATCACAGAGCTAAGGCCCCTCCTATTCAACTTAGGTGGTCCCCTAGATTGGCTCAGGGGGAGGAATCAGGACCCAGCACCCTCAGGCAGCTGCTGACATGCCCTGTGTATAAATTTATGGATTTATATAAAGTCTCAGCCAAGCAGAGAGAATACAACACCTCAGGAAGTTCCAAGAGGCCATGCTAAAGCATCTTTAGGAGATGTTGTCTCTGCAAGGAGGTAAAACCAACTGAGATTGTACACAGAATGTGGTAGGCTCCATCTCTCTAGAGGAGATGCATGCCTGGCTGGTTTAAAGGGACCTTGTCTCATTTCGTAGTCTTGTGGCTTCTGCAAGGCTGAAACAGTGGTACTGAAGAGGACTGAGTCTAATAATAATAATAATAATAATAATAATAATAATAGCCAAGTTACAGGGAACCAGGCAGAGGGCCTTCTCGGTAGTGGCGCCCTCCCTGTGGAACATCCTCCCACCAGATGTCAAAGAGAACAACTACCAGACTTTTAGAGGACATCTGAAGGCATGTATTACGGTATTTTAATATTCTTTTGGAAGCTGCCCAGAGTGGCTGGGGAAGCCCAGCCAGATGGGCGGGGTATAAATAATAAATTATTATTATTATTATTATTATTATTATTATTATTATTATTATTATTATTTACACCCCACCCATCTGGCTGGGCTTCCCCAGCCACTCTGGGAAGCTTCCAAAAGAATATTAAAAACAATACAGCGTCAGACATTAAAAACCTCCCTAAATAGGGCCGCCTTCAGTTGACTTTTAAAAATAAAATAGTTGCTTATTTGACATCTGCTGGGAGGGTGTTCCACAGGGCAGGCACCACCACCAAGAAGGCCCTCTGCCTGGTTCCCTGTAACCTCACTTCTCGCAGCGACGGAACCGCCAGAAGGCCCTTGGCACTGGACCTCAGTGTCTGGGCTGGACGATGGAGGTGGAGACGCTCCTTCAGGTATACAGGACCAAGGCCGTTTAGGGCTTTAACAGTCAGCACCAACACTTTGAATTGTGCTCGGAAACGTACTGGGAGTCAATGTAGGTCTTTCAAGACTGGTGTTATGTGGTCTTGTCGGCTAGTCCCAGTCACCAGTCTAGCTGCCGCATTCTGGATTAATTGCAGTTTCCAAGTCACCTTCAATGGTGCCAGGGCTGCATTCTCTAACCAGGAGCCCCCTGAATGAGGTACTGATGGTTCTCCCCTTGAGGAAGTAGCCTGATACTTCCTTTCACCTGAATCCTCAACCACATCCTGCAATGTCCTCATGTCATATGTTGTGACAGCTATCATGACCAGCAGCCGCTGAGTCTTGTCCTTCGCAAATTTGTCTAATCCCCTTTTAAAGCCATCTAAGCTGTTGGCCATCTTCTCAGCCTGCAGTGGTAAGCTCCACCGATTAATTGTGCATTTTGTGACGCAATCTTTCCTTTGGCCTGCCCAGATCCCCCCTGCCAATCAGTTTCATTGGACGACTGATCTTCCTGCAGCATCTCAACCAGTTAGGAGTTCCTTCCGTAGTGGGTCTTCAGAAGTAAGAAAGTTTGAAAGCCATTGGTTTATATTAGCTTTGGTTGTCTGGTGAGAAGAGAACATGCATTATGCTAAGAAATATTTACAATATTTGTCCAAATAATTTTAGATGGGCACAAATGTGTGGGGGGTTTTCTTTTGGGTGGTGGTGGTATAAATTAAGGTAGCCCCCTGACAAAGAAAAGAAAAATGTGAGCTCAAGCCAATGAAACAATTTGTTTCAGCAACTCCAGTTTTATTCACTTTGTGAAACAGGCTTAGTTGAACTGCCAGTCACTGTTACATTTCCATTTCCAAGCAATTAATTAAAACCCCAAATCAGGTTTTCTTCCTTGATCATTGCCAGCGGGAGACGGTTGCCATGACGATAGAACGATCAGTAGGGTTTGGCTGGGGATGGGGGAAGAGGAGCAGGGAGGGAAACAAGCTTTTAATGATTGAAACATAAGGGAAGTTGTGTGATGGAGACGGCTGGCTGGAGAATCCCGAGTTCATGGCAGTGGCAGAATGTGAGAGATCAAAGGTGGGGTAAAATGACAGTGTGTGGTGGGCCCGGGGTTAACCCAAGCAACACGGTCCAGGTCCGGTCCTGAACCAAAGGGTTCCACAAGGAGCCAGTCCGACAGGGCCAAGGCAGGACACGAGGCAGGAAACCAGGCACAGGGTCTCAGGCAGGTTCTAGCAAACAGCAACGTTGCTCCCGCAACCTGGGGTGGGGTCCGACAGCCTTTTATCTCTGTCGGGGTAACGGCTGGTCTTGATCCCCTGGCGACTCACCTCCCTGTTTTGCCCGAAGGCGAGCACTCCTCCTGCGAGTACTCAGGTCTCTCCTTCTCTCAGACCTCAGTTTCTGCATCTTGGGAGATGTCGGTGGGTTGAATATATGATATATAGTAATTTATGGACCAAATAGGTAGCTAAAGCCATTTGCACATAACAAAAATATGTATTTTATCAAAGTAATTGTTGAACTGAAATACAATTAAGAAGTATATTAATAGTAAAATCCAATTAAGAAGAAGTACATTAATAGTGAAATAATGATTAAGCTCTAACTTAAAGTGATTTTTATTCATAACAAACTTAATAATGCAAACACAGGTTTTATTTTATTTGTTTTTTATTTTATATTCTGGAAATGTACATCTAGTTTTTCTCCCTTTAATTTTTTTGGGGGGGCCCTAAGAGAGTGGGACCCTAAGCTATAGCTTGTTTAGCTTATATGTAATTCTGGTACTGTTCATGGTTAGTCATGACTCATAGCCCTCTTCTCCATGAATTTGGCTTAGCTTTTCACTTTATGAAGAAGTCCTTCTCTTTTTCTGTCCTGAATCTTCATTGAATGTCCTCGGGTTCCAGCGTTTTGAGAGAAGGGGGAAAATTCCCTAGTCCCTTCCTTTGCTCCATGCATCATTTCAAACTTTTGTCCAAGCTACAAAGATCCAAATGCTGCATGTAACCTTTCCTCAGTTGCGCCACCCCCACAGATCATTTGGGTTGCCCTTTCCCAACTCTACAATACCCTGCAACATCTTGGCTAGTGGCCATTGATAGCCCTGCTGTTGGGTGCAGTGTTCCTCTGAAAATAACTTGCTGGGAATCACAAGTAGGGAGAGTGAGTTAGATGACCCTCAGGTCCCTTCCAGCTCTACGATTCTATAATTCTTTCTGACTGGGAATAATAATAATAATAATAATAATAATAATAATAATAATAATAATAATTTATTTATACCCCGCCCATCTGGCTGGGTTTCCTCAGCCACTCCAGGTGGCTTCCAACTGAATATTAAAAACAATACAGCACCAAACATTAAAGACTTCCCTAAACAGGGCCGCTTTCAGTTGTCTTTTAAAAGTAAAAAAGTTGCTATTGCTTTGACCTCTGCTGGGAGGGCGTTCCACAGGGCAGGCAACATCACCAAGAAGGCCCTCTGCCTGGTTCCCTGTAACCTCACTTCTCACTGCGAGGGAACCGCCAGAAGGCCCTTGGCACTGGACCTCAGTGTCCGAGATGAACGATGGGGGTGGAGACACTCCTTCGGGTATACTGGACCCAGGCCATTTTGGGCTTTAAAGGTCAGCATCAACACTTTGAATTGTGCTCAGAAACCTACTGGGAGCCAATAAAGATCTTTCAGAACCAGTGTTATATGGTCTCAGCGGCCACTCCCAGTCACCAGTCTGGCTGCCACATTCTGGATTAATTGCAGTTTCCGAGTCACCTTCAAAGGTAGCCCCACGTAGAGCGCATTGCAGTAGTCCAGGCGGGCGATAACTAGGGCATGCACTGTGGGAACAGGATGCTGGACGAGACGGGCCTTTGTCTCGATTCATCAGGACCCTCCTTACATTCTTATGCTTATTAGCAGCATAACTAACTGAGCATCACTTGTCGGATGCTCCCATCTCCCATCGGCGCTGTTGACATCAGTTTACCTTTACTTGGTGATGCCAACTCTCAAGTACCTGTCACTGTGTGTCATAGTAGAGGATTATCCTAATCTGATTCGTATCTAGTCAGGGGAAGTCCGGGTATTGGGAAATTCTTGGCTTTTTTTTCTTTTTAAAACATCATTCTTTCCAGTTATGGAGAGGAGGCTCATAGAGGCATAATCATGCAAATGTAACAGCCACTGGGAAACCAAATCAACAGGCCACTCTGGGGGAATGATCGTGCTCAGACTTTCTCTCTTAAGCTCACCCCATAATGTTGATTCTCATGTAATAATAATAAAACAAGACTATTTTGACTGAATAGCACAAAAGCTGATTACAGTGGTACCTCAGGTTACATACGCTTCAGGTTACATACGCTTCAGGTTACAGACTCCACTAACCCAGAAATAGTGCTTCAGGTTAAGAACTTTGCTTCAGGATAAGAACAGAAATCGTGCTCCAGCAGTGTGGTGGCAGCAGGAGGCCTCATTAGCTGAAATGGTCTTCAGGTTAAGAACAGTTTCAGGTTAAGTACGGACCTCCGGAACGAATTAAGTACTTAACCTGAGGTACCACTGTACCTACTTTGAGTCCTTAGGGGCAGAAACACCATGCTAACATCCTGGCCAGTGGGGCACTGCTGCTTACTGGGTTTGGAGGAGGGGAGAAGTTTGGTCCAAGCTATTGGAAAAGCTGTATTCCCTCATACGAACCTGCCCAGGTTCTGAGAGATTTGAGGGAGACCCTTCTCTTGGCCCAACCACCCTCAAAAGCATGCTTGCTGGGGATGCAAGCCCACCACCTTCTTGGTGGCTGCTCCCAGACCTTGGAACTCAGTCCATGGAAAAGCTAGGCTGGCTCTCTGCTTGAGGTCCCCTTTCTGGCAGGTAAATAAATACAGTGGTGCCCCGCAAGACGAATGCCTCGCAAGACGGAAAACCCGCTAGACGAAAGGGTTTTCCGTTTTGGAGGTGCTTCGCAAAACGAATTTCCCTATGGGCTTGCTTCGCAAGACGAAAATGTCTTGCGAGTTCCTGCAGGTTTTTTTCCCTCCCCCCCCTTTTCCTAAGCCGCTTATCAGCTGATCCGCTGATAAGCCACTTAACAGCTGATCGCTAAAAGCTGCTAAACCGCTAATAGCGCTAATCCGCTAAGCTGTCAATGGGCTTGCTTCGCAAGACGAAAAAACCGCTATACGAAGAGCCTCACGGAACGGATTAATTTCGTCTTGCGAGGCACCACTGTACCTTCTTGTTACAACAGGCTTTAGGGAACTGACTACCTTTAATGAAAGGGCTGGTGGTTCCATTGTAATTATCTGTATGTTCTTAATAGATCTTTTATATTTAGGTATAGTTTTAAATTCTACAAATGTTTAATTGTTTTTAATGATTGTTTCCCCTATGTTTTTAGTTGTTCCTATTTGATCTGAGTCCCTGTCAGGGGAAAAATATTGGCTATAAATAAGTATATAATGCTGTGGTACTTTGTGAATCCTATAACATAACTTTTGTTGTCATTGTGCTGTTCAACTTACTTTCTTCCCGTTGTTTTGTTAATAAGCGTTTCATAGATTGTAACTGTTTTATTGATGCTTCGTAATTGATTTACTGATGATTTGTGAATTATTCCATGTGACTTCTGTTGTATTTGTGATGTTCCACCATGTGACTGTTGTTTATTGTTTGTAAGCCACTTTGTGATTCGTGTGAATGAAAAGTGGCGCAGAAATATAAGAAATCAAATCAAAACCTAATAATGATGATAATAATGTAATTGGATTGAGGAAGCCAGGGGGTGTTTACAGGTGTCCTTTGTTTTGTTCTGTGATTCATCTCACCAGACACCTTCACTCTGCAGCCTTCCTGGGTGCCCTGGCTTCAAAGAAAGCCCAGGGGAAGACATCACAAGGGAACCCCTCTTGTGGGGCTTTTTTCAAAACCAGCCAGGGAGGCATCTGGATGGCTACTTTGAGAACAAGATGGAGGACTAGATAGACCATTAGCCCTGATCCAGGAGTCTCTTCTTATTACGTTCTTATGTTGCAGGGTTCTGGAGAGACAGGGAAGAGAAACTGCATGTCCCACCTTTGGCCACATTGTAGGTAAACTAAAAACCCACATCCACCAACATTTTAAAGAAACTTGGAAGAAATTCTCAAATGCCCTGAAGGGATGGCAGAAAAAAATAAGAATGGAAGCCTCTTTCACAGAGAAAGAGAATTGGAGGGCAGGTTTTTGGGACGGCACAACACTCCAAATGTGCAGATTGGATTGCCGCTGGCACAGGAAAGTAGGAAAGTGCCTTATATACGGAAAGGGGATATTGGCAGGGGTATAGGAAGGGGGGCAGGGGGGACAGCTTGCCCCGGGTGTCATCCCTGAGGGGTGACAAAATCCTCTCTGGGCGGATTGCCGCGCCAATCGCCCCCTGAAGAAGAAGAGTTTGGATTTGATATCCCGCTTTATCACTACCTGAAGGAGTCTCAAAGCGGCTAACATTCTCCTTTCCCTTCCTCCCCCACAACAAACACTCTGTGAGGTGAGTGGGGCTGAGAGACTTCAAAGAAGTGTGACTGGCCCAAGGTCACCCAGCAGTTGCATGTGGAGGAGCGGGGAAGCGAACCTGGTTCACCAGATTACGAGTCCACTGCTCTTAACCACTATACCACGCTGGCTCCCCTGGGTGCCATTGACCCGCCAATCGCCCTCAATGGGCGCCAATCACCCTGCCCCTCTGGGCGGCTCACCCCCCCAGTGCACGGCATGTGTGCCGCTCTGGGTTCCCAAGCAGCTAGCTCGGCCGCTGGCTTTTGGTTTGTCTAGAACAGTACCATCTAAACAGTCTAGAACAGTATTGTCTACACAGTTAGGACCACACAGCTGGGTTGTGGGTCTGGTTTAAGGTGGGTCACCAACACCACTACTGCCATTCAAATGTATGTTAAAAAAGAAAACAAGGAAACGGGTCTCCAGGTGCACATTTGGCTAAAAAGTAGGTCCTGTGTCTGAAAAGGTTTGTCAACGGTGTCTGTTAGCAGAACTCTAGGTTTTCCAATAGGAGTCTTTCCCAGCCCTACCTAGAGATCTTGAGAAGGAGACCTGGGAACTTCTGCACACAAGGCAGATCTTCGAACACTGATCTATAGCCCTTCCCTGCCCATTCTCTGTGTGGATAAGCAGAGAGGAGTCGAGACGCTGGCTAGTGTTTACAGGACAGGTCACACTAATTTGATTCCTAGAAAGACTCTGGGAATATGGCCGGTGTTCTTCCTGTGAAGCAATATCTGCAGCCGTTATCCTGCAAAGCCCCCCCCACCATTTACTACTTTAGAATATCCCTTTTAAAGCTGTAATCTTTCTCTAGCTCAGGCATTCTTTCAGGTTTATCCAAGCTAATCAGAATGATCCTAAGGTGTCCCATTTCCAGTGCTCGGAGAGGATAATAAAACTGCTTGCTCAGCTGCAGCCTGAAAAGATAGAGTAAAACAAACTTTTTCGATGACAGCCCCTAAATGGGCTCAACTGGAAATGGGATGCACCTCAAAAGGATGACATTTCTTATGTTCTCCATAATTAAAGCTATTAAGAAAGCAGTTTTTAAGAGCATTTTATCTGGCGTATCGTGGAAGAAAGATCTAGATATGCATAGCAATTAAAGATCAACTTTGATTCTGATAATCCTTTTTAATTGCTTTTTTAATTGTAGTGATTTTCTTTAAAAGAAGAATTTGTGAAGTACTCAGTGGAAAGAAGAAGAAGAAGAAGAAGAAGAAAAGACACACCCTAAAACGCTGATGTGGGAAGATTAGTTAATCAAGATCGCTCCATTTTGTTTGACTAACTAGGAAGGAAACTTTGAGTGGGCCAAGTGTGGAATAATTATTCTGACTAATGTATGGCTCTGTGCAATCTCATCTCACCTTCTGGGAACAATGCATAACCAATTAAAGCTTGGATCATGGAATGTCGTGCAGAACTGACAGCAAGATTGCTTTCGGTTGGGGGGTATGGCTGCTAGGAACGAGGTTCTTAACAAAAAATAAAATAAAAATCAAGGGTGTGGAAATGTTAGCATTTTTTAAATTTTTTTGCTAGCAGCAAAAGCAGAGACATCACCTTGCCAACAAAGGTCCATATAGTTAAAGCTATGGTTTTCCCAGTAGTGATGTATGGAAGTGAGAGCTGGACCATAAAGAAGGCTGATCAACGAAGAATTGATGCTTTTGAATTCTGGTGCTGGAGGAGACTCTTGAGACTGCAAGACATGGACTGCAAGGAGATCAAACCTCTCCATTCTGAAGGAAATCAGCCCTGAGTGCTCACTGGAAGGACAGATCCTAAAGCTGAGGCTCCAATACTTTGGCCACCTCATGAGAAGACTCCCTGGGAAAGACCCTGATGTAAGTAGTCCTTGCCTCTTGTGATTCCCAGCAACTGGTGTTCAGAGGCCTACTCTCTCCAATGGTCATGGCAAAACATAACCTTCTTGGCTGATGGCCATTGATGGCTTTCTGCTCCAAGCATAAATGCGGCCCAGATCTAGAGTATGTCTGCGCTCTGACTTCTTTATTTCAAATAGGGCTCTGGAAAAGAAAGCTTCCTGCTGATGCAGAAGCACTGTACAGTCGTACCTCAGAAGTCGAACAGACTTCCAAAATGTTCGACTTCCAAAGCATGGCTTCTGATTGGCTGCAGGAAGCTCCTGCAGCCGATCCGAAGCTGCAGAAGCCCCGCTGGACATTCGGCTTCCGAAAGAACGTTCAAAAACTGGAATATGCACTTCCAGGTTTGCGGCATTCAGGAGCTGAAATGTTCGACTCCCAAGGCATTCAGGAGCCGAGGTATGACTGTACTGTCTAGTCTGTGCCCCCACTTGACCTATTTTGACTCTGCTGTGGAGGTGCTTTTAGAGAGTCTGAAGAGGTCTTTCAAATCCACAGCCAAGGTCCCAAGTCGAGCATCTTCCTGGGTTCCAATCTTGGGCGATCTGTGAATCTCCACTACTGCTATGGGATCTTCCTCCTCTAATAAACACCTGCCTTGTTCCAGTTCTTGCCCTAATAGCTCCTGACATTTCATTGTTTTACGCAATTGCAGCCTGGTGAGATTTCTCATCCCACTACGAAAACACCAGCCTGCTCCACAGGAATGCACAAAAACAACCTGAAGAAAAATCCATCTTGAAAGCAGCGCTCATGATCCAGAATGAAGAGGTGTCTGTGAGAAAGGCATATGCCCTCTGGGGCTTTGGCTAATCACATTTGCATTGCAACATATTAGCAGTCAGGGGCCCTGACTGACTTAGCTGCAAAAGCTGAGGCTGCTGAGCAGAATCTTGGGTGGGGTTTTGTGGGCCAGGGTTGTTAGGGGGCGAGGTTGTTGCTGTGCTGCTGTTATTTTTTGTATCTTTATTTTGGATCTTATGATTTATGTGGAAATTGTTAAATTTCATTGTATACTTTGTGTTGTTGTGCTTGTTGTTAACGACTTCTTTTGTTATGTAATTTTTAAAATATGCTGCAAGCTTGTTATGTAATTTTTAAAATATGCTGCAAGCTGCCTTGAGAAAGGCGGGATACTAATAAAATGATTGACTGACTCATTGGAGCCAGGCCCTGGACCTAGCAAAGACCCACAACACAACAGCGATGGCAGGTTTTGAAAAAAGCAATGCACCTGTGCCCCACAAATGGCTTTGGAAAACTGTTCCCTCAAATTTCATGAGGCCATTCTCTTTTAGGCTGAATTCAATGCTAAACCCAAGCCTGCGTGCACTCAGATAGACAGCCAAGGAGGAATAGGCAAATCTGTCAATTTCAGTTTCCCACCCTTCCTCATTCTTCTACTCCTAAGCACAGTTATTCACATTTCCACATCAGTTGGTGATTTATTTATTTTTTAAAAGCAAGTGTTCAAGAAAATTTAGCAGCATGTTTATGTGAATCAAAATTGCATTTTGGGATGCAATTTTGCCTAATATACATATTTTTGCAATGTCATTTCCCCCTAAAATCATGTACACTGTGTATGCTATTCTCACTATTATATGCATTGGTATACATGTTTTTCCCTAATGCACACATTTTTCTTTATATAACCAGCATGCATAGGTCTAATTAATGCATTAAGGGGTTAATACCATGGAGTAAGCTGTCTTGCCAGGCTTAGCTAAGTTCATTCCCTCTCACCTTGGGAGGAACTAGACAATCAAGCCTTTGTTCCCTCCTAGTCTACATGTAAACTTTGGTGTGTAGGGAGCTCTGAGCTGCTCCCTCCAGGCACATGGCTCTAACAAGCCTCTCAATAATCTAGGAACTTTCACCACTTTGTAACTAAGCCAAGTTTTACTGCCTGTGCAACTTTTTCTGAATGCTGTATGCAAAAGCCCATGAATCTGACCTTTGGAGTGTTGGTAAGTAAACCATGTTATAACTTGGCAATGAGTGGTCTTTTTCTATGTTAGGGGAAGAGCAAAACTTTGGAAGGAACTTGGAAGCGCATATTTTAAAGGTCTAACCACCTATATTCCCATGCTTTACCTTGCTGCATATTTTGTGATTTTAAATCTCTGCTGCGGTTCTCTCACCAAAGTGTACTTGCCCCAAACCTGGATTCAGGTATCCAGGGATTTCTCCTTTTATAGCTTCTAGATTTTCTTTACGCCAACAGTACTAAAACAAGCAACATAACTTTAATATTTCCTCAGCACATGCCCGCCAAGCTTTTACAGTGTAAACACAGGATTCTAGGCAAACAGTCTCCGTG
Source organism: Podarcis cretensis (assembly GCF_951804945.1). Lineage (NCBI taxonomy): Eukaryota > Metazoa > Chordata > Lepidosauria > Squamata > Lacertidae > Podarcis > Podarcis cretensis. The sequence continues at coordinate 10,464,757 of NC_137179.1, forward strand.
ATAACTGAAGGATAGCATCCGCATTTGAGCGTGCAGAAAACACCGTGATGTGAAATATGCAAACATGACACCTATTTGTTCCAACCTGTTTGGTGTGATATCACTAAAAACCTGTTGGAACACAGCCTTTATGAAATGTTGTCTACAAGTGTCCCATCAATGTACAAGGGACTTCTGCAGTTAACAGGCCCAGACAATGAAGACTAAATGCTTGATTTTGATGGTTCATCTGCAGACAACTAGTCACTTACAAGCCAATGTGGTGTAGTGGTTAAGAGCGGTAGTCTCGTAATCTGGGGAACCGGGTTCGCGTCTCCGCTCCTCCACCTGCAGCTGCTGGGTGACCTTGGGCCAGTCACACTTCTTTGAAGTCTCTCAGCCCCACTCACCTCACAGAGTGTTTGTTGTGGGGGAGGAAGGGAAAGGAGAATGTTAGCCGCTTTGAGACTCCTTAAAAAAGGGAGTGAAAGGCGGGATATCAAATCCAAACTCTTCTTCTTCTTCTTCTTCTTCTTCTTCTTCTTCTTCTTCTTCTTCTTCTTCTTCTTCTACAAACAAAAAACCACCAAGTCTATGGGAGCATGAGGAGTTGGTATAAAGTAAACTGGTGTAAATTAAGCTGACATGATGTTACACCAGATCCAAACCACACTGCTATGATGTTACCAAAATAGGCCACTTTTGGAGAATCTGGAAAAAGCAACACTGAGAGAGGAAGTGGTATACATTTTTGTTTTGTTTTTTAGGGGGGAGTTTTTATATCCTTCTCTGCATGACATACAGAAACATAGCACCTTTTGTCATTTGATGTTGTTGTTGTTTAGTCGTTTAGTTGTGTCCGCCTTTTCGTGACCCCCTGGACCAGAGCACGCCAGACACTCCTGTCTTCTACTGCCGCAGCTTTGTCAAACTCATTTAGTAGCTTCAAGAACACTGTCCAACCATCTCGTCCTCTCTCGTCCCCTTCTCCTTGTGCCCTCCATCTTTGTCAACATCAGGGTCTTTTCCAGGGAGTCTTCTCTTCTCATGAGGGGGCCAAAGTATTGGAGCCTCAGCTTCACAATCTGTTCTTCCAGTGAGCACCCAGGGCTGGTTTCCTTCAGAATGGATAGGTTTGATCTTCTTGCAGACCATGGGACTCTCAAGATTCTCCTCCAGCACCATAATTCGAAAGCACCAGCCTTCTTTATGGTCCAGCTCTCACTTCTATACATCACTACTGGGAAAACCATAGATTTAATTATACGGACCTTTGTTGGCAAGGTGATGTCTCTGCTTTTTAAGATGCTGTCATAGCAAGACAATAAGGGAGGAAACCTGACCTGTTGAATTACAGGTTGCCATGCATTATTTTAAATGCTCATGCACCTAACAAGGGGAAAGCATTCACAGATACCCAAGCTGGCAGTCTTGAACGATGATGCACTATACTGAGTTTGCAGATCAAAAGATCCGTATGTCTCAGTTTAAAGGCTTGTACATCAAAAATGTTTAATTCCATGCGCTGGCTTAGATATTTATTTATTTCATCTGACTTGAAATTGAATCTCAACTCATATGAACTGAAATCTGGGATATTCAGCACCAGAGAACAATGTTCTGCAACTGCACATATCCTTAAATTAATTGGCATTGTTGTGGCTTGATTCCCTGGCCAAAATGGTTTTGAAAAGGCCGGGTGCACGAGTGTGCAATGCAACATGGTAAAGAGAGCCTGAACGTCACAAGAGGACTTCAATCATACTGCATCATGGATTTTGTAGTCCTAAAGGCTTCATGTACATTGATTTTGAAGACTCAAAGTCCTGTGATTGAGCATGACTGTGATCTAAGTACATATGCACAAAGACTTCTTGAGCCATAACACTTGCAAATATAAGGATATATAACAGTGGCAATTGAGACCGTCTGAAATCCAGAAAGACAGATGGGTTCTCAGTGGTCATTCACCCATTGACATAAGAAAGCATATTCACAGGGGCTTCACACATGAATAACCTGCGTTGAGATAGTTTATTTTGTCATTTTTTTTGTGTGTGGGGCTAACTTTGTAAACTCTGGCCCTGGTTGTAGAGAGTGAGACACCGTGATTCTCCTTCACTCGCCTTCTTCCTTGGCAAAAGCTCTCTGCTCATAAAAGCAGAGTGACCCACTTCAGCAGAAAGCCGCCACTGTGACATAATCTTCATTACAGCTGGTGAAAATAAGCAGTCAGCTCCTTGTTTAAGATTCCTATAAGACACGTCTCTCTGGGTTGGGGCTCGGTTCAATCCACCAGAAAGATTAAAATCTGCACCAAGCGTAGAATGGCGTGTGCTTGATCCTGACTGACAAATACTAACTAGGCAACCCTAATCATGCGTCACTTCAACTGGATATTTCTAAATCCCAGAGCAAAGTCTCTCCACCATTATTCAGGGACGAAGCCAAATTATTGTCTGGTGTTTCTCCTCTTGTATATTTTGAACGTCTTGTTATTTATGCCCCTTTCTGCCTTTTGAACCTTAACACACCTGTGGAACTCCTGCCATTGGAAGGCACAGGAGCCTTGCCAGAAAATAGGGTGGCAACTCAACCCTTCCATTCTACTACTGTTGGCCTCTCAGCCAATGGGCACCAGCCATCCATAATACTCCTTTCCAGGATCAAGAGGCACTGTGCTCCATTCTAACTCTCCCCTGCCTCCCCTATTTTTTTGGGTGGGAGTGTTTTAGGATCGAACCGACATGATGTGTGACAGGAATTCATCTGAACACCCCTCAATTCAAGGAACTGAGCAGAAAAAGAGAAAGAAGGAGGTCAGCCCCAAATAATGGAGATTACAAAAGGTGGAGGGAACAAAGCCAGCATTTAATGTTAAGTACAAAATAAAATCAAGCTTTTCTTTTTTTAAAAAAGCATTTATTTTTTGCATCTATATTTCACTTCTCTCTCCCAAGAGCTCAGTGGAGCTCCTCATTTAATCCTACAGCCAGGGCTGGATTTAGGTTTAAGGTAAAGGTAAAGGTACCCCTGCCCGTACGGGCCAGTCTTGACAGACTCTGGGGTTGTGCGCCCATCTCACTTAAGAGGCCAGGGGCCAGCGCTGTCCGGAGACACTTCCGGGTCACGTGGCCAGCGTGACATCGCTGCTCTGGCGAGCCAGAGCCGCACACGGAAACGCCGTTTACCTTCCCGCTGGTAAGCGGTCCCTATTTATCTACTTGCACCCGGAGGTGCTTTCGAACTGCTAGGTTGGCAGGCGCTGGGACCGAGCAGCGGGAGCGCACCCCGCCGCAGGGATTCGAACCGCCGACCTTTCGATCGGCAAGCCCTAGGCGCTGAGGCTTTTACCCACAGCGCCACCTGCGTCCCTATAGATTTAGGTTTGATGAGGCCCTAAGCTACTGAAGGTAATGGGGCCCTTGATATGTCCAGCTGTCCTTTGTCAACAACAAATTGCTGCTGTTTTTTGTGTTGAATATATGCTATATGGTCATTTATGGACCTAATAGGTATCTAAAGCCATTTGCACATAACAAAATATGTATTTTATCAAAGTAATTGTTGAACTGAAATATAATTAAGAAGTATCATGTTAATGGTGAAATACAGGCAGGGCCCATTACTTACATCATAGGAGCCTACACAACACAAAACACTGTTGCTGTATGTAGGTTTTATTTTACTTGTTTTTTTATCTTATATTTTGGAAATGTACATCCAGGTTTTTTTCCTTAAATTTTTTTGGGGGCCCCAAGAGAGTGGGGCCCTAAGCTGTTTAGCTTATACGTAGATCCGGCACTGGGCTTTGGCATTCAAATGGTGTTCATGCACCATGTCTTGTGATGGATTATATGGTGTGGGGCTTACCTCCCCCCCTCCTATTTTATTCAAGTTGGCATCCCTGCTTCCTGAGGCTTCCAGCAACTGGTGTTCAGAAGGATTACAGCAACCCCTGATAGCTCAGAACCTGAGCTATCTCAGGTTTATGGGTTTGAGCCCCATGTTGGGTAAACGATTCCTGCATTGCAGGGGTTTGGACTTGATGACTCTTGAGGTCCCTTCCATCTCTTGAATTTTATGATTCTATGCCTTTGACTGTGAAGGCAAAGCTAGCAGTCATTGATAGCCTTATCCTACCTCAACTCATCGTTGTATGTCTAGCTCTCCTTTGTCAACAACAAATTGCCAAATTGCCGCTGTTTTTTGTGTTGCATATATGCTGTATGGTAATTTATGGACCTAACAGGTTACTAAATCCATTTTCACATAACAAAATATGTATTTTATCAAAGTAATTGTTGAACTGAAATGCAAATAAGAAGAAGTATATTAATAGTGAAATGCAATTAAGAAGTATATTTTTGGGGAGGGCAAGAGAGTGGGACCCTAAGCTATAGCTTGTTTAGCTTATACATAAATCCAGCACTGCCCACAACAATCCTGTAAAGTAGATTAGACTGAGGGACCTTCTTGGCCACATGGGGATTTGAACCCTGGTCTTCCACCCCCATTGTTTTGCCCAGATGCTGACGTCCAGTGCTGAGGGCCTTCTGGCAGTTCCCTCACTGTGAGAAGCGAAGTTCCAGGAAACCAGGCAGAGGGCCTTCTCAGTAGTGGCACCCGCCCTGCGGAACGCCCTCCCACCAGATGTCAAAGAGATAAAAAACTACGTAACATTCAGAAGACATCTGAAGGCAGCCCTGTTCAGGGAAGTTTTTAATGTGTGACATTTTAGTGTCTTTTTGGTCTTTGTTGGAAGCCACCCAGAGTGGCTGGGGAAACTCAGCCAGATGGATGTTGGGGTACAAATAATAAATTATTATTATTATTATTATTATTATTATTATTATTATTATTATTATATTCCAGGTCTGAGTCAGACACTCTAACCACGACACCACACCAGCTCTCAGAAAACATCCAAGAAAACACTTCTCCATTTTTAGAGACAGGGAGTGCAATGAGTTTTGCTGGAGATCCTCCTCTCCTTTCTTTTCACCCGTTTCCCTCTCAGTTTTAATTGGAGGGCCAGAGAACGCCAGGTTGGCCCGCTGAGGGAATGCCAAGCGGCAAAGCAATTAAATCAGCCCTTAGTTAGCCGTCTCCTAGTGCATGCGACTCGAGGCAGTGTCACTGACTTAACCTTGTATAATGTTTGCAGTGTTGCAGAAACTACTGTTCTCCCGAACCTCTTTTCAATTCCCCCCTCCCTTTTCCCCAAGCAAATCCCCATAACAAATGAAGATACACTTGAAGACTGGATTACATAGGCTGTTAGGCTTGCATGCCAAAGTTTACTTTAAATGGGGTGGTGGTGGGGAGCTACTTCTGAGAATTCAAATAATATGTCTAAAGCATTTCCAGGCTATTGCTTTGCATATTATTTGTCTTGGCACACATTTTCCTCCCAGCATGGATATGCAACATTTATTTTTTTTTGAATGAGAGATGAATGGTGTTGCGTTAAAGCTGTTCCCTATTGATCCTGCACTTAGCATCTGTTGACTTTGAGTTTGCAGCTTGAAATGAAGTGTGTGTGTGTTTTAGCCAGAAGCAAAAACACACACACACAAAAACACATCCCATCCCAACCCTTATTTACTGACAGGAAGTTGTTGACACACCAGGATTTGCAAATGTTTGGCATGAAATGTGGCGAAAGAACGGAAGGTGCCATATTATGATGTAATGAGCCAAACACACAACTGCTCGGGTCATGTGGTATATAACCTGCTGGACTGTGCCATTCAGATTGGAGGGGGCACTGATGACTTGAATATGCTCTCATTAAAGGTAAAGGGACCCCTGACCGTAAGGTCCAGTCATGGCCGACTCTGGGGTTGCTGCACTCATCTCACTTTATTGGCCGAGGGAGCCAGCGTATAGCTTCCAGATCATGTGGCCAGCATGACTAAGCCGCTTCTGGCGAAACAGAGCAGCGCATGGAAACGCCGTTTACCTTCCCGTCGGAGCGGTACCTATTTATCTACTTGCACTTTTTGGAGTGCTTTCGAACTGCTAGGTTGGCAGGAGCAGGGACCGAGCAACGGGAGCTCACACCGTCGCGGGGATTCGAACCGCCAACCTTCTGATCGGCAAGTCCTAGACTCTGTGGTTTAACCCACAGCGCCACCTGCGTCCCTTATGCTCTCATTAGAAACAAATAAATCCCAATACAGTGGTACCTTGGTGCTTGAATGGCTTAGCTCCTGAATGCTGCAAACCCGGAAGTAAGTGTTCCGGTTTGTGAACGTTTTTTGGAAGCCAAACATCCGACGCGGTTTCCTCTTGAGTGCAGGAAGCTCCTGCTGCCAATCGGTTTCAGGAGTCGAATGGACTCCCAGAACAGATTCAGTTCAAGAACCAAAGTACCAGTGTATATAGAAAACCAGCCCCACTGGAACAAAGCTTGCAGCCCAAGCAACAAGCTACTTCAGAATACTGATGGTATATTTTTTTTAGAAAATATATTAGATTCTCCTTCCTGAAATGGAAGTCAGCAACATATATATCATATGACCATGGTGATGTGTTTGGACTCTAAATGTATGGGAATGTCATGTACTGACTCTGTCATTGTATGAGAGAAAGCACATGTATGTGTGGGGAGGACGACCCAACATTATCTCCACCTACATGACACCTCTTTTGCTTATGAATCATGCTTAAATACATAGGTCCCTTTGCCCCCCCTAAAATATGCACCGTACCTTGTGATCAATTATGTGGGCCGGTGCATACCTCCCCCTTCCAATATTTTATTCAAGTTGGCATTTTTGTGGGCAGCTGGGTGGCTATTTATACATATATTGCGGAAAAACAGAAAGCATGTCACCCAAAATGTGGAGCAACGAAAAGAAAGAAATATATTTGCATAAAAGTTGAAAATGATAAATTATGTGTATAGATGCATATTTAGAAATAATTACAATAATTTAAATAGAAATAAATGTCACCACTCTAGTGGGGAGCACTGTGAAGAGACTTGCTCAAGCTCTTGCCCAGATGATGAACATGATGGGCAATTTTAGGGCCCCTCCTGCTCAACCTTTTTGGTCCCATCTGCACTATACATTTAAAGCCGTATCACACCGCTCTAAACAGTCAAGGCTTCCCCCCGGGAATTCTGGGAATTGTCATTTGTTAAGGGTGCTGAGAGTTGACGGGAGATGCCCCTATTTGCCCCTCATTCCAGACTGGTTAAACAATCAAACCCACGTCCCAGGGAATTCTGGGAATTATAGTTCTGTGAGGGGAATAGGTGCTTCCTAACAACTCACAATGCATTTAACAAACTAACACTCCACATTTCCACATCAGTTTGCCATTAAAACAAATCTTGAAAATTCACCAACATTGCAATGTGAATTTCTCCTAATTGTACACAATTTGACCAGAGATATAAAGTTATATTTTTTTGCAAAACAATCCCCCCATACATTTTGTATATGTTATTTTCACTAATATATGGGTTCTAATGCATATTCCACTCCACCCCCCATATGTGCATTTTTCTATTGGGCTGGAGAGCTGCATTGCAAAATTCAGAGAAAAGTGAATTTTCAGTTTCAGTTTTTGTATTGTTTCTGGAAGCCTAAATCACGTGGGTTCATCTTTTGATGTAATCTGAATGGAGTTTCGGCCCCATGCATACTTCTCAGTAGCTATGCATCAGGCTGCAGGGTAGATAGATAAATGGATAGATAGATAAACTTTATTTGCATTAGCCAATGACCATAGCAACATAAAACAAGCAATATATACAATTAAAAAGACAACAATGGGTAAAAAGGACAATCAAATGATCAAGACTATCATTCAGATAGTGGCCCTTAATCTCATTGCACCCTCAGTAAACCTAGCAACCTTTGCTGTTGTCTGATCGTTTTGATCTGATAACAGAAAGAACAATGTGGCCGCAGATGGGCGGCCTGGGATTGGAGTGAGGTGATGATCTCATTCCTCAGATCTTTATAAAGGGGACAGGACAGGAGAACATGAGCCACTGTTTCCAGATTGCCATCTCCACAGGGGCAGAGTTGTTTCTCAGTTGGAATCTTTTGGTATCTGCCCTCAAGTATGGCAGAGGGCATCACATCCAATCTGGCCCGTGTGAAGGCACGTCTGTATTTTGGGATTGTTAATTTATACAAATATTGTGCCAGGGAATCAAATTGAGGGGGGGAGGCATACCAAGGACAGAGTTTCTTTATAATGGCCAGATTGTTCTGTTGCTCTAAGTCCTTCAGACGCTGTTCAATTAGCCTTTTTGCTTTAATAAAGCCCATCGTGAGAAGCTGATGTGGGTGGAGTCTGCAGGAAAGGAATTTTTGGTGTACACTTTTGGACCACGTACTTTTATGGGAGACTTGTGTCACTAGGGGCAGCAGACCGGGAAGATTTAGATTTAAACAGAGCCAATAATTAAGAGATATTTGCCAGGACTGAGCTTCTACAGAGGGAAGACTTGCCTCCAGTCGTTATACTGCATTTGGGACACAAGGTGGTACAGAAAAAAAATTAAAAAATTGGATTGGAAGGCTGCAGGGTAAATTCATTTTCTTGCAAGCAAGTTGAAGACAGAAGGGATTGTTTTCCCCTCCCAGATTTGTTTCAACTCTACATGAAATGAAGGAGGTCGGGCTCATAGATGAATGGGCTGAATGTGTCTTGAGAGGGACAACCCTGGGTAAATACTTTGGGAGAATCTTGGAATTAAACTATCCACTTGGGCTTCATTATCCTTTATATAATGGGCAAATACAGTGAAAGGGGGGAAAGTTGGCCAAGTTAATTAACATTTAGTCAAAGGGAAGGGGTGGGGTGGGGAAAAGACATAACAGTAGTCTTAGGAACGACTTGACATTGAGATAAAGAAGTAAGTCATTAATTGGTTATCTTGTTAGGCGTATGGAAAGGGGTGCCCCCACCCTTCTCAAGGTCAACGTGACTTTGACAGTGACCATAGATAGTGCTCCCTGCGATGGGAAGGCGAACAAGGGAAACACAAAAGGGGGAAGAAGAAGAAGACAAGGAGATAAGGAAATTGGATAGGTAATTATGCAAGGGTCTCGAGGAACAGTCAGATGATTGCAAGGCAGGTCAAAGGGCATGACTTCTAATCGACGTGGCAGCAACCATAGAGGTCCATGATTTACATTGTCTCTTTGAGAAGGGGTAACAAAGAAAATGGAAAACGCCAAGAATGGCTAAATAAAGCTACACACCCACACATGCAGATAAACTAATGAATAATGGGTCAAAAACTAAAAACACTTTAAAAAAATAGTACAGTACTGTATCTTTATTTGCCTTTAAAAAAAAAAAAATTCTAGTGGTACCTCGGTTTTTTAATGTCTCGGAAGTCGAACCTTTTGGTTTTCAAAGGCCCAAAACCCGGAAGTAACTGTTTTGGTTTTCAAACGTTTTTTGGAAGTCAAACGTGCCACACGGCTTCCGTATTGAGTTTTCCATAAGTAAATGCATGCTACGGGTTTTTGAACATTTTGTAAGTCGAACTGTCTTCCAGAATGGATTAAGTTCGAAAACAGAGATACCACTGTATTTCATTTATTAGGCTTATTATATATTATATTATATTATATTATATTATATTATATTATATTATATTATAAGGCTTCTTCATAAGATCTCAGGGTGCTTCACAAGATGAAAATACAAGGTAAAAGCACAAATATATAGTTTTTTAAAAACAATATCCTGCCCTCCCACAAACACATTTAAAAGGCTGTAGAATATCAATCAGCCAAAGGCTTGGTTGAAGAGGAATGTTTTTGCCTGGCCCTGAAAGATATATAATGAAGGTGCCAGGCAAACTTCCCTGGGGAGAGCATCCCACAAACGGGGAGCCTCTGCAAAGGCCTGTTCTCGTGTTGCCACTCTCTAGACCTCTCATGGAGAAGGCACACAAAGAAGGGTGTCAGGGAACTGACATCAGAGCGAGAGGTGGAGGCAAGGCTCCGAAACGATGCAGGAGAGGGGACCAGCAGGGGGGAAGGAATTCAGCGTAACACCAGTAGAGAAGAGAAGGAGATGGAGGATTTGGAGACAGGACTCCAAGACCCTTCACCAGAGACTAGTGGGGAGAGCGCTGACACGCCTCTGCCTTCCCCTTACCTGCGCAGACGAGTTCCGCGCAGGGAAAGTAGGAGGAGACTTGGCGTCAAACAGCTCTTATGCTGGAAGAGGTTCAAGAAACGCCCACTGACGGATTCTGCAAGCGACTGACCGGCCACGGAGTGTGGGCTGTCAGCCAAGGCATGGTGAACCAGGCAATCTAACTGAAATTGAAGGCAACTTACGCACAAGTAACCCCTTACAACCATTACAAAGGGCCTTAGATGATGAACACAGAGGCCAGGTCAGTTTATATGGGGAGATGTGGTCCTTGAGGTATTGCAGTCCTGAGCCATTTCAGGCTTCATAGGTCAAAACTAGCACTTTGAATTGGGCCTGGAAGCTAATGGGCAGCCAGTGCAGTCAGCCAGGATTGGTGTAATATTCTCAAACCATCTTGCCTTGGTGAACAACCTGGTCACCAAATTCTGCACCTGCTGAAGCTTCTAAGCTGTCTTCAAAGGCAGCCCCATGTATAATGTGTTGCAGTAATCCAGCCTAGAGGTTACCAGAGGGGTTTTTGCCCCAGCCTAAACAGCTGAGCACATGAAAGAGGGAGGAAAAATTGTTGCTTTCCCAGCCCTTCCTGTAGCAGCCTCCTATTTCATTCATTCATTCTTAGATGGATGGACAGATGTTAGATAAATAGATGATAGATTATTATTATTATTATTATTATTATTATTATTATTATTATTATTTATACCCTGCCCTCCCCGGCCAGAGCTAGGCTCAGGGCAGCTAACACCAGTAAAATTACAGTAAAAACATAATAGGGAAAAAAACAACCCCAATTTAAAATACAAGTTAAAATGCAATTTAAAATGCATCCTCATTTTAAAAGTAGCCCATAGATCAAAACCATAAGGCGAGGGAAACATAAGGGTCAGACTGAGTCTAAACTAAAGGCCAGGAGGAACAGCTCTGTCTTGCAGGCCCTGCGGAAAGATGTCAAGTCCCTCAGGGCCCTAGTCTCTTGTGACAGAGTGTTCCACCAAGTCGGGGCCAATACTGAAAAGGCCCTGACCCTAGTTAAGACTACCTCTAAACACCTTGTGACCTGGGACCTCCAAAAGGTCCTCTGTGGGGCATACCAGGAGAGGCAGTAGGTACGTGGGTCCTAGACCACATAGGGCTTTAAAAATCAAAACCAGCACCTTAAACCTGACCCTGTACTCCACCGGGAGCCAGTGCAGATAGATAGATAGATGATAAATAGATAGATGATAGATAGATAGATAGAGATAGATAGATAATAATAGATATATAAAATCAACCAACACCATCCCAAGGACATCAAGCCTGACTCAGCTGTTGCCCCAAACTCTGTAGCCTCTACTGTGGAAAATGCAGTTGAGATGCCTAAGGCAAATGGGGATGAACTAATAGTGAAATAATGGCAAAAAGAGGCAGTCATGCTTCTGAATTCCAGTTGCTGGAATCAGGAACGTTGTTGTGCTCAGATCCTGCATCTGGGTGACCGCTGTCAGAACAGGAGTCTGGACTTGATGGGCCATTGGCCTGATCCAGTAGCCTCTTCTGATGTTCTGATGTCCCTTTCAATAGAAAGGGATGGGTTATCCATCCTCTGCTCTAGGCAAACCCTGGAATTTTGTGTGTGTGTGTTTGTGTGTGTGTATGTGGGGCTCATTTAGCTATAACTATGGAGTACATCCTTTAAAAAAACAACTGTGTGATATATACTTAGAAAAATGAAATTACGTGGATGTATTTTTGCTTAGGGGCAAAGATGTCCAGAACAAGAATTAGGCCATTGGACCTTGGATAATCGTTGGACTAACTTGTCTGGGGTTGGATTGGAGTTTGAGACCAACAGTATTTGGAAACCCCTTGTTCCCCATTCCTGCTCCAGGCTAGCAAACGTTGCTGAGCCGAGCCTTTCTTTTAGAATTCAGCATACACTTCCCCTGTGTAATAAAGGGAAGTGACATTAAAAAGTTATAAAGAAAACTATTGTTAAAAACCTCTCGAGTTTTCAAGGCTGCGAGCTCCATTTGTAACACCGGGAACATGAAGCCGTTTTTCATTTCTCCGCTTGTCATCTCATTTTTTATTTTTTTTTGTAATGCATAGATTTAAATGTCCCCAAAAGTAACACTGTTCCCAATCACAGCAACCATATTTTACCAGAACGATGACTTATTTCTCTCCCATTGCAGCGTTCATCAGATTTCATTTATTTTTATAGCGTCAGGGACATTAACATTACCCTTTAGAAATGTCCTCCGTTCCGTTCCAGCCTGGATAAGACACCTTCCTTCTCCGGTTAGGATAACTACCCCCCCTTCCAAGATTAATGTCTTCTGATAAGGCAAGATTGTTAACCCGCAACAAATCGTAATATGAAATAAATGCAGTTGTCAAGTAAACTTTGAAACACAGGCTATATGAGGAGGGGAAGGGGAACCAGAGCTTCCCACAGTACAGATTAAAAAACTGTTGATTGTACCTTTTTCTTGCATATTTATCTTTCTGGCTATCACAAACAACTGAAGTGTAGAAAAGTCACGTGAAATATTCATTCCAGGTAACAAAATGCTTTGTGGGAGGGATGCCATTGAAGTAAGGAACGTGGGGGAAGGGGAAATAGAGAAGTTTTGGGTTGGCCATGGCTTGCTGCCTTTTCCAAAATGGCGGCCTGACGCCATTACACTGAACACAGGTACCACCTGCCTCTACACGGGGCCAAGTGTTTGTGTGAAAGAATGGGCACTTGCCTATTTGTACTGCTCAATTATTTTGTACACATGGGTGCAGGAGGGCTGTGCACCAGATCTGGATGAGTCCTGAGTCAAATTCGGCCCATTTGGAGGGACTTGGGTGTTGGATGAGTTGAGTTCAGGCAGCCACAGATTGCCACAGGCCCAGCTGGATGACCGGGAGTGATCCATGGGTCTTAGGGGGTGGGACATCAGGCAGGAAAGAGAGGCAGGTAGGGTGGGGAAACCCCACTGAAAAGCTCAGATCTACCCCTGATTGCTGGCTGGTTCTTCTGGGGGAAGTTAGGCTCAAATTCATGCTTGCCTGATGCCTTCCCTCGCCCTGGATTTCTCTGCTCTGCTCTGCTCAGAGGATGGAGCGATTCTGCAGTCTGCAAAAGAGATTTCCATTATCGTTCTTATTAGTATGGATATTATTATATTTGTTTATATCCCCCTTTCCCCCCCGTCTGGAATTCAAGGCGGAGTATGCAGATAAAATAGAATAAGCTAAACACATAGAAAAGACAATCACTAAAAGGCAATAGAATTAAAATAACAGAAAAAGATCCATTAAAAATGCAGGCAAACAAACAAACAAACAGAACCTTCCTTTCTGTCAAAAACAGTCAGTTCCCCAAAGCCCGTTGTAACAAGAAAGCCTTCCCTTGACAGCTGAAGAATAGCTAGGAGGGAACCAGTCCAGCCTATATTGGGAGGGAGTTAAAAAATCTGGGAGCAGCCACCGAAAAGGCCCTCTCCTGCGTTCCTACAAACTGTTGCTGTGAGAGCGGCAAGTCTGAAAGAAAGGCCACCCGCAAAGATCTCAGAGCCCAGGTAGGTTTGGATTAGGGAATACAGTGGTACCTCGGGTTACAGACGCTTCAGGTTACAGACGCTTCAGGTTACAGACTCCTCTAACCCAGAAATAGTACCTCGGGTTTCGAACTTTGCTTCAGAATGAAAACAGAAATTGTGTGGCAGCAGCGGGAGGCCCCATTAGCTAAAGTGGTACCTCAGGTTAAGAATAGTTTCAGGTTAAGAACGGACCTCCAGAACGAATTAAGTTCTTAACCCGAGGTACCACTGTATGATCTTTCAGACCTGAGCCTGGTTGCTCTTGTGATCAAGTTGTGTTAAAGAGGAACTAAGGGCCAATTGATCCCTACATCTATGTCACTTGAAACCTCTGCACTTGATAACTTTGCTCCCAGTGGCCAGCAGCTGAACAGGAGAAATGGCTTCCCTGGCAAGTGCTTGTGTTTGGAGCTATGTGAAAGCAGCTGCCGTTTCTCAGACACATGAGCCATCGCTTAATGTCGTCTTCATCCAGCGTTGAACAGTGCATTTGTGAACGAACCCCAATTGCCAACCTTTTCCCTTGGCAATGCTTTTAACAAGTGTGCGGCAGGCAGAAATTCAGCAGGTGAAGTTTACAGGGAAATCCGCAGGATGGCTGTGTAAAAAAAAGGGGGAGAAAGAGAAACCATGCTTTCAGTGTCCAAGCTTGTAGGTGATGGGGAGATTCTCCACTATGGTTTGGAATAATTGTTATGATTATTTAAGGTATGGAACAAAGGAGTAGTAAGGAGTCTAGATTTATTTTTGCATGTTTATTTGAGAAGGGATATATAAAGCTCATTTTTTTAAAACAAAACAAAACAAAACCTTTCAAACAGTTTATGTGAATTAATAGAGGATAGTTATAAGGGAATGCCGATAAAATCAACAGACTTTAAAAACAAGTCGTTGTAATACAACGATAGCTAAAAGCCAACTATTTTAGTAATACATTTACATAATGAAATTGCATGCCCAAGTAAAAAGGTTTTTTAAAAAGGTAAAGGTACCCCTGCCCGTACAGGCCAGTCGTGACTGACTCTGGGGTTGCGCACCCATCTCGCTTAAAAGGTTTTTAGCAAGCGTCAGAAACAGTACAATTCTTTCTGCCTGATGTCAATGATGGATGCCTTGCTAGTATAGAATGGGTATTCTTCAACATCAACTTCATTGGACTGGTCATGTTGTGCGGATGCCTGATTTTCGCCTTCCAAAGCAACTACTCTATTCCAAACTTAAAAATGGAAAGCATAATGCTGGTGGTCGACAAAAGAGGTTTAAAGAATCTCTCAAGGCAAATTTTAAAAAATGTAGTATAAACACCGACAACTGGGAAACACTTGCCTACGAGCGCTCCAATTGGAGAACAGCCTTTACCAAAAGTGTCATGGGTTTTGAAGACACTCAAACTAAGGACACAAGGGAGAAACGTGCTAGGAGGAAGGCACGCTTGGCAAATCCACACCGTAATCAACTCCCGCCCGGAAACCTATGTCCCCACTGTCGAAAGATGTGTGGATCCAGAATTGGCCTCCACAGTCACTTACGGATTCATTGTTAAAACTGTGTTTATGGAAGACAATCTTACTTGGCTACAAGTGATCGCCAAAGAAGAATATGGCGCTAGCCAGTTCTGCAGATTGAAGTGGTCCTGTGTACATATATGGAGCAAGGCAGCCCTTCAATTCAACTTGTCGTAAGATGAATTGAGGGATGCGGGTGGTGCTGTGGGTTAAACCACAGAGCCTAGGACTTGCCGATCAGAAGGTTGGCAGTTCGAATCCCCGTGACGGGGTGAGCTCCCTTTGCTCGGTCCCTGCTCCTGCCAACCTAGCAGTTCGAAAGCAAGCCATAATGCAAGTAGATAAATAAGTACCGCTCTGGCGGGAAGGTAAATGGCTTTTCCGTGCGCTGCTCTGGTTCCCCAGAAGTGACTTAGTCATGCTGGCCACATGACCCGGAAGCTGTACGCCGGCTCCCTTGGCCAATAAAGCAAGATGAGCGCCACAACCCCAGAGTCGGCCACGACTGGACCTGATGGTCAGAGGCCCCTTTACCTTTAAGATGAATTAATATGGTATTGAGGAAGCAAAGGAGTTTACTGATGTTCCTTTTTGGCTCTCTTCCAACAAACAATGGACCTTTCTTGGTCCCATGGAGGAAAGGACTGGGGTGGGAGGAGGAGGAGGAGGAGGACTGGTAGCTTGTATAAGCACCAGAGGTTTTCTCAAGGCTTTGGCACTCCATTAAGTAAATATGTTTCTTATTCTAACCTCTCAAGTGCCCCAAGCCTTGCGAGGCTATTCTGCTTACTTGCCTATATGCTGGAGAATGTAGGTCATGCTCTCCCTCAAATTTGAATGGTCTGGCCTCGCCAGAGATGTCTGTGGGTGGGAAACCCTTCAAAGGTCTGACCGGATTAGCTGACAGGTCAGAAACTAAGTACCCAGCCTTGCTGACCTAGAAACTCAATCCTCTGGGCTGGTTACCTAGATTTTAAGTCAATAGCAGGTCGGGGGACTGGGCTCATGTAAATCGGAGGCAAAAAGTTCGTCCTAGCATGGGGATTTAGGCAAGTGTGACAAAGAGTACTGAGCACTGCAAAGACTAACAATTTTATTATCGTATAAGGTTTCGTGGAGAAGAGTTCATGATGAAAGGGACTGCAGACCACAAAGCTTATGCCATACGACATTAGTTAGTCTTTAAGGTGCTACAAAGCTCATTTTCTTGCTGCAGATGACTTCACATGGCTAAAGCTCTGGGCATTTTTAGACAAAAGCTGCCATTCTTGCTCTGATTTTTCTTGTTCCTGCATTGCAGGGGTTCGGACTACATCAGTGTTTCCCAACCTTGGGCCTCCAGCTGTTTTTGAACTACAATTCCCACCATCCCTGACCACTGGTCTTGCTAGCTAGGGATGATGGGAGTTGTAGGCCAAAAACATCTGGAGGCCCAAGGTTGGGAAACACTGGACTACATGACCCTTCCAGCTCTACAGTTCTATGATGCCTCTTCTTCTTCCTCTTCCCACTATCACCATCAACATTTGGGAGAGAAAAAAGAATTCTAACATGAATTTTCATTAAAAAAATAAAAGAAGTTGTCCAGTAGCACCTTAGAGACCAACTAAGTTTGTTCTGGGTATAAGCTTTCGTGTGCAAGCACACTTCTTCAGATACACCAAAGAATTATGAGAATTGTGAATTTTCATAGCTCAATTTTCCCTACTGGAACTTTCCCAGAAGGTGCTCTGGAGATCCTCAAAAGGACAGGGCAGGGTCAAGCAGCTTCATTTTGGGATGTCCTTTTGAGGATTGCCACTGAACTGGGTGGGTGCCCCCCTTCTTGAAAATATTGGGGGCCCTGGACCCATGCCCCCCAAATGGTGTCCCTGATTTCAACTAAAGCATCTGTGATGGATAGCCTTCCAATCTCCGCTTAAAAACCTTCAAAGAAGGAGCATCCACCACCTTCCAAGGGAGTCCATTCCACTGTGAATGAGCTCTTAGTCAGAAAGTTCTTCATAATAATAATAATAATAATAATAATAATAATAATTTATTTATACCCCACCCATCTGGCAGGGCTTCCCCAGCCACTCTGAGCGGCTTCCAACAAAATATTAAAGTACGGTAATGCATCAAACATTAAAAGCTTCCCTAAACAGGGCTGCCTTCAGATGTCTTCTAAAAGTCTGGCAGTTGTTGTCTTTGACATTTGGTTGGAGGGCATTCCACAGGGCGGGTGCCACTACCAAGAAGGCCCTCTGCCTGGTTCCCTGTAGCTTGGCTTCTCACAGTGAGGGAACCGCCAGAAGGCCCTTGGTGCGGGACCTCAGTGTCCGGGTAGAACGATGAGGATGGAGACACCCCTTCAGGTATACTGGGCCGTTTAGGGCTTTAAAGGTCAGCACCAACACCTTGAATTGTGCTTGGAAACATACTGGGAGCCAATGTAGGTCTTTCAGGACCAGTGTCATGTGGTCTCGGTGGCCTCTCCCAGTCACCAGTCTAGCTGTTGTATTCTGGATTAGTTGTAGCTTCTAGGTCACCTTCAAAGGTAGCCCCACATAGAGTACATTGCAGTAGTCCAAGCAGGAGACAGCTAGAGTATGCACCACTCTGGCGAGACAGTCCGCGGGCAGGTAGGGTCTCAGCCTACGTACCAGATGGAGCTGGTAAACAGCTGCCCTGGACACAGAATTGACCTGCGCCTCCATGGACAGCTGTGAGTCCAAAATGACTCCCAGGCTGTGCACCTGGTCCTGCAGGGGCACAGTTACCCCATTCAGGACCAGGGAGTCTTCTATACCCGCCTGCCTCCTGTCCCCCAAAAACAGTACTTCTGTCTTGTCAGGATTCAGCCTCAATCTGTTAGCCGCTATCCATCCTCCAACCACCTCCAGACACAGGACCTTCACTGCCTTCACTGGTTCTGATTTGAAAGAGAGATAGAATTGGGTATCATCCGCATGCTTAGTTGGAATCGCCTTTCTTGCAATTTGAATCCATTGGTTTGGGTCTTACCCTACAGAGCAGCAGAAAACAAGCTTGCTCTGTCTTCCATGTGGCAGGCCTTCATATCACCTCTCAGCCTTCCTTTCTCCATGTAAACATACCCGACTCCCTCAACCATTTCTTGTGAGGCTAGCGGGGCTCCCAGGCAAGTCGATCTTTCACAACCTCGGTTCTCCCATCTGCAAAATGGGAGGAAAGTAATACTGGCTTCCCTTACAGGGCTGTTGTAAGAATTACAGCTAGACAATGCACATGCTTTGAATACTTGAAAACAGTATACAAATGCTAAGCACTACTTAACACAGATTTCCTGTTTTTGTTCAATTTGGCTGGCTGAAAAACGGAGCGCGAAAGCTTCCCATTGCATACTATAAGCCATCTTGTTATCGGTTATGAACTTTCTTCTGATCACTCCTTCCATCCATAAATAGCTCACGTAAGTCTAAATATAAGTATCTCGTTCCACAGATCTAAAAATACTCTTATTTCCAAGTTGGTAGTACAAAGGCCTCTCAGAATATTCTTTCCCCACACCGTACTACCACAAAGCAGCTGCTCTTCTAGAACAAAATGATTTTAATCTATGGATATATAGATAAGAAGAAGCTTGTTTCTTCTTCCCACACCTACAGAGGCATTCCGGTTCCTTCTTACAAAATAGCTTAGCTTCTCTTAGCTCAAAGAGTAAGGTTTCCTATGCATGGTTTTATATATATGATTACCAGCTTACCTGAGAGATATTGTGGGTTTGGTTCCAGACCACCGCAATAAAGTGAATATTGCAATAAGGCAATTCACACAATTTTTTGTTTGTTTCCCAATGCATATAAAAGCTATGTTTTCATTATACTGTAGTTTATTGAGCCATGCCCCCACCCCCTGACTGCAGGGGCGGTAAGGGAAAACCCTGGCTCCATCACTAGACAACTCCACTCCCATGGCCAGAAGAGGGGTGGTGGCAGTGGGGGCTTCCTTCCCCTGGAAGCAGCTGGGCTGCCTGTAGTTGCACCCGTGTCCTCGTAAGGAGCAATATCTGTGAAGTACAATCAAGGGAAGCCCAATAAAATGAGGTATATCTGTATATATTTGGTGTGGTGTGCATCATTAAAAATAGAGGGGTTTCATTAAGGGATGGAGGACTGATCAACACATCATTTAGATGCATACAGCAATAATGGTACAGGTGTCTGGACTGCTGCAATGTGCTCCACATGGGGCTGCCCTTGGAGACAGTTTGGAAACTGGTCCAAAATGCAGAAGCCAGGTGGGGACCATTCTGAACCCTCATTGTAAAACAGGTACACTGCCTGCCAGTTTGTTTCTGGGCCCAATTCAAGGTGTTCCTGCTAACCTTAAATGAACAAGGCCCCAAATATTTGGAAGACCATTTTCTTCCCTATAGACCGAGGTGTTAAGATTGGCAGAAACCACCCTCTTGGTGGTTTTGCCACCCTCAGAAGTCTGGCAAATGGATGCCCAGGAGAGGGCTTTCTCTGTGGCAGCCCCAAAAATGTGGAACTCCCTCCTCACAGAGATGTATCTAAGATCTTCACTGTTTATTTTTCTTCATTTACCAAGTCAGATCTCTTGATTCTGACTCCTGACAGCGAAAGTATTCATTTTGTTGGACCCACCTCTTTTGTTGAATTTATAGAACAACGACAGCAACAACAACTCTAATGGTCTCTGTGAGCCTTTATGGTAGTTAAGAGATTTATACTGCAAGGCAAGAAGGACGGGCATCCACTGTCCATCATTCAGTTCTTTGAAGTTCTTGCTGCCCTTTCTATTGTTGAACACATGACTTAGGACTCAGCTACATTAGCAAAGAAAAAGCGTTTTAAATGCGTTATAACACTGTGACACCAGATGGCGCTGTGGAGTTCCATCTTTTGGCAACGCGATTTCCCATTGTGAGGTTTACAACACGTTTTCCTGAAACATTTTTTTTCCAATGTATCTAGATCCAGCCTTAGAATCATCAATCTTTTTTCGATACTTTGACATGTGGATCCATTGACACGTGGATCAATGGATTGTTGCTTCAAACACAACAATCATTATTTGTTTTTCTTCTTCTCTCTTCTGTTACAATTGCAAATTTAAAAATTGCAAATGCATTATAACAGAAAAGGTGGAAAAATGCTGTTCTGTCCCACTCAAAACATTTCCACCATTTTATAATCTTACAAAGAAGTAAATGTCTTACCGGAAGAAAGTCCCTTTGAGTTCAATGAGACCTATTCCCAAGATCACATCGGGCTCACAGTCTGGGGTGGTTTCACGACCTTGAATAAATAAATGAGGGCATGCTTATGTATTTGAAGGTGTTACACTCTCATTCTCACACCAGCAGTGAGCCTACTGCTCACTGATGTTGCCAAGGGCACCATAAAATCCACCTATATCCCAGCAGTCATTGTAGATGGGTAAACTAGTGTACAGTTGCCAATTAGCTTGGCTGGCTTCTGCCCATTTTACAGGTTTCTGCAGGTTTGTCCATGAAGTTTTTGTTTTGCTTTTAAAGGCATGCAGCAACACACCAACGCAGCAGGTGAATTTCTGCATAGGAGACCCATGCTAAAGGCACAGCAACATGAACCGTTTCAACAGTTGGCAACC
The DNA here is from genome assembly GCF_951804945.1 of Podarcis cretensis. NCBI lineage: Eukaryota > Metazoa > Chordata > Lepidosauria > Squamata > Lacertidae > Podarcis > Podarcis cretensis. The sequence goes on from NC_137179.1 coordinate 10,485,581, forward strand.
CTCCTATAACTGATTGGCTAAGGAACACCTTGCAAAACATCTTAATGATAACAATTACAAATGAGAGAAATGCAATACATAATCACCAAAAGGACTAATTTATTGAGAGGAGGACTTTGTTTTTGCACCTTTGGAATGATATTTTTCCTTTTAATTTATTCACCATACTTTAGAGGTTTTCGTGGTTGTTTTTTTTAAAAAAATGCTATGCCACCCATTTTCTCCTCAACGTGATATTTTCTTTTCTTCTTTCCCTTCCCTCAGTGCTTGTTTCCTTTTTTTTTTTCTCAGCAAGCAAGCTTGTTTGACGTTTATGCATCTTGGCAACGAAGTGCAATATAATAATATTAATAGAATTATTATTGTCATAATTTTTTAAAGGGTAGGTAGAAATTCATGTTAGTGATGTATGGAAGTGAGAGCTGGACCATAAAGAAGGCTGATCGCCAAAGAATGGATGCTTTTGAATTCTGGTGTTGGAGGAGACTCTTGAGAGTCCCATGGACTGCAAGAACATCAAACCAATCCATTCTGAAGGAAACCAGCCCTGAGTGCTCACTGGAAGGACAAATCCTGAAGCTGAGGCTCCAATACTTTGGCCACCTCATGAGAAGAGAAGACTCCCTGGAAAAGACCCTGATGTTGGGAAAGATGGAGGGCACAAGGAGAAGGGGACAATGGAGGACGAGATGGTTGGACAGTGTTCTCGAAGCTACCAGCATGAGTTTGACCAAAATGCGGGAGGCAGTGGAAGGCAGGAGTGCCTGGTGTGCTCTGGTCCATGGGGTCACGAAAAGTCAGACACGACTAAACAACTAAACAACATCAAGAAATTCCTGTAGAACAGTGCGTATCTAGAAATGCTGATGTAATATAAAATGTCAAAGTGGAAGTGGCTGTGCGCAAAGGTGTAGAGCAGGAAAAGGAAGCCGTCTGTCATGGATGCTTTAGCTGAGATTCCTGCATTGTGGGGGGCGGGGTTGGACCAGATGACCCTTGGGTCCCTTCCACCTCCGAGGTCCTATGATTATACGAAGCTAGTTCATTCTTGTTTCATTTGCACCCAGTGTAGGGCAGCAAACCTTGTTTTCACAGCAATGTGTTGTGTTACATTGGGGCTGAGATGGAGGCCTAATCATTTTCTAGGGTTCTAAAATGATTAGAACAGCAGCAGAGTTAGCACAGTCCTCGAAACAACCCAGCCACCCTTAAAAAAAGGTTGCACCATTATTATTTTTTTTAAAAAAGGTTACAAAAACGTTGGCAACCTGAAAATAGAGCAAAGGGTTTCAAAGGGGAGAAGAACGGCACGCACTTCAAAGGATATTGCAACTTCTTCCTTCCTTCCTGTGTTCAACACCTTGCCCGGATTCAAAACCTCTGAGTTTCTGAACAACACCCACAGCTACCATGTTCCTTACTAGAGTGAAAAACCATGCGAAAATGAAGCTGTTGCATTTATATATATGTATAGATAGATAGATGGGTTGTTTGTGAGCTTGCCTATGAAAGGAAGAATGGAGTGGGGGAGGGGGGTCACGCCATTATCTCAGGAATATAGATTTAAGACAAGGTTATTTACATTTGAAAAAAAAAATTAGATTGCTTGTCTAACAGCAAAACATTGGTGTATGTCATTAAATGATAAGAAGTGGATTTTGTGCAGGCATATCAGCTCGCTTCATAACCCCAAACACATTCTTTATCCTTTTGACATTACCATAATTTAAACTCAGCAAAGTTACATTCAGATTTCACTACTTTTAAAATGTGTGTGCGTGCGTGTGTTTTAATGCCATTTCCGTGGACCGGAGAGGGAATCCAAAACTGTCTTTCGAGGCGTAAGAGAAGGAAGTCACATCCAAAATAAGAATCACCTGGCATGATACCACCCAAACACTGGCGGAGGAACAGGGGTGCGGGGTAAGCACACCGCCCACGGTGGCATGATCCTGGTGGGGTGCCATCGCAGCTGCCCCCCCATGCCCCCAGGATGCACTCCAGCCATGCCACGCCTGCTCTCCGTCTCCCCCACCAGAGCTTGAAGCTCTGCCACTCCACCCAAAGTCCATCCTTTTGTTTGCCGGTAGCCGACTAGATTGCTCTATGATGCTCTTGAGCAGAATATGAAGTCACTAAAGACCACTCATAATAGGAAGCTCATCAAAGGACGTGGGTGGCGCTGTGGTCTAAGCCACTAAGCCTCTTGGGCTTGCTGATCAAAAGGTTGGTGTTTCGAATCCACACAACCGAGTGAGCTCCCGTTGCTCGGTCCCAGCTTCTGCCCACCTAGCAGTTCGAAAGCACATCAAAGTGCAAGTAGATAAATAGGATGGTAAGCGGGATGGTAAGCGGCGTTTTTGTGCGCTGCTCTAGTCCTGCTGGCCACATGACCAGGAAAAACTGTCTGCGGACAAACACCGGCTCCCTCGGCCAGTAAAGCGAGATGAGCGCCGCAACCCCAGAGTCATTTGTGACTGGACTTAACTGTCAGGGGTCCTTTACTTTTTTAAAGACCACTCATCATAGGAACCGGCCTTATTAGGAAGATAGGAATGTGTTAAACTGTCATACACTGGTTGTTAGTCCATTATCTACACCAGGACATCCCAAATTTGGGTCTCTAGCTAGCATGAGCAGTGGTCAGAGATTATAGGAAACCATGGTCTACACTGACTTGCAGCAGCTCTCCAGGGTTTCAGATGGAGGTTATCTCCCAGCGGACGCAGGTGGTGCTGTGGTCTAAACCACTGAGCCTCTTGGGCTTGCCAATCAGAAGGTTGGTGGTTCGAATCCTTGTGACGGAGTGTGAGCTTCCATTGCTCTGTCCCAGCTCTTGCCAACCTAGCAGTTCGAAAGCACACCAGTACAAGTAGATAAATAGGTACCGCTGCAGCGGGAAGGTAAACGGCATTTCCGTGTACTCTGGTTTCTGTCACGGTGTTCCGTTGCACCAGAAGCAGTTTGGTCAGGCTGGCCACATGACCTGGAAAGCTGTCTGTGGACAAACACCGCCTCCCTCGGCCTGAAAGCGAGATGAGTGCCACAACCCTATAGTCGCTTTTGACTGGACTTAGCCATCCAGGGCTCCTTTACCTTTTTTTTAACCTTTTATTTCCCAGCCCTACCTGGGGATTGAATTTGGGATCACCTGTATGCAAAGTAGATGCTCTCTACTCAAAGTAGAGAGCAAGTAAGGGCTGGGCCTCTTCCCAGATTGTTTCTAGATTGGTCTATTGCTCTCTTGCAATCACTGCTGACATCACCTCCAGCTCTAGGGTTGAGAGTGGCCTGTCCTCTAGAAGTATCTCCAGAATTCCTATTAGTTTCTATACCACTATTATTATTATTGGGAGACAGTATGGTGTAGTGGTTAGAGTGTTGGACTAGGAGCTGGGAGAGCCCTGGATTCGAATGCCCACTTGGCCATGAAAGGGATTATCAACCAGGAAGGTATAATTATTGATAGGACTCAAACGAGTTAGCAACCCGCTTGTCACTGCATAAACTCAAACATGGGATCGTTTAAACTCTGCTAAATTATATAAATGTTCCCACAATGTGTGCTGTAATCCTAGCCATGCCTACTCAAAAATAAGTTATATTGAATTCAATGGAAATTACTCTCAGGTGTGTGTGTATGCAGGTTGCAGTATAAAGCATTTATACTTCATTAATTTCAGTGTTTTTTCCCTGCATTGTGGGAATGGACTGCCAATTACTCCGCTTTCAAATAGTTACTTCATTTCTACAGAAGTATGGCTGGGGTTTTCAGAAGAAAACTACTTTTTTCATTCTTTCCAGAAGGCTTCAGGGACAGCCCCTGAGCCAACTGATCAAATGCCTTTGCCCTTTTCTTCTTCTTCTTCTTCTTCTTCTAAAAAAATACTCCAAATGTCAAATTTCACGTACTGTATCTGAACCTTCTTAATGACTTCTGATCACTTACGGTCTTCTGAAGCTCCCCCTGTTCTCATGTGGTTCTCAAATGAGTGCATACACAGAGGTTTCTCAAGTTTTCTAAGAATGAATGGTTTCTTGTGAAGATCACCGGCAGCTTCTTTGGTAACCACATCCAGCAGCAATACAACAATGGTGCACACAGACACACCCCATGTGTGTGCATACAACCTCCATGTGCTTATATTTCCTAGCTATGAATTAGTGCCTTAAGCTTGGCTTTTTCTGCTGATGAGAGTACAGCTGTGCTGACTAGGGTTTGGAACCCCAAAACCTTACAGGCTGCCTGCTGCACACCACCCAACTTTTTTCTTACCTAAAATCGGGGTGCGTGTCACTCATAGCTGTCAACTTACAGATTTGAAAATAAGGGACCAGCAGCCAAAATAAGGGATTTTCCGAACACAGCTATGTTCAACTTCTGAGCCCCTCCGAGCCAAAGACAGAAAGACCAACCAGCAGCCAAACGAAGCCTCAAGCGGTGGTTCCCACAGCACAGCAACCCAGCAAAGGGGATGCAGCAAGGAAAACCACCGTCACCTCTCTGCTGGGAAGCGCTGAGCAAAGGCGAGTCCCCAGGCAACTCAGCCGATTTGATCGGCACAAGGCATGCAAGCTCCACCCCCCCGTCTTTCTTAGACTCCTTATTGGGTGAGCAACGCAGCCAAGCAACACAGTTGGAGCCTCCCTCCTTCCTGGCCGGCAGGGAGGGAGGGAGAGGAGCTGCTTCCTTTGAAACCTGGGAAATTTAAGGGACATCATCAATAAGGGACAGCAGCGGGACACAGCGCTGGGGGATAAGGGACTTTCCCGCCAAATAAGGGATGGTTGACAGCTATGGCGTCACTCCCAGGCAAGTCGCGTGACCTGACCATGATCTCATCCTGAAAAAAGTGGTGTGAGAGCATGTGAGTTGTGGCGCTGGCACTCTGGGCTCATCAGAGGGTCGCGCCAGAGTTCTGGACCTTTAGTGCTCTAGCAGTGACCCTACAGATGACCTGAGCACCAGGATTGGCTTTTGTGATTCTGGGATGTCCCACTTAAAATGTTGATGGGTCTTTGTATTGATTGGCAGAAACACCAGCATGTGAGGAGATGCTGCAAACTTATAGAGGGGAATCATAGACATCAAATCCACACAGAAACTTATCATTGCTTGTTTTAACAACTCAGAACCTGTGAAAGAAGGAAGTTTAACAACAGAAAGAATTAGAGGAACCATCGGAAGTGACTATGAAAAGCAGTAGAAGTATGAGATGATCAGAACCCTGAGAACTTGAAGCATGGGAAGTCTTACTAAAAATTTATAATTTGGCAGAATATTCAGATTATTTGATATGTATATGTATAATTTTGAATATTTAATGTGATTGGATTGGTTTGTTAAAGTGGAAAATTTAATAAAAATGAATTTTAAAAAATTAATGTTGATGGGCATGTGCTCTCCACATGAATCAGAGGCCTTTCTCCAGATGCATCCTCCATGGGAGGTCCAAGGGTGGCAACACAAGAATGGTCCTCCCCCCCCCTTTTATATATATTTTTATTAATTTTTTAACATATCTGTTCCAACAATCATTTAACATAACTTCTTATCTTATACAATATTTTAGACTTCCGTCAACAACCTCTGAAGATTTTCCGTTCTTTATTACTTGTTCTGCATTTCTTAATTTCTCTATTACTTTTAATTGTCCTTAACTAATAATTCTTTTCAAAGTCTTCCTTTCAGTATTTCACAAACTCTGCTTACAGAACTTCTTGCAGTCCTACTAGCCTAATCTGTTTATTACAATTGCTTTTCAAATAGTTCAAATATTTACTCCAGTCCTCTAAGAATCTCTGATCCCGCAGGTTTCGAATCCTTCCTGTCATCTTATCTAATTCTGCATAGTCCATTAATTTCATTTGCCACTTTTCTTTCGTCGGCAATTCTTCTTGCTTCCATTTTTGTGCCAATAATATTCTAAGAATGGGCCTTTTCAGCGGTGTCTCCCCCTCGTGAAATGCTCTCCCCTGGTGCCTTCATTACACATCTTTAGGCAGCAGGCAAAAACATTTCCTTCCTGTCAGGCCTTTGGCTTTTAGTTGTCTGTGACCTCCTACATACCCTCCAAGTATCCCTATTCTCCAGGGACAGTTCTGAAATTATGAAAGCCATCCCGGCTTCTGATTTGATCCTGGAATGTCCCTGTTACCCTCACCAGTGCCACCACCACTGAGCTTGGGGAAGTGGGTGAGCAGGCACTTGTTCAGAGCAGTGGCTGCAGTGGCATCTGAGAGTGAGCATCCAGTTACCTCTCCATGGCCACTGCTGCCAGCATCAGTGGCGTAGCGTGGGGGGTGCAGGGGGGGCCGGCCGCACCGGGCGCAACATCTGGGGGTTAGGGTTAGGGGGCACAAATCCACAGGTTAGGGGGTGCAAATTACTTGCCTTGCCCCGGGTGCTGGCAACCCACGCTACGCCACTGGCCAGCATCCTCTCTTGGGCAGCTTGTATCGGCTGCTGGAGAGCAGGGGAGGAGGAGGAGAGGCTGGCACTGATGCGCCAGCTCCGAGGGGCAGGAAGAGGGCAGGAATGCCCTGGGCGAGAAGAAAAGGGGAGTGACACACAAGGAGTCTTGATTTTTTTAATACTACTACTACTACTAATATATTTATACCCCGCCCACCTGGCTGGGTTTCCACAGCCACTCTGGGCAGCTTCCAACAAAGTATTAAAATACAGTAGTCTGTTAAACATTAAAAGCTTCCCTGAACAGGGCTGCCTTCAGATGTCTTCTAAATGTCAAGTAGTTGTTTTTCTCTTTGACATCTGGTGGGAGGGCGTTCCACAGGACGGATGCCACTACTGAGAAGGCCCTCAGTCTGGCTCCCCGTAGCTTCACTTCTTGCAGCAAGGGAACCGACAGATGGTCCTCAAAGTGGACCTCAGTGTTCGGGCAGAACGATGGGGGTGGAGACACTCCTTCAGGTATACTGGACCGAGACCATTTAGTGCTTTAAAGGTCAGCACCAACACTTTGAATTGTGTTCAGAAACATACTGGGAGCCAATGTAGGTCTTTCAAGACTGGTGTCATGTGGTCTCGGCGGCTGCTCCCAGTCACCAGTCTGGCTGCCACATTCTGGATTAGTTGTAGTTTCCAGGTCACCTTCAAAGGGAGCCCCACATAGAGCACATTGCTGTTTGCATCTGCATCTAATCTCGCCCCTTTCGAAAATTATTTATTGGTGTCTGTTTTTCTTTTTGTAAATCTACCAAAAAATAAAACCAGGATTAAGGGGTTTTCTCAGGGCAGCGGAGGGTGTTTGTGTTGTGTGTCATTGTAGTGGTGTTGGAAATGCAGACGAACAAAAAATGGAAGGTTGAAGGGCATCAGTTGTAGGGGGGGGGGAGTGAGAAAGGTCTCTATTTTCATCCAAGGAATGTTGCTCCTTCCACGAGTACAGTTTTCAGTCCTGCCTTTTAAAAACATGTTTTAGACTTTTCTCTTGTTTTGTTTTTATGCTGGCTTTAACATATGCACTGCTTCCTTATTGTTGTAAACTGCTTGGAGTTACTTTTGTGAAACCGAAAAGAGCAACAATTTTTTTTATATAAAAATAATAATAATAGCAATAAGGCTGATTGGACATGTAATCCAATACAAGCGAAGGGCACCAAGTTTGCGAAGGCTCTAGCATATGCATAAAAGGATGAGCCACTGCAACCCAGATTTTCTCCGGCTTTGATTCAAACTGACACCTCACCCGAGACACAGAGGTGGGGAGCATTCGCAGATTTTCGGGACAGATGAAAGCCCCCGGTTCCTTAGCCATGCAAAGCACAGGAGCAAATTGTTACGAACTTATTAAATTGTTAAAGCTCCTTTTCATAATTTCTCCTAATGCCAAAGCCTCTCTGGAGGCAACAAGACGACTTACCTGCCAACTCTGACATTTCTGTAACCAAATCAATATTTCAGCAGCTTCCCGCTATTAATCTGATGGTGATTTGAATTTTAGAAAGTAACGGATGATTCAATTAGAAAACAAACAAACAAGCCCCCCCCCCCCAAGGGAGGCGAGAATAATTGCTCTGTTTATTCTTCTCCCCGCACGATAAGGTGGGTTCTGACAAGATGGACTGCACCGCCCGACTCTCCAGCCCGTCTAAGGTTGCAATTGATCTTGGGAGTTAAAGGTTTCGTTTGCATTTTTTAAGTCATTCCGCAGAAAATGTATAGCTTTGATTAGAGATGGTATGGGGAATCCAGATTATAAAAAGCAGGTGCCTCTCGTTTTATATTCCTCTGTCTCAGAAATTGTGTGCAGATTTTTTAAAATTTATTTTAAGGTGGGGGGGGGAATATATTATCTGCATGGGAATAAGTCTGACTTGGCAATGATTAACAATCCCAGAGCCTTTAAAAATGAGTTCTCTACAGCCCTTTTCTGCTGAGTATCACTCATGCTGAACGAAGCACCTGCATTTTTCATACACTTCTTATAAAGTTTTCTTTGGGCTTGAGAAAACTTAAGGAGGCTGAAAATATCTGCTTATAATTGGGATGCCAACAAGCTCTTTCCTCACTTTTTTTTTCTTTTTAAAAGAAAACGGAGCTTGTCACATATTTCATAAACCCGCCTTGTCTGGCGTGAAAAGGGAAGAAGTTGCCCCCACTGACCTCCCCCCTCCCCCTGCCGCAGCCTCGCTTATTGGGGTCGCATAGTGGAGGTTTTAGGGATGCGGGTGGCGCTGTGGGTTAAACCACAGAGCCTAGGACTTGCGGATTGAATCCCCATGACGGGGTGAGCTCCCATTGCTCGGTCCCTGCTCCTGCCAACCTAGCAGTTCGAAAGCACGTCAAAGTGCAAGTAGATAAATAGGTACTGCTCTGGTGGGAAGGTAAACGGCGTTTCCGTGGACTGCTCTGGTTCGCCAGAAGCGGCTTAGTCATGCTGTACGCCGGCTCCCTCAGCCAATAAAGTGAGATGAGCGCCGCAACCCCAGTGTCAGCCACGACTGGACCTAATGGTCTTACAGAACTTGCGAGACCTTGCCAGAAGCAGATGATACTTCTTCAGTGGTTGTGCCACCTCAGTGGATTCCACTGCCTGAAACAGATGCCTCAGTCCGCCTCATGGGTGGGCCAGCCTTACTGACCACGCCCCAGACTTTCTAGGAGGCAGATAGAGCCTCAACAGGATCTTAGGACCTCAAGGTGCAAAGGAATGAAGCCATCACTATATGCCAGGATGTGGAGTTCTCCGTTTTCTGTAGTTATTAGAAACTTGGGGAGGTGAGGACCTGTGTCAGCACTCAGCACTGGAGAGCCAGTGTGGTGTAGTGGTTAAGAGTGGTAGACTTGTAATCTGGTGAACCGGGTTCGCGTCTCCACTTCTCCACATGCAGCTGCTGGGTGACCTTGGGCCAGTCACACTTCTCTGAAGTCTCTCAGCCTCACTCACCTCACAGAGTGTTTGTTGTGGGGGAGGAAGGGAAAGGAGAATGTTAGCCGCTTTGAGACTCCTTAGGGTAGTGATAAAGTGGGATATCAAATCCAAACGCTGCCTCTTCCTCCTCCTCCTCCTCCTCCTCCTCCTCTTCACTTGTGCTTAACCTGAGCCCCTTCTGTCAAGTGTCTAGATCAGGCATAGCCAAACTTGGCCCTCCAGATGTTTTGGCACCACAACTCCCATGATCCCTAGCTAACAGGACCAGTGGTCAGGGACAGTGGGAATTGTAGTCCCAGAACATCTGGAGGGCCGAGTTTGCCTATGCCTGGTCTAGATCTGCGAGTCTGTGATTTCAGTCCCCCACAATGCCTTGTGTGATGCTACATCCAGGGCATTGTGGGGGATTCAAGATGGCAGCCAATAGCTGCCTGATGATGCTGTGGTGAAGACCCATCATTGGACACTTGGACAATGGCCCCACTATACCTGGAGCCAGTTTGGATGGGGCAATTCAGATGAGGGAAATCAAGTTTTGAACAGAGGAAGACAGGAAGCTGCCCAATATTGCATCAGATCATCGGCCTATCAAGGCTAGTGTTCTCTGCAGTGACTCTACAGGGGTTCAGATGGATATGCTGGAGACTGAACATGGGACTTACTGCATGCAGAACAGATGTTCTTCCACTAAGCTAGTCCCACCAATTGTAATTATTATTATTATTATTATTATTATTATTATTATTATTATTATTAATTTATACCCCGCCTTCCCTGGCCAGAGCCAGGCTCAGGGTGGCTAACTCCAGTAAAATTACAATTAAAAAAAAACCAAACCAATTTAAAATACACGTTAAAATATAATTTAAAATGCAGTCTCATTTTAATATTAGCCCATAGATCAAAACCATAAGGGGAGGAAAACATAAGGGTCATACTGAGTCCAAACCAAAGGCCAGGCGGAACAGCTCTGTCTTGCAGGACCTGCGGAAAGATGTCAAGTCCCGCATACCTTTGTCTCTTGTGACAGAGCGTTCCACCAAGTCGGGGCCAGTACTGAAAAGGCCCTGGCCCTAGCTGAGACCAATCTAACCACCTTGCGACTTGGGACCTCCAAGGTGTTGTCATTTGTGGACCTTAAGGTCCTCCGTGGGGCATTGTATGGGACTGAGGCCTCTACAGCCCACCCCCTGTTCACTGGGACACGGCTTGGACCCCCTCCCCCCCCAATCCTGAGGGAGCAGAGGAGGCCTGGCGAAATGTCATCACAATGTGGCGCAGGATGGTGTCGCCCAGGATCGTGTGGCATCTCCGGACCCTGTGTGGCCTGGCGAGACCTAGTGTGGCCTGGTGTTATTCTGTGTCTCCCAATGCTGCACAGCCTGGTAGAATGTCAACCAGCCTGGCCTGGTGAGTGAATGTTGCATCAGGAGGAGTCTTGGCCAGCCTCTCTCAATGAGACAGTTGTCACAGGGACGCGTAAGGTGTGTGATGTCACACACACATGCACACACATGATGTCATGTGCAGCCCCCTCAATATGGGGTGCAATTCGGCACGTGTGGCTTACCCATAGTTGTCAACTTACAGATTTGAAAATAAGGGACCAGCAGCCTCAAAAATAAGGGATCAGCAGCCAAAATAAGGGATTTTCAGGGCACAGGTATGTTCAACTTCTGAGCCCCTCCGAGCCAAAGGCAGAAAGCCCAGCCAGCAGCTAAACGAAGCCTCAAGCAGTGGTTCCCACAGCACAGCAACCAGGCAAAGGGGATGCCGCAAGGAAAACCACCGTCCCCTCTCCGCTGGGAAGCGCTGAGCAAAGGCGAGTCCGCAGGCAACGCGGCCAATTTGATTGGCACAAGGCATGCAAGCTCCACCCCTCAGTCGTTCTTAGGCTCCTTATTGGGTGAGCAATGCAGCCAAGCAACACAGTTGGAGCCTCTCTCCTCCCTGGCCGGCAGGGGGGGAGGGAGAGGAGCTGCTTCCTTTGAAACCCGGGAAATTTAAGGGACATCATCAATAAGGGACAGCAGCGGGACACGGCGCTGGGATAAGGGACTGTCCCTCTAAATAAGGGATGCTTGACAGCTATGGGCTTAGCCACCCTGCCTGTGCCATGCCACTTCCTTAATCTTGGGGCCGAGGGGGGTGGTCAGAACTTGAAAGAAAGAGGGATCTGATCTCTAATGTCTGTGTCACATCCACAATGCACTCAAGAGGGACTCGTTTTTCTCCCAAAACACTCAGAAGCAAAACTCACTTTCCTCCGAGCCTGGAATGTGCCTCCCATTTTAATGCACCGAGAAAGTGCAACTTTAACTATCAGAAGTTTGTGGAAGCACTTTTTGAACCTGTGAAAGGCACGCTCTCTTTCTTCCCCCTGCTGACATCTGCATAATAAAGATAGACCATCCCATCCCGCAGTGCATATTCATACCCACATATAAAATTTATATCGCCGTTGCATACGCACGGGCAAGATAAACAGAATAGTCATCACAATAATAATGATATCAGAAAGAAAGGGACCGGCGTGGTAATGGATGGCGCCCAGTAGAGATCTGATACGACGGAATTGAGAGGCTTTGTGCAAAGGCTCGGATGGACTACTTTATGCCGAAAAAATAAAATAAGTAGATGATAGCCTGCAATCTCCCCCCGCCCTTCGCCACCCATCTGCAGAAGAAAGAAAGGAAAAGGATACAGAAACATGAGCCTACCTTCATTTTTCTTGGGGGGGGGGCAATTTTATTTCCTCATTAAAGACAAGGGCCAACATAAAAAAGTGTGCACTGATAAAACTTGCGTTAGCAAAAGTGAAACGTGTCCTTATTTATAATGCACATTCCTGATCTCTTTGAAGACGTAATGGGCAAATAAATATATACATGGATTTATCACTTGTGTTTATATGGGTGGGACAGATATTTTTTTCAATTCATGCATAACATTGTCGGGAGGCTCTCTTGAATCCGGATGCTTGTGCAGTTTTGTTTCCTCTCCTAACTTCTTCTATTACGCTATTTTAGGAAAGGAAAAGACACCCGAAAAGCGCTCTGGGTGTGGCCCTTCCATGGAACACCCCAAATCCCTGCTGATTTGCTACCAGATAACAGGGACAAAGAGGGACGCGGATAGGCGCTGTGGGTTAAACCACAGAGCCTAGGACTTGCTGATCAGAAGGTCGGCAGTTCGAATCCCCGTGACGGAATGAGCTCCCATTGCTTAGTCCCTGCTCCTGCCAACCTAGCAGTTCGAAAGCACATCAAAGTGCAAGTAGATAAATAGGTACCGCTCTGGTGGGAAGGTAAATGGCGTTTCCGTGCGCTCATAGCTGTCAGCCTTCACTTTTTTTGCGGGAAATTCCCTTATTCCAGCGCCATCTCCTGCTGCTTCCCGCTGCTATCCTGGATTGTTAGATATGCCGTAGGCTGTCCCTGGGACAGGTGAGGCTGCTGATCCCTTATTTTCAAATCTGAAAATTGACAGCTATACGTGCACTGCTCTGGTTCGCCAGAAGCAGCTTAGTCATGCTGGCCACATGACCCGGAAGCTGTCTGTGGACAAACGCCAGCTCCCTCAGCCTATAGAGCGAGATGAGCGCCGCAACCCCAGAGTCGTCCACGACTGGACATAACAGTCAGGGGTCCCTTCACCTCTACTTTAACATGGACAAAAGTTCAAGTTCAGCACATGAATGGAGGAAATAGTATTTGTCCACCCAGTTGCAGGTCAAAAACTTGATCACGTGATTCTGGACCAGTCAATCTGCTCATTTGAGGCAGCCCAAATACCGAGGTCAATGTTGAAGTATCTTCTCTGCACATCACACCTCCGAGTTGGGGTGGGTGCTGTCTGAAAAAAGAGCCTTTTTCAGAAACAAACCTGAATATTGGAAGATTTAGGACACGCGCACAAAAAAGGAAGTCATTCTTCACACAGCATACAGTTAAAACTATCAAATTCACTCACACAGGAAGTAGTGACGGCTGCCAAGTTGCATGGCTTTAAAAGTGGATTAGGCAAATTGAATTGCATCCGCTTTTCTCCAAGCAAAATGTTTCCCGAGATGGGAAATGTGTGGAAGGGTGGATTGATGCCATTGGTGTGTTTGCACTGCACTGACCTCCTCCTGCCCGCCTGCCTCTTCCCTCTCTCCCCCAGTGAGCGGCTGTGACTCAGTTGTCGGAAGGCCAGGGTTTGTCAACCACTGCAATTTGCAAAACAATGTGAATTTCCATTTGGATTTTGTTTCAGCGCACATAATGCGGAAAGGAGTTTAGCAGACAAATGAACATATGTGGGAGTGGAAGGGGCCAGGAAAAGATGGATTCCTCCCTCCGTTCTGCATAAACAGTATTGATCAAAGCTATTCCTTAGAGGAGGGGCTGCTGTGACTCAATGGTAGAGCGGGGGCGTAGGAAGGGGGGCGGGGGTGGTGTGCCCCGGGTGTCACCCTGAGGGGTGTGTGAGAAAATGGCGGCTGGCCGAGGGCTAAACTCATTGTAGGGCAAACAAGGGCGTATGTCCCGCCATTATGGGCACCGCTCGAGCGCCGTCCGTACGGGCACAGCTCGAGTGCCGTCTGTATCGGCAGCATTCAAGTGGTGCCATCTGTATCAGCACCACACATGCGCCATCGGTATTGGTGCCTCACATGCGCTGTCCATTTCGGCGCTGCTCGGGTGCTGTCTGTATCGGTGCCGTGCATGCGCTGTCTGTATCAGCATTTGCAAAACAACAACAAACCTCTGGTTACGTGAAACATATTCAATAAACACACAAGACGTAACCGGCTGTACTTTTGAATACCGTCTTTTTCTCTCCATAAAGCGCACTGGACCATAAGGCGCACCTAGTTTTTAGGGGGGGGGGAATCAAGAAAACAAATCTTATTCCCCTGCCCCCCAGTCCCAAAGAGCAAAGAAGCCAAGACAGCGAGCGGGATGGATCCCGCTCTCTGTCTTGGCTTCCTTTTTAGCCATGGGGCTAGGGTAGGGGAATCCCGACCTTCCCCCGACCCTAGCCCCCAGAACAGGTCCGGGAGCAGCGGCAAGGTTGTGCGCAGCTCATAAAGTTCAACAAAAAAAGCAGAAAACCCAGTGGAACTGTTCGTTCTTTAATCAGTTCATGCATAAGGTCCATATATGTGTAAGTGTCTATTCCACCAGTCTGTTCACAGAGTCCAACAATCCACACGAAAGGTTGTTACAGTTCCACAGAATCCTTTCACAGAGTCTAAGAAGGATTTATAGCTATGCTATAAGATCCACTGTCCTGTGATATCATATATGAGTTTGTACTACTGATGAAGCCCAGGACTGCGGAACAAGGCTAATATTCGGGAAATCCTTGTCTTAGACTGTGAAAGGGATTTTTGAGACACCTCCCTGAAACCCTGGAGAGTCCCTGGTACTTAGCTAGATGACCCAATTGACCAACTCCACCTAAGCAGCTTCCTCGGTTCCCCTTTGAGCTAGTTTTTATTTCTTACACCTTTTGTCCCAAGCAGCCACTGTTTTTGCTCACATCACCAAAAATGCCTGACACTGTTAACCTCAGAGCTTCCTGGTTTCTGCGCCGTCAACCTCATCTTGTGGTTTTGTCTTTATGCTTGAGAACTGATCATAGGAAGTGTCTTATCAAAAAGTACAAAGCACTCACGGAAACTGTACCTCGTTCCTATCCTTACTGGAAGAAATGGTAGTTTTGTTATTAGCCATTTCTGCCAATGTCACTCCTTGTCCTTCACCATTATTTATTTCACCTTTTCAGAGACAGTCTCCGTAGCATTAGCAGTTGTTAGAAACAAGGCTTGGTTAGCAAGGCTGACCTTGTTCACATGATATATGAGGGCTGGTTTTTGTGTGTGCTCCTTTGGTTGGTTTTCAAAGTCTGGGCGCAGAATCTGTGGTTCAGATGTGTATCCTTTCAGTGTGAGAACACAAAGTTGGTGTGGTTAATGTTTCAGGGTGGGGGTATTCGCCAGGCACATGTCCCTATGATTAAAAAAAGAGGAAAGAGCGGCACCTAGTGGCAGAACTGAGTATTAGGAAATGGAGCATTAGCCTCCCACCCAACAAAAGAAATCAGAAATGTAAAGAAAGAGATCTTTTACCTAAAACAACAACAAAAGCCCACCTTGGTGAGTGGACTGAACTTCTCCACTTCTGTTGGAGACAGATCGTGAACCTTTTGAAAAGGAAAATAGGTGAAAAGTCCATAACAGAACAGGAGCATCACAGGCAAAAAAAAAAGACCTCTAGCCTGTGATACGACCAACCTTCACCCCTGTGGGTTTTAATCTGAATACTGAGCAACGCACAAGGAATACAATCAAGGGAGAAATGTGAGGGTGGTGAAACTAACACACCTTTGCGACTTGATGGTAAACATGTTTACTCAGAAGCCAGTCTTACAGGGTTCAGTGGGACTCACTTCCTCCTGAATACGCTTTGGAGTAAAGCCATGCACCACGATTCAAAGCACATACATTCAGAACTCTCCCTGAGTTCAATGGAACATGCTACCTGGTAAGGATGCTTTTGACTGCAGCTGTAGTTTCCCAAAGCAGGGCACATCATATATTTATCGAATAATTACGGATGCCAGAAACAGCTGTGATTCCCCCCACCCTTGTTCCTGAATGAGAAGAACAGATGAGAACATGCAGCATACAGTCCCTTTGCTTTCGGTCTTCTTTGCACTCCACCACTCCCGAATATTGGGGGGGGGGGAATTTCTTCTATTAGTTCCAAAGTTGATGCACGCACAGTTTTCTACAGCTCTGCATTCCTTCAATTCTTTTGTACCCTTTTCCCATTCTATGTTACGAGTTCATTCATATGCATTAATAAATCAGTGGCGAAAGGCCATTGTTTCTTCCGCCTCACTTTTTTCTTTTTGCATTTCTCCTGCACATTGATAAAAATGGCCCATGATACAATTCTGTGCACAGTTATAATAAGGTTGTGTGTGTGTGTTTGGCAGTGTTTCAATAATGAGCTCATGCACCTTGGCAATGCTATGTAAAAAATCGGCACTGGCTCGGCTGACCTTTGCAGCCCACCCACATCCCTGGCACAGAATTCCCAATTAGAATGGTCTTAAAGAAAAAGGTAAAGGACCCCTGACAGTTAAGTCCAGTCGCAGACGACTCTGGGGTTGCGGTGCTCATCTTGTTTTACAGGCCGAGGGAGCCTGCGTTTGTCCTCAGACTGTTTTTCCAGGTTATGTGGCCAGCATGACTAAGCTGCTTCTGGTGCAATGGAACACCGAAACCAGAACAATGCATGGAAACACCGTTTACCTTCCTGCCGGAGCTGTACCTATTTATCTACATGCACTTTGACATGCTTTCGAACTGCTAGGTTGGCAGGAGCAGGGGCTGAGCAATGGGAGCTCATTCCATCGCAGGGATTCAAACTGCCGACCTTCTGATCAGCAAGCCCAAGAGGCTCAGTGGTTTAGACCACAGCGCCACCCGCATCCCTTAGAAGGTCTTACCCTATCCCAAATGATTAAAATGCCCATTAGACTGCATTGCCTATAAGGAAAATTGCTTTTCAAAAACGTGCATGTTAGACAAGGTTGTATACAAAATGGTGTGCATCAGGATAAATTTGCTGGAATTGCAGACTGGTGTGGAAATGTGGAGAACTGAACTGAAGACTGGCAGAAGTGAGAGAGACTGAAATGGACAGATCTGCTCTTCTCTATTAGGGAACACCTTTTCTTTCCTTAGACATACAAGCAGAGACATCACCTTGCCAACAAAGGTCCGTATAGTTACAACTACGGTTTTCCCAGTAGTGATGTATAGAAGTGAGAGCTGGAGCATAAAGAAGGCTGATCGCTGAAGAATTGATGAACCGTTTCAACAGTTGGCAACCCTACTATAACATTGGCTAAGGAACACCTTGCAAAATATCTTAATGATAACAATTACATATGAGAGAAATGCAATACATAATCACCAAAAAGACTAATTTATTGAGAGGAGGACTTTGTTTTTGCACCTTTGAAATGATATTTTTCCTTTTAATTTATTCACCATACTTTAGAGGTTTTCGTGTGTGTGTTTTTTTAAAAAATTGCTATGCCACCCATTTTCTCCTCAACGTGATATTTTCTTTTCTTCTTTCCCTTCCCTCAGTGCTTGTTTCCTTTTTTTTTCTCAGCAAGCAAGCTTGTTTGACGTTTATGCATCTTGGCAACGAAGTGCAATATAATAATATTAATAGAATTATTGTTGTCATTATTTTTTAAACGGTAGGTAGAAATTCATGTTAGTGATGTATGGAAGTGAGAGCTGGACCATAAAGAAGGCTGATCGCCAAAGAATTGATGCTTTTGAATTATGGTGCTGGAGGAGAGTCTTGAGAGTCCCATGGACTGCAAGAAGATCAAACCTATCCATTCTGAAGGAAACTAGCCCTGAGTGCTCACTGGAAGGACAGATCCTGAAGCTGAGGCTCCAATACTTTGGCCACCTCATGAGAAGAGAAGACTACCTGGAAAAGACCCTGATGTTGGGAAAGATGGAGGGCACAAGGAGAAGGGGACGACAGAGGACGAGATGGTTGGATAGTGTTCTTGAAGCTACCAGCATGAGTTTGACCAAACTGCGGGAGGCAGTGGAAGACAGGAGTGCCTGGTGTGCTCTGGTCCATGGGGACTAAACAACAACAGCAGCAACAAGAATCATAGAATTGCAGAGTTGGATTTCATAGAGGGGCAGAATGAGTATTATCTGGCACCTGAAACAATGCTGCATCTGTCGATCACAGTGGTGAAAGTGATCTTACAAGTAAAGTGGCCCCAAATTGGGGATAGGTTTTGGTTCAGCCCTGTTTCAAACTAAAATCTCTTAGTCTGAGCGTTTTCCAGTTTCTAGTCTCCAATAAGGAGCTATCAAGGCTGGATCTTACGGGGATCGGATACTTTGCATCAGAGATGAACGAAGTTTTTTTTTCTTTTTAGGCATGCAATGCCTCTCCCATGATGCGCACACACGCACGCACGCACGCGCGCACACACACACAAACACAATCTGAAATAAAAGCTAAAATAAAAGGCTTGGATTTGCTTAAGTTCTTTGATGCTTTTACTTGGAGCCAAAAGATCAGTAAGTGAAGAGGAGGGAGGTAGAGAAGAAAAGAACCAAAAAAGCGTTTGGTTCTGGCTTTGAATTACATAAAAGCCACTGCATTTGATTTGAATTTACAAAAGGGGGGGGGGGAGGGAGAAAACCTTGCAGTGATTTGCAATATCTGGTTCTGCAGTATGTTGGACCTGGTTCTTCTGCCATGGGAAAAACTTAAAAAAATATATATTAGTATCTGCCATTACTGCATGCGAATTGTTATTGCTGCGACGGTGATGACGTCTCCAGAGTTGAGTTTTGTAGTTTCTGTGGCTTTTATTTCTGTAACACTGATGTATAAAGCAGGACATCATGTTCTGGTATGCTGGAAAAATGTATATATATATATATATATATATATATATATATATATATATACACACACACACACACACTAGTGTGGGGGGAAAGAATGAAAATCAGCTGTTCTCCAGATTGCATGATGGAGTTCTCTAGCCAAAAGACATGTACAAAAATTGATATTTTAGGGGGAGGTTTGCGTAAGAAATGTGAATACATTTTATTGCTTGCAAAAAAAGTGTATATAAGGGGAAATTGCATGGTTTTAACTGTTTAGTTTTTGCATCTTTAACTTGTTGTGAACCTTTTTGGTGACTTCAGGCAGGGAAGTGGTTTATAAATGTGTAAAATAAATACACACAGCAAAATATTCTGCCCAACACAGCAAACCACACTAAGCCTCATGCTTCTAACCCTATCAGATTCACCTCCCTGATTTCTCAGCAGCCATCTTGATGGAAGAAAACTACTTCTTCATGCAGTGCCTAAAAGGTAAAGGGACCCCTGACCATTAGGTCCAGTCGTGGCTGACTCTGGAGTTGTGGCGCTCATCTCACTTTATTGGCTGAGGGAGCCGGTATACAGCTTCGGGTCATGTGGCCAGCATGACTAAGCCGCTTCTGGTGAACCAGAGCAGCGCACGGAAACGCCGTTTACCTTCCCGCTGGAGTGGTACCTATTTATCTACTTGGACTTTGATGTGCTAGATTGGCAGGAGCAGGGACCGAGCAACGGGAGCTCACCCCGTCGCGGGGATTCGAACCACTGACCTTCTGATCGGCAAGCCCTAGGCTCTGTGGTTTAACCCACAGCGCCACCCACGTCCCGCCATGCAGTGCTAGTAAAACTATAGAGTTGACTTCCAGAGGAGGCAGTGATGCACATCAATTTGGATGGCTTTCAAAGAGGATGAGTTGAGGGAGGATAAGGCTATCTATGACTGCTAGCTTTGCCTTCACAGTCAAAGGCATAGAATCCTAAAATTCAAGAGATGGAAGGGACCTCAAGAGTCATCAAGTCCAAACCCCTGC
The DNA here is from genome assembly GCF_951804945.1 of Podarcis cretensis. Lineage (NCBI taxonomy): Eukaryota > Metazoa > Chordata > Lepidosauria > Squamata > Lacertidae > Podarcis > Podarcis cretensis. Next base: position 10,505,455 of record NC_137179.1, read on the forward strand.
AATGCAGGAATCGTTTACCCAACATGGGGCTCAAACCCATAAACCTGAGATAGCTCAGGTTCTGAGCTATCAGGGGTTGCTGTAATCCTTCTGAACACCAGTTGCTGGAAGCCTCAGGAAGCAGGGATGCCAACTTGAATAAAATAGGAGGGGGGAGGTAAGCCCCACACCATATAATCCATCACAAGACATGGTGCATGAACACCATTTGAATGCCAAAGCCCAGTGCCGGATCTACGTATAAGCTAAACAGCTTAGGGCCCCACTCTCTTGGGGCCCCCAAAAAAATTAAGGAAAAAACCCTGGATGTACATTTCCAAAATATAAGATAAAAAAACAAGTAAAATAAAACCTACATACAGCAACAGTGTTTTGTGTTGTGTAGGCTCCTATGATGTAAGTAATGGGCCCTGCCTGTATTTCACCAGTAACATAATACTTCTTAATTGTATTTCAGTTTAACAATTACTTTGATAAAATACATATTTTGTTATGTGTAAATGGCTTCAGATACCTATTAGGTCCATAAATGACCATATAGCATATATTCAACACAAAAAACAGTGGCAATTTGTTGTTGACAAAGGACAGCTGGACATATCAAGGGCCCCATTGCCTTCAGTAGCTTAGGGCCTCATCAAACCTAAATCTGGCCCTGCCAAAGTCTGTCAACGTTTTGGTGGGTCCCTCAAATATTTTGTTGGAAGGCAAGGGGACCTTGGCTGAAAATATAACCTAAAATTGTCATTTAAAACCTTAATCATTTTGGTAGTACAGCTTGTTCCCTATGTTTTATGGCAGTCACACAGAATTTGGCCACCCTTAGCGTGATCTCTAGATCCTTGTCCTCTATCAGGAGTTTTAGACGTTGAAGTTCGGACCCATTTGGAGATTTTTGTATAACAGGAGTGATAAATACCGCCATAGAAACAGCAGCATAACAAGACATGAGAGACAGTTTCTACCTCCATCAAGCCGCAGGGGCAGACTCATTCCACGTATGGTTTACCCTCGAATCTGCCCTGCAATAAGGCAGGTGGCAGCATGTTGAATCTAGCGAGTGTAAATGACCGTCTGTATTTGGGTATTTGTATTTTTAATATTTTGTTGGAAGCCACCCAGAGTGGCTAGTGAAACCCAGCCAGATGGGCGGGATAGAAATAATAAAGTATTATTATTATTATTATTATTATTATTATTATTATTATTATTATACTGAATGAGATGCCAGCTCTGAGGGGCAGCTAGAGGGCAGGGTCACTCTGGGAGGGAAGAAAGGGGGAGCAGAGCGGAAGAGTCATTTTTTTAATATTAAAAAACGTGCATCCGCGTCTAATCTTGCCCCTTTCTAAAATTTATTTATTGGTGTGTGTTCTTTTCGTAAACCGACCAAAGAATAAAATAAAATAAGGATTGTGTGGTTTTCTCAGGACAGTGGATGGCCCGTGTGCTGTGTCCCATTGGTGTAGTTGTGGTTCTTCTGATATGAAATGCTCTGCAGGGGTGGGGGTGGGGCACAAGAAATGGGGGGTTGAGGAGGGTCAGGGCAAGAGAGTGAGAAATAACCCTGTTTTCATCTGAGGAACCTTGGATGGCATGCTTCCAATCTACCTGAAGGGTATACTTGAAGGAGTGTCTCCACCCCCATCGTTCTGCCCAGACACTGAGGTCCAGCCCCGAGGGCCTTCTGGTGGTTCCCTCACTGCGAGAAGTCAAGTTACAAGGAACCATGCAGAGGGCCTTCTTGGTAGTGGTGCCTGCCCTGTGGAACGTCCTCCCACCAGATGTCAAAGAGAAGAACAACTACCAGCCTTTTAGAAGACTTCAGATGTCAGACCTTCAGATGGCAGCCCTGTTTAGAGAAGCTTTTAATGTTTAGCAGACCACTGTATTTTAACACTTTGTTGGAAGCCGCCCAGAGTGGCTGGGGAAACTCATCCAGATGGGTGGGGTATAAATAATAAATTCTATTCTATTCTATTCTATTCTATTCTATTCTATTCTATTCTATTCTATTCTATTCTATTCTATTCTATTATCAACAAGACACCCAACACCAGCTACCTGCAGACCAAGTCATTCCTGTGCCTTATCTGACCAGGTCCCCGTGCTGTCTGTCAGACCTAACTGACTTCTACACATGCAAGAGCCCTGTGGATGGAGCATTGTCCTCATTTTGATGCCTCCCCTTCAGCGCATCAAATACATTTGCACACAATCATAGCCAACAATAGTCAAGGATGGAGCAGGAACCGCAGCGAGGCTGCTGCTGCTGCTGCTGAAGCAATTTTGCTCTAAGAGTCACATTTGGTAAATGTCAACTTAATTGGTTCCTGGAAGGCTTGGAACATGTGTCGGCTGACGAAAAAGTGAATATATATATATATATAATATTATGATGGTACCCGCAGGTATGATTAAACATCCCATTGATGTCTCTATTAGGAAAGGGCTCAAGAGGCATGGAATAAGAAGGAAATTTTCCTTCTCTACCCATTGATGCAACCATTGGGTATAATTCAGAGGTTGGGAACCTCAGAGCTGGGGGCAAAATGTGGCACTCCAGGACATTTATACTCTCTTTGGCTTATCCCACCTATTACCTACATCTCCATAGGCAATTCTCCTCACTGGACCTGCCCTGTACTTTTCTTTGAATGTTTTGCATGCCTGAAATGTGCTTTCTGAGAATCTGTTTTGCTCACCTGGATAGAGAACGTGTGTGTGTGTGTGTGTGTGTGTGTGTGTGTGTAGAAACTAGCCAACTCAACATATGTAAGTGTCAGGGAACTGCCATCGACTCAGAGGCAAGGAATAGAGGGCAGTTGTGTTACAGGGAGCCTCCAAAAATGTTGCGAAGCAGTTCCTCTTCCGGGGAGGAGGAAAGCCCCACCTCTAGTGGGGAAGAGGTGCAAGGACCAGAGAATGCTGGTGGGAGCCTTAACACCACTCCTGGGCAAGCCGGACAGGAGGGAAACAACCTTGCCATCGTCCATCCTGCGCAGTAGCCTAAGGCGCAAAGAGGGAAGGAGAAGGTAGGGGGGAACGAAACTCTTATGTTGGGGGAGGTCCAAAAAAAAGACCACTCCCGGATTCTGCAAGTGACTGAGCCAGACATGAGCTTTGGGGCTTTTCACTGTAAATAAAGGTAAAGGTAAAGGGACCCCTGAACATTAGGTCCAGTCGTGGCTGACTCTGGGGTTGCGGCGCTCATCTCGCTTTATTGGCCGAGGGAACCGGCATAAATAGTTTGCACCAAAATGTTGTTGTTGTTGTTTAGTCGTTTAGTCGTGTCCGACTCTTCGTGACCCCATGGACCAGAGCACGCCAGGCACTTCTGTCTTCCACTGCCTCCCGCAGTCTGCTCAAACTCATGCTGGTAGCCTCGAGAACACTGTCCAACCATCTTGTCGTCTGTCGTCCCCTTCTCCTTGTGCCCTCCATCTTTCCCAACATCAGGGTCTTTTCCAGGGAGTCTTCTCTTCTCATGAGGTGGCCCAAGTATTGGAGTCTCAGCTTCACGATCAGTCCTTCCAGTGAGCACTCAGGGCTGATTTCCTTAAGAATGGATAGGTTTGATCTTCTTGCAGTCCATGGGACTCTCAAGAGTCTCCTCCAGCACCATAATTCAAAAGTATCAATTCTTCAGCGATCAGCCTTCTTTATGGTCCAGCTTTCACTTCCATACATCACTACTGGGAAAACCATAGTTTTTACTATACTGACCTTTGTTGGCAAGGTGATGTCTCTACTTTTTAAGATGCTGTCTAAGTTTGTCATTGCTTTTCTCCCAAGAAGCAGGCGTCTTTTAATTTCATGGCTGCTGTCACCATCTGCAGTGATCATGGAGCCCAAGAAAGTAAAATCTCTCACTGCCTCCATTTCTTCCCCTTCTATTTGCCAGGTGATGGGACCAGTGGCCATGATCTTCGTTTTTTTGATGTTGAGCTTCAGACCATATTTTGCGCTCTCCTCTTTCACCCTCATTAAAGGGTTCTTTAATTCCTCCTCACTTTCTGCCATCAAGGTTGTGTCATCTGCATATCTGAGGTTGTTGATATTTCTTCCGGCGATCTTAATTCCAGCCCAGCCTTTCGCATGATGAATTCTGCATATAAGTTAAATAAGCAGGGAGACAATATACAGCCTTGTTGTACTCCTTTCCCCATTTTGAACCAATCAGTTGTTCCATATCCAGTTCTAACTGTAGCTTCTTGTCCCACATAGAGATTTCTCAGGAGACAGATGAGGTGATCAGGCACTCCCATTTCTCTAAGAAGTTGCCATAGTTTGCTGTGGTCGACACAGTCAAAGGCTTTTGCATAGTCAATGAAGCAGAAGTAGATGTCTTTCTGGAACTCTCTAGCTTTCTCTAGCTTGCACCAAAATAAAACCTGTCAAACACAGGTTTGGAGTCCTGCCTGGTTAGTCTCGAGCAACCGCAACAGCCATCTGACAGCAAGTTTCTGTAGAATAAGAGAATTTTAGAATTGGAGTCCTGCCTGGTTACTCTCGAGCAACCGCAACAGCCACCTGACAGCAAGTTTCTGTAGAATAAGAGAATTTTAGAATTAGAAGGGTCATCTGGTCCAACTCCCTGCATCTCAAGCATTCATGACAGATGGCCACCCAACCTCTGCTTAAAAACCTCCAAGTAAAGAGAGACCACCATCTGCTGAGGGAGACTGTTCCACTGTCAAACAGATCTGATGGTCAGAAATAATAATAATAATAATAATAATAATAATAATAATAATAATAATATTTTTTATTTATATCCCGCCCTCCCCAGCCGAAGCTGGGCTCAGAGCGGCTAACAACAATAAAAGTAACACAGCATTCTAAAATCAATTCATTTTAAAATCAATTCAAAATCAAATTAATGGCAACCACTGGGCTAGAGTTCTGTGAGGATTACCAAAGGAGGGGGTCAGACTGTGCCTTGGCCAAAGGCCTGGTGGAACAGATCTGTCTTGCAGGCCCTGCGGAAAGATGTCAAGTCCCGCAGGGCCCCAGTCTCTTGTGACAGAGCATTCCACCAGATCGGGGCCACAGCCGAAAAAGCCCTGGCTCTGGTTGAGGCCAGCCTAACCTCCCTGTGGCCCGGGACCTCCAATATGTTTTTATTTGAAGACCGTAAGGTCCTCCGTGGGACATAGCAGGAGAGGCAGTCCCATAGGTACGAGGGTCCTAGGCCATATAGGGCTTTAAAGGTTAAAACCAGCACCTTAAACCTTATCCTGTACTCCACCAGGAGCCAGTATAGCACAGGGTGAATGTGATCCCATGGTGAGGACTTGTGTGAAATGCTCACACAGTTTGGTGGCAAACTGTGAGCACTGAGCTGCACCCCTGTAGAACCCTGAGTTCAAATTCCTCCTCAGCCATGAAGCTTGCTGGCTGAAGTTGGGTCAGCCACACGCTTTCACAGCGCTGTTGAAAAATATATATATACAGAAAAGGTCTAACATCTGTGTGCAGCTACCCTGAACTCCTTTACAAAAGGCAAGATATAAATGTGATTAATAAAGGGGAGCAAAGCAGCAGTATCTAAAGGAAGTATTTAAATTCTGCAGACTATTTCCCCTAGTTGCCAACAATACAGAACTGAACTCTTTTGAAGGCATTCATTGTTTTAGACCCAGAGGGTGGGGTGGGTGGGGGGATAATATTTGGTGCTTCCAATCCTAAAGAGATTGTATTAAACCAAATGCTCCTATTGTATTCCTTTCTTAATTTTTTTTTTATTCCCACAGTGAACATGTATTTATTCTCTAAATGCTGATAAGGAAATGGCATCATTCTAGATTATCTATTCAAACACCTCAGAGTTCACTTCCCTTGCTGAACCAGCTGTACTCGGAATTTGAGTTCGCCTGAATCCTCTTCTCGTTTTATTATTATTATTATATAATTTTTTTTTTTTAAAAAAAGAAACTATTATCAATAGCTTAACGCAATCTGAATAGAACATTGGGAAACTATTCAGATGTGTTTAAAATACAAGGCAGATTGTCAGACAAAAAGGGTGGCGGGGGGGGGGAGTGGAGAGAAAGAAAGAGAAAGGAAAGAAGGGAGGAAGGAAACGGCACAATTAAATAAATACGAGAGGCAACATAAAAGAGAAAGGGATTTAGTAAATTCTATTTTCTCCCAAAATCTTTTAGCTGTCTGCCACTTAAGTCGCAGCCCCTATTATATTGTGCATGAAGCACGCTAAGGAGGTTTTGTCAAAGGGCGTGTATCACCTCTTGGCAATAAGGAAGGGGGGCTTTTAATTCAGGCCTTGTGGGGGCTTCATGGTTCTTTGAATGCTGGGGGTCACCCTGGGTTGGAGCCTATGACTCAGAAAGTTAAAGGGCTTTTTAAAAAGTGTCATATTTCCATTTATGTACAGTGGTACCTCGGGTTAAGTACTTAATTCGTTCTGGAGGTCCGTTCTTAACCTGAAACTGTTCTTAACCTGAAGCAACACTTTAGCTAATGGGACCTCCTGCTGCTGCCGCACCGCCCGAGCACGATTTCTGTTCTCATCCTGAAGCAAAGTTCTTAACCTGAAGCACTATTTCTGGGTTAGCGGAGTCTGTAACCTGAAGCGTATGTAACCTGAAGCGTATGTAACCCAAGGTACCACTGTACTTTAATTTTCTCCCTGCTTCTCCAAGAAAGGAAGGTGTATCAGGTGCATTGTATAGCCAGGCCTCATCCACACCATTCATTTAAAGCACTATGATATCACTATGAACAGCCATGACTTCCCCCAAGGAATTCTGGGAGGTGTGGTTTGTTAAGGGTGCAGACAGTTGTTAGGAGATTCCTATTGTCCTCACTTGGGACGTGGGTGGCACTGTGGGTTAAACCGGGAAGGTAAACGGCATTTCTGTGCGCTGCTCTGGTTCGCCAGAAGCGGCTTAGTCATGCTGGTCACATGACCCGGAAGCTGTACGCTGGCTCCCTTGGCCAGTAAAGTGAGATGAGCGCCGCAACCCCAGAGTCGTGGCCGAACCAGTGCAGTGCACGGAAATGCCGTTTACCTTCCCTCCGGAGCGGTTCCTGTTTATCTACTTGCACTTTGACATGCTTTCAAACTTGGCAGGAGCAGGGACTGAGCAATGGGAACTCACCCTGTCACAGGGATTCGAACCGCCAACCTTCTGATTAGCAAGCCGAAGAGGCTCTGTGGTTTAGACCACAGTGCCACCCGCGTCACTTCCCTGTACATATGTATTTTTACTTCAAGAACCAGAAGAACTGTAGATAGTTGATCATAGTGTTTAGCTTTGTCTTGTGCCTGGAGACAATAAACACTTGGTTACTTCGAACTGTATAGAAGAGATTTTCCCATAACCAGGGACTCTGGAGGAAGCTGTTCTGCTGGGAGCAGGAAATCTCTGAAGACTCTGCTCTGAAAAGGATGGTGGACCAAATGAGCTACTGGTCTGTTCCAGTAGGGCTATTACGTTCTCGCTTCATGAAGTGTTGATGAGGACTAACAGCTTGCGTCACAACCGATAACCTTAAAATATAGGGGGCCAAGGAGGGGTTGTTACAGGAAAAGTTCAGGATGTGGAGAAGTAAGTCATTACGTTAGACAAGAAAGTGGGAGATCAACTCCTAACAAATCTGCAATTTCACCGCAACTCACACCAACGTTTGCGCATCGGTTTGGTGACAGATAAATTCATTTTTGCCACTTCTTCTTTAAATAGGCCTATCTGATTTCACACACAAATGAACCTTGCTAATAAAGAGAATAGTTCTTCATCTGCTACATTAAAAGAAGTACCTGAGGATTGCTTATCTGCCTTACATATTTCCACAGGGCTTTATCACTTTGCAGTATCTGCTTATGCGGAAAAATAGAGAGAGCAAAGATGAATTAGACACAGCAGAGGTGACGGATTCCTTACACGTCGGGCTATAAAATCTGCATGCGATGCAAATCTGCTTTAAAGGTTGGAAGGGAAACCAAGAGCTCAGGGTGAGAAATCCTCTGCAATGGGGACATGTATTGTTGGTCCGACTGCTGCATAAATAAACACAGCATGGAGAGGAGCAGCTCCATCCTACTGGTGCTGGTTGATGGGTGTCCCAATTCTCTGCTTCCCTTCCCTTCCAACTTCAGACCCCAGAGCTAATTGTGGGTCTCCAAGCTCTTCTATGGGATGCGGGTGGCGCTGTGGGTTAAACCACAGAGGCTAGGGCTTGCTGATCAGAAGGTTGGCGGTTTGAATCCCCGCGACGGGGTGAGCTCCCGTTGCTCAGTCCCTGCTCCTGCCAACCTAGCAGTTCAAAAACACGTCAAAGTGCAAGTAGATAAATAGGTACCGCTCCGGCGGGAAGGTAAACGATGTTTCCGTGCGCTGCTCTGGTTTGCCAGAAGCAGCTTAGTCATGCTGGCCACATGACCTGGAAGCTGTACACCGGCTCCCTCTGTCAATAAAGCGAGATGAGCGCCACAACCCCAGAGTCGGTCACGACTGGACCTAATGGTCAGGGGTCCCTTTACCTTTAAGCTCTTCTATGTGACCCATAGGACCACCCCCAGACCACACTCCCTCTCTATTCCCTCTGTACACCCTCCTCGAGTAGTTTTGCCTGGCTGGAAAGTGACCTTGAACTTTGATAATGACTCTTCCTTGCCTGGGTGAAGAATATAAACAAGCCAACAATCAGGTGGCTGTGTTTTGCACCAGCTTTGTAACTATCACTTGATTTAAGAGCCTTATAATGAGTCAAATAACTGCTTGATCTAGCTTATTACTGCCTACACTGATGGGGAGTGGATCTCCAGACCAGGGTATCTTCCAGCCCTACCTAGAGATGCTGAGGACCTAATCTGGGACCTTCTGCATGCAAAGCAAATGGTCTGCCACTAAGCCAGGGGCCTTCCACCAAGAGCACTTTTGCCATGAACTGGTAGGACAACGAGGAAGGGGAAGAAGTTCCTGGAGAAGGGTATAGCCACAATTGGTACACACCAGGACAAGCTGAAGAGGGTGAAGGGAATGCTGGGGACTTAGAAGGTACTCAATGGACATCGGATGATGTCAAAGAGGCAACCAACAGTTCATGGGAGATAGTGGAAATGGACACATCTCCAGAACCAGAGATGTCCAGGAACACAGTGGGAAATACAGTTTAAGAAACTGATGCAGGCGAGAGAACACAGCCCAGCTTACTACACTAGTGGCCAAAATTGTGGAAACCTTATGGGAAAAGGGTATTTCTGAGGTTTGATGGCTCATAACACTACTTTTTTGGAGTAATACCATAAAATTATATATCAATGGAAAGATAATTTGATGAAGAATGGAATGCAAAAAGGTTTGTTCAATTATCTGTATTCCATCAAAAGTTAAAGTCAAATAACCAGAAAAAGGAAGCATGATTTGCTTAGGCTGATATGCAGTAGCTTTTCTTCATTTGAATGCAGCCAATGAACATGAGTGTTTAGAGAGCCAATCAGGTGTTATGAGCCATCAAACCTTGGATACACACTTTCCCCTCAAAAAGGTTTCCACAATTTTGGCCACTAGTGTAGTTGATCAGGTGAAGATCATAGGACTCGCTAGGTCTGAGAAGAGGTTTGTGGCCACTCAACTGGATTAAATTCAGGTCGGGTGATGATTGCATGTTTTCTTAAAGGGAGAGACACGGCTACTCAGCTGGAGCAAGCTCAGGTGCGTCAAATAAGACTGGGAGAAATAAACAAGAAGCAAGGAAGAGTCTCTGTGTCTACTCAACTTTCACTGGTGATGAGCCATGGCTTGACTGTTTCAGGAATTCCACTGGCCTGAGACTGACCCTAGGATTCCCACACTAGATTTGCTGCAGAGGCAGGAATCTGGCCTTACCGTTTGACTCTGATCCTTTCTCTTGGCATTGGACCCGAACCTGTATTAGATCATGACTCCTCTCTAGCACTGCCCTTGAGACTGTGGTCAATAGAGCTTTCTGCTTAGACTACACTGCTCATCATGTTCACCATTGAGACTAACCTCAGAGTATGCCAGGACAACTTGTTATTGGTTAATTATATATCAATAAAGATAGGAAGGAGTAGTTATAGCAGGCAGCCTGACCCTTTGTCTGCCATTTGAAGCAGCCCCTCTCCGGAACCCTTTCACGCACCGCTCATCGTCCCGCTGCCACCAGCCCCTGCCACTCACAAGACACAGGTAAGCAGCCATGGGGGCTCATGCATCACCCCCCCCCAATATAGTCTGGCCCCCCACAAGGTCTGAGGGACAGTGGACCAGCCACCTGCTGAAGAAGTTTGCTGACTCCTGCGTTAAGCGCAATCACATCCTAGTGTACCCCGTCCTTTGCTAGATGTTACTGGAGAAACGCAGGTCAGAAGAATAGATCAGCAGCAGCCACGAGGCGCACGTCGCAGCCAGATTATGCTGACGTGTAAGAACAGACGGTGCCTGTTATTTATCCTAATGATCTATCAGGGTTTCTCCTAAGCTTACATGCACATAAACCATCTGAAGAAATAACAGCACCGTCAGCTAACTAACGTCTGACCACAATTGTGATTTGCATAAGTTGTTGCATACAGAATAACTCAGAAGGCTCAGAATATCAAAACAAGACAAGTGCATTTGCGGGGGGTGAAAGCATGCAGACCGCAGCTGGTTCAAGGAAGGTTCAGCGAATTTGAAAGACAAATCTAGATGCCCAGAGATTAAAGGGAGGATATCTGAGTCTGAGTGGGTCCTATCACAGTTCAGTCAGATGCTGGTTTGTCCTTCACTTCCACCCTCTCATCTTCTTGTTATTTTCCAACTGCTTAAAAACCTGACCATAAAGAACTTGTCAAACTCAGCTAAGAATCATCATGCTGAGCAAGTTGGTTTTTTTTTTAATGGTTGACTACAATATCGCTAAAATGGCATGTTATGATATAGTTTATGGAAGGGTGGTGGATCTCAGAAGCCTTGAAGGGTCAGCCCAGGAAAATGAGGAAATCAGTCAAGCTCATTGAGTAATGTTTCTAAGTTTATAGCTTAAAAATAAATCATTTCATTTCCTAAATACATTTCAGCTGAGCAGAACCATCTAGGATCATTGGAAGCTGTCTTATACCAAGTCAGATATTTTGTCCATCTAGCTCAGAATTTTTCAGAAGCTCTCCAGGGTTTCAGGCTGGGGTCTTGCCCAGCCCTACCTGGAGATGCCGGGATTTGAACCTGGGACCTTCTGCATGCACAGCAGATGCTCTACTCCTGACCTACAGCCCTTCTCCCAAATTCTCTCCTAATTTTCCTGCATGAGGCATTTAGCTAGTATCACCCCTTCCCTGCAGCAACAGCAGTGCACAAATGTATTTTCAAAGAATTTCTCCAAAAGTTTCTTGGCATGGGGGGGTGTCCCCATTTGTATTGACCAGAGGCGTGCCATTCCTTGTTTCCTCAGTTTTTGTTTGTTTGCCTTGCTGCAGCAACAACTCTTGCTGCAGCCACTCTAGAAGAACAAATTGGTGCAGAATGCAGAGAAAGATTCTGCAAGGTGCCCTTCTTTTTCTTGGAAAGCAAAATCTTGTTTTTCCCCCCACAGAAAAATTCTGAGAAAATGAGTCCTTTGGAAAACTTCATTTCAGCTCAACTTCCACCGCATGTATCGAGTACCAACTCTGAGAGATGTCAATAAGAAACTTTCCCACCAATTACTTTCATAGAGCGAAAAAAGGGAAGAGACATTTCTCTCATCCATCTTGTACGTAACATAACATGGGAGGGGATTGTGTTGACCATTCAGTTAAACTCTCTCTTGGTGCAGGAAATCCTGAGCTCCAGCATCTCCAACAGATGCCTGTCTAGCTTCTACTGGAAGACCTGAAACATAGGAGAACCTCCAACCCATCAAGGCAATTGGGTCTATTGCGGAACAGCCCTTTGAAGTTCCTCCTGATGGAAACTCACCTGTAACATTTAATCTGGTCCCAATCTCCAGGAGCAGCAGAGAATATAATGTGTTTGACTTCTTCCATGTGATAGCTATTCAGATATCTCATAATGAGAGGCCTGAATATTTGGAGACACCAAAGGGTGTCACCTAATGGCCCTGATAAGGCTAATACCTAAGGGAAGTGATATCTAGAGATATAATAATAATAATAATAATAATAATAATAATAATAATAATAATAATAATTTATTTATACGCCGCCCTCCCCAGCCAAAACCGGGCTCAGGGCTGCTAGCACCCGATATAAAAGCAAATTGATTGAAATACAACTTAAAAACAAGATTAAAACATTAAAACATTAAAATACAACCTCATTTCAATGGAAACTCAAATCAAAAACTTTTTTAGGGGGGATGAAAATGTCAAGTCTTCACCAAGGCTAACTTTCCAGACTGGTCCTACATGGGCCAGGAAAAAAAGCCTTTTTCTTTTTTTGGGAAATGGTCCTCTGGAGCAGAGAAGATACTGACACCTATTTCCTGGGACTACAGATGCCAGCATCCCTGACCATTGCCCACCCTGACTGGGGCTGATGGGAGTTAAGAACTGAAGAAGAACTTGCTGGATGAGACCAATGGCCCTTCAAGTCCAGCATCCTGTAACCACATTGGCCAACCGGATTCTCTTTCTGGTCGGAGTCCCACAGCATCCAGAGAACAACAGGTATAGCTTAGTAGAAGATTGAAGAGTATGAGCTACTGCGGAACCACACCACAAAGGGAAGGTTCAGGTACTGGAATTTTGGAGTGGAGGAATAAGGACTTGTTCAACTGTACTTGCCAACACTGTAAGCTGGTGTGTGTGTGTGTGTGTGTGTGTGTGTGTGAACAATGTAAATGAATCTAAATTAAGAACTGAGAAAAACTACTGGCGAGTTAGTCATCTGTTGTCTCCAAACATGTAGGTATGGCCAGTGATGGGAAGAATTCCTCCAGCCTGGCTCAGAAATGGCCTTCCAAAAAAGCTACATAACTGCAGGACCAGCAATGGACCTAGGAATCTACTTTTGTAACAAGTCAGACCAATTGGTCTATCTAGATCAGTGTTGTCTACACTGATTGGCTGTAGCTCCCCAGGCTTCCAGACACAGAGCTTTTCTCAGCCCTATGTGGAGAGGCCAAAGGTTGAGTTTGGGTAAAGCAAATGTTGTACCACTGACCTACATGCTTCTGCAGGATATGAATGGAGATGGATAGGAGTGACAACAACAACAACAACACCAACAACTTATTATTTATACCCCACCCATCTGGCTGGGTTTCCCCAGCCACTCTGGGCAGCTTCCAACAAAATATTAAAATACAGTAGTCCATCAAACAGTAAAAGCTTCCCTAAACAGGGCTGCCTTCAGTTGTCTTCTAAAACTCTGGTAGTTGTTGTTCTCTTTGACATCTGGTGGGAGGGTTTCCACAGGGTGGGCGCCACTACTGAGAAGGCCCTCTGCCTGGTTCCCTGTAACTTGGCTTCTCGCAGTGAGGGAACCATCAGAAGGCCCTCAGTGCTGGACCTCAGTGTCTGGGCTGAATGATGGGGGTGGAGACGCTCCTTCAGATATACTGGACCGAGGCCATTTAGGGCTTTAAAGGTCAGCGCCAACACTTTGAATTGTGCTCAGAAACGTACTGGGAGCCAATGTAGATCATTCAAGACCAGTGTTATGTGGTCTTGGCGGCCGCTCCCAGTCACCAGTCTAGCTGTCACATTCTGGATTAGTTGTAGTTTCCGGGTCACCTTCAAAGGGAGCCCCACGTAGAGCGCATTGCAGTAGTCCAAGTGGGAGATAACCAGAGCATGCACCACTCTGGCGAGACAGTCTGCGGGCAGGGAGGGTCTCAGCCTGCGTAACAGATGGAGCTGATAAACAGCTGCCCTGGACACAGCTGCCCTGATGGTTCTAGGAACTCAGCCTTTCAAGGTCATGACCCTTGATTTGTTTTTGAGTTGAGCATTGAGTCACTCAAACATGTATTGCTATTTTTTTTTTAAATGCTCAGAAATACACGTCTGCATTGTCACTGAATCAGATAGGCATAGCCACATTATCTCTTCACTGCATTGTGAAAGTGCCTAATCAAGATGCTGAAAATGAGTACCAAAAAGAGATATATCATTACGCAAACAGGGCAATAAAAACAGGTATTGTTAATCCATCTGTTAGAATATTATAATCATATTATAACTAAGCAAAGAAAAGTATAGGAAAATAAATATTTAAAATAAGAAAAAGAGAAGGAAAAGGGGAGAGGAGAGAAACCTTTGAAATAAATTATTTTTCTTATAAATGCATTTGAATCTAGAAATAGTAAAAAAAGAAAGTAATATATATTATTATAAAAATCAATGAAGAGGAAGAGCAGAAAGTATAAACCACATACTCAGATTAATTACAGACAAGCTGCTGACTAAATTTTTTATATAGGGATAAAGTAATTCCAAATTCTATAAATTAAACTCTCATCCCAATTAAACTTTAATTAAATCAGACAAAATGGATTAAATCAGTGAGAATGAATTATATGGAGTGTTTTCTTCAACTTCCTCGTTCCTCAAGCTTGTATTTTTTTTTTCTGAGCCAGGAAATATGAACGTTGATGAAATCACGAGTTGCTAGTTATAAAACAAGCACCAACTGGAAGTACTAGTTGACTTGGAAGGCTTTAGATGAGGATTAACATTAACAACATAAGAAGAGCCTGTTGGATTAGACTAATTCATGGGGGATAATGTTACCAATGGCTACTAGCTACTGTCACAGGCACTAATGCTTCTGAACGCCAGTGGCTGGGAATAACAGGTGGAGAGAGTTGAGGTCAGCCTAAGTCATGCAGGTGAGCTTTCCATGAGTATCTCTTTGGCCACTGTGAGAACAGGAAGGACACAAGAAGGACACTGACAAACTGGAACATGTCCAGAGGAGGACAACCAAAATGGTCAAAGGCCTGGAAATGATGCAGTGGATCCAAACTACAAGAAAGAAGATTCCACCTAAACATTAGGAAGAACTTCCTGACAGTAAGAGCTGTTCAACAGTGGAATTTGCTGCCAAGGAGTGTGGTGGAGTCTCCTTCTTTGGAGGTCTTTAAGCAGAGGCTTGACAACCATATGTCAGGAGTGCTCTGATGGTGTTTCCTGCTTGGCAGGGGGTTGGACTCGATGGCCCTTGTGGTCTCTTCCAACTCTATGATTCTATGTTTCTAGGATGCTGGTCTAGATAAGCTACTGGTCGGATCCAGCAGGCTTTTCTTATGTTCTCTGTGCTTCACCCAGCAAGCTTCACATGACCAGTGCCGGATTTACATATAAGCTAAACAAGCTATAGCTTAGGGCCCCACTCTCTTGCGGGCCACCCAAAAAATTAAAGGAAAAAAACCACTGGGTGTACATTTCCAAAATATAAGATAAAAAACAAATATAATAAAACCTACATACAGCAACAGTGTTTTGTGTTGTGTAGGCTCCTATGATGTAAGTCTGCTCCCTAAAATATCACTGGTTCGCTCATTTCTATATATAGGGTGCCTACATTCTGCACTGACTTATGTGCAAATGGCTTTAGATACCTATTAGGTCCATAAATTGTTGTTGTTTAGTTGTTTAGTTGTTTAGTCGTATCCGACTCTTCGTGACCCCCTGGACCAGAGCACGCCACGCACTCATGTCTTCCACTGCCTCCCGCAGTTTGGTCAAACTCATGCTGGTAGCTTCGAGAACACTGTCTAACCATCTCGTCCTCTGTCGTCCCCTTCTCCTTGTGCCCTCTATCTTTCCCAGCATCAGGGTCTTTTCCAGGGAGTCTTCTCTTCTCATGAGGTGGCCAAAGTATTGGAGCCTCAGCTTCAGGATCCTTCCGGTGAGCACCCAGGTCCATAAATTACCATATGACATATATTAACACAAAAAACAGCAGCAATTTGTTGTTGACAAAGGACAGCTGGACATATAAAGGACCCATTGCCTTCAATAGCTTAGGGCCTCATCAAACCTAAATCTGGCCCTGCTCATGGGCAGTAGCTTACTGTGTGTGTCTAGCTATTTTCTCCTCCTCTTATGAGTTCCCCCAACCCTGCAAAAGCTGAGGCAGAATGCAGAGAACAACTTATCCCATATGATGAGCTTTTGCACTCTACTACTGGGGGAGTAAACTCATTCAGCTTGATTTCAATGCAAATCTAAAAAATTCACACGTCCCGAACTAATGCACACGCCAAAACACACCTTTCTTTTGGAAATTGCACTTCCCCGCCCAAAGAACGTGTACAAAATGTGTGCATAATTGGGAAGTACATGCAAAATTATTATATTACTGATAGTAACATGCACAAATAGAGTATACCAGGCAACATGGCTTGCGAAAGTGAATGTACTGCCCAATATTGCATACAACAGCATGCATACTAGCAGAAATGTATGGATCTTCATATTTTACACACAAGCACACACACATTCAGTTGTAAACACATGGAAATGGGGTGTCAACAACTTCACGGGTTTTTATCCTGGAACTGCTTTAAATGATGGAGTTTAGATGTGTTTATTGCATTCTGATAAGTATTTGTCTTTTATTGTGGAATGATTTTTCTGATGGCCCATGGGATGCATTCCATACAATTCTATGGTTCTTTGATTTTTATTTTATTTTTTTGAAAATTGCTCATGGGTTTTATTTTTGCCAAAAACCTTAGCACAGATAAAATGTCATTCATATACATACATACATACATACATACATACATACATACATACAATTACTAAAATGACTGGAGAGCAACTATTGGAATCTCCCGATTTGGCCCTGCTAACCATATTTTTCAAAACAACAACGAGGATTGTCATTTCAAACCTTAAATTGGTTATCCTCTTGCAGCTGCCTGGGTTTCTCAACATCTGAAGAACCTAAAAAGGAGCCATGTTAGCTAATTCGCAGAACACCATTAAGCAAATCACTTTGGTGGAACAATTAAGAAGTAAGCTATGTCTGGCCAAAGGAGCAAGATTCCTTTGTGGCAGATAGTTTTATTGCTTATGTGAGCAAAGATGGAATACAAATATATCTCCCAGCAGCATACAAAACTTCCTGAATGTTGTAGGCTTGAATTCTGGTGCTTCCTGGTTTTTGGTTTGTCTCTTATGTTAGTTTAGAGTCTCCTTGCCTCCTCTGTGAGATGAGGTGGTGATTGATGCCAGGCATGGATATAATCTCCTTAAACTGGTATATATTTCAGTGCTGGTGACTCTGGTGTCTCCCTGGTAGATTGTTCTCATACTCAACAGTTATAATGGACAACGGATATTAAATTTCAATCTCTATTCAGTTTAAGACTCTTACCCTTCCTCATGCGTTCCATAACCGGAGAAGCCCATTGGCTCCCATCACACATGTGACAACTTTCTTCATTTTCCTAAACAAGATCCTCATTATTGCACCACCCTCCCTCAAACCACAACCATCTACATGACATTTGACAATTAGATTTATTTATTTTTTGAAGGGGAGAAATGTACTGTTTCAGGAATGCTCCATAGGAACAGGCCCTTGAAATTTTATTAGGGCAAAGCTCCAGGGGGAAATTTCCAACTCAACTCAGGGAATTGTCTCACTCTCATTGAGGTCGTAATGCCGTTTCTAATGTCCCTGTGCAGAGAAATTCATGCTGAATATAATTAGTACCAAACAGGGAGATTTTTATCAATTTGACAGATAACAGCCCAAATTAACTGTGCTTTCATGTACGTTTGTAAGTAGGTCAGATAAGAAGATCTGCCGTAACTAACTTTTCCTTTTGTAGATGGGGATCATGGGTGGGGCTGGAGGTAGATCCCAATTGTGCAAAACTGCAGTTCCGGTGACCATGTTTGGGAGTGAATTTGGGTGCCTTCAAAAGCTCAGGTTGGAGCAGCCTTGCTTACTGAGCTCTTACCCACTCTCTCAAGGTGGCCTCCTGAACTTCTCAAATCACAAAGGCATGGAGTCCTCATTGCTTCCAGGAACAAGAATGAGTGTCAATATAAAGTTGCACTGAATATTTCCCAGTTTCCAGATTCAGGTAGAAACCAGAAGTACCAATTTCACTGGGGCAACCTCCTCATGACATCATGCAGCAGCCAGTTGTGTTCAGGCTACATGATGACACCACTGAGGGCAAGTGAAGGTTCACTGAGAGCGGTGGTAAAGGAAAGGATCCAGTGCCCCAAATCCCTCCAATAGAGAAGGCCTTGTTTGTGACTTCCTGGGTAGCTCAGCTGGTTAGAGCATGGTGCTCATCACACCGATGTTGCGGGTTTGATCCCCATGTGGGACAGCTGCATATTTTCTGCATTGCAGAGGGTTGGACCAGATGGTCCTCAGTGTTCCTTCCAACTCTATGATTCTATGGAAACAGCTGATGATTTGACATAGAACTGAAGAGCTGAAAGACACCCAAAAGGTCTTCTACCCCCAACCCTCTGCAATGCAGGAATCTCAACTAAAGAATCCCTCATGGATGCCCACCCAACCTCTGCTTAAAAATCTCCAATGAACCTTGAGCTCCTTGGAGGAAGAGGTGGGATATATACAATAAATAGCATAATAATAATAATAAATGCAAGCTCTACCTGTGAAACCAGGTATGCATTTTACAGACACGTGTTTGGACAATAAGAACTGGAAATGCAGGAGTCGATGACTTTGGAACCGTAAGTAAATACCCTCCAAGTAGAGTAACTTTTCTTGATTCTCAGGGAAACGCTTTTCTTCAGGAGATGCTAAAAATACAGATTCCTCTCAAAATAGCCTGACCCAACTGCTGATCACGCCATAATTTAAGGCACCATGTCCCCTTAATGGTCTTCTGCGGGTACGTTCTGTTTTTCCCATGAAATTGCTTGCCTAGTGCAGGGGCGCGGCTGTGGTTGAGCGACAAAGAGGTAAAAATACTTTGTACGATAAACATGAGGGCAGATTCTCAATGGGGTTGCATAGTCTCCATCCTAAATCAAATAAACCTTCACTGTATAAAACAGAAAGAGACGTCTACATTTGAAGGATTTAGATACGTTGTTTCATTGATTTTCATTAGAGCTCACAATGCCTTGAATTGCTAAGGCAGTCAAACGGATGTGTCAACACAAAGGGATTTGAATAGGGAAGGGCCATCATTCAGTGGTAGAATGGTTGCTTTGCCTTCAGGACGGCTGTGGTTCAGTCCCTGGCTTGGGTCACAAATCCTGGAAAGACTTCTGCCTCAATTACTGGATAACTTGTTGTCAGACAGGTTAGATCCACCTTGGCTGCCCAGGAGTTGGACTGCAACTCCCATCACCCCTGACCATTAGCTGGACAGTTGTACTCCAATAACTGGGGATGATGGGAGTTGTAGTCCAATAAAACTGGGTAAGCTGGACAAACAGAAAAGACAACTCCAAATGTTCAATGACTGGGGTTCCCAAACTGTGGTGCACAGATCACCAGTGGTCCATAAACTTGATTTGGGTGGCCTGTGGCCTATCCACATTGAATATTCATCTTGATTTTTAACCGCATTTTGATTGCTTCTTATATTTAGAATTATTGTTAAGGGATGAAATACAATATGAGAAATAAAAGAAGCAATGAAAGTACAATTAGAAACGACACAGCTTTGACCGTGGTATAGTGCAATTGCTACACAAGCAACAAAATCAATAAATGGTCCTTGAAGACCATCAGTAATGGTCGAGTTGTCCATGGGGAGGAAATGGGGAACCTCCGTCCTATGAGTCTATGGCATCTGTTTTTCCTTGTTGTCTTTCTGGTAACTTGAAAATGCACTTACCACCATCTTTAAATGAGAGTTGGGTTTACATTGAAGGTTATGTGGACTCTTTTTTGACTCTTCTTCTTCTAAGGTAATCATTAATTTCCCTGTGGTCAGAGCAACCTATATCTACCTCTTTACAGTTAAAATCCCATTGGAGAATGATGTGCCTGAGGCAATACAGAGAAGGGCGCACTTATGCACCACTCTTTCTCCTCCTCCTCCTCCTCCTCCTCCTCCTCCTCCTCCTCCTCCACATCTCCGTCACTCATCTTCTTTTCTTCTCTATTTGTCCATGTACAACTGATCACCCTAGGATCTGCTAGCTCCTCATAGGCCACCTGCAGAATCTCAGAGCTCCCATGATTCTCCCACCATCTCCTGATAGTCCCCTTCAATTGCTAGAAGACAACTGCTGCCTAGTTGACTGCCCAATAAGTCACCAAGGTCCATCAGGGCTGGCTCAACACATTTTGCTCCCCGGTTCAAAGCACAAGATGAGCCAGCTCGCCATTCCATGTGTAAAAGCTAGCTGGGCTAGCAGGTGAATCTTAACTTAAGGATGTAAAAAGAGGGCTGCTGGGTCAAGCCAAAGGTCCATGTAGCCCAACATCCTGTTCTCACGGTGGCCAATCAGATACTTCTGGAAAGTCCACAAGAGCCCAAATTGCCTTCTGTGGTTTTCAGCAACTGGTACCTGGAAGCATAACTGCCTCCAACTGATGATGGGGTTGCATCCTCTATCACACAGGAGGCAACAAGTCAAATTAGAGGGGGCCAGGGCATGCCGTGTGACAACAGAGAGGAATGTCTGGTGGGAGAAGAAAAAAACTGGGGACTATTCATGGTTGTGACAGCCCTGAAGACCATGACATCTTACAAGGGCACCTTAGTGCAGCAATCCCATTGCAGCATGTGATGGTGTGGGACTCGGATCCTTTGCCTCAGGCCTCACCTGAACCAAGTCTGGGGCCTGATCCTGAAGAGTCCCAGTCTGCACAGGTTCCCCTGCAACAAACACCAGCTGGGCTGAGTCAGGGGCCTGAGTCTGCCCTGGCTCCAGATGCGGGGATTACTAGTTGCCTTCAGCTGGGCCATCACTTACAGGTGCTCCACTACCGGTTGGGTCAGGAGAGGGTAAGGCGGCCCCTGGGTCTAGTAACCTACTGACATCTCCTGAGCTACAGAGACTAAGGTCTGAGAGAAGGAGAGACCTGAGTACTTGCAGGAGGAGTGCTCGCCTTTGGGCGAAACAGGGAGGTGAGTCGCCAGAGGATCAGGACTGGCCGCTACCCCGACAAAGATAAAAGGCTGTCGGACCCCGCTGCAGGTTGCAGGAGCAACATTGCTGTATGCTAGATTCTGCCTGAGATCCTATACCTGTCCTTGCCTGGTTTCCTGCCTTGGCCCTGTCAGAGTGACTCCCAGCAGAACCTTTGGATTCTGGACTGGTCCTGGACTGTGTTCCATGGGTTACCCCCGGGCCCAGCACACAGTGTTGGTGGGAGCTGCTTAGCAAAGTAGATAACAATGTTTGAAAGCTGACACAGAATGTTAAGCAAAGTTTTTGGGCTTTTTTTGGTTTTTAAGCAGGCCTTCAGGTGAGCAGCCCAGAGCCAGGACTGGCCCAATACATTTTGGCACCCGAGGTGAATGGCAAAATGGTGTCCCCATCTCCTCACCAGGGAAGAAGGGCTGAGCGAAGATCTACATCAGGAACTAAGAGGAAAGAAAAGATCTGAAATGAGGGTGGGAGGAGACCAGCAGCACCTCCCATTCTCCAAGAGGGTGCTGTAGAGGCAGCATGGGTGCAGGGCTGCTGGGGAGCTGGCAGGTCCGGCCTCCAAGGATGTGTTCTTCAGCTGTCATTGCCACTGTGGCAGCAGGAACGGGTGATGCATTCCTTGTAGGCTGAATCAGCTGCCCCTGTGGATTCTGCTGCCTGAGGCAGTTGCTTCACCTTGCCTCACGGGTGGGCCGGCCCTGCCCAGACCAGCAGATTTTGTTGGTGGGGTGGGAGCAGGGAGCTCACTTTGAGTCCTTCCACTTACATCGCCATGCACTTTATTCTTTCCCACACGTCCACACGCACAAACGTTTTGGATCCCCGCTCAAGGCCACAGTTCAGAGCCATTTGTTTGATCTCCATATAAGAAGGATATTTCTATTGAGGGAATCTGAAGACCTTATTCATTCGGAGTGACTTTAATGTTTTCGATAAGCAAAGTTTACAGAGGAGCCGTGTAATTGGTACAGAACGTTTTGCGTCTATCGGGCGCCTTAATCCTGGCACGTTGAGAATAATTTTGCATCTAGCCAGAGGTAAATTAGTTCTTTCTCTCTCTCTCTCGCCTTATTTATTTATTTATCTGAATTCCTTTCTAGGATTATTATTTTTCCCCTCTCATGTGATTTTTTTTTTTTTAAAAGAATATCAAAGTGGGTGCAATTAATTACCCTGTGCTGATGATCTGAAAATTAAAAAAGTGGAAATAAATAAATAACGTCTCAAAGGAGGGTTCCAAAAAATATACCTGATAAAAAGTCACTCAAGTTTTCTGAAGCTGAAGGGGAAACTGTGACATCTCTCTCTCTTCCCCCATCCCCCTTGACATCCGCAGCATATAAAAACCATACTGTAGCGCCATCTAGTGTACCAGGAAGTGTGGAAAATGTACAGTGCAAATCTTGTTCGGCTTCCAGCTGCAATATATTTCTAGGGTTCAGTCTCTCAGGTAGGTTGATCATCGATATCACAGAATCGTATAATTTTACAGTGCAAACCAAACCTCCTCTGTGCTGAGATGGTGGGTGGGGAGTTGGAATGGGTGGGCACCCCTGTCAGTCTGTCTCTGCTGGCCACAGGGAAACCAAAATGCTTGTTTGCAAAGCTATTGCACTACCAACCTTACTGTATGCTTGTGAAACATGGACCACTTATGAACACCACCTCCAACTCCTTGAAAGAATCCATCAACGATGTCTCCAAAAAAATTTACACATCACTCGGGAAGACAGGAGATTTAATGCCAGTGTACTGGAAGAAGCAAAGATCACCAGTGCCAAAGCAATGATTCTTCAACATCAACTTTGTTGGACTGGTCATGTTGTGCAGATGCCTGATGATCGTCTTCCAAAGCAACTACTCTATCCCGAACTTAAAAATGGAAAGTGTGGTGCTGGTGGTCAACAAAAGAGGTTCAAAGACTGTCTCAAGGCAAATTTTTAAAAGTGTAGTATAAACACCAACAATTGGGAAGCACTGGCCTGTGAGCACTCCAATTGGAGAACAATCTTTACCAAAGGTGTCATGCGCTTTGAAGACACTCGAACTCAGGATGCAAGGGAGAAACGTGCTAAGAGGAAGGCATGCTTGGCAAATCCACAACATGATCAACTCCCGCCAGGAAACCAATGTCCCCACTGTGGAAGGACGTATGGATCCAGAACTGGCCTCCACAGTCACTTACGGACTCATTGTTAAAATCGTGTTTATGGAAGACAATCTTACTCAGCTACGAGTGATCACTAAAGAAGTAGTTTGCCTGTTGTGTCCCACACATCAAAACACTTGGGATTGTCCCCTCAGACCTAGAGCAGGACCTGAAACTGATGTATTTGTCACTGAAGGATCACAGCTCAGTGGCAGAGCAAGTACTTTACATGCCGAAGTTCCCATGTTCATCCCTGGTACCTCCTGGTAGGCCAGCGTAGGACTCCTGATTAAAACTCAGTGCCAACAATGCTGAGCTAGACTGATGCTGTGACAGCTTTCTTCTTCTTTCTGTAATAATATGTTATTCTTTCTTCCATAGAGAAAGCTACATTTGTTACTCAACAATTATATTCCAATTCAACAATACTAGCGACTCCCCGCTCACCCAACATCGATGTTTATAACTCAAATTACATACAACTACGTTCTAAGGTTCCATCTTATCTAATTTCATCCTCTGTGACATGTTTCTTAATATGTTCTGCTGTTTTCTTATGCTTCAAACCCCGCTGTGGTCTTCGCATATGGGAAATAACTTTTTATATATACCAGAAAGGGTTTCCAGTCTCCTTTAAAAGACTCTAAAAATTCATCTTTTGATCAGGGCCTTCAATTTGGCCATCTCTGCATATTTCAAGATCTTCACCAACCATTCTTCCTTTGAGGGTGTTCTCTTTTCCCTCCATTTCTGAGCGTAGAGAATCCTTGCTGCTGTAAAAGGTAAAGGTTAAGGTACCCCTGACCATTAGGTCCAGTTGCGGACGACTCTGGGGTTGTGGCGCTCATCTCGCTCTATAGGCCAAGGGAGCCAGCGTTTGTCCGCAAACAGCTTCCGGGTCATGTGGCCAGCATGACTAAGCTGCTTCTGGTGAACCAGAGCAGCGCACGGAAACACCGTTTACCTTCCCGCTGGAATGGTACCTATTAATCTACTTGCACTTTGGCGTGCTTTTGAACTGCTAGGTTGGCAGGAGCTGGGACTGAACAATGGGAGCTCACCCCGTTGCAGGGATTTGAACCACCAACCTTCTGATTGGCAAGCCCTAGGCTCTGTGGTTTAGACCACAGCGCCACCCGCGTCCCGCTCCTTGCTGCTGTAGTCACATACATAAATACTGTTGAGGTTTTCTTTGGGATTTCGCTATCTACTATCCCCATAAGGAAGGGATCTGACCTCTGGGGAATTCCCCCCCCCCCTTAATTTCATTATATACCATGTCCCAAAAGCCAGCTTTCTATGGCCCTATGTAGAAGAGTTATCCCTTTTATGTGCTGGATCTAGGAGATAATGCTATACAAACTATATGAAGGCATGAGAACATCAGAAGAGCTCGCTGGACCAGACCAATGGTCCATCAAATCCAGCATCCTGCTCCCAAACTGACCAATCAGATTCTTGTGGGGAACCTGTAAGCACTTCCCAAGCACAAGAGCAACATTCCCACCTCCTGCACTTCCAAGCAACTGATATTCAGAAGCATTACTGCCTCAAAAGCATGGAGACAGAACATAGCCATCATCAATAGTAGCCACAGATGGTCTTCTCCCCCATGAATTTGCCCAGTCCTCATTTAAAGCCAAACTGGTGGCCATCACTGGCTCCTGTGGAAGTCAGTTCCACCATTTTAAGTGTCTGCTGTGTAAAGAAGCACTTTCTGAATTTTTCAGCAACATAAGAAACCAAAGAAGCAATCGAAACACAATTAAAAACCTTACAGCATCTAGCACAGGGCATTGTGATTGCTATAACAGGCTGAAAAAAAGCATTCAGGGCTCTGCCAACACCCTCAGCGATTTTCAAGTGGTCCACGGAGTGGTGGTGGCCAAGTTTGGAAAACACTGCTCTGTTTGAAATCATTGTTTCAAGGGCTGTGCTGTCCAGTTCCGTTGTAAGGATTAAAAAATGTAAGAAGAGAAGGGGGCAGGAGTAGCCTTAAAGTGGTGCAACAGCTGGGAGTATCTGGATAGCAGACTGAGCAGGCAGGCAAACAGTGTGCTTGGCTATGGCCATCGCCACTTATAGAGGGAGATAAATCCAATTTCTATTTAAATCACAGCAATTCATTTCAAAGGTGCCTCTATATGTATAAATCAGCATGCTCACATTTTATGCGCACCTATGCCTTCATTCACCCAACATTTTAGCAACGCATTTTTGTTCTCTGGACAATGCGCAGGTGCCTAAGCTAAGAGGAAAAGTGTCGTTGTCTGCTCAGCGGTTTGAATGGCCGTGTGACCTGGTAGCGGATCCAGATGATAAAAAGGAGTGTTTAACACAAATGGAGAATTTCCACCCGGAACTGGAGAACTCATGTTCTCTCCACCAGCTTCTCTTTACTCACTGTTGTGAATTATCATTTAACTTAAGGCAAGATTGGAGGTGGGGGTGGGAAGTTACATTTCCCACTGTCTCATTTGCTGCGGCATCAGACCCCGCTCTTCCATGCCGTAATTTGGCTTGCAAATGCTTTTCAGATTGAAAGTGCAAGCTTCATAATAGTACGACAGGGGGAAATATGCATTAAGTGGTTATGGATAGAGCTGTATAAGCCATGGAGAGAGCAATGAGAATGGACGGAGTCTTGGAGGGACGATCGCATATGGCGTTTGATGGATATAGAAAACATTCAACTTGAATCACTTGTGCGTGATCCCTTGTGGGTACAGCAAATTTGCTGAGCGTGGAGGTATCCCCTGCATTTGAAGGTTTCCCATTCACTTCAACGGGAAGGGATGTTCTGTGCATGCTAAGAGTTATATGTAAGCATCAATGAGTGCTCCCTCCCCCAAAAAACCTTTAAGTGTGTGGAGGCAGGAATAGCATTCAGTCTTTACAAAAATTCTCTCCCCACAAAAGAGCTGTTCAGCAGTGGAATGGTCTCCCTTGGGAGGTGGTGGACTCTGCTTCCTTGAAGGTTTTTAAGCAGAGGTTGGGGGGCCGCCTTTCATGGATACTTGAGCTGAGATTCCTGCATTGCGGGGGGTTGGACTAGATGACCCTTGGGTCCCTTCCAACACTACCATTTTTGATTCTGTAAAAACACACATGTACCCCTGGGCATATCCCGAATATTTATTGTTCTTGTTATCATCAACATAATCATTCATTTCTTCATCACCTTCTAAGCCACTGTCTCGAGGTGATTTGAATATGAGATAACTGAAAACTCTTAACCCCCTTCCCCGCAAACAGAAAATACATACAGTATAAAGCAGGGGTCAGCAAACTTTTTCAGCAGGGGGCCGGTCCACTGTCCCTCAGACCTTGTGGGGGGCTGGACTACATTTTGAAAAAAATAATAATGAACAAATTCCTATGCCCCACAAATACCCAGAAATGCATTTTAAATACAGTGGTACCTCGGGTTACATACGCTTCAGTTTACAGACACTTCAGGTTACAGACTCCGCTAACCCAGAAATAGTACCTTGGGTTAAGAACTTTGCTTCAGGATGAGAACAGAAATTGCATGGTGGCGGCAGCACAGCGGCAGCAGGAGGCCCCATTAGCTAAAGTGGTGCTTCAGGTTAAGAACGGACCTCCGGAACAAATTAAGTATGTAACCAGAGGTACCACTGTAAAAACACACATTCTACTCATGTGAAAACATGCTGATTCCCGGACTGTCCATGGGCCAGATTTCGAAGGCGATTGGGCCTGATCCAGCCCTTAGGCCTTAGTTTGCCTACCCATGATATAAAGCAAGAAGAAAATTGACACTCACGGTAAAGACCCATTCATCTAGCTGGGAAAGCTTGACAGAAAAAAATCCTTTATCCGCTACCCTTCATACTTATGCCAGCATCTTTGAAATGGTGCCCAGATACTGTAAAAGCAATAGAAGAGCATGTTCAGCAAGGCTTCTGTGGGAAGGAGTTCCAGAACTACCCCCCCTACCAGGAAAGCCTAACTCTTGGTTACCACTAATCTAATTTCTGATTTAGGTCTCTTGGGAGCAGAGGCCTTGAGCATACAAAGAAGGGCTTCTGAAAGGTAATGTTATCTCATGAAGAGAAGGGTCCATCATTTGTTATGTACAGCAACCCTGGGAGAGATGACATGGCATCACCTGGGCATTTGCACCCCTATTTTGTATGGGCAAGTAACCAATGTGTCACTGGCTGGGTCTTCTTGCCACTAAGAGTGACCACTACAGGCAACTCCCGTTTTAGGCATGGCCAATATGTGTGCGATCGTGCGCCGCACACAGTGCCAAACCCAGAAGTGACCTGGAAACATCCTAAAAACATCACTGAAATGTCACTAAAAATGCAGGGATGGTGGTGGAAGGGGATGTTTACAGGCTTTCTCAACGGGTTTCCGATTTCCTGTGATTTCATTCAATGAGCAATGCAAATGGGGAGTTGTATTTACTTACCAAAAAGGGTGGGGTGGGGGAGCAGAAGATGCAACGGATTTGTTAATTGTTTGATTTAAAACAGCCTTTGAACCATTTTGTAATGGTACGTATTACAAAGGAACCTTGATTGCCCCCCGAAGTTCTCACCTCCAACTTCATAGGGAAGGAAGGTACAACGAAAATGGTTGAAGGGGGCCTTGGGATTTCCTTCATCTCAAGAAATGTGTTCTGTGAAATAGTGCCCTGCACCTTTCTGTATAAGGGACAGTGCAAGTGCACCTGCGGTCAAAATAAATGGCATTCTCAACAAAGGTGCATTCCCTGCACTGTCAATACAGCTGCCCCTTCTGCAGTGTCTTACAAACATAGTCAACTTGGTGTCTTTGGACTGCTACAGGGATGGGAAACTTCAGGGTTGGAGACCAAATGTGGCCCTCTAGGTCTTTCTATTTGGGCCTCAGGATTGTCCACAAGCCACTAGCCCTGCTCCATAGTCTCTTTCAGTTGTTTTGGCTGGTTGAAATGTGTCCTACGGCTTCTTGTATGGGCAGGAACTGTAGCCTACTGTACAAAGATGAGATGTGGGTCTGTTGACCTATCTGCCTCTGGCATGTGGCCCTTGGAAGTCTATCCACTAAAGAATGTGGCCCTTGGATTGAAAAAGATGTGCTGCCCATGGACTACAGCTCTCACCAACCCCAGCTAGCATGACCAAGATATCTGGTGGGCACCAGCTTGGTGAAGGCTCCTTTCAGCATAATGAGAATCAAATCTTTTACAGACCCTTCCGATATGGAGGCTAAGACTTCGTGCCTCTGCTGCCCCTCTCAGAAGACTATCTCCGCTCTTTGCAAATAAAGAAGTGATTCGGAGTCATCCATTCACCCCATTGCCCCATCACGCTGAAGCTTAAACCTTGGAATGAAGGAGCATTTCCATCTGATGTCAACTTTGGCATTGGCAAGATCTAAAAAAGGGTTTTAATCCCAGCTATTTCCGTTCCACTTAATTGCCTTAGGCTTACACTTCATCCCAAAGACAATTCATCTTTGCCCTCCTTGATTCCGAAATAATCGTTATCCTTGTTGGCAGAAAGGAAGGAGGGAAGAAGAAAATCCCTGAGCAATGTTGGAAAGGAAGATGACATTGGCACGAGACGTTCAAAGTGTGGAAGGCTATGGAAGGAGCCCAGATGGCATTTGTGCCAGTTACAAAGTTGCTCTCAAAAGATTTCCCAATCAAGAGGACATCTCTGCCACCACCCCTCTCAAGCCCTTTTGGGGGAAAAGAGATTTATTCAAGTAATCCCAGTGACAGCATTTGGGTGATTGAAAGTTGAACGCAAAAATTATTGGAAACTGTGTCAGATTCAGCCATCTTAAGAGGCCAATTAAATCACACGACTATCAGGCATGTCATGTGGTTCCCAATGGGAGCATCTTGAGAATCATATCAACTCCTTGACTTGATCCACATGTGAGTGTGCTAATGGGCTTTCCCACAACACACACACACACACACACACACACACACACACACACACACAACTTCTCCCTTACTCACATATTTGGGAAACTTAGCGGTAAAAGCCAATATGGGTTTTTCATGTGGTTCTCCCCAAATTGCTAGATTGATTGAAATAACATTTTGGAAAGAACAAATTCAATCTCCCATCTGTGGCCATCAGAGCACTGAGTGGATCGGATGACTTTAAGAGAGGATTACACAAATTCTTTGGCGGGGAAGGCTATCAATGACTACCAGCCATAATGGTTGTGTTCTACCTCCACTGTTGGAGCCAGTATGGCTCTGAATACATGTTGCTGGAAATGTGGGCAATGCCCAGGTCCTGCATGCGGTCTTTCTGTAGACATCTGGTTGGCCACTGTGAGAACAAGATGCTAGACTAGATGGGCCATCAGGATTCTTCTTTTATCCTTAGACATATTTTTAGTGTCTGCAATAGCATCACAAAAATAACTCCCTCGCCCAGTTAAGTATAAGTCATTGTGTTCAATTTATAAGCCTTGCACTGTTGAAGAGTTGATGGAACAAATCTAAAGTGATTCAAAACTAGTTAGAAGTGACTCAGCCACCTACTAAGATGGACATTTGCCCCAGCAGAAGGAGTCCTCAGTTTGAAGGCCTGTCTGGTCCAAGTCTAGTTGAGAGATAGAGTCTTAATAATAGAGACCAGAATAAGTCCTGAAGTTGACCATCAAGCAGGAAGACCTGGGCTGCTGACTGAGCAGTTCCCCAGGCCACCAGATCACAGTCTTTCTCATGAGAATGGGGTGCCTTGCATTTCTTTTAAAATTGTGGCCATTATTTATAAATTTGCATAAAATTAGCAGGAGGGCTGAGCGTTTTTAGAAGATCCCCTATTTGTTTCACAGAGTTGCAAATCCCAGAGTTCCCAGGGAAGGTGAATTAATTGTTAAACCACTCGGAGAACTGTAGCTCGGTGAGGGGAATAATGGCTTTCATTATTGATGCTTTCACTGTATAATTGCTTTGAGGAATGTAATGGGAAGTGATTCATAAATGGAATCAAATAAATAAAAATAGATCAATCAATAAATTATGGCTTCAGTACATATTAACTGTCTGGAATGCCCCTCCCCCTCAAAAGAATTTTTCTAAGATTTCTCTCGCCTCCCCAAAATTGTTGAAGAAACCTGCCTCCTCCTGGGAAACACCAGGCTGAATCTCTCAAGGCCATGTGTGTTGCCCACTAAGATATTGGTGAATTTTGGGGTGCCATTTCCCCCCTCAGCCCTGTTTCCCCTTCCAACACATTTAACATACAGTGGTACCTCTGGTTACGTACTTAATTCGTTCCGGAGGTCCGTTCTTAACCTGAAACTGTTCTTAACCTGAAGCACCACTTTAGCTAATGGGGCCTCGTGCTGCCGCCGCGCCACCGGAGCACGATTTCTGTTCTTATCCTGAAGCAAAGTTCTTAACCCGAGGTACTATTTCTGGGTTAGCAGAGTCTGTAACCTGAAGTGTCTGTAACCTGAAGTGTCTTTAACCCAAGGTACCACTTTTGGGGTGTTTGGTGTATTGTTACCCGCCTTGTCAAATCTCATATTAAAAAAAAGTAAGAGTAAATTGAAGCAAATGAGCCAATCAATCAATTTCTTTTTTTATGATCCACTCACCGCCGCCACCCCTTGAACACGTATAAATTTTTAATTTCCTTTCCCCCAGCTGGTTTGAATGGCCTTGTGGGGCTGTAGCTCTCACACAGATGGTACCTTGGGATAGCTGGTGCATGAATTCATTTAATATCTGTGAGCCGTCGTGTGTGTGTGATAAGCAGAGGAGAAAAGTCTGGTTTATTAGCTGCTCTTTTGGGTGGAGAATATTGTTGGAGCACTGTGGCACAATAAGTTGACTGTGACAACCATGTTTGACGATGATTTGGGTTTTGACGCCACTCTTTCACAGCTTACATTTCACACCAGCGCTTGACTAGATTCCCCATCAAGGTCTCCATAAGCCGCAAACAAAGATGCTATTTTTACTCAACCAGAGAGACTTTCTCTCTCATAAACACACAATGCAGAACTTCCAGCCTGCCATTCTTGGGATTGGGGTGGGGAAACCCGTGTTTTACATAAAACAACCCTTTGAAGTGTCGGTAAGTTGACAGAGCACAGAAAGGGAGTCACACTTTGACTTTATTCACAAAATGGCACATTTTGATTCTTAGAAACTCACAAGTTGATGTGGGTGGACAATGCAGATCCAGAACAGTGGTTCTGTTATGATAAATCATATTAAAAAAACAACAACTCTGTGCAAGGTGTTTACAGTGGAATATATGACACAAAAGAGGCTTTGAAGGGTTTGCCACTGTGGTGGAGCTACAATGTGGATTGGGCTACGGTATGTGAAATATGCTAGGATGTGCCGAAAAATGTATTGTGCATTGGTCATCTATTGAAATCAGAAAGTTTCTAGGTCTCGTCAAAGCTAAATGTGAGATCATGTGGGTTGTGCTTGCTAAAGCTTAGAAAGCTGAAGGAGAGGTCAGAGGCTTCTGTGTATTTTTCTTTATTTCAGGGAGAACCAGGTATGGCCAATAAGCTACCGTATTTTTCGCCCCATAGGACGCACTTTTCCCCCTCCAAAAATGAAGGGGAAATGTGTGTGCGTCCTATGGGGCGAATGCAGGCTTTCGCTGAAGCCTGGAGAGCGAGAGGCATCGGTGCGCACCGACCCCTCTCGCTCTCTAGGCTTCAGGAAGCTATCCGCAAGCCTTGCAAGCCCTGCAGGAGTTCCCATGGGCTCACAAGGCTTGCGGGTAGCAGCCTGCCGCCCGAAGCAGGGAGGTCCCGCCGAGCGCGCGAGGCTTGGGGTGGTAGCTTGCCGCCCAAAGCACGGGGAGCCTTCCGGAGGACTCCCCGTGCTTCGGGCGAGTGTCCGCAAGCCTTGCGCGCCCGGCAGGAGGTCCCGCTGAGCACGCGAGGCTTGGGGCGGTAGCCTGCCGCCCGAAGCACGGGGAGCCCTCCGGAGGGCTCCCTGTGCTTCTGGCAGGTGTCCGCAAGGCTTGGGGCAGCAGCCGCAGCTGGAGGGGGGAGAATAATTTTTTTTATTCATCCCCCCCCAAAAAAAACCCGAGGTGCGTCCTATGGGCTGGTGCGCCCTATAGGACGAAAAATACGGTAGATCCATGGCTGTCAACTTTTCCCTTTTCTTGCGAGGAACCCTATTTGGAATAAGGGAATTTCCCTTAAAAAAAGGGAAACGTTGACAGCTATGGCTATGGCTATGGCAGCTATGGCTGCCTTCTCTCCCCTACTCCTTGCAGACCAAATTTAGCAGGTAGCAATCATCTGACATCACCTGATGTTTGATCACTCAGACTTGGAGCATCGTAGAGAGCTTGCAAAGTCACTTCAAGCCCACTTGCTGCAGGAAACTTGGTCATGCAGCCATCCACCCCTAACATCTAGTGTGGGGCTTGACAGTTCATT
Organism: Podarcis cretensis; assembly: GCF_951804945.1. Lineage (NCBI taxonomy): Eukaryota > Metazoa > Chordata > Lepidosauria > Squamata > Lacertidae > Podarcis > Podarcis cretensis. The sequence continues at coordinate 10,538,048 of NC_137179.1, forward strand.
CTAGCAGACCCCATAACTCAATCCGAACAGGCCCTTTGTGAGAATCTTTCTGTTGCTTTGGATGACAGGGGAACCACAGCTCAATGGCAAAGCCCGTGTATTATAGGCCGAAGGTCCTGGGTTCAGTTTCCGGTTTTCTTCTTCTGTGGCGATCACTCGTAGCCAAGTAAGATTGTCTTCCATGAACATGGTCTTAACAGTGAGTCCGTAAGTGACTGTGGAGGCCAATTCTGGATACACACGTCCTTCCAGTTAAAAGGATCACGCGAAAGAAGGCTGCAGAAGGCCTTTTCCAACATCCATGATAGCCTCTAACCACAAGGCATAGACAGCATCAAGCTAGACTGAAAAAAGAAATGACTCATTTAGTATAAGTCAAACTTTATTAATGCATGCCGAACTTTGAAGTTTAGCTCTTCTTTTCAGAGGAAAGTTTGCCCATTTCAATATCTACAAAATGCTACCCTGTTTTATTATTTTAAGGCATTGTTTAGATCAGGGATGTTGAGTCTGTAAAGGGTTTTTATGCAAAGGCAATAAAGGGATGGCCACAAATGCATTAAAGTTTAAAATACTCCCCAGCGTCTCGCTTAGGTAAATATCGTAAGACAGTAAGTGGAGGGAAGCCAGCCCACTCAACAAATAGCAGTCAGCTGCACTAAAGATAAAACAAACTTTCATTAAATGAAATTAAGGCCTAGCAAAACACAATAACGGCTTAATGAACTACGAGCGTGGCACAAATCTCCACAAACTACCAGGAAATGGATCATCAAGCTTTCATCTTTAAAGAGCTTGCTTGTAAAAGGTCTAGTTATCAACAAAGCGCCCAGCCAAATTCCTAGCTACTTTTATCAGTCTTTTTTAGTAGCTTGGAGTATGCTCAATCCTAAAGTGAGAGAGTGTGTGTGTAAAAGACAATGAGCAAACACTGGCAGCATGTAACTTTCTTCAGCCTTTTTGAGCAAGAATGGAGGGGAGGGAACAGTGAGAAAATTGGGGAGAGGGGAAGCCTTTGTCAAAAGTTTGCATTTGACTTGTTTCCTTCTGCCATTTCAAAGAGATGCCACTAGCTCATTTATGGTGGGAACATTTTACGGTACGTTCAAAGTCTACAGGATGAGAAGAATGTGGCCAGCTTGGACCCCCAAACCAGCTAGGGAAACAGCTTGCCGTAGTGTTTAGCACTTCTGTGGGCGGTGAACGTGGCTGTTGTCAAACCGGCATCTGTTCAGGGCTGCTCCAACTCGCTCGGCGACTTACTGTAACAAGTCCAGGAGCCTTCTCCCCATTGCAGGCATTCATTGCTTCACCTCCTGGTGGACAATGGGCAATGGTTTGATGTTCACAGAATCATAGAATTGATGTTCATAGAATTAAGCAGAGGCTGGATGCTTTAGCTGAGATTCCTGCATGGCGGGGTGGGGTGGACTAGATAATCCTTGGGGTCCCTTCCAACTCTACAATTCTATGAGCCTTCCCAAGTCCGACCTCCAGATGCCGGGGGTTGAAAATCAGGACCCTAAAACCCTTAAGGAGGTTCACACTGTATGTTGTTGTTGTTTAGTTGTTTAGTCATGTCCGACTTTTTGTGACCCCATGGACCAGAGCACGCCAGGCACTCCTGTCTTCCACTGCCTCCCACAGTTTGGTCAAACTCATGTTCGTAGCTTCGAGAACACTGTCCAACCATCTCACCCTCTGCCATCCCCTTCTCCTTGTGCCCTCCATCTTTCCCAACATCAGGGTCTTTTCCAGGGAGTCTTCTCTTCTCATGAGGTGGCCAAAGTATTGGAGCCTCAGCTTCAGGATCTGTCCTTCCAGTGAGCACTCAGGGCTGATTTCCTTCAGAATGGATAGATTTGATCTTCTTGCAGTCCATGGGACTCTCAAGAGTCTCCTCCAGCACCATAATTCAAAAGCATCAATTCTTTGGCGATCAGCCTTCTTTATGGTCCAGCTCTCACTTCCATACATCACTACTGGGAAAACCATAGCTTTAACTATATGGACCTTTGTTGACGAGGTGATGTCTCTGCTTTTTAAGATGCTGTCTAGGTTTGTCATTGCTTTTCTCCCAAGAAGCAAGCGTCTTTTAATTTCGTGACTGCTGTCACCATCTTTAGTGATCATGGAGCCCAAGAAATATAATCTCTCACTGTCTCCATTTCTTCCCTTCTATTTGCCAGGAGGTGATGGGACCAGTGGCCATGATCTTCGTTTTTTTGATGTTGAGCTTCAGACCATATTTTGTGCTCTCCTCTTTCACCCTCATTAAAGGGTTCTTTAATTCCACACACGATAACTGACACACCATTGTGTATTATTCCTTTCAATGCCAGGGTTGCCGTTAGATTCTGAAGCGTGGGAAACCTAACAGAAGATGCTCACTGCAGATACAATGGCCCGTCCATGTGGTTGGCTCCAGAATAATCATAACAGCCATCACAACTTTCAATTTTTATTTTATTTTTTAAATCTCACTTGGGATACATTTGGTTTGTTCTGATATCTCCCCCCCCCCCAAGTTGCTGTATTATTTTTGGATCAAATGGCTGGATGAGCTCCATTTGCATCTTATCTGTCCCTATCGCTTCTTAATACTTTCTTAATCACGTCTAAATAACAGGCCGCGAGAAAGGAAAACAGGAGGCAGCTGATGGGACGTGTAAGAGAAGCATCAAAGCGGGGAATCCTCCTGAGGACCTAAGAGGTTATATTAGCAGCCATATGAATAATGTTTCGTGGGGGGTATTGTTCCCCGGTTAATTGTAAAGTTAAACATGAATATAGTGTTCCACTCATTATTAACTTGTTCTCCAAATCAGGAGATGTCATTGGCGAGCCGAATGATTTTTCATTAAAGGCCATCACCCTCTTCCCCCACCTTTGATGATTTGAAAGATAACCTTGAAGTGGGGAGTCCTTTCTTCTTTTCCCCCTATGTGCTGACCTAGGGCCTAGGGTGCTTCTCAGTTCCTCTGCTCAAAGGGCACGCGGAAAATAAATATCTTGTTCTTTACAGTCCGAAGCAAGGCTGATGTCACTCTGGAAAGTTCAGCTCGAGAGTCCATAAAAGGATTGCTGGCCAAGGTGCTTGAAAGGAGTCAGGCATGTCATAAACCCACTTGCCTGGTGCTGGAGGCTATTTGTGTGAAAAATGTGGCATTGAACCACCTCGTTCCCCTACTCACAAATGGTGGAATCAGTAGATAGCTTGCCAACCAGTCAGCTGACAGGAGACACTTTAGTGGGCATAATAGCAGAGCTGGCTTTACTGGCTACCTCTTACCTTTTAGGCCTTATTCAAGGTGCTGGTTCTCACTGTGTAAAGCCTTAATGGTTTGTTTCCTGCCTGACCAGGTTACCCAAAAGACCTCCTGCTCCTATGAACCTTAAAGATCATGTCCAACAGATCGTGACCTACTGGTAGATCACTGAACATCTGTGGTAGATCACTGGCTCCCCCCGCTCCCCCAAATCTCAACAACTTTAAAACTTTAGCCCTAGCCCTGCACCCCCCAAAAACTGGGCTTTCCTCCTCCTTTAGAAAAGTTCAACAACTTCGACCTGAACCCCCAAAAAGGGGACAGATCACTGCCAGTTTTTAACTCTGTGAGTAGATTGATGTCTCTTTGGACTTGGCCACCCCTGACTTAGATCATCTAGGGAACTTCTGTGCCGCACTCTGGAGATTATCATATGGCAGTGACCCCAAAATGGGCATTTTCTTCTGCTTTCCCTGCGGAATGCCCTTCCCACTATCTTATGCGAAGCATCAACCATCAGTTGCTTCAGACATCTTGTAAAGACTTAACTTTTTGCCCAAGTTTTCCCTGACCTAGAAGAATGGACTCTGTTTTATGTCTTTGAATCTTCTGAATGCCTGTTTCATTTGCTTTTTCAAGCTATTATTAATTTTTGGATGTTTTTTTAATTTTCGGATGCATTTTTAATTTTTGGATGTATTTTTATTTTAATCAGTATTGTTTTATACTGTACATAGGGTGTCTTGCAGAAAGATTTCTGAAATATTAACCATTTTAGAAACGCTTCTCTCACCACCATAATATTACACGCCACCCCAATCTCTGAGGGGTGTGAGATTCCAGGGGTATCAGGCACACTTACCAGGGTCTGTGTCTCTGTTTGGACAATGAGGCACAGTGGAGTCTGTGGTGTCTTTGTGATATAGGGTTTATTTACACATGTATACAACCTACGCATGTCTAGAAGGAGAAAGTGCAGAACATTCTCATCCCAAGAGGGTCCTGTTTCTCCCATTGTTACAGCCTGAATGCAAGAGATCCAAGCATCATGTCTGATCTCTCTGCAGCATAAAACACACTTCCCACTTACTGCTCTTACCCCCTCCAGCTTGCAAAAAGAAGAAGAAGAAGAGTTTGGATTTGATATCCCGCTTTATCACTAGGGGACGCAGGTGGCGCTGTGGGTTAAAGCCTCAGCACCTAGGGCTTGCCGATCGAAAGGTCGGTGGTTCGAATCCCTGCGGCAGGGTGCGCTCCCGCTGCTCGGTCCCAGTGCCTGCCAACCTAGCAGTTCGAAAGCACCTCCGGGTGCAAGTAGATAAATAGGGACCGCTTACCAGCGGGAAGGTAAACGGCGTTTCCGTGTGCGGCTCTGGCTCTGGCTCTGGCTCTGGCCAGAGCAGCGATGTCACGCTGGCCACGTGACCCGGAAGTGTCTCCGGACAGCGCTGGCCCCTGGCCTCTTAAGTGAGATGGGCGCACAACCCTAGAGTCTGTCAAGACTGGCCCGTACGGGCAGGGGTACCTTTACCTTTACCTTTTTATCACTATCCGAAGGAGTCTCAAAGCGGCTAACATTCTCCTTTCCCTTCCTCCCCCACAACAAACACTCTGTGAGGTGAGTGAGGCTGAGAGACTTCAGAGAAGTGTGACTAGCCCAAGGTCACCCAGCAGCTTCATGTGGAGGAGCAGGGAAGTGAACCCGGTTCACCAGATTACGAGTCCACCGCTCTTAACCACTACACCACACTGGCTCTCAGTGACACTTTTTGCTGTTTGCTTACCACTTAGCAATTCTTCCCCTCCCTCCTGAAACTAACAATCTCTCAGCTCATCCCCATTTTCTGTTGGCCCAGAGGGTCTCTGCCAATGGCCTTCTTAACAGGTTAATGGCTCACCACCTTCTTCTTCTTCTTCTTCTTCTTCTTCTTCTTCTTCTTCCACTCATAGCAGAGTAAGATTGTCTTCCATAAACATGGTTTTAACAATGAGTCTGTAAGTAACTGTGGAGGCCAATTCTGGATCCACATGTCCTTCCACAGTGGGGGCATTGGTTTCCTGGTGGGAGTTATCATGGTGTGGATTTGCCAAGCATGCCTTCCTCTTAGCACATTTCTCCCTTGAATCCTGAGTTTGAGTGTCTTCAAAGCCCATGAGACCTTTGGTAAAGGCTGTTCTCCAGTTGGAGCACTCGCAGGCAAGTGTTTCCCAATTGTTGGTGTTCATACTACATGGCTCACCATTCCAGTGATTACCTCTTGATGGTTCTTCTGCCAGGAGGTTTTTCCACACATGGAAAAGCTGGTTTTAACTCCAGCCTCAACTAGACTCAAGAATTTAAGGGTATGCATAAACCCTTTACTGAATCCAGATATTTTAGGGGAGTCTTGCCACCCCCCAAAAAACAGTAACATTTGCATCTCTTCAAAAAATCAAAATACCCTCAGTTTACAGAGTGCAAATAGATTGGTGAGCTGGTGGCAGCAGAGAGAAATTTCAACTGATCTCTAAAAACATCACAAGGATTCCGGCAGGAAAATGTATATTCATGGGCAAAACGTCCAGGGCAGACTTCATCTGATGCTTGAAAGGTGCAGCAGATTTTGGTAGGCGTGTGACAATATCGCTGCTTTAGCGTTTGTTTATTTGAGGGTGGTTTTACACTCCCAAACATTTCCTGCTGGTAGACCTAAAATGCACAGCAGGTGGGCAATTTCCAGCTGGGTGGAGGGTAGCTGTAAATGGCACTGATGAGTTGGTAAAACTGATCTTATTATTGTTCCTCCCAAGCCCCTTTCAGGGTCCTGCTCTGAACTTGGCCTTCTCGTTACTTTAGTGAAACCCAACCCTGGAAAAACAGAGAGATGGCTGATAAGGCCGAGGCTAAAAAGTTCAATCTGTGGGGATGGAGGATTCATTTCAGCCCATTGGGGACTTGCTCTTCTGCTAAGTGGTGACATAATTGCAGGACTGGGGTCCCTGGGGGTCCCTGGCGGGCTGTCTCCCTATTGCCAGCTCTGCTGCATAAGAATGCCGACTCTTGCATTAGGAGAGCCACAAGCCTTGCTGAACCAATTAGCCCATTCAATATGGGACGGGCGACATATTGAAGGATATCAATACTTCCTCTAGCCTTGTGCCTATAGATGCTCGGCTCCCACACTCTGCCTCCTGTTCCCTGCCTGCCCTGAACTATCTTGCTTCATAACACATGTTTTAAACTTCTGGCGAAGAGTCATGTGGAAGCTCAAGGCCATTTGTACCAATGGCATACCCTCCAACATTTCTCCATTGAAAATAGGGATGTCCTATTTAATAATAATAATAATAATAATAATAATAATAATAATACTCCACTCATCTGACTGTGTTGCCTCAGCCATTCTAGGCGGCTTCCAACATATATAAAAACATGATAAAACATTAAACATTTTAAAAAACCTTCCCTATGCAAGGCTGCCTTCAGATGTCTTCCAAAGACTGTATAGTTACTTATCTCCTTAGCTCAGGGGTCACATAACTCCACACACTCTAACATTTCTCCAGTGAAAATAGAGACGTCCTAAGGAAAAGATAAGGGACGCAGGTGGTGCTGTGGGTTAAACCACAGAGCCTAGGGCTTGCTGATCAGAAGGTCGGTGGTTCGAATCCCCACGACGGGGTGAGCTCCCATTGCTCAGTCCCTGCTCCTGCCAACCTAGCAGTTCGAAAGCATGTCAGAGTGCAAGTAGATAAATAGGTACCACTCTGGCGGGAAGGTAAACGGCATTTCCGTGCGCTGCTCTGGTTCGCCAGAAGTGGCTTAGTCATGCTGGCCACATGACCCGGAAGCTGTACACCGGCTCCCTCGGCCAATAAAGCGAGATGAGTGCCGAAACCCCAGAGTCGTCCGTGACTGGACCTAATGGTCAGGGGTCCCTTTACCTTTACAGAAAAGATAGACATTCCAGGATCAAATCAGAAACTGGGAGGGCTTCTGTAAATCTGTCCATGGTAGATAGGGATGCTTGGAGGTTCTGCAATGGCCACAATAGCACTTTGCAGTTATTGACAATACAATGGAACTTCGGTAGTTGAATGCAATCCTTTCTGGAAGACTGTTCAGCTTCCGAAACGTTTGACAACCGAGGCTCAATTGCCAGTCGGCAAAATCGATTGAAAAAATGGAGAGACGCTGTTTGACTTCTGAGGCCCATTCAAAAATGGAAGCATTCACTTCCGGGTTGTCAGCATTCGGGTTCCAAATTGTTCGGCTTCCGAAGAGTTTGACAGCCAAGGTTCCACTGCAATTGCTTTAAAAATAAAACCTGGCCTTCTTCCATGCTGGGAAAGACCTTAGATGAGAGGCCTATATGTTGCATGCAGAAGGTTCCAGGTTCACTCTTCCACATCTCCAGGCAGGGCTGGAAGTGGCCCCCATCTGAATTCCTGCAGAGCCCTGCTGGTGTAGATAATACTGGGCTCGGCGTGCTTGTGGTCTAAGGTCTCAGTCAGCTTCTTGCTGTGCTCGGAGTCTTCCCAACCTGAGGTCTTTCACAACACACTGGCAAGGTAGGCTAGTATGAGAAACGGCTACTTGCCCAAGGTCACCCAAGGAGATTCCTGGCTGAGAAATGTCCAAGGCACACAGTGGGAACTGGGTGCCCACTGGGGTGGTTGGAGGGAAATGTATAGAGCCCAAAAGCCACAGCCAATGGCAGACAGAGCTAACTCATTTTAGGGATGTGGGTGGTGCTGTGGGTTAAACCACAGAGCCTAGGGCTTGCCGATCAGAAGGACGGCAGTTCGAATCCCCATGACGGGGTGAGCTCCCATTGCTCAGTCTCTGCTCCTGCCAAACTAGCAGTTCGAAAGCACGCAGTGCAAGTAGATAAATAGGTACTGGTCCAGCAGGAAGGTAAATGGCATTTCCATGCGCTGCTCTGGTTCGTTCTCCAGAAAGCAGCTTAATCATGCTGGCCACATGACCCGGAAGCTGTACACCAGCTCTCTTGGCCAGTAAAGCAAGATGAGAGCCACAACCCCAGAGTCCGCGACTGGACCCTTTTCCTTTTACTACTAATACTACTATCAAATTTATATGGCACCAAGTGCTGGATTAAACCCTGTGGAGGTTCCTAGGCAGTCAAAATCTCTCTCTCTGTTTGCTCCCCTGCAAAGTATCTCCTAATACGTTTCTGATTTTACCAACCAACCATTTTAATAAACCAGTTTCAACATCAAATCAATATTATTTTGATCTGTTGTCACGGGCCCCTAAAAGGCTGATGTCTACTCTGCCCGTTTCGTAATCCTGCACTGATACCATCCATCGTTTGAGGAACCCAGGGTGGTTTTCAGTAGAAAAGCACAAAAATGCATCACATAATAACAAAGGAAAAATAATAACCCCACCTCTGCTTTAAAAAGCCATAGATTGTTTAATTAGCCAAAGGCCTGGCAGAAGAGGAACATTTTTGTCTTGTGCCTAAAGTTATGCAATGAAGGTGCCAGGTGAACCTCCCTATCTATCTCCCTATGATACTTACACCAGCTGGACCCCAATTAACCTTTTAAACAGAAATCCAACAGTTAGATGCTGCAGCATCTTTAAGTTCAACACACTGCAAACATTTTTGCTCTGGGTTTAGATTTGCCAGTGCTGGCTACCAAATGGCTAAGGAAACTGTGCTTCTAGGCTGCTGTTAAAACAGTCCAACATAATGTGCAGCTGAGACGGTTTTATTTTGAGGTGGCGGCGGCTGGCTAAACAAATGTAGAATGCACAAATGCTATTTGAGCTCGCCAAAGCTCTGAATAAGTGGTCAAATAAACATTGTTGTTTAGTCGTTTAGTCGTGTCCGACTTTTTGTGACCCCATGGACCAGAGCACGCCAGGCACTCCTGTCTTCCACTGCCTCCCACGGTTTGGTCAAACTCATGTTCGTAGCTTCGAGAACACTGTCCAACCATCTCACCCTCTGCCATCCCCTTCTCCTTGTGCCCTCCATCTTTCCCAACATCAGGGTCTTTTCCAGGGAGTCTTCTCTTCTCATGAGGTGGCCAAAGTATTGGAGCCTCAGCTTCAGGATCTGTCCTTCCAGTGAGCACTCAGGGCTGATTTCCTTCAGAATGGATAGATTTGATCTTCTTGCAGTCCATGGGACCCTCAAGAGTCTCCTCCAGCACCATAATTCAAAAGCATCAATTCTTCGGCGATCAGCCTTCTTGATGGTCCAGCTCTCACTTCCATACATCACTATTGGGAAAACCATAGCTTTAACTATATGGACCTTCAAATAAACAATCAAATAATCCCCTTCATGGATCACTGCCTTGCCGTGGCGAAGGGGCTTGAATAACTCAGAGAAGCTATGAGCTATGCTGTGCAGGGCCACCCAAGATGGACAGGTCATAGTAGAGAGTTTTGACCAAACATGATCCACCTGGAGCAGGAACCAGCAAGCCACTCCAGTATCCCTGCCAAGAAAACTCCATGGACAAAGGCAAATAAACATATTAGCTGGCAAAATATAAGGTTTGGCAAACACATCTATTGCTTTGAAACCATTTAAGGCCTCCATTTGTGATTGCAGCCGTTCCATAACACGCCATTCCCTGCTCGCACCCCCCATTTAAGTCGTGAGAGACACCCTGTGTTTAGTCTATTAAAAAGAGACCAGGCATATTTCGGGAACAATGGTCTAGTTGACCAAGGTGTCAGTTACACCAATACATGAAGTAGCTGTAAGTCAGGTCAAAATACCATGGCTTCTTTCTTTCTTTCTTTCTTTCTTTCTTTCTTTCTTTCTTTCTTGGTAACTTCCTTTGTCTAAAGGGAAGGGCCTAGTTCAATGGTAGAACATCTGTTTTGTTTGCAGAAAGCCACAGCTTCAAACCCTGGCATCTCCAGGTAGGGCTAAGAAACACAGTGGTACCTTGGTTCTCAAACATCTTGGTACTCAAACACCTAGATTCCCAAATGCCGAAAACCCAGAAGTAAGTGCTCCGGTTTTCGAATGTTTTTCAGAAGCCGAACGTCCGATGCAGTTGTTGGCTATTGTTTCTGGAGCGCCTGCATCAATCAGAAGCTGCACCTCGGTTTTCGAAAATTTCAGATGTTGAAAGGACTTCCGGTACAGATTAAGTCTGGCGCTTTTGTTTTTGCTATTTGTTTGGTATTTTTGAGGCTTTTTCGGTTAATTTGTTTTTGTGACTGTGTGGAACCCAGTTCAGCTACAGATTGATTGATTGATTGATTGATTGATTGATTGATTGTGTGACTGCGGAAATGGATGAAAGCCCCCCATCCAAGCAATGACTATCATCAGTGCAGGTAAGAGATTTTTTTTAAAAAAATTATCATCTGCAGTACTGATGTACTTATAGTACAGTACATTGATTATTGCTTTCATTTTATGGTTCACCGGTCTCGTTAGAAAGTAAAATTCATGTTAAATTGCTGTTTTAAGGGTTGTTTTTAAAAGCCTGGAACGGATTAATCCATTTTGCATTGCTTTCTATGGGAAAGCGCACCTTGGTTTTGGAACGCTTTGGTTTTGGAACGGACTTCCGGAACAGATTAAGTTTGAAAACCAAGGTACCACTGTACTGTGCTCTCGCCTGAAACACTGTGAGTCAGTGTAGACAAAGCCCTGTGTTTAGAGGGAGGCCAACATAAGCTAGGGACAGTTGCCTGGATGAGTTTTCTTTTATGTTGGCTAAACATTTGTTTTTCAGCAGACAAAGATACTTAGCGAAGTTCTGTCAGACTCCTTCCCTTCCCCAGGGCTACAACTGTTTTGCACAAAGATATGGCGACTCGGGCTTTCAGTGGATCTCCTGGGTGCTGTGGCTTTCCTAGTCACCAAGGCCATGTTAAAAACTAGGCTGTGGGACATAGATTGCCAGGAACTAATCTCGGCTGCAGAAAAAATATGTTCCCCTCTTTATTTTTGACTCTCTTGGGTGCAGGAATTTAACCTTAATTACTTAAAATTTTTGTTTAACCCACAAGAAAGAAGGGCCTTTTCCCTGGCTAGGTTCAATTCTAATCCTTCTAACCTCCTTTGGGGTAGGTTTGCGGGTATGGCAGAAGGAGATAGGATCTGCCCATACGATGCCCACCTGGTGGAAACTCTAGCTCACATGGCCCTTAAATGTAAAATGTATGGTGATCTCCGCCAACAATTTCTAGACCATGTATGTATTCCAATATGGAAACCAGAGACAGAGGTTATACACTTCTTATTACAGGGGAGAGACCAGGAGCTCACCAAGACAGTAGCTAAGTTCATCTGTTTGATTTTTTGTTGCTGAAGTACGCAACAGGATCCTGCCCTTGCTGGAGACCCACAGAGATTAAATAGATTGCTCACCTCTTCTTCCCTTTGGCAAAAGACTGTACTGTTGAAATGGTGACGAGATCGCACTGGCCTGTTTATTCTGGATGTTTGTATGTGATGCCAATAAAGGTTTGATGATGATGATGATGAGTGTAGACAATTCTGAGCTAGAGGGACCCATGGCTTGAGGCAATACAGTGGTACCTCGGGTTAAGTACTTAATTCATTCCGGAGGTCCGTTCTTAACCTGAAACTGCTCTTAACCTGAAGCACCACTTTAGCTAATGGGGCCTCTTGCTGCCGCTGTGGCACCACTGCACAATTTCTGTTCTCATCCTGAACCAAAGTTCTTAACCTGAGGTACTATTTCTGGGTTAGCAGAGTCTGTAACCTGAAGCGTATGTAACCTGAAGCATATGGAACCCAAGGTACGACTGTATAAGCCAGATACACTCATGGCTCCACAGAATGCAGCTTCTTCTGTTGGTGTGGGACCAGCTTTGTGCTGCATCACCATCAAGTTCTTGCACTAAAGTCGCCTTGGCATTTTCGCTTTCTCAGAGTCGCCTTCCTCCAGCGTCTCTCAGCGCCAGCTGTGTGTTCGAAGGAGTGCTGCCCTAGTTGAACAACTTTCATCTTCACTCATTTGACCTCTTAAGGACTTAATCTCACGTATAGCTGTTAAGTAGGGGAGAGTTTCTAAGAAGGTAGCTGTGTCTCTCTCCCCCTCCTCTTTCTCCTCTCTCTCTCTCCCTCCCCCCCCCCTTCTTTCTATGGCAAATACAATCCAGGGTGTTTGAAAAATTTGAGAATTTCTACCCAGGCTAATCCTTTTAAACCTAGCTATGCTTATTAGCTTTCTTTGAACAGATAAGGCTTAAAGAGATGTGTCATTTGAAGAAGGGAAGTCAATTTTTAACCGCAAAGACGGCTACAAAACAGGGGGGAACACAGAAGGTGAAGCGTGGCGTGTGATGAAATGGTGGCGATACACACAGCTTCTAAATCTCTCCTAAAACTATATTGTCGGAATGACAGAAATTACTAGTGAGCTGTTATGGTTTTAGGAGCTATAGGGCATCAGCCTATTTAGTGGGTGCTAAGAAGGCACACAATTCCCTCCCTGTCTCTCAAGTCTCTCCTGATGGCGTGGCAGCCATCGCTTCGCCCTCCCCCCCCCCCCAGTACTTCCTGACAAGAGTCTCGAATTTATCAGCTAGTGGCTTGAAATGTAAAGATAGGAGGGAGGGAGACAGAGAAAGAGCTTCCTACTTTATCCATCTGTAAGGGCGGAGAAGGATTCATAAACCCCTTTGAATCCAAATGGCAAATTTTAATTGAGCTCTTCCCTATCCCGCATGATTTATGGGATGCATCTGCCTCTTTAATTAATGCAGATACTGAGGAACGATGCGCCGCCTGCGTGAGGTTGCTGTGGCGAGCCTCCAAACATGTCCGCCGTGGCTAGGCATCTCCTCGTTATTGCGGCGCTGTTTAGAGCAGCTGTCGGCAGAGTTGAAAGACAGGTTTCATTAAAATATCAGCGGCGTGTTTGGACCAGAGACCGTTACCAGGAATATTGCCGGATCGCCTCCGAAGGCCGTTGCCAAGAGCTAACGTTCGCCTGTCCCGTCGAAGGCTTATCTTAATGTTTGTTTACAGCTAATATTTCAAACAGGAATTTCTGAGTTTCCGAGAGAGTTTCTTCAAGGAGTCCTTTGAAAAGTGTCTTATCCCCTAAACACACACACACACCTAAATGGAGAGTTGAGCATAAAGGCACCTATATATAGTCACAAGCCTACATGTTGTCTATGGTTTGTCTGCCTCCAGGCCCCCCTTCTCATTGGCTAAGCTGCTGTGATGTCATGGCATGTTCATAAGCATTCTAAACTCTTCTGAGAAAACTGTCAGCCACAGCGTTATGGAAGAGCGATGGTTTTCTGGGGCAGGTTGGGGGAAAAAATCACTTGGGCTGGGGAAAAAGGAAACTTGCGCAAGCCTTAGGAGCAGGAGAAGTTGTGCTCTGTTGGCAAGCGTTAGAGGGACGATTCAGAGACACTGGGGGAAGAGGGAGGCTGAAGGACGAGAGGCCAATGGTGGGGCGTGTAGTTGGCCAAGAAGCAGGAACGTGAGAGAATAATGTACCTTGAAGTGGTACTAGGGTTGCCATATTTTAAAAAGTAAAATTCCTAACACCTGCAAATTTGTTCAGCTTTTTTGGGGAAACAAACCCAAATAGTTTTTTCTGGGAAACCTAACCCAAAAATATTGATTTTAAGCTTTCTGAGCCATTTCCGATCCTTTATCCATCGCGTTGCCATACACTCGAGTTTTCCACGATGTTCCCCCCGATGATGAAGAAGAAGAGTTTGGATTTGATATCCCGCTTTATCACTACACGAAGGAGTCTCAAAGCGGCTAACATTCTCCTTTCCCTTCCTCCCCCACAACAAACACTCTGTGAGGTGAGTGAGGCAGAGAGACTTCAAGGAAGTGTGACTAGCCCAAGGTCACCCAGCAGCTGCATGTGGAGGAGCGGAGACGTGAACTCAGTTCACCAGATTACGAGTCTACTGCTCTTAACCACTACACCATGCTGGCCATTTTTACACCCGAAAACCAGGACATGTCAGGAATATGTGGTACAGGACATACTTGTGGATCTTATTACCACTGAATTCAGGGCTGGCCGACCCACGAAGGAGGGTGCAGCAGTTGCTGCAGGCAGTGCCATACTACCTAGGTAATGGGTTATTTGACAGGCATGGATGGTATGGATCGAAACAGGGGCAGTAGGGCAGGGCAGCACTTCCCGTTTCGCCTCAGATAGTGAAATGGGATGCACCACCCCTGACTGAAATCTGGGAAAACCCCAAATCCAGTTTAGCTGAACCCATTAATTTAGATGATTTTATATGCTTTCCTTTGCACAGGGCATAGGGTGGCTCATCAAATTAGCAATTATAAGAATCATAATAGTAATATTAACTCAATAGGACATAAAATCAATTAAAAATACACAACAACAAATCACAGCGGCAATCAGAGGCACCAGGTTGCCCCCAAGATTGGGGGGCTGGCACACATTGGGTGTGTGTGACATCAATAGGTCTACAATATTTGGATGTTTAGAGCTGAGCAACTTAGAATCATAGAGTTGTAGAGTTGAAAGGGACAGTCAGGTTAATCTAGTCCTGCACAGGGCAGCTGTTTATCAGCTCCATCTGGTACGCAGGCTGAGACCCAACCTGCCCATGGACTGTCTCATCAGAGTGGTGCATGCTCTAGTTATCTCTCACTTGGACTACTGCAATGCGCTCTACGTGGGGCTCCCTTTGAAGGTGACCTGGAAACTACAACTAATCCAGAATGCGGCAGATAGACTGTTGACTGGGAGCGGCTGCCAAGACCACATAGTCCAGAAAGACCTACATTGGCTCCCAGTACGTTTCCAGGCGCAATTCAAAGTGTTGGTGTTGACCTTTAAAGCCCTAAACGCCCTCGGCCCAGTATACCTGAAGGAGCGTCTCCACCCCCATCGTTCTGCCCGGACGCTGAGGTCCAGCGCCGAGGGCCTTCTGGTAGTTCCCTTGCTGCGAGAAGCCGAGTTACAGGGAACCAGGCAGAGAGCTTTCCGCCCGCCTTGTGGAACGCCCTCCCACCAGATGTCAAAGAGAAGAACAACTACCAAACTTTTAGAAGACACCTGAAGACAGCGTTGTTTAGGGAAGCTTTTAATGTTTAATAGGTTAGTGTATTTCAGTGTTCTGTTGGAAGCTGCCCAGAGTGGCTGGGGGGACCCAGCCAGATGGGCGGGGTATAAATTTATTATTATTATTATTATTATTATTATTATTATTATTATTAATTATTATCCTATGCCCAACATGCAGCTCAAACCCACAAGCCTTAAATTAAGAGTCTCATACTCTACTCCCAGTAGTGCTTCCATTTCTCTACACATAATTTGTTATAAAAATCCATACTTGGGAAAGAAAACCTGAATTAATGTTGCTCAATTTTTGACTTGCTCTTTCTTCCCTTTGCAATAGTTCATCATGAGAGTACAAAGCCCGGAGGTATCTTAAAATTTCTTCTTCTTTTTTAAAGGAACCAAAATAGGAACACATAAGGCTATAGGCTCCAATCGCCACTGCTGAGATTGCCTCTCTGTGTCTGTGGATTTTAGATGCAATTACAAGGGAGAAAGCAGGAAGCCAAGCAAAACAGGCACGGCCGCTAATACTCTATCTGTCAGTCACAAAGATGAGCTTCTCACTCCTGGCTTTTACCAAATTAACACATCAGTGACTTATGCATAACTCGGGACTTTAATTCACAGCTTGACAAACCATAAACAAGAAAGCCAAGGTACGATTCCCCCACACCCACACCCAATTTCTCTGCAAATGCTTAAAAAATAGAAAGACATTCTATCAAATCGTCTGGGCCCTGCGAGAAGATTAAACGATGCGTTAGATGCATTTCCATAGACATGATGGTCCACAAGCTTGGGCAGTAATGTTTCCATTTTCAATCTTCAGGTGGACCATAGAAGATTGATTTGTTCATTCAGTGCTGTATCTAGGTAAGGCTTACCATCAAATGGAAGATTTGTGTTTTCAAAGTAACCCAAGGGTCTTATTTCATTTTTATGGTCCACAACCCTACCTGTTAATTTTGTGACTCCCCCCTTTTTTTTATTTAGCCATGATTACATTTAGATCTCACCTGTCCTCCAAGAAGCTCAAAGTGGCCCATAGGAGTCTTCTCCTTCTATATCCTCACAAACCAGTGTGGTGTAGTGGTTAAAAGCAATGGAGTCGTAAGATGGTGAACTGGGTTCGCGCCCCCACTCTTCCACCTGCAGCTGCTGGGTGACCTTGGGCCAGTCACACTTCTCTGAAGTCTCTCAGCCCCACTCACCTCACAGAGTGTTTGTTGTGGGGGAGGAAGGGAAAGGAGATTGTTAGCCGCTTTGAGATTCCTTAAAGGTAAAGGGATCCCTGATGGTTAGGTCTAGTAGTGGACGACTCTGGGGTTGCGACGCTCATCTCACTTTACTGGCCGAGGGAGCTGGTGTTTGTCTGCAGACAGCTTCTGGGTCATGTGGCCAGCATAACTAAGCTGCTTCTGGCGAACCAGAGCACTGCACGGAAACACCATTTACCTTCCCACCAGAGCGGTACCTATTTATCTACTTGCACTTTGATGTGTTTTCGAACTGCTAGGTTGGCAGGATCAGGGACTGAGCGACAGAGGTTCACCCCATTACGGGGATTTGAACCGCCGACCATGATGAAGGGGGATATCAAATCCAAATCCAAACCACCCTGTGAGATAGGTTAGGTTAGATGGGTGCATCCCCACCAACGTGACACAGCACAAATCTGGGATCCCATGTTCCAGGTTCAAAATCCTATATGTGACCTGCATGAGATTACGGACCCAGAAAAAGTGTTTATTCAGGCATGGCTTCCAAAAATGCAAGATCACATACCCAGAAAAGTGGTTTGGGGGACACAGCGCCCCCAAATGCATGTTTTGAGGTGTCACATGAGATCGTGGACTTCTCAAAAAACACTTTTTAGGGCAAGACCTTTGCCTGAAGTTGTGCAAAGGCAAGGAACCCAAAATGGCCACTGTACCCTTGTGGGGGGAAACAGGATGCCCTGGTTTTTCTGGGGCAGTTGACATGTATGGGCTAGGTGACTGACCTCAGGACACTCAATGAGCTTGGTAGCCTAGTGGGGATTTGAACCCTGGTCTTCCAGGTCCTAGTCCAACATGCTAACCCCTAGGTAAAAGGTAATGGTAAAGGACCCCTGTTAAGTCCAGTCAAAGGCGACTATGGGGTTGTGGCACTCATCTCACTTTCAGGCCGAGGGAGCTGGCATTTGTCCACAGACAGCTTTCCGGGTCATGTGGCCAGCAGGACTAAACTGCTTCTGGCACAACAGAACACCGGGACAGAAACCAGAGCTCACAGAAATGCTGTTTACCTTCCTGCCGCAGCAGTACCTATTTATCTGCTTGCACTGGGGTGCTTTTGAACTGCTAGGTTGGCAGGAGCTGGGACCGAGCAACAGGAACTCACTCCGTCGCAGGGATTTGAACCGCCAACCTTCCAATCAGCCAGCCCATGAGGCTCAGTGGTTTAGACCACAGCGCCACCTGCGTCCATGAACCACTACACTGGTTATGAATGGTATGAAGAGGGCTTTTTTTTTTCCAACTGGAACTCAGTTTGGGCATATATCAGGGAGGAGCCATTGACATTATAAGAAAACAAGGGAGGAGTTTATGCTGAGTTCCGGCACTTCTTTTCCCAGGAAAAAATAGCCCTGTGTATGCATGTTATTCCTGCACAATATGTGGCCGCCGGAATCA
Organism: Podarcis cretensis; assembly: GCF_951804945.1. Lineage (NCBI taxonomy): Eukaryota > Metazoa > Chordata > Lepidosauria > Squamata > Lacertidae > Podarcis > Podarcis cretensis. The sequence goes on from NC_137179.1 coordinate 10,556,034, forward strand.
GTCCAGTCCAGACACACCAAGCACTTGATCATTCTGTTTTTGCTGCTTGCCTGAAACCATGGTCACATTCAGTTCTATGACACCACTTTAAACAGTGGTATAATAATGGGAGCTGTAGCGCATTAAGGATGCTGAGAGTTAGCTTCCAGAGCTACAATTCCCAGAGCTACAATTCCTTGTGAAAAGGGATTGATTATTGAACGTAGTTCTTAGTTAACAAGCCACACTCAGATGAAAAAAAGAAAAGAAAAATACACCTTTTCATTTAAGTACAACACATCCAAACCTTTAACAAAATTATGTCAGGATGGTAGATGATACAGGCAAAAGTTAATAAGAAAGATTATTATTATTTAGCCACCTGTTGGGGTGCAAAAATGAGAAAGAAGACTATTATCATCTGTGGTGGAAATGTTCAGTGGCTAAAAAATATTGGGAGGCAAAAATAATTTATAATAGAAAAGATTCCAGGCTATGAAATTCAATTAAATTCAGTCTTCCCCCTCCCTTTTGAACTATACTGAGAGATCAATCTATCAGACAGATAAAGAATTAGTAATTCATATGGTTACTGCAGCAGGGGTAATTTACACAGAACATTGGAGGTCTCAAAACCAACCTTTAGAAAAAGAATGATCAGGCCAAATTAACTCATTACATATAAACCACAGAGAAAAGACATTTGCTGATTACTTTTAATGTAGTTTATAGTTATTGTGATATTTCTGTATTTTAATTATTTTGATTTTGGATTTGAGTGCATTGTTATTTTGTTCACTGACATGAGATTTATATCAATCTGTCTAACGAAGGGTGTTGTGTATATAATGTTGCAATACTTTTGAAAAGGACTGGATTTTAAATCGAATACTGCAAAGGCAATTTAAATTATCGAAAGGCTAGTTTTTTCTTATTGTTTTGAAGTTAAGTATATCAGACTTGTTACAAATACCAGATATGAAAATGTATGTTTTGGAAGTGTAACCAATTGTTTTATCTTAAAAATAAAATTAAAACCTGCATTGACATTAAAAAGGAAAGAAAAACAAATCTCAAGAGATAGAAGTCTGCATTTTAAAATTCTTCTCTTGCTTATCCCGATGGTAGCACAGAGGGAATAGAACGGGCAAAGAATTCTTTCTCCATTACACAAGGAATTGAGTGCAAGTGGTCAGGGGCCGCCCACCTCAGAATCATGTGATGTCATAATGATGTCCTGTGATGTCAGGAATGAGCCAGCTCCAAGCGAAGGTTTGAAGCCAACTGCAGAAAGCAGCAAGGAACGGAGAGGCTTAGATGATAGGCAGGCAGGGGAGAGCCAGCAGCTGCAGACTTCAATTCTTCCTGACCTTGAAGGGCAGGCTAATAAGGCAGCAGCTGAGAGCAGGCTAGAGCACAGCCAAAGCTCTCAGGAAGCACAAAACAGTGTGAATAAACTCAGAGGCAGCCTCTCAGAACAGGAAGAGATTGGAGCTGATCCAATAAGTCCACACAGTTGGCTAATGGTAGGTCTGCTGGACAGGAAGCAAACAAGAGACATAAGGTGCAAAAGTTCAATATCTTCTGTCAACACTGGAAGAAGTCTTCACAAGGGTCATCTTGAGTAATGATGCCGGAGGCTTTGTTAGAGCCATCCAGAGCTATCTGTTTGTTTTTGCAATAAATCCTCCTTTTTAATTACCTACGCTTACTGTGTTATCAAGCTGGGAACCTGGAATCCTGAAATGTGATTGGCAGACAGATGCCACCTGGCAATCTGTCAAGTTTGGTCCATGATAGGGATCTGGCTTGTGAAGACTAAAATGTCCCCCACCCCCGTATCAGGACAATTTTAACATATCTGTTATTTCTTTGAAGAAGAAGGAGAAGAAGAAGAAGAAGAAGAAAAGAAGAAGAAGAAGAAGAAGAAGAAGAAGAAGAAGAAGAAGAAGAAGAAGAAGAGTAGTAGTAGTAGTTTGGATTTGATATTCCGTTTTATCACTAGTCTCAAAGCGGCTAAAATTCTCCTTTCCCTTCCTCCCCCACAACAAACACTCTGTGAGGTGAGTGAGGCTGAGAGACTTCAGAGAAGTGTGGCTGGCCCAAGGTCACCCAGCAGCTGCATGTGGAGAAGCAGGGAAGCGAACCTGGTTCACCAGATTATGAGTCTACCACTCTTAACCACTACACCACACTGGCTCTCTCTCTCATGGTATCATGAACAGATGACGCCAGGCATGAGCAGATAGAATCCTTGGGCATCTGCCAAGGCCCCTTTCTGGTGTTCTGAGCAATGCCTGTAGGCTGGATCTGAGAGATGGCCACCATGTTAATTTCCCACAACGTTGTTGTGAGCATTGTGAGACATCAAAATGGCCACCAGCTCCCAACCCAGAGACTCGGCACTGGTTGGACTGCTGCTACCCCTATTGACATGTCAGAATGCTTGTTTGATGTGTGTGTGTCTCCACAGACCTGGAACTATACCTGAAACCGATCCAGCTTATATCTGGGAAGGGCCATAGCTCAGTGGCAGAGAATCTGTTTTTCATGCAGAAGGTCCCTATTTCAATTCCCCACCAGGTGCAGCTGGGAGAGAGACCCTAATTGAGTCAGAGTAGACAACGTTCACCTAGATGAGTCAATGGTCTGAGTATAAGGTAGCTTTCTATGTTCCTATGTTATGTCAACCAGTTAATTGAATGTCACATGAAAAGGGTGTAGCTATGTGCCTTACATTGTGTTCTTTTTTTAAAAAAAGAAAGAAAAAGGATGGTATATTATTACAGTTGCAACAACACTTTTGACCTCCCCATCCATGATGCAGGTGTCCTATTCAGCCTCGCTCACTCATAACTGGAGTCATGTAGCCATTGTGATTCCTGCAGAGCAGGAAGGTGGGGTGGTACTTGGCTGACCATGACCATGACCTGCTGTAGTGGGTGGATTTTCTTGCAGAGATAATAGAAGATGTCCATGTAAACCTAGCATGTGAACCCGGTTAGGTATTCTGTACGAGTGGGGCAATGGACGGAATGTTTGGAGTTGGATATGGGATACCAAGGTCCGCCGCACGGAGCATATCAGGTAGCTGTGGAAACAAAAATCCTTGTCTCTCAACAAGCTGGCATACAATATGGGTTCACTGTGAGAAGAGGACGGCTGCGAATGACCACAATTTCATTTTGCATTGCAGCTGGCCGCACAATGGAGGAGTCATCTGATTGAGAAACGGGTGGATACAATTAATTTTCAGCCCATGGGATGCATATTTATTTATTTATTTGATGCTAACTCTAAGGATGAACGCTGGTAGCACTGTGGGTTAAACCACAGAGCCTAGGACTTGCCGATCAGAAGGTTGGCGGTTCGAATCCCCGCGATGGGGTGAGCTCCTGTTGCTTGGTCCCAGCTCCTGCCCACCTAGCAGTTTGAAAGCATGTCAAAGTGGAAGTAGATAAATAGGTACCACTCTGGTGGGAAGGTAAACGGCGTTTCTGTGCACTTCTCTGGTTCGCCAGAAGCGGCTTAGTCATGCTGGCCACATGACCCGGAAACTGTACGCCAGCTCCCTCGGCCATTAAAGCCAGATGAGCACTGCAACCCCAGAGTCGGTCACAACTGGACCTAATGGTCAGGGGTCCCTTTACCTTTACCTAACTCTAAGGATGCTAATGCTACATATGGCATGTCCTTATTAAGCATACCCACATAGGTCCCCCCCCCTTCTGATTCCAACCTTGATGGACGAGACGGGCCATTGTCCAGATCCAGTAAAGCACTTCTTATGTTCAGGTGACCTGTAGAATACACATTCCCCATAACTGAATGGGATTCATTTGGTTCTAGTGACATCTGCACCCAGTACTTGTTCCCTGATTGGCTACATAGTATTGTGCTGGCATCTGCATCTAGTGCTTGTTCCCTGATTGGCTACATAGTATTGTGCCCTGAGTGCTCACTGGAAGGACAGATTGTGAAGCTGAGGCTCCAGTACTTTGGCCACCTCATGAGAAGAGAAGACTCCCTGGAGAAGACCCTGATGTTGGGAAAGATGGAGGGCACAAGGAGAAGGGGGCGACAGAGGATGAGATGGTTGGATAGTGTTTTCGAGGTTACCAGCATGAGTCTGACCAAGCTGCGGGGGGCAGTGGAGGACAGGAGTGCCTGGCGTTCTCTGGTCCATGGGGTCACGAAGAGTCGGACACGACTAAACGACTAAACAACAACAATTGTGCTGGCATCTGCATCTAGTGCTTGTTCCCTGATTGGCTACATAGTATTGTGCTGGCATCTGCACCCAGTCCTTGTTAACGGATTACCTCGGATCACATGAGAAGGAATGACACAGAGAGTAAAAAATGGTGGTCAAAGCAACAGCAGAGAACAAAATCATTCACAGAAGAATAGAACTGTAGCATTGGAAGGGTCCCTAAGGGCATAGCTGTCAACGTTTCCCCTTTTTAAAGGGAAATTCTCTTATTCTGAAGAGGATTCCTCACAAGAAAAGGGAAAAATTGACAGCTATGCTTAAGGGTCATCCTGCAATCTAGGAATCACAGCTAAAGAATGTCTTACAGATGACCATTCAATCTCTGCTTAAAAACCTTCAAAGAAGGAAAGTCTATCACCTTCTGAGGGAGACCATTCCATTGCTGAACAGTTCTTCCTCGCAGGAAGTTCTCCCTAATATTTAATCAGACTCTCCTTTCTTGTGATATGAATCCATTAAAATAACAGTGGATGCAAAACAATTGCAAGCTATCACATAAATAAAGGGTTGCATTTTGCGGGGAGAGTGAGGGAGTTCACCTTCCCCATACATTAATTTTGAGTGGGAAAACAAACACATTTGGGGAATTTTTGGCATGGCGTACGTTTTCATCTATTATTTAAAGAGGCAAAGAAATGGGACTTTGCTTATAGTGGTATGTAGGAATGGGGGAGAAATTTGTTGGGTTCACATTTTAGGGTGCATATTAGGGTGATGTGTACACAAAAATGTTCACCTTAATAAAAATAACATACAAAATTGCATTCTTGGAGGGGGGGGTTGCTTGCAAAATTTGTATACTGATTGCATGCAAAAACGTGCATGTTTGGATAAATGAACACTTAAACGCAGAGAAATAGTCCTGAGGACCACAGGCAAACTGATGGGGGGGAAAATGGCAAGTTGTACTTAAGTTTGCAAAACTGGAAAACCGATTTTGACAGATTTGTCCATTCCCATAGCTGTGGCATCGTCAACACACTCGACAGCAGTTCCATTGATGGGACAACTCTGCAAGAAAGAGATTGTGGCCAGAGTCTCAACATCTTCCTTGCAGGTCTGGTTGTTTGTAAAGAAAGTCAAAATGCAGAATACAAATTGCACTATACTCTGCAAGTGATTCATAGAACTAATACTGCTGATCCAGTTTGGCAAAGCACAATAAATGTTTCTTGAAATGTGCTATAACTAGCATGCATATTAAGATGAATGCACTCTTCCCTTTTTAAAAAAGAAATCTCTCTCTCTCTCTCTCGCTTGAGGGTTATTGAGAGAATTTGTTCCCACAGTTCTATTTCGCTAATGAAGTCATCCATGCTTTCCAAAGAGTGGCACCATTGACCCCCCCCCTTTGCTGAATGCCAAATTTTAAAGGTAACATGATAACAGTTTTCGGCAGAGAGACAAAGCCCACTCTATGTGTAAACCACATAAGCAGGGGAAGGACAAACAAAGATGCTATAGAATGGAGGCAGATAATTCCCTACGGGGAGAGTGTAAAATAATCCCTCATTGCCTGTTCCTTTGCTCACTGCCGTACAGTCTTGGCTTTTGGTACTCCCTTCTCTACTTTTTCTCTCCACCTTTTAGAGCAAAGAAAGAGATTTGTTTCGTAACACAGAGCGGGGTTGGGGGAGGGGGAAAGCAAATAAACACGGCTCCTGATTCCCCTCCTCTGCCCAAATTTTCTCATACAGTCGAACGTATGGCTGTTCCTCACAGTGTTTGTAAGACATGCCGGCTCTTGTCCTAAGTATCTCGACACAAGATACTTCCAAGACATGCTCATGAAACATTTATTTCCTCTTCTTAGTTGCACGTCCTCAGATGAGTCCCATTCTCTTGTCCATTCTCTCCTCCTTGCCTCTCTTCTTTTCCCTTCATTTCAACGCTGGAAATAAAAATTAAAAGGAAGCCTGCCCATTGTGAGATGAAAAGCCGGGCAAAAACGCTCAGCAGAAAATTTAACTGCCATTTTCAGTAACCCTGTTGTCCATGGATGGCTACCACAACATAAAAGCCAAAGTCAATTGTCTTACAGAGCAATGTTCCCAGTTTCTGGAAATCAGTGGGTTTGACTTTTTTTCATTGTTCCTCCATTTACTGAGGTGATATCAAGTAGGCTGTGGAGAAGGGCTTTATTGTGGCGGCTACTGACATACTAACATGGGACGCAGGTGGTGCTGTGGGTTAAACCACAGAGCCTAAGGCTTGCCAATCAGAAGGTCGGCGGTTCGAATCCCCACGATGGGGTGAGCTCCCATTACTCTGTCCCAGCTCCTGCCAACCTAGCAGTTTGAAAGCACATCAAAGTACAAGTAGATAAATAGGTACCGCTCCAGCGGGAAGGTAAACGCCGTTTCCGTGCGCTGCTCTGGTTCGCCAGAAGCGGCTTAGTCGTGCTGGCCACATGACCTGGAAGCTGTATGCCGGCTCCCTCGGCTAATAAAGCTAGATGAGCGCCGCAACCCCAGAGTCATCCACGACTGGACCTGATGGTCAGGGGTCCCTTTACCTTTACCTTACTAACATAGACAGCATCTTAAAAAGCAGAGACATCACCTTGCCAACAAAGGTCCGTATAGTTAAAGCTATGGTTTTCCCAGTAGTGATGTATGGAAGTCAGAGCTGGACCATAAAGAAGGCTGATCGCCAAAGAATGGATGCTTTTGAATTAAGGTGCTGGAGGAGACTCTTGAGAGTCCCATGGACTGCAAGAAGATCAAACCCATCCATCCTTAAGGAAATCAGCCCAGGGTGTTCACTGGAAGGACAGATCCTGAAGCTGAGGCTCCAGTACTCTGGCCACCTCATGAGAAGAGAAGACTCCTTGGAAAAGGCCCTGATGTTGGGAAAGATGGAGGGCACAAGGAGAAGGGGATGACAGAGGACGAGATGGTTGGAGAGTGTTCTCGAAGCAACCAGCATGAGTTTGACCAAACTGTGGGAGGCAGTGGAAGACATGCTCTGGTCCATGGGGTCCCTGGTCCATGGGGTCCCTGGCATGCTCTGGTCCATGGGGTCACGAAGAGCTGGACACGACTAAATGACTAAACAACAACTAACTTGCTCTGTTAAGGAAGATTCACCTGGCAACCTCCCTCTGTATAGTTCCTGCTACTGTACTTTGAAAAAATGCCTTAGCACCAAGATCAGTGGCAGACCTCAAATTTCAGAGGCACATTGTGTGATGCCAAAATATCAGCCCTTCTAAGTGTCCCTGTTTTCCAGGGTCAGTCCTGAATTTACAGAAGCTGTCCCTTGTTTCTGACTTTTTCTTAGGACCATGGGTTTTTTCTTAGAACCATGGGCATAGCTAGGATTTATGTGTGGATGGGGGGTCATTTGTTGAGGGTGAGGCAAAACTGAGCTATCTGTGATGCGATTGATCAGTTAGTTATTTTTTTTCCATTTATTTTCTTGATTAGTTGCTCCCCTGCCCCCTGCTCATGCTTAGGACATCCCTGTTTTCATGAGAGAAATGTTGGAAGGTATGGAGTTATGCAACCCCTGAGCCAAGGAGATAAGTAATTATACAACCTTTAGAAGTCTGAAGGCAGCCCTGTATAGGGAAGGATTTTTTAAAAAATGTTTTTTAAAAAATGTTTTATTGTGTTTTTATATATGTGAGAAGCTGCCCAGAGTGGCAACCCAGTCAGATAGGTGGGATATAAAAAATTAAATGATAATGACGATGATGACTGCTACTACTATGGAACAGGGCATCCCTATTTTTATCAGATAAATGTTGGAGGGTACGCGGTAGTGTGTTTGGACATGGGGTTTATTGTATTTGTTTTGCTGGTTATAATCCTATACTGCTTCTCTCCTGATTTCTAACATTCCCTTTTACACTAAAGTGCCTTGTTGTGTTACGGGATGGCATTGCGCTAAATTCTAAATGTCGGGAAATTTTTTTATGTCACCCTGCATTTCATCGAAGCAAAACTCCTGTGATTTTAATGAGGTTGCAAATGGAGTCGCAGAAATGAGTGCTAAAGTTCTGCTAGATTCCTAGAAGTGTTTTTTTGTTTGTTTGTTTGTTTGTTTTGCATTACGTGAAAGAACGGCTAAAATGTGAAAATGAACTGGTAAGGAAACATTGTGAAGATTGACTAAAGTGCTGTCTGAATGCAGGCTTAGTGGATCTCAAGGGCTCCAAAATGAGCTGGGCTAAGGTTACCAGATTTTTTTCCAAAGAATCCGGGGACACTTTTTTTTTTTGAAAAGAGGGGAAAAATTATTATTATTATTATTATTATTATTATTATTATTATTATTAAACAAATAAAGAAGTAATATCTTCTCTTCTGTGGTCTCCTCTGTTGTGTGGCCTTCCTCTAGGCCCCGGCCTGCTCTCTTGGAGCGCTAGCTGCCATGGCGTAGGCTTGGGTCGGTCCTGGGCTCAGCCACGTGTCCTTGCCCTCCTGGTGTTCTCCTACCTCCCCTCCTCAGTGGCAGTGGCAGCAGCACGGCAAAGTTGGGGCTCCCCTCTTTTTTCTCTTTCCTCTTTCTCTCTCTTCCTTCTCCTTCTCCTCTCCTCCTTCTCACTGTGTCAGCTCCAGGGTTTTTACTGGCCCCAGAGCGTCGCTGGGCAGTCAGCTGGGTGGCCAGGCACTCTCGCTCCCAGCTCAATATGGGTTGGGGGAGGGGGATCAGCGGTTCCCCCAGTTGATGCGCCGGGCATCCCTGGTTCCCCCTCAGCAGTGGCAGCGGCAGCGGCAGTCTCAGCAGCCCGGAATCAGCCTGGTAGTGCAGTTGGCTCTGGCTGGCTTCAGGAGCTGCTCGCTGCCGTGGCGTCCACCATTTTGCCTCGCCAGAACGCCCCATATGATGTGTCTTGTGCCGTTGAACCAATCACACAACATTCATTCCCTACTAATAAATCTACAACACTTAAAATATAAATCTGGGGACATTAAATGAAATCCGGGGACATTCCAGGGACGGATTTTGTCTGGAGACAGATTATTGGTTATTGTATTTTAGTGTTATTGTATTTTAGTGTTTTGTTGGAAGCCGCCCAGAGTGGCTGGGGAAACCCAGCCAGATGGGCAGGGTATAAATAATAAATTATGATTAAATTATTATTATTATTTTAAATCTGGGGACGGTTCCCGGGAAACGGGGACGTCGGGTAACCATAAGCTGGGCTGTTTCTTTGGTTCTAGGGAAACTGACTAGACTCACTTCCAGTCAAACCCAATACAAGCAAAGCTTATTTGTCTTTTCAGTCCTGCACATCTATAAAATTATATATGCTACTCACACCAGATGGCTATTCCTCTTTCACAAATGTGCAGTCTTGAAAGGAAACGTTGTGGTCATCGCACAGTTATGTGGGGGTCTTTCCTGCATGCAAGACAGGGGAAGCACAGAACATTTCCCAATGGGCTGTCGAGCTGCAATAAATCCCAGCCTGTTCCTTGTAAAAGAACACTGTCAACAACAATTTGTTTAAGCGTTGCTGTAAGGTCATGCTTCCCTAGCCCACTTGTGCTTCCCACAGTATTTATGGCAACAGTATCGGAGCGAGTTACAACGTGATTTGTGGGATGCCCTACTCCTTCTGCATCCTCTCGAGAAATGCTCCCAATTAGTAATGACGGTAAGGCCACTCGGTGACATTTTTTAGTTGATCACAAATGAGATACTATAGGGACATGGAGTTTTGCTCCAATCTGGGGAAGGCAGGGTTCAGATAGAATAAGATACACACTCAGTGAGACATTGCTTCTGGATGCAGCCCTTTGCACACAAAAGGACGATGCATAAGGTTTAACATGAACTATCACCTCCATGTTGATCCTTACTGGATTGTATCCATGTACATGTCAGTGGCGTAGCGTGGGGGGTGCAGGGGGGGCCAGCCGCACAGGGCGCAACATTGGGGGGGCGCGCTCGCACTCACAGCTCTCTGCCCCTACCTGGCTCACTCACTCTCTCTCACTGCTGTGCTGGCTGTGCGAATCCAATCCGAGCTGCCGGGTCGCTGCCCACTGTGGAGGGGGGGGGGGTGCCAGGCGTGTGGGTTAGGGGGTGCAAATTACTTGCCTTGCCCTGGGTGCTAACAACCCACGCTACGCCACTGGTACATGTACTGGGGAGTTTTTAATGTTTGATGCTTTATTGTGGTTTTATATTTTGCTGGAAGCCGCCCAGAGTGGCTGGGGCAACCCAGTCACATGGGTGGCATATAAATAATCATAGAATTGTAGAATTGGAAGGGACCCCAAGTGTCATCTACTCAAACCCCCTGTAATGCCGGAATCTCAGCTAAGCTAAAAATAACACAACACGATGGCCAATAACAATGGCACTAAACACTATTTATAGACTAATACAAATGACCAGAAAATGCAACCAAAGTCTCTAAATCTTCTTCACCAGTCGTGGTGGAATAATTCAAAAGTTCGATATATACATAATCTGTCACCAAATATCGCCGGAACAGAGTTTCCGGATAACCAATCTGTTTCGTTTGATGCTTCATCACCCAGTCTTGATCAATTCTTCATCAGTCAGACTTGTAAGAATTAATATGAGAAGGATGCAGTTCAATTTCTTAACAAGATGTAAGTAAATATAAATGCTGTAGGAAATATGCTCTGGATCAGTGCTCATATGATATTCTTACAAGTTTTTTTGTGCTAATACATAGGACATTTTCTGTTGATTTGCCATGTTCTGGAGACCCACGCCTGCTTCTCTTGCATATCCGGAATACCAGGCATGTACATGAAGCCCAATGCTTTTCAAGGGTGAGATGGCCATTTGGGGCTTTTCCTTCCCATATATAGGAGCTTCACAGATAGTAGCAAATTCCTGGACAGGTGTGCAAACTCTATAGAGCCAGTGTGTCTTTGGCCCCCTCAATATCTGTTGGCAGGGCCCCAGGTCCACTCAATGTTAAGGGGGCAGAGAAGGCCAAGCACTCACCAGGCCCCCTCAGTCTTGATGACATCTCTGTTACTGAATAACATGTTATCTGCATAGGCATCCAGTTAACATGCACACCTGGACACACACTCCCCAACAAAAACAGTAAACCCAAACTGATTTTTGTTTTTGCGTTGTGGAAGCGATCTTGAAGGAAGACGATTCCTTGCTTGGTTTCAGATGATTCAGCTAGAGATGTCTGCTTCTGCTTGCAGTCAAAACCTGAGCTTCCAGTTCTAATGTAAGCTCCTATTTTTCTTAGCACTTAGATCTGACAAGCTGCGGAGACTTTCAGACATAATAAATCTCTCCCTGACTTTGCAAAAGGAACAGCAGCAAGGAAAGTGACCCCTGCAATAACATTTTGTCAGCCTGGATTGTTGGGATGGGCACAAGCCATTTACTATTCCAGGTGGTGCCCCTCCCTTTTCTCTGTTCCTTATTCTATAATTTTCTACTTCTAGTCTCATTTTGGCAATTCAGCAGCATAACCAGATTCTGAAGTCCATCTCTTTGTCTTTAGCAATCAAGTCAGTCTCAACTATTTGTCAACTGATTGAAAGAGCTGGGCAACATTTAACCCTTGCGCCATATGCAGCCATGCTGCCCTCCTCCGAATCTCCGATGGAAGGGGAACACGAAAAAGGGACTCAGATGGCAATTTCAGGACTTGATGTTGCCTCACGTGGGAAGAAGTGGTCCTTAAGGTATTTGGGTCGTGAAGCTTTATAGGTCAAACCCTGCCCTTTGAATTAAGCCCGGAAGCTAATGGTTAAATGACACATTTGTGCCAGAATTGGTTTTCTGTGTTCCATCTGTCCTATCTTGGTTAACAATCTGGCTGCTGGATTTTGTACCAGTTGCAGTTTCTGAACCATCTTCAAAGGCAGTAGTCCAACCTAGAGGTTACCAGAGCACAGACAACAGAGGTCAGGCATCTGTTAGAATTTAGACAGAAGGTTCCCCATCCTTGCTATAAGCTCAGGCTGCAGCTGATGATTTTCATTTGGACATGTTCTATAAGACAGCCTACAATAGGACAATGCTGTCTCTTTCTTTTGTACCATACCTTTAAGCAAAAGAATAACACCCTCTTGGCTATTAAATTGTGGGGCTACACCCAGGTGATGGCCGGGTTGATTCTTCCCTTACATCCCTCCCCATAAATGCCTCTTCAGATAGTAAAAGTTGCTGAATGTGTTTGAGTTCCAGCCATTCTGGAATAAGTGCAGTCAGAGATCCATTTAGAGATTAAACATTCTATTAAATATTCTATTAAAAAGGAAAGTCTTTTGGCACAACATACTAACACACCCTGCTTCAGAAGGCTGTGCAAGGCAGGCTATTCCAGAGTGAATCGTGAGGAAAGGAGGGGTGAGCCACTGAAAATGTGTAAGGGGTGGTCAGAAAGTGATAGCTAGTGAGAGAAGGCTGCTTAAAAGCAACCAGAGAGTGTCACTGTTATTATTGTTGTTGGTGGTGTGTTATCACTGATGTTGCTGAATGTCACCTGGCTTGGAAATACAGACTTCAAGGACTTTCAGGACCTGCTTCAAATACAAGGTGAACAATGCTGACTTCTTCTTTTTTCTTGAAATCATTTTTATTTGATTTTGCAAATATAAATTTGTAACATTCCAAATGCATATCCATATCTAAAGATTACTCTGAATCTCCAGACTTCATCCCATCCCCTCCATGGGTCCTATTGTCAACATTTACAGCTGCATATTATTCCATAGTCTATATTTTAAATCAATCCATAGTATTTGTTACATTAGAAGTGGGTTTCAAATCCTGCTAATGTTTCCATCTGCTCGCAGTGGTCTCCTAGATATATTATAAAATTTCCCCCATTCTTTTTAAAAGTTTTTGTCCTCTTGGTTCCTGAGTTTTCCAGTCAGCTTTGCCATTTTAGTGTAGTCCATCAGCTTAACTTGCTATTCCTCTCTGGCAGGGGAGCAATGCTGACTTCTAAAGCAAAAGGGCGAGGTCCCTTAGACCCAGGGGTCTGCCCCCCTCTTACCTCTCCATCTGGACCTCAGGATTTTCTCCAGAGCTATATCCCTCTCCAACCATGCTTTGCGCCCTCTTCAAATGCTTCCAGATGCAGGGAGGTTTGTGGGTGTGTGTACAAGCTAGTCTAGAAACACAGGAAAGTGCCTTCTGGTTCATTGGTCCATCTAGCTCTGCATTGCCTGGAAGTGGCTCTCCAATATTTCAGGCAGGAGTTTCTCTCAACTCTGCAATGAGATGCTGAGGATTGAACCCGTGACCTTCTGCTTGCAAGGCAGATGCTCTACCACTGAGCTATGCTGCACAGCAGTCAAGTTTACAGTTGTTGCTCTGCCCGCTTCTGGTTCCAGTTCTGCCTACTGCTAGCATGTGCCCCCAGGAGGTTCCCCAGGAGCTGGTTTGGCCCTTGATGTGTGAAAAAGAGGCCCCTAACCCTACTCTAAAGGAATCTGAGCTGCAAAACAACTTATGTGCTCCTTTCCTCCTCGATTGCCACTCGGTGGCGGCACTGAAATTGTCAGGAGTGTGTGCAAGAGCCAGGCCCTGTGACCAGTAGGGCTTCACAGGACTGGGGCCCTCCTAAGTTTGTTCTGGAGAGGCAAGGTGCGGCTGCACAGGTGAGGCCGCTTGGTTACTCACTGCACCTGGTGGCAAGAGCTGGGAAGGGATATAAGGTCAGCATTTCCCTTCAGCTCTTTGCCACAGCAACTCGTTTCCTGCCTTGCTACGTTTGGCTTCTTGCTTCCTGATCCTCAGACCTTGGCTTCTTGACTCCTTGCTTCTCAACCCTTGGACCCTTGACTTCTGGACTCTTGTTCCTGCTCCCACCCCACCATCTTACCCCTGGTCCCGACGTTCTCAGCCGGGACTTCGATTGCCCATAGACTGGACCGTGACAAAAATCAAAGAGAGGGAGGTGGTCTTTCTCCCTCTCCCCCTGCCCACTGCCAGCATCTGTCTTGCATCCATGACAGCGTGCCCCATGGCACAAGCCAGCCACAGCAGGATACCAGCAGGAGAAGTGGGGCAGCGATCTCCCTCCTTTCCTGAAACTCAAATATGGGTGGGCAGGAAGGGGCTCACTGGGTGTATCCAATTTGGCTTGAAATGAACGGAGTTGTTATCTGGGCCCCACGAGGCAAATTTGCCCCCTTCCTTGTTTTCATCTGCAAAATACTGGAGGGTATGCAAGTGGTTAAAACACCCTCCAGGGTAACTTACCCCTCGTCTCTACCAATTAAAGCAGCTCAGTGCAGTGAGATCATAGCAATAGACCCAAAGCCCTAAAACTTCAGTTTGGCGGGCTGAGGGGAAACCACTGTTCATTTTCAAGCCAGGAAAGAGAGAGAGGGAGAGAAAACATCACTGTTGACAGGTAAAAACTTCTGTTTCGCTTGGGGCAAAAGGGGAAGGCAACTCTCCTCGACACATTCTTTTATGAGACAGTCACAGAATAGATGCTTGATTGATGGCAAACGTGTCTCCCTGGCTGGGTTTATGTACACAGTAAGCAACAGATGCAGGTTCCAGTCACATACAGTGGTACCTCGGGTTACATACACTTCAGGTTACAGACGCTTCAGGTTACAGACTCCGCTAACCCAGAAATAGTACCTCGGGTTAAGAACAGGATGAGAACAGAAATCGTGCTCCGGCGGCACAGCGGCAGTGGGAGGCCCCATTAGCTAAAGTGGTGCTTCAGGATAAGAACAGTTTTTCAGGTTAAGAACGGACCTCCAAAACGAATTAAGTACTTAACCCGAGGTACCACTGTACTTGTGTAGAGCTGTACCTCATGGCTCTCCAGCGGAGCTTCTACTTTGAATGCAGAAGGTCCCAGGCATCTGTAGGTAGGACTGGTTGAAACCCCAGTCTGAAATAGTGCAGAGGTGCTGCTGGTCAGTGTAGTTCATAGGGTGAACCCGACCCACCTGATGTACAAAAGCTTGGCAAGAGGGGCATCTCATCTATAGGAACTCCCTTGTTCCTATACAACCTATATGACTCCTTTGTTACAGTAGTTCAACTGGCTACCTGTCTGTTTCCAGCAGTGCCAGATTTACATATAAGTTAAACAAGCTGTAGCTTAGGGCCCTACTCTCTTGGGGGCCCCCAAAAAATTTTAAAGGAAAAAAAAACGTGAATGTACATTTCCAAAATATAAGGTAAAAAACAAATAAAAACTACATACAGCAGCAGTGTGCATTTCACTATTAATATAAAGGTAAAGGTAAAGGGACCCCTGACCATTAGGTCCAGTCGTGACTGACTCTGGGGTTTGCGGCGCTCATCTCGCTTTATTGGCTGAGGGAGCCGGTGTACAGCTTCCGGGTCATGTGGCCAGTATGACTAAGCCGCTTCTGGCGAACCAGAGCAGCGCACGGAAATGCTGTTTACCTTCCCGCCAGAGTGGTACCTATTTATCTACTTGCACTTTGGATGTGCTTTTGAATTGCTAGGTTGGCAGGAGCTGGGACTGAGCAATGGGAGCTCACCCTGTCACGGGGATTCGAACCGCCAATCTTCTGATCGGCAAGTCCTAGGCTCTGTGGTTTAACCCACAGCGCCACCCGCGTCCCTTTTCACTATGAATATACTTCTTCTTAATTGTATTTCAGTTCAACAATTACTTTGATAAAATACATCTTTAGTTATGTGCAAATGGCTTTAGATACCTATTAGGTCCATAAATCACCATATAGCATATAGTCAACCCAAAAAACAGCGGCAATTTGTTGTTGACCAAGGACAGCTGGACATAGAAAGGGCCCCGTTACCTTTAGTAGCTTAGGGCCTCATCAAACCTAAATCCGGCCCTGGTTTCCAGGCACTATTCAAAGAGTTGGTTATGGTTTAGGTTGAAGCTATCTGAAAGACTGCCTTCGCTCATACAAACCACCTGGGTTTTGAGATCTTCACAGGAGGTGCTTCTCTTGGTCCTGCCACCCTCACAGGCATGCTTTGTGTGGACATGGGAGAGGGCCTTTTCACTGGCTGCAGGAACAAGCGCAAACTCTTACCCCATGCCAACACATTATGACGTCATCAGCTTCCTTGCTTGCACATCTTCATTATATCTCTGACAAAGGATGCTAAGAATGTTGATCTCTGTGAATTCCAAGAAGAATTGACCTGATCTGTGTCTCCTGCCACCCTTCCCTAAAGTTCTGATACAGATCTTGGCTCAAAGAGAGAGAGAGAGATAAATGCACAGAACTGTGGGAGAATATAATTGAACAAAGACATTTAAATGTGAATTTTCATGTAGATTCTGCTCCCTTTCCCTGCTCCCAAGTTGCGGACATGAGACAGAACTGACGAACAAATGAACTCACATAAAGAAACCCAAAACGGACTGATTTGTCTACCTTTGATGTTATTTGGAAAATGGGGGGTGATTTGAAAACACTCCCCATCCAGTGTAACATTTCTAAGGCCTACATTTTGCAGATGAGCTTTTGAGTCAGTGGAGGGGTGTGTGTGTGTGTTTGTGTATTTCCCAGAGATGGAAATATACACTGGCTCCACAAGTTCAACCTTCTGGCCCAGCTATAGAGGTCACGAGGAACATGGAGTCAGTGTTGGATATCTCTCAATCAGAAACAAATAAAATCTTGCCCCAGTGGAATTCTGGCTCAGCCATTAGCTGCCCCTCTAATGAACAGTTCAACTTTGTAGTGAGCCTGTTTCAGGAAGAGCTGTTTGTCTAACCCTTGAACTGCCCCCAATATATTAATCTCAAGCATAATTCAGCTCCATCTTGGCTTCTGTATAAGGCACTGACAGCCCGCAAGCATAGACTTAGCCAGCCGGTTAAAAATAATAATTTGGGGAGGATTGTTTTAAAATTCTTCTCCTGACTTAGATTAATTGGGCATGAAAATATTTAGCAGAAACCAGCAGAGAATGCAGCCTTTGGTCATCATTTGGCGCCTGCATTCTTTCAGTCCTCTGGCTTCCGGATTCATTCTACAGATTTTGCTTTTTAGGAGAGCGCAACCCATCTTCACCATAAGCCAGAACTACTTACATTGTTGTATTTTTTTTTTTTAAAAAAATGAAAATGCAAAAATATCACCTATATTTGCAAGGGGATACAAATACAATTCAGTTTTTTATGGCGTTCTTTCTTCTCGGCAGTTTTCTGCTGCTCCAGAAGGTTGGGACCCCAAACAAAGTACTTCAGATCTCCACTGCTCTCAACTTGCATAATCTGCATTCTTCTGTTTCTGAAATCCTCCTGGGAGATGTTCTATAAATAGAATCCCAGAGAGATTTACAGTTTCCTTTTCCTTTAGAAATGATGCTGGAATTCCTATTGGCAGGTAGCTTGTCTAAAGGTTTCATAGAAAGAAAGAAAGAAAGAAAGAAAGAAAGAAAGAAAGAGAGTTTGTATTTGATATCCCGCTTTATCACTACCTGAAGGAGTCTCAAAGCGGCTAACATTCTCCTTTCCCTTCCTCCCCCACAACAAACACTCTGTGAGGTGAGTGGGGCTGAGAGACTTCAAAGAAGTGTGACTGGCCCAAGGTCACCCAGAAGCTGCATGTGGAGGAGCGGGGAAGCGAACCCGGTTCACCAGATTATGAATCTACCGCTCTTAACCACTGCACCACATAGGATCATGTGTGTGTGTGTGTGTGTGTGTGTGTGTGTGTGTGTGTTAGGCGCGGGGAGTAAAACACCAGAAAAAATAGCGAGCCTTTTTGCAGAACAAAAGGAGAATTTTATCTGAAATGACAATGTTATTGTGCAATCAACACTCAACACTCAAGTGTTATTGTCCGCCATCGTCAAGACATCTGCCCCATTCCCCAGCTTCTGTAGCTGGAGGGGCCACAGCATAGGAACATAGAGAGAGTTGTCTTATTGTGGTAGAGTTGCCACCTGTCCCTCAGAAGAAGGGATTGTCCTGAATCTCAAGGAGAAATGCTGTGTCCCTTATTTCTGCCTCACTTTCTTCTTCCTGCCTCCTCCTCAGCTGAGGCGAATGCTGAGCTCAGCTCCTCCCTCCCTCCCATCTCTACCAGTACCATTGCCTCCCCCCTCCATTCTCTCTTTCCTTTCCTTTCCTTTCCCTACCCTACCCCTCCCTGTTACACTAAATCCAGTGATTGACGCAGCTGTGGCCCAATGGATGGCCACAGAGGACGGGCAAGTATTTGGGGATGGAATGTAGGGGCGGGGCTAAGAAAAATTTGAGTGACTTTAGATGAAGGGGGGAGGAGGAGAGGAGGGAGTGTGAGGGATTGCTTTGAAGTCATTTCTACACGAGGTAAATCAAATTTTAGCCTCCCACCTGACTTGTCCAATATTTTTGCCCAACTTGTCCCTTATTTCGCCTGACCAAAGGTGGGGCAACCCTACGTGAAACTGATCTGATGGTTTTCCCCCCACATGTAATCATTATCATTGTTTATTTTTTGACAATATTTTTTTCCTTTCCTCTTCATTATTTTTTTTTTGGGGGGGGGGGGTTAAATAAATAAAGACAAAGTTAGAACGTTGGTCCGTCTAACTCAGTATTGTTGACACTGACTGGAGATGTTTGGGGTTGAAAGTTGGCTTCCTTCATGAAAAGCACCAGTGATCTATGGCCCTTTTCAAACGATGGCACGCGGGTGACATTGAATGCATGAATTCTGATACACACTGAAGTGTACTGGCTATACCTCCTGGATGAACCATATTTCACACCTGAGATTTGGGGTGCAAAAAGAATAAGTAGAAAAATGTGTTTGAAACAAACAAACAAAACAAAACAAAACACGTGACAGAACAGACTTATGAATAATCACATGTGAAATTCACACAGGCCTGGAAATAAGCTGATCCATCCATCCCTAGCTTTCCATTTGAGAACTAAAATGCAGTGCAAGTTTTGACCTTTATTTTTTATTTTAAACCCAAGAAAGTTTTGTTTTCCAATCCTTGGCTGCTTTTTTTGTTGTTGGTGGATTTAAATTGGTAATTATTCAGAGGTGGAATATACCTATTAAACTTGGAAGACAACAGCAAGCAACAGAACTGTCGCCAGAGAAAATAATGAGCTTTGCATTGTTATTTATAAACATTTGAATTAATAGGGAAATGCAGAAGGAGGCATTTGTTTCAAAAGCTGGCTTTCAGCAAATAACAAACTAATGAAAATTTAATGTTATTCTTTCCTCCTGATATGTTGCTCTTTCGAAATAAAATATATACATATACATACCACTGACGAATGAAACAAAGAAATAATAAATAATATTAATTAGTCATTATGGATATAATTAAAGTGAAGCCATTAGTACTGAAAGACAGGAAACATTGAGAAAGCAGTGTTTGGTTATAAACCAAACACCTTGTATTTGTAGACTGTCATGGAATGGTTTCAGAGTAGATTTATGAATGTCTGTTTTGACATCCTCAGTTATTGCGATGCAGAAATTTGACAGAAGGACTGCAAAACAAACAAACAAAAAACAAAACACAGTTGGCATCCAAAGCGAAAGTAGACTTTCCTGGTTTAGTTCTGTTTGTGAGCACCCTTAATGTTTAAGGAAAGTGTTTTGGAAATGCTAGATTTGCTGTGTGAATTTACTTATCAGTGAATAGGGCTGTTCGTACATAGTGGAATCAAAGAATCAGAATTGTAGAGTTAGAAAATACCTCCAAGGTTTAGTCCAACCCCCTGCAATGCAGGAAGGTTTAAATGTGCAGCATTTTAAAATGTGACAACTTTCCTGCAGTCTAAAACAGTCCAATCAGTTCTCTCTCTCCTCACTGTTCGAACCAAACAATTTTATTCTTGCTTGGAGGTCACTGGGAAGTCTGCATTCACACTGTGGTGAAATTTGAAATCTCAATACTTGGTGACTGTGTCTCGTTCAGCACTGTATGTAAAAAGAAGAAGAGAACTGAGAGTCATTTGTCCCTGTTCTGGCAAGCTCTTGAAACCCAAAATTCTCAATAGTTGGGTGATGGCTGCTGTACTTCAACAACACTTGAGTGCTACACATTCCCAACTACGAATCTAAGACATTGTATGGATACTAGTGCCATTAATAAATGGTTCTTCACTAGAGGAAACTGGACTTAGTTGTATCTGGGTACAGTCAGGAGTTTTCTGTTTCTTTTCCATTCTTTAAAAGAGATAAAGGAAGTCTCATCTAGTTGCTACACTGGTGTGTCCTTCAAGAGTTCAATGACAGATAATACAGCTTTCTTTTCTTTAATGGAGATAAGCCAGGGTGGGTTTCTTCAGCCTAGCTGCATCCCTGTGTACAGAGACTTGCAAGCCACCCTAGAGGGGTAAGGTTAGAGTAATCCTGGACATATTTTGCTGGAGAAATGGACTTAGAATCATAGAATCATAGAGCTGGAAGAGACCACAAGGGCCATCGAGTCCAACCCCCTGCCAAGCAGGAAACACCATCAGAGCACTCCTGACATATGGTTGTCAAGCCTCTTCTTAAAGACCTCCAAAGAAGGAGACTCCACCACACTCCTTGGCAGCAAATTCCACTGTCGAACAGCTCTTACTGTCAGGAAGTTCTTCCTAATGTTTAGGTGGAATCTTCTTTCTTGTAGTTTGGATCCATTGCTCCGTGTCTTGACTTGCGGGAGCAGAATAAGGAAATTGGTGTGGAAAGATCCAGGCGAGGCTGTTCTAGATGTAGCTGCAATTCACACATTTCCCTGGGCTGTGATCTACTTTGTGAGGCGGAAGAGTGAGCAACACACTCAATACCTGCTTCGGAAAGTGCATAGTTAAACCATGGAAATTGCTCCAACAAGGGGGTAGTGATGGCTTCCAAAGATTCCATCAATGGTGTCTCTGAAAAATTGTATACATCACTTGGGAAGACAGGCGAACTAATGCCAGTGTACTGGAAGAAGCAAAGTTCACCGGTGTCAAAGCAATGATTCTTCAACATCAACTTCATTGGACTGGTGCGGATGCCTGATTATCGTCTTCCAAAGCAACTACTCTATTCTGAACTTAGAAATGGGAAGTGTAATGCTGGTGGTCAACAAAAGAGGTTTAAAGACTCTCTCAAGGCAAATCTATATATAAAAAAATGTAGTATAAACACCGACAACTGGGAAACACTGGCCTGCGAACGCTCCAACTGGAGAACAGCCTTTACCAAAGGTGTCATGGGCTTTGAAGATGCTCAAACTCAGAACACAAGGGAGAAAAGTGCTAAGAGGAAGGCATGCTTGGCAAATCCACACCGTGATCGACTCCTGCCCGGGAACCAATGTCCCCATGGTGGAAGGATATGTGGATCCAGAATTGGCCTCCACAGTCACTTATGGACTCAATGTTAAAAGCATGTTCATGGAAGACAATCTTACTTGGCCAAGAGTGATTGCCAAAAAAGAAGAAGTGATGGCCACCAACTTGGATGGCTTTAAAAGAGAATTAGACAAAATCATGGAGGATGAGGCTATTGATAGCTGCAACCCACAGTATCTATGTTCTGCCTTCGTTGTTGTAGGCAGTATGGTTCTGAAAGCTAGTTACTGGGAATCACATGTGAGGAGAGCATGATTGCACTCAGCTCTTACTTGTGGGCTTTCCATGGTCATCCAGTTGGCCACTGGGAGAAGAGGATGCTAGATGACCTGGGCCTCTTGTCTGATCCAGCAGGGCACTTGTGTTTGGCAAGGACATAAAATGAAGCCCTGATTCACGTCAGGAATATAAGAACATAACAAGAGTCCCCTGGATCATGTCCATGGCCCATCTAGACCACCATCTTGTTCTCTCTGTGGTCAACTGGATGCCTGTAGGAAGCTTACAAGGACCTGAGTACAAGAGCCTTCTTCCCTCCTGAAATTTTCAGCAACAGGAATTCAGAGGCATACTGCCTCTGTCCATGGAGGCGGAGCTTAGCCAACATGACTAGGAGCTAGGGCTGTTTTTCAGCCAGAACTCACCGGAACTCAGGTCTGGCTCCTCTCAGATGGGCGTCATTGGCATTATAAGAGGATGGGGATGGAAGTGGCACTGTGGTCTAAACCACTGAGCCCTTTGGGCTTGCCGATCAGAAGATCGGCGGGTCAAATCCCCATGGCAGAGAAAGCTCCCGTTTCTCTGTCCCAGCTCCTGCCAACCTAGCATTTCAAAAGCACGCCAGTGCAAGTAGATAAATAGTTACTGCTGTGGTGGGAAGGTAAACAGTGTTTCTGTGCACTCTGGCTTCTGTCATGGTGTTCTGTTTTGCCAGATGCAGTTTAGTCCTGCTGGCCACATGACCCAGAAAGCTGTCTGTGCACAAACACCGGCTCCCTCAGCCTGAAGCAAGATGGGTGCCACAACACCATAGTCACCTTTGACTGGACTTAACCATCCAGGGGTCCTTTACCTTTACCTATAAGAGAACAAGGGAGGTGTTCATGGTGAGTTCTGGCACCTCTTTTTCTAGAAAAGAATGGCACTGCTAGTATACATTGATATCCTTGCCCTCCATGAATCTGTCCAATTCTCTTTTGAAGCCATCCAAGTTGGTGGCCATTGCTGCCTCCAAGGGAAGCGAGTTTCATAGTTTAACTATGTGCTGCTTGAAGAAGAAGAGGAGGAGGAGGAGGAGGAGGAGGAGGAGGAGGAGGAGGAGGAAGAGGAGTTTGGATTTGATATCCTGCTTTATCACTACCCGAAAGAGTCTCAAAGTGGCTAACATTCTCCTTTCCCTTCCTCCCCACAACAAACACTCTGTGAGGTGAGTGGGGCTGAGAGACTTCAAAGAAGTGTGACTGGCCCAAGGTCACCCAGCAGCTGCATGTGGAGGAGCAGAGACATGAACCCGGTTCACCAGATTACGAGTCCACCACTCTTAACCACTACACCACACTGGCTCCCCTACACCACACCGGATAAAAAATACTTCTTTTTATCTCTCCTGAATCTTCCAGTATTCAGCATCATTGGATGTCCATGAATTCTAGTGTTATGCTGTGCCCCCTCTTACTTGCTTTTCCTCTAAACTTAAAGACCACAGATGCTTTCCTCACAGGTGAATCGCTCCATCCCCTTGAACATTTTGTCTGCTCTTTTCTCACCCATAGATTTGTATAAAGGATAACAGGCAATAATTTTGCTCCCTTCCCCCTTCCCCACCCCCCACTTTGCTTGGATGGAGTCACATTTAATGAAATATTTCCTATTTGATAAAATGAAATCACCTATGAACCCTGTTAGCTTCCCTACAATTACGGCTTGGCTGTTCCATAATGATCACCTGCCCTTCTCGGGTGGGTTCATCTCCATATTTCTAACCCTGGAGCTGTTCTAAAGAGATTCGTGGTGTAACTACGGCAGGACAGAAAGATGAGGGATTGGCACGGAGGGCAGCTGGTGATGGCAGATGTGATTGGGAAGAGCAGAGAAAGCAAACAGAAATGCAGATAGCAATTATAATGAAGGCAGAACCTCAAAGAAGCACACACACACACACACACACACAAGCACACACACAAACACCCCTGCTCAATGCCATAGCTGGGAAATTGATAGCGCCGATTCCGCATCTCTGCCTGTCCACGTGTCTGCGGGTGAAATGAGCTCGTCCCTAAAATGGAAAATTAGAATGTTTCATGAAATTAATGGAAAAGAGGATCCTAGAAAGAATAAAGAGGGGCCTGGATAAATTAAAGATTTTATCTGTAACCAAACTGGAGTAATTGACTAAATTAACTTGTCTTATAGAGACACGTCCTGAGACATTGCAAAAAATAAAGAGAAGATAAAAGGAAATTAGAGAATGTAATATGGCATCGGGACGGGGCTAGGGAAGGAAACCAAAATAAAGGGTAGAAATACAATTGTCAAAGAAGAGGTGTGTTGCGGGGGAGCAGGGGAACCATTAACATGCATATAAGCGATGGGTAAATGTGGCACTTTGTTCAGCTACAAAGACCCTTATCATTTGGCAAACAATTCGCAAGGGTGGGGGGGGAAGCATTCAGATATTGCATATCAGGAAATCATTCACATTTTCTGGAAGCAGGTGCATTGCCCATTCAAACCCCTGACCCCTGAAAATTGAGGGGGGACAAAAGTGGCATATTTATTTAACTTTTTATTAATGTGCATGGGTTTCTCAGCATCCTCTTACTATCAGTGATCTGTTTTGTACCTTCTGCCCTTTGCACAACACTTTCATTCTCTGAGATTATCCGAGAAAAGTGGTCACTACTTCCTGGTTCATAGATACCTCCAAGTTATAGGGAACCTTCATGTTCTGAGAAGGTAGACTTCTGGACACCAGAGGTCTATTGCCTTCAAGCCCTGCTTGTTGCCTTTCCTGGAACATCTACTTGACCGCTGCTGGAAACAGATAGGTGGGATCAACCTGCACATTAATTGTCATTAATGCCATAAATTCTCGTGACTGTCATCTGTTTTAACAGTTTCTATTTCTGAGTTTCAGAGTGTTGTGACTCGCCCTGTGACCTGCTAATGAAGGGCAGGTAACAGCAGCAGCAGTAACATCAACAACAGTCCACATGGAGCCTGATGCCCCTCTTCCAATGGAAATTGACTCGGTGGTGATCGTCCTGGCTTTTAAATCACCAAGGAGAATGGTGAGGGGAAGAGATCCGTTCTCTTATTTACCCTGTTGATGACTTGGTGTGCGCTGGATATTTACTCGAAGCAGGAGCAGTGAAGTGTTTGGGAGCTAATGTTTCCGAAGCTCTGCTCATTAATTTCAGATAATGAATAAACAAAGCAGCACACAAGCAACAAATATTATAAAGAAAATATCAGATTGTGTGTGTGTTGTGTGTATTTGTTGTGTGTGTCTGTGTGTGTTACCTTCATTCCCTTCCCCTTCTTCTCCAAAGTAAGGTAAAGGTAAAGGTATCCCTGCCCGTACGGGCCAGTCTTGACAGACTCTGGGGTTGTGCGCCCATCTCACTCAAGAGGCCAGGGGCCAGCACTGTCCGGAGACACTTCTGGGTCACGTGGCCAGCGTGACAAAGCTGCATCTGGTGAGCCAGAGCCGCACACGGAAACGCCGTTTACCTTCCCACTGGTAAGCGGTCCCTATTTATCTATTTGCACCCGGAGGTGCTTTCGAACTGCTAGGTTGGCAGGCACTGGGACCGAGCAGCGGGAGCGCACCCCGCCGCAGGGATTCGAACCGCCAACCTTTCGATCGGCAAGTCCTAGGCGCTGAGGCTTTAACCCACAGCGCCACCTGCGTCCCTTCTTCTCCAAAGTAGGCCAGCATTATTATCCCACTTATAACATGGGTTGGGGTTGGAATCACTTTGGTCAGCATGGGGTCAGTTGCGGGCTGAAAGAAGAATGGAACTGGTATCTCAGGTTCCCATCGTCAACCGCTGCGTGAGATCAGCTCTCATTCAGAGGCTGCAGTGTTACATGTATTCCTACAGAACGGTGCCATCCATTCAACAGGAAGAGATGCAAATTTTGGCATGGGGGCCATTGCAGCACAGGGCTTAACCACACTTACCTTTTGTCATGCTCTTCCCAGGCACAGGTCCATGCTTAAAAGCTCGATGTCCAAGCTTTTTTCTTTCTTTCTTTTGCCCCAAAGCTTTCCCCGTGAAAACCCTCTCTTTAGCACTCAATGAGAGCAAACATCAATTTGTTTTTTTCCAATGAAAGGGTGGGGTTTCGCGGCGAAAGCTCCAGAGCAAAAAACCCCAAAGGGAAGGGGAACTTCTACAGATCATTGGTTCTTCTAGCTCAGCAATGTCTCTATATTGACCCACAAAGGCTCTACAGGGTTTTATAAAACCATAGATTTGTAGTGTTCGAAGGGACCCTGAGTCATCTAACCCAAACCCTTGCTATCTGAGTACCTTTCCAAAGTTCTACCCATAGAGGAGTTTCTATAGTGTTAGTTTCGTTGCTTGTAAAATTCCACGACAAGGCTTTCTTTTGAGTGCAGTTTGTTAAGACTCCTGAGAGTTGTGAGGAGATCTCTATTCCCCCAGCAGAACTTCCATTCTCAGGGTGGTTTAATAATCAGTCCCTCTTCACAGGGAGCTCTGGGAATTGTAGCTCTGGGAAGGGAATAGGGGCTTCCTAGGATGCGGGTGGCGCTGTGGGTTAAACCACAGAGCCTAGGACTTGCCGATCAGAAGGTCGGAGGTTCGAATCCCTACAACGGGGTGAGCTCCCATTGCTCGGTCCTGGCTCCTGCCAACCTAGCAGTTCGAAAGCACGCCAAAGTGCAAGTAGATAAATAGGTACTGCTCTGGCGGGAAGGTAAACGGCGTTTCCATGCGCTGCTCTTGTTCACCAGAAGCGGCTTAGTCATGCTGGCCACATGACCAGGAAGCTGTATGCCAGCTCCCTCGGCCAATAAAGTGAGCTGAGCGCTACAACCTCAGAGTTGGCCACGACTGGACCTAAAGGTCAGGGGTCCCTTTACTTTTACCTTAGAACTCTCAGCATCTTTAACAAACTACAGCTCCCAGGATCCTTTGGGAGAAGCTGTGACTGTTTAAAATCTGCACCACAGTGCTTTAAATGTGTGGTGTGAATGTAGCCTGGGGCAAACTTTCATTGACTGCTTCCCAATCCCTGCAATAAAAAACAAAAAATCCCAGGAATTACTCTGCTGGTTTTCCAAGCTCACCTGATGTCTGGAAAGTAAATAAATTTGTGAAACAGAGCCAAGAAGCAATTACTTTCAAGGACTCCTGTTTTGAGAAGGGGTAAAAAAAAAATGAACGGAAAAGAAAAAAGAATTGCGAAACCAATTTAATCTGGTCAAGTTGAGATGCGGAGTGGCTCAATGAAAGCAGGCAAAAGGAGCAGGCTTGCATCCAAATCACACCAGCCAGAGACATGGATGTGAGAGATCCTGAGAGAGGTAAAAGCAACCTTCGTTAATGGAGCCAAGGGAAAGCCGGTGGGCAAACCACAAAGAAGCGTAATTGCAAGTGGGAGACTCATAACGGAGCAGTCCTTCTCTGAACATGATTCCCCCAAAGGTAGAAATCTTACCGTGCCCATCGGAGTTCCCCTGGACTCGGCTTCAAACGCTGGGCAAGGCAGCCAGAAAAGGAATCCACACCCATCGCTCCTTGCCAGCTCTAATTAAGCCCAGAGCCACAACATGGGGGGGGGGGAATGATTGAGGGTTGGCAAGTGGAATGCCATGTTCGTCTTTAAATATGCATGTTTTGGTGGGGAAGGGGGGAATTTTTGTGTCTCCCAGAGGTGCCAGGCTGACAGCCCCGGAGCTTTCCTTCTCTCTTCGCCCCGGCAGGAGGGTGTGTGTGCCAAAGTTAGCTTGCTCCTGCTTCCCCCTCGCCCTTCTCATGCATGCCCACAAGCAAGAATTTGTGTTGGTTTCTTTTAAAATAATAATGATGATGATGATGAAGGAACGGTATTCTAAGGTGGGACTGTGTCCTGTGTTGGAATGTGAGGTTTTGGGACTTGCCCTCAGGAGTCAAGCTTGTTTGGAACAACAAAATATTTGTCTCTGTCTCTCTTTCTCAAGAAAGCAATGCTTTCTCCAAAAAACGTGTGTCTGCCCCAGATCACCCTCTTGTCGGCTCCTCGGAAGCCCCCGGCAACTCCCCACTCCCAGTGAAAGCAACATGGGCTGAGGAATGTGTGTCTGTCATGCTCCTTCAATGGACGAGGCCTCAGGTCATGTGAGGCCTCTGTTGTGGGGATTCTTTCAAGCTCCATAGAGGAAGGAGCCATAACTGAGTGGCAGATCAACTGCTCTGCATGCAGAAGGCGCCGGATTCAACCCAATAATTCTATGACTTAGAGCAGGGATGGAAAACCTGTAACCTTCCAGGTGTTGCTGGACTACAACTCCCTTCATCCGTGACCATCGACTGTGCTGGCAGGGGCTGATGGGAGTTGGAGTCCAACAGCATTCCTCATTAGGGAGTTCAAGCATTTCTTGCGTGCTATGAGATAACCAAAGTATTGCAACAACTTCCCTGTAAGTAGAACATGTATTATTGTCTCCATGGTTTATTTTTACGTCCTGCTGTTCCTCCAAGAGGTTATGGGAAGCATACATGTTCCCAGACCACTTTCATCCTCATAGCAACCCCGTCAGGTAGGCTTAGGTAGAGAGAAAGCCTAAAATCACCCAGCAAACCCTCATGGCTGAGCAGGGCTTTGAGAACCCAGGTGTCCACATTTGAATTTCAACACTCTTCTGACAATATCCGCTCCCACAGAGCCACAAAAAATAACCCAGATACTGGGGAGTATGGGAGAGAGGTGAGATTCGCACCAAGGACTTCCAAGATCCCAGGTCTTAAGCCAGGCGCCTGTCATCTGATAAGAATTCATTTTAGATTCTAAAGGGAGATAAGTCCCTTTGGTCCATTTAGCTGGGGCAAACTAGGAAAGCTTGAAATTTGATAAGATCTAAATGCAGGTTGCTCATGGCATACAGAAGAGGCTGCACTTAAGAATGAATGGTAAGAAACCAGCTGGAGCTTCAATGACATTTCACAAAAATGCAAAGCAGCATGGTTTTCCTCCTTTCTGGAACCGACATTTGACTTTTGGGTACATAGGAAGCTGCCTCAAACCAAGTCCGATCAGTGGCTTATCCAGCTCAGATCACTGGCCCACCAAGCTCTCCGCTGTCTAGTGCCTAGACTGGCCACTAACTCCATACTCAACTGCAGTATTGCTTCTGAATATCAGCTGTTGGAAGCCACAGGATGAGGAGAGTGCTCTTGACCTTATGTCCTCTTTGCATGTTTCCCAGAGGCATCTGACTCACCCCAGTGAGACCAGGATGCTGGACTAGATAGGCCATTGGCCTGTTCAAGAGTTTTAGAACAGGTGATGTTCACAGTTCCACCTAGAGATGTTGGGAAGTGAACCTGGGACCTTCTGAAGGCAAAACAGATGCTATACCACTGAGCTACAGCCCTTCCTCTTGGATTTGGGAAATTTCAGTCTCTCAGTCCTGAACCTTTTGGAATTGAATTTGAGGTAGTACCAGCTCCAGGTTTTCGGAGGGATGGTGGGCAAGACACTGACCATAGACTCCTCACCACAGAATTGAGCAAACCAACCTTCTCACTGAAGCAAGTACATGAAGTTTTCATCATTGCCCCACTACTGTGTGTGCTCCTTGAGTTGGTGCCAGCCCTCAGTTTGGGAAATGATTTGCATCAAGGTGCTGTTGGCTTCTTGCCTGAAATGATATTTGAGCCAGATTTGGGCATTTCTCCTTAGACCAAGTCTGATTCTGCAGTGCAACGGGATGGTGCAACCTGTTTTCAGTGACACCACCAGAACTTGGTACAGCAAAAAATTTTAATTTGTTGGTGCTTGGAAAGGGGGTGCCATCTGGGTCCAGTTTTAATCAGTAAAATATGTTGACATGGCCCTTTCCTCAAGAGAGCATTGTGAGGAATTTTGAGGTGGCACCCAATGAACTTGGGCCCAGTCCTTTTTTTCAGGGGGTACTTAAGAGTACACAGTACCAACACCTCTTTTTTGTTGTTAAAAGTTGTGGCATAACTGTAACAACTTCATAGTGAGTACCAGCACCTATTTTTCTCAAAGAAAAGGCACTGCTTGGACCCAATTAGCCAAATATACAGAAGAAGAAGAGGATGATGATGATGAAGAAGAAGTTCACATTGTCACCATATTTCACCCAAAAACAATTTCAACATGGATTCAGAAATTTGTCTTTGTGTGAATTCCAAGCGAAGGATTATTTTTTTTAATTAAAAAAAAAAAAAAAAGGAGTCTGGATAAATTTCTGATTTTAACTTAAGGGTCCCTAGCACGTTTTGCCCAACTCAAGGGATTCTGAAATGGTTTTGTTACAATTATGTTCTGCGTATGAAAATTTGTTTTGGGGGAATCCCCATTGTCTCCGCAATCTTCTCAACCCTAAAACAATACTGCACTCCCAACAAATATTATGTTGCTTTAAACTATTTTTTAATGTTGTGACCCAACCTGGGACCTCAGGATGAAGAGTGGGTAATTCTGCATCATCATCATCACCATCATCATCATCATCGAGCACCTACAATTCTGGCATTTACCTGATTGCATAAAAACCCAGGATTTTCCATGATCCAGCTATGTTGATCTATTAAGCTACTCTACCAGTTTGCGATGTACTTTTGTACCTGTTTATGAATGTGCTTTTATTGTTGATATTATGCTGTTCAACAACATGGTATTTCCCTCTCCCCCCTTAACACTGATGGCATTCTCTCTCTCTCTCTCTCTCTCTCTCTCTCTCTCTCAAATCAAATAAAGTCAGAAAAGCCCAGCATCCCCCTCTTTTAAAGCTATGTAGGTGGCAGTTTCAGCTACTTCATTGTGTCAAAATGCCAGACGTTTTGCATGCATCCCCACGAAGCTGAGGACCAAACTGAGAACGCACCTCTGCATTTCTTTTCTGCTGCTAATACGAAGCAGGAGGTGTGGAAAGGTGACACTCAAATCCATTTCCTCCTCTAAAATGGCCACCCTGTTAAGCTGCAATACCGGCTCCTGAAACAACAACACAGTTACGAGGGACGCCTTGGAAACCTTCAAAGGCTGCTTGTTTTGTTCTTATTGGTTCCTTCTGAAAATTTTGAGACACATGAACCTCTTTTTTTTAACAGTAGAGTGATGTATAGCTTTGAAATAATAACTGAGGGGGGCTAGAGGTAAGCTGAGCTATGTTTACTTAAGCCTTCCAGGTGCCCTTAGCCATCGGTGACCTCGCTGAGTTATAAGAAACAATACGTTCCTTCAGATCCATCGCCGCAAAGATCCACAACCCGCTAAATGCATTAAGACATTAATGTCTGTTTGGGGATCAGCTCTCAACTTAACAGGTTAACCTCTGGCCTAGGAGGGAATAAACAGCAAGTGAGATTTAGCCAGGGCTTGTACACGGGGAGTAACTGATAGCTGCAGCCCACCCATCTGATAACCGTTTGAGAAGGAGGTACATTTCCCCTCTCATAAGGGAGTGACTGGCAGAAATAATTGAAGTTGACGTCTTGGGGGCTTAACCAGAATTCTGGGACCTGAGTATGACTGGATGCTCTCAGTCCTTCCAGCAGAAGTGGCTGAGTGGTACTCATTGGAGCAGAATTGGGAAATGAGGGCTGGTCATATATCCCAGAAAGACTCAGGTTCAATGGAAGTATTGCATCTAGATCAAGGGAAGTAATAGTGCCACTGTATTCTGCTCTGGTCAGACCTCACCTGGAGTACTGTGTCCAGTTCTGGGCAACACAGTTCAAGAAGGACACTGACAAACTAGAACGTGTCCAGAGGAGGGCAACCAAAATGGTCAAAGGCCTGGAAGCGATGCCTTATGAGGAACGGCTAAGGGAGCTGGGCATGTTTAGCCTGGAGAAGAGGAGGTTAAGGGGTGATATGATAGCCATGTTCAAATATATAAAAGGATGTCACATAGAGGAGGGAGAAAGGTTGTTTTCTGCTGCTCCAGAGAAGCGGACACGGAGCAATGGTTCCAAACTACAAGAAAAAAGATTCCACCTAAACATTAGGAAGAACTTCCTGACAGTAAGAGCTGTTCGACAGCGGAATTTGCTGCCAAGGAGTGTGGTGGAGTCTCCTTCTTTGGAGGTCTTTAAGCAGAGGCTTGACAACCATATGTCAGGAGTGCTCTGATGGTGTTTCCTGCTTGGCAGGGGGTTGGACTCGATGGCCCTTGTGGTCTCTTCCAACTCTATGATTCTATGATTCTATGAATGACAGGGATACAACCCCATTTTGGGTCCAGTAAAGATGCGAGCGGCATGGTCAAGACACAATGAAGCTTCAGTAAGCACAGGAAAACCACTTGGGAGTTAATGAGGGCACAACTTTAATGATTGCAGATGTCAGCAGGTTTTGGCAAAGGCATTGGGTGCGTATCCTGAATCAATCAACCTGTCTGCTGGTTGATTATTTGGCAGGGATAAGGATTGCCCTATGGTGGAATGAATAAATCTTTATTTGCATCAGCCATTGGCCATAGCAATAAAACAATAATGCAATATTCAAAGAATAGAAATAAAAAGTCAATTATATAAAATACAATTTGGGGTTTTGAATCAATAGTCAAATGGTGGATCTTATTCTGATTGCTCCAGCTAAAAATCTTGCAACCTTTGCTGTCACCTGCTCATCTTGATCTGCCAAGAGAAAGGACACTGTGGCAGTGGTTGGGCAACCCAGAATGGACAATACAAGAGGGGTAATAGTGTCATTCCTCAAGTCTTTATAAAGAGTGCTAGCCAGAAGGGCATGCGCCACCGATTCGGGACTGCCATCTCCACAGGGACATAAGCGTTTTTTGTATGGAATCTGTTGGAATCGTCCCTCAAGTACAGCTGAGGGTAATACATTCGATCATGCAAGAGTAAAAGCGTGTTTATATTTTAGGATTGCTAGGTTATGCAGATAGGGTGCTGGAGAGTTGAAATGGGAAGGTGGAAAATAGTTATACCAATGGACAAGATTTCCTTATTGTGGCCAAGTTGTTCTGATGCTCAATATCATTTAGGCACTGACAGATTAGACTGTTTGCTTTACTAAAACCCAAAGTGAATAGCTGTTGTGGTGGTAAACCCTATGGCAGATATCAAATTGGGGCAACCCCTCAAGGACACCATGTCGGGGTTACTGTGGCCCACCAGCCCCCTGTCTGGACAGAAGCAACTCTTCATGGATCCCTTGAAGGCAGGGTAGTCCAACACATAGCCAGAAGAGCCTTTTTTTGGTAGCTCTCAGTAACATTTGAAGGCCTCCCATTGCAGCCCTCATGCTGCCTTCCCAAATTTGGGTAAACGAGGCGCTGGGCTTTGGGAAGGAGGTTTGAGGGCTCTGAGGTGTGCGGGTTCTAGATTTCTCCAGTCTCGTTCCCAAAGCCTAGTTAGTATTTTCCCAGCTTTGAGAAGGATGGCTTTAGGACCCTGCTACAGCCTCATGCTGTAAAAAGGATGTGGGTGGCACTGTGGGTTAAACCACAGAGCCTAGGACTTGCCAATCAGAAGGTCAGCGGCTCGAATCCCCACGACGGGGTGAGCTCCCGTTGCTCGGTCCCTTCTCCTGCCCACCTAGAAGTTCGAAAGCACGTCAAAGTGCAAGTAGATAAATAGGTACCACTCCGGCGGGAAGGTAAACGGCGTTTCCGTGCACTGCTCTTGTTTGCCAAAAGCGGCTTAGTCATGCTGGCCACATGACCCGGAAGCTGTACGCCGGCTCCCTCGGCCAATAAAGTGAGATGAGCGCCACAACCCCAGAGTCGGTCACGACTGAACCTAATGGTCAGGGGTCCCTTTACTTTTACCTTTTTACAGCCTCATGCCGCCTTCCCAAACCTCGGCACCTTGCTTATCTCGCTTTGGGGAGGCGGTGACAGTGTGTGTGTGTGTGTGTGTGTGTGTGTGTGTGTGTGTGTGAAATCACCCTTCCCTGTGTGACAAGATAGTGTGCAGCCCTTGAGTTCCATGCTGAAGTACTCTTGCAGGACTTTTTTCCTTCGAAACTCACCCCAACTCAGTTCTGGCAACTCTTAGGTGTGTGCCAATGGCCATTCTAAGAGAGTGTTCATAGTGAGTTCCGGCACCTCTTTTTCTAGAGAAAACAAAACAAAACACTGCTCTTCAGCCCACTTGGCATGAAAAGGTGGAATGCCTTGGAGCTTTTATATCCTGGGAGCTGACACGAGGGATGTTTTCCCTTTGGTCCACTCTCCAAGCCTTGCCCCCAGCTCGCCCACGATGGGCTGCAATTGCAGGTGAGATTCAGCGTGGCTGGTGAAGAAGATCACCCCAAACTTCTACAGCCATGCCAAACTGCAACCGCAGCTCCCCTCCAACTGGCAGTAAGCAGTCTTTATGTGACTGTGGGTGTATTGGGCAGCAATTGGATACACACTTTCATGTAAATAAGGCTTCACGTATCGGATTATGCATAGGATTATGCTATCTACAAACGATGGATGAATAAGTCCATTTTGTTTCCACTCATTTTCCCCATCTTAAATTCACTTCTCCGCATATCCACATCTATTTGCATTTTAGTGTGAATTTCTCCCGATTTACACACTTTGGTGTATAATTTTGCTTAATATCTTTGCAAAGCCATTTCCCTCCTAATGAAACACAGTTTTATGCATGTTATTTTCATTAATATATGCCTTTATGCACACTTTACCTGAGTGTCTGCATATTTGCCCCAGATCTAAGCACTATCTGAGAATGGAGGCCAGATACCTGGGAATCTGCCTTTTCCCTGAACACCAAAATGGTTGATAATAACCCAGCGTTGATTGATTAGTAGCGGGTGGTCTCAGAGGACACTGCCTTGGCCTGTCTGCCATTGGTAAGTTTTCCCTCTCGCCCTTCAGTTCTCTGAAGTACTTACTCCACCAGCAAACGGCACAGGGAAATTTGTGGTTGAGTGGATTACATTTTGGCTTAGCCCTCTACAACACAGGACTCCTGTGAGACAGAGCAACTAAGGGGAAAAGTGAAATATTGTTCCCTGAGCTATTCCTTCTCTTCTTCCTTGCCCTTTTATAGGAACATAAGAAGTATTCATGGGGTGAAGTGGGGCTGGTGTGGGTTGCAGCCTGGGAGAGTTTTGAGGACCTTATAGATGTTCTCAACCGCATCCTTGTAGCTCCTTTGATCATGTTTGCAGAACTTGGGCAGATCATCAAGATTTAAGGCTGGATAACACAGATATAACCAATGCATTCTGATGGAAGAGATCCATTCTTACACAGTACTGGCTCCATCCAGCCCATAATTCCCTTGAGCTGAGCCATGTGAGTGTTGTGACTGCCACCCACATCTTCAGTTGGAACTAGATGTGAAAGAGGGCTGGTGCCAAAAACAGCAGTCCCCTGCCCCTCCCCCCCATAATGTCTGGCAATGCTCAAGAGATTACACCATCACTTCTTGTGTACTTTCCTGCCCTAGCTTTTGTCCCTCGGCTGTTGCTTGTGGAGGAGGGGGAAGTTGTGCAATGACAATGTCCTCTCACATGGTCGGTATCCTTAGATTTGTCACAGGAGAGAAGAACTGTGGAGTTTTCTCCAAAAAGATGCTTTGATGGCCGCCATCCTGGTTGGCTTCAAAATAGGATTGGACTAATTCATGGAGGGGGAGGGACGCGGGTGGCGCTGTGGGTAAAAGCCTCAGCGCCTAGGGCTTGCCGATCGAAAGGTCGGCGGTTCGAATCCCCGCGGCGGGGTGCGCTCCCGCTGCTCGGTCCCAGCGCCTGCCAACCTAGCAGTTCGAAAGCACCCCCGGGTGCAAGTAGATAAATAGGTACCGCTTTATAGCGGGAAGGTAAACGGCGTTTCCGTGTGCGGCTCTGGCTCGCCAGATGCAGCTTGTCACGCTGGCCACGTGACCCAGAAGTGTCTCCGGACAGCGCTGGCCCCTGGCCTCTTAAGTGAGATGGGCGCACAACCCCAGAGTCTGTCAAGACTGGCCCGTACGGGCAGGGGTACCTTTACCTTTACCTTTAATTCATGGAGGAGAAGGCGATTAATGACTACCAGAGCTGGTGGCTATAATAATAATAATAATAATAATAATAATAATAATAATACTCCACCCATAACAGAGTATTAAAAACACAATAAAACATCAAACATTAACTTCCCTAAGCAGAGCTTAGCAAGAAGATCAAACCTCTCCATTCTGAAGGAAATCAGCCCTGAGTGCTCACTGGAAGGACAGATTGTGAAGCTGAGGCTCCAGTACTTTGGCCACCTCATGAGAAGAGAAGACTCCCTGGAGAAGACCCTGATGTTGGGAAAGATGGAGGGCACAAGGAGAAGGGGACGGCAGAGGACGAGATGGTTGGATAGTGTTTTCGAGGTTACCAGCATGAGTCTGACCAAGCTGCGGGGGGCAGTGGAGGACAGGAGTGCCTTGCGTTCTCTGGTCCATGGGGTCACAAAGAGTCGGACACGACTAAACGACTAAACAACAACAACAACAAAAAGCAGAGCTGCCTTCAGATGTCTTCTAAAAGTCAGGTAGTTGTTTATTTCCTTGACATCTGATGGGAGGGCGTTCCACAAGGTGGGTGCCATGCGCCATATTCAATCTCTCCTGCAAGCCATTGCAGTTGGTGCACCCAAAGACAAAAAAACACTATTTAAAGCTGGACCAGTCAGTCAAAATTAAAGTTTCCAACCCACATCTTGATCCCCTCCCCTTTTCTGCTCTGGATGCTTTCACAGTCTGTTTAGTTTCATTTTCCAGGGGGTGAAGGGATAGCTCTAAATTTTTATTTTATTTTATGGACAGCTGAGGCCACAGAATCATTCAACCCAGTCAGATGGACAGGATACAAATAATAAAATTATTAGTAGTAGTATCATCATCATCATCATTCAGCATCTGAGTGAGTCTCTGATCTGATTCAAGAATAATCCAAATCAGAAAGGGAGAACCTTCTGTCACAAATCTCCATGATTCCCCTTGCGATTTGGGTGATACACAACGCTGTATATTTCTCTATATAAGTTGCCCTTTTTTCGCAAAAATATATATATGAGGCACTGGTGCTCACAACTTAATAAAAGCACTGTGGGTGCCACAGACAGCAAAAGAAAAAAAGAAAAAAAGAAAAAAGCTGACAGTGAGCACTGTCACAAATGCACACCCACCCACCCACCCCGTGGTTTATAAGAATGATGCAATATACGTCCTGTCTGCACTACACATTTGAATAAATATTTAAACAGTCATGGCTTCCTTCACAGAGTTATGGGAAATGTAATTCCATAATGGTGTTGAGAGTTGTTAGGAGATACCATAACCCCCCCCCCCCCGACATATTCGGGATTCGTCCATTGGAAAAAGTGTGCAGGCGGAAAGAAAGAAAAAGGAAGAAAGGAAGGAAGGAAGGAAGGAAGGAAGGAAGGAAGGAAGGAAGGAAGAAAGAAAGAAAGTCCCAACAACTCCCCCACCCCAAAAAAAGAAGAAAAAGATCTCAACAACTGTGTCTGACTTTTTACGTTTCCTCTTCTTGGGGAACTCTGAGAATGATAGCTCTGTGTGTTGAAAAGGAGTTTCATAACAAAGCTAAGTGCCTTTAACAAACTACAGCGCTAATGATTTATTGAAGGAAGCCATAACTAAATAGTAGTATTTTTTTGTTTTGTTTTGTTTTTAAATTGTATAGTGCAAATAGGGCTTAGATTGGAAGGATCACCCCAAGCCATGTTCTAGTTACAGGTAGGTAGCCGTGTTGGTCTGCCGTAGTCGAAACAAAATGAGCTTTCATGTGGTATCTGAAGAAGTGTGTATGCACACGAAAGCTCATACCAATAACAAACTTAGTTGGTCTCTAAGATGCTACTGGAAGGATTTTTTAAAATTTTGTTTCCCTATCCACATTGTTCAGTCCTGATGGGAAACATGTGCTGACATGGGTACTCTTACTGTATTTTGCTGAACCTGGCTTGCCAGTCACATAGGTGCTCCCTCTTCAGGCAAAAGACACACACATAACTGTTTGTCTCGCTAGCCAGTTTAGTGCCCTCTTGACCAAAAGGCACTGCAGCATAGGAATCTCACATGAGCCCATCCCATGACTTATTGCACGTTCGCCTCCCAGTTCAGCATGGTCTTCTGTGAAATGGATGGGATTTCTGCTCTTCCTTCTCAGTCTCTTATTTCACCTTGCCCACTTTTTATCTGCTTCACGGCACTGATGCTTGATCAGAGCGTTGGGAGTGGGCAGACAATCAATGGGAATAAATATAATAAAAACTTCCTCCGAGACGAGTTTAGAAGCCTGACATTTCTCCTCTCCCTGCTAAGCAAAGAAGGAAGGAAGAACCTAAATTTCAGCAACAAGGCACTACAACCCAAACTGGTACCCTGCTATATGTCTATGGCACATTTTAACATTGAAGATTTCAATGATAGGGAAAAGTTCTGAAGACAAGTGCAATTTCAGAAGCGGAATTGAAACCATATATTTTGCAGGCTTTTACTGTGGCTGTTTCCTTCAAAAGGTTTTAATGCTCTCCTTCCCTGGTGCATTTGTTAGGCCAACATTTACAGAAGCCTTTGATCTTCTCAATAAAAGGAAGGAGGTGGGGAAGGGTTGTTAACTTGGGTTTCTGCTTTAACTATGCTGCCAAATGCTGGAATAGGGGCATAGTTAGCCACCCAACCTTTTGCAGGAATAGCTGGGAGGGTGAAAATCAGGGCATGTTGGGGACTGGTGGCCGTTTCAGCCTCTGGAAGTTAGAACCATAGAGTTGGAAGGGACCCAAAGGTCATCTAGGGAAGCTTTTAATGTTTGATGCATTACGGTATTTTAATATTTTGTTGGAAGCCACCCAGAGTGGCTCGGGAAGCCCAGCCAGATGGGCGGGGTATAAATAATAAATAAATTATCATCATCATCATCATCATCTAGTCTAGCCCCCTGCAATGCAGAAATCTCAGCTAAAGCATCCATGACAGATGGCCATCCAACATCTGCTTAAAAAACCTCCAAGGAGAGCCCACCACCTCTCATGGGAGTCTGTTCCACTGTCAAACAGCTCTTACTGTCAGAAAGTTCTTCCTGAAGTTTAGTTGGAATCTCCTTTCTTGTAACTTGAAGCCATTGGTTTGAGTCCTACCCTCTGGAGCTAGAGGAAACAATCATGTTCCCTCTTCCATGTGACAGCCCTTGAAGTATTTGCAGATGGCTATCACATCTCCTCTCAGTCTCCTCTTTTCCTTTTAGAGGTCTCTGGATGTGGGCTTCCCATTAAGCCAGGGTTCTTCCACCTTGGATCCCCAGATGTTGTTGGACTACAATTCCCATCATCCCCAGTCAGCTTAGCCAGTAGTCAGGGATGATGGGAACTGTGACCCAACAATGCATGTCGACCCAAGATTGAAGAACACTGGTAAGTTATCATGGCTAATCAGTTGACAGCAGACTTTCCTAACTTTGGGTCCTCTTATGTTTTCAGACTATCATCCTCAGCCGGCATGGTCAATGGTGAGGAAATGTGACAATTGCAATCCAGTGACGTCTGCAAACCCCAGAGTGGGAACCACAGCCTTTCACAGATCGTGCATTTGCCTAAAGCAGGGGTAGGCAACCTTTGGCTTAGAACTGCGTGTGCCCCTTGGGAGAGGAGGCAAGAAGGAGAGCAGCAGAAGATAATACCATGGAAACTGATGGAGCAACTAGAGCAGGCATGGCGAAACTTGGCCCTCCAGATGTTTGGGGACTACAACTCCCACCATCCCTAGCTAACAGGACCAGTGATCAGGGATGATGGGAATTGTTGTTCCAAAACATCTGGAGGGCCAAGTTTCACCATGCCTGAACTAGAGGATGGAGGCAGGAGCCGTTGGTGGGACAACACAGGGTGATGTGGCATTGCTTGCCTGGCTTTCCAACATGGGGGTCGCTGTGAAGGGGGGGGGGGACAAGATGGTGGGGAAGTCATTGCAGTGCAGGCACAGCAGCAGAAGCGTTGGATTGGCTCTGCCACTGCGCCTGTACTGAGCCAACCTTCTCCTCTCAATTAAGATAAAGGTACCGCTGCCCGTACGGGCCAGTCTTGACAGACTCTAGGGTTGTGCGCTCATCTCACTCTAGAGGCTGGGAGCCAGCGCTGTCCGCAGACACTTCCGGGTCACATGGCCAGTGTGACGAAGCTGCTCCGGTGAACCGGCACCAAAGCAGCACATGGAATGCCGTTTACCTTCCCGCTATAAAGCGGTACCTATTTATCTACTTGCACTTAAGGGTGCTTTCGAACTGCTAGGTGGGCAGGAGCTGGGACCGAACGATGGGAGCTCACCCCGCCGCAGGGATTCGAACCGCCGACCATGCAATGGGCAAGTCCTAGGCGCTGAGGTTTTACCCACAGCGCCACCCGCGTCCCCTCTCCTCTCAATTACTGGCAAACTACTACAGTCTACATTGGGCGTGGGGAAACCACCAGGCTACTACAGGGATGATGATGATGATAATAATAATAATAATAATAATAATAATAATAATAATATTTATATCCCATCCTCCCCAGCCAAAGCTAGGCTCAGAGTGGCTAACAACAGTAAAATGATAAAACATTCTAAAATCATTTCATTATAAAATTAATTCCAATCAGATAAATGGCAACCATTGTGCTGGAGGTCTGTGAGGATTGCCAAAGGAGGGAGTCAGGCTGTGCCCTGGCCCAAGGCCTGGTGGAACAGCTCTGTCTTGCAGGCCCTGTGGAAAGATGTCAAGTCCTGCAGGGCCCTAGTCTCTTGTGACAGAGCGTTCCACCAGATCGCAGCCACAGCAGAAAAGCCCTGGCTCTGGTTGAGGCCAGCCTAACCTCCCTGTGGCCTGGGACCTTCAAGATGTTTTTGTTTGAAGACCGTAAGGTCCTCCGTGGGACATACCAGGAGAGGCGTTCCCGTAGGTATGAGGGTCCTAGGCCATATAGGGCTTTAAAGGTTAAAACCAGCACCTTAAACCTGATCCTGTACTCCAGCGGGAGCCAGTGCAGCTGGTATAGCACTGGGTGAATGTGATCTCACAGCGAGGACCCCGTAAGGAGTCTCATTGTGCACCCGCTGGAGTTTCTGGGTCAGTCTCAAGGGCAGCCCCACGTTGAGCGAGTTACAATAATCCAGTCTGGAGGTGACCGTAGCTTGGATCACAGTGCCTAGGTCGGGGCGAGAGAGGTAAGTGCTAACTGCTTAGCTTGGCAGAGATGAAAAAATGCCGCCTTCGTTATAGCTGCAATCTGCGCCTCCATGGAAAGGGAGGTGATGAAGATTACACCCAAACTCTTAACGGATGGTGCTGGCACTATTTGTGCCCCCGCAAGAGATGGGAGTTGCCCCCCCATCCCATATTGTCCCAACCCAGCCAAAGGACCTCTGTCTTCGAAGGATTTAACTTCAACTGGCTCCCACGTAACCATCCAGCCACAGCTTCCAAACATCTGATCAGTGTGTCTGGGGCCGAGTCAGGATGGCCATCCATCAACAGATAGAGTTGGGTGTCATCAGCATACTGATGGCAGCCCAACCCAAAACTCCGGACAAGCTGAGCGAGGGGGCGTATAAATATGTTGAAAAGCATTGGGCAGAGTATCGCATAGGATAGGAAACCTATGGTCTTTCAGATATTATTGGACTACGATGATCCCTGATCATGGTCCATGCTGGCTGGGGATGATGGCAGGAGTGCATCAAAGTCACGAGGATCACAGAATTTCCATCCCTGTTCTGCCCTGAATGTCAAAGATTCTTCAGGTTATCAGGTAATAAGTTCTC